>NC_045426.1:429988650-431412817 GCF_902635505.1 Sarcophilus harrisii
ATAATGAGGTTATTTTTTCCCAAAAAAGTATGGATCTTTGGGTTTGTAAAATACTAAATTACTACAGTCATTTACTATAGTGTATTGTGTATTCTCTTCCACTGATCTACCAATCTATTTCTTGGTCAGTATCAAATTGTTTTGATAATTATTGCTTTATAATATAGTTAGAGATCTGGTACAGTTAGGCCACCTTCCTTTGCATTTTTTCATTGACTCCCTTGACATTCTTGACCTCTTATTCTTTCAGATGAATTTATTATTATTTTTCCTAGGTTTATAAAATATTTTTGGTAGTTTATTATGATGTTGAATAAATACTTGTTTTAGGTAGCTTTGTCATTTTTATCATTTTAGTTTGGCTTACCCTGAGCAATTAATATTTTTCAATGATTTAGATTTAACTTTATGTAAAGTGTTTGTAACTTTGTTTAACCTCCTTCTATTCCTTCTCCCTCTCTTTTTTCTTCTCCTTTTCTTCATCCTTTTCAATTCTAGAAAGAAATTTGGAACTATGCTCCAAAATTCACTAAAATTGTGCTCATACTTTGGCCTAATAGTGTCACTATTAGACTGATGCTCCAAAATCAACAGAAGAGGAAAATGATTAATGTTACAAAATATTTGTAGCAATTCTTTTTTTTTTTTTTTTTTTTTTTGATAGCAAGGAATTGGAAAGAAAGAAAATGTCCATTAATTGGGGGAAAGAACAAATTGTGATATACTCATTTAATGGATCACTACTGGGGCTATAAGAAATGACAAGAGTGAAAAAGAAAAAGAACCTACATGTTCTAAAATATTAATAGCAGTTCTCTTTATGATAGAAAGAACTGGAAATTACAGGGATGCCATTCAATTGGGAAATTGCTGAACAAATTATGGTATATGATTGTGATGGAATACTACTGTGCTATGAGAAATGACGAGTTCAATGATCTTAAAAGAACATGGAAAGAGTTGCATGAAATGATAATAATATGTGCAAATCCAAGAGAACATGCTATATAGTAACAGCAATATTGTTTTAAGAATGACTTTGAATAAGTCATTTTGACTATTATAAATACCCAAATTAATTATAAAGGACATATAATGAATCTGTATCCAGAGAAAAAACTGATAAATAGAAGTTTGTACAGAATAATTTTACACACACACACACCTTTTTGTATCTAATGGTAGACATGTCTAGGTGGGAGAAGGGGAGGGAAGAAAAAAAAAAGAAACTTTACTTGTCCTTAATATTAATCTTCCTCTCTTATGATTTTCAATTTATATACATCTTCTTTGCACATAGTTGATTGCATGATATCACCACTATTATTGTCCTCTGAAAGAGGGTTTATTGTATCTGTGGTGCTTAGTACAGTGCTTAGCACATAGTAGATGCTTAATAAATTCTTTCTGACAAAAAAAAGGTAAGGATGAAATTTTATTTTATTTTTTTCTCAATAGTATTTTATTCTCCCCACATTTTTCTCCTCTTCCTTATCTGACCCTCCCCAAGATAGCAAGTAATCTGATATAGTTTACATATGTACAATCCTTTAAAACACATTTCCATATTTGTCATGTCGTGCAAAAAAAAAAAAAATCAAACCAAAATGGGGGAAACGATAGCAAATTTAAAGAAACTAAAGAAGACTCTATTGAATGAAGTAACCTGGAAAACTAGAACAATGTTTATACTAACAGTACCATTGTTAAGATAAACCACTTAGATATAAGAATTTTGATCAGTGCAATCACTCACTAGGATTCAGAGGACCAGAGTTACCCACCCACCACCAGATAACTGATAGACTAACTATGCAAAATAAGAAACATTTCTGGCAAAGCAAATGTGGGATTTTGTTTTGCTTGATTATTCATATTAAGTACAAGGACTTTCTTCTTTTTTTTCTTTTATGTATTAGGACAGACGTGGGAGGGATAGAAAATAAATACTTATTAATTAAAATATTCAGTCTTAAAAAAAAAACAGAACAATGTATCTCCCTGTTTAAGCAAATAATTGTTCACTTAGATGATAGCATCTGGAACAGTTTTGCAATGTTTCCCTAAACAAAATCTGAGAAATTATTTTAGTTATGCACTCCTTTTGTCTAGTTTCCTTGGAATATTTTAGAATTGTTTTTTTATTATGTCATTAAATGAAACCCATGTGTATAGTTTGTCTTCTAAATCTATCTTTAAGTCTATCCTAATAGGTTATAAACGATATCACTTATGAGAAGTTAGAAGACTAGGCAACATAAAGGACACTCATATAGATTTGTATCTATCCCAGTTCAGACTTGAAGGGGTGAAATATGAAGATTTCACCTCAGTTCTGGCAACGCTGGGGAATCAGTGTCTTTGACCACTCAGAGGTTGACTTGTCAGGTATTATTGTAGGAGTTCTTGGGTTGTCTCCAAAATAATCCACAAGGCCCTTTTGGAAATTAATGAAAACATCCCCCAAGTACCAGTCCTTCCTCCCCACTCCCACCCCTTTGTGAGACAGCCACAGGCATGAATTGTAAGGACTAGAATCATTTTGTTGTATGACAAAGTGTGCTGTTTCTTTTAGAGAAGGAATAAACATTTATATAGTGTCTACTAAGTACTAGGAACTGTGTTAAGTGCTTTGCAAATGTAATCTCATTTGGTCCTCAAAACAATCTCATTTACAACTGAAGAAAAACTGAGGCAAAATTGCTGCAACTATCCCAGTTCAAGTTGTAGATAAACTAGTTCCAGCTCAGTATATCCAGTGTACACCATCTCAGCAATGCATAACATTCACCAAAAAGATCCAATGGAGCCTTCAAGATTTAAAATTCATTTTAAAATTGTCCAGGGTCATCCAACATATAAGTGTCTGAAGCTAGACTTGAACTTGGGTTTTCTGACTCTTGGCTTAGTGCTCCATTCATTGTACCATCTAACTACCTAATAAATCCTGAGGAGAAAACAAGTGTCTAACTCATTTAAAAACTTGACATTTATGATGTTGCAGTATTTATATTTTGTTGAGCTCAGGGTCAACCCTAGGCAATTAAAAATAATCAATGAAGCCTAAGTTATGGAACCACACCATTTCCCCTTTTTTTGTATGTTTCTCTAACTAACTAGTACCCTAATGCCCCAAGTTTCTGGTTCTCAAATTGCCCTTGGTATCCTACTATGGCAGCTTGAATTTTTAATTCTTCATACCTGCTAACTCTTCTGGCTAGAATTTTGGTCATGTAGTGCTAAACTTTTCCACTATATATAGAAACTTGAGAAACAGACTCAAAATTATGATCTATATAACTAGAGAGAATAATTAAACAGATGAGATTATGGATGCTTAAAGTATATTATTATTATTGTACTTGTTTTAAGATACTTATAGTATTCTTCATCCAATGATCTTTTACTTCCTGATATGACATGGTTCTATTTACTTTAATAACAGTCATAGAATTTGTATTCCATTTCATTATATGTGTCAAACACCTGAACTCCACTGACCATTAAATTATAATTACATGTATTTCATTTAACAAACCAAACTTGCAAAATAATTGTTAGCTTTCTTTATCTTTGTTAAGGTTAGTAAAAATCTGTTCTGTATAATTAGCATATTTCTCAAAACTTTCACCTAAGGATTTGGATTTTAATTGTTTCAAGTTGTACATACCAATTATTTTGGTATATGCAAATCACCTTCACTGATTGTAGCTGAAATATTGACAGAAGGAGGACATGAACTACATTATTTTGGTTAAAATAAGGAAGAATTAAAAAGAGGGGGACTCAAGAGAATGAAAGATTATGGGAATGTGTTGGTACATTTGGATACAAAGTTGAAGGACTTTTAATATATATTACATATATTCTATTAACATGATTAATATATTATATTTTTATATCATTCACACGTACATATATAAACCCTTCTATATCTAAAACCCATCTGAAGAGGTGGGAAGGAGGAATGGTATTCTTATTACCACTTTGGGCATACCCTTTCACATGTGGTTCCCTCTAGAAAGGCTTCCCAGTGAAATACATATTCTGAATACACATTCAGTGAAAGCCAGTTTATAAGCTGTCAATCAGAGGTTTAAACTAGCTTTTTTTTTAAAAAAAAAATAACAGTACATTTAATAAAATAGCATAATAAAAAAGTAGCAGAAAGAACTATTTTATTACCCCAACACCACCACCACCAAAAGAAACAACAATACTGGGCATCCTTTGTGACAAACTTCCAGGGTAGAAGGAAACCATCAATACAGAAATTGTGTCTGGGGGACAATATGTGGGATCCAGGGTACGTAGGAAGAGTCAAAGGATTCAAAAATGAATAGCACACATATATGGAGGAGCATCTTCTGACTTCTCTTCTATCTAGCTGTCATTAACTTCTGATGATGTCATTGCTTTCTCTGCCACTCTGGATTGTGTCTCTGTTGCTCCCTGCTGGGTGTCACTATATTTCTGGGGTACCACATTATTTCCTTTTTGCCTGATCTGCTCCTACTAGTCTCAAATGTCATTTTATTTTCAGCCATGGTTTTAACTATTCCCAATAAGAAGACAGAGATAACTTAGATATCCCCTCCTTTTTAAATAGTTTCTTATCTAGAGGCTAACCTTTAACATACATTTTTAAGAGAAAAGCAGACTCTGGCATATACCCAGTCATGAAATTAAATAAAAGCAGTTTTTAAAGTCAAGAGTCTATCAGTTTTCATAGTTTGAATCCTAAGGGTTAACCTTTATTTAAACATAAATAAGTCATTTAGATAATTAGAGCCTGTAGTCTGTCTTTTGAATTGATTTCCTTTTCCTGATAGGATTAAAATTCCAATCCCAAACTTCTTCACATTGGTAAAAATTGGAAGCCCTATATTTTACTACTGCCTTTTTTTTCTTAGATTTTTATATCCTATGAAATTCTGCATGATTCAACGGTTATTTTTTCTTTATTGTAGCTAGTATGATTAGATTTATAAAGCACAGAACAAATACATTCTTATTAACCTTTTAAATATACTTCTTCTTATCCTTGTATTTTAAGTTCTGATCCTGCAGTCCAAATACTTTCCCATTCCCCTACATTATAAATAAGCAGGGGATATGAAAAGTCCAACATTATAAAAAAATTAACATTATTAATCATTTACAAATAATTCTCTATCATACTTATCTCCCTTTAACCTTGCAACAACCTTCGTTTCAATTAGTTTTTTCTAATTACTCTATTTACCTTTTTTATTGTAAATACTTAAATTAACTCCAAATAACTTATGAAGGAAGACAGTATCTGCATTCAGAAAAAGAACTGATAACTAGAAGTATGTATAGAATGATTTCTACACACACACACAATTATATCTAATGATAGCTATCTCTTCTGTGAGAGGAGAAAGGGGAAAAATTTACATGGTAACTCCATTTAAATATTAAATAGATAACTTGCAAGTTGTATATAATAGATTTGCAATTTCATGTGCAGCTCTTTTTCATTCTACTATGCTATGGAAATGTTTGTTTTAGTTCATAAATTAAAAATAAAATAAATAATATTTCTTAAAAAAGGAACACTCCATTTACACTAGTATATGGAACTTGTAGTGTGGAAATGGGATTCTTTGAGTTTCTTTACCTTCTCTTTCAAGAATATATTGGCATACTTTTAACACAGATTACAGTTATTTGACTAAGGCAGAAATACAAATATACCATATTGCCTTCTACTCACCATAAAGGTCTTGTGAATATATCTTAACCCTAAATATTTGGTTAAAACTTTTATACTTTTATTTGGTATAAAACTTTCAAATTTCCTTCCTTAATTGTAATAATGTCACAACCACACCTATCTCCCTTCAATGTTTCAACAACCTTCTGTTTCAATTTGCTTTACTCTCTGATTGCTTCATTTATCTTTTCTTATTTAATTTGTTTTTTTCCATGCTATCTTCTTCCCTTCCCTCTTGAGTATCTTGAGGGGTTCTATTCATTTATGATCCTCTTTAATCCTCTATCTTTTCTTTATGTCTTCTTTAATTGTGCTTCTTCCAGTTCCATTTTCAATTCAGAAGTAGAATCTGGAGAAGTATCTAGACCAGGACATTACCCTCCTTCAATTTTTTCTTAATTTCTCTTCTTTAATTTCTAATTCAAACCAATTGTGTAGTCCAAGCTTCTCTAAAGTCATTTACTTGATTTCCTCAGGACCTTTTCTCTCTCTTTCATAATCTTCCACTGAAGCTGGGAATAGGCAGAGAAAAGTTAGAGATAGACAGACAGACACACACACACACACACACACACACATCCAAGATGTGAGCAGAAAGGGGATAATTCATCCATTCTCTCAACAAGCATGAAAGGATATAAGAGAATTGAATTGGAACAGTAGAAAGGATAGACTCTAGAGTTGTCTTGCCTGGGACAAGAAAACAAAAGGGACCACTTAAATGTACTCATTGTGATGGGAGGAAGGACCACCAACAATAACAAGGAATTCATAAAAGCTTTTGTAAACAACTTTTTAGACCAAAACCCCATCCTAGAAGAAAAAAAATCAGAAATAGGATATATTGAAATTAGGATGAGTGAATAGTAACGATATGTCACATTCAAAATACTTCATCACATTACATTCCCTTTTTCTTGAATTGATATTACTTTGAGAGAGGAACAACATAAAAGACATACCACCAAGGGTTAAAAAAATAGGAGGAAAGAACATGATTTGAGATGTACAAATGTAGTAATACAGGAATGAAATAGAGCAAGTAGCTCAACTCTTGTCTTCTCAAAGCACTCCCAAACTTTTTACGAGGTGTGCTAATGGAAGGAACATGTAATCCTGCTATCTGTTTATGGGAAAACTAACTTCAGAAGAGGCTCTGTTTGTTTTGCTTAGACCTATTATTAAATTGTTATAGGTGGAGATTAAAATAAGGAGGCAGACCAAGTAAATGAATGCTTCTCAGAAAAGTGCCAGTAACAAATGTTATTCTAATTGAAGTTGAATAGAGAACTAATTGAGGGAGACTAAAAAGATTTTGAAATGCATTCTTGTAGGGAATTGCCATTCTTCCATCTCTATGACTGTTCCCTAGTTCTGAAGGGAAAATAATGGTATGCAGTGGCTGGGTGCTAGGCTTAGAGTCAGAAAGACTCATGTTCATGAGTTAAAGAATGGCTTCAGACACTTACTAGCTATGTGATTTTGGGCAAATCATTTAATTCTGATTGCCTCAAAAAAAAAAAAAGATATAGTGTCTTTTGAATGAGAACATTAAAAAATACTTTATTTCTAAGCATCTTGTGATATTCAATTTTTAAAAATACAACATTCTAAATTACAAAGGGATTATAAATTCATGTAAGGCAAGGATTTTAATCTCCTGTATTACAAACCACAACACAATAAAAAGTAAAGACAATAAAGAACACTGTTAAAAGACAAGGATTTGGAATTGGAGAAGTTAAGTTCAAATCCTTTCTTACTTTCTTACTTTACCTGTATAATCTTAGTACAATTATTTAATCTTATAGGGCCTCAGTTATCTCATATATAACACAAAAGTATTGTCCTTTACCTAGGAGAAAGTTAGATGACTTCTAATATTCCACTCACTGTAAGTCTAGGATTTTATGATCATACAGGGAACAGAAACAAAATGTGTGGACATATATGGAGAGAGAAAGTGTTCATAAAACCAAAGAGGAAATACAAAGACTTCTCAGAAACTAATATATAACATTGTATATTATCAAAACTAATTTCTTAAAGGAAATGGATTATTATCTAATAATTGTGACACATATAACATACATTATTTATGTATATTCAAATTAATAAAAGTGAAATTAACACTCCTTAATCTAAAAAGAGAAATTGGCATAAATAAACTAACAGAGTGGGGAAGGGAACCATACAGAGCTGTATGTAAATTCAATCAAATATTTGAAAAACAATTAAATCTATACTACAAAAAATTATTCTCAGTAATGGAAAAATTTCACTATTTCACTCTTTATGATAAAAATTATTCTAATAAATAAAAAAAGAATAGAGAATTACAAATTAATGTCAATAATATATTTTAATGTATGAAGTTAAATAAAATTGTAGTAAAAATGCTGGAACAAAATATACTAAAATATTCATTCTAAACAAACAGAGCTACATGGATAGTCCAACTTTAGGAAAAATTAGCACCATTAATCACATACAAAACAAAAATTATGAGGCACAATGAGTAGAGTTTTCATAAAATAAGGGATGAATGATCATAAATAGAAAATAAAAATTCTGACCACTAAAAGACTAAAATACTTTTGCACAAACAAAATCAATGAAGTAGGAGTAAAAATTGTTAGTTAAGGGGAAAAAAATCTTGCACCAAATATCTTATAATGTCTCAGCCAAGTTATATAAGAAATTATTGCAAATATATGAGCAAGAGAAATTCTTTAATAATTGATTAAAATATAAACAGCTTATAAAAGGAGAATTGAAAATAACAAATAGCTATTTAGAAACACAATCTATCACCATTAATAAAGGGATTGAATATTTACTCAACTCTAAAGTTTCATCTCATACCACACAAATTGGCAAAGATGATGAGACAAAAATTTTCAATGTTGGAAGAATTATGGGAAGAACATTTCTCTGTTGAATTGTGAATTGCTCCAACCATTCTAGAAAGCAATTTTGTATTTAGTGAAAAAAAAAATCACTAAATTCCTCACAACCTATGATCTCAATATCCTTCCACTGGACATTTGCCCTAAAGAAATCAAAGAAACAAGTAAGGTATTTATATATATTTATACACACACACTAAAAATATTTACATTTGTTTTTTGTTAGGAAAAAAAACCTGGGAAAAAATAGCTGACCATTGATTAGAGAATGGTTGAACAAACTGTATTATATGGAATGTCACGAAATATTATTGCACCATATGAAAAACAAATGTGAGAAATTTGGATGAACATAAGACATTTATAAACTATTCAGTGATATATAAGCAATATAACTACAGTTGTTGTTTTTCCTTTGTTCTCAAAGAGGATCATGAGATCAGGGAAGGGATGCCATCACATGCAAATAAATTGGATTTAAGTGAGGGAGAGCTGTGGAAGGTCACCTGCTTCACTTTCTCCTCTGGAGCCATCTGAGTCCAATGGCCAGATATAGAAGTGGAAGGCTGGAGATGGCCCTGGATGCAGTGGAAGACTTTGGCCTTTTTAAGCTAAGGTCTTTAACAGGTCTCAACTTTTCTGAGGCCATATTCATTCAATTATTAAGGTTAGATAACAATTAAGGCAAATATTTTTTTCTTTCATCTAGTCAAATAAAAAATATAAACAAATGAATGAATGAATGAATGAATAAATATAATTCCAATAACATAAACTAAAAGAATACTAAATCAAAGCTGAATAATTGGGATGACCAATCTTGATTCCAGAGAAGAAATGAGAAAACACATTTTCTTCTTTTTATTAGAGATGTGGGTTTCTATGTATGCAGAATGTTGTATACAATGATGGAGATAGTCAATTTATCAATTGGTTGTGCTAATGCTTTTCTTTCTTTAAACGTACTACACAAAGGAAAAACATAAATGTACAAGCTGTATTTGCAAATGACTAAGACATAAAGCATAGATAAAATTTATTTTCATGAATAGAAAGAAGGAGAGAAAGAGATTTAATACAGATTTAGTAGTCAATGAATTTAGGGGAAATTTTATAGATAATGAAAATAAGCAAAACTACCAAAATTATTTCTATAATTTGAAAATATTATTTCTAAAAACTATCCTTAACATGTATACACAAAACATTCCTGAAGGTCAGATTAGTGGTCAGACTCACATCACAAATTATTATATTTACCCAGCCTCATTAGACATACTCTCATAGGAGGCTAGCTAGCCCTCCTCTCACCTTCAAAACAAAAATTTGGCTTTACTGCCAAGTTGAGCTGTTTCCTCTCATAAAAACCACCCCAGAAAGTTGCACTAAAGAGAAGATTTGAAGTTGTATGTCTTTCCATGCTTCCCACTATTTCTAGTCTAGATAGCTTCATATAATTGTCTTCTTTCTGACCAAAACCAATATCTTTTATCACTTCTTTTTAAGGAACAAATGAGTTTTACAGTGTGAAGTTCTACTCTTTTAATAACATGTAATTGTCCCCTTATATGAACCATTACTGGCTCTTTTTCTGACATTGATTATTCTAGAAGGATCAAAAAAACCATTATTTTATTGCCTTCAAATGTGAAAGTCAGCTAGGAATCAATCCAGAAGCTCACCCTAATAGTTTTCATCTCTAATGATCAAAGCAACAGAAAATTCAGGAAGCCTAGACTGCTGTTTGGATGTTTGCAATGAATTTTTTTTTGATATCTAAAAATTGTATTTGTGAATCTTAAAATAAATGTATTTTTTTATGAAAAAAAATAAGAGGAGGATTTTTCTCAAGATATTTTATCATCATTATTTAGCATTCAATGATTGTGGTGAGACATTAACTCAGAGATCACTTTGGAAATAATAGGATTAAAGAACTCTAGAGATCTAAATGATAAACATTGTCATTGGGTACCTATGATTTCATTGGTAAAAGGCAATATAGTCATTGATATTAGAACTTAAATTGATAAATTTTAAGTGTTTATTGATTCATTTAAAATAACAATAGCAAATCCATTACATGCTACTAGATGAGCATATTTTTTATGAAAAAAGTTTACAAATCAAAAAATAAGATTATTCATCACTAACAAAATCCAACAGCAAGAGATACAGAGAGAAATTCCATTTAAAATAACTGTTGATAGTATAAAATATTTGTGAATCTGTTGGCCAAGGGAAAGTCAGGAACTATATAAGCAAAACTACAAAACACTTTCCACACAAAGTCAGATCTAAACAATTGGGAAAATATCAAATGCTGTTGGATAGGTTGAGCAAATATAATAAAGATGACAAAACTACCTAAACTAATCTATTTATTTAGTGCTATACTGATCAAACTCCCAAGAAACTATTTTACTGACCTAGAAAAAATAACAACAAAATTCATCTGGAAGAACAAAAGGTCAAGAATTTCAAAGGAATTAATGAAAAGAGAAGCAAATGCATGTGGCCTAGTTGTACCAGATCTAAAACTATATTATAAAGTCATCAAAACCATTTGCTGCTGGCTAAGAAATAGACTAGTTGATCGGTGGAATAGGTTAGGTTCACAGGACAAAATAGTCAATAACTATAGCAATCTAGTGTTTGACAAACCTAAAGACCCCAACTTTGGGAATAAGAAACTAGTATGGCAAAAACTAGGCATTGATCCACATATTTAACACTGTATACCAAGATAAGATCAAAATGGGTTCATAATTTAGACATAAAGAATGAGATTATAAATAAATTAGAAGAACATAGGATAGTTTAACTCTCAGACCTGTGGAGGGGGAAGGAATTTGTGACCAAAGAAGAAAAAGAGATTATTAATCACAAAATAGATAATTTTGATTATATTAAGTTAAAAAGTTTTTGTACAAACAAAACGAATGCAAACAAGATTAGAAAGGAAGCAATAAATTGGGAAAACATTTTTACAATCAAAGGCTCTGATAAAGGCCTCATTTCCAAATTATATAGAGAACTGACTCAAATTTATAAGAAATCAAGTCATTCTCCAATTGATAAATGGTCAAAGGATATGGACAGAGAATTTTCAGATGAAGAAATTGAAACTATTTCTAGTCATATGAAAAGGTGTTACAAATCACTATTGATCAGAGAAATGCAAATTAAGACAACTCTGAGATATCACCACACACCTGTCAGATTGGCAAAGATAACAGGAAAGTGTAATGCTAAATGTTGGAGGGGATGTGGGAAAACTGAGACACTGATACATTGTTGGTGAGGTTGTGAACGGATCCAGCTATTCTGGAGAGCAACTTGGAACTATGTTCAAAAAGTTATCACACCCTTTGACCCAGCAGTGTTATTACTGGGCTTATATTCCAAAGAGATCTTAAAGAAGGGAAAAGGACCTGTATGTGCCAAAATGTTTGTGGTAGCCCTCTTTGTAGTGACTAGAAACTGGAAACTGAATGGATGGCCATCAATTGGAGAATGGCTGAATAAATTGTGGTATATGAATATTATGGAATATTATTGTTCTGTAAAAAATGACCAGCAGGATGATTTCAGAAAGGCCTGGAGAGACTTACATGAACTGATGCTGAGTGAAATGAGCAGGACCAGAAGATTATCATACATGGCAACAACAAAATTATACGAAAATCAATTCTGATGGATGTGACTCTCTTCAATAATGAGATGATTCAAACTAGTTCCAATTGTTTAATAATAAAAAGAGTCAGCTACACCCAGAGAGAGAACTATGGGAAATAAGTGTGGACCATAACATAGCATTTCCATTCTTTTTGTTATGGTTTGCTTGAATTTTTGTTTTCCTTCTCTGTTTTTCTTTCTTTCTTTCTTTCTAGATCTGTGCAGCAAGATAACTGTATAAACATGGATACATATATTGGATTTAACATATACTTTAACATATTTAACATGCCTTCTCAATGTTGAAAAATTACCCATGCATATGTTTTGTAAATAAAAATCTATAATAAAAAATAAGTAAGAAAAGTGATATTATTTTATATATTTTTGCAAATTCTTTACTGTCTGATTTGATAGAAAACAGCTGAATTTTTTTCATCTGCTTCTGTACTCAATCTGTTGTCATACATTGTAAATTCCTACTGAGGCTACTGATTGCCAGGGCCATACCTACCAATCTGGGTAGACATGAAGCCGAGTTGATGTTAAGGTGCCAAACAGCCTTTCTTTATTGGTAATCTCAGCAGGGGTTATCAGAAAGCAAGAACAAATGTATGTATGTCTCTGCGGCTCTCTCTCTGCATCCCTGAATTTCTCTACTTCTCTCTGCATCCTTCTTGCCTATGGATTCAAAGCAGGTCATTTATAATTAGTCTCCTCTGAGATTACCTTGTGCCTAGTCCACTCAGCACTGCGTAGGTGAATCCCCAGAAGGGAGAGACCTGGAGTTAGTGCTGCATCCTAAGAAAAGATCTAGCAAGAGGACACACCCCTTGCTATCTCAAGGAAATACCTATAAGACACAAGCTCCTGCCTCAGAGGCCAAGCCCCTTTTTACCTTCTGGGTCCACTCTACCATCTGACCTAGCATACATGGTAATTCTCAGAAGGAAAGTCCCTAACAATATGTTGTTTGTATTTCTCCTTAAATTATCCACTGAGGCTGCTCTAGATATAACACATTGGAAGTATTTGTCTAGATAGTTTACCAAAAATTATCCATAAAGATATTAAGAATTAAGTTTATTCATTGTTATGGAAGATGCAAATATAGTGGAATAAACAGCTATCTTAACTATGTCCCAATTTCTTGAAAAATATAGTCACTAGAAATTCCAGTTGGATTCTCTTTTCTTTTGTAATATTTTTCTCTTGGTCATAATATATTTAGATGCTTAACAACTGATCGTTTGTTATAAAGAATACATATCAATCAATATTAAACTAAACCAGTTGAAAATTATTGTAATAGATGAATGTTACCAGAGGGTGTCACTACATCATCAAGAAAAACAGAAAGAATACTGCTTCAGCTCTGCAATGTATTAAATATCACCAGCTTTTCTTTTCCCTCATAATTTGAACAGTTTTATACATATATATATATATACGTATACACACACACACTCACACACACGCACACATACACACACACATACATATATATATAATAAAAATGCTTATCATTACACTTTGGAATCCACATTTTGATTTCATTTAATTGTGCAATATATGTGAGACCATTTTAAAATTTTATTTTATTTAAAAAAAATAAGAAAAATAGAAAAGGATACCAAAGGAAAATAAAATAAAACAAAAGAGAATACTATCATGTGTCCAACAGAACAGCAGGGAGGATTCAAAATATATAACAACAAATTACTAGTTCAATAACTTTGCTAAATTAGTAATTTGTTGTGTTTTATGTCTATCTCTCTATATATATTTTAGTAGAAGAAATTATATTTATGAATATCCATCTTTACTTACTTGTAAATTGTTCTTTTGTTTTCTGATGTGCAATTTTTTAACTTTATTTTTTTCTCCACTTTCCCCCTATCATCACCAAGCAAACTATAGTTAAGAAAAGATATATTTATGTAGATACTACATATACATACACATCCCCTACCCCACCCCCACACATCTTTCCTATCCTTGCTGACTCTTTGCTTTATTTTAAGCAAAATAATCTAGTCCCATTATGAAGGCCCAACACTAGAGGCAATGAAAAGTTTTCCATATTTTTTATCAGAGGTTGATAACATCACTTTTAAGAAATGTACATCAGACTGAGACCAGGGAATTCTTTAAACCTCATAACTCCCTGATTTCTGCTGGGTTATAAGCTAAGTTCTAATTAAAAGTCAGTAAGAATGCAATGAGGATATGGATAAAGTTAGAAATCACTCATTTATAGTGAATCCAGATATCAAATTACTTGATTTCTTTAGACCATTATGTAAAGTAGGAAAAATGGTGCAGAAACTTACCCTGAGTATAAGTTTTTTTGTACTTTTGTCATAGTGAAGTGATTGTGATCTGTGTTCCAAGTATAGACTGATCTTCCAGGAGGAGAAAGAATTTAAAGAATATTTCTCCACACTGCAGATTATTCAGCAAAATGAAGTTACCAAAGGAAACAATGATTTAACAGGAAATAAAAAAAGAATTTGATTTAGAAAGGGCGAGATTTGACCTTTGCTAAGGTAATAAAGGAGGGAGAAATTAGTGTCCTTCCAAAAATAATATAACAGAAGCACAAAAAACATCAAGTGAGAAATCATCTAATAATGTTTTGAGGCAGAATAGAAAAGTATTAATATAATGTTGATTCCTTCTTTGAGGATATTGAGGCAGTTATTTGTCAGATTGAAAACAATAAGGAGAGATCTGTTATCTTTTGGGGCATATATTAAAGACAATCTCTTAAGACTTATCCATACTGATGAATGAATGGAAAAATGAATGAATGAAAAGAGCCTATTGAATGCTTAATATGGGCACAAATCATGGTAAATGTCAGGGATATGAAGAGAGAAGCAAAACAGCCTCTTTTCAGAAGAACATGGAGCTCATGTTCTAATAGAAAGAGTAAAATCAGGTGACTTCAGCTACAAGTAATATTGAAAAGTCCCTTGGTCCTTATGGTACAACATCAAAGTAAGTGGTAATGCTTCTTAATTAATATCATTTCTATTAATAAAACCATGTAGGTTTCTAATGTCAAATCATTTCTTTTGACATGCTGGAAGTGAGAAGTGGGTATTGCTGTTATTCCCAGGGCTCTTAAGCTTACCAACACATATTGTTGTGATGGTTATTAACCAAAAAAACAAAACAAAAAAAATAAATTTAAAAAATAACTCAAGTTCATGAGACATTCATTGCAACTAGATTTATTTCAAGAGAAATTACTTTTTATGTGTAATTCCTCTACAGGATGAAGGATTTCACAATCCAAACAGAAGGTAATATATTTATAAAATTGCAGCAATGGGAAGAGTAGATAGCAACCCCCTCCCAAATGGGAATAACATGGGAGGAAGCAAAGAGTAATAGGAGTAGGGAAAAGATTATTCCCCTCTGGAAGGGAATGAGAAAGACAAAAGAAAGGGAAGGGGGACATCATAAAGTAGGATGGAAATGCAGTGTTCAGTGGGAACTGCTAGACTGAAGCTATGATTGTTGTTTGTCTACAAGGGCCTTAGTTGCATAATTTCTCAGTCTGGTACCGACTGAATGGTACCTGTTAATCCCAAGGACACAAAGAGTCCAGCTTGAGGTACAAACAACAAACTGCAGTCCAGGAGGAGCTTGATCTTTGACACATTTGGGGCTTTTTGCATACTCGAGATTCAGTATGCCTGGAAGAAGACAAGTTCAGGGGCCCTTTAACATGGTGATAATAGACTCCTTCTGGTACCAGGATGAAAGCAGCATCAATGGTTTGAGGGATACTATTGCACCTGGGACTCTTGGATTTACTTACTCATTGATAGAAGTTGTTTGGTGTTTGGTGTGGGCATTGAAAGGAATGGTGGGTCTCTTCTCCACAAAGCTTGCTCTTCCTTCAGTGATGTCTGCAAGAGCTAAATTGATTAGTTAATAAAAACCCAAGACAATTTGGGCATAAGTGACCCCCCCCCCCAGAATACAATAGGCTGATGATGAGAAAATTTAAAGAACCACAGAAGAGAAAGAGAGAAAAAAATTGTCTAAAGTTTTTTAAAGACTACTAAAACCTGTAATTTTTTAGAAAAATAAATAACTACAAATTATATCCCTACAGAGTTCCCATGTGTGCTGAGGGCCATATGCTGAAAGAGCTACCCACCACATGTAGCATAGGGTTTTATATGTCCTTATGTAGCTAAAACGGAGACAAAATAGACATCTCTAGCCTCTTTACCCTTTCCCTTCTCCAAGGGAAATTTTAATTTCTGACATGAGGGTGAGTAGGAGGGCAGAGACCAAAGGAGGGAGTAGGGATACCAGACTAGAATTATAACTATGTGGTCCCTTTAATATTGTTAGTTAGAGGGTATGATTTTGAGGTTCAAAGTTTTAATCAATGTTTCTTATTGGGGGAAAACAGGACACCAAATTGTATATCTGAAAATTGACCACTTTCCCATCATATTCCAGTTCAGCAATGAACACATATAGCACTTGGCCAAAAACCCATTCATTTAAATTAGTAGCAAAACAGAAATAAGAGAAATTAAATATATGTATACACAAACCCATATAAATATACATATATAAATATACATATATGTGTGTATATACATGTATACACACATATATACATATCCATATATATTTATACACACATACAAATTAAAACATATTGGACAATACAGAGTGATGGAGCAGTCCTAGGAATAAAGTAACAGCTCAACCAAGAGAAAGTGTCCTACATCTCACACTTAGAGAAATTCCTCGAAGTCACTAATGTAGCAAGCTGAAAATAAGGGAATAATGGAGACTACTCACTCCTCTCATGTTGTCCTGCAATCTTTCCTTCAGCAGACTGAAATAGAATTGTCATTTTCCATCTTTTCTTTGAAATCTGGAAGTGCCCAAAGTCTAACAAAACTCAGTGACTTGAAGACAGTTCATACAAGTCTGAAGGACTCCCACTCTCACCAACTCCCCCTCTACTCACAGGGTATATTAATCCTCACCATAAGGAGAGCATCCCCATACCAAGGAGCTTTAGAAGGGTTTAAAGTTAGATACAATAGACAACAACCACAAAGAATGATGCAAAAGAACATGATCCAAGACACACAGTAATTCAGAAGAGACAAAATATAGGAAAAGAGCTGCTAGTAAAATCTATGACTTTAAGTGTCTATATGTAAGTTGCCAACAGATTAAAATAATTAGGAGTCCTAAAACATGGAACAAATTTTACCTCTTTTCTATCATTGAACCTTGGTGGGATGACAACTGTGGCTAGGCTGTGCATGCATGTGTACACTCAAACACATATGTGTATATGTATACACATATGTGTACATGTCATGTACATAGATGCATATACCTAGTTTGTTTAAACATATACACATATCTATTATATGAATATGTATAAATTCGCATGGATATGTAATGCATATATACATGTGCACATTTGTATAAACATGTATAATATACATATCTGTATTGCATATATCTATTATGTACATATATATGTGCATATAGGTATATATACACATACACATATGTGTATATATTTATAATGCTACTTCATCCTATCTTCACCACCTTTTACTTATCATATTTCTTTTCAATAAGGTCTGTGTGCATACATATACACACAAATATACATATATATTTATGCAAATTAGTAGCAAAATAGAAATTAAATATATGTATATTTCTTTATATATTACACATACACATATATGCTATATGTATATTTTATATGATATATTTATATATGTCTATAAACCTATAGGATAAAATAAATATCATATCTTAGGAAGATATATTCCTGTGAGGAAATACAAGAGCCAGAGGAGAGAAACAGAAAAGGAAGAAGAACTGGGTCAAAAGAGGGAAAAACTGAAAGGATTTTTGTTACTGAACAGAATACCTGAGCAAAAAGAGGAACTACACGAAGAGTTTAGAGAAAAATTATAGGCCTGGCACAGAAGTATGATTTTTAAGTGATGAGGGACTTCAATCATCCTGACATTTTCTGGAACTCTCAAGCTGCTGTATGCAGAGTAACAAATAACTTCTTGATTTGCCTTACGGATACCTTCATCTTTTAAAAGATGGAGGAAACAACAAGGGAGAAATTCTATTCTAGGTATAACTCTCACTTAAAGGAAAAATTGATTGCTGGGATCAACATGATGGGAATCTTGGGAAGAAGTGACTGCTTCTTAGAGTTTGTGATACAAAAAAAAAAGATTAAATCTGTACATAGTCTCTTATGCATGCTGATTTTTTGGAAAGCAGAATTTAATTGGTTCAGGATAAAGATAAATAGGATAGCATAGACATAAAATGCTTCAAAAGAAGTCAGACCAGAAGTGATAAGAGATGCTCAGAGATGAAATTCTGAAGACACAAAAGGGATACCATTTTACAATAAGAGGAAAAGAATAATTCTTTTGAAGAGACCAATGATTATGCACAGGAAATTCATCAAACAACTTATATTTTAAATAGAAGTGTAAAAAAGATGGAAGTTCAGGTAACAGAAAATGAATATGAAGGATTATATAATATAGATAAAATATAATGGTTTTCTCTTAAACACATCACTTCCCAGTCTTTCTCAGCTTCCATGACCTATGCCTTAATTATATCTCAGCTAAGCACAGAGATGACCATATATATCATTGATCTCACCATCACTTGAAGTTGTTCCACTTCCATAATCAAGAATTCTGCAACTCTTCAGATTATCAACTACTATCCTTTCAATATTCCTGTGCCCTATTCTTCCTAAATTTATTTTTTATCCTTAGAAAGACTTTTTGTATTTCCATCTATCAGTGATTCCCTAAGGTGATCAGCTCCACAGTAGTTCCACTTTTTAATGTGAACTGTCCTTTCCCCTGTAATCACTTCCTTGACCATTCATGTCTTGCAAAATTTATCAACCCTAACTTACCGCCATCATCCACTTCCTTCCTTCCTACTCACGTAGTACTAAACATAGCTAAAGGAAATTACGAAATCATATTAAATGGATCTATTACAAAGTTATGTAATTTTTCTCAAAGAAGTCAATATGTCCATAAAGAAATTTTTTTACTCCTCCTTAAATGACCATCTATCACATTCTTGTTTCCTTTTTTCTTTAAGCATTCTACATCTCCATCTTTCCAATTAATGTATAGAAGCTATGAATCATTCTTTATGAACCCCTCTACCCTACTCTACATTTCAAAATCCCCTATTATTATCTTTCATTCTCTGCCTTTGCTTCAAATTTTGTTAAAGAGATAGCTTTTCTTATTGCCAAGGCCAACCCATATACCCATTTAATTTCATATGGTTAGATTTGATTCAATAAACTTTTGAATACCAACTTTGTCATGTACTTTGTTAAATATCCCTTCGAAATTTTGTGTCATCTACAAATATAAAGATAATTCCATCTATTTACAGTCATTTTTTAGTCATGTACAGTTCTTCACGATCCCATTTGGATTTTTCTTTACAAAGACACCATACTAAAAAAAATCAACTGTTTGCTGTTTCTAAGCCTATATCTGATCTGTGTCTATATCTGTGTCTTCTGATTAAAATGCTTCTCTGACCCTGGAATCAACAACTATGTAGGATGTGAATTGATTGAAATGAGTGAGGAAATGAAGATTAGAACTCCTAAACATGTATTATGCCATCAGGACCTCAACTTGGCTCTGGATCCTGAATAGAAGGAAAGATTAATTTTTATGTATTAAAATACAACAATAAACAGGACACAAAAAATATGCATAATTAGGTAATTGGATTTCAAATTGGAGAAAAGATTGGGTTTTTCCAGATTGGGAGAGGAAGAAATATACAATTCCCTAAAAGCAGAAAAAGAAGTGTTCTACTCTTCCCCGCCCCAAGCCACAAATATTTGTATTCAATCAAAGGAACATGGCAATAGTAACTGATTTCAATATGGGGTCAGTTTTTAGAAAAGATGTACCAGTTGTTTGAGAAGTATAATTGTAAGAAAACTCCTTATATCAGTCTTCAGATTGACTTGGTTTCTGGTCAGCATAAACTAGGACCTTGGTTAAAGGTCGCTAAGCAACAGGGAAAGCTTCCCAATCACCCAGGGTAAGCTCAAATAATGCAATAAAGTTTTCTTACAATTCCCATAATTGAATAAAGTTTTCTCACAAGATAAAAATAGACAAGATCCATAACTGAATAGAAGGTAACTGAGCTAAGTCCAGAATTGAGTTACAAGATGGAGTTAGTGTGATTTACTCATTTCCCATAATTCCCACAATTGTGGGAATTGCTATAGATGAAGGTGATTTTAGAGACTTTAGTTCAACAGTCTCATTTTTCAGAAAGAAAAAAAGCTAGAGTATAAGACCCAGAGGGAAAGGATTGCTTTCATTTCACAAGCACAATTCCTTGAAGAGAGGAGGTGATTAATAAATGCATGTTGAACTGGATTGAATTGATATTTAATGAATGCTAAATATGGGCATTATGTCCACAGATATCTATATCTAGTTCTGAATTTAATGTGTATTAGTATGAGTAATATCCCCACGCCTTTTTTTAAAAATAATATATACACATGCTTATAGATATCCAAAAAATTCATTGTAAGCTTTCCAACATTCTTTGTCCTCTTGCTTCATCCTGGAGGCACAGTTTGGGATATGATTAACAATTAATGGCCAGCTTATAGGAAATACACTTCCTGATCTTCTCACGCAAAGAATCATTTTTCAGTATGCCATTTAAACCTTAAATTTTATCTCTTTCCATTTGCCAATTTCAGTAGCTTTCAGACTTTAAGAATTTATGTTTCATTATTCATTGAATTTTTATTATTGAATAATGGCTAAATAAATAGTTCATTGAACACATTGGTATCAGTATAACATTAATATATTATCAGAATAACAATAATAAATATCAGAAATAAGAAGGGACCTGAGAGGTTGTCTATTGGAATGTTCTTTTTACATATGAGAAAACTGACACCAAAAAGAGGAAATAATGTGACCAAGGTCCCATAGTTAGGAAAAATAAAAGTGAGGATTTGAATCCCAGGCTCCTGATTTTAAATCCATTGTTCTTTCTGTTATATCAACCTCCTCTTTTCCCTCTGTTCTATAAGAATATATATACTTTGTTTAAGTGAAAATTTCTGGGTTAGGTATTGAAAGACAGGAGTAAAGATAGCAACTATGCTGATTTGCATCAACTACAAATTCTTATCTGATCTCAAATAAACTTCACAACTGTATGACAATTTTTTTTTTCTAACTAACTCTCAAACAGAATCTCCATAGACAGATCTGATGCTTAGAATATTCCACATATTCTCATCTTTTCCTAGGTCCCATAACTGATTTGCCAAGTCTTTTCAATTCCAACTCCACAAGAACTCTTTGATCAATCCCTTTTCTCTTATGAGCAGCTAAGTAACACAGTACATAGATCATTGAGCCTGGGGTTAGTTAGACCTGAATTCAAATATGCCATATTTGAATAAATTCAAATTATTGCCATAATAATAAATGTGTGATCTTAGCCAAGTCATTCTCTTTAACTTATTTTCCTCAACTGCAAAATAGGGATAATAACAATATCTACCTAACAAGGTTGTGAAGATTAAATGAGATAATATTTGTGCAGTACTTAGTACAATACCTGGCATACAGCAAATGCTATATAGATGCTTATTCCCTTTTCTTCCTTCCCAACCTCCTTTTACTTAACATCTACCTCTGTTTCTAGTTCACCACCCTAGTTCTCATTGCCTGTTTCCTAAACAACAGCTTCCTAATTTAATCTCTGCTTTTCAGGATTTGTTTTTTTCCCTCAACCCCATTCCATCCCTCACATAAATTACCCACATAAGTTTCCTAAAGCATGTTTGACAAGATCACACTTCTAAGCAAGGAACTTCAGGAATAATATATTTGCTTTTCTACTTGACATTTAAAGCCCTTCTCTATTTGACTTCCAATTATCTTTCTAGGCTTTCTGCAGATTATTCTCTTTCAACCACTCCATGTTCCAGACAAGTTCTCCTACTGGCCATTTTCCAAACTTGACCTCCTTATTTTTGCAAGGGTATTACTTATGCCTAA
The DNA here is from genome assembly GCF_902635505.1 of Sarcophilus harrisii. Lineage (NCBI taxonomy): Eukaryota > Metazoa > Chordata > Mammalia > Dasyuromorphia > Dasyuridae > Sarcophilus > Sarcophilus harrisii. The sequence goes on from NC_045426.1 coordinate 430,011,126, forward strand.
AATGTACTCCTTCCTTTAAGCCTATTTCTTTTAAACTGGCTTCCTTCAAGTTTTAGCTCACACAATCTTTCTTGGTTTCCGTAGGTGTGAGTGAGCTTTCCTTTCTCAAATGATCATGCACATACATATCTCTTTATATGCCGTATCCTCCAGTACTATGTAATTTCCTGAAGTATAGGTTATCTTCCCACCCCCTACCTCAATACCTTAAACACATTAGTTTTTTTTTTTTTTTAATACTTTTTGGATTGGATTAGGTTCAATTTGCTTATTTTCTACAGATAATATCATTTTGATATGCTTCAACTCCTCCAGAAGTTTGTTGTATCTGACTTGATTGAAACAAGGATCTGATGTGTATTGTGCTAATTAATATCTGTTGTTGTTGTTGAGTTATTTTCCAGTCATGATCAAAGGAGATAATACTTGTAAAATATTTAGCAGCATGCCCGTCAAATAGTAGGCACTAGTTAAATATTAGTCATCATCATCATCATCCCAGAATTCTTGCATATGCCATGGATCACTGATAACATTTGCTATTGTTTAGTCATTTTAATTATGTACAACTATTCAGGACTTCATTTGGGATTTCCTGGACCTCATTTGGAATTTTCTTGACAAGGATACTGCAGTGGTTTGCCATTTCCTTCCCCAGATCATTTTACAGATGAGGAAACTGAGGCATACAGGGTAAAGTGATTGCCTAGGATCACATTTAGTAAGTGACGGGGGCTGGAATTGAACTCAGGTAGATGATGTAATTTTAAAAATAAAACTTTTAATTTGCAAAATATATACGCATGGGTAATTTTTCAGCATTAACCCTTGCAAAACCTTGTGTTCTAAATTATCCCCTCTTTTCCTCCTCCCCCCTCCCAGATAGTCTAATACATGTTAAATATGTTAAAAAAAGTGTTAAATCCGATATATGTATACATATATATGTATATATAATATATATATATATATATATATATATATATATATATATATATCTAACTTGCTGCGCAAGAAAAATTGGATCAAGAAGGAAAAAAACCTGAGAAAGAAAACAAAATGCAAGCAAACAACAACAGAAAGAGTGAGATGCTACACTGTGGTCCACACTCAGTTCCCCCAGTCCTCTCACTGGGTGGGTGTAGATGGTTCTCTTTATCATTGAACAATTGGAACTGGTTTGAATCATCTCATTGTTGAAGAGAGCCATGTCCATCAGAATTGATCTAGATGATGTAATGTAATTAAATGACAGCAAATTAAATAATAAAAGATCTCTCATGCACATGAGAATCCTCTCACAGACTATATCATCAGTGGAGAATGGAGAAAATACATGATCAGCTGAGAGAAATAATTTATTTGGACCCCTATTCTATTTCAATAAGTATTACTCAATTGCATAGAATTATATCACAATTCTGTATATAAGACTCCAGAGCTGTGAACTACAGATTCTAAGTTCACTTGCTTAATTATAGGAAGTAAAGTAAAGGCCCTCCACATTTGATTGTCTTTATCATGATGACTAAACCCAGTGTGATAGAGATAACAATTACATGGAAAACTGCCCCAAATATATTTGTACTTCTGGTCCAATCCCTTATACAATAACAGCTGACCATCTTGTGACCACTGACTGTGAGAGTTTCACTCAATTTTTGACCCTACTGAATTTCATATTTTAACCTACATATTATATGTTAACCAATGAAATTACTGTTCTATATTTAGCCTAATTGTAACTCTATAAAAATATAGACTTAAGGGGAGGTGACATCTCAGATTGTGAGGAAGATCTAAGGTCCACTTCATTAGTGGGGACCATGAACCCTTAAATAGAGTTCCATTGACTCAGAGCCCTGCCCCAGTCTCTTTTATTGTAGGTGGAATAATTTTAATCCCCATAAGCAGCAGTGCAGGACACAGGTATAGGGATATATGTAACCAGTATGCAGAGAACCAGAGGCACACACCTCTAACACTAGAGAAATACTAATATTCTCTCACCATACTGCTTTTCAAACCCTTTGCAAACATCTTATCTATGCCCTTCATTGGACACATCATCCCACAGGAATGTCACATTTCTGTGCTGAGAATTATGTCTCAATTGTCAGTCACTCAATAAAAATTCCTTCCTCCATGAGTTCAGTATCTAACTCAACAATTTCTTTCCCAACTCCTGCCTTCACATTAAGGGATTTCAAGATTCACATTTGCTCTACATCAAACATCTTAATCATTCATTTTCTCAATCTACTCACTTCCTAAGACCTAATTTTTTTTTCACCCGATCTCAACCACACAAAAAGCGGTTTATATCTTTGGTCTTGTCATCACTCACAAATGTACCATTTCTTTGTTAAAAAATTTCAAAATCTCCTTATTTGATCATAATCTTTTTATTTATTTATTTAAACTTAAATACAAAATAAGAAAAGAAAAAAATCACCACGTGCATTGTAGAATATGAGACATTAAAAATATAAACCAAGAAATGTCTCTTTCAAGATAGCCTATAAAGTAAATATTACACATTGTGCTCGAAGCTATCCATGCTTTCTTTGCTTCTTTGTAGGTTTTCTTTTGTTCTCTGTTTTGCACTTTCTATTTTAATCATTTTTTCCTTTCCTTTCCTTCTCCCCCAAGAAGACTATAATTAAGTATTTCTATTAAGTACATACACTCACACTAACACTAGCACATACTATCTAATATTTCAAGACAATTTTCTTTAATGATTTCTTGTATCATTGTATCAAGATGATTTTTTTTTTGATCCTAGCTTTCAGGTAGTCCTATTATTCTTGTATTTTCTCTTCTTGATCTGTTCTCCAGATCTCCAATATTCTTATGAGATGTTTCATTCTTTCCATTTTTTCATTCTTTTAATTTTTTTTTATTATTTCTTAGTCTTGCCAGCTTCTTCTTGCCAAATTCTAATTTTTAAAGAGTTGTTTTCTTCTGTAAGCTTCTGGATCTCACCAATTGGTTGACTTTCTTTTCATAATATTTTTGTATTTCTTGAATTGTTCTTATAATTTAAAAAATTTTCTTAATCTATCTCATTTGATTTTTAAAATCTTTTAAAAATTCTTCTATGATTTCTTTTAGGGCAGATGATCATATGATGTTACTTTTTGTGCCAGGAGAGACTTTTTTCTTTTTTTGCTTCTGTATGCACCTGTGAAGATGAACCCCTGTATTTTCTAATCCCATAGTAACTTTCTATTATTAGGTCATTTCTCATTTGCCTGCTCATTTAAAAAATGTATAACAGCTTGTTATTATAATCACCTGTACTCCTGTGATTATAAGGTATTAAATATTTATAATCCATTAAATATATATATATATACACACACACATATTTATTTATTTATTTATTTATTTTTATTTAATAGCCTTTTATTTACAGGTTTTATGCATGGGTAACTTTACAGCATTAACAATTGCCAAACCTCTTGTTCCAATTTTCACCTCTTGACCCTCCACCCCCTCCCCTAGATGGCAGGATGACCAGTAGATGTTAAATACATTAAAATATAAATTAGATACACAATAAGTATACATGACCAAAACGTTATTTTGCTGTACAAAAAGAATCAGACTTTGAAATATTGTACAATTAGCTTGTGAAGGAAATAAAAAATGCAGGTGGGCATAAATATAGGGATTGGAAATTCAATGTAATTGTTTTTAGTCATCTCCCAGAGTTCTTTCTCTGGGCGTAGCTGGTTCAATTACTGCTCCATTGGAAATGATTTGGTTGATCTCGTTGCTGAGGATGGCCAGGTCCATCAGAACTGGTCATCATATAATATTGTTGTTGAAGTATATAATGATCTCCTGGTCCTGCTCATTTCACTCAGCATCAGTTCGTGTGAGTCTCTTCAGGCCTTTCTGAAATCATCCTGTTGGTCATTTCTTACAGAACAGTAATATTCCATAATATTCATATACCACAATTTATTCAGCCATTCTCCAACTGATGGGCATCCATTCAATTTCCAGTTTCTAGCCACTACAAAAAGGGCTGCCACAAACATTCGTGCACATACAGGTCACTTTCCCTTCTTTATAATCTCTTTGGGATATAAGCCCAGTAGTAACACTGCTGGATCAAAGGGTATGCACAGTTTGATAACTTTTTGAGCATAGTTCCAAACTACTCTCCAAAATGGTTGGATTCGTTCACAACTCCACCAACAATGAATCAATGTCCCAGTTTTCCCGCATCCCCTCCAACAATCATCATTATTTTTTCCTGTCATCTTAGCCAATCTGACAGGTGTGTAGTGGTATCTTAGAGTTGTCTTAATTTGACATGATTGACATGATTAATTTTGACATGATTGTAATAAGGAACTTTGTGTATTGCTGATTAACTTTGAGGTTATCAGGGAGAGACCTGACCTTGCCATAAGTCCTTGCATTGTTCTAGCTTTATTTTGATTTTTATTTGGCCTATTTACTTCACATAGGGTTGGTCAAAATTATGGTGCTATGATCTTCTAGAGGAAAGTAATTCAAAGATTTGAATAGTTAGAAGAGAGAGAGAGTGTAGAATGTTGTACCACAGTTCCCTTTTGATGTCTTGACCTAGTTTCTCCAATTATCCTATTTAGTTACTCTGCTTCAGATTATAACCTTTCCCTTTTAATGTTTGATAGGATAAAGGTTTTATATCTTTAGGCTATAATCATTCCTTCTTTTTTTTTTTTTTTTTTTTAATTTAATAGCCTTTTATTTACAGGATATATGCATGGGTAACTTTACAGCATTAACAATTGCCAAACCTCTTGTTCCAATTTTTCACCTCTTACCCCCCACCCCTCCCTAGATGGCAGGATGACCAGTAGATGTTAAATATATTAAAATATAAATTAGATACACAATAAGTATACATGACCAAAACGTTATTTTGCTGTACAAAAAGAATCAGACTCTGAATTATTGTACAATTAGCTTGTGAAGGAAATCAAAAATGCAGGTGGGCATAAATATAGGGATTGGGAATTCAATGTAATGGTTTTTAGTCATCACCCAGAGTTCTTTTTCTGGGCATAGCTGGTTCAGTTCATTACTGCTCCATTGGAAATGATTTGGTTGATCTCATTGCTGAGGATGGCCAGGTCCATCAGAACTTGTCATCATATAGTATTGTTGTTGAAGTATATAATGATCTCCTGGTCCTGCTCATTTCACTCAGCATCAGTTCGTGTAAGTCTCTCCAGGCCTTTCTGAAATCATCCTGTTGGTCATTTCTTACAGAACAGTAATATTCCATAATATTCATATACCACAATTTATTCAGCCATTCTCCAACTGATGGACATCCATTCAGTTTCAGTTTTAGCCACTACAAAAAGGGCTGCCACAAACATTCGTGCACATACAGGTCCCTTTCCCTTCTTTATAATCTCTTTGGGATATAAGCCCAGTAGTAACACTGCTGGATCAAAGGGTATGCACAGTTTGATAACTTTTTGAGCATAGTTCCAAATTACTCTCCAAAATGGTTGGATTCGTTCACAACTCCACCAACAATGCATCAAATACACACATATTTATGAGGTGTGGGGGATGGTGTCTCTGACTTCAGGACTGCCTTCATTTTTTCCCTCTGACCTAGAGCCAAACCAAGAACTCCACCCTCCTCTAAGTTCCTGCAACCATCAGCATCCCTGCTCCACCACTTCTGCACTCTCCAGGCTTGTGTTGGTTCCTTCTTGCCCAGGGCTGTAAAACTTCTCGCAATCTTCCCCTGATCTAATGCTTAGCCCCACAATCCTGGAGGTAAAAATTCCTCTAGCTGCTGGGAGGCTACCTCCCAATCTACCTAGTCAGAGGATGGCTGCTACCTGTAGTTTCAAGGGAAATAGCCTGGAGGTTTTGACACGTCACCCAGGCCAAAATTTCTTCCTGGATTTTTTCTTTGGCTCGTCTCCACTTGCCCCAGGAACATCACTGTTCTGCCCTAACTCCTGTTCTATTCACCCAGAGGAACTGTTTTGTCTTGTGTGTGGGGAAAATCAGGAGAACCTGGAGAACCTACTTCACCATCTTCCCAGAATCCTCCCCCTTACTAAATCCTTCTTTTCTTCCACATCATGACCTCCAATCCCTTGAGCACTTCATTCTCTCCCAGACCATTTCACCTATATTTATCATTCTTCTCTTTTTTACCATAATAACCTTTTGGTAAATCAATTCAATCCAAAATGCGTTGTATCCTTGAGTACCTAGCCTACTTATATGGATGATTGTGCCCTCCCAAGCCTTGGTCTTAGATCACTCCTTCCTTTACTTCTACATAAGTACTGCTGAATGAAGATAGATAAAATTACATACAATATTTATATACATGTCCATACAGTTATTTTGCTGTACAAAAAGAATCTTACTTTGAAATAGTGTACAATTAGCCTGTGAAGGAAATCAAAAATGCAGGTGGACAAAAACAGAGGGATTAGGAGTTCTATGTTCATAGTCATCTCCCAGATTTCTTTTGCTGGGTGTTGCTGGTTCAATTCATTACTACTCTATTGGAAATGATTTGGTTCATCTCATTGTTTTTTTTTTTTTTTAATAATTGTAACTTTTATTTACAAGTTATATGCATGGGTAATTTTACAACATTGACAATTGCCAAACCTTTTGTTCCAATTTTTCCCCTTCTTCCCCCCCCATCCTCTCCCCCAAATGACAGGTTGACCAATACATGTTAAATATGTTAAAGTATAAATTAAATACAATATAAGTATACATGTCCAAACAATTATTTTGCTGTACAAAAAGAATCAAACTTTGAAATAGTGTATTATTAGCCTGTGAAGGAAATAAAAAATGCAGACAGACACAAATACAGGGATTGGGAATTCATATAGTGGTTTACAGTCATCTCCCAGAGTTCTTTCACTGGGTGTAGCTGATTCAATTCATAACTACTCTATTGGAACTGATTTGGTTCATCTCATTGCTGGAGATGACCACATCCATCAGAATCGATCATCATATAGTGTTGTTGTTGAAGTATATAATGATCTGATCCTGCTCATTTCACTTAGCATCAATTCATGTAAGTCTCCCCAGGCCTTTCTGAAATCATCCTGCTGGTCATTTCTTACCAAACAATAATATTCCATAATATTCATATACTGCAATTTATTCAGCCATTCTCCAATTGATGGGCATCCACTCAGTTTCCAGTTTCTGGCCACTACAAAGAGACCTGCCACAAACATTCTTGCACATACAGGTCCCTTTCCCTTCTTTAAGATCTCTTTGGGGTAATAGCCCAGTAGTAACACTGCTGGATCAAAGGGTATGTATAGTTTGATAACTTTTTGAGCATAGTTCCATATTGCTCTCCAGAATGGCTGGATGTATTCACAATTCCACCAACAATGTATTAGTGTCCCTGTTTTCCCACATCCTCTCCAACATTCCACATTATCATTCCCTGTCATTCTAGCCAATCTGAGAGGTGTGTAGTGAGTGGTATCTCAGAGTTGTCTTAATTTGCATTTCTCTGATTAATAATGACTTGGAGCATCTTTTCATATGACTAGAAATAGTTTCAATTTCTTTGTCTGAGACTTGTCTGTTCATATCCTTTTTCCATTTATCAATTGGAGAATGGTTTGATTTCTTATAAATTAGAGTTAATTCTTTATATATTTTGGACATGAGGCCTTTATCAGAACCTTTGACTGTAAAAATGTTTTCCCAGTTTATTGCTTCCCTTCTAATCTTGTTTGCATTAGTTTTGTTTGTACAAAAACTTTTCAATTTGGTATAATCAAAATTTTCTATTTTGTGATCAATAATGATCTCTAGTTCTTCTTTGGTCAAAAATTCCTTCCATTTCCATAGGTCTGAAAGGTAAACTATCCTATGCTCTTCCAATTTATTTATAATCTCATTCTTTATGCCTAGGTCATGAACCTATTTTGACCTTATCTTGGTGTACGGTGTTAAGTGTGAGTCAATGCCTAGTTTCTGCCATACTAATTTCCAATTTTCCCAGTAATTTTTGTCAAATAGTGAGTTCTTATCCCAAAAGCTGGGGTCTTTGGGTTTGTCAAACAGTAAATTATTAAAGTTCTTGGCTGTTTTGTCCTTTGAACCTAACCTATTCCATTGATCAACAAGTCTATTTCTTAGCTGTAATGGGCTGAGGTTTGAGTTGATGCACTGAGGTCCCAAGTACGTGAGGCTAAATAGTAATTGGGCTATACTCTATTAATATACATGATTGGATAAAGAATGGTCCCTGCCCACTCTCCGTGCAAGTCCTGATGTGTTGTATAGGAAATGATGATTTTGGTGGGTGGAGGCAGAGAGAGAGACAGAAAGAGAAGCTGAGAGAGATTGGGCCTGCGTTCGAGACTCCAAGCTGCTGGTTGTGTGGCTGCTGGTTGAGCTAGCTTCTTGACTCAGCTGCACACATTGCTATCGCCGATTCTCTTCCACCTCCGATCCTTCTTCACTGAGAATAAAGACTGACGATTTTCCCCTAACCTGAATTCCTGACTCCTGCTGATTTAAAAATACACGATCTTCACACTTAGCCAATATCAAATGGCTTTGGTAACTGCTGCTTTATAATGTAATTTTAGATCTGGTGTGGCCTAGCTATACTTCATTTGATTTTTTTTTTAATTAATTCCCTTGAAATTCTTGACCTTTTGTTTTTCCATATGAGCTTTGTTGTTATTTTTTCTAGGTCATTAAAATAGTTTTTTGGGACTCTGATTGGTATAGCGCTAAATAAATAGATTAGTTTAGGTAGCATTGTCATCTTTATTATATTTGCTTGCCCAGTCCAAGAGCATTTAATATTTTTCCAATTAGTTAGATCTGATTTTATTTTTATGGAAAGAGTTTTGTAGTTTTGCTCATATAATTTCTGATTTTCCTTTGGCAGATAGATTCCTAAATATTTTATACTATCAATAATTACTTTAAATGGAATTTCTCTTTGTAACTCTAAATGTTGGATCTTGTTAGTGATATATAAGAATGCTGATGATTATGTGGGTTTATTTTGTATCCTGCAACTTTGCTAAAGGTGTGGATTATTCCTAATAGCTTTTTACTAGACTCTCTGGGGTTCTCTAAGTATATATACCATCATATCATCAGCAAAGAGTGATAATTTGGTTTCCTCATTACTTACTCTAATTCCTTTAATTTCTTTCTCAGCTCTTATTGCCAAAGCTAGCATTTCTAATACAATATTGAATAGTAATGGTGATAGAGGGCAATCTTGTTTCACCCCTGATCTTATTGGGAATGATTCCAGTTTATCCCCATTACATATTATGCTTACTGATGGTTTTAAATAGATGCTACTGATTATTTTAAGGAAAATACCATTTATTCCTATACTCTCAAATGTTTTTTATTAGGAATGGATGTTGGATTTTATCAAATGCTTTTTCTGCATCTATTGAGAGATTCATCTCATTGTTGAAGAGAGCCACGTCCATCAGAATTGAGCATCATATAATATTGTTGTTGAAGTATATAATGAACTCCTGGTCCTGCTCATTTCACTCAGCATCAGTTCATGAAGTCTCTACAGGCCTTTCTGAAATCATCCTGCTAGTCATTTCTTACAGAACAATAATATTCCATAATATTCATATACCACAATTTATTCAGCCATTCTCCAATTGATGGTCATTCACTTAGTTTGCAGTTTCTGGCTACTACAAAGAGGGTTGCCACAAACATTCTTGTACATCATAGGTCCTTTTCCCTTCTTTAAAATCTCTTTGGGATATAAGCCTAGTAGTAACACTGCTGGATCAAAGGATATGCACAGTTCGATAACTTTTTGAGCATAGTTCCAAATCATCTCCAGAATGGCTGGATATATTCACAATTCCACCAACAATGTATTCTAACTCTCTATTACTTCATTTAGTGATCTCTAAACTCCCAAAGATTTACTTATTATGTCTATGCTGGTGATTCTTAAATGTATTTATCCAGACCTTACTTCACTACTGACTTTTAGTCTTCCATCTCCAAATGCACATTAGACATCTTGACTTGGATATCTAATAGACATATTAAAATCAACATATTCAAAAATGAAAAGCATTGTCTTTCCTTCTATATCTCACCTCTCAACTTCCCCATTTCTGTAGTAGTAAATCCATTTTCCCATTCCCCAGGCACTTAACCTAGTTGTTATTCTTGTTATTCACTTTCTCTCATCCCCTCTTTTTCTCTTCTGACACTACCATCAATGTTATATAGGCCTTCCTTACCTTAAAGTTGGATAATTTCAATAGCTTACAGATAGGTTTTCATTCCAATTCATTCTTTATTCAGGCACCAAAGTGTTTTCCTAACCCACAGGTCTTACCATATCCCCATCTACTCAACAAACTCCAGTATTTTCCTGTCACCCTCAGAATTTACATAAAATCCTCTTTTTAATATCTAACACACTTTATAACATAGCTCCTACCTATCTTTCCAGTGTTCTTACACCTTCTGTCCATCACATTTTCTTCAATCTCATGATAATGTTCCAGGAACAAAACATTCTATCTCAGAATTTTTTTCTGGAAGTCCCCCATGTCTAGAATGCTGTTTTTCTTCATTTCTATCTTCTAGTTTCCATGTGTTCTTTTAATACCCAATTAAAACTCTGTTTTCTATAGAAAATATTTCCTAATCTTTAAAAATTCTAATACCTTCCTTTTTTACATTATTTCCTTTTTTTCCCTGAACCAATTGGGGTTAAGTGACTTGCCCAGGGTCACACAGCTAGGAAGCATTAAGTGTCTGAGACCAGATTTGAATTCAGGTCCTCTCTGACTTCAGGGTGGGTGCTCTATCTACTGTGCTGCCTAGCTTCCCTCTTATTTCTTCTTCTTCTTTTTTTTTTTTTTTTTTTTGGGCATATAGGTGGCATAGTGGATTCACTTTCCACTTTTCCAAGCATTGGGCTTGGAGTCAGAAGACCTTAATTCAAATTTGGCCTTGGGCACTTATTAGTTGGGTGATTCTGGACAAGTCATTTAACCCTACTTGCCTCAGTTTCCTTATTTGTAAAAAAAAAAAAAAAGAGCTGTAGAAGAAAATGGCAAACCACTTCAGTATCTTTGCTAAGAAAACTCGAAGTGGGTTCACAAAATGTAGAATGTGACTAGAAAGAACAGCATAGTTTCTTCAGACAGATTAGTTTGCTTATTGTCTTCTTCCTTAGATTGTGAGCTCCTTCAGTGCAATAACTGATTTTTACCTCTTTTTGTATTCCCAACACTTAGCACAGTGCCTGGCATATGATAAGTGCTTAATAAATGTTTATTTATTAACTGACATATCTGCATTATAAATCTATACTACATCATGACTACCGAACCACTGTTTGCTTTCATCTGGTTAGGTACAATGATTAGAAAGTCTGTCCATAACAGACTGGTTATCTGGTGCCTTTTTAATGCATAACTACCAAACAAAGGCAGGAAGCTAACATAAGCCATCAAAACATTTGAGACTTATTGTTTGCTGTGCAGACTATGTCTGATGCTAATTTAAAGTCCATGGGTATCAAACAACTACCTGGATTAGGATTAAGAAAAACTCTTATAATTCACTTTACTTCTACAGTTAGGATCTCTGTCTCCACAAACTATTTGGGTGGCTTTTCCTCATCTCCTTCCTTCCTTAACTCCGATTTTCATAAGTGGTATAATTTTGCGTATACCTACCTGTTCATGTATGCGTGAGTGCATTTGAGAGAGTATGTATGACTCTATGTGTGTGTGTGAACCTATGCATATGTAAGTGTGTGTCCCTTTGTGTGAGTGTGTATGCATTTGCCTGTACCTGTGTGTATATATTGTGTGCATGAGGAATAGCAGGTAAAAAGACAGAGAATTCCTCCCATACTCCTACCCTGTTTCATTTTGGAAAGAAGTTACTGAGAGGTAGATTCTTCCTCAACCCCATCCAAATAAGAAAACGGTGGCTTGTATAAGAAATATATATAATCAGAAGTTTATGCTTATCCAAGTAAGTCTGAAAGTTCCTGTATGCCTAGTTGCAAGTTGCCCTTTTCTGTCTTTTATTTTCTTTTATTAGCACAAATCCCAAACTTATGATTCTGATAAGTGGGTATTTCCAGCCTTGGAACTGCCTCTTAGATAATCCTGACTCCCTTAGTAGTGATAGTCTCTGAGATTAAAAGGCAGATTTTGGACTCCTGGAGAAAGATTTTCGAAAGGCACATTGCCTAGAGAAAAAGAGAATCTTTCCAAAAAAAGTTGCCTGGCAACTGAAAGAATAAAACTATGTCATGAAGGGTTAGGAATTCTTGACCTTGCTAACTTCCCATGGCATTGCTGTCAATTGCTCAGATATAGTGCCTAGTATTTGCCAGACACTCTGCTAAGTGTTTTGCAAGTTGTTTGTTATTATCGCTTAGTCATGTCCAAATCTTTATGGACCCATTTGGGATTTTCTTGGCAAATATACTGGGGTGGTTTGCTATTTCCTTCTCCAACTCATTTTTCAGATAATAACTTGCCCAGAGTCACAAGTAAGTGAATGAGGCAGGACTTGAAATCAGGAAATTGAGTCCTCTAGTTACTCTATCCACTGCATCATCTAATTATCAAAGATACTAGAGCAGTTTGTCACTTTTTTCCTAACTCATTTTACAGAGGAGGAAACTGAAGCAAACAGCCAAATAACATGACCGTAGCACTGCATGCTATTCGCTATTCTGATAATCCTTAAGGACTATGTTAAATGCTGTGATAATTAAATAATAATGAGAAGGGAAGCTTCTCCTTGTCCTTTTGCCATCTCTTTCCCAAAGCTGAGTTCTGCTTTTTATGAAGAAGAATGTGAGCAGTGATAACATGCTGGTAATATATAAGCATCTTGAATAGAGGGATATTTTATTTTTTGTGTTTGTATCCAGAGTGTCTACCATAGTGCCTGTCATATAGTAGGTGTTTAATAAATGCTTATTTAATTGAACTGATTGTTAATAACATGACAAGACTAGTTGTATTTCTCAGATCACTGGCCATGTTTCCCACTACTCTTTCTCTGAGCCTGTTTTGGAGAGAAAGAATTATCTGCAAATTGTTAAAAATCTAGAAATGACAATCTTCTGGGTCCACTCATCTAATCAGTTCTAAATCTAACTGCTTTATCATCTAAGCTATATTTGTACATCTTATTCACAAGATAAGCATGAGAATATCTTCAAAACTTTGATTAACTCTAGCTTCACAATATAAATCATTCTCCTGATTTACCAAGCTAACAAGTCTGTCAATAAAGGAAAGAAAATTAGTTTGCCATGATCCATTCTTGCTGAAGCAATGTCTCTTTCATGTCACTGCTTTCCATTCTCAGTGTTCAGAGATTATCCTATAAGAATACTTTAAGATATGAAAGAATCAAAGTCAAGTTTAGCTATCTATTATATGAAGGTTCCATTTTTTTGGAAAACATGTACCATTTGCAAAGAATATGAAAAGACAATTTTCAGATGAAGGAACTAAAACCATTTCTAGTCATATGAAAAAATGCTCTAAATCACTATTGACCAGAAAAATGAAAATTAAGACAACAAATTAAAACAACTCTGAGTTGTTAATAGGACAACTACATATATTTCTCAGATCAGCTAAGATGACAGGAAAAGATAATAATGATTGTTAGGGAGGATGTGGGAAAACTGGAACACTAATGAATTGTTGGTGGAGTTGTGAACTGATCCAACCATTCTGGAGCGCAATATAGAATTATGTCCAAAGAGCTATAAAATTGTGTATAACCTTTGATCCAGCAGTGTCTCTAATGGGCTTATATCCCAAAGAGATCATAAAAAAAGGAAAAGGACCCACATGTGCAAATATTTATAGCAGTCCTTTTTGTAGTGGCAAGGACTTGGAAACTGAGTGAATGCCCATCAGTTAGAAAATGGTTAAATAAGTAATGGTATACATTTCTAATCATACGAAAAGGTGTTCTAAATCACTATTGATCAAAGAAATGCAAATTAAGACAACTCTGAGATACCACTATACACCTCTCAGATTGGCTAAGATAACAGGAAAAGATAATGACGAATGTTGGAGGGCATGTGGGGAAAACTGGGACATTGATACATTGTTGGTGGAATTGTGAATGAATCCAACCATTCTTGAGAGCAATTTGGAACTATGCTCAAAGGGTTATCAAACTGTGCATACCCTTTGACCCAGCTGTGTTACTACTGGGCTTATACCCCAAAGAGATCATAAAGGAGGGAAAGAGAGCCACATGTACAAAAATGTTTGTGGCAGCCCTCTTTGTACTGCCAAGAAACTGGAAACTGAGTGGATGCCCATCAATTGGAGAATGGCTGAATAAATTATAGTATATGAATGTTATGGAATATTATTGTTCTATAAGAAATGATCAGCAGGATGATTTTAGAGAGGCCTGGAGAGGCTTACGGGAACTGATGCCAAAGTGAAATGAGCAGAATTGGGAGATCATTATACATGGCAACAACAAAATTATACAGTGATCAATTCTTTTAAAAATCATCAGTTAATTGCTCAGCAAACATGACCTTAGTTCTTTTAGACCCCAAAGATGTATTGCCCTTGAAACTGCTAAACTGATTTCATGAAGCTCAACTAGATGATCATATAGCCTCACTTTTTATGAGTTCAAGTCTCTGATAACTAATTAGTTCCTGTCCTTTCCAATCTAAAGACTATTCCACTTGACAGGAAAAGAATAGTTAAAATAAGATTTGAGTGGTTCTCCCTTTTTTTGTTTATCCGTTACTATTGTCCTATTAGTGTAAAGGAATAGTCTTAGCTCTCCCTTGATCTTTTTCTTTCCCACAAGGAGTTTAAATTTAGTTTTGGATTTGTTGTTGTTGTTGTTGTTGTGTCCTTTACATCCAGAGAATTCTTATCCTCAATTTCCAGATCAAATGTGTTTTCCAATATAGGATACAGAGGAGGGAGTAAGGAAACTCAATAATGAAACACCAAATTCCTCAATTCTTTGTTTTTCTTACATTCTAATGAGGAAATATGATTTATTTTATTTTTAATTCATAAAACATAAACATTTCCATGACATAATACAAAAAAAGATGATTATACATAAAACTGCAAATCCACCATGTACAACTTTCTATTCCTTCCAAATTTACAAGAAAGTTATCATGTACATTTTTTTCCTTACCCCCTCCTCTGCCTTAGAGACGACTACTATTAGACACACACACACACACACACACACACACACACACACAGATAGAGCATTGGACCTGGAGTCAGGAAGCCCTGAGTTCAAATTCAGCCTCAGAAACTTTCTAACTGTATGTCTCCGTGCAAGTCACATAACCCTGTTTTCCTCAATTTCTTCATATATAAACTGAAATGGAGAAGGAAATGGCAAACCACTTGAGATATTGTTTTGAGAATTGTAGGCTTAAGAAGGAAGGATAAGGACAATGGGAGCAAGCTGGAGGGTTGAATGACATGGGAATAGGACAGGCTAAGTATTAAAAGCTAATTTATTTAATATAAAATTTCAAAGCTAAAAATTACTTTAGAAATTTACTAATACAGGGGTGTGTGTATCACAGATCTGTTTGGCAGTCTGGCAAAGCCTATGTACTCTTTAGAATATTGTTTTTAATTATTGAAAAAAATGCTAAATTTAACTGGAACTTAGTAAAAATAGAGATATAATTTTTCCCATCTAATTTCACAGAACCCATAAAACTTATCCACAGACCCATGTAGAACCCCAGTTTAAGAATCCCTGATCTAGTCTAAGCAAAGTTAAAACTAAGAATTCTAGCATCTGAGGCAAATTCATTCTATTGGATAGTGGGGAGGACAAGCTTAAGTTATGTATCCCTGTACCTAGCTGTGGGGAACTGAAGAGAAAGGCCTTGAGAATTGAAGATGGTGACAAAACAGGAGAAAGGAGTTTTCAAAGATTAGTATTAAAAAAAAAGGCTGAATCAAGTACTCAACTTATTGGAGAAGGACAGGAGACCTGGAGGTCCATAGATGAGAACAATAGCATCCAGAAGATAAATACATTCTTGTTGAATTGAACTGAATTGGTAAGGATAGAATGACTTTTAAAGGAACTAAAAAAGTAAAAAGGAACTAAACTTATTACTCAATCATGTTGTCTATTACAGTTTATTTTAAGGGGAAGATGTCCTCTTGAGTGATGCCATCAAAAGTAGAATCAGACAATTGAAGTAGGAAGCAAGAAATATAGCAAATCCTTTCTTAACTTTATATGTCAGGGGTTCAGAAGGAGACAGTCCTGGAGAAGATACTAAGGGATGCAGGATACCAAAGCAAAATGTCAGATTTCACTAAGAATTAGAATATGGAAATCACATGAGGGAGAAAGATCTGAGATGAAAAGGAGTTTAATAGCAGAGAGAGTAGTTCCAGAGGGCAAAGTGGAACAGAGGAAACATAATAAAGGAGAGGGCCTGGGAATGAGTCTTAGTGACAACATGAAAGGTGTGTAACACAAACAGCAGAATTTTAGGTTAGGTGAGGAAAGGGAATGTGATAGGCTTAGGACACTGCAGAATGATGTATCATACATAATCCAACTCACCCTCTAGAGAAGGATTGGTAAGGCATGGATTAAAGTATAAATGGACAGAATGCTGGACTTAAAATTCAAGAAAATTAGGTTCAAATCTTTCTTTTGACACTTGATAGCTGTGTGACTATGTGCATGTCACTTAGTTTCACTGAGCCTCAAAAAATTCTCTGTAATCACAAAACTCTACAATGTTAAGTTATTCATGAATTGTTTATTTGAGATTAAGGGCGTTGCCCTCTTAATGAAATATGATATATGATTTATTGATATGTCATTTATATATGATTTATTATAATAATGGTCCTAATAATAAACAATTCTTGTATTTCTGGCATAAATCCTAATTGGATATAATGAGTAAATTTTAAAGAATTCTTTTATGTAAAAGTATTTTATTACTTTTGGATTGTTGTTTTTATTACATTTGTGTGAATAAATCTGTCTGGCCATGATTCAGTTTTATGTAGCAATGCATTAATGGCTATTCATTTTTCTTGAGGTTGGTTTATTTTGCTTTTCTTTATTATAAGTCTGAATGTATCATGTTTTTATAACCATCTCATTTCTTTTAAATTCTCAATTTTGTTGTAGTATAGCTGTACATAGTACAGCTTTGGTAGTTAAAAAATTATTTTTATAGTCTAACCCCACTCTGTTTCTCATTTTGATTTTGGTAACATGACCTGATCTTTATGTCTTTCTTTTTATTAAGTTTCCCAATTGCTCATAAATTTTATTAGTCTTTCAAAAACATAGGTTAGTTAAATTTATCATTCCAGTTGTTCATCTCTACAATACATCTATTTTCTGTCATTGGTCAAAATACTATGTTCACTGCTTATTCTCCAACAGTTAACAACACATTCTTTCTAAATGAATGGTAATGTGGTAAGTACATAATTATCACTGTGGCACTCAAAAGAGAAAGTGGAGTCCTTCACATAATGTACATATTCAAATTGATTGGCTAGATGGTTGCATAGATCCAAGATAATAAACTAAAATAGGGATGCCTATGATGAGTCTTCATGTGTCTATACAGTTAGTGAATGTTCACATCTATGAAGATTCTTTGGTACTAGTGAAATATGAGAAGAAATTCTTCTGACTGCAGAGAGAAGATTTTTCCCCTTCTATTCCAAAATTTACCATTTTTTAAAGGCTCTCACATTCTTCCAGTGTGTCAGATTCAAAACCCCAGTATTATCTATTCTAGACTTCTTGTTCTCTTTCATCCTACATGTATAAGTATTTCTCAATTCTTGATATTTCTATCTCTATAGCATCTTCTAATCTGATTTTCTCCCTCTCTCTCTATACTCAAATAATCACCATATTAGTTCAGGCCTTCATTGTCTCTCACCTAGACTATTGTAACAATCTCTTAATTGGTCCACCTATAGCTTACACATGATTCCCAAAGTACTTTTTTCCTTAAGAACATATGTGACCATATAATCCCCCTATTCAATCAACTCTAGTGGTTTCCTACGACCTCTGTTTAGATTCTTATGCCCTTTACAACCTGGTTCCAATTTTCCTTTCCCAGTCTAATTAGAAGTTAATCCCCCTTTCCACTTTGTGATACAGATAAATCAGCCTTCTCTTTATTCCTTATACAACATTCCATTTCCAGTCTTTCTGCCTTTGACTTTATCATCCCACATGAATCCATCTCATATGGTCCTTACCTCCACCTCATAAAGACCTTCTCTTCCTTTACCCCAGCTCTAGTGCCATTTTCTGCATGAAATCTATTCCTGATGAATCCCAAGTTGGAGTGCCCTCCCTCCCAAACTACCTTCTATTTTACTATTTTGTATTCTCTTGTATTTATTTGCCAGATTCATAGTTATATATGTAATTGTGTGTGTGTGTACATGCATGCACAGCCTCCCATATATATATATATACACACACACACATATATATATATATATATATATATATATATATATATATATTCAAGAATGTTAAATTGCGTGTTGAAAAATAATTTTCTTGAGAACAGGGATTTTTAAAATTTGCATTTACATCCCCAGCAAATAGCAGAGTGTCTAGAGCAGAATAGGCCCGACAAATAAATACTTATGGATTGATTAATTTAAATGTTCTCATTTTTCTTCCCCTTTTCCCCACACACTTCAGACTTTTCTTTTCTACTCAACCCTCATCACTGACAACTCTTAGGTTGGGCTTCTTCTCTGGGAAAAAAAAGAGGGGGATTTCCCTTATTGAAACTGTGGTTTACTTCTGTGCTGTGGATAATCCCCATGAAAGTATTTCCCAGTTCCTGAAGTTCATGACTATCCTAGTCCTAATACTATTATTTTCTTTGTAGTTCTCCACCTAATGGATACTTATCTCACTCATCTTAGAGGATTTCCTACCTAAACAATTGTCATGGAGGCTTAGTGAGGTGGGGACTGTCTTCACATTGGCATGCACTTAATTATCTAAAGTTCCCCAAGTTTCTAAGTGCTTGTTGACATTGGAAGGAATTGTTTTTCACTGAGCATCAGAGAAACCATGTAACTGGGAAGGAAGAGGAGAGAACTGAGTACTGTTTCCAACAGCAAGTATTGTTGAGACTTTATGATGTTTTGGAGTGTTCATGTAGATGAAGAGGGCAAAGTAATACAATTGTATAGACCAGTAGCTATGACAATTGTATTGACTACTGGAATCCACTCTACAACATGATTCTTTCTTCTATTTACTTGGACCTGAAAGAATTATTCTCTATTTACCTTTCTTTTTCTTCTCTGACCATGAGAGGAAGGAGCAAGGAGTGTTCAATTTCCTGATTTCATTCATATCCATCTACTAGTAGAAGCTCTTCATTTAACTGCCTAATACTTGTTTCTATGCTACTTAAATGCTATTAAAGTGTATGGCAGTTTATAATTATTTATATCTAAACTTCCATGTGCATGCAATGAGATTGAGAAATTAATCTAAAGATAGAAAAGTTTTTCCTCTACTTACATTGATGGTGGAGGTAAAGGGAGGATTGAAGACAGAATTTCTTCAATGTTAGTAATCTCTGAGATAGTCATATATTCCAGCCATATATTCCAGGCTTAAAAACCTTGGAGAGAAAGATTTAACATGAAACAAGGCAACAGCTCTGAATGGTGGAAGTTGATGTGTTCGTTTCATGCACTTAGCTTGCATTCAACTCTGATGACATCTCACCTGGCTGCATATGAACTTAGAAATGATAATATTCATCCTTTGGTTTTGCCTTGGTGAGAACAATATTTTGGGAAGGATAGGACAAAATTGTCTAATAAATAAAATTGGTCTCTTGCTTTTGGTTAACATCCCTTTCAGGAATACATCTTATTACTCAATCATGTTTTCTATTACAGTTTATTTTAAGGGGAAGATGTCCTCTAATTTCCTTTCATTTTACTAATTCCCTTCCCTCTTTATTTAATTTCCTGGTTCTACTTTATTGTGCAATGTATTGCTTTTTTACAGTAGTTAGCATTTGTAATTGTCCTGGTCTCTGTTTAATATTTCACTCAAAGATCCTTAGAATTCCACTTATCAAATCATAGTATACAGTCAAGGAGTCACTCATATGCCTCAATAGTTTCAAAAGTCTAGGCACTGGTAATAAAACATAAAACCTAAAAAAGTTTTTATTAAGTGCCTCAATGGAGAGGATGAGAGATACAAGTAACCCACAAAACTGAACAGTACAAAGTTAATTTACATTTGCCTTTGGAGGGAATTCTATGATGATTTTTGCTAGATATTTGCTTTACAGGATGGTTTTACAGAGTTTACTAATAAAAATGAGTTTGTATTCTCTAAAGTCATAGTAACTAAGCCCTTCTGAGCATACTGTAAGAAAAGAAAATATGTAGAAAGAAAATGAACTATTTTTTTAATAGTTGTAAAGCATTCAAAATCATTTGAGAAAAAATCGGTAATTGGTAGGTAGAGGCAATTGAGCCTCTATGGAACCAACATTCTTCCATTAGACCTAAGAAAAATGAATTGTCAGATAAGCACAATTCCACTTGGGGTATTTATAGTAAAGAGCATCCAATGAAAAGCCAGTCTTCTGGAGCAAGTGTAGTATGTTCTGGTTGATGTAATCCCCCTTCTGGAGGGGATCCTTCTTCTAAGCGTGTATAACAGAGGATGGAGCTCTCTACTTTGAGGCATTTGCAGATAGTCTATGGCTGTTTCCTGGGCAATTATTGTATAATAAAGAAGGACCTTTTGATTGGATCCTGAACTCTTAGAATCAGATGAGCAAACAAAAAACACTTATTGTCCAAATTGAGTTCTACTTCCTCCCTGAGTGAGAAGGAACTTCTGTAGGCTTCAAGTGGGGCCAAGATCTCCCACAAAATTTGGGAGCATATGGCCTCCTAGCCAAGCCTATATATGATGGGGCCATTTCTTGTTTGAGTCTTCTTTCCTTTTGAAAGTTTAGAAGTCAGTGTTGTTATTCTGTAGGCTCAGTCATATTCAACATTTGAGGTTTTCTTAGCAAAGATATTGGAGTGATTCACTATTTCCTTGTATAGCTCATTTTACACATGGTGAAACTGAGGCAAACAAGGTTAAGTAATTTGCCCAGGGTCACACACCTAGTAACTATCTGAAGTCATATCTGAATTCAGGACTTTTTGAATTCAGGCCTCCCACTATTTCCATTCTACCACCTAACTACCCTAGAAACTCATACCAGAAGCTTTTGATAACCAAGTCAGATGAAATACCAACAAAGCTCTGAGGAGTCATCTACAAGAGGTAGCTCCGCAATATTTGAGGTAGCATAGACTTCACCACTCATAATTTCATGCATTCAGAAATGAACTTGGTGGACTTTTTAATGGCTACTTCAATTTTGAACTCATTCTCCCCATGAACAGAAGTCTGTGACCCAGGTTCAGGAATTGTATTTGTACTTCTGTTATTTATCTCTTCAGTAAATATTAAATTGATAGGGTGGCTGCTAATCACTGGGTCAACCATTTATATACAGGATATACCAATTGGCATTGATTGATATGGGGGAGAAAGGGAAATGCACACTAGATTGGGGGCTCTAGCTGAAAGCATTAGAAGAATCATTCCAAGGAATTACTATAATCCCTTGGGATTACCCCTAAAACTCTGAGTAAGACAACATAACTTGGCTGAGCTCTGGAGATGAGATTTGCCAGTGAGAGTGGGAGTTTGGGTAAAGACATCTGGAGATTATATAGGCTATATATAGACTGCATTCCATGACTCACTGGCATCCTGATGTCAATGGGAACAGTTTTTCATCATGAAAATTTTGGCATGAATGGTTTTAGTGTGCATGTCATAGGCTCTCCCAAAAACCTGAATCATAGAACACCGGATCTTTGTCCTTCCAGAAAATAAGGTGTGGGAGTGATGTTAGTGTTTTGACTTGGCAACAGGATAAATATTACACAGTTGAGATCTTAACTCTCCCTGACAAGGCCCTTTTTATTTGAAAACTTTCACATAATTATGAGTGTTCTGGGGCCCAAATCCTAAAACAAATATAATTCAATTAGATAATATTTTGTGTGACTAGCCTGGCTTTTTTTCTTTTTTTTTTTAACTTTTCCTTCTTTCAGGTATCTAATACTGCCTCCTCTTTCAAAGCTTGTTCCTCCCAAAAGCTCTGAGATCAAAAGTTTATATCTTATACTGAAATCAGTATGTCATATATTCTTAAGTTATTAACATCTTCTTTTAAAATGTTCCCCAGGAAAATGATTTTGAGGGTGTCATTGAGTGTATGGGGAAAATGTTTTTGGAACATCCTTTTGTTCCCCCAAAATATGATACCATGTTATATTTCTCCAGTAAAAAATACCATATAAAAATAAAGAAACACTAACTTTCTTATTAAAATCTTTAATCAAATAAGGGTTTTTCATTGTGAAAAAAATAAATCATTTATGAAGTATTTTAGCAAGCATTTATTAAAGCCCTACTATTAAAACCAGATAGTGTGGGGGATATAAAATGATTGTTATTTTCCCTTTCTAAGGAGTTCACAGTCTAGTAGAGTAGAAAATATGTGTTCACAAATAATACTAGGATTAAATTTAGTAAGTTCATGAGAAAGGTATGAAATTCTAAAAATATTCAGAGCATTAGAGAAGCCTTTTTTGGAGTTAGGTCTGCAAGGATAAATATTTTACCAGGTGAAGATATATGTGTGTAGGTGGATAGAGATAAGACTAGAATTCCATGTTGTAGGAGGCAGTTTTTAGCAAAACCAAAGAGATGATAAAGTATTGGACAAAATTGAGAAATAACGACATATTTCAAGACCATGAGTTAGTTTTTCTGGACTTTTAGGGTAAGTGAAATACTACAATGTCAGATAGAACTGGAATGGTTGATTCAAAGCAGATTGTGGAGAGTTTGAATACCAAATTAAGTATTTGGACTTTATCCATCAGCTAAATAGGAATCATTGATTTGTTGTTGTTGGTTTTTTTTTTTTTTTGAGTAGTTATGGCTCATGATCAGAGTTGTGTATTATGTGTATATTCTAGCATAAATATGTAGTATGAAGGGAGACAGGAAAACCTGGCATAGAGGTAACAGGAAGAAGCTTTCCATGATTAGCCAGATGAAGTATTGAGGGCCTGAGATAATGACAGTGGTAGCCCTGAAAAGAGAAACAAAGGAACAGATGCTAGAAATAGTTTTGAAGGTATAACCAATAGGATTTAATGATTAATTGACTATAGGAAAGAGACAGAGAGAATCAAACATGACTGATATTTTGAACTTGGTTACTCAATATAAAGTTGGTTCCATTAATAGAAATAGAAAAGTGAGGCAGGAATGAGATATTTTTGTTTGTTTGTTTTTGTTTTGTGTGGAGGAGAGAAGGGGAGAAGAATGCAGCCTAAAAAATAGGAGTATTGGAAGGGTATTTACAACTAAACCTGAAGCACCCACTATCATCAGTTTAAAGCTGAGCTCTCTACAGATTATAGTAGGTTTTTTCTGTCTCATCCAGGAACAGTAACAATATCCAACCCCTTACTATTCACACCAAAAAAATCTGATTCAGCAAATCAGATGGAGTGCTGGTGAGCCCTCCTTCCCTTTATCCAGAAGAAAGAAAGTTAAGGATTTTTTTTAATGAAGTTAAGAAGGTAAGGGAAGAAAAGCATTGAAGCAAAATAAGTGTAGAAGTGTTAAAATGTAGATCAGGTAGAGTGACACTCTCCAGTCTTCCCCTATGAAGCACTCACCCCAAAGCTCCTCTTTTCAGTGTCCTCTCTTATCACCCCAAAGCTCCTCTTTTCAGTGTCCTCTCTTATTATCACTTAAACATAAGTCTGGGGGAGAAAGTGGGATGGCATACGTCCTGTCAGTCACATCTGCAATAACAATAATTAGTTGTAACAACTCTCTCATGCCTCCCCTTTGCAGTCTTGTGACAATTTCTTCAAATATTCTTCAATCCAGTGATCCTGGCTTTCTGGTTTTTCCACAAACGGGACCATCCATTTTCTAATTCCAGGAATTCTTTCTAGTTCTCCTCCATGCCTAGAATTTTTTCCCTCCCTACCTCTACCTACTGGCTTCCCTCCCTCCCTTCAATTTTCATTTAAAATTTCATCTTCTTTTGGAAGCCTTTTCTTCATCCTTTTTTAAAATACCTTTCATCTCTTAGTTATCTTCAGTTTATCTTCTGTACAGTTTCTTTGTATACAGTTGTTTGCATGTTGTTTCACATATTAGATTGTGAACATTTTGAGAACATTGTATCTCCTGGGCTTAGCAGAGAGTTTATTTAATAACTATTGAAAAGTCTGTTTTGTTTCCAAATTACAGTAGATTTTATGCTTCCCAAGGTCTTTCTTTTGGGAGAAGAAAACTTGGAAGAAAAATAATGTCCTTATAGACAAGCAAAGGCAGGATGTGGTTATTAGCCCACAGATAAGTATTAGATGTAGATTGTTTCAATGATGATGTATATGCTAATGTAGAGGACTTCTCTTTTCACTCAGCAGGGATTGTTGCAACACTTCCTGAACATTCTTTGAACTATCACACACTAAATGAATCAAAGGGAAGTTCTTGTCCAATATCATTCAAAATGTTTTGCGGATATCATGCTTCTGGCGAGTACTGAGCATGAACAAGATCCTGAATTGAAAATGTGTCCATATCCTTGACATGCCCATGGTGAAGCAAATGGTGAGGTTTTTGAGATTAGCTTGAAGTGATTTAATTCCCCTCACTAGAATCTTGTAAAATCAAATTTTCTTTTTCTCAATCTTCATCCTTCTAAACTCTTTGAAGCATTTGAAACTGACTAACCCTTTCTCTTGAATATTTTCTTCTCTCTGAGTTTTCATGGCATTGCTCTTTCTGTGATTCATCTTCTAACCTATCTCAAAATTCCTTCTTAGTCTACATATTTATTTTTATCACCATGCTCCCTTGAAGAGTACCCCAGAGCTATCCCAGGTCTTCTCTTCTTTCAGTACTCTATCATATAGTGAACTTGTCTGCTCCCATTAGTTTAATTATCTCTACATAGATGACTCTCAGATCTATATATTCATCCCTTGTCTCTTTCTTAAGCTATGGTAACATACAACCAACTGCCTATTGGACAATTTAAACTGCATATCCCATAGGCACATTAAAATAAATGTGCCCAAAATAATTTCATTGTTCCTCCCCCCCCCAAATCAACTTCTCTTGTTATCTCTTTTATTTCTGCTAAATGCATCACCATCCAGCCAGACACACAGATTTGTAACATCATTGTCATCCCTGACTCTTTCCTCCCCAGCCCCTATCAGTTTTTACAATAAGGACATGTCATCTTTTTATGGCCACATTAAATTATTATTCAATCTCTCTACTGATGCCCCTGATTCATCTCTCTTCAGCTTTCTCTAGCTTTTCCCATTAATGATTCTCTTCTTCAACTTTATTTGTTCTGTTCTGATTCTATTTTTCTATTTTTTCCTTCTCATTGTCTACAAACACTCTCAGATGTCCTCTTTCTTTAATAATGAATACTCATGAGCTTGTCACATCAAACATCATTGGCACTGGAAGACAGGGTCTCCAAAGGGATGATTGTTACTGCTTTTAGAAATCTAGGAATAATCCTGTAAGTAGATATCCTCTGTAATGCTATAGCTCACAAGTCCACGCTGGTGTGTTTTCCCTTCCTTCATTATATTTTTTAGAAAAAGCATTAGAAGATACCCCAAATGTTCATATGGACTATCTGTGTTCAACCTATAGCAGAGTATTCTGAGCTCATATTGGTCTGATCAGCCACAGTTGAACACACTGTTAACTTGACTCAAACATAGTGATGTCATTTTGGTCATCTTCAAAAATGAAAAACAACAACCACAACAGAAAAGACATTTACTCAAATGGCATAGCAAAAACAATGGTTACAACTCCCACCTTTAATGTTGTAGTAAAAACCTATTCCAACTTTATGGATTTAATCCTATTCCTGAAAGGGATCCATGAGGTTCTGACTATGGAAATGTATGTTGAAAAGTATCTTTACATGTATCTGAAAAATAAAATACTATTGAAAAAAATGGGCATGTTCCATTTTGAAACATTTTAGAATCTATTCATTAATAATATAAATTTCAAACAGCTTAATCTTCTTGCTTTTCTCTAAGTTTTCAATTTTGTAAATTTTAAAAATACTTACATTTTTATTCTATCTTCTTTTGGGGGAATAAGAATATACCCAGACATACACACACATGGACATATGCAGATATATGTATGAACATACCTACGTGTGTGTGATTAACAGACAGCTTCTTTTTTTTCTTCCCTTTTTTAAACTTGCTTCAGCAATAACCTTTATCATCTCCAAGCAGTTGATGGGAGAAGTCTAGCTTCTAATCTTTGACAATTCTTTTCTGTTTCATAGCAAGTTCCCTATGTGAGGTATTCTACTTATGGTGATCCACCAATTACACTTTTCAAGATTCCTACTGTAGTATCCTGTGGATGAATGGAAGAAAATGTTAACTATTTGTGCTGTTGTTTTACAGCCTCTAGAAAGTTATTTCCTATGCAGTTGAACTGTTCAAGCTTCAGGTTCTTTCCAAGAGGCAGGATGCTTCCTTTACATGTGAAAAACTATTATTGTTGATCAGTCCTTTATGTAGGACTCTTCTTGATACCATTGAGGATGTTATTGGCAAAGATACTGGTTTGCTATTTCTTTCTCCAGCTCATTTCACAGATGAGGAAACTGAGGCAAATAGGGTTAAGTCACTTACCTAGAGTACACACAGGAAGTGTCTGAGATCAGATTTAAACTCGCAAGATGAACTTTCCTGATTTCAGGCCCAGTGCTTTGTTCACTGCAATACCTACCTGTAGTCCTAATAATTCAGTTTCTCTGTTTTTGCTTTTTTTGACTTTCAGCTTTGCTGAAGTCTAAAGAAAGGACACTTTTACATAAAAACTTTCCTTGATATTTTCATCCCCTCAAATTCTTTTGTAATCAGACTCTTAGGGGAAAAAAGTCACCTGCTGCTACTCCTCAACCTTTGTAATCTACCTTCCAATTTCATTGAAAATCTTAAAGGATCCATTGTTTCCTTTATTGCTAAATTCATTGGTCTTTTTCAGTCCTCATTTTACTTGAAATTTCTTTAGCTTTGTGCAAGATAGTTAACTCGGTCTCCTGGATACATTCCCCTTACTTGATTTCTACAACACTATTCTCTTCTTTTAACTGTCAAATGGCTCCTTCTCAAGTCTCCATTAATTCCTTTTCTATTATCATCCTCTACAAATAAGTGTCTTCCATGGCTATGCTATGAATTCTATTTTCTTCTCTCTTTATGCCTTCTCCTTTGATGAGTTTATTTATTCCCAAGGGTCCAAGTATCATCTCTATGAATATGACTCCCACATCCAGATACTATGAAGCTTAATCTCTCTCATCAACTCCAATCCTATAATGACAAATTGTTTATAAAATAGCTCCAACTGTACATCTCATCAGAATATATCACATGTAAACTCAACACATCCAAACTAGAGCATACCAACTTTCCTCCTTAAACTACAACTCCTCCATATTTTTTATTTGTTGAGTGTCCCACTATCTTCCAAGTCATCTAGACTAGTAATCTTAGAGTCAACTGTGACAATTCCCTCTTTTCACTCCTCTCCCCACATCCAAACACCTAGCAAATTCTATCAATTCTACTTCCTTAAAATCTCCTTATTTGGGGCACAGCTAGGTGGCACAGTGGATACAGTGCTGGCCTTGAAGTCAGGAGGACTTGAGTTCAAGTCTGACCTCAGACACTTAATACTTCCTAGCTGTATGACTCTGTGCAAGTCACTTAACCCCTCAGCCTCAGCAAAAAAAAAAAAAAAAAGAAAAATCTCCTTATTTCTACTTATACAACCAAAAGCCCTAGATCAAGCCTCCATTACTTTTTGCCTAACCTACTATAATAACTTTCTAATTGTTTTCCCTACTTCCACATTGCCTATCTTTAATCTACCCTTCACAAAGCTGCCAAAAAACAAAAAGAACAAAAAAACGTAACCAAAAAACCAAAGCCAAAACCAAAAAGTATTCTCTACCATCTGCCACCCCCCCCACCATAAAATAACAACAACCATAACAACAACAACAATAATTTCTTACTTGAGTAGAAGAAACACAAATTTCCCACATTGTCATTTTGAGGCTCTCCATAATATGGCTTCAACTTGCTTTTGAAGATTTATTCTGTATTATTCCCCTTCCTATATTTTACATGATAGTAAAGCTTTACCTGAACCTCAGCATTCCATGTACCTCTTACAAGTTAACTTGCATGTTTGTAATAAATTTTTTCCTCATTCTTTCCTCTCTCATAATCCTCATATTCCTTCAAAGCTGTAGTTGGGGATTTCTTTCTCCTCTCTCCTCCATTTATGTTCTATTTTCTTTCAAATTCTCTTATATTTTCTCATCAATATATGTGTGAATTCTCCCACAAAATGTAAAGTCTTTGAAGGCAGGCACTGTTCTGCTTTTCTCTATGTTCAGAATCTATCAAACACAATTCATTGCACATAGTAAGTATTTAATGCTATAATAAGAGTTGAATTCGTTTAGTTGACAAATCTTTTTAAGCACTTTATATGTGTATGCCATTGTTTTAGCCAAAGAATAGGGAGAAGAAGCAAGATAAGGCTTGAATTATTTCCCTTAAAGAATTTGCAAGATTAGTCTTCCTAAAATACTACTTCCATAACAACACTCAGGAACCTATAGTCACCCCAAGAACTAAATTTATCCTGGAATTCATGGGCCTGTATACTATACCTTGCTTTATTTCTGCAACTTTAAACCACCCATTCATTACTCCTCAGCATGGGCACACCATACTCCAGTGTATGGGTGTCCATTTTGTCTCAAGTCTTCCATGTTCATTCCTCATTTTGTTACTTGGCTTTTGAGATTTCTTTTCTGTCATAACAATATCAATTCTGTCCATTCTTTAATGAAGATTAAAAAAAAAAAAGTTGGTCTGTGGAACAAAAGTGAGCCTGACAAAACCGTATCCATAAGCAAAGAGAAATTTTAAAGTTTTCTACTGTATTTTTGCCACACTTGGCTAATTTTATTTGCTTTAAAGTACATTAAAAGATACTTGAATACATGTTGAAGAAATTGCAAGTCAAATTTTGAGATGTTAATTTCTGGTTAATATGAAGTGCTACTTAAATTCTTCCTCAAATTATATTGGACTATAAATTAGGACCAAAGCAACTTAAGTCTAGGCCTCAATGAGGAAAAATAAAAACTTTAAAGGTTAATCTAAATGAAATGCCTGTGAATGGATGTCACTAAAATATTGTTTGATTTTAGACTTTTTTTTTTTTTAGTTGACAAGATGTAAACTAAGCTTAAGGTAAAGCTACGAATTAAAATAATTTTACTTGGATTTTTATGAGTTTCACACAGGTAAAACTGAAGAGAAGAAATGAGATAGTTTGACTTCCTTTCTATTTCTAGTTTACAAGGATAGTTAGACTCCCTCCTCCCACCCCCAACTAGGAGAAATGAGCCCACTATTTCTAAAAAGTACAAAATAACCACATACATTTTTTGTGGTCTCCCTGTGATCAGGGAGGAGAAGCTGAAAGGGATAAGTAATCTAGACTGATAAAGTCTTAGTACTGAGAAATTCCAGCCTTTTTTGATTCACTTGTATAGTTATTGCCAAATTCCAAAGTTTCTACATGATGTCACTTTCCCAATAACTTTCTTAAGTTTCTGCTTCTACACAGATAAGCATTACTATTCTCCTGATGACCTCCTGAGTAAAATGTTGAATCATTCTGAATGATAAAGGAAAAAAAAAATGGGAAAGCTGCTTGGGAGTGGCAAGAACCAACTATAAAACCAGTCTTCCCTGCATGTAAATTGGAGCAAGCCAGAAGGAAACTAGCTGTCAAGCAAACAGCACCTCATTCTCAAAGGTATGGTAACTTTTCCTGTGATTTCTTTTAATGGGGAGTAGGGTTTCATTTTCACTATAGTTTCTCAGTAGTATTGCTAACATTTTGAAAATGGAAATGTCATGGGATATTTAGTGGGAAATCAAATGACAGCACTAAAGCTTTTGAAAGGAAAGGAAAACATTTTAGTTTAATATTTTAATGACTTTTAAGGTCAGGTTTTTACTTTTTTTTGTCATAGACTCCTTTGGCAGAATGGAGAAACCTATTTGTAGAATAATATTTTAAAATATATTAAATATAACAGAATTTCAAAGGGATCAAATTATGCTAAAATATAGTTATCAGTTTAAAAACTAAAACTAAAACCTAAGTTCATAGACTCCCAATTAAGATTTTTCCTCCAGAATCACTGAGACAGAGTATTTCAACGAATTTTTAGATTAAATTCAATTCAACTTCATGAGATAAATTGAATGTTTTCTGAATTAAACTATCTGTGCTTCTCTATTTAAAGACTATAAATAATATGGAATAGGAGGAAAAGTACTTTAATTTAAGTCATAGGACTTGAGTTCAAGTCTCTGTTCAGGTATTAACAGCTTGTGGATTTGCACAAGCTGTTTAACCTTACTAGACCTCAGTTTTCCTTGCTGTAAAATGAGATAGGTTTGATGATATTTAATGTTCCATCTGAATGAGAATGCATATTTTTATGAATGTTACCCAAATGAAACTGTATTTTTTTGAAAAGATATATTCCAAGATAAAGCAATAAAATTATGAATAACGATACTTATATTTTCATTTGACTCTTCACTTTTAAGAGAATTTGCATAACTAAATGAATTTAAATAGAGAGAATGAAC
Organism: Sarcophilus harrisii; assembly: GCF_902635505.1. Classification (NCBI taxonomy): domain Eukaryota; kingdom Metazoa; phylum Chordata; class Mammalia; order Dasyuromorphia; family Dasyuridae; genus Sarcophilus; species Sarcophilus harrisii. The sequence continues at coordinate 430,042,130 of NC_045426.1, forward strand.
TTCCATAAGTAACTTTCATCAGTGAAGCTTGTTTACTTTTTAACTTTCGTTATTCATCAGTGACCACAATGTGGAGGAGTTAGGGAATTTTTTTTTTTTAAATGGTGCTATCAACAAGACTCCCAAATATGTTGATTCATTCAAGGAACTGGGATTCATTGAATAAGAGGGAAAATGTTCTTGCTAATCACTTGACAACACTCACCAATTATCTGGATGATTGAGCTGACCATTTGCTTCTAAACTATGGCTCTTATATTGTTCCATCAATTATTCTCTATCAAGCAAAGAAAGTAGCAAATAGAAATGATTGCTTTTCTTTCTTTTTTTGGGTGGTGATTATTTGGAAGAAGATTTATTTGTAAAACAAGCCTGTTCATCTTGTTTCCACTCTTTATTATAGTTTTCATTCTTCATGTGTTGCTACCATACAGCAGAAAAGAATACAGAATCCTTCCCATGACCAATATGGATCTAGTTTAAAGGGAGTGGAGCAGTGGGCAGAGTCTGTGTTTTTAAAGATTTGATCAAATTCTGGTATCTGACAGTCTTGCCAAAGCCTAAGGGATCATTTACTATGTGTGAGAACTAGCAGAATCAACAGCAAGTTCGAGCTATTTGCAGACTATTTCTTCCCATTATTTCCAAGGATAATATTTATTCTATAATGATATTCTTTCCAAAGATAACATTAATTAAGAGCCAACTGTTTGTTGTCTAGGGATGAAAATATCATCATTTATGAAATCATTGAGAAATTCATGACAGGCATTTTCTGCTTTGATGCCATTTATTGTCCCTTTATAACCAATTTTATGGCATTAGCATTCAAGCTAATAACAAGCTAAGAAAAGTTCCCCCCCCCCAAAAGCAAGCAAAACCTCAACATTCTGAGTTAATGGTGGCAGCAGTCACTTGGGAATATGGCTCCAACTAAGAAGGGGTATACTTTGTATGGGATTACAAGGGATATCTGTGCTCAAACCCGTAAATTTGAAATTATTAGCTTTCTACACTATAGTTATGCAAAACACATTTTTGTGCTGAGAGAGTTGAGTTTGAATTTTAGATCACTGGGGTAGTAGGGTTTATTTCCAGAAAAGACGTTTGAGAACATCCTATCCAACCCTTTCATTTTATAGGTGAGCAAACTGAGTGAGGGCCAGGGTAAATGTAATGTTGTTTAGTCACAGAACAAAGGGTTCACCTCTTTGTGACCCATATGGAGTTGTCTTGGCAGAAATACTGGTGTGGTTTGCATTTCCTTTTCCAGCTCATTTTACACATGAGGAAACTGAGGCAAAAAAGGTTAAGTGACTTGCTCAGGGTCACACAAATAATAAACGCCTAAGGAGAAATTTGAATCCTGTTCTTCCCGACTCCAGGTCCAGTGCTCTATCCAGTGTGCCATCTAGTGGCCATCACTCAAATTCACATGGACATTAAATTGCAGAGCTGGGATTTGAATCTAGGTCCATTAACCAACTATAGTTTGAAAAGATTCCATTCAGTACAATTCAACAAGGATAGATTAAGCATCTACTATACGCTGGGCACTGTGCTAAAGATTGGATATAGAAAGGTTAAAACAGACAATACCCAACCACAAGGACTCTATCTGAAGAAAGAAGCATGAGCTCTGAAAAGTACAAAGTACACATGGACAATGAATACATGGTTATTTAGACGGGGTGAGCAACTGATTTAATAAGGAAAGACTTTTTGTCAGAGGTAGTCCTTCAATCGAGCCTCAAATGGGCATTTGCCTCAGTCACACTGAGACCTGTTGAAGATCTTAGCTTAAAAAGGTCAAGGTCTCCCATTTCATCCAGGGCCATCTCCACTCGTCCTGATTTATCTCTGGCCACTAGAACCAGATGAGTTTTGAGGGGAAAGCAAAGCTAGTAACTTTGCACAGCAATTCCTGACTTCAGTCCAATTCATTTGCATTTCAAGGCATCACTTTCCTAATGTCATGGTCCTGAACCGCAACCTCTGTGAAGAAAGCTAGAGATTCTAAAAATTGGTGCTGAGGAGAGAAGAACATTACAAGCATAGTGGTGAAGGAAAAGAGGAAGGGGAAGAAGGTAGGAGAGAGAAGAGTAGTCTATACAAAGGCACATATATAAGAGATGGAAGACTAGTCTAGAGCTGTACTTAGAGCAAGATTTTCATTCATTCATCCACTATCCAAAATCCAATAAATTTATTTATTGAGCCTCTACTATAAGCCAGGCATTGTGTCAAGTGCTGGGGATATAAAAAGAGGTAAAAGATAATTCCTGCCCTCAAAGAATTTATATTCTTATGGACTTGAATTCAAATTTGATCTAATCATTTAGTACCTGTGTAAACTTGCATAAGTCACTTAGCTTCTATATCCCTCAATTTCCTCAAATGAAAAATGGGGCTCCAAGAGTTGCCTTAAGAATCAAAAAAGAAAAAAAAAGAATCAAAAAAGAACTGTGACATATTCAACATATATAGGATTGCTTGCCATCTAGGGGAGGGGGTGAAGGGAGAGAGGGGAAAAATAGGAACAGAAGTGAGTGCAAGGGATAATGTTGTAAAAAAATTACCCTGGCATGGGTTCTGTCAATAAAAAGTTATTATAATAAAAAAAATAAATATCATTAAAAAAATCAAAAAAGATACCTGGCACATAGTAGGTGTTTTATAAATGTTTCCTCTTCCTATAGAGGAGCCCTACCATTTAGATGGGTTAGTTTGTGTTGAATGTAGAATGTATGAGTAATCATCCTAGAAAGATAGTTTGGACCAAATTTATTGTATTTAATCTTCTAAGGATTAAAGAGCAGAGAAATGACATGGTCAAACCAATGCATTAGGAAGATCAACTGGGACAGCTGAATGGAGGATGGATAGGAAGCAGAGAGGCTAGATACAAGAGTGAACATGTAAGATGTTTTTTCAATAGTCCAAATGAGAGATGCTGAGGACCTAAATTAGAATAGTTGTGATACGAGTGGAGAGAAGAGAACAGAAGCACAAGACATGGAGGCAAAATCCTTGGCAACTGAAGCGGCATGTGGGATGAATGAAAGAGAAGAGGGAAGGTAGGTGTTTGACTCACAAACCTGAATGACTTGAAGGATGGTGGTGTCCTGTAAGGAAATAGGGATATCAGGAGGAATAATGGTCTTAGAGGAAAACATTGATTCTATTTTGGACATGTTGAGTTTGCAAAGTCTATTATCATATCCCATTTCCCACCCCCTGCCTCTCTCCATGTCTCCAAGCAAAATATTCCTCTGTCTTTCCACAAATTCTCATCAGGCTTGACTCAAGTCCCTATCCCATCTTGGCCACCATCTTTGGACATAATACAGCTTGTCAATGCTCTTCATAAAATGTGGTATCAAAATAAGTATAATGCCTCACTTTCAGATGATGAGTCAGTGGGGTGTAGCGGTAAGAGCACTTATTTGGGGGTTCATATCCCTCCTCATGATGGTGAGCAAATCCCTTAACCTTCCAGTTTCTTCATCCATAAAACAAAGGCATTATAGGAGATGCCATCTAAGATTTCTTCCATTTCTACATCTAGATCATGGCAGAAGAAGATAAGCATTTATATAATGCCTACTATGGAATCTGATCCTATCATACAGTTTGCTATACAGTGATCGATTTCCATTAAAACATTTATTTCTATGTTGCCCTGCTATGTACTCATGCATAGATTTTTAAATGAGCCTGAGAAATTATTTTTACTGTTGAATAAAGTAATTATTGAATATTTAACATTATATTTCACACAAGATAGGGTAAGAAATTTCTTTTGCATTAATTCTTTTTTTTAAAAGTTGGATGAAATTTTATTTTTGAACAAGTTTGCAATTATCACGATGGCTACACTATTTATAAAAGTACCATTAATTGTAGTTAGTCTTCAGGAAATAGATGGCCACTTACGTGGTGGCAATGGAAGGGTTGGAGACATGACCTTCCCCTAAGATAGCTCCTTTATCAACTTCTCTGAAATTCTACCATCGAGGAGTCAATCCTCTTTGAAAATGTTATAATTACACAATTATGAATTAGATTATTCATAATTGTGGAAGTAGTTTTAGAATAGGGCACCATTGAAGAATTTGGTGTTTGGGTAGAATAAAAAGGAGGGAGGAATTGCAGGGAAGGGGCGCTCTTTTGGAGAGGACTGACAAGGGTAATGGGCTGTGTGATATATACAGTTATACACAAATGTTATTAGAAAACAACATACATACACATATATGTACATATATATATAAAATTTCCAAATATGCATTTATGGATCTTTCTCCCCCTGTCTCTCTTTCTCTTTCTTCCTTTCACTCTTCTTTTCTCTATATTTCTCTCTTTCTCTCTCTTCTCCATTGTGTTTACACACATACACACACACATACTCTCACATACTAGGGGGAAGACAGGGAAAGTAAGAGTTAAAGGGAGAAGGGAGAAGGCAAGGTTTTCCATAAAGACATATTTGGAATACTTCCATTTGATTTGTCCTTTGGATCCAACAGAATTATGTCCAAAGATGGTGGCCAAGATGGGATAGGGACTTGAGTCAAGCCTGATGAGAATTTGTGGAAAGACAGAGGAATATTTTGCTTGGAGACATGGAGAAGGGTAGGGGTGGGAAATGGGATATGATAATTGACTTTGCAAACTCAACATGTCCAAAATAGAATCAATGTTTTCCTCTAAGACCATTATTCCTCCTGATATCCCTATTTCCTTACAGGACACCACCATCCTTCAAGTCATTCAGGTTTGTGAGTCAATCAGACTCTGGGGGCAGGATATTGAATTAAGGAAAAGAGAGGTGCAGAAGAGGAAAGTGGGCAGGCTCTAGAAATAAACAATTTGTTTCTTGATTTGGCCAATGGGTAATTTTCAGGTGAGCATATTTGAACTAACTAGTAAGGAGGAAAATTGATGATGTGCCATTTAGAAACCCACACGAAAGAAGGATTTAAACAATAAGAGGATTTAGGGGTTTAAATGAACCCAAATAGTCTTCTATTATAAGATCACATCTGATAAGTAATTGGTCTTTTTCAAGAACAAAGGACAAGCAACAATATCAATATCTAACCTCTGTTAAAGTTGTCAATCAAGGGATTTGCTCCCTCAAGAGGGAACAGCTCTTCTTGTTAGGATTTTATTCCTTAACTGAATGGATGTCCATCAGTTGGAGAATGGCTGAATAAATTGTGGTATATGAATATTATGGAATATTACTGTTCTGTAAGAAATGACCAACAGGATAATTTCAGAAAGGCCTGGAGAGACTTACATGAACTGATGCTGAGTGAAATGAGCAGGACCAGGAGATCATTATATACTTCAACAACAATACTATATGATGACCAGTTCTGATGGACCAGGCCACCCTCAGCAACGAGATCAACCAAATCATTTCTAATGGAGCAGTAATGAACTGAACCAGCTATGCCCAGAAAAAGAACTCTGGGAGATGACTAAAAACCATTACATTGAATTCCCAATCCCTATATTTATGCCCACCTGCATTTTTGATTTCCTTCACAAGCTAATTGTACAATATTTCAGAGTCTGATTCTTTTTGTACAGCAAAATAACGTTTTGGTCATGTAAAAAAAAAAGGATTTTATTCCTTATTTGGAATCAGAAATAACTTCCCATATTAGACATTAAAAGAAGGAGATTAGAAAGATTACTTGCTGATTAGAAAGAAGAGTGACAAGGAGATAAACTAAACCTATGATTTCCTTGATATAAAATACTCCTGGATAATGCAATGCCCTCTCCCAATGCAGGTCAGACCTTTCTCTGAAACTTAAGAGTTTCAAAGCTACCTAGAGTACTGGGAAATATACACCACTTGGGTATATTATAGGTAAGATTTGAAACTAGATCCACCTGGCTTCACAGCCATTTTTGTAGCTCTGTTTGCCTCAGTTGCCTTACCTGTAAAATGAGCCTATGAAGGAAATGTCAACTCCCTTTAGTATCTCTGCCAAGAAAACTCTAAATGGGAGTTAGAAGGTGAGACACAACTGAACCAGAAAGATCTGCCATGTTGCCTCTAGCCAGAGAGCTTAAATAATGACAATTTACTTTTATTTATTGCTTGAAAGTTCCACCACATTTTCTCCATAATCACTCTATAAGTTATTGTGCCTCTTTTGTAGACCAGGATATTTAAGTTTGAGGTCACAATCACACACCTGGGTCTGAGATAGTTGTGAGACTTCCTGAATTCTTGGGGGAATTTTTCCCACACCTCACCCATGCTCTGTGAAATTTGTCACTGGAGAAATATTTCTTTTGAGAAGATCAGTGTCCATTTCACTTAGTGTCTTTATGTTCTTTAGTAATTGTAGGGTGGCTTTTTAAAAATATCATTATGTAAACCTGTTATGCCAAACAGATTCTATAGATATGTTCACTAGCCAAAATAGAGACACACTCTTTGGGCCTGTACAAGTATTTAGCCACACCTTGAGCCATAGACGCACCCAAGGTGTGTCTATACCACACCTTGAACCATAGGTGTGTCAATGCCAGTTGTTGAATGAATTTTCTGTCACATTTATTATCTACTGGATGCCCTCTCTGAGGCTGGTCTTGGGGTCTTGGGGTCAAAACTTCTGTCATTCTGTTATACATATAGTTGTGGTGTACAGGAGAGGAGAAAAAAAAATAAATGTATGTATCTACATCAGATATATACAGTTATACACAAATGTTGTTAGAAAACAGCATACATACACATATATGTACATATATATATATATATATATATATATATATATAAAATTTCCAAATATGCATTTATGGATCTTTCTCCCTCTGTCTCTCTTTCTCTTTCTCTCTTTCACTCTTCTTTTCTCTATATTTCTCTCTTTCTTTCTCTTCTCCCTTGTGTTTACACACATACACACACACATACTCTCACATACTAGGGGGAAGACAGGGAAAGTAAGAGTTAAAGGAAGAAGGAAGAAGGCAAGGTTTTCCATAAAGATATATTTGAAATACTTCCATTTGATTTGTCCTTTGGATCCAACAGAAAAATCTTCCTAGGTACTACAAATAAATGAGTGTTCTGCATTCATAATTCATAATAGTCCATGTAAGATCATAGATTTAAAACTATAAAGGGGTCTTGGAGGTCATGTAGTCCAATCTTTTCATTTTCCAGGTAAGAAACTTGAGACTCAGAGAGGTTAAGCGCCCAAAATCGGTGAGTAAAAGTCAGAAACTGAAAACTTCTGATTCCAAAAGCAACATTCTTCCCAAACCTTTCTCTTCTGGCCAAGTTTGTAGCTCCCTGCAGACCACTCAATCTGACAGGTAAGAAGCCTAAGAAAAAATGTCTGAGAAAATGTTGAAGTGGATGAAGTATCAGTCAGAAGGCAGATTTGGGAGCTGATTTGACTCTGACTAAAGAAGAGGTAGCAGAGGTATTTATGTTCAAACAAAGAAAAAGAGAACATCATGAAATGCAAAATGGATAATTTTGATTATATTAAATTACAAAGGTTTTGCACAAATTAAACCAATGCAGCCAAGATTAGAAGGGAAGCAGAAATCTGAGATTTGTGTTCTATTTTGCCTGAAAACTGGAATGAGACATCATTCCAAGGCAAATAGAAAGAGAATAAAAATACTGAATTTTAATCTGAAGGTGAAAGAGAGGCAGTGTGACATGAGACATTAGAGTTATCTATAAGGTCATGAAGAACTGGGTTTATATTCCACCCACACTGGTTGTATGATCCTAGACAAGTCACCTACGCCCTCTTGGGAACTCTCTCTAAGACTATTAGTTGAAGAGGAGTTAGCATGCATGACTGAAGGGAATTTCTTCACCAAAGGAATGTCCAAAATCATGAAATCATAAATTCAGTCCTTAATTTCTATGAAAGTGAAAGGTATATTGAGAAGAAGGAATGTAATATATTTGAAACAATCTCTATGAAGTTTTATAACAATGGAGAAATTATATATGTAAGCGTTATTAAGAAATCAAATGGTTTATAATTATAATGGAGTATGATCATTATCATATGTCTGATCAGAGCATGTTCTACATGAACAATAAATGCCTAACTCTATAATCCTGTGAAATGGAGGACACACTTTTCCCAGGGGTCCCTCTTCATGGAAGTTGATGAGTAAAGGCCAACTGGAATAGTATTTCATCATTATTTGCACTCTGTGTTGACAGAGGATGTTTATGGGAACACCAAAACATGGGAGTTGATCAGAAGGAGGCAGTGGCGAGGGAAGTCATCACATCTAATGCTCTTGTGTTTACTTCCACATCTGGTTTCAGGTGTCTGTTATCTCAGGTTCTCTTGATTTACAAATGTTTCCAATTCTACTTCAGATGTGCACATCCTTATTTTTGATTGGCCATATCCCTCACCTGATCAAGAAATGGTGATGGGTTTCCAGTGATACTAGAAGACAATACCAACTCTGTTGAGCCTTTAAAGGCCTCCAAGATCTGTTTCAACTTCCCTTTCCAGATTCATTTCATATGACTTCCCCTTAAGTACTGTCAGTCAACTGGGCCTATTTGCTGACCTCCATAAATGAAATGCCTTCCCTTTTCACCTTCCTTTCTTGGAACCCTGACCTCCCCTCAAGGTTCAATTCAAGTGCCACCTCCTATGAGGTTTTGCTTGGTTCTCTAGTTCCTAATTCATACCCTCTAATTCTTTTTCCAACTTATTTTGTATATGTTTTGCACTTTCTTTGATGGATGCAAGTCAACTCTCTGTATGAAAATTCTGACCCTGAATGATATTTAGTCTATAAAAAGTGTTTTTATTAATATTTCATTAATACTTGAATATTTCAATGAAATGAGACCCATTGTAAAGCCACATGGAACTGTCAAGAGCACTCAATTCAGCCAGAGGATCTGATTCCAAATCCCAATGCTACTTACTAGTGATTATCTGAGTGAACTTTTAAGTTTATTTTTCCCTCCATTTAATAGTATTTTATTTTTTCTAATTACATGCATAGATAATTTTCAATATTTATTTTTGTAAGACTAAGTTCCAAATTTTTCTTTTTCCTTTCCTTCTCTTCCCCCTCCTGAAGACAACAAGAAATCTGATATAGATTACAGACATTTACAATTTCCATATCGATCATGTTGTAAAAGAAAAATCAGAACTAAAGGGAAAAACTATGAGAAAAAAAGTGAAATAGTATGCTTTGATCTGCATTCAGTCTCCATAGTTCTTTCTCTGGATGTGGATGTCATTTTCCATCACAAGTCTATTGGAATTGTCTTGGATCACTGTATTGCTGAGAAGAGCTAACTCTATCATAGTTGATCATCGCACAATGTTGCTGTTACTGTGTACAATGTTCTCCTGGTTCTGCCCACTTCACTCAGCAACAGTTCATGTAAGTTTTTCCAGGTTTTTCTAAAATCTGTCTGTTCTTCCTTTTTTTTTAAAGAACAATAATATTCCATTACATTAATATACTCCAACTTATTCGGCCATTTCCCAATTAATGGGGAATGTTTCCAATTCCTTGCTACCACAAAAAGAGCTGCTACAAACATTTTTGCACACATTCTTTTGTCCTTATTCTTGCTCTAGGATATAGATCCAATAGTAGTACTGCTAGATCAAAGGGTATGCATAGTTTCATAATCCTTTGGGCACAGTTCCAATTTGTGCTCCAGAATAGGTAGATGAGTTCACAGGTCTACCAACAATGCATTAGTGCCCCAGTTTTCCCACATCCCTGCTAACATTAAATATTTTCTTTTCCTACCATTTTAGCCAATCTGAGAGATGTGAAGTTATACCTTAGAGTTGTCTTAATTTGTATTTCTCCACTCAAAAGTCATTTAGAGCATTTTTTTCATATGACTATAGATAAGTTAAATTTTTTCATCTGAAAATTGCTTATTCATATTCTTTGACTATTTATCAATTGGGGAATGACTTGTATTCTTGTAAATTTGAATCACTTCTCTATATGACTTAGAAATGAGACCTTTATTAGAAACAACAGCCATAAAATCTCAGATTTCTGCTTCCCTTCTAATCTTGGCTACATTGGTTTAATTTGTGCAAAACCTTTGTAATTTAATATAATCAAAATTATCCATTTTGCATTTCATGATGTTCTCTTTTTCTTGTTTGGACATAAATACCTCTTTTTTCCCAAACATCTGACAGGGAAACTATCCCTTGCTTTCCTAATTCACTTATAGTATTATTTTTTATGTATAAATCGTGAGCCCATTTGGATCTTATCTTAATATAAGATATGAGATGTTGGTCTAGGCCTAGTTTCTGCCTTAAAATTTTCTAGTTTTCCTGGCAGTTTTTGTCAAATGTGGAATTCTTATTCCAGAAGCTGTAGTTTTTGAGTTTATTAAACAGTAGATTACGAGAATCATTGACTACTGTATCTTGCGTACCTAATTTATTTCACTGATCCACCACTCTGTTTAGCCAGTACCAAATGGTTTTGATGACTATCTCTTTGTAATATAGTTTTAGGTCTGATATGACTAGGTCCCTTTTCTTTGCATTCCTCCTTAATTATCTTGATATTTTTGACCTTTTGTTCTTCAAGATGAATTTTGTTATTATTTTTTCTAGCTCTATAGAATAACCTTTTGTCTGTTTGATTAAGATGATATTGAATAAGTAAATTAATTTAGGTAGAATTGTCATTTTTTTCATATTAGCTTGGTCTACCTATGAGCAATTGATATTTTTCCAATTATTTAGATCTAATTTTATCTGTATGAAAAGTATTTTGTAATTGTATTCATATAGTTCCTGGGTTAGTCTTGGCAGGTAAACTCAAATAGTTTATATTTTCTATAGTTATTTTAAATGTAATTTATCTTTTGAAAAGGGATTTTTTTGGGGTAACATATAGAAATCTTGGCAACTTATGTGGGCTTATTTTACAATTTTGCTAAAGTTATTATTTTTTCCAAGGACTTTTTTTAGTTGATTCTCTAGGAATCTCTATATATACCATCATATCATCTACTAAGAGTGATAGTTTTGTTACCTCATTACCTACTCTTAATTCTTTCAATTTCTTTTTCTTCTCTTATTGATAAAACTAATATTTCTAGTACAATATTGAATAATAGTGGTGATTATGGGCATTCTTGTTTCACCTCTGATTTTATTGGGAATGCTTCTAGCTTATCTCCATTATAGATGATGCTTGTTGATGGTTTTAGATAGATGCTACTTAGCATTTTAAGGAAACTCCATTTATTTCTATGCTCTCTGGTGTTTTCAATAGGAATGGGTACTGTATTTTATCAAAAGCTTTTTATGTATCAATTGAGATAATATTATTTCTGTTAGTTTTGTTATTAATATGATCAATTGTGCTGAGTTTTCCTGCTTTCCTGGTATAAATTCCATTTAGTCATAGTTATTATCCTGGTGAAAAATTGTTGTGACCTCTTTGCTAATATTTTACTTAAAATTTTTGCATCAATATTCATTTGAGAAATGGATCTATAATTTTCTTTCTCTGTTATGGCTCTTCTTGGTTTAGGCATCGGCACCATATTTGTGTCATAAAAAGACTTCTATTTTTTCAAATTGTTTATACAGTATTGGAATCAATTCTTCTTTAAATGTTTGGTGAAATTCACTTACAAATTCACTTTTCCAAGAAAACGTTTTGAACTTGAGATCAATTCATATTCTCCTTTAAGGCTTCATATGTAGGCATTTTGCCATTGCTATCTTCTTCTGAGTTTGTATTCTGACCTTTCCTGTCACCTTAGTAACTTTTTATAGTCAAGGCTCTTTTTGCTTTTTTTTGCTATTTTCTTAAGTTGAGCTCCTAAGGTACAGAGAACATTGTCCCATATTTCTTTTGCTACTTCATTGGCTTTCTCCACTGGGTCCAGAAATGCTGGTTGCTTGTCCAATGCACTAGGTTAGTCAAACCTAGTTTTGTCTACTATGCCTGGGTTCCAGGGCTTGCAATTTGTCTTCTGCCCTAGGGTTGAAGACCTTACAATTGGCTTGTGAGTCAGGACTGAGGGCAACAATTGCCAATCTGTGCTGTGGCTAAGAGCCTCCCATTAGATTGCTGGCCCTGTGCCTGTAGTGGGCTGCATTCCCTTTTTACCAAAGTGAAACATACATTTCCTAAAGTCCTTTAACTTGAAAATTGTTTCACTCTGTCTTTTTGTGGATCCTGCTACTCCAGAATCTGTTTAGAGGTTTGATTTAGTGTCATTTCTGAGGGAAACTGGGGAGAACTCAGGCTTCTCTTCTGGCTTCTCTCCATCATCTTGACTCTAGAAACTTTTAAGTTACTCTATGAAAAATACTATTTCCTGTTTATCATTGTATCTTTGGCACTTAGCCCAACACCTGGCCTATAGTAGGCACTTGATACGTATTTGTTGAATACAAAGCAGCACATTGCTCATCCTCACAAACAATGGTACTTCTTCTTATCCCAAAGCCAGCCTTGACAATCTTGCCCAGGAATTGGGATGAGGTGGGAAAAGTCCTAACTAAGATATCAGAAGATTATACTTTATAGGCTATCATCCATGGTCAGAGTCATGTGTACAATTGACATATATTGACATATATAATTTGACAAATTACTTCCTATTTATTGTATAAATCCAAGATTTATACAATAAATAGGAAGTAGTTGGAGAAGATGGATAAGTAACTGAATTAGGAAAGGTCTCTTATAAGCAGTGACACTTGAGCTGAATCCTGAAGAGAGCTCAGAATTCTAACAGAGGAAGGAGAGAAAGGAGTGGTTTTCAATCAGGGGATCAGTAAATAGGCCAGTTTATCTGGATTCCAGAACACATGAAGGGAATCATGTGTAATGAACTTGGAATGAGAAGTTGGAGTGAAATCCTGGTTCTGACAGTATTTACTATCATTGTAAACTCATTTCATTTCTCTAGGACTGTTTTCTAACATTAAATCATGGTTCTAAACTAAATAAACCCCACGGTCCTTTATGGTGCTAGTCTCCTGACCCCACAAACAGTAAAGATGGCATCATGACTGTGTTTATTGTCTTTAATATATTGCTTTTGCCACCAATAGTAAAGAAAATGAATCACTTCTTCATTTGTCTTTCTCTCTCCTTTCCCTCTTAGGCTGAAACAATAATGGAGAACTTGCAAGCAGCAAACACAAAATTTGCCTTCAATTTTTTCAAGAATCTGAGTCAAAATAATGAATATCAGAATGTCTTCTTTTCCCCTTGGAGTGTCTCATCCACCCTAGGCATGGTCTATATGGGTGCTAAGGGTAATACAGCAAACCAGATGGCCAAGGTAAGTTTGACTTTCATTGCTTTCTTACGGCTGTATGATCTCTATACAAAGGCCAAGTCACTATCACCTTGCAAGAAGGTTAGACTAAATTAAATATAGTTAGGGATCATCAAATGCTGATAAAGTAAAACTCTATTGTTACTTTCTCCATTATTACAAACATTCAACTGAATGAACTATTTTGAGATGGCTTCAGCACATTCCTGGATATCCAGAAATGTGCTGAAGCCATCTCAAACTAGTTCATGAGAGCCAATTGTTAAATTTTCAGTATGAGCATTTATATCTCAGATTTTGGCAAACATTGTAAATCAGGATTTGATTTTTTTATTTTGTTGATTCTATACACTTAAGATGATAAAGAAAAAAATGCTAATAATGCAAATTAAACTTACCAGCACATCCTTAACTAAAGCCATGTGCTCAAAACATGTCAACTAATACTGAAAAAGCCTGACATTGAATAGTCAGCCCATAGGTGTTTTTTTAAAAAAATATTTCTTTAACAATTGAATATTTCAATTAATATGAGATCTATTGAGAAACAGGATGATACAGCATCAGAAATGCTATATTTGGAATTAGAGGACCTGATTTCAAATCGCAGAATTGCTATTTTTTTTTTTTTTTTACTTCTGTGGTCTTCAGTTAAATTATATGTAAAATGAAAGAATTGGAATCCATGGCCTACATGTAAAGTCTCTCAGCCCTAAATCTATGATTCTCTGATCTCAGTTCAGGCACTCCATCTAAACGTCATACAATGAATGACTAGGAAAGGCTTTTCATCCATGTTTTCATCCTGTTGCTTGGGTCCATCAATATAATAATATTTTCTATTTTGCAATACTTCATTTTGGATAAATTTCTTTTATTATCTATCAATATTGTCCCGTAATGAAAAGTGCCTAAGATGCTGAGTCAGGAGATTGGGTACCAACTATGCAATTAATTACATGACCATAGGTAAAGTACAATCTCCTCGAACCTAAGCTTTCTTATTGTTAAAGGGTATTGGTAATACAGGTGACTTCTCAAATATTCCTCATTGAAGAAGAAATGTAGCTTAATATCCATGTTACTGATGAGGAAACTAGGGTGAATACTAGAGAAAATTCTTACATAATTTTGCTTCAAGTTCATTGTTTCTCTTGGTGAGTGAACACAGTCTTAAGTGGCAAGCTCTGCTTATTCACAGAGAACAGGGACATACTCAGTTTAACTAGGACATACTGGAGGATGTGGTTTAGATGAGTTGGACAAGTTATAATCAACAATACTGTTTTCTGGGTTAATTACCCAAGCATGAAAATTACCTCAGGGGCTATTTTTCAATCATATCTGACTCTTTGTTACCCCATTGGAGTTATCTTATTAACGATGCACCATGCAACTTAACATATTTCTCTTTTTCCATGTATAACAAATATATTTCTCATTCAGCCCTGCTTCTCTCCTAGAATACATACTACTCTTGGAAAATAATTTTCTCCTGGTACAAAATGACCCATTTAGAATTGGCTCTACCTATCTAATTCTGTTGAAACTTAATCCTTATTTGTGTTTACTATAGCTTAAATATAGGGAGTTGCACACAGATCACTTGTACAACATCCCAATATCAGTAACGGTGTTTTTTTATTTAACATTTCTTCTCTTTTGCCTTGTTTTGCCCCTAAAAATGATAAGTAAATTCAACAGAAAACAATATAGACAAGTAATATCAGGATCTTCATTTTGGGGGTTAAAATCAGTCAGACTAAAATAAGTACAATTTTAAAACTTTGAAAAAATATTATTGTTACCTTTTTTCAACCATTCATTTTCCCCTTTACTCTCTGTCATAAACAAGGTAAATCCTTCCTGTAGTGTCAGGTGTTTGTACTGTTTTGTTTGCTTTAATGATTTTGGTGGATTGTATACCCTGCTCTACAGTCATGGCTGCCATCTTTCTATTTGAGTAAAAGAAAGTGAGTTTCCAGTTTCCTACTTAGTTCTCTAGGACCCATATTATTCATTATAATTCATCAGTGTTTGCATGCTTTTTAATATTATTACTTACATTATTGTATTCATGTATCTTTTTCTTAGTTCTGCAGTTTTTACTCAATCAGAGCAAGTTTTACAAAGAGCAGAAAAAGTACCAAATGAAAAGTCCAGCGACTAAAATTAAAATAAGGTTCTAGTACTGTTAGTCTTTAGCATTGGCTCAACTTAGACATGGAACAACATGTCTTACTGTTGGTGATTACAAAGAGGCTTGGGACAAATTCTAAACCAGGCATTTTTAATTTTCATAAAAACTTATTTTTACATTTGAACATTATTGATCTTATTTATTCTTTACAAAAGAAAAAAAGTGAATTATTATAAAAGCTTACTGAGCATACAACTTTATGGAAGTGGAGGAGGGCAAGAAGGAGGCCAAAAAAGTCTGCTTTACTCTTAGCTTTGGGGACTCATAGACCTGGTGAGGGTTATGGGCCAGGGGCCCCCTAATCTATGAATGACTTATTATTTTTCTAATCATCCAGGTACTTTTCTTACTTTACTTTCTATATGGCCCAAGAGAATTTTGATTCAGATCAGGAGCAGTGGATTTTCAGGGGAAGGTGTTCCCTTTGCTGAACTAGGAAAAGGGAAGGGGAGGAAGAACAAAAAGTAGTGGGTTAAAATCTATAAAATGTGATTTGAGGATAAGAGTATGCTAGTAAATATTTAACAACCATCTCTCCAGGAAAAACAAAAGGTACACATAACACACTTTAAGTTTAATTCACATTATTAACATTTTTCCTATCAATTCCTTGTTTAAATGATTCACAAAACAATAAACTATATTCCGATTTGTATAGCATTTGCCAATTTCTGTGGTATAAATACTCACACTGAAAATTTAACAATTGTCTCTCCCAAGTTAAAGTTGGCTCCAGCACATTCTTTGTTGGAAAGATACTGAATGTCTCTCCCTGCCATGAAAAAGTCCCCTGTTTACTACAATCTGGAAATTCTAATTATTGAAATCTCTAATTTGTTTGACAGGTAAACTAGGCTCCCTAAAGATCCTTATTAAAATATAAGTAATTTATCTAGTGGGTCAATTAAGTGGGACAATTTTTCAAATTAGTCAGTTGTTCCCTGGATCCTTATCAGGAAAAATATTGAGACATGTAGGTTTCACTGGTC
The DNA here is from genome assembly GCF_902635505.1 of Sarcophilus harrisii. Lineage (NCBI taxonomy): Eukaryota > Metazoa > Chordata > Mammalia > Dasyuromorphia > Dasyuridae > Sarcophilus > Sarcophilus harrisii. The sequence goes on from NC_045426.1 coordinate 430,058,655, forward strand.
AGTTTTGAATGCTGACGGTTCAAATGCTTCAATCAGGTTTGGGTGATTTGTGAGCCAAGGATGGCCAGAAAGAGCAAGTTTCTAGTGATGGGACAACTGGTTTAGGCTTGTAGGAGCCAGCCCTAAACATAAGTTTTGCTTGCTTTTCTTAGGATCTCTCAGGAGTACAAAAAGAAAATGGGTGTTAGATAATCTGTAATTAATTTTCTAATACAACATTAGGTTTAAAAAAGAGAAGAGTAAATATTAAATTATAGAGAAGGATAATATTATAGAGTTTATCTTAGAGGGTTCCTTGCTGCCTAATACATGTCATGGTTTCTTTGTCTTCATTTCTCTTCTAATTCTGATCCTAGGTACTTGAGTTTAATAAAGTTGGAGGAGATGAGGTTGATATCCCTCAAATGACAACTTGTGGGATAATGCAGCAAATCCAGAAGAAACCTTACCCTGTTGCCATTCAGAAGGTACTTTTTGTCCTAGCCATCTCACCTTTGTTTTGTTTCTTTGACCAAAATTCTTCCTTTTCTGTCCCATGATTCTCTTCCCTTCCTTCATCTTCCTTATCATTTCCCTCTCCCACCTATTTTCCATCTATTCATGGCACAAACACATCACAGAAAATACGGAAGTGAAGAAACCTTATACATACATTTTATAAATGGGCAAATGAAGACCCTAAATAGTACATAATGAAGCAGTGTGATATGACAAAAAGAAAATTACATTTGGCATGAGAAAATGTGGATTTACTTTTCATTTCTGCCACGTTACTTAGCTGTATAATTCGGGACTATAAAGTAGAGATAAAATTATACTCCCTGCCTACATGAGGTTGTCTTGTGAATCAAATGTGACAATGTAAGCAACAAATCATAAGGGTGAGAGGAACTGTGACTTAATGCATAGAGAGCAGCCAGAATGATGTGGGTTCAAGTTCTGCCTCTGACACATTCTGGTTGAATAACCTTGGCAAGACAGTTAACCTCTCAAGAGTTCTAGGCAATTTAAAGGCAGTTAGGTGTTGCAGTAGAGAACATTGGCCCTGGAGTCAGAAGGACCTAAGTTCATTCAGATACTATTAGCCAAGTGACCCTGGGCAAATCACTCAAACCCAATGATCTTACAAAAAGGGTTTTTTGAAAGACTTTTAGGCAACATACTAAAATGATAAAGTTAGAGAAGATACCATCCTACATCAGTAATGGGGTTCTTCTCATATAGGAGCTCAGTACACTGATGAAAACTCCAACTACAACTCTCTGTTAAAGTAGAATTTAAATGTCATTTGGGCTTCCATAACTTGCCCAAGATACAGAGCATCCTTACAGCAGCTGCAGGACTCAAGAGTCAGTTTCTGTAATTAATGTCTGCATAAAAGATCCAGGAGAACAGGAGTCTTATTACTCTAATGCTTTTATCTCACATACTCCTCAGAATATTGTTTGGGATAAAGAAGGCATTTAATATTATGTTCAATACAATTATCGATAGACAAACAGAACTTTGGCCCCATTGCCTTAAGGATTATGTATTTTTTGTGCTATGCAAAAATTAACAGACATTACTCTGTAATACAAGGTTCAAATTATGAAATAAAATCATTGTATACTTGCTGAATTAGAGCTAAAATGCTTGATTTTGTTTGAAACATGAATGATCAAGGAAGATTTTTAGTCTTGTATCCAATGGCATTTTCACAAAACTCTGTAATGCATGTATAAGTAAAGTTAACCCATTTTTTGGAAAGAAAAGAAAATGGTCAAAAAAGACTATTCCTTTTTCACTGAATGTGATTTGTCTTAGAATCATAGGAAGTTAGAGGTGGGAGAGTCTTTCAAAATAAATAATACAAATGAGGATCATTCAATGTTCACTTTAGAGATGAAGAACCAGAAGCCTAATAAGGTTGGATCCCATTGCTAGCTTGTAGCACAATCTGGGTTAAAATCCATGAATGTCTCCTGCGTCCTCTAAATTTTTCTACTATGTTGACTATGGTCTTAAGTTCACAGACTCTAAAACCTGAAACTTTAAAATGCATATAATCTCATTTTAAAGTTGAATATACTGAGGGACAAAAGGCAAAATGGCTTTTACAGGGTCACCAGGCAACAAAAGGTGTACCTAGGTGCTAGTAACCAGACCCAAGTCCCAATCCAATCCTCTTTCCAATATCCTTCTTCCTCCCAGTCAAATAAGTTGGTTTACTAGAAGGAAAACACCACTACCATTAACAACTAAACTACAAAAAATTACAAAAAGCCATTTGGCAGAGTAGGTTAGTTTTTATAATATACTCTGATTGTTACATCTCTGTGGGTTCCAGAGTGTTTTGTGACTCAGGGACTGGTAAAAGAGCCATGTTCAGGGCCTTATACAAACCTAGGGAGTAAAAGTGCCTTAAACTTGGGAGAGAGGAAAGGGACCCTCTCAGCATAAAATATCATTGTTTGGGGAGTCCTATCTTCTGGGAGGAAGAGTCTTAGAGATCTGCCAATATCTTCTCCTCATTTTACAGATCAGGAAATTTGAGGCCCAGTGCGAATAAATATTTTTCTCAATGTTAGAGGGAGGATTTGAATACAGCTCTTTTGACTCACAGATAACATTCTATCAGGCAATTAGCATTTATAAGTACCTATTTATGGGCCAGGCACTGTGGATACAAAGAAAGGCAAAATATATTCCACGCATTACTGCTATAAGAAATGATGTGCAGGAGAATTTCAGAAAAAAAACTGGAGACATATATGAATGAATGCAAAGTGAAGTGAGAACATTGTACACAGTAATACTGTACCATGATGATTTGCAAATGACTTAGCTATTCTTGATTTGAGACAATTCCAAGGACTCATGATGAAAAATGCTGTCCACTTTTAGAAGAAGAACTGATGGAATCTGAACAGAGATCAAAGCATATTCTTTTTCACTCTCTGTATTTTTTTCATGTTTTTTTTTAATCTTTGGGTCTGTCTTCCTTTACAACATGATTAAAATACTTAATATGTTTTGCATGATTGAACATGTATAACCTATGTCAAATTGCTTGCTATCTCAGGAAGGAAGGGGTGAAGGAGGGAGAGAGAAAATCTGGAACTCAAAATCCTTTGAAGAAAGTAATATTCAAAGCTGTCTTTTCTTGTAACTTGGGGAAAAATAAAATATTATTTTTTAAAAAAGAAAGATATTTCCTGCTTTTGCAGACATCACAATCTAATGTGTTAGACAATTTGCAAACAATTATATGCAAACAATCTATATTCAGGATAAACTGGAAATCATCCATATAGGAAAGACAGTAGAATAAGAGAAAGTTTCAAGAAGAATGTAGAGTTTTAGTAAGTATAGAGCTCAGTTTTCTGACAAAGGCAGCATTTCTAATTCATTCTTATGTTTTCTATATATCAATATTTTGGCTGGCTAAGAAATGTTTATATTCTCTTTCTTTCTCCAATGCTTAATCTTGGCTAGGCAGATTAAGCACAAGGATAAAGTGGAGAGTTTGCTCCTGTAAGCATTTTGATGAATATGACCAGCCCTAGTAGGCCTTCTCAAGAATCCTTACCCATCATCACTTTGCTGAGAACCCTGTAATTTGCAATTTATTATCTATGCAGAATTAAGCAAGTCACTTCTCCTTCCCAGATTCTAGCTTCCTCGTGTTCAAAATAAGGTGGTTGAGTTAGAAGACCTCAAAAGGAGGCAGTAGATAAAACAACAATTCTGGAGTCAAAGGAGCTGGATTCAAATCCTCCCTCTAACACTGAACAAACAACCTCCTTGGACCTAAATGTCCTCAGTTAACAAATGAGAAGAAGAAATATATGGCTTCTATGGTCCCTTCCAGCTTCAAATGTTGGGATTCAAAAGCAGAAATATTTACATTCTCAAATTTTCTGTATTTATTACAGACTTGGTAAAAAGGATTCCCACTTCCCATAGATTGTGATTGAGGCATCCCTTCTCTTTATTCTCAGAAACCTCAAGCTGAGAACTCTAATTTATAGGTAGCTTTTTAACAGGATAAATCCTCCTGTGTATGGCATACTCTTTAGTTGAGGCTAGATCATATCAGAAGAGGCAAGAACTTGTTTAAACTATTTAGCAATTCAATAGAGTATAGCTTTAGGGTACTTAGAAGTTCTCTAGGGATATAAAATAATTTATTTGGTTTTGAAAGAGACTTAATTTTTATTTTCATGGGTGTTGTCTTGTTCCGTCTGACTCTACGTTTGTCATGTATTATACAGTAAGGTCCCAAACCATAATTTCAGTGAGAATATTTTTAAACTTTATTTCACTCTATCACATTCTTGCCAAAATATATTAAGGAAAGATATTTCTGAAAATTTTTTTGTTAATGTAAACTTTTCTTTTCAACTCAAAAAAGTCATGGAATATATTAAAAAGAACTTCTTTCCTTTTCTCCTCCTCCTCCTCTTCCTTTTTCTCCTTCCTCCTTTTCTTCTTCCTTTTTTATTTTTAAAGATACAAGCTGAAAATGATATCAACTCCTCCTTCAAGGCTCTCAGTGATGCCATCAACCAAATTTCAGAGAAATATATTCTTGAAAGTGCCAATAAGCTCTTTGGAGAGAAGTCTTCAAGATTCAAGGAAGTAAGTGAAATCTATCCAACAGAGAAAGATTCCTAGTTCCCTGGGAGTAAAAAAGGAAGGGGTAGGAAGGAGACATATGATGGCACGTGTTTTAGTTTAGTTTCTTAGCTTATATGGTAGGTGAATTGAGTTCCACAAGGTTCTCTAAGGATGTCTTCTTTCCCTGCCTCCCCTCCCCCATCCCAGTCCCCTTGGCAATGGCAGCTGGTAATTAGAGACTTGTGCCCAAATTGCTCCCTTCTTTTGATTATAGTCATTACACATTAATAGTAAAGGATCCAGTAGAAGGGCATTGTTCTCCCTTAGCTCTAGCTATCTTCTCTCCCATCATACACAAAAAGCCTCCTGTCCCCTTTATATGCCAAGGGTGCAAAGCAGTCAATCAAGAGAAGCAGTTAGAACATGGAGAGAGCCCTGGGCCTGGAGTCAGGAAGAACTGAATTTAAATACTACTAGCTGTATGACTCTGCACAAGTCATTTACCTTCTTTGCCTTAGTTTCTCAATTATAAAAGGAGATAATAATAGCAACTACCTTCCAAGTTTATGACAAATTAGAAAAAATATATAAAACTACTTAGCACAGTACCTGGAATATAATAGGAGCTATATAAATATTATTTCTGTTGTTCTAACCAAAAACAGTGGGTGAGGAATTGATGGGAAAAGGGCAAGGAGATATTTAGATTTCTAAGAAAAAGACCTCACTTCTTAGCATGCTACCTGGTCTTTGCCATTCTCATTTCCAACCAGTTTTAGCAAACATATGTGATACAATCCTCACAGCTCATAACCTTGAAAATAGATCCAGGATTTGCAGTTATATCTCTCGTCTGACAAGATAAAACTTACATATAACTCTTGATATGTTCTTGCTTTTAAGGAATACCTGAGGCTTTGCAAGGAATGTTACTATGCTGAACCACAATCTGTTAACTTCAGAGAAGATGCGAATGAAGCTAGAAAGGAGATCAACTCCTGGGTTGAAACTCAGACAAAAGGTAAGAAAATTCTCATGCTTATGTCCCTCCAGTGAAAAAACTATAACATTGATATTTTTACACATCCTTGATTTTGGCACTCACCCCTTTGACATTTAATTTAGTTCAACAGATTTCTTCCAGGAAAATATAAATTTCTGTAAAGCAAAGGGAGTTTGTTTTTTGCATCTACTCAAGCTTGGTGTCCTGCTCTTAAAGGGGGTTTAATAGGAAGGAAGGAAATAAAGAAGAAAACAAGAATTTATTAAGCATTTATTGATGAGCCAGGCACTGTGCTAAAGGCTACTTTGCCACTTTTACAATTGAAAAATCTTTATTTATAATTTAGATCTTGTTGAATTTAGAAAGTTAACTTCTTGCAAACAAGGTTATTTTGTTCTTTATCATTAGTTTTCTCCCCTCCTAGCAGCAGAAGTTTAATGAATGCACAATTGATTGGTTGAGTTGAAAAACAAAGACAAATTCAGTATTTACTTTTTTTAGTGAATGTGACAGCATACATTTTTTATTCAAAGTCATAATCCTCAAACATTTTCATTTCAGGATTCATTTACACCTTTAAATTACTAAGGATCCCCTCAATAATATATGATATTTTATGATATGAGTTATATCTATTAATATCATCAGAAATGAAAACTGATATATTTAAAGCATTCAATTATTAGTTCATTTAAAATAAAACTATCGTATATTAACATAAATAACATGTTTATTTTTTAATCTATTTTCCAAAACAAAAAAAAAATAATAAGTGAGAAAAGTGGAGTTTTGCATATTTTTGAAAATCTCTTTAATGTTTGGCATAAAAAGAAACACGTTGTTGAATTGTGTCCAACTCTTTGTGACCCCATTAGGGGTTTTTTTGGTAAAGATACTGCAATGGTTTGCAATTTCTTTCTCCAGCTCATCTGATAGACAAAGAAACTGAAGCAAACAGAATTAAGTGACATGCCCAGGGTTGCACAGATAGTGTTTAAGATCACATTCACACTCAGGTCTTCCCAGCTCTAGGCTCATCCCTCTATCTACTTTACCATCTAGCTGTCCAAAAAGAAACACAGTTGCATTATAAAATTTACTTCTATATTTAAACTGCTATAATGTGTTGTTTAGGTTGAAGCTTATGAAGCAATTATGGCTCATACAGATATGTATGGAGGAGCATTTTAATATAAAAATAATATCTCAATATTATTATGAAAATAGTTTTGACCACGTGGAATGAAATGAACACCTATGTGCTTTTGGAATTTGTAAAAAACTGGGTTTATTTACCTTAAAGAAGGGAATGTGAAAAGGTGACAAACTTTTTCAAACAGCATATTAAGGATGAGGAGGAGGAGAAAGATGATAACAACAATGACTTTCCAATTCCACTTAGGATAGAACAAGGGAAAATAGCTTATACCATATTTTGAGTGATTTAGATAAAATATGAGGAAGGAAAATTACAAAAAATAAGCTTAGAATGAATATTTTTAATTTCTACCCTTATTAGGTATTTAGATCCCTGATTAGGTGAGCATTAATTAGTCATCTAATCACTACACTGGTGAGTCATATTTTATTCATTGCATTATAATTCCATAATTCCACTGCCACAGTCAAGGACTTTATTAGTTTACGGTTGATATTTTATCTCTGACATTGGTGCTAAAAGATAAGATTTGTGAAATAAGAGCTGTTCTCTTGAAGGAATTCTCATTTCATCCTTTCTAGGACTCTTGTTCTAATCACAAAAATCTTGGAACAAAACTTTCATTGTAGTTAAAGTTTCTTTTCCAAACTGGATAGAGAAATAAAACCTTTTTTTTTTTTTTTTTCATTTTATCAGGGATTTAAAAAAACTAAAAAAACACAAACAAACCCATATCCTAAAGAGCATTTTTGGTTTCAGGGACTGGTAGAAGAGGAATCTCAGAAGCTTTGCAATATTTAAACACTCTCTTTGAATTTGATGGAAATATTCAAGAGAACACAACTACTTTATCTTCCATCTGCATATTGCAAAAATTTAATATCTACCAATTACCTAGAGAGACAAGATTAGATGACTAAAATTGGATAACAATTCCTGTGCTACCAAAGCAAACCTTTTGATTTCCTTGAGAATTCAACAAATAAATTATATTCAAACTAGGACATCATTGCATACAAAGCTATTGCCTATAATTATCCAGACATAACACCAGTTCATAAAAATTTAAGAACAATTTGTCATGCCCAATACTCAGATTTTGCAAATTACATGGAGTAAAGCTCTTTCAAACCATAAAGATTTAGCAGAAGAAAACAAAAGCACGTAGAAAGAAGATGCAGCACATTTCACCCGCCTAATCCTTTAGGACTGTCTTTTGCTTTTAACCTAAATAAAATAAGTGGGTATACCAGTATTCTTATTTTATTACAAAAGATAGTCATTTTAATTACTTTCATGATAAGATATTAAATACAAAATAATAATGGCAAAAGAGTGATTTGTCCTAGAATTGTTTTTATATGAATTCTAGAAAGAAAGATAAAGAAAATAAAATGGTGATGATTATAATAATTCATTAAAGATATATCCTTTTCTACAGGTAAAATACCAGAACTGTTACCTGAGGGATCTGTGAATGATGAGACCAGGCTGGTCCTAGTAAATGCTGTTTATTTCAAAGGAAAATGGAAAACTCCATTCCAGAATAAAGCAAAGAGACCACAGCCTTTCCGAGTGAACTTGGTATGAGAAAATATGATAAGATTTCACATAACATTATTACAATTTACATAAATATTGGAAAATGAACCAAGGCAAATAGAGAACAATCTAATTAACCCCTAGTTGTATATTCTTGCCTTCTCTGTTAATTCTCTTTGATTTAACTCATGTATCTACATCCCTGAAATGGATCCCCCCAATTTCCTTCCTTCAAAGACAGTTAGGTGCCATATCTTCCATGAAACTATTCATGATCCTTCCAACTGGAAGTAATCTCTCCTTGGAGAATTTTGCTTGATCTCTCTTTTACACTTTTCATAGAGGTTGAAAATAGAAGTGGTCTTTGATATCACCTAGTTCATTCTACAAATTTGACATCTTCTGACATGTTATAATTATTTGAATATATGTCTCATTATTCCTTTTCAAAAGACTATAACTGCCTTGAAGGCAGGATGTTATCTATTAAAAACAAAAGAAAGCAAAACAAAACGTTGGGCTTCTAGTGCTTTTTATATAGTACTTTTTATATGAGATTAATTATGTTTATTGAATTGATTTTAATTTCAATATTCCAAGTGTTATACAATAAGGGTCTACCACCTAATACTAAGTAATGGCAATAAATAAGATATTTTATTTATTCTATGAAAAGCAGAAATGTGTTCCTTTTTAAACCTGAGAATCTTGAGACAACTTCCCCATTTACCATCTCTAACTGACTACCTCTAGTGAGATCATAGTTCTCTTGACATGTGTAATAATGTGCTTCTTTTACATGCCAGTTCAATTTCACATTCCTTTTTATCCAATTTTTTAAATGGACACATTTTGATTTGATACAATAGACACTTCTCAAAAAACACCCAGAAAAATTCCCTTATAAAGAACTCACTTCATTATTATGATTAATAGTACATGTCACTTTTTATTTTTCTAATTCTCTGTTAACAGAAAAACAAGATATGCCCTTTGACCTTAATCATCTGTTACTTGTCACGTTGACTAGAGTTTTGTTGTATCAATATGTCATCTTTATTTACATAGTTGTAGTCTTTGTTCATATGTTCTTTTAACTGTTTTGTTTACATTTTATAATTTTTCCCAACTTCTTCAGAGCTTCTAGTAAAATAATATTTTATTATAAATATGTGGCAAAATTCATTTATCATTCCACAATTTTTTCTCAGCTTTTTGTCATTTCGATTAATAGTTCTGTGGATATTTAGATATTCCCATGAGTCTTTTCTTACCATCATTAGACTCCCTCAAGATGTAAACCCAGTTTTTAAATTATTAAGTTAAATCATATGAACAACTAAATAACTTTTGTTATATAATTATAACTTCCTCCCAGAATGGATAGATTAATTCATAGTTTTACTAGGAATTAATTAGAATTCTCATAGCTTCTCCAACATTGAATTTTTCTATTTTTGCCAACTTGATGTTTTACTATATATTTAAAAAGAACAGCAAGTTGCATATAATAGATTTTCAGTTTTATGTGCAAACATCTTTTTTATGAAAATACTTCTTTTATTATATACATTTAAAATTTAAATAAATAAATTGAAAAGATACTGAGGAAAACAGAAATTAAATGAGTTACGCAGAGTCACAGAAGTAGTAAGTCTCTGAGATCAGATTTGAATTTTTATTGTTCTGACTCCATCACTTGTCTAAGGAAGAACATCTCTTAACTCCATAAGCTTACATCAGGTCCCTAAATATTCTGGACATCAATCAGACTTTCACCAGAAGTAGATAACGAAAAAATGTTTAATGTTATCAAGTGTTTCATTTATATGTCAATTATCAAAAGTTCTTTTTCTTTTTGTTGTGCATCAGACTGAGCGTAAACCTGTACAGATCATGTACCTACAAGATAAGTTGCACATTGGCTACATCAAAGAATTGAAGGCTCAGATTCTGGAACTCCCATATGAGGGTGATGTCAGCATGTTTATCTTGCTTCCTGATGATATTGCCGACTCTTCCACTGGGTTGGAATTGGTAAGGAAATTAAGATTTTTAGCATTAGCTACTAATGATCAAAGTACTTTCTATGAGATGATCACATTTATTTTTAGAAAATCTGTGCAGAGATGTATAAATTGTGCTACATGAAAAAAATGAAACTTTATCTAAAACATTAAATAAATTGCCTTGAAAAATGCTGCAAATTTCATTTTCCTGCAAATATTTTAATAAGGCTATTAAATCTCATTTTCATTCTCATTATATCTAGGATAAAATAATTTCAAGTATAAAAGAAACACATTTTTTAACACTGGAACTAAATGGCTTAAAAAAGCATTGATATGCTTTGTGTTTGTTTTTATTCCTGCAGCTAGAAAGAGAAATGACTTATGAAAAAATTAATCAGTGGATCGAAAATGCCACAATGGAGAGCAATGATGTTCATGTGTTCCTTCCCAAGTTCAAGTTGGAAAAGAATTATGAACTCAAGTCCATCCTGCAGAGCATGGGAATGAAAGATGCTTTTAATATAAGCCAAGCCAATTTTTCAGGAATGTCAGAGAGAAATGATCTCTTTCTATCTGAAGTGTTCCATCAAGCTGCAGTAGAAGTCAATGAAGAGGGCACAGAAGCAGCTGCTGGCACTGGGGGTGTCATGTCAGGGCGAACTGGCCACATTGGACTGCAATTTGTGGCAGATCATCCTTTCCTTTTCTTTATTAGGCATAACAAAACCAATACCATCCTTTTCTTTGGCAGATTCTGCTCCCCCTAAAATAGAAACATTCGATTTCTGCATGGGATCTCATACTATGAGCAGTAAATCTCAAAACTCTTATCTAGCAGTGCAAAAAATCCCAGAGGCTTTTTCCATCATGTAACCATTTCTTTGGGCAAGTTTGATAAGTTAGAAATGGTTAACTGCTGTAATAGAGCAATCAGTTTAATAGAAATGGAAAGGATGATTTGTACACAAAATGGGAAGAACATTGATTTGACTGTTCATCATTAGCTTATTTTAGAATATAATTTTTGTTATGTTATTTATTAATTTATAATATGGTATTTTATAAATATTAATAACCATTTAATCTGTTTATAAAACTAATGAAGCCATAATCTGTCAATAGAAAAACTGGCCTTCTAATAATGCATTCGGTCATTGCTTCCTGCAATAGTGATTGTAAAATATTCCCCCTCCATCAACTCCATGGGAAAGTTAGTATAACAAGAATGTAAAAAAAAAAAACAAAACTTATGAAGGAAAATTAAACCATATGCATACATGTCTCAGAGATGTAATTGAAATGGCAAAGCAAAAATAAATAATGTCATTAAAACTATCTGTTTTTATATGTTCATTAAACCCACAGGCTTTAAGAATGTAACTTTTTCCCCCAAGTTGGTAGACAACAAGTATTTATTAAATCCTTACTACAGTTCAGGTCCAGGCAGCCAGTGGCTGAGAGATAGAGCTGGGTCTGGTGCCAGGAAGACCCAAGTTCAAATCCAGCCTCAAATACTTCCTAGCTGTTCGATCCTGGACAAATCACTTAACCTTAGATTGCCTGACAAAATTAATCTACTGGCTCCATTGGAGAAGTAAATGGCCAATCATTTCAGTACCTTAACCAAGAAAACTCCAAATAGGGTCATGAAGGGTCAGATAATACTGAACAACAATAATAAAATATGCTGGGCACTGTGCTGTGTTTTTTTACAAATATCACTCTTTGTGATTTTCACAGTAACTTTTTATGAAAGGTGATATCTCCATTTTTAAAGTTAAAAAAATTGAGGCAAATAAATTAAGTGATTTGCCCTGAGTCATACAGCTGCTAAGTACAAGTCCTGATTTGAACTCGGGTCTCTTTGTCTCCAGGCTCAATGTTCTATCCATTGCAACACTACTTGTTTAAGGAAGACAACATGCAAAAATCTATTTATATATGAGTTATATATAGCATAAATAGACCATAAATGGTCTCAGAGGTGTGACACAGGAAATTGAGAAAGACTGGGGAAGGACTCTTCCAGAAGGTAGGGATTTGATCTGAGTCTTGAAGTCAGCCAAAGTTGACAGTTGAGTTAAGGAGGGTGATCATTAAGACACAGAGTGTCATATATGAGGGACAGCATTTGGTGGCAGTGCCCTTGACAAGGATAGGGAAGCTGAGAAGATAATAAGATGGTTTAGAAAGAGAAGAGAAAAGGATGGGGGGAAGTACCCACAGTTACCAGGCATGCATGGGAGAAAAATCAAAGAAGATGGAAAAGAAAAAGTTAGCTAAGTTGAAAGAGAAGTAATTTAAAAGCAGGTTCACAAAAACCAAGTGAGGATAAGGTATTCATAAGAAAAGAGTGATCCATTTTGTGTATGGCTTCAGAAAGGTCCAGGCAAACTACCAAGAGGAATTTGAAAAGGAAAAGATCACATTCTCCTAAAGGGAAACTTAGAGATCAGAAAAGGCTATTGTAAGGAATTTGACAATCTCTGGAAAATTGAAAATTAGTATCTCAAAGTTTATGATGATTGTGACATAATTACAATAAATTAATCAATATTTATTAAATAAATACCTACTATGTGTCAGACACTATGCTAAGGTCTAAGGATACAAAAAAAAAGCAAAAGACACATTTCAATATAAGGAGATAACTGCCTAATGGGAGAGACACCATCAGAAATGCTTAATGGAGAAAATAGTATATAAGAAGGGGAGAAGAGGAAGTAAGATAGAATCCCAGGTCCTTCTATCCTATTATGTGGGTTGATGACCTTCAATCCCTCAGGCTCTCAGTTCTCTTCCAGGACATCACTCCTGTACTAGCCACACTCTCTTAATTAAATTATACACTATATTCTTGAGTTCTTTGACCCCTTATTTCACCAATTATACCTTGCCAAACATCAGTCTTAGATCCCTCCCATTATCCTTTGTCTTCACTGCTATACATATATTGCTGAATGTAGGGGAGAAAATCATGTAACCATTATAACTAAGTCCACTACAAATTTTTTTACATAACTTCAAATGGCCCTCAGTACTGCTAGCTAATCTATACCATCCTAATCAACCCACTATCCCATTCTCCACAATAACTATTCCAGATTTATTAATTCCAATTCAAACTTCCCATGTTCCCTTTCCCTTATCTTCTCTAGAATCTCATATTTTATTGGAAGAAAAAAAATGAGGTCTTCATCTCACGCAGATACTTTGTGTGATCCATTCCTATTTCACATGAAGAAGTGACCTTATCCTTGATAAGCCAACATCTCCACATACACAAAAGTGACATCATTCCATCCCATCTTCTTCAGCAAATCACCCCTTCTATCATCACCATTCTCTCACTTATCTTCAATCTCTGCCTGACTGCTGGATGTTTCCTTATTGCCTACACACATATTCATAACTACCATATCTTAAAAAACAAAACAAAACTCTCACTTAATCCATCCTACTGAACAGTAATGCAAAAATTGTAAATGAAATACTAACAAGGAGATTGCAACTATAAATCAGAAAGATCATATATTATTACAGGCTAGATTTATATCAGGAATGCAGGACTGGATCAATATGAGGAAAACAATAAGCATAATTTGACTATATCAATTTTTAAAACTACAAAAATCATATGACTGCTAATAAAAGCAGAAAGTTTTTTTTTTTTTTTTTTTTTTTTTTTTTTTACAAAATACAACATCCATTTCTATTAAAATACTAGAAAGCATAGGAATAAATGGAGTTTTTCTTAAAACGATAAGTAGTGTTTATCTAAAATTAAGAATAAGCATTATCTGTAATAGGGATAAACTAGAAGTCTTTGAGGAAATAAAATCATCACTTTTTCCAGATAATATGATGGTATGTTTAGAGAACCCTAGAGAGTCAACTAAAAGAAAGTTGAAACAATGAAGCACTTAGCAAATTTATAGGATATGAAACTCCTAAAAATAATTAGCATTTCAATTTATTACCAACAAAATCCACCAAGAATAGATAGAAAAATAAATTCCACTTAAAATTACAGCAAATAATGTAAAAGTTTTAAGAGTCTACTTGCCAAGACATAAACAGGATTTATAAGAGCATAATTATAAAAACACTTTACAAACACATACATACACAAAACAACTGTTCTAAACTATTAGAGAAATATTCATAGTTTGTGAAAAGGCTGAATCACTATGATAAAAAATGATTAAACTATCTAAATCAATTTACTAATTATGTATCATAGCAATCAAACTATCAAAATGTTACTTTGGAGTGCTAGAAATAAATCATCATATGGAGGAATAAAAGATCAAGACTATCAAGGGAATCAATGGGGGATAGAGGGAAAAAATAAAGTAAGTCTAGCATTATCATATTTTAAGCTATATTATAAAGTGTTAATCATCAAAACAGTTTCCTACTTGTTAAGAAATAGATTGGTTGATCAATAGAATTGATTAGGTTCACAATTTATTATTTATGTTCAATAGTGTTTAAGTCTTCATGAATTTTTTTTTTTTTTGGCAAATATACTAAAATGGTTTGTTATTTCCTTCTCTGGCTCATTTGAAGATAAGGTTAAGTCACTTGTCTAGGGTTACACAGCTAAATATCTGAGGCTGGATTTGAACTGAGAAAGGTAAGGTTTCCTGACAAAGTCTATAACCTTATCCACTGCTCTACTTAGCTACTCATTTCATAGTATAAAATATAGAATATTATGAAAATAGTTTTGACCTCTAAATATATCATCATATTATTTGTAAAGAGTGATTGCTTTATTTCCTCATTGACTATTATTCTAAGCCCTTCATTTTTTTTCTTATCTTATTGTTACAATAGCATTTCTAGTGACATTAGGCATCCTTGTTTCACCTCTGATTTCATAGTTTATCCCCATTATAGATAATACTTGCTGATGGTTTTAGATAGATTACTATGTATAATTTTAAGGAAAGCTACATTTATTCCCATCCTCTCTACTATTTTAATAGCAATAGGTGGTATATTTTGTCAAAAGTTTTTTCTGTCTGTTGAGATAATAATTTATGTAGTTTTGTTATTAATAATTTCCTAATATTGAATCAGCCCTGCATTCCTAATATAAATTCCACTTAGGTATAGTGTATTATTCTGGTGATCTATTGCTATATTGTCCTTGATAATATTTCATTTAAAATTTTTGCATTAATATTCATTAGAAAATTGGTCTATAATTTTCTTTCTCTGTTTTGACTCTTCCTGGTTTAGGTTATTAGCATCATATTTGTGTTATAAAAGGAATTTATAAGACTCCTCCACTTATTTTTTCCAATAGTTTTTAAAATATTGGAATTAATTGGTCTTCAAATATTTGGTAGAAATCACTTGTAAATCCATTTGGCCCTGGAGTTCTCCTCCCCCCCACCCCTTAGGGAGTTCAGTGATGGTTTGCTTGTTCAATTTCTTTTTCTAAAGTAAGGTTATTTAAGTACTCTATTTCCACTTCTGTTAATCTGAGCAATCTGAATTTTTGTAAATTTTTATCCATTTCACTTAGATTACCAGATTTATTGACATACAGTTGGGCAAAATTGCTCCTGTTTATTACTTTAATCTCCTCTTCACTGGTGGTGAATTCATTCTTTTCATTTTTAGTACTGGCAATTTGGTTTTCTTCTTCCTTTTTTTTAAATCAAATTAACCAAAAGTTTATCTATTTTAAAACCAGCTTATAGTTTTATTTATTAATTCAATTGTTTATTAAATTAATCTCTCCTTTGATTTTCAGGATTTCCAATTTGGTGTTTAATTGGGAATTTTTAATTTGTTGTTTCTATAGCTTTTTAAATTGCATGTTCAATTCATTGATCTGTTCTTTCTTTATTTTATTGAGGTAAACTATTTAGAGATATAATTTTTTTCTTAAGTATCACTTTGACTATATCCCATAAATTTTCCTTATTGTTACTTTTTGATGAAATTGATTGTTTCTATGTTTCATTCTTTGACCCCTCATTTTTGGGGATTAGATTCCCAAATAATTTTTAACCTATGTTTCTATGGCCCTTTATTGGGTATAATTTTATTGTATTATTTTCTAAAAAGGTTGCATTTTATATCTCTTCTTCTTTGCATGTTGTGAAGTTTTTAATGTCCTAATACATAGTCAGATTTTGTATAAGTGCCAGGTTCCATGTACCACATACATTTTGGGTCTATTTCTTTCTGTTCCCATTTAATTTTTTCCAGAGACTTATCAAATCTAACTTTACTAAAATTCTACTTATCTCCATAACTTCTTTCTTGATTATTTTGTATTTAGATTTTTTCTTATTCTGAGAGGGGAAAGTTGAATTCCTTTATTTGTACAGCTTTACTAATTTTTGGTAACCCATTTAGGTCTCCTTTAAAAATCTGGATGCTATAGCACTTGATGTATATATGTTTAGTGTTGATATTATTTCACTGTCTACAGTACCTTTTAGCAAGATGCAGTTTATTGTCTCTTTTAATTAGTTCTATTTTTGCTTTTGCTCTGTCTGAGATTATGATTGCTACTCCTGCTATTTTTTTTTAAAGCTGAAGCATAATATATTCTGCTCCAGTGTTTTACCTTTACTCTGTGTGTATATCTCCATTTCAAACGTGTTTTTTTTTTTTTTCTGAGGCGATTGGGATTATGTGACTTGCCCAGGGTCACAGCTAGGAAATGTTAAGTGTCTGAGACTAGATTTGAACTCAGGTCCTCCTGACTTCAGGGCTGGTGCTTTATCCACTGCACCACCTACCTGCCCCTTAAGATGTGTTTCTTATAAACAAAATATTGTAGAATTCTTATTTTTAATCTACTCTGCAATTTGTTTTTGTTTTATGGGAGAGTTCATCCCACTCACATTCATAGTTATGATTACTATATATTTCCTTCTACCCTGTTTTCTCTGTTTATGCTTTTTTTATCCTTCTTTTTATCCTATCTCTCCTCACCAGTGTTTTGCTTCTGACCACCATCTCCCTCAATCTGTCCTTCATTCTATCAGCCCCTCACCCTTTTCTTTTCCCCATCTACACATACTTCTCTATAGTGTAAGACAGATATCTATACCCAAAAGATTGGATATGTTATTTCTTCTTTGAGCCAAATTCAATGAAAGTAAGCTTCAAACTATGTTCAACTCTTTTATTTTTTCCCTCTACTGCAATAGGTCTTTCATGCCTCTTCATGTGATATAATTTATCCCATTCTCCCTCCTTCTTCCCTCTCCTACTAGTACAACTCTTTTTTTTTTTGATCCTTTAATGTTTTTGATATCATCACATCAAAGTCAATTTATACCCACACCTCTACTATGCTGTGTTTTTTCCCCCTTTTATTTATCTTTTTGTGGTTCCATTGAGTTTTGTATTTGAAAATATAGCTCTGCTATTCTCATCAGGAAAATTTTAAAGTCGCCATTTCATAGAACATTCATTTTCCAAAAGATTATGCTCATTTTGCTTAGCAATTGATTTTTGGTTGTAATCCAAATTCTTTTGCCTTCCATAATATCATATTGTAAGCAGTAGAAACTACGAAGTCGGGTGTAATCCTGACTGTGGCTCCTTGATATTTGAATTGTTTGTTTCTGGCTGCTTGGATTATTTTCTACTTGACCTGACAATTTTAAAATTTTGCTGTCATATTTCTTGGAATTTTCATTTTGGGAACTCTTTTAGGAGATGATTGGTGTTTTACCCTCTGGTTCTAGTATATCAGAGCAATAGTCCTTAGTGATTTATTGAAAGATGCTATTCAGGCTTTTTTATTATTACTGTTTTACCTTCTGGTTCTAGTATATCAAAGCAGTAGTCCTTAGTGATTTATTGAAAGATGCTATTCAGGCTTTTTTTAAATCATAGCTTTCAGGTAGTGCAATAATTCTTAAATTAACTCTCCTGGATCTATTTTCCACCTTAGCTATTTTTCCAATGAAGTATTTTACATTTTCTTCTATTTTTTTATTTTGTTTTACTTATTATGGATGTCTCATAGAGTCATTAACTTCCACATTCCCATTTCTATTTTTAAGGAATTATTTTCTTCACTTAGCTTTTGTACTTCCTTTTCCATTTGGCCAATTTTATTTTTAAGGAGTGAGATAGACATTTTCTGAAGTCCTTCTAAGTTATCTTAGATTGAAAAATTGTTTCACGTGGTCTTTTTGTATGTTCTGTTGCTCTAGAATTCATTGAAAGGTTTGATTTAAAATAATGAATGAAACTGCAGTAGTCAGGTAACTTCCTGGCTTTTTTTCCTACCATCTTGGTTCTGCCTCTCATGACTTTTCATGCTTTATTGTCCATTAAACATAGCTAATATGAAAATATGTTTTATAAGACTTCATATGTATAATGGTTATCTTATTTCCTGTCTTTTCAATAGATGATTAAGAGTTGGAGAAATGAAGGGAATTTGGAACTGAAAATAAAAATAAAATTAAAAACCCAAATCATACAAAATAGAATGGAGTGAAAATGAATCTTGGATAAATTATTTTAAAAACTCTATAAATGCTGGCTGTTATTGTTATCATCATCATCACTATTGTTAGGGACCCAGGACAACCATTTGATTTTTTAATGTCCCAGGCACCTGATTAAAATCATAAGTTGTAGAAAAATTGCTGTTGTATCCTAAGTTAAAGAGCGTTTTCATACTAGGGAGCTCTTTGCATTGATAAAACTAAAAATTTAGGGGGGAAAGATTATTTTTTCCTACTTCTTTAGGGAGTTATTGAAAATATTTGGAACTGAAAAATGAAAATATGGGTTTATAATTATTTATCAATTTATCTATATTATAGAAAGAAAATATCCATACATATATCTTTTCAAAACTTATTTTTTATTTCCAACATATGCATAGATAATTTTCAACATTCATCCTTACAAAATCTTGTGTTCCAAATTTTTTTTCTCCCTCTCTTCCCATAATCCAATACATGTTAAACACGTGCAATTCTTATATACATATTTCTGAATTATTATGCTTCACAAGAAAAATCAGGTAAAAAAGAAAAAAAGTGAGAAAGAAAACAAAATGCAAGCAAACAACAACAAAAAGTGAAAATATTCAGTCCCCACAATCCTTTCTGAGTGTAGATGGCTCTCTTTATCACAAAACCCATTGGAACTGTCCTGAATCACCTTGCTGTTGAAAAGAACCACATCTATCAGAATTGATCATCATATAATCTTGCTATTGCTTGTACAATGTTCTCCCAATTCTATTCACTTATTCTCAGTATCAAATTGTGTTAGTGTTAAAAAAGAAAACAGACCAATAATTTACAACCTGTTAAAGTTATTTTTATCTAAGACAGAGCTGTGACCAGGGCATGGTTACAGGGACTTTGCTGAAGGTTGCTAAACTTAGTTGGATGTCAATGTTAAAAAGTGACCAAAATTACTTGGCAATCCATCAGCAGTGTAGAAACATAGCTTATCATCTAGTTGACAATTAATTTGTTAAAATAGTGTTACCACATCATGATTTTCTGTGAACTATCTGATCTGAAACTGTTCCTCCCTTCTTCTTTCTCACTATTCCTAGATGAGTAACAGCCTTGCACTAATGTTTCAGGGCCTGCCTGACCCTTCATATCCATCAATTTATCCTAGACATAGTTTGTGACATTTGCTTTAATTGCGAAAAATTCTTCTTAAAGTTTTGATCCTTGAAATCTTACCAATAAAAGCATGACAGTTATTTCCCAGGATTCTACCAGAAATGTCCCAGGGACAGAGAAGAGCAGAAGTTTATAAAATGGAGAAGGCAAGGAATATGTGAATATGATAATAAACCAAAAAGGGAAATGTAGAAGTGTATGCAATAACTTGTATAATTCAGCCTCATCCCACCCGGCAAAGCCTAGTAATGAAAACTAATCCATTTTATTAAATAAGTGTCTCAATTATCTTCTATGATTTCTGAATTTACACACAGGTAACCCAAATGAGTTACCTTCTTATATAGTACTCTTAATGGGAATGAATTACCTTTCTTTATACTGTTTCTATATAATTTTTATAGCTGATAATAGATTCAGGAGGAACTATACATTAAAAATATCTGCTAATAGAAATCAGAAACCACTCTCTGGGGTGGTTTCCCAGAAAGAATTATAGGTATCTGTCAAGAGGAAAATCAGAGACAATGAATGAATGAATGGATGAATGAATGAATGAATGAAGCACTGTGCACTGTTTGAAAAATACACTTTAAAGAAGTTCATATTCTAGAATTAAGAAGAAATCTATAGAAGGTTTAAAAATCCTCAACAGGCTGCCTTCTCCTAGTTCCCCTATTTTCTTTATCTTTTTAAAATAATGTCTCCTCTTGGATGGAATGAATTGCAAAGGATGCAATCATCAAGAGCTGTGTCTATGAATTCTGGATTTGACTTCCAAAAACCTGATAGTACAATTTAAGTATTAACTGTTAGTTCTTTTGAATCCTAGAGAAGACGTCCCAGTTTGAGAGGAGTGAAAACATAGGATGTGGTTGCAATCTGAAACAGACCTGACTGATTTTATTTCTTCATGCCTGAAAGCAGTCAGTAGAAGGACATCACTATGCAGTCTCTGCTTACAGGGATCAGTTTCTACTCTCATGTGTTGCAATTAGAGATGCCTAAATAGAGTAACAGCTTGGAGACTTTCCATAATAGCACTTTTACAAGCCTGCTCAGAAATAAATTATGACAAATACCCTCCCTTGGCAAATGAGGAACCAAATTAAGCCAGAAAACCAGGGGCTACAATCAGTCAGAGCTCAGGTCTGCACACGCACCATGAAATGGAAAATCTTGATCATTGCTAAGTCAAGCAAAACCCACAGGTCTCCAGCTCATGGTGTCTTTTTATCTCCCTTTCTTACCACAATGAGTCTGAAAAGAGGAATAGAAGTGTGCAAGAATGAATGAAGAGGGCGTAGCCAAAGAGGAAGAGGAGGTCCAAACTGGTGTCTTTTGACAGTTGCAGGTTACCTAAGGCTATATTAGCCACAAGGTCTTACTAAAGAGTGAAACTGCCAATTCTTCTCCTTCAAAGAAAAATAAGGTAATGTTGATATTTCTTAAATATTTTAAAGTTTAATATATTCTTTATTATTAAATCATGCAATTCTAGCAGATTATCAAGGTGAACACTTTTTGCTGGATGTGGTTTCTTTGCAATCAGGAGCTTTAAACATCATCAAAATGACTACCTTAGTTATTATAACTTTTCAAATTCTTCTCAAGTTAAGTAGTTTAGAAAGCAGAAGAAAATGAATTATTGCTATGAAAAAGTGACTAAGAGAGGTAGTTTTTTCCTTTCTGAAGTTTT
This sequence comes from Sarcophilus harrisii, assembly GCF_902635505.1. Classification (NCBI taxonomy): domain Eukaryota; kingdom Metazoa; phylum Chordata; class Mammalia; order Dasyuromorphia; family Dasyuridae; genus Sarcophilus; species Sarcophilus harrisii. Next base: position 430,080,319 of record NC_045426.1, read on the forward strand.
TATGACTTGCTTTCAGGACAGAAGGAAAGCGCTATTGAAGTTTTAAGTTGGCTTCTCTTTTTGCTTCCCTTAGCTCAATCAGCACAGGCAGAGTAAAATAGCAAGCTGGGGCAATTATCAGGATTATTAATTTTTTATTGAAATGAAGTGGATCAGGTCTGTGATTATATTGGAATAATGAACTACTGGTAAGAAAAGACAAATAATAATTGTAGTTGGCATTTTTACTGCACTTTTAGATTTGCAAAGAGCTTTAAATATATTATCTCATGGGATCCTCCCAATAACTCTTGGAAATAGATGTTATTATTATCTTCATTTTATATATAAGGAAATTGAGGCATGTAAGGCATAATTGATTTATCCAGGATCATATGGTTAGTAAGTATTTCAGGCTGGTTTAAAACACAGGTTCTCCTCTATCAATATAGACCAGCAGTTTCTTTATAACTTATGGTCCTGACTTGTTCAGGGATACACAATGGAAATAGTGGTCTTAAGTTATAATAACTTATATAAGTTAATGGAATAGTGGTCTTAAGACAGAAAAAAACTGTTAACTTATATAAGTTACATAAGAAGAAAAAGTTGTATACGCAATTTGAATTCTTAGGTTAGTTGAAGAGAATATGGTCTTAATAAGCCATAGCTTATCCTAGTTAGGGCCTGCATGCAACTTCATTTTTTTAACCCAGGTCATTCTATTTCAAATCATATATTATAAATCACAGAACAAGAAGGAGAGTATGGAAGGATCGGCCTTAATCCATTGCCACTCTTTCTGCTACCCCAGGGATATAGTTATTAATTTAACACCTCTCCTCTTGGCAATCACAGGAGCTTTAATGAGGCTCCAGGAATATCAATTTCAATCCATGTCCATGAATTAACTGAGAATGAAAGGGTAGATTTACTTTCTGATTTCTTTCAACCTACATCAGTCTATATCTGTTTTGATCGAACTGACTCCAGTTTAATCTCCCAATCTAATTTCCCATTTAATTAATTAAACATCCAGGATTATGTTAATTAATAACTGGTTTCCACTTATAGACTGAACTTTAGGTGTTCTATGATAGTTTCTACCATATCTAATTTCCTTTTCCCCAAAGACCAAATTTAATCCCATAGCTAAATAATATATTATTCTTTTTTTAAAGTTACTTTTGATTTGGACTTACTACATAGAAGGAACTTTTGTGGAATTATCCTGTGTAATGATAACTCCTAATAAGATATTCTTTCTTTTTCTATTGCTATGTGACTTCTTATGGAATAAATGAACCTACAATAGCATCATTTAATTAACTAGTTTCACACATTCCTCTATGACATTTAAGTGACAGATTTGACCCTAAAATCATGATTTAGTACACTTTTGTAATAGGCACAAAAAATGGAGCTAAAAAATATTCTCTTGTATCATGTGGCCTGGAATCAAAAATAAAAGAATGCTTATCTCTCTTCCCCCACAGTATTTTTTTCTCCACTGACCAGCAGATTGTTGGCAGTTGTTTTTTGGTTGTCTCTAACCCTTTCTAACAAAAGTTTCCTGCTCTGACTTATACCCATTTATCAATTTCTATGTTTAGCTAGCCTTTAGCTTCTACAAGTCATTATATTTTAGTACATATAAGATTACAACAGACCTTGAAAAAAAACTGAACCTTAAGTCCAAAGAATCTTTGTCTGAAAACATTTTGCACATTGAAGTTCCCTTCCCTCTGGAGAGTCCTTTACCTCAAATAATTTAATTACATTAAATTGTTATCCTATCAGTTTAAAAATTGAGAATGCAAGCTCCTAGAAATCAGGAAAAAACTTTTGTTTGTATGTTTTGTGCAGTACTGGATACTAAAGAAATGAACAAATGACTTTTTATAAATTAAGTCCATGATGAGGAGTTTTCCACATCCCTATGGAAGGAGGTCCAAATGGCAGTTAGTTAGACTGGTAGGTGGGATAGTGGAGAAAACACTGAGCCTGAAGTCAGGAAGACATTAAATTCAGATTAAGTTTGGGACAGGCACTTAACCTCTGCTTCAGTTTTCTCAAATATTAAAACAAAGGGGGACAATTCTAGCATTTACCCTCCCTTCCCCTGCCTTGGGCTGTTGTGAGGATCAAATGAAATAATATTTATAAAGTATTTAACCCAGTGCCTGAACTGTAATAAGTACTAAATAAATGCGTATTCCTTACCCTTTCTCTCTTCCCTACTTCCTAGTAATCTTCCTTCACTGATTTATATAGGCAAATCACCTAATTTATAGTGTAAAATTGTTCCTTGGAACACTGAGATATGATGTTAACTGCAGATGATTATATAGGCACTAGAGCAGTATTAGAGGTTCCCAGGTCTGAAATTCAATCTACCTGCACTCTGCCACTTATTAGTGATTAGAGTTATATTTATAGTAATAAAGTTGAAGATAAACTCATACTGATTTTAATTTTTAAAAAGTAAGTTATTATACTACAGAGAATCCTTTCTTTCAATAATTTAAGAACAAATATAGAACTTTAAAGCAACCTAGTAGATAAAATGTGTATCCACATACTGACATGCTGCTGAAGCCACTTCTCTGTGATCTATGGGTGGCTTGGACACAAAATCAGCCTCTGTTTCAAAGTAGCTCAGGGTCTAATGTAAGAGATGAGAATTTATGCCTCATATGCAAGTTAACTACATAAATAAATCATAAAAGCTGGCAGTAAAAACCATTAAAAGTATAAATAATAATAATAATAAACTATGATCAATATGAATTAGTAACAATGATAGATACAAATAATTTAAAATTAGCTATAAAAGTTGATAGTAAAACCATACACATAAAAAATGACTGGATATGATCTCCAAGCAAGACAGAGAAGAATACAGTACTTTGGTGATTATAAAGAAGCCATCCTCATATAAAGACTAAATTTTTTTTCACAAAGGGTGTAGAACAATAGCTTTGGGTCAACAGGGAGAAGTTGATTAGGTGGGAGGAAAAGTTATCCAGGAAATTCATAAATTTCTTCAGGAAAAGAAAACCACAATCAGGATGTAACTTGCCCGCTGAGAACTGTGTTGCTAATTAAGAATTCTGCAGCAAAAGGAGTTTGGTTTTATTGTACTTATTCATTTCTAAAAGAAATTTAATTGTGTAAATGAAATTATATCAGAAAAGTGCTAGAGATTTAATCATTTGATTATAAAGGACTCAAATTCTGTCAAATGATTGGTAGCATGAATGTATGCTATGAATCCTAATATAAACTCACAAAGACGCCTCTTTCAATCCATCATCCAGGGAGAAGTCCTCACTAGGTAACCCGGGGATGAGAAGAGATGGGAGAAGAAGGATGAGTGGATAACATAAAATAGTTCATTTAATGGATACCAAAGGATATATAGGCACAGATGAGGAACTCATGGCCCCTCAGACTGCATACACCCAGAAAACTCTAAGAGTAGCCAGCCCAAATGAAATTTTATTGGGAAATGTTTACAAAATACATAAAAATAAAATTAAAATGTTAAATTTGTGGTTTTCTAAGCTCATATGCCTGTTTCTATTTGAGTTTGATAACATTGCTAAAAGAATTGTTTTCGTAGTCATCATGTCTATGAATTTGCTTTTTTCCACTGAATTAATCAAATTAACCAACTATTTTAGCCTCTGGTGGACACAAGCTAAGTTTCTCTGTATGCAAGGCAACTAGACTCTTATATAAGATTATATATATACATATATAATAATAAGATAAGCAATAGCCAAATCCATTCGTGTCTTATATATTCTTATATAATCTTATATATATACATATATATAAGAATATATATACATATATGTATATATATAATATATATAAGATTATATAAGAATATATATACATATATGTATATATATAAGATTATATAAGAATATATATACATATATTATATATATATATATATATATAAGATTATATAAGAACAAAGTTTTGGAAAGACAAAAATGAAAATCCAAATTCTTTGGTTATTTAAGAGATAAATCTCCCTCTATGTCTTTTCTTTCTAAAGTAAGAGCATTAGAGTAGAAAGAATCTTGGAATGAGCCCTACAACTTGCTAACTCTGACCTGTAATCAGTCAGCTGTCCTCTTTAGAGGATCTTCACTTTGTACACCTAGAAAAGAAAGCAAATCTTACTTGTACTATCTTCTCCATAGTGTTGTGTAAACTCTGGCACAGAAGACTCCTCTTCCTGAATTCAAATCCAGTCTCAGATACTTATATGCTGTGTGACCCTGGGCAAGTCATCTAATCCTGCTTGCCTCGGTTTCCTCATCTATAAAATGAGTTGTAAAAGGAAATGGCAAACTACTCTAATATCTCTGCCAAGAAAACTACAGATGGGGTCATAAAGAATTAGACAGCAACAAAGTTTTGCATAAATATGAGCTATTCTTCCTCTAAACTTGAGTGAGGGAAATATCAACTTCCTTGAAGGCAGGGTTTGCCTTTACCTCTGAATCCTCAGAGCTTAGCCCAGTTACTTGTCACATACCAGGTGCTTAATAAACATTTATTGATTGATTGATATTTGCCCTCCTATTTTTTCTATATGAGATACTTTTATATTCATTTATGCTGTAATTCACATTGAAATCAAGAAAGAGACAGTATCTAAACTCTAAGTTAAAAACGCAAATTTATTGAGTATACTGTTCCTGTGAGGAGATATAATAGATGCAGAATATAAGAAATGATTCTTGTCTTCTAGGATCTTTCAGGTTAATTAGATAATAAATACTCAAAGGAAACAACATATGATATGTCAGACTAACAACACTGACATGTTAGAGGGCTATAAAAACTCAAAAGTGGGAAGACCTCATTCAACTAGATTAGATGGGGGAAGAGAAAGAGAAAGAGAGAAGAGGGGACAAGGACAGAGACAGACAGAGAGAGACAGAGATGGAATTTTAGTTGAGCCTTCAAGGAACTAGTAGGATGCAGTTCAAAAGGAGAGGTCATCTTGAGTGGAAGAAAAGTCATAAGCAAAAGCCTAGGGGCAAGAAAGAATATTGCACAGATCAGAATTCTAAATATTAATGGTTCACAAGAAAGGAAAGATTTAAGGATCAGAGATCATATCATCTATTTTTCATATACAATATTAAGCTAATGAAATATATCTGGAATATGAAAGGACTGAAACTTGAGATCTTAATTTTAGATTTAATTCTACAGTGAACTAGTATGTGATTTAATATGTCTACATTCTGGATTTTTAATTGTCTAGATGGTTTCTGTATAGGTCACTTGATTTTACAAGTATATAAATTTTTTGAGTCTTATTAATAGATATTTTAATCTTTTGTATGTAGGATGAAGGTTTTTATGAAAAGCTTATCTAGAAGTATAAAACAAAAAATTGGTCTTTACCTAGGCAAGAGTAATAAGCAATTTGTCCCAGGCATCAATATCCTGGAGGTGTGTTTTCTCCTCCAGTGATCTTCTAAGTCAAAGTTTCTTAAACTTTTTGTTGCAGTTCTATATGGGGTCTTATAACTGAATATAGTGGCCATGGAATTATGAGTTATTATCAGTAAATGTTTGATTTGCATGTGTGTGTGTAGTATGTATATATTTGTACTATATAACCAGAGTCATGTAAAAATTTATTGGGCAAAAAAGGGGTTGCAAGTAGAAAAAGTTTCAGAAGGTTTGCTTTAGCCTTCCATTTCCACATTTCATGATCCTCCACTGGCTTCACATTGACACTTTCCAAGAGTCTTCTTGTCCTTTTTTTGGAGCTTGTATTTCCCTAATTTCATGTCCTCTACCTGCCACTTCCCCTAACTTTTCCTTCTCCTAAGGATTCAGAGATGAAATATGCTGATTACTATGTAACATGCCAGATTTACTATGTAACATGCCAGATTTACTATGTTAAATGCCATATTTTCTAGGTGACAACCAAACCATCCCTTCTCATGGAATAACTCTATCTTTGCCCCTCAAAAATAGAATTATGGTTTTGTCATGGAGTGAAAAGAAAAACTGCCTAATATGTGGAAAGGAATATTTACAAATTATTTCATTTATGTGTTATTTTTCTTAGGTTTTCCCAATGGATTCTCTAACAGCATCAAACAATAAATTTGCTCTTGAGTTTAGCAAAAAACTAGCTGAGTCAGTTGGGGATAAAAACATCTTTTTTTCCCCCTGGAGTATTTCTACTGCTTTGGCCATGGTCTATTTGGGTGCCAAAGGTAACACTGCAATTCAAATGGAACAAGTAAGTTGTAACATTCACTGATGGCTTTCAAAAAATCAAGGATGTAATTTGCTTTGAAGATGTGATGAACTTCTCATAAAATATAAGCTTCTTGAGAGTAGGAACTGTTTTTGTTTTTGTCTTTGTTATCCCTTGTATTATGCACATAGTAAATGCCCTAAAGAATAACAAAAATTTTCAATAATGCCCCTTAAAGAAAAGATAAACTAGTGCTAATTAATTAATTTCTAAAGTTTTATTGAACATCTTGCCGAAAGTCATACCAGCTATATGCAACAAAAGGTAAATTGGAAAAACTTCTTTAACTACCACTATATCAATAGAGGTACATTGAAGAACTTTGGGTCTTGAGAGAATAGAATTATGACCAGAAAAGTACAATAGAGTCTATGACCAGAAAAGTACTCAATCTAAATGGAAATCTAGATCATGCCTACTACATTAACATTTACATCTTGGTAACTTATTCACAGTGCTACCATTCAAATTTATCTTATATGACATTTAAGCTTTATCTATATACAGAATGTGATTGTCACTAACCCATTATCAATAAGTGAAAACATAAAGGAATATGGTCAGCTACTGCCTAAAGAAATCAAAATATAATAACAATCTGTGCAATAGATGTAGATTTAGCTGGGGGTGTGACTCTAGCCCACTTGACAGAAGGATACAGTAGAAAATTGCTCTGATGTTCTATTAAAAGTTTTCGTTGTGAATCCTAGCAGGCTCAGCTTGCAAATTGTGTTTTCCCATGATGAATAAGGTGTCTAATGTAAGCCTCTCCCCAAATGAAAAAAATACTTTTTAGCCCTTATGTTTTAGGAATGAACATCATTGTTTCTTTTTACATTGGCCTTGGCCCAGGTTATGGAGACAGAGGAGGGGGAATAAATTAACTTCAGTCTTAGAATGGACATTGGTTACTTTGTATCATTTCCTTTTAGCTCACTTGCATGAGGTCTGGGAACCCTCATCTCATCCACATCCTTCCTGCTGACTTGTAAAGGAAACACCAAGATAGGGACAGAAGACATTAAGGCAATATCAACTAAGCCACATGGAGATGCTGAACTGAGACAATCATGAGAACAAAAAAGAAAAAACCCAGCACTTTATCATTAAAATGTACATGAGGCAGAGACATTTCCTTTGTATATGTAGACAGAACTTACAGCCAAGACTTAGGTTCATTTTAAAATAGCCATAAGTGAAAGTGAATGATGAAGAATAAAATAACTCCACTTATAAGGCTACTTAATTCTATTAATCAATGAACAAGATAGCTGATTGAAAAGGTAATCATCTCTTTCCCGATTGAAATGAAGCAATAAAAATTATTGAAATCAGGAAAACAATAAATCCAATTAAACATTGATTTTATATATGTACCTTTTGTATTCTTATGACTCTCAAAGAATTCTTGACTAAAAAGTCATACTATCTACCTAATATTTCATTTTTATGATACAGTAATCATTTTAACTAAGTAATTTTAGGTAATGTCTAGAATTATATGTATTGTATAATTCTTTTAAAAGATTTTTAAAAATACTTATTCTTTTAAGACATCCCCTAATTTTATTTCTGCAACTGTAATTACAGGTGCTTCAACTTAACAAAATCACAGGAGCTGAAATAACGAGTCCTCACTTTGAGAAGAAGAGGAAGACGGTATTTCCTATTTTCCCCACTGGAATAGTATTATTATTATTATATAGATTTTAGTCAGTTTCTTAAGCAGGCGTGCTTAAGAAAGACCCAAAAAAAAGAAAAGAAAAAAAATCACAAACTTGTAGAAGTACATGTTTCAGAATCTTCAAAAGTTTGGTTTCCTTATTCTTGTTTCTTTGCCTTTTATCCTACTCTCCATCAACTTCTCTTTACCTTAAATTCATTTTCATCTAGTTTTTGAGAGTCTAAGGGCATTTGTAAATAATCATTCAATGACTTCTAAAATTTTTTTCCAAGCTAGCTAGAGGTCATAAGGAAGTTCTTACTCTTCTAGTCAAATATTTTCAGTGTCATTTCTTCTAGTAATACTATCAGAAATATGACAAGCAGAGCTGAAAACACCAAAGTATATCTTAAGCCTTGTAGATGTATATAAAAATCCCATATTCTAATAGTTTTCATTTAAGAGTTTTTAACATACTCCTTATCTTCTGAAGGAACTTAGCCCAAACAAGGCAGAAGGCATACATTTTGGCTTCCAGGCACTCATCTCAGAAATCAACAAGCCTAGCAATGCCTACTTGCTGAAGACTGCCAACAGATTATATGGGGAAAAAACCTACCCTTTTCATCATGTAAGTATATCAGTTTATTGAGTCTGTGATTTTAGTTATATATAGACTCAAATCCCACCCAGAATTCAAAGTCATAAGGGTTTACCTGAGAATCAGATCAGAGAGATTGTGTTCTGGTTTTCCAGCTTGTAAACATCAAAAGCAGCCCATATCCTCCTGACTTCAAATCCAGTGTCCTATATATTTTCCATGCACTAAGTACAATATTCTTATTGAATCAAAGTAAAACAGATAAATAATAGGAATCAGGAACAATATAGACATTAAGATCAGTCTCCCAGGGATGGCTGCTTCTGAGATGAATTCCAAGTGGAGGTAAGGTCCCTAAGTGAGACCCAATGTTTTGTTTTCAGTGAATTTCTTTTACCTTTCTTCTACTATGTCGTATTTCTGAGAGCACCTGGATATTGATAACTCCTAATGGCTGGTCTAGAGTCAGGAAAACCTGAATTCAAATTTGGCGTAAGATATGAACTAGCTGTGTGACACTGGACTGGTCACTTAACCTCTGTCCTTCCCAATTTCCTCAATTATAAAATGGAACTAATAATAGCACCTACTAGCCAGTGTTCTCTTGAGGGTCAGATAAAATAATATTTGTAATGAGCTTATCACAATGCCTAGTAGATAGTAGGATCCTAACAAAATCATGTTCCCTTCCCACTGATAATGCTCTAGAAGAGCTATCTCTATCTAGGGAACACATGAGAAAATCCCATATTTCAAACTATATCCAAGGATCCAGGCATCAAAAAAGCCCCTGGGTGCTTATTGATGCTATTAAATGGAATTTGCAGAGAATCCCAGTTCTCACTTTGGTTTCTATGGTGGTTATAAGAACCAAAGGAAAATCTCCTACTTTCTTCTCTTGTATAGGGGGCAACCCAGAAAAATGTTTCCCCTTTTAAATCTATACATAGTTATTGTCCTAAATAAAAGAGAAAATGACAGTGGAATAGAGGACAGAAACAGTGGATAAATTGTCTTCCCTCCTTTCTGCTTAGCTGAGTAAGTGACTTTCTAGACCTGGAGAGGACAATAAAACCCATTGGGGTCAAAAGGTAGAATGTTAATTAATCAAATGTTTGATGACTTGAATATAATGTATAGTCTGACATAAGAAGTTTCTTAATGTGAATTGCCTTAATGAATAAATATAGATGCTGAAAGCTAGCTTTACCTCTATTTCCCAGGAATACCTGGAAAATATGAAAAAATATTTTGATGGAGAGCCACAATCTGTTAACTTTTTGGAAACTGCAGACCAAATCAGGACAAAAATCAATTCCTGGGTTGAAAACCAGACTGAAGGTTAGTTGAAAAACTTGATTCACTCACCTTTCACTAAGCAATTATTAGTTGAACTTTTATTTACCTATTATTTCAAATAGAATGAAAAATTGGGCTTAACATTTGTCTTATTTTAGGTCTTTTATCCAAGGTTCAAACTAACTAAGATCAGAAAGGATCATAACCAGAAAGTTGGGCACCAGATGATACATATTTGGGCCATGGCAACCCAGGCACATAGCCTCCTAAGGTGTAGAAATGCTATGCTATGTTATATGTTATATGTTATACATTGGAAACATGTACTCAGAAAAAGTTAAAGCTCATTGAAAATGAAGAATATATCATTTGCATGTTCCTGTGTTTCCTTAATTTGTTCCATGGAGACATGATAGAACCTCGCAATCTTTCTCATTCTACCTATGTGCAGATTATAAAAATCAGAAGTCGTCATTAATTTGAAGCTTTAATCCATTAAAAAAAAACTTAAATTAACCTCCATTTCATAGAAAAGTATTTTACCTACTTTTCTTTTATTAAAATCAGATTTTAAACATGTAACTAATTTATAATTTATGAATGAATAAGCATCAATTAAATAATAAGAGCTATCTGAAGGTCTAAGCAGTTAAGTGACTTGTTAGTGATGACCTCTGGTGGCAACTGCCAGCAATAGTATTTGAACCAAGCCTTTCTTGTTCCAGGGTAGTTAGGAGCAATGAACAGACTGCAGGGTGTGTGTGTGGTAGGGAGGGGGGGAGAATCAAGAATACTCATCTTCCAGAATTCAAGTTCTGAGTCAAGGGAAGTCACAGGAACTGAGTCAAGCCTCAGTTACTTACTAGCTGTGTGATCCTGGACAAGTCACTTTAGCCTGTTTGCTTCAAGTTCCTCATCTGTAAAATGAGCTGGAGAAGAAAATGGCAAATCACTCAATTATCTTTGCCAAAAACCCCCAAATGTAGCTACAAAAAGTCAGTCACCACTGAAAATGATTAAACAACAACAACAAAAAAACAACATTCCTTGCTCTAGGGGTAATGAGCTAGTTAGCAACTTCACTAGACTGTCTTTCTTTCACAGCAGCTTTATGAAATCCAGTTTGTTTTACAGATGTATCAGAGAAGGGATGAAAAAGAAAAAGAAGTTGGTAGTACAGATAAGAAACAACTTCCTATTTGCAAACAAAAACCTTTCATATTTGTTTTTCAACCTGAAAGTTTCCATTTAAGGGAACAAAGAAATATAGAAAGTATAACTGTTAAAGACTAATTCGGTTGTGGTCTTTTGTTTCACATCTTAGTAAGTTGACCAATTACTGTGCTGAATTAAAATGCTTCTTCTTGAAGGAGCTGGTATCCCTTACCAACTGGTATAGAGATCTCTTGTTGCCAAGCTAGTTAATTAAAGCCTTATCTTAAAAAAAAAAAAAAAAAAAAAAAAAAAAAAAAAAAAAGAATGATAGTGATGATGGATATGTTGAGTTAGGAGAATGGAGTGGGTATAAGAACCGACTGAGGGGTTCTTATGGCTTTTATCCAAGAGCCTCTAGTGATTATTTGGACCCTTCTCACTTACTTAGGAAGGTTGAGAAATACCAAGTGTTGACACTGGGGATTTTCCGAGTTGACTCTGTTAGCAATGGACCTTTGGGAACTCAGAAAAAGCTAACTCTTGTGCTCATGTATATTAGAAATATGCTGAAAGATAAAAAGGACTCAGGAGTGTATGTTTATTTGTAGTTATTTATGATTCTTGCAAAAAATGGAAGACCCACCCAAAGGCTGTCCCTGGGCTGATCCACACTTAAAGATGTGGGAATGAGCCTTTTATTTCCTTATCACTCCAATTGACTGGGGATGAAGAAGTTGACAACTGTTTTGGTCATCCTATTGCATGTTTCTCCTTACATGTTCCTCCTCCCTCATCATATGATCCATATTCAAAAATGGGGGGAAACTCCTTTAGGAAGTAGTTAATATTAATTAATTCATTAAGCATACACACTCACTGCTTGCAATTGTCTTTCACCTACTTCTTATTTGGGGGTGATTTTTTTATCAGTTTATCAGTTCAGGGGCTCAATATTTTTTTTCTGAGGCAATTGGAGTTAAGTGACTTGCCCAAGGTCACACAGCTAGGAAGTGTTAAGTATCTGAAGCTAGATTTGAACTCAGGTCCTCCTGACTTCAGGGCCAGTGTTTTGTCCACTGTGCCATCTAGCTGTCCCCAATATCTTTTTTTTTTACAATAATATTCAAGACACTACATTAATTCCCAAGCAAACAAAGAAGGTAAAAAGCATTCTTCAACTTTGAGGAACTCTGAATCCAATGTTCAAGGCAACATGTAAACAAGAGTGAAAAAAATAAATGGGAAAAAAAAGGAACTAGAATTGAGGGATTGAAAAATGATTTCTTATAAAAGGCAAGATTTTATCCAGGATTTGAAAGAATCCAGGGAAGCTCAGGAGCTAGAGATGAAGAGGGAGAGATGGAGTATCTTGTTACAGGAATAATAAGGAAATGGAGGAGGGGGTTTCAAGTATAAGAAGACTAGAAATGTTAGGAGAATGCTGGGTTATTAAGAGCTTTGGATCACAAAAATAGGATTTTTACATTGGATCCTGGCAATGATGGGGAACCACTAGCTTCTAAGTAGGGAGGTGAAATGGTGAAACATGCTTAAGGCAGATCATTTTGATAGCTAAGTAAGGGATGAATTGAAGTAGGAAGAGACGTGACTTCTCTCCCTATACTGTACTGTTTCAAAACACAAATAACTCTTTCATTTTCTGCTGCCTTGATGAATCCTTCTCTAATTTCATGTACATTTAGACTCTGTGATCTAGCATCACTTTCCCCAAGTCAAGCTCACCCATGGAAATTTGCTGTCTGATAGAAAATCAGAGGTAACTGGTTGGCAAGCTTCTTCTTTTGGAAGTCAAGTCATCCATTCATGATAGTTTTGTGAGAATCCCCAGAACACTAAAGAACTCAGGGTGCTCATGGCATGATCACCTGTTATCTGGCTAAGGGGACCATGAGAAAGCCACATGCTAGAAACTCTAGCATGGAGTTTCTAGGACCTTCTGCATGAGCTGTGGTACCCAAGTACTTCCTAAGTACTATAAGTGCCAGAGTTCATTCCCCTTCCTCCTCCCCCTTCTACATTCCTCCTATCCCTTTAGATTAGGCAGATTGCTAAAGTATAAAACTAGTATAGTATTTCCTTTTTAAAGAAAAAGAAAATAAAATACCAAAAATGAAGACAAGAAACCACACTCTAAAAAACTGAGTCACTTATAAGTTTTCAATCAGCTTAATTACTTTGTATTCAATAGAAATTTTTTTACTATTGTACTATCTTTTATTTTTTCCAATCAAAATGAGAATCAAGATCTGAATCTATGACTTTTTTCAAGAATTTTTTTTCTAGAATTTCTTAAAGACTTTAGGCAAAAAAGCAGGATGACCCTAGCCTTACTCTCTCCTTTCTCTAATAAGTCCTGATTACTTTAAATGCAGGTAGGTACATGTTTTTTGTAGTCAAAAAATCAACTTTCTTGCTTTTCCAGGAAAAATTGTGAACCTTTTACCAGATGATTCTATTGATTCCATGACCAGATTAGTTCTAGTGAATGCCATCTATTTCAAAGGAAAATGGAAAGAACAATTCAATCCTAAAGATACTGTAGAAAAACCTTTCAGAGTAAACCAGGTGGGTACCTCAATTTGTTAATGATCAATAATCCTTATAGAGAATGGTGAATGTGATTCAATTCGATATTAAAATCTTTTCCACACTTTCTACTTATGTTTCTCATTTAATGAAGGCATAGGATATTACATTTTTCACACCAGTGTCCTGTGATCCTGTGAAATATACAATTTCCTTATGCCACAACACTGTTCATGTGCTCCCTCACATCAACACCAGTTTTGAGAAAGCACAGAGATAGACCAGTCTCCAGGACTGTGCTCTCAACAATTAGCCTGGGTACACCTGGCCTCTCCCAGCCTGATATGATATCTAGGGATAGGAGATTCAAGACAAGGAACTCCCAAATGAATGAGATTACAGATCCCTTTGAGAGAAGATAAGAGTTAGCTACTAGAAACCTAGTTTAGAGCTTGGGCTGATGAGAGGCACTCAGTGAGGGCATATATATGTGAATATATGTGTGTATACAGATTATACATAGTATATATACTTGAAAATATACAAATAAACACACATCTATAAATATATACTGTATATAACTTATAAAATAAATAAGTATGTTTGCATTGATGTATGTAACTTCATATAATATCATGGAATTTTATATTTTCATGCAAAATATTTTTACATGTAAAATTTTAAAGCAATTTATTTTAAAGTAAAATAATTACCTAAATAAATATATATATTTCCTTACTTTGGACAGATATTTTGAGAACAAAAATGGATTTGTTCTGCTTAGTTTAAAAGGTGAAAAATTAGAGAAAGATGTAGAATTTGTAGAAAGGAAAAAAACATACCACATTCTGCCATATTATTTTATTTATTTACATTTTAAATTTAAAAGTTAACATATATTTGATTCAAGAAATCTCATCAAAATTTAAAATTTCTTTCAAAAGTAATTGTGGTAGAAATAAACAGTTAAGTGAAATGCCAAACACTTGCTGAGATGGAGATTGCATTTGATTAAATTAATAAAAGGATTTTGACTCTGGAATTAATAATGTGAACTTGAGGTGAAAATTTTAAAAAATTATTCAAAATTTGTTTAAAATTTTAAAAAAGTTAAAAAAAACACCTTTAGTTCTTTTCTGTCTTTATGCCTAGTTCCATAATAAAAGCACTTACATAGTACTTTGCAATATGCTTTACATGTGTTATTTCATTTGATGGTCCCAATAATTTTTTGAATAATTTTACAGAATATGCAATATTTTACTGAATACATGATAATTTCACAGAAGAAGAAACTAAGGCAGAGAGAAGAGATTTGAACTCAGATCTCCCTAAATCAATCCAAATCCTAGTCCTTTCCTCCCCAGGACATACCTGTCTACAATACTTCCTTCTGTTAAGACTTTGGAGTTTCTTTCCATTAGTCAAAGAGTGCTGAAAATATTATATCTTTGTGAAGCTTTCCCTGGCTAACTTCAAAAAAGAATTGCCTCTTACTTATTTTGACTTGCAATATGCATGAATATTAAAACTATTTGCACCAATAGGGATTAGGAATGAATCAATAATTTCATAAATATAGAGAATTTCTGGATAAGGAAATCTCCCCTAACAATGTAGGTTGGAACCTACTCTGCCACTTACAATTGAGAGGTCCCAGAACACTGACTTACTCAGGTTCATGAGCCAGTATTAATAACAAGTAGAACTTGGACATAGACATTCATGGATCTGAGGACAACTGTCTCTTCACTACACTTTCCTGCCCTTGTAAGATAGAAATGATTTCATTTTATTTGTAGGAAAAGCTAAGTGGCACTATAAATGAAGCTGAGCTTGGAGTCAGAAATTCTCATCTTCCTGAGTTCATATCTAGCCTCAGACACTTACTAATTGTGTGACTCTGCACAAGTCACTTAATCTTGTTTGCTCCAGTTTCCTCATCTGTAAAATGAACTGGAGAAGAAAATGGCAAACCACTCCTGCATTTTTTGCCAAGAAAACTCCAAAAGGGATCATGAAGAGAAAAGCATAACTGAAATAACTGAGCAACAGAAATTTATAGTTTGTGTTCAAGATTATGGCACTTGATCTTGTAAATGTTTTCAGGAATCTAGATCACAGTGTCACAGGTTGAGGCTGCCATATAGAGTTTGGCAATTCACATTTCTTTTCTATGCTTTTAGCATTTTAAAGCATGAGCTCCAAGAAAAAAATATGTCTAATTCATTTCTATGCAGCAGATGGCATAGTGAGAAATTGAGAAACAAAAATGATGAAGGATTAAAGAATTTGGGAAAAAACATTTCAATGATCTTAGCATTTGTTTTTAATAGGAATAAAATTGTTGTATATGTCTTTTTAACAGACAACAACGAAGCAAGTGAAAATGATGTCAATGAAATGTAATCTTAAAATATTTCACATAGAAAAGCCGGACGCCAAAGGCATTCAGCTTGATTATGGCAATGGTGACATTAGCATGTTTGTTGTGCTACCAGATGATATCAATGGCCTAAAAGAGGTATGTATTATTCATAATGACACAGTAAAGCAGAATTCAATATTTCATTTGAACAGAAGGAATATAAGAACTGTGACATTTCTGGTCATATATTCAACTAGTCACAGATCCCATCTTCAAGTACTGAGTCTCTGGATCAGGCTGAATCTATGCACATGACAGTAAATTCCAATCTACTTTGTGACTCATGAAGAAGTTAGCATAAGCAATAGAGATTTGGTCCTTAATGCCATTCTCAGGGCTATAGAGACCCCACACAACTTTTAGTCAGTTCAAAGTGCTGTGTGACATTTTCTCATTTGATACTTATAGCAATTCTATGAAGTAAGTGCTCTTATTATCCCCATGTTACACATGAAGTATCTGAGGCACCTAATAGGCTACTAAAATGATCACTAGCTGTCTAATTATTATTATTTTTTTTTTTTACAAAAACTATGAACTAAAATTATGTAATTTGCTTTTTAAGATATATATATTAAATTTAAATTAATACAGTCCAAAGTATAAATTCTTATATATCTTTTTTTCTGAACATTCTTCTACTTTTTTCCTCTATATTTTAATATTTCATGACATAGAAAATATTTTTATATAAACTTCATAACACATGAAGTATCTTAGGTACCTAACAGGCTACTAAATGATCACTTGCTGTCTAATTTTTTTTTACAAAAACTATGAACTAAAATTATGTAATTTGCTTTTTAAGATATATATTGAATTTAAATTAATATAGCCCAAATTATGAATTCTTACATATCTTTTTTTTCTGAACATTCTTCTACTTTTTTCCTCTATATTTTAAATATTTCACTGGCACATTTTCTTTTCATTACTATCACTATCCACCCAATCCTTTTAAAATTTTTTATATTTTTCCAATTACATGTAAAAACAATTTTTAGCTTTTTTAAAGTTTTGAGCTCCAAATTCTTTCCTTTTCTTCCCTCTTTCAAGCAATTTGATATAGGTTATACATATGCAGTCATGCAACCTATATTTCTCTCTTAACCATATTGTGAAATAAAACACACACAAAAAACTAAAAGTATGCTTTAACCTGTATTCAGATTCTATCTCTTCTTTCTCTGGGGGTGAATAACATTTTTCATCTATAATTCATTCAGAATTTAGGTAGAATTGTCATTGTGTGTGTGTGTGTGTGTGTGTGTGTGTGTTCCACTTAGCCTATTATGACCAATGAATATTTTTCCAAATATATAGATCTGATTTTATTTGTGTGAAAAGTATTTTATAACTATGTTTATATAGTTCATGGGTTTGTTTTAGCAGGTAGAATTCCAAATATTTTATATTATCTAGTTGTTTTAAATATAGTTTCTCTTTTTTTCTTTTCCTGCTAGAATTTGTTAGCAATTTATAGAAATACTGGGATTTATGTAGGTTTATTTTTATCCTGCAAATTTGCAGAAGATTTTATTTCAACTAGGTTTTATTTTAAGTTTATTCTCTATTCTTTTTTAAGTATACCATCATATCATCTGCAAAGGGATAGTTTTGTTTCCTCATTTCCTACTTTTGTTCTTCTAATTTCTTTTTTCTTGTTTTATTAGTATAGTTGGCATTTCTAACACAATATTGATTCATAGTAGTGATAATGTGTGTCCTTGCTTTACCCCTGATTTTATTGGGAAGATTTTAGATTATCCCTCTATTACTTCGCACACTTGTTATTCACAATTCTCTATCAGGCAAAATAAGAGGCTGAATGTCCAATGACATCCATAATACAAGACCAATTTCAAAGACCAATGGAATTAGAGGATCTAAAAATGTATTTTAGATTTTATTATTTTATTTTAGACTTTATTATCATACTGTTGTCAATTGGATGTCCAAAAAAAGGAAAGGGAAAAAATCATCTTGGTATTAAAAAGAAAAACTGATTTTAAAAAACGTTATGTTCAGGGCAGCTAGATAACACAGTGGACAAAAAGTCCTAGCCCTAAAATCAGGAGGACCTGAATTCAGATCCAGCCTCACACATTTAATACTTACAAGCTGTGTGATCCTGGGCAAGTCTTTTAACCCAACTGCCTCAACAAAAAGGTATATTCTATTCATATCCTTTTTTAGATCATAATAATTTCTTGGGTAAAGAAATGTTTACCATTCCCCAGACTGAACTCTTCTTTATAACAAAATCAAACAATTAAGATAAAGATAAAAAAATTAAACTGAGGCACCTGAGACTACAAGACATACTATGCACACTATTATATTAAAATACTCCCTATAGTCCTGGGCTTCTCTTATGAGAAAAAAGTTTTAGTATCAGTGCAGGGAGGCTACATTTCATCATATGTTTCCTGAACTTTCCCTGGATTTTCAGTTACTCAGAGCTGAACTCCATTTGAGAGGGTTTTTTTTTTTTTTTTTTTTTTTTTTTTTTTTTTTTTAGACAGCTAGAGTTCTGTACAGTATTCTGGTTCTGCTTATTTCATTCTGTTTCCGTTTGATCCATTTCTCCATGTTTCTCTTAATTCTTCATTTGCTTTATTTCTATCTTCACAAAAATGTTAATGTTCACATACAAAAGTTTTTCAGATATTCCCTAGCTAATATAAACCCATTTTGTTTCCCCTTCTTTGCAACCTTTGGGTAGCAAACTATGGATATTTGGGGTCATATAATGCCTTTCTATTTTCTACTTTGCTGAGGCTTATGCACAGAAAAATTACTAGTCAGAGTGTGGGCAATATAGTTACTTTTCTTGCACAATTTCAAATTCATCTCCAGAAGTGTTGAACCAGTGTAGAGTTCTATGAACAGGGAATCAGTCTTTCCACAGTCTACCATTACTGGCTGTTCTTGTTTTTGGTGTGAAATTTGCATGGTGTGAAATAAAACCTCAGAGTTGTTTAAATTTGACTTTCCTACCAGTGATTGTTTTCAAATAGGCATTCTTTGTTTTCAGTTTTGGAAATTGTTCCTATCAGCCACTCGTTATCTATCAGGGGAATGATGCTGTTACATATTCTTGTCATTTCTAATATCTTCAATAGTATATTTTTATCAGATATATATGCAAATGTTTTTCTCACTTAAATTCCCTATTTATTCTATCTTCATTAATTTTTAAATTTCTAAATAGTTATATACTGTTATCTCTGCACTACATTAATTATGAGAGTTCATAGATTAAATATGTTCATTTTTTCTTAAATTTGCAAACACGGATTTTTCTCTCCCTCCTTTCACCCTTAATTCCCCCTCAAAAAAACAAAATCCTTGTAACAAATATGCATAATCATGAAAACATATAATTCTATATTTGCCATGTCTAAAAGTATATCTTATTTTGTATTATAAGTCCATTACTTCTCTGTTGGGAGGTGGGTATCATACTTTATTATTAGTCCTCTAAAATCACAGTAAATCAAATGTGTCTATCAGAGCTCTAAAGTCTTTCCAACTTGCTCATTGTTACAATATTATTGCTATAGTATGAATTGTTCTCCATGTTCTCCTCCATCTCTGCAACTGTCCTTGTAGTCATTTTTCTTTTTAACATTACTGAGCACATTTTTTCTTTTTCTTCTAAAATTTTGTATGATCTATTATTTTGTTCCATTCCTTTAGCTAGAAAAGACAATCACTTATGGGAAACTGAATGAATGGACTCATGAAGACATGATGGAGATGTATGATGTGCAGCTCTATCTCCCCAAATTCAAGCTAGAAGAAAGCTATGACCTCAAATCAACTTTGAGCAGCATGGGGATGAGTGATGCTTTCAGCACAAACCATGCTGACTTTTCAGGCATGGCTGAAAGAAAAAATCTATTCTTGTCAGAAGTTTTCCACAAATCTTTTGTAGAAGTCAATGAGGAAGGTACTGAGGCAGCAGCTAGCACAGCAGATGAGATTTCATTTCGGATGAAACTCCCCTCCATAACATTTAATGTGGATCACCCTTTCCTATTTTTCATTAAGCACAATAAAACAAACAGTATTCTCTTCTATGGAAGAGTCTACTCCCCCTAAATGTTGCCTCTCACTCACATAGTAAAATTAACTTCCAGCTCTAGAAATGCACCAAAAGATGGGAATATTCCTTTGACTTGGAAAACTCCTTACCCACTTGGCTCTCCTTTATGTATCTTAGTTAATATGTCATGATATAAATAATTTTGAATTGTGGCATGTTATAAAAGTTGCCATCTTTGAACACAGCTAATCCTTGCAACTATAATTTTAAATTTATAATTCTGGTGTTTCTTTATATACTATTATGGCAAACTGCATTGTCAGTCATTATCTTCTTTTAATATTTTGTTTTATGACATTTGGGTGACTTAGGCATTCTTGATCTATAGATCTAATATTGTGGTAATTATTTACTGGATCCTTTATCTCTGCTCTGCCTGTTTAAAAACTATCCATCCATCACTTAGCCAAAGAATTAAGAAAAAAAGTAATCACCAAAGTCTTTATCGGGTGACACAGGCTCAGGTATATCAATTTATTAAGTAATTCCTCAGAGCTATGCCCCCCAAAAGCAAGATATTCAAAAATGTCAGTTGATTTTTCATTATATGTTATAGACAAATCTCTTCCCTTTTTTAAATAGATGTAAGCCTTTAAGAAAACGTATTGAATAAAATGTATGTTCTGACATTGATTAATATCAGCCAACTAAGCAAGCATTTGTTGAATGCCTATTATGTGCTAGACACTGGCCCCAGATGATGAATCATTTACTCAGAGCACTTCCTGAAGCACATTGCCTAAAGTGTGGGTGGAGGTGTTGTAAACTCTGTAATTGCTGTCATTAGCAAGATGGACAAAATCACTAACATCTTGAAATACTATAGTTATTATTATTCATATTCTTGAGTAGTATTATCCAAATTCTTGTTTTTGTGAAAAAAAATTTCTAATTTACAAATGTTTATTAGTGGTTTTATCAGGTAATATTCTATTTCTGGAGGCCTACTGAGGTCTATTAAATTGCCTTTTCTCCCTAATTAATTTTAGGAATGTAAAACTGTTAAATATCTTTTATTTGTAAAATGTAAATATTAGTCAAATGTCTACCCTACCATTTGAATATGTGGGCAGCTGTAATAGAAAAATAACTCCTGAAGACAACATGGTGCTGTATTTTAAAATGAAATTTTATTGTTATTGTGTCACAGATACAATTTTATAGATTTTTAAACATGCTTTATTTGTACATCTAGTAGCTTCTATTAATGACAGTCAAATAAGATGAATAATTATTTTATCTATTATTGTGGCATTTCAATCAATTTTAATCAATTAAGGATTTTATATCATTTTGGTACAGAAGTAGAGATCGATAATGCAATGACTACAAGAAAAGATAATCAGACAAGAGTAAAGAGAATATCTAGGAAAAAGTCATTTAAATGGACTCAACTTCAGAAAAGACCAAGTCTATTTTGGAAGAGTAAAATAAATTGTACCTTTATCAAGAATCACATTTTATCTTGGGAAACAACTCCTTGTAATATAGCTCTAGGGAGGGAGTACAAAAAATATTATTATCCCCATTTTATAATTGAGGAAACAGGCTGAGAAATGTTCAGGATTATACAACAAGAAATTACCAGAGTTGAGATTTGAACCTAATTATTTAACTTCAAATCCCAAACTAGGTGATCTATCAAATAGAGTGAAAAACTTAAAACCTGGAAGACTCAAGTTAAAGCTCCACCTCAGATATTTACTTAATTGTATGAAACTGGACAATTTACTTAACTTCTCTCAGTCACAGTGTCCTCATTTTTACAGTAGTACTAATTACAGAACCTACTTCATAAGGTTGTTGTGAGCACCAAATGAGATAATATATATTAAAAACTTTGCAAAACTCTCTAAGTGCTAAAGAAATACTTATTTAAGTTGAATCATTGTTGTATTCTAGAAAGACTATTGAAGTTGGAATCACATAACCAGAGTTCAATTTTTTGGAAATCACTTAATTTTATTGGCTTATTGCTCCACTATCAATAAAAGGTTAAATCAGACTATCTATAAGATCTCTTTCAAGCTTTCATGATGAAGATACCTGAAGCCTAATAAAAAATTTCACTTTCAAATATAGGACTTAAGAAAAGCATTAAAAAAATTAAAGAAAAATCATGAGAGACTCAATATAAACCGTTTCTTTCTGGGAAACTTCTAAGAATTTTATTATTATTATTGTTATTGTTATTATTAGAGCAGTTAGTAGGATTCTGCATAGAGAAAAGTCACAGGAGTAAGTTGATTATGATGGAATAATGTGAAAAACAACAAAGAAACAGATGGACAAGAAAGAATGACACAATAGGAGAAGGGGAAAAGGGAGAGAAAGAATGAGAACATACATCTCATATAAAAGGCATTCTACAATGGAAAAGAAATGGTTGAGGGGATATGACATACTTGAACTTTATTCTCTTATGAGTGTGTGTGTGTGTGTATGTGTGTGTTTGCATAAACACACACATTCATTTGGGTATAGAAATATATCTTACCCAACAAGGACGTAGGAGGGTAAAAGGATAAAAGAAAAAGGACAGTTCTTAAATGAAAACGAGATAAAGGAAAGAAGTGGTCAGAAGTAAAAACAGATTTTAGAGGAGAGAAAGGAGAAAAAGATAAACAAAAGAAATTAAGATGTAGGGAAATGCAGTTAACAATCATAACTATGAATGTTAATGAGATGAACTCACCAAGAAAATGGAAGCAGAGAGCAGAATGAATTAGAAACCGGAATTCAACAATGTATTGTTTATAAGAAAGACACTTGAATCAAAGAGACACACATCAACTAAAAATATGGGGCTTGGGCAAAAAAATAAAAAAATAATCTAAAGAATGAGTAGGTCAAAGAAAAATATAAAAATAATCAATAATTTCATCCAAGAGAATGACAACAATGAGAGAGCATAAAATCTGTGAAATACAGTCAAAGCAGTATTGAGGGGAAATTTTATATGATTAAATGTGTACATCAATAAAAGAAAAAGTAAATCAAAGAATTGAGAATGTAACTAAATTAAAACAAATTAAAAATCCTTAATTAAACTCCAAAATAGGAATCCGAAAACTCAGAAGAAAAATAATAAAAGTGAAAATAAAAGAGCCACTGAACTAATAAATAAAACTAAAATATGATTATATGAAAAACAACAATAACATAGACAAATAATTGATTAATTTCATTTTTAAAAGAAAAACTATTTACTAAAATTAAAAATTAAAAAAGTAAATGCACAACCAATGAAAATGAAATTAAAGAAATTATTAAGAATTATTATATCCAATTATATGCCAGTTAAACTGATAATCTAAATGAAAAAAATGAATATCTATGAAAATATAAATTCTAACTTATATATTAGTATATATTATACTATATATTAATACATATTATATAAAAATATAATATAAACAACAAAATAATAAAAATTATATTAATAGATAAAAGGTACAGAAAAAGCTTTTGCTAAAATACAACACCCAGTCCTATTAAAAAAAAAACCTAGAAAGTGTAGGAATTAATGGAATATTTCTTAAATTAACAAGTAATATATATCTAAAATCAAGAGCAATCATTATTTGGAGAGAGAATAAACCTGAAGCCTTCCCAATAAGATCACGGGTGAACAATATTGTCCATCATCACCACTATTAGTGTTGTACTAGAAATGCTAATCGTAATAATAAAACTAGAAAAGAAATTGGAAAAAACATATAATAAACCCACATATATAATTAGCAGTTTTCGTATATTACCAACAAAACCCAGAAAAAAGAAATAAAAAGAGAAATTCATTTTTAATAACTTTAGGCAATACTGATGAGTTTGGCGTGACAAACCCAAGGACTATATAAAAAGAATTATAAAATATTTTTATACAAATAAAGCCAGTTCTTAACAATTGGAAAAAATATTAATTACTCGTAGGTAGACTGAGTCAATATAATAAAAAAATGACAATTCTACCTAAGTTAATTTACTTATCCAGTGCCATAGTTACAAATTACCAAAGAATTCATTCATAGAATTTTCTGTTTTATAGAATAATTCTATTTATAGAATTATACCTATGGAATAGAATTATATCTATAGAATTATAGAAAAATTAATAATGAAATTCATCTATAAGAACAAAAGGTCAAGAATGTCAAGGAAATGGAACAATGTGAAGGAATAGGGCCTAACAGTACCTTATTTCGGATTATATTGCAAAATGGTAACTGTGAAAACAATCTTGTACTGATTAAGAAATACAGTGGTGGTTCAGTATACAATATACAGTAGTAGATGACCATTGTTATCTATTGCTTGATAAATCCAAACATCCACCTTCTGGGGAAACTCATCATTTGACAAAAATTTCTGGGAAAACTGGAAAGCAGTGTGGAAGAAACTAGGCATAGATCAATATCTTATATCATATATCAAGACAAAGTTAAATTGGATAAATGATTTAGGCACAAGGAATATTATAAGTAAAGTAGGAGATCAAGCAAAAAAAAAAACCTGTCACTTCTATAAATAATGGAAGTATTTATAATGAAGCAAGAGATAGAGAGGATCACAGGAGGCAAAATGAATAATTTAAGTGTATAAAACTAATAATATTTTGCACAAATAAAACTAATGCAACTAAATTGTAAGGAAAACAACAAATTGGGGAAAATGTTTTACAAGTTTCTCTGACCAAGAATACATTTTTCAAATATATATGGAACTGAGCCAAATTTATAAAAATATAAGCCATTCCCCAACTGATAAATGGTCAAAGAATATGAATTGGCAGTTTTCAGAAGAAGAAATCAAAGCTATAAATAGTCACATGAAAATGCTTTAAATCACTATTGATTAGAGAAATACAAATTAATTTACTCCCAATAATCAGATAGCTGTTGACTGAAGAAGAAAATGACAAATGCAGGAGGGAACATGGAAAAACTGGGACACTAATTAATGCATTTCTGGTGGAGTTGTAAACTAATTATTCCATTCTGGAGAACAATTTGGAACTATGCCCAAAGAGCCAAAAAGCTGCAAATACTTTTTGACCTTTCAGTACCATTACTGAGTCTTTATCCCAAAAAAATAAAAAGGGGAAAAAACCTTTTTATGCAAAAATATTTCTATCTGTTCTTTTTTGTGGCAGCAAAGAATTGAAAATTGAGAGCTATCCTTCAATTGGCTAAACAAGTTGTGATATATAATTGAGATGGAATACTATTGTGCTATAAGAAATGGCAGACTTCAGATGGGAAAATTTATATGAACTGATACAAAGTGAAGTGAGAAGAACCAGGAAACCATTACAAATAGTAACAGCAATATTGTAAAGATGATCAGCTGAGAAAGATTTGATCAAGATAATGATCTGAGGAGATGGAGCCAAGATGGCAGAGGAAAGGCAGGAACTTGCCCAACCTCTCCATTAAACTGCTCTACATTCCTTTAAATAAAGACTCTAAACAAATTTTAGAGCATCAGAATACCTAAAAAGATGGAGTAGGGTAAGGCAACTTGACTCACCAGAAAAGGTCTGTAACAACAGAATGGGAGTGCCAGTGAAGTCCTGTGAATCAGCAGCAGTCCTGGTGGCTTCCAGACCTCTCAGCTCAGAGATACCAAGGAAAACCTAAAAGGTCAGCAGAAAAGGTCTGTGGAACCAGAGTGTGACACCAGTGCAGGCCCAGCTCGCCCCCAGTTCTCTTCCAGATCCCAGCATCATCAAGGGGGAGGGGGACCTCTGAATCAGTAGCAGTATAAGAGACTTCTGGACCTCTCAGCCCAGGGACACCACCAGAGAAGATTCAGAAGGTCAGTGGAAAGGGTCTGTAGCAACAAGATGAGAGTCTGGTGTGCAGTTCCAGTGAAATTTGGTCAGCTGAGCCCCAGCCTTGGCTAGCACATTAGAGCTTACAGCTATAGTGGGGCAGGGACATACCAATAGCTCCAGGGCAGAAAAGAGTATCTGTGGTCAGATTCCTAGGATTTCTGAAAATAGCTGCACAAAACCCCTAAAGGTTGGGACAATGCACCCTCCACCTTGGAAAAGGAGCCCTACTTTCACAAAGAGTTAAAAGCTGAGTAATAGGCTAGGAAAATGAAAAGAAAACAAAAAAAAGTTCTGACCATTGAATGTTATTATGGTGACAAGGAAAATCAAAATACATTCAAAAGATAACAAAGTCAAAGTTTCTATATCCAAGGCCTCCAAGAAAAATAAGAATTGGACTCAAGCCATGGCAGAGCTCAAAAGGGATTTTGAAAATCAAGTAAGAGAGATAGAGAAAAAAATAGAGAAAGAATTGAGAAAGATGAAAAAGAAAATGCAAAAAACTAATGAGGAGAAGAATACCTTAAAAAAGCAAAATGGGCCATTTGGGAAAGAGGTAGAAAAGCTCACTAAGGAAAATAATTCCTTAAAAAAAGTGATAATGATCTGAGACAATTTTATATACATCTCCAGAGATAGAATTTATGAATGTTGAGTGCATATTAAATATACATTTTCAAGCTTTATTTTTGTGTATGTATGTGTCTTAGTTTGTAACATGTCAATATGGGGGAGCCAAGATGGCAGAGAGGACACATGTTTCTTTCAGATCTTCTCCTACAACCCTCACAGTAATTAGAAAATCCAGCCTCTGAATTAGTTCTAGATGGCAGAATCCACAAATATTGGGAGTGCAAGAAATTACCAGCAGAAAATAATTCCAAAGATCACCAGAAAAGATGTGTTTCAATCAGAAAGAGAAGGGAAGCAGCTAAGAACAAACAGCTGAGCACAAACACCAGTAAAAATGGCTCAGAGTCCTGCGGCAGTGCAGACTCCATGTGGGATAGAATCTACGGGGAGGAAACAGATGAGGAAAGGTCTGTTTCAATTAGAAATGGGAGGGAGGCAGCCAAGCACAAGCAGCTGAGTACAGACACCAGTGCAGACAATGCAAAGTTCCTGGGTGGCGTGGACTCTGTGGGGCTGTACAGACTCTGAATGGTGGAGAATCTGCAGGAATTAATCTACAGCAGTGTTGGCCACTCTGCCCTGGTTGCAAGTCAGTAGATCAGCAGAGAAGTTATTAAAAATCCAACACAAACACAAAAGGTAAATAGTGAATCCCAAAGCATCGGAATCATACAGGACCTGGCCACACCCACTCAGCACCAAGAGTAAGTCAGCACTGACCCAATAAAGCCACACCCACTTATAGAGGAAGCTGGTGCTTTTAGAGGAAGCTTGGGAAACCTCCCCTGCCCTAAAAGCAAACCTTAACTTTTTTTTATAAAAAATGACTAAAAAAGTAAAGAGAACTCTGACCATAGACAGTTTTTAATGGTAAATGAGGAGAACAGATTTCAAACCCTGCGGAGACTAAAAGCAGATCATCTCCAGATGAAGCCCCAAAAAGGTGATATAACCTGTCCCAATCAAACAAGACTCTCCTAGAAGAAATGTAAAAGGCTCTTAAAAGAGAACTAGAAGAAAAATGGGGGAAAAAATGAAAACTTTGCAAGAGGGTTTGGAAAAGGCATATAACTCATTAAAAGATAGATTTGAAAAAATGGAAAAAGAAAAAAAAACTCCCAGAAAAACAGAATTTATGAAACAGAAAAAGAAAATAACTCCTACAAAACAGAATTTGTGAAATGGAAAAAAATTTCATAGAACAAAATAACTCATTTAAAAATTCAATTGGACAAATACAAAAAGAAGTTAAAAAAGTAAATGAAGAAAACAATTCACTAAAATTCAGAACTGAACAAATGGAAACGAATGACTCAACAAGATGACAAAAATTAGTCAAGCAAAACCAAAAAAAAAAAAAAAAATAGAAAAAAATGTAAAATACCTAATTGGGAAAACAACTGACCTGGAAAATAGATCTAGGAGAGACAATATAAGGATTATTAGACTCCCTGAAAACCATGATGAAAACAGGAACCTAAACACTATTTTTCAGGAAATCATCAAAGAGAAATGCCCATATATCATAGAATCAGAAGGTAAAATAACCATTGAAAGAATTTACCAAATACCTCCTGAAAGAGATTCCCAAAATTAAAACTTAAAAGAATATTGTGGCTAAATTTCAGAACTATCAGATCAAGGCAAAAATATTACAAGCAGCCAGAAAGAAACAATTCAAATACCGAGGAGCCAGGACCTAGCAACTTTCACTTTAAAGGATCAAAGAGAATCAATATTCTGAAAGGGAAAGGATCTTAGAATGCAGCCAAGAATAAATTACACTGCTAAACTGAGCATTTTCTTTCAGGGAAGAAGATGGACATTCAATGAAACTCGTGAATTTTATTTATTTCTGATGAAAAGACCAAAGCTAAATAAAAAATCTGACCTCCAAATATAGAACTCAAGAGAAACATAAAAAGGTAAAAAGAAAAAAAAAACTCTTGAGAACTATATTTCTGTTATGGGTATACCTAGAGAGTGCATGTATAATCTGATTTTACTATTATAATATAAAAAAGAAACTAGATATGGAAAGGGGATTGTAACAGAAAAAAAGGGGAAAGTGGAGGTAAAATGAGGGAAATTACATCTCAGGAAGAGGCAAAGAAAATCTATTATAATTGAGGGGAAAAAATGGAGGGTGGTGAATATTGTATAAATCTTACTCTCATAAGATTTGGCTCAAAGAAAGAATATTAGATATATTTGGTTTCACCAAGAAACTTCTGTCACCTTATTAAAAAGTGGGAGGGAAAAGGGGAAAAGGAAAGGGGTAAGCTAAATAGAAGGGAAAACAGAAATAGTAGGAGAAAAGTATAAGAAAGGGGAGAGTCTCTAAAGGGGGAGGACTGCTTGAGGCAAGTAGTGCTCATAAGTAAAATACTAGGAAGGAGGAAAAGGGGGAAAGGAAAGAGAAAAGTGAAAAGTATAATTTGGGAATAATAAGATGGTAGGAAATACAGAATTAGTAATTTTAACCATAAATGTGAATGGGGTAAACTCACCCATAAAGCAGAGGTGGATAGCAGACTGGATTAAAAGCCAGAATCCTAAAATATGTTGTTTAGAGGAAACATACTTGAAGCAGGGCAATACATACAGAGTAAAGGTAAAAAGCAGAATATACTATGCTTCAGATGAAAAAAGCAGGGATAGACATCCTTAGATCAAGCAAAAGCAAAAATTGATTTAATTAAAAGATAAGGAAGGAAACTATATATTGCTAAAGGGCACTATAGACAATGAAGCAACATCAGTATTAAACATATATGCACCAAATAGTATAGCATCGGAGAAGTTAAGAGAGTTGTGAGAAGAAATAGAAAGCAAAACTATAATAGTAGGAGATCTCAACCTTGATCTCTCAGAACTGCTTAAATCAAACCACAAAATAAATAAGAAAGAAGTTAAAGAGGTAAAGAGAATACTAGAAAAGTTAGGTATGATAGATCTTGGGAGAAAATTGAATAGAGACAGAAAGAAGTACACTGTCTTTTCAGCATTTCATAGAACCTATACAAAAATTGACCATATATTAGGATGCAAAGACCTCAAAATCAAGTGCAGAAAGGCAGAAATAGTAAATTCATTCTTTTCAGATCAAGATGCAATAAAAACTACATTCAGTAAAAAGCCAGGAGGAAATAGACCAAAAAGTAATTGGAAACTGAATAATCTCATCCTAAAGAATGAATGGGTGAAACAGCAAATCATAAGCATAATCAATAATTTCATCCAAGAGAATGACAATAATGAGACAACATACCAAAATTTGTGAGATATAGCCAAAGAGATAATAAGAGGAAATTTTATATCTCTAGATGTGTATTTGCATAAAATAGAGAAAGAGAAGATCAATGAATTGGGCTGGCAACTAAAAAAGCTAGAAAAGGAACAAATTAAAAATATCTAATCAAATATCAAACTTGAAATTCTAAAAATAAAAGGAGAGATCAATAAAATTGAAAGAAAAAAGCTATTAAAGTAATAAATAAAACTAAGAGTTGGTTTTATGAAAAAAAAAAACCCAACAACAAAATGGATAAACCTTTAGTTAATTTGATTAGAAAAAGGAAAGAGGAAAATCAAATTGTTAGTCTCAAAAATTAAAAGGGAGAATTTTCCATCAATGAAGAAGAAATTAGAGCAATAATTAGGAATTACTTTGCCCAACTTTATACCAATAAATTTGACAACCTAAATGAAATGGAGGAATACCTTCAAAACTATAGATTGCCCAGATTAACAGAAGAAGAAATAAATTACTTAAATAGTCCCATTTTAGAAAAAGAAATAGAACAAGCTATTAATCAACTCCCTAAGAAAAAATTCCCAAAACCAGATAGATTTACATGTGAATTCTAGCAAACGTTTAAAGAACAATTAACTCCAATATTATATAAACCATTTGAAAAAATAGGGAATGAAGGACTCCTCTAAAATTCCTTTTATCACACAGATATGGTATTGATACCTAAACCAGGTGGAATGAAAATAGAGAAAGAAAATTGTAGATTAATCTCCCTAATGAATATTGATCAAAAATCTTAAATAAAATATTAGCAAAGAGATTACAGAAAATTATCCCCAGGATAATACACCATGATCAAGTAGAATTTATCCCAGGAATGCAGGGCTGGTTCAATATTAGGAAAATTATTAGCATATTTGACTATATCAATAACCAAATTAACAAAAACCATATGATTATCTCAATAGAGGCAGAAAAAGCATTTGATAAAACCCAACACCCATTTCTATTAAAAACACCAGAGAATATAGAACTTTTCATTAAAACAATCAGTAGTATCTATTTAAAACCATCATCAAGCATTATATGTAATGGGCATAAACTGAAGCTATTCCCAATAAGATCAGGGGTGAAAAAAGGTTGCCTACTATCACCATTACTATTCAATATCAACATTATATTATAATATATTAGCTTTGGCAATAAGAAAAGAAAAAGAGATTAAAGGAATTAGAGTAGGTAATGATGAAATCAAAGTATCATTCTTTGCAAATGATATAATGGTATACTTAGAGAACCTCAAATAATCTACTAAAAACTATTAGAAGTAATCCATAACTTTAGCAAAGTTGCAGGATACAAAATAAATCCACATAAATCATCAGCATTTTTATACATCACTGACAAAATCCAACAGCAAGAGATACAAAAAGAAATTCCATTCAAAATAACTGTGGATGGTATAAAATATTTGGCAATCTATTTGCCAAGAAAGGGTCAGGAACTATATGAGCAAAACTACAAAACACTTTCTACACAAATTAAGTCAGATCTAGGCAACTGGAAAAATATCAAGTACTCTTGGATAGATCGAACGAATATAATAAAGATGACAATACTATCTAAAATAATCTATTTATTTAATGCTATACCAATCATATTCCCAAGAAATTATTTTACTGACTTGAAAAAATAACAACAAAATTCATCTGGAAAAATAAAAGGTCAAGAATTTCAAGGGATTTAATGAAAAAAAAAAAAAAAAAGCAAATGAAGGTGGCCTAGCTGTACCAGATCTAAAACTATATTATGAAGCAGCAGCCATCAAAGCCATTTGGTATTGGCTAAGAAATAGAGCCATTGATCAATGGAATAGGTTAGGTTCACAGAACAAAATAGTCAATGACTATAGCAATCTAGTATTTGACAAACCCAAAGACCCAAGATTTTGGGATAAGAATTCACTATTTGACAAAAACTGCTGAGAAAAGTGGAAACTAGTATGGCAGAAATTAGGCATAGACCCACACCTAACACCATATACCAAGATAAAGTCAAAATGGGTTCATGATCTAGTCATAAAGAATGATATTATGAACAAATTAGAAAAACATGGGATAGTTCACCTCTCAGATCTGTTGAACATGAAGGAATTTGTTGCCAAAGAAGAACTAGAGATCATTAGTGATCACAAAATAGATACTTTTGATTATATTAAGTTAAAAAGTTTTTGTACAAACAAAACTAATGCAGACAAGATTAGAAGGGAAGCAAAAAAACTGGGAAAACATTTTTACATTCAAAGGTTCTGATATAGGCCTCATTTCCAAATTATATAGAGAATTGACTCAAATTTATAAGAAATCAAGTCATTCTCCAACTGATAAATGGTCAGAGGATATGGACAGAGAATTTTCAGATGAAGAAATTGAAACTATTTGTAGTCACATGAAAAAGTGCTCCAAATCACTATTGGTTAGAGAAATGCAAATTAAAACAACTCTGAGATACCACTACACCCTACACTACATTATACACTACAGATTGGCTAAAATGATAGGAAATGATAATGAGCAATGTTGGAGGGGATGTGGGAAAACTGGACACTGATACATTGTTGGTGGAACTGTGAATGAATCCAATCATTCTGGAGAGTAATTTGGAACTATGCTCAGAAAGTTAACAAACTGTGTATACTTCTTGATCCAGCAGTGCTTTGATCCGGTTTGTATCCCAATGAGATCTTAAAGGAGGGAAAGGGACCCCACGTGCCATCCACATCCCAAGAAAATTATGGAGACTAAACATGAACAAAATATAATATTTTCATCTTTTTTGTTGCTGTTGTCACCTAAAGTAAAAAAAAAAATTTAAAAATCTCTTTCTCACACTAGGCATTTTGTATCTCTCACTGAGATTCGAGCTAAATCAATTGTGCTATGGAAAGAACTTCTTGGGATGTGGATGGCTCTTTCAGAATAGAAACAGAATAGAAAAAGAAAGACAAAAAAGGACATATGAAAGACAAGTTCCTCAGTGGAACTCATAATTACCCAGTAGAAAGGGAGCACCCCATGAGGCATATCCTTAACTGGCAGGCTAAATCCTTAAAAGGTCTTCGAATTCTAAAAGAATTAATTAGCTGTAAGGAAGAAAAGTGGGGTTGGAAAGCATAGTGAAGTTAGTGGAGATACTACATGGCACAGGGAAGTGGAAAGACACCACAATTATAACACCAATTGAAATGGGTTAAGTTCCTAAAAGGATTTAGCAAAGAACCAGGGGCAAGAAGACAAATTTATAGCAAAAGTTAGAGAAACCAGAGCTTCATGTTACTTATCTGCTAGTTTTATGGCTTGTAGGTACTTTTGAGGAGTGGTCTATTCACTAGTGTCTCAGGAACTTGGTTATCACTCACCAACAGATTGTAACTATATTATTATATTCTTAGGACTAGGAGACTTTAGAATCATTGACAGACATGTCAATTGTTAGAACAAAAGCACTCTAAGGTCAAGGGACCTTAGAATTATGGCTATATTTCCCCTGGAAGCTACACCCCATCACATGTATTTCACATACAGTGATGGGAAGCATCTGTTTAATTGTTGTTCCATTGTTTCAGTCATATTCAACTTTTTGTGACTCAGAAAGTATCCTGCTTCCTAACCATTATGGATTTTAAAAAGAGCTTACTTCATAGAATATTTTGATCCTGTATTTTGGTAAAAGGAGTTTTAAAGCTCAGAATTTATATTTGAGTTTTAATCAATATACAATATACAATACAGGGACAAAAATTGATAAGTAAAGGGAGTTTTATTAAGCAAGTGTTTTAACATGTCTTGAGTGGTAGGACTGACAGACTGAAACAATAGCCTACATTATATAAATGTGTTTAATGTTTAGAAAATGGAGAAATACAAATGTCCCATTTTCATATTTTGAACAAATTATTCTCTTAATTTCCCATTATTTTTTCCATAATAAATCATTTCTTTTGATCCTTTGTTCTTTAGACATAATCTCTGGTCCTTGACAATTTCTCAAGTATGGTACTGAGGAGGTCTTAAATAGCTGGATGTGGTTGGCAGAGAAAGAGTTGAGTATTGATGGAATTACTCCTTCCAGCAAGCAGAGAAGGACACTGATGGGAATCAGTCCCATCTTCTGTGGTGGTCATGGACAGCCTTGCATTGCTATGTCCAATCAGAAATCTGAGTTATTTCAGACGCCTGAGGTTGAATTTTCCCTATAAATCTGTCCATGGCTCATGCCATTTTTGTGGAACTCCTTTTGCGTTACAGCCCAACATAATGGTGTCTTTCCTCTCATCCCACACCATGCCTCTAGTCTTTCCTCTTCTTATATCTAATTAACTCTTTTAGGGTGCTAACCTCCTCTATAAATTTAACCTTTCAGCTAATGGCATACTCCAACCTCATGGGGTGTTCCCTTTCTCCTGGCTCATTGTGAGTTCTACTAGGAAACTTATCTTTTCCATCATTAATTGTTAAAATTCCTTTCCTTGCTAACTATATGGTCTCCCAACTCAATATCATATTTACCACTCCTGCTGTCTACTGCATTTCTTCATTTTAACTGTAATCTTTTCCCCTAATAAACCTACTTTTTGCCAAAGAGAAAGAGAAAGAGTAAGCTCTTCACATGACCAAACCCCAACATTTGTGCCTACAATTTCAACATTTGGTGCTGAACCCCACACACATCATTTGTCTCCTAAGCCACATCAGTTCTGACAATACTTGTACTTTCTTTCTGAAGCAATGTTCATTATAAGTATTTATTAAATGCCTATTAAAATCCTAAGTTTAGCATTGGAGGTTGTCAAGTAGCATTAAAAAAAAAAAATCTGTTATTCTTTGGAAGATTTCTCATATATTTATGCAGTTTCCTCTACCCAGAAAACCTGAGAATGTTACTACATTACAGAATACAATTATAACCCATTTTATCATTGCTAATTTTTCATGTAAGTTAACTCATAACTCACAGAGCTTAAAGAAAGAGGGGGAAAAAAGTATTTACAGATCAAAGGGAACAAACAAAATTCTTATTAGAATTCATATTTAAAAAGGCAGCAGCTGCAAGTGACTAACCCTTCCCCAGAAACTGGTATTAGTATTTGTTTTTCACAGTCTTGCATGTTACAAGCTTCTCACTGTATTATTTCCTTTCCATATTTTACATAAATTACTTCCTGAAGCTCTCCATAACTTCCAGAAGGTGGCATCTGTAATCTTTATTCTGCAGATCTCACGGCCTAGAAAGCAGATTGTCAGGAAGAATTAGGAAATCTCTGGCTCTTAGAAGAGATACCAGAGACCAAACAAGGATCTCTTTTAGAACATCATTGACTTATGGCCATTTAAGTTTATCAAAAGCCCAAAGACCCAGAGTTTCATGAATGCTAGGTTGTGAGGTTGTGGCTCAGCTATATTTTGTCTCATTCTGCTATTAATAGCTATGTGTTACTTAGCAAAAGAATTCCACTTCTCAAGCCTCAGTATGCTCATATGCAATGAAACTAATAATACTAACAAATATCATTAGTTTGTTAAATTTTGGAGGGGATATGGGAAAACTGGGACACCAATACACTGTTGGAGTTGTGAACTGATCCAACCATTCTGGAGTGCAATTTGAAACTATGCCCAAAGGGCTACCAAATTGTCCATATTCTTTGATCCAGGAGTGTCTTCTGGGTCTGTATCCCAAAGAGATCATAAAGAAGGGGAAAGGGCCCACATGTGCAAAAATGTTTGTAGTGGCAAGGAATTGGAAACTGAATGGATGCCCATCAGTTGGGCAATGGCTGAATAAATTATGGTACATGAATGTAATTAAATATAATTTTTCTATAATAAATTATTAGCAGAATGATTTCAGAGAGGCCTGGAGAGACTTACATGAATTGGTAAAGTGAGTAGAACCACGAGAACTTAGTACACATCAACAAGATTATGTCATGATCAACTGTGATAAAATTGGCTCTTTTCAATAATGAAGTGAGTCAGGCCAATTTCAATAGACTTATGATGGAAAGAGACTATGGGGACTGAATGTGGATCACAACATATTATTTTCACCTTTTTTGTTGTTTGCTTGCTCTTTTTTCTTTCTCATTTTTTTCTTTTTGATCTGAATTTTCTTGTGCAGCATAAATGTAGAAATATGTTTAACCTGTATAGAAATACTTGCTTTTTTAGGGGAGACGGAGAGGAGGAAAGAAGGGAGAAAAATCTGGAATATAAGGTTTTGCAAGAGTGAAGGTTGAAAACTATCTTTGCAAATATTTTGAAAATAAAAAGCTATTATTAAGAATTCCAACATTTAAAAAAGAAAAACATACCATTAGTTTGTTATGAGGACAAAAAGATATAAAGTGACATTGCTTCTCTTCAAGAATTAATAACAACAAATGACTAGACAAAGAATTCTGAGATAAGAGACAGTTGGGTGGCACAGTGGATAGAGCACCAGCCCTGAAATCAGGAGGACCTGAGTTCAAATGTGAACTCAGACACTTAATATTGCCTAGCTGTGTGACCCTGGGCAAGTTGCTTAACCCCAATTGCCTCAGCAAAAATAATAATAATAATAATAATAATTCTGATATAAATGCTTGATGACTGATCCAGTTTATTGTAGCAGCAGGAGATCAAGCAAAGAACAGACTGTTATTTGAATAAGATAATCAAGGAAGCTTCAAGGTGGAGTTCATTGTACTACCTAGCTACCTCCCTAAATGAACAAAATTACAAACAAACAAATAAAAATCTATGACACTGAAGAAAATCAGGTAAACTCAGCTTTACTGATTTTTATTATCATTATAAATCCTCAGAGGAGCTGATCACAAAAAGAGAGCTTTGTCAATAGTGTTGCCATAGAGACTAGACCAATTGTACTATCATTTATGAAGCTGACTCACTTTTAATGAGTCACACTTTTTCTATGTATGAGGAACTTTAGGGATTTGAAAGTTGAAAACTAATATATCATATTTCTTTTTATACTTCAATAAACAAATTATTTTCAAGCTATCCAGCTTGTACAAAATGGGGATTATGTAAAAATCACTTTCGATGAATTTTTTTCCCATCAAATATAATTTATAAATAGGTACATTTACATGGCAACAATTAAAAAGTCAAACAATAAAGAGCTTAATGAAGTATCACATTATGAAAATCAAAACTGATTCTCTCTCACCCTTCCTACACCCCCCAAACATATATACATACACTTTTAATTGTTCCCCAAGGAAATGTGAAGTTGGATTAGTTTCCAAGTTGACAAAACAAAGCTAAAGAAAAGGTAATTCCCTCCCAAAAAAGTGAACTATTTGTGAACAACACAGACAAAATGTGAACAGAAAGCTGTTGTCAATATTTTAAAATCTACACTGAGAGGGAGAGAATTTTTCCTTTTCCACTCTGCAATGATTTATAGCAGTCAAATAGCATTTGAATCGGGTATAATCTTTTATTCATATACATTCCTGTAGCTTTTTGTATTGGCTTTAAAGGTGGGGTTAGTTTCCTTGTGTGTTCTGAACTCAAACTTCAAGTTGAAACTTTTCCTTTAACACTAAAACACTAAAAATCCCTCACTTTTCAGGAACAGGTGAAAGACAAATGTGGGTATATTTGAATATAAATTTCATAAAATGTCTACTTTTAACAATCCTAAAAGAGTTGTTAGACCCACAGCAATATTTCATAATTTGGGAATTTGCCAATAAAAGATTATACCCGATTCAAATGCTATTTGACTGCTATAAATCATTGCAGAGTGGAAAAGGAAAAATTCTCTCCCTCTCCCTTTATTCCTCCTCCTTCCCCTCTCTTCTCTCTCTCCCTCTCCTCTCTCTTCCCTTTTCTCTCTTCCCCTCTATCCTCTTTCTCTCCCTCTCTCTTTCCTCCCCTGTCCCCCTCTCATTTTCCATTTCGGTCTCTCTCACTCTCCTCCTCTTCCCTCCCCCTCTCTTCTTGCCTATCTCCATTTTCAATTGACCACAATTATAATTCGAAGATCATTATATCATCTTTGAAAGCTTTAAGCTTTGTCTTTTCATTTTTTTTCTATGGGCCAGATACATTACAAGGGAAGAAAAGGTATTCTGTCATGAATAGAACGCAGAAATACTAGGGACCGGAAGATAAACTTGCTCTATAATAGTTTGAGATTCCCTGAAGAGTGAAGGAATCAAATGCGTGTTTCAGAGGTTTAGGCAAATCCTTTAGTGTGGTTTACAATTCCCTTTCACCACCCTCAATCCATTTCTTCTTTTCTTTCTTCCTTCTTTCCCTGAGAATTGTTCTTTCTAAACCAGGATATCCTTTACCAGGATACCAGGATAAGCTTTAGAAGTGCATGGGCTAACTAGGGAAAGGGATTGGGACTGAACTTGTTATTTCAGCGATGTAGAAAATGTCCAGTGAGGAAATTTCCTATTCCAATGAAAACTGGAGCCTCCTCTGAAATTTACAGTCTAAGAGAGTTGCCTAAAACACCAGAAAGGCTAAGTGACTTCCCCAGCGTCACACAGGCAATATGGATCACAAGAAAACTTGAATCCAGGTCTTCAGAGATGAGACAGGTGAGCTCCAAAAGATCTAAAAGATCCTAAAGCCGTAGTAGTTTCCTTGATACCAGGTTTTCAGTATGCCCCAAGTCAGGAAATAGTTTGAAGCGTAAAAGGGAGAAGCTTCTGTAAGACTCCTCCCCCAGTCCAATCATTCCTATTCCCAGGCCCTGGGGATGTCTCTAGCTTTTCTGACTCATCTCCTAGAGCTTTGAACAGGTTCTAACTTGGTCTTAAAAGCAGGATTTCTCCCCAGGGAGGCAAGCCAGAGGTGCGGAAGAAAGCCTCACTCGCAGTACTCACTGCCCTCAATTCACCAACACAGGTAGGCGGAGGCAGACTAGGCTGTCTGCAGATATGCTCTGTGTCCTTCCTCCAATGGCAGAACCCTGAATGGGGCCGACTATTAAATGGGATTGCTCCGCTTTGCCGGGTCGCAGACTGCCGGATTGGGAAAGGGTCTTGGCTCTGGAGTGCCTATCTTCCCATTGGTACTTCTGGTCGGGGTGGGTCCAGCTCGGGATTTGTTGAACCAATCTCCCTGCGGTTTTGATCATGGCGCCTGTGTCAGTGTTTTGAAACTGGGGAGGAAGTCCCTGGACCAGAGCATGCAAGAGGGTCAAGAGTGCGAGAGGCAGCTTATAGCTTCTGATTGCGAAGACTTGTATGGAAACCTGGCAGAAGCAGTTGGGTTTTGAGCGCTTGCTAAGGATGCTCTCAGTTGGGAATGAGGATAGTATTTTTCTGTTTTTCCCGGCATCTCACTGCACGCTGGGGCGAGTCTGGGCAGTCTGGCCTGCCGCTTATCAATTATGCACAGGGCTGTTGGAAAGCAGCCCGTCGAGAGCACCTGATATTCCCTGAAACTGGGGCTCCTTAGTGCTCTCGGAAATCTACTGGCCTGACCTGCGAAAATCATAAAACTGCGAAAAAGGAACAACGGTGTCCTGCAACCCTGCCTCCTTCTTATGGTCAGTTCCGGGGGGGGAGTAAGAGAAAGGAGGCTTCAGAAGGACGACATGGGGGCAGAACTGAGTCGCTCCCAGTTGCTGAGTTTCAGGTGATGCTTGCCCTAGAAATAGGATATTTACCTGTGCAGAAAGAGGAGGTGAAAGGACTGGAGAATCCATAACTCTTCCACCTTACAGCATTTTTTGCCAGGAGGGAAAAGAATGGGTTTCATATGGGAATATTCTTACAGTTTTAAAGTTGTCAGTAACCACAGAGGGTTTCGAGATGAAGAGACCAAAGAGTAGTGGGAGTCATCTGGTCCATAACCTGGACTAGAACACAGGTTCTGATTCCCAACCCAGGGCTTTTTATAATATAAATTCTATGAGAAAGAAAGAAATCGAAGGCTTTGTGATTATGGTGATCAAGTTTGACACCTGGAAATGTGAAATGTACTTCTTTCGTTAGAAATTATGGACCCTTGGGTGTGGAATGTTGTGAGGTCTGATAAGTCTGTTGATTTTGCTTAAACTTATTGTTGTTATTATAAGGGAGGATTTACTGGATAGAGGGGACTGAAGGAAGTACGTTAGGGAAAGTGTGATGTTAAAATCAAAAGGTGTCTTTTAAAAAGCAAAGTGAATCCTAGATAGGACTTTATCTTTGTGTATCCTGTAGTGAAAGAGCTTGAGGCCTTTATAATATTAGTTAGGGATCAACGCCACTGGCCTACCCCAAGTCTCTATCATTCAGACATAACTAGGCAACTGTAGCCACTTTTTGTTTCAAAGTCAATTTGATCTTCCTAGAGTTAAAAATTTGAAATCCATGGAAAAATGCCACTGCATTTTAAAATCTGTGAAAAGCAGTATGGTTTTATTAAAGCCACTTAAGAAAAAAAATAATGCAAAAATGTAGTTTCTTCAAGACTTAGAGGCACTATGGATTTTATATTGTCATCATCATTACATATATTTATTAGAATTAGTGAGTGCTTCAGATTTAGATTTCACTTTAGAAATTCATTTTTGTGAAGTTTGTTACTTCAAGAGCAACAAGGAAGTAATGAAAGCCTAATGCTCACTTAAGACATGGAGTTACAAGAGGAAATTGGAATAAATGTTTAACTAAATTTTATTGCCTAATTTAGTAATGAATCCAGTTGTTGAGTATGAACTAAGACTAAAGATTACTCCAGCAAAATTTTGGATGATATCAGGTTGAATAAACAAGTTAGATAAGCTATCATAAATTAATCTTTGGATTAGGTTGCTGGGTATTACCTGTCTCCTGAATGAAGCAATAGTGTTTCTGTCATATATATGATTCATGGCAACTAACTTATATTATTTCTAGTCACTAGTTAATAATTTTGAAAATGGACAAATGCATATGGATTAATATTTCACTCCCAGATAAATAGCATTGTTTTATTAAGATATGGTCACATTACAGAACTTGAAATGGCACATTGGTAAATGCCTATCAAGTACATTTTTATTTCTAAGCAAACTTTGACTAGTATGACAAATTTTATT
Source organism: Sarcophilus harrisii (assembly GCF_902635505.1). Taxonomy (NCBI): domain Eukaryota; kingdom Metazoa; phylum Chordata; class Mammalia; order Dasyuromorphia; family Dasyuridae; genus Sarcophilus; species Sarcophilus harrisii. The sequence continues at coordinate 430,121,240 of NC_045426.1, forward strand.
ATAAATGTACCTGGAGGCAAATACTCTTTTTAGGGAATTTAGATTTTGGGAAGATACCCAGAGAATGCAAAGCCCAGTTTTCTTCTCAATGTTTAAATCTATTTAAATCCCTCTTTTCCCTAAAGAAAAGAAAAGCAAAGGAAGAGACTAAGTCTGAAAATTTTTTTTAAAAAGTTTTTATTAAGTAGGGAAGTAAATTTGTGCATGGGGAATGCCAATGTACACTGACAGCCCACCAAGTAAGTAATGGATGGGGAGAGTTTGTGTATCTTTTGAAAAAAAAGGAAGGTAAGGAATTTTGAGGGGGAAGGTAGCCTTAGAATGGAATGAGTTATTGATGCTCATCCCCAAGAGGAAGAGTAGTGAATTCCAGTTGTAAGGCTGTGGCCCCTTGAGACACAAATAAACAGTTCATAATTGAAGGCCTGATCAGGAGTTGTAACTAAAAGCAGGATAATTTGGAGAGCCCCATAACCAAAGTTAGGAGGATCTCTGGATATAAGGGTATTTACTATAGGTACATAAATCACCAAATATTTAAGGTCTGTTTCACAGCTGGTATGTGCTTAATTGATTTTAGAGCTGCTAATTTTCTGCATGTCCAGCTGGGTTTACTCTTGGTCATCCCAAAGGATTATTGGTATGTCAAGCCAAGACAGCCACTCCTTATACAGTTTTTCTGGTTACTTGGATATAATTGAGGGTAGAGAGTAAAACAAATCAAGATTTCCATTTTTGCATTAATTTCTAGCCCATTCTTACTATGAGAGTACAGTCATAGTAGAAATGAATGAAAGAAATTTCTTTTTATTGCATAATCTGCACCTTGCTCCTATCAAGGTATAGGACTGTATCATATTTCCTAAGGTTATTGTAACTAGAGTTAGGTTTGGAATTGTCAGCTGACTGGAATCAGCCTCCAACCTCTGGGTGACTAGAGCCAAATAAAGCAGGCTAAAGATGGGAGAGCAAGAATCAAATAGAAGTTTAATTTCAGTCAGGGAAATGGCTTGCAAACAAGGAACATGTGCCAGAACCCCTGCTCTAGTGAGCAGGGTCCAAAGTATGTGGAGATTTTAATACTTATACCTATCACTGAGCAGTGAGTTGTATCCCTGACAATGAGGAGTAACAGTGACAATGTGACAAGTTTGATTCATAGCACAGGTTCATGACCAGAACAATTCCTGGATTTTATTATGACTAAGATCATCCAGAGGATGAGTGCAAAGGATTGTTACTACACTAACTCAGGGCACAGTTTGTTTTGTTTCTTGGGCCTTAGCTCTGGAAAATAGGATGTCTCTTAAAATCTTGACAGAAACAAAAAAAGAAAGAAAAGATCATTACTCTGAAAACTTGTGAGATAAAGTTACCTTTAATACTACTAAAGTGTTATTACTACATTATATTATTACCAACAACTTAATCCACTTAGTAAAACTTTACCAATCACTTGGATAAATTAAGAGTCCAGAATTAGTTTTTTGTATTCCTGACAGAGACTAGGGAATGGTGGTTATGTTGTTTTATTTTAAGGGCAAGGAAAGAACAGAAAATACCAGAATTGATTTAAATCTAACATATTTAAATCCCTACTCAGACTTAATTGTTTTCCCCTTGAAAGTATTTATTGATTAATTTATAGTCTTTATGACAATGACATTTTGGTTTTAGAGATATGTGCTATATATTTTAAGCTATTTAATTTTTAAATCAGTGTCATAGGTATATCAGAAAATTAAAGGATGAATTGGTTGTTTTACTTGCCAAAATGAATTGATGAAATATTTAAAGTCTTTGATTGGCTACCATTTAGGCTTTATAAAGGAAACAACCCAATAGAGCACAAAATCTTATCTGTACCTTCAATTCAGGAAAAAAAAAAAAAAGTTCTGAGTATTAATGTTGAAATCTCAAGAGATCTGTGGTACTATCTTTCAATAATTAGCTGTTTGAAATGTGGATTTTTATTTTGTATTGATTTTGTTAAGTTTAGAAATACTTTAACTTATATGGGACTCTTAAGAATCTAAATATTATTTCGCAGTAGTGATCAACTAATTTGTTATCTTATTTTTAAGTTAGATGATTTTCTGATTCATATTTCAGAACCTATTAACAGGGTTTTAGTAAATAATACCTAAATGCTCCAATTATCTTTCTCAGTGAATGTATTGTATAGTTATCAATTGCATTATACGATATTTTACCTATCATAGGGAACAGTTGGCTAGGCAAGTTGGTGTTTCTTTTGTAATTTTATCTAGGAGAGTCTTCAGTGATTATTGGCAACTGATTGGATCTGATTTTACCTTTTTATATTTGCTTAGAATTGTAGCATTCAAAAGCTGGAAGATACATTAGACATTCATTGTGTAGAACAAGTTGGGATTTGCCGAAGTTAGAGAAACAGGAAGTTGTTGGCAGAAATGGGTCTGGACACCAGTTCCAATTTTTTGGACTTCAGTGACTTTACTTTTGAGTAACTTTGAGAATCACTAATACATTAACAATTTATGGTTACAACTCTGGGATAGTCTCCTCATATAGAAATTATTTTTGACACTGTGAGGGATATAGAAGACCCTAACCCAAAATGACTACTCAGAGATCACTCAGTAGAAAGCAGAAAAGTTGTTTATTAATAAATTCTTATGAGAACGAGAAATTCTATTGAGAGGAGGGAAAGAGAGTCGCGGTAGAAGGACTAAAGATTTAGGAAAGATATACAGTTTTTATAGGTTTGGTTACAATGAATTACATCATAGGTTGGAGAGCACTGAGAAATAGGTGCCCTCTCCCCTAATTGAATGGTAAACATTGGTGCCAAAGGCAGATTAGAACGGAATGCTTTGTTTCCCTGATTCCGAGAGGAATCATCAGTCTAACTTTCAAACTTCAGATTACTGAGCTGATGGCATTTAATAATCAAAATTCAGGGGTCCTCAAACTTTTAAAATAGGGGGCCAGTTCACTGTCCCTCATAGACTTCACAGGGGTCTACTGTTGGAGGGCCAAACTATAATAAAAACAAAATCTTAGTTTTGTGGGCCTTTAAATAAAGAAACTTTATAGCCCTGAGTGAGGGGGATAAACGGCCTCAGCTGCGGCATCTGGCCCACAGGCCGTAGTTTGAGGACCTCTGATCTAAATATTGATAACATTGAACAAGGATAAATGTCATCATTTCTGGTTAAGTAAATATATCAAGTTTTAAGTAAATATTGGCTTGCACACAACATATTTATGCAGGTCACAGAGACATAGAAATAATAAAAAATACAGAAAAAGAATTTAAACATTCCTATAAGTTCTTCACTTTATCTATCCATTCCACACAACACTTTAGTAACTACATCTTTTTGTATTTATTTCTAAGAGGGATTGTCCTTGTATAGAAAGGTACTTTACACAAATAAACATTTCAGGATCTTATGAGTTCTGAGAGACCAAGGAGAAGAAAGAATATTTTGACTCAAAATGTTGTCTAAAGAGCAGCTGATAACAGCCTGTCTTCTCTTCTATTTTCTAATATAATTATTTTTATCGTGATATTATAGCCTTTCCAGTTGCTATACAAAGTAAGCTGCTTGAGGAAATGTATTGCTTATCACTTGATCTTTGTATTTTTAGTACTTAGCGCAGTGCCTGTGATTAATAAATGTTTTGTAACTTGAGAAATAGATAATTTATTAAGCACTTATTGCTTACTCGGTTCCAAGTTACAAAGATACAAAGATGAAACCAATGAATAAGTATATATTACATAATTAAATGAATGGCAACATACAAACTTCCAAGATGAAGTGAAAACCAATTTGTAAATATCCCTTGATTAACAATATCAAATCTGTCTCCCTGCATTAGCCTCTCAACCTTGTTGCTAGTCCAGGATAGGCATAGGTACCACAATGCACCATAAGGAAAGATATACAAGGAAAGCTAGACCAGCAGAAGGGCTCTTCTTAGCTGTTGCTTAACTGCACCAGAACTCAGCTACTCTGTTTTTCTTACCCTGGTTATACTGTCACACTTCTGTATCCATAATTGTCCTTTGAAAGTTATTGTTATGGGGAACAACTACTACACAAAGTCCTTTTATGTCTCTGCTGTCAGAAGTCAAAAACTGGGCTCTATTGGGTGGATCACTGATCTGACCCCAATGTCTTATAGGATGATGCATACTTCAAAGATGTTTATAATTCAGTTACAATTCCTCTTCAAATATTTAGAATTATCCAAGGAAAGAATGTGTAGGGTTGGGGAGGAATCCTATTGGCTAAAACATTACTAGACCAGCTCAGTGGGGGACAGAAATCATTATTTTATTTCCCTTAGCTCTTAGTGCTTGATTGATTTCACATGTTGGCCTTTGGCAGCCAAAATAAGACTCAAAAACATCTCTTTCTTATTCAACACATTTTGTGTTTCTCACTGAGACTTAGGCTAAATCAATTGTGTTGCTGAGAGAAGTGATATTTGTTCCAGTAGATTAAAAGGAACCGTGGAGAATCAAGATATTGTTCACTAGGGCTATTTAGCTTTTCCTATAGTCTTCAAAGTGGGGGAGGGAGGGAGGAGTAATTAGTAAGTGCATTTCACTTTAACTTTTTAAAAATCAAATGAAACCTTCAAGATTTATCCATTTTTTACCTATAATTTTTCCTGTTGTTGTTATGAGTAAAGATGGCATTCCAGACTAAAAATTAGCTTGCAATAGGTTAGTAAAACTACTTGCCCCGAATCCAACCAATCAAACCCTATATCTGTGTTTTCTTCATTTCTACGTAATGATAATTGATATTAATGGTGTTCCTGAAGCACCTTCTGAATCATCAGGGAGAAACTGAATCAATTATGTCCAGTGACTTTTAAATTTTTGTCTGTGGTATGCTTTTGAAAATTTTTAATCAAAGTACTTCTCTCTCTCTCTCTCTCTCTCTCTCTCTCTCTCTCTCTCTCTCTCTCTCTCTCTCTCTCTCTTCCTTCTTTTCTTTTTTTTTTCCTTCCTTTTTTTGGCAAAGCAATTGGGGTTAAGCAACTTGTCCAGACTCACATAGCTAATAAGTGTCTGAGTGTTTGATTCAGAATGTCAAGTGCCTGAAGCTAAATTTGAACTCAGGTCCTCCTGACTCCAGAACTGGTACTCCATTATGCCTAGCTGTTTTGTTTTGTTTTGTAAATTTTTTTAAATTTTACACTTAAATGCAAAATGAGAAAAGAAATTTTTAAAAAGAGCAACTATTGCTATGTTCACAACAGGCATAAAAGAGGATTCATTAATAGTAATAATTTCCATTTCAAGAAAACTTATACAATAAATACTACACATTGTTTTCAAAGCTGCCCAGCTTTTCTTTGTTTCATTTTTTTGTTGTTGTTTTCTTTTGTTCCTTGCTTTGTACTTTTTACTTTACTTTTTCTTCTCCCTACTCCACATCTTAAAAAAGATTACAATTGTGTGTATACATATAAATGTATATTATATATATACATAGATATCTATAAGTACAGGCATGTATACACAGATAGGTAAGACAATATTGTCTTTCCTCCTATTTTTTTTCCTCCTATTTATTTCCTCCTATTATCAGTTTCTTTGAAGGTAAATAGTGTCTTCTTTCATAAGTCCAAGTCTTTCCATATTTTTTTTGAAATAATCAGCTTACCATTTCCTATACCACTGGATTCAAATGAGTTGGTTGCTCAGAGTTGTTCTTAAAACAATACTACTATGCTTATATACAATGTTTTCTTGGTTTTTGCTCATTTTACTTTAATTTGTGGAGGTTTCTCTATGCTTTTCTAAAATCATTGAGCTCATTTCTAATAGCAAGTCAATATTCCATCATGAACATATGCCACAATTTGTTTAGCTATTCCTCAATTGATGGACATCCCTGCAATTTCTAGTTCTTTACTACTGCAAAGAAAGATGCTATAAATATTTAATAACGTCTAGGTTCTTCTCCATTTTCCCTCTTAGGAGACAGGCCTAATAGAGGTATGGCTGAGTCAAAGTCATAACTTTTTGAACATAATTCCAAATCTCTCCCCAAATTGATTTGGTCAGCTCACAGATCCACCAACAATGCGTTAAGGTTTCAATTTTTCCATATCCCCTCTAATATTTGTTTTTATCCTTCTATCATTTTAATGAGTCTAATAGATGTAATATGCTACCTCACAGTTGTTTTAATTTGCATTTCTCTAATCAAAAATTATTTAAAACATTTTTCATGACTATAAATTGTTTTGATTTCTTCATCAGAAAATTGCCTATTCTTATCCTTTAATAATCCATGTTTTTTTTAACATATAGTGATGGAAAGCATCACTTCCTACTGTTTGTAGATTTAAAAAATTATTTACTCTGTAAGATATTTTGGTACTGTTATGACTTTGATAAGAAAAGAGATTTAAGGCTCAGAATTGGTTCTTGAGTTTTAATCAATATTTGAGCCCGTACAAGAATTGATAGGTAAGAGAAGTTTCATTGAGAAAGTATTTTAACATCTCTTGAATGGCAGGATTGGTGGACTGAAGCAATAACCTATATTTATAAAGGTGTCTTAGTGATTACAAAATGGAAAAGTACGAGTGTTCCATTTCCACATTTCAAACAAGTTATTCTTCTGTTTATTGTTTTTTTTTCCATCATGAACTCATTTATTTTGGTCCTTTCTTCTTCAGGGTAATCTATGATCCCTGCCAACTTCTCAAATGTGCTGGCAGTGTGTTTGTACTGTTCTTTCTGAAGCAATGGATCATTCGATAACTATTTCCCAAGTGCCTACTAAACCCTAAGCTTTGTGTCAGAGCTCATCGCGTGTCACAAAGAACCCTATTGTCCTTTGGAAGATTTTTCATGTAACTATGCAGTTTTCCTCTATTGCAAAATCCTGGGAATTTCACTACATGATAGGACACAAATATTCAAAGCCCTGCATCTCATTACATAATACTTCTTACAAGAACACAGCTTGTAGAGCTCACGGGGAAAAGGGAAGAGGAGAAAATTAATTACAGATCAAAGGAAACAAACAGAACTCTTACCAGAATTCATATTTGAAAAATCAATTCCTGCCAATGACCAACCCTTCCTCAAAGATGAGTACAATTACTTGCTGTCCGCAGTTTGAACTTTAAAAGCCTAATAAATTATTTCCTGCAGCTCTCTGTGATGTCCAGCAGGTGGCATTTGTAATCTCTCCTTTGTAGCTCTCCTAGCCTGGAGAAAGGATTGTTAGGAAGAATTGGAGAATCCCAGGCTTTCAAAAAACAGCAGAGGCCAAATAAGATCTCTTTTTGAATATCACTATCATCCAAGCCCCCACTAGTCAAGAGCTCAGATATTTTAAATTTCATGAACTCTGGCTTGTGGCTCAGCTGTGTTTTGTCTCATTCTGCTATTATAGTATATGGAGAAATCTAGGCTCAACCCTGCCTCGGAATGATACTTACCAAAGGAATTACACTCCCCAAGCTTCGGTAACCTGATCTGTAAAGTGAAGCTAATAACACTAACAATTATCATTAGTGTGTTGTAAGGATAAATAAGATCATATAACGTGTTTTTGAAATCATAGGGCACTATCTAAATATAAGCTTTTATATTGTTATTAAATATAATTGGTTGGATTGCTATGGTGGAAAGAAAGTGGTACTTGGACCATCTGACTCCTCTGAAAGGTCTGTCTCTGTCGTCCTTCTTTCTCCCTCCAAGTGATAGGGGAAGAGCTATGAGTTAGAAGAGAGAGAAAAAATAAAATCCAAAAGTAAAAATTAAGAGACAAACAGAAAAAAGAATTGATTGGAATTAGAAAAAAATGATGGTGGTAGCAACAACAACAATAATAACTAGTATATACATAGCACTTTAAGGTTTGCAGATCACTTGACAAATATATAATCTTTCCAATAACACTATGGAAACTGCTATTATTACCTATATCTTATCGATGAAGTTTCCAGCTCCAGTGTTCTCTCCACTGTGCTACCTAGTTGTCAATGGGGGACAATGCACTTTAACCAGAAACAGACTCTGGCAGTCGACTATCAAAGAGCCAGTAATTAAGTCCAAAGATTCAGCCATTCTGGGAAGCCATATTCGCCATTCACCTCAGTCCTGTAGCTTTCTGGGTCCTGAGATGAGGAAAGCATTGGCCCTTTAAAAGGACTGGGGTACCATTTCAACCTTTATTCTGACTCGTCTGAAAGTGACTGAGTTCACCGAACTTCTCTTCTCTCATCTGAGGGCTGTTGATCTTCATTCATGCTACCATTTTTCTACTTGCTGCTCACCTAAACCTTATTCTTTTCAGAAGCTTACCTTTCTAAAACAGAGGTAGGGAACATCCAGATTGGGGGGGGGGGACATAAAGCCCACAAAATCATTTGCCCAAGGCAAGCACAGATGATAATGAGCTGGAAGCAAGGTACAACAATTTACCACTGCTTGAATTCTATTGTATGGCCAACAAATGATGTTATAAATATCCAAATATCCCTTGACAGAAAAAAAAGGTTCTCCATCCCATTTCTACAAGATCAAATCAACTCTGAAACTCACTCTGCTTCAGTATCCTCTTCCCTTTGATCCCCTCTCTGCCTCTGGTTGAAGTTCCAAGCAGTTAAGTGGTACAGTGGATAGAATGTTGGCTCTGGTGTCAAAGAGACGAGTTCAAATGTGATTTTAATACTGTAATACTGAGCAAAATCACTTTATCTCAGTTTCCTCAACTGTAAACTGGGGATAATAATAGCTCATAGCTGTCAGAGTAGTTGTGAGGATCAAATGAGAAAATATTTGCAAAGCTTTTAGCACACTGTCTGGCACATAGTGAATGCTATATAAATGCTTATTCCTTACTGTTCCTTAATTTCATATTGGAAAGGATGGATATTTCAAGACAATTTTAGGTGGACGTCGGAGAGCGCCTCTCCTCCCAGCTCCTATATTTAAGAAGGGCTCAGAGAAAAGAAACTCAGAATTTCTCATTTTACTGCAGGAGTTCATCATACTCCTTCACCAGATATCATCCCTTCCCTCTATCAATAGCTTATAGCATATAATAAATATTTATTGACTGACCCTCTATTTGTGCTAATCTAATTCCATTTTGGCTTTGACTCTACCCTGTCTCTAGTTAATAATACTATTTTTCCCACTTTGGTTCTATAAATTGGTTGCATGATTTTATTTCACTTCCCAGTTTATAACTTTGCTCCATTTCAGCCCTCCTTGGTTGGTTGGGGAAAACCTAAGAAAAAATTGGATAATATGACTATTTTTTTTTGATCTATAGTTTTTCATCTCTGGTTTCCCATCAGCTGTTCTGCTAGAACTTTGATTCCTTCTGCTGGGCCCTGTGAAAAGTAGATTCACATGGGCTTTGCATCATCTTTATAAAGGTGAGGGTTGAAGCCTTGAAGATAGTTGATGTTGCTGAGAGACAAAGAGCATGAAATAGACTTTTGAAAATACAGATAAGAGAATGATTAACAGAACAAACCCTTAAAGGAAATTGGACAGGATGAATGAAGATCATAGTTGAATGACTAACTTAAGTTGAACTGTAATATTAGTGTCACCAGGACAGATGTGAATATATACATAAAATGTCTTTGAAAATCATGTCAGGAAAAGTGAGCCAGATGCTAAAGTTATCTAGCAGGTCCTAGAAAAATAACCTGGTAGTCCATAAATAAAAGTGGGAGGAAAAGAGAGGTCCAACTGGATTTCTCAACATCAAAAAAGAAAGGCTAACAGTTTTTGCTATTTTGAAATGACTCAAAAGCTGCAGTGGAAACCAACTTCTAATCCCTGCAATGTCAAATTTTAGTTTAGCGAGAAAGTGTGAAAAGAGTGTTTTAGAGTCACAGAATCACTGATATAGATCTAGATAGATCTGAAGTCATCTGGTCTAACCCTCTTATTTTGTAAATGAGGGAACAATGCCCAGAAAAGTTACATCACTTTCCCAAGAAAACAGATAGGAAGTGACAGCCAGTACTTTTGACTTGAGTGAACTTGAATGACTCTGACTCCAAAGCCACACTGAACAGAAATGTAGGGAAATGTGTATAGAGATCAAGAAAACAGCAAACTAGGGGAGAGTAGACTTGGTGTAAATAGATATAAGGATACAGGAGGGGAAATAGAAATGTATAATTGCTGTCTATAGCAAAATACTGTGAAAGGGTTGTAGGGGGGGAAAGGAGGGTTAGAGTGCAGGGAGAAAATGATTAAATTCCTTACCAATTGAGCATAGTTTCTGGGACAGCAAGAACTAAATTGGACCAAAAATTCTAATTGGATTGTTTGTAGGAAACAATGTTTGCATGGTAATTAACTGTCTTCAAAGAAACTGATTCATAGGTAATATCTGTGGCTATCTAATGGTGATTGTGGAGGCCCATGAGGACAGGAAGAGATGGAGGTGATTTGGGTGCTCCATTTCTGGTAGTGCTTAAAAGTGGATGCCTGGGAAGAAGTCAAGAAAGACTATGGCTAATGATATATCCAGGTAATTTCAAGCCCTCTATTTGGGATTATATAGAAAGGTTAAGACATCCCAGAATTTAAGAGCTGGACCTAAGTAGTCATTTAGTTCAACCTATATATGAAAAGCATTTCCACTTTAACCTACCCAGCAGTGTTTATGAAACAGTGTTCATCTAGCCTGTACATGAATATCTACCAGAAGGGAGAACTCACCACCTCTCAAGGCAGCCCATTCTATCTCTGGACAAAATTGTTAGTTTTTCCTGATCTCAAGCCTACATTGACCTCTTTGAAATCCCTACTATTAATCCCGTTCTTCCCTCGAGGGCCAAAATCTAATCCCTCTTCCATGTGACAGCCCCTTCAAATACTTGAAGAATTCTTCTGAGACCCTCTGGATTTTCTCTTCTACAGATTACATGTCTCCTGTTTCTACAGTCTCCTCATATAACATGACATATGTGCCTTGATTAGTTGATTGTCTCATTTTGTTTATTCTCCAGTTTATCAATGTTCTTTTTCAACCTTGGTGTGCAGAATGGAACCCTCCAGAGGAGGTCTGACAAAGGCTGACTTATAGGCAGTCTCAAATATAGAGGGACTATATCATCTCCCTATTTCTGGAAGCTTTTGAGGGTAAAGTGTTTTAATTCATGAAGTGCTTTATAAACATTAAAGCACTTTGTAAATGCACTTCATTACTTTTATTGAAGAGGTTCCATTGGAGATTATATAGATTCAAAATGGAGTAGATCAATATATAAAGAGAAATTCCTTATTTTTATTTAACATGTTTCTTGGCTTCTCATTCTAGGTGTGACATGATGGATTCTCTCTATGAAGCAACCAACACCTTTACCTTGAATGTTTTTAAGGAAATCAGTGAAGAAGATAACTCACAGAATGTGTTTTATTCTCCTCTGAGCCTCTACTGTACCCTGGCTATGGTCTTAGATGGGGCCAAGGGAAATACTGCTGCACAGATACAACAGGTACTTAGGACATAGAGAAAAAATAAACAAACAAACAAAGAAAAACCCCCAAAACCAAACCAAACCTCATGGAACTTTTTTATAGGACCCTGAAGCCCCACCTTAGAGCAGCTGATCATAAAAAAGAGAGCTTTGTCAATACTGCAGCCATAGAGAGTGAGGGCAATGAAGTCGTGGGTGATACAACTAATCTGTGGTACGCACAGTGGACATTCTGGGTAGAAATGTCCTGAGACCAATGCAGAATAATCTTACCTTCTTACCTTGCTATGAGGAATAACAAAAAGTTGAGTTGTTTTTTTTTTTCTTTTGGGTTGGAGTTTAGAGGAGTGGAGTGGGGAAGTTGAGAAATGCTATAATGTCTAATACGTTTGGAAAGGTAAATTAGAAACAGGTTTTGAAGGGCTTTAAATGCTGAGTAGAAAAGATGTGTGTTTCTTCCTGAAGGCTGCAGGGTGCTGTTGAAGATTATAGAATAGGTTATTGATATCCTCAAATCTTGTTTTTAAATACTTCAGTCACTGTAGAACTTTCAGTTCATTTTTCTTTGATCATTTGTTTTTAAAGGAGACAGTTCTAAAGATGTAATTTTTTTCTTCCTAAACAGGTTCTTTCTTTAAACAAAGGTACTGATATCCACCAAAGTTTCCAGTCTTTTCTTGCAGAAGCTAAGAAATCTGATGGTCCGTGCCTGCTGAGAATTGCCAACCGGCTCTTTGGAGAAAAGACTTATGATTTTATCTCAGTAAGGCTTTCTTATCTATTATTTCTTTTCTTAAGGAAATAAATGACATTTTCAAGTTAAAGAAAGATAACAGGAGTATTTTATCTCATTAAAAATTGAGTTTAAACTCTTTGAAAAAAATTAGTCACCCCAGTCCCCCAGAACACAATGTTATTTTCCACAATTTTTAAGAATTAATGGCGTGAAGATAACTGTATAAATAATGTATACATATTTTGGATTTAATATATATTTTAGCATATTTAACATGTATTGGACTACTGCCGTCTAGGGGAGGAAGTCGTGGGGAAAGAGGGGATAATTTGAAAGGGAAGGCTTTGCAAGAGTCAATGTTGAAAAATTATCCATACATATATTTTATAAATAAAAAGCTTTAATTTAAAAAAAAAGAATTAATGGCGTGGCTTAGTGGATAGGGCACTCCAGAATTCAAATCTTACCTCTACTATTTGCTCTCTGAACAAATCATCTCAAAGGACCTCAGTTTTCACTTCTGTAAAAACAGAATTGTTGGACTAGATGCCTTCTAAAAAGTCCTCTGGTTTTACATCTGTGATGCTATAGAAAAAATAGAAAAAAAAATTAGTCATCTCATTCTGACTATTGACTTTCAAACAACAATTTATTGATTTATTTATTTATTAGAAAATATTGCCACATCATTAATTTTTCTTTGGGCTTCCTGGCCATCATTATTGCTTTGTAAGTGATCTTTTGGAGCTAATAAAACATAAAGGAAGAACACAAATATTTGAGATCAATTTGTGATAATCTAATATTATTGTGACTGTTATAAAGAAGAGTTCCAAAATTTCCTGGCAGTGCATTTATGGCATTTAGTTTGGGATGTTAACATTTAATTATATTGTTTATCCTGTTGTTTAGTCTTTTAAGGAATCCTGTCAGAAATTCTACCATTCAAATATGGGAGAACTTGACTTTGTTAATGCCCCAGAGGAAGCAAGAGAGCATATAAATAAGTGGGTAGAAGAAAAGACAGAAGGTAAGAAACCATGGTATTTCTTTTTAGCTATTTGAGAGATAATGGCTAATTATTTTGATGTGTCTTTTTTTTGCAAAGTATAAAAAAGGACTGATTTTCTAAACAGTAAAAACATGCAAAAATCTGTATACTAAATATTAAATTTTCTTTGTCTTCTCCTTGATTCTCAGTGTCCACAGTCTCTTCTGAATGTAGTAATCAGTCTGTAAAATGAATCATTCCCTGTGACAATATATTTCCCCTTTAGTTGAATAACTCAAATAAACAGTCCTATTTTAGGAGTCTAAGCTTCTTATTTAATGATGCTGCTTACAATTTCCCATCCACTCCAATAAAGCTATTATATCCTCATTCAAGCCCATGTAGAATATTATTTTCATTTCTTTCTTTGTCTTTTAAATATCTGTCTTTATATGCATTTATAAATACTGTACCTATTTTATTCTGATGATCATATTCAAATTGACTCAATTTCACCTGCCTCTATTGCAAGTAAAGTGTTTTATAAATTGGATTCTATGTTGTGTATTTTGTGGAACCTCAAAGAATTGTTTTTGTAATAACAAGATATTTCTTTCAACATATAATATAGTAGAAAGAAGATTGGGAACTTCTAGCAAGAAGATGGCAGAGTAGAGAAAGCCCTCAGCTTGGCCCTCCTAATATTTCCTCTTAGCAGATTTTTTTTTTTAATACTGCCTCAAATCAATCTGTGAAGTGGCAGAACCAACAAAAGATATGAATGAGATATTCTTCCAACAAAGGATAATTTATGAGTTTAGTAAGAGAGATTGCGACATGGGATTAGAAGCTGACTCAGAGCCCAGATTTTAATGATGGAAGTAGCTGGTAGTGGTGACAGAAGCATCAGCAGCTTTAGGAGCTCTCAAGTCAGAAATGTTTCCAAACTCCCAAAGCTTGCTCTGAAAACAGCAGAACAAAAAAGCTTGAAGCTTGAAACAGTCCCTCATTCCATCATACTGGCAACAGAGCCTAGCTAAAACATAAAATTAAAAAATCAGGAACTAGGGTGGAAAATAAGTAAAAAAAAAATTATAAGGAAACTGATCATAAAAGGCTACTGTGGTGACAAAGAAAATAAGGACATAAATTCAGAGCACAATGAAATTAAAACAATTATGAGTAAACTTTTCATGAAAATTGCATATTTGCATCCCAACAAAATTCTTGGAATAACTAAAGAGTGATTCTTAAAACCAAATAAGAGTGATAAAAGGGGGATAGGTAAAGATATGGAAGGGGGAAAATATGAAAAGACAAAGTTGTAAAATAAGGTACCAAAATTTTCTGACTAATTTCCCTAATGGATATTGATGCAAAAATTATAAATAAAACAGTGGCAAGGAGATGGGATTTATACCAGGACTGCAGGGCAGCTTCAATAATAGGAAAACTATATAATTGACCACATCAATAACAAAACCAACAAAAATTTTATGATTATCTCAATAGATGCAGAAAAGGTTTTTGAAAAAAATATAATGGTCATTCCTAATAATACTGAAAAGCATAGAGATTCATGATCCCTTTCTAAAAATGACAAATAATATCTGCCTAAAATCAAGAGCATGAATTATAATAAGATAAACTTAAAACCTTTCCCATATCATTGGAGTAAAGCAAGGGCAGATGATATGATAGTATAACTTAGAGAACCTTAGAAACTCAGCTAAAAAAGCCTAATTGTAACAATAAACATCTTTAGCAAAATTATAGGATTAAAAATAATCCCAAGTACTTCAGCACTATTTCTTAATTCTTTCAACAAAACCCATCTGAAGGAGATTGAAAGAGAAATTCCATTTAAAATAATTGCAGGAAAAATAAAATACTTGTGAGTCTGTCTGTCAAGCTAAACCAAGAAACTATATGAATAGAGTTACAAAACACTCCACTCAAAGGCAGTTCTAAATAATTGGAGAAATATTAATTATTCATAGGTAGGCTAAATCAATATAACAAAAATAAAACTTCTGTCCCCAGTTAATTTACTAATTTAGTGTCATATCAAACAAACTCCCAAAGATTTATTTTATAGAGCTAAAAAAGGAAGAAATTCATATGGATAAACAAAAGATCAAGAATATTAAGGTTGTGTGAAGGAAGGTCAGAAATGTTAAGCTTATATGAAGGAAGGAGATCTAGTAGTACGTAATTCCAAACTGTAAAGCAATGATCATGAAAACAATTTGGTACTGGGGTAAGAATTCATCACTTCCTCTTAGAAAGGAGTTTGAGGGAAATTAGGTATAGACTATACTATATATAGGCATAGACTCATTGTCCCAAAATAAGGTCTCAAGACAAATGATTTAGACCTTAAGGGTGATACCATAAGCAAATTAGAAGAACATGGGAAAATACCTGTCAAATATATGCATAAGAGGAAAATTGATTATCCAACAAGAGATGAAAAGTATTATGGCAAGTAAAATGGATGACTTTGATTCTATAAAATTAAAAGCTTTTGCACAAAAAACAAAACACCAAACACCTAACGTAGCAAAGAATTAGAAAATTGATGGATTACTCATTAATTGAGGAATGGTTGAGCAAGTTGTAGTATACAATTGTGATGGAATACTGTTGTCTCTCATTAAGAATTAGCATGATGATTTCAGAAAAAAAAAATAGAAAAACTTATTTGAACTCTTACCAGGCAAAGTTACCGGAAGTAGAGAACATTGTATACAATAACAGCAATATGTAATAGTGACCAATTCCAAAAGACTTAGGTACTCTGATCAAAACAGTGATCCAACACATTTCCAAAGGGCCCATGAGGAAAAATACTATTCACCTATAGAGGTGGATAGGAACTTAGGTGCTTTTAATTCTGATAGGTACATTCCTTTATAAAGTTAATTTATTTTTCTTATTTTTTTGTTTGTGTTTTCTTTTTCCATGGCTAATATGGAAATATGTTTTGTATTATCCCCCATGTATAAGCAATATCAAGTGGCTTTTCTTTTCAAGGAGGGGTCAGGTGGAAAAGGATGAGGGGGAGATTATTTGGAATTCAGCATTTTAAAAAATGAATATAAAATTGTATTTGCATGTAATTGTGAAGTATTTAATGAAATAAAACACATCAAGAAAAAAAAAGAAACGTCTTGGAGGGGCAGCAAGGTAGCATAACAGATATAGCAGCCCTGGAGTCAGGAGAATCTGAGTTCAAATTCTGCCTCAGACACTTTAACATTCACTAGCTGGGTAGTCCTGAACAAGAAACTTAATTCTGATAGCTTGACTACAAAAAAGAAAGAAAAGAGAACTCGAGTCAGAAAACCCAAATCCAGGATAGCTCTCTGACTTTGAACAAGTCTCACTTTTCTTAGCCTCAGGTTCTCTATTTAAGCCTTGGGGTTTATCATAACATATCAAAATCCTTATAGGGGTTTTGGAAATGTACATGAGATCCTAGATATTAATATATTTTGGAGCTGTAAAGAGAATTTTTCTTTAAGAAACTCAGTGAAAAGAAGTTTTCTGTACAGTTGGAAATGGTTCTTCCTTGCAAAGTGATCATGGTATTCAGAGGCATTTTTGTTATTACACCAAAATGCAGAAAAGATTTCATTATATATTTTTTCTTGATAACATTTTTTTCTTTTTCTTTATTTAAATTTACTTTCCCAAATAGTTTGTTTATTTTTTTTTATTATTAAAGCTTTTTATTTACAAAGCATGTGCATGGATAATTTTTCCAACATTGACACTTGTAAAACCTTTTGTTCCATATTTTCCCATCCCCCCCCAGCTGGCAGGTAGTCCAATACATGTTAAATATGTTGAAATACATGTTAGATCCAATATATGTATACATATTTATATAGTTATTTTGTTGCACAAGAAAAACCAGATCAATAAGGAAGAAAAAGAAAAACTGAGAAAGAAAAACATAATGCAAGCAAATAACAGAGAGTGAGAATTCTATATTGTGTTCCACACTTAGTTCCCACAGTCCTCTCTCTGGGTGTAGATGGCTCTTTTCATCACTGAACAAGTCAAACTGGTTTGAATCATTTCATTGTTGAAGAGAGCCACGTCCACTTGATAACATTTAATGGACATTTTTTTGCAGATTGTATCACAGCTAGACAGTGCTATGTGAAGGTAAATGACTATATTTGATTAATTTGTAAAGATTGAAAGACTGCTTAATATATTTTTTGAAATAAAATCACATGATAAAGATGAGGAGGAACAGAAAAGGGAGGCTAACTGAAACTATTTATGGTTTGTAAAATGCTTTATATATGTTATCATTTCCTTTAGCTATAATTATGTTACATCTATGCTTAATTTAATTCCTAATTTTCTATTATAGGTAAGATTGTGGAACTGCTGTCTAGTGACTCCATTAATCCATCTACCTCTCTGGTACTTGTGAATGCCATCTTTTTCAAAGGAAAATGGGAAGAACAATTTCCCAAATGCAACACAACAGAAACAATGTTCAAAATCAGCAAAGTAAGTGGCAATATTTCACTGTCCTGGGATCTCATGGACAACTGGGACAATGAGAAAGAATCAGTATATTTCCTTTGTTTCTTAAGATATGTATGAAGGGATAACAACACACAGCTAAATTCTTCCTTTGCTTTACTTAACTCTCCACCTTGTCTTTTTCTCCTGGGAAGGTTTTCTTTCATTCTTTTCTCTCTATATTCCGATTTAATAAAAGAATTCCATCATACAAATCAAGTTTTCCTGCATTTCACCTGTTACCCCAGCCAGTTTCCTCACTTCCAGACCTTAGGATTTCTCTTATCAAGCCTCTGGTAGACAACTTTTTACCCTTTTTTTATATTTATTGTCATATTCATTTTGCCAAGGCATTGGGAACATGCCTCCCAATAGAAAAAGGGAGGCATGCTCTTAGTGCTTTTGAGTTTGATAATAACTTTTTTCCTTGTCTTTGAGAACATATGGGGGAAATTATTTCTAAACATAGAAAACCCAAGAGAAATTCAAAGACTCTTTGGAGAGAGTTGTCATTTTTCTCAGCTAGGAAGTCTCTGTCTGATCTCCCATTGTCCAGGTTATTCTTTCTTCAGGAGCCTTTTGCTGAAAAAGATGACATATTCTTCTTCAGTTTTTTAGTATAAGCTTAACATAGCTTATCTGTGCCTAAGAAGTCTGCTTTCTTTTCTGGCAGACTTCGAACTTAACTCATTTCCTTTTCTTTAATTAACTATTCTCCCTGTAATTGGGTTGTCCCTCAGTCTCTTCTCTGTATATTCTGATATAACAAAGAATTACATCATTGCACTCAGAGGCTAGAAAAGTATTTAACCTTCTTATTTTATAAGAGAGGCCATAAAGGCAAAAGGACTTAGAGGAAAGAGATCAATGTAAGTTAAGATCAGGTTATAAAAGTGTAACAAAGGGTAGACTTTATAGGATTTTCGTGTGTGTGTGTGTGTGTGTGTGTGTGTGTGTATGTATGTAACTATCAAGCACCTGTTAAATAACTTGCTGCAGGGAATAACAATAACAAAGTTCTATGAATAAAGAAAAACTTTTCTACCAATCTACTCATGTCAGAAATATTGTTAATTATAAAAAGTTATATAGGGGCTAGTGAGTTTAAGATATCAGTTAAAGACAAAATATGACACTTTGCTATCATTAAGCACTAATTAGAATTGTGGAAATACATTTGAAATTAATATGTCTGTTTTCTATGGTATATTAATTTCCTTATCAGGTAGGTACACTGGATACCTCAAAGCAAAGAAACATATTAATCTCAGGAGTACTTTCACAAGATCTATATCAGATTGCTTACTTTCTTAGGGAGAAGGGAAGTAAGAGAGAGAAGGAAAAAAATTGGAATTCAAAATTTTATTTTAAAGAATACAAAAAATTTTTCTTACCTAAAATTAGAAAAAAAAAGTATTTAAAAGAAAGAAAAACATATTCTACAATCAAACAAAACAAAACAAAACAAAACCCAGTGTTCACTAATTAGAATACTGTAAAATGTTCCAGAAAGTAATACAGTGAAAATATAAAATATGGGACTTGGGCACAGAGAAAGGTAAGGACTAATCTTTTTTTTTTTTCTGCACTTCTAATAGTTGTTACATTAAAAAAAAATGTATTGGCCATCTCAGTCATTTGAGTAGAAATAGTTTATTTTGAGTGAGATAAAAGATTCCAGGGTTTGTTTTTGTTTGTTGTTTTTATTTTAATTATGCCTCACACAGATTGGTGTAACAAGATACTTCTTTAATTGGGAGTAAAGTTTTTCATTACACAATCAGATGGGATTTAAAGTTTAAATGCTATCTGAATGAAACTCAGTTACAATGTAAGCTAACTGAATATTTAATTGTGGATTAACTCAATTTTGAGCCTTCCTTGCTCTTCTAGGAGGAAGGGGAAGAAAAATACCAGAGAGCTGAGTACCTTAATTAAGAGAAGTCCTAAAAAAGGAAAAGGATACTTACAGATTTATGGAAATTTAGGGAAACACTGTGCTTTATTCTTAGAGATAATTGTATTAATATACACCAGACAAGAGCAGCTCTATGCCTCATGAGGGGCTAAAATGTGTATTTTTTTCTATAGATAAATGTAACACATTTTCTTTTGATAAAACAAGCCCCAGGGCATAAAGGCATCACTTTGTAATTACAAATCTTATACCCTCAGAGGGCTTACAGTCTAAAGACATGAGATAGTGCTATACAAATGACCTCTTTTTAAGAAAATTATATTGATTCTATCTACCTCCTTCGGTTGCTCTGGATATAGTTTCATGTGCATTTATTTCCTTTTAGGAGAAACAGAAACCAGTACAAATGATGTTTCTGAAATCTACATTTAACATGACCTACATAGGAGAAGTGTTTACCAGGATCCTAGTTCTGCCTTATGTTGGAGGACAAATGGAAATGGTCATTTTGCTTCCAGATGAAATCACAGATCTGAAAACGGTGAGAGAAGTAATATGGTATTCTACCTACTTCAGGAAAATTAAAAAAAAAATAAAAAATTGATTCAGAGCTGTATGCGTGATATGAGATTTTAATAATCCAGTCCTTTAAAATGAATCATCTTGTCCTAAACATCTAGATCAATAACTGGAGATAACATGGATTTCTTTGTATGAATTATATCACAAGAAGGTGGAATATTATAGGGGTGCTATGAGAAGGGAGGAAGCCTTGATATTCAGGAATAGGGCCTAACACTCAAAGATTATAGCAGCGGGACCCACCTGAGGATAGACGTAACCAGAGAGCTTCTATCAACATTTCAAGGTCTGGAATTGCTATAGAGAAAGGGGAATTGCTTTCCAGATCCTGCTGTTATGGGAATGGGAACCAGATAAGCAAAGCTGGAAATGTTATTGGCACTCACTGTGACTTAGAGACTTGTGAAGAAGGAAGTCTGGCTAAATAAATAGGTCAGCAGCAAGCACAGAGCAGGTTGCCTTTGATTGTTTCACTGGAGGAAAACTACCATATTAGAATCCCAGAGTCCAATGACTGATTCTCACGCTGGTCAAGATGAATTCTTTTCACGCCCAGTTTTGAAATCCATAGTACAAGTAAAGCCCATCATTAAGTTATGTTGAGTACAGCCTTGCCAATTGAAAAGTCCATATTTTGCCTACCCAGGAAATCTTTGAGCCAGTTTCCCCATATGTAAAATGAGGATAATCTCTGCCTGAAATAATTCAGTGAGTAGTGGTGAAGGGTGAAGAATGAATAAGATAAGGTGTGAAAGTGCTTTGAAGGTTAGAAAAATACAAGACAAGTTTAAGATTAGAAGGCAGTAATGAAACGGGGAGTAAGAGAGTGAAATCTGTTTTCTGAGCTAAACTAAGATGGTAGGGATTCTTTTACATGAAAGAGTTGTAGGGTTTTCCCTACCTATATAATTGAAGAAAGATTATATTTGGAATCATGGTCCAAAACCTTGATTGAAATTCTGGCTTTGCTTCTTGCAACTGTGGGTAGAGAAATAACCTCAATTTTCTCAATCTGGAAAATGATTGGATATACTGGATGGTCTCTAAGGTCTTTTTCAGCTCTGAATCTAATGTCCTCTAAAGGAAAATATAGAAAAAGATGTATCAGTCTTTATTGAATGTAGTGTGTGTGTATGAGTGACTGTGTGTGAGTATATCTGTGTATAAAAGAGAGAGACAGAGATAGAGAAGAGAGCTAGATTCAGAGAGAAAGAGCATGACAGAGACAGAGAGAAAGATAGAGAGAATGAATATATGTGTTTGACTTGGTTGTGCATTTACCACTTTCCTAACTTTTCAACTTGAACAGAAGTTCCTTGGGAGCCTTTTCTTTTCTGGGATTCTTCACATCCAGCACAGTAACCATTAATAGAATAGGTAGAGAAGGAATATTCATCCAATCAAATTATATCCTTTGGGACTTACAATATACAACTCTTTTTTATTTCTAGGTGGGAAAAAGTCTTACTTCTGAGAAATTAACAGATTGGTTAAATCCAGAGATGATGGATAAAACTGAGGTGGAAGTTTTCCTTCCCAGATTTAAAATGGAGGAGAATTTAGACCTGGAATGCATTCTTCGAAAATTGGGCATGTCAGATGCTTTTGATGCATCCAAGGCTGACTTCTCTGGGATGTCAGCCAGGAATGATCTGTTCCTATCCAAGGTTGTGCACGAGGCTTATGTGGAAGTCAATGAAGAAGGCACGGAAGCAGCTTGTGCCACTGCAGCAGTCATGCAGAAGCGATGTCTAAGAATGACTCCTCAGTTTAAGGTTGACCATCCTTTCCTGTTTCTTATTCGAGATAACAACTCAAAAAACATTTTGTTTTGGGGTAAAGTGACCTCTCCATAAAGAGATCATTTGCTCTTGATGGGGTCTTTTAACCTACTGTTGTTTACCTCTGCTTTATCCAGATTCTGCTATGCCTATAATCCAAAGGGTTATTATCAACATGATGATAACAAATCCAAAAATAAAATTCTTTATGAGAAATTCTCTACCGAGGATTGACTGTGTGCAATTTTTGTTGTTTGAAAGGTGTAATTTTAAAAGTGTGTACTGGTACTCTCATAGGAGGGCATGAAGAGCAAAAGTAGGGCTAGAAGCCAATATTACCTAGTGCATTTCATAATTTTTTTAATGAAAGAATTAATTACTAATAGAGTCCCCGGCTTGTCCCCATAACTATGCCTTAATATTCTGACCACACCCCAGTTCCAGAAGGTATCATCTATCAATTCATTTCTGACCCAAGAACAATGCTTACCTTCTGACATGAATATTCTACCTTCAATATTTATAAAACTTATGGAAAAGGGATTGTAACTGAGAGTAGAAATCAACTCTGGATAACGAGTAATAAGAAGAATGAATATTATAAGGAGAGGTGGACTTATTCCAATGAGGGGCTGGGAAAATGTAATTACTCAGTTTTATTCAAAGAGAATTATCTGTATCCATATCACTGGTCTGACAAAAGGGAAAATTCACATTTTCCCAAACTTGTATGACTAGAATCCACTAATTCATCTAAACTTAAAGTTCTCTACCTTTTGAACAGTTGTGAGTTTTCTCTCTCAGTGTCAAACCTATAATTCAAAGGTTACCTGAATAACCTACAAGATTTGATTTCTGAATGAAGAAGTAGAAAAGGGGAAAACGTTGGTCCTAATTCAAAAATTAGTCATTAATACATGATTATTTCTCTCATCAACTCCAGTAGCTTCCTATTATTTCTAAAATTAAATACAGCTCCTCTGCTTAGCTTTTAAAATCCTTCATAACTTGTCCCCAGTTTATCTTTCTAGCTTCTTTGCACACTATTCTGCACAGAAGTCTCATTCAGATTTTGTTCCCTACGTATAAACTCCGTCTCTAATCACCATACCTTTGTGCCTAGATTGCAATCTCTCTTTTCCTCTGCTTCATAGGTTCCCACTCTTCCTTTAAGGCATAGCTCACACACCAACTTCTATAAACAATTTCTTGATTTCGCCCAATTGAGATTGCTTTCCCTCCCAAACTATCCTATATTAGCCATTTTATTTTTTTTTACCTCCATCCACAATAGCATTATTAATGTCATTGTATTCTTTATGTAACTTATAATCAGCACAGTAGGATTTTCTAAGTTTTTCAATGGAATGACTTGAGACAATTTGGAATAAAAATGTAAAGTATTGGAGTAATATAAATAATCTTTGGTATACAGTATTCTGTAGGTTAATAGTGCATTACAAATATTTCAAAGGACACCAGTTTTTAACATGAATAGTATTTTTTGGCCAAGTGAATTCTGTTAAGTGAACAAATTCCTTCCCAGCTGCATCTTCCTTGAGGCTCAGATAGAAGGTCACTTATAAAGGATGGCATCTATTGGGCCTATCACTTACATTTTATCTGCAGGTATCTGCCTTTGTCTTTTTCAAAACACTTTTCCTCTTCTTCCAACAACTGATGTACAGGAAGTGTCTTTCCCTCTTTGTCCAAGGACACATAGGTGATGAAAGCATTGGGAGCATGGTATTTCTCTTGGGAATATAATGTGACAACATCAGCATTCACCAAGACTTCAATCTCCATGTACTTATTGCTAATGAAACTTATGAATAAGGAGATGAACAGAATTTTAGAAAAGTTAGGTATGATTTACCTGTAGAGAAAATTAAATGACAATAGAAAGGAATTTACCTTTTTCTTAGGCTTTTCTTTCATAGAAATTGTCCATGTTCTCGGGCATTAAAAACTTAACTAAATGTATAGGAGCATAAATTCAAACAATACTACAACAAAAAATTATATACAATATATCTATGGAAGTATATATTTTAAAATAATTGAAACTAGTCTAATCCTAAAGAATGAGTGGGTCAAAAATCAAATCATGGAAACAATCAATTTCATCAAAGAGAATGACAAGAATGAGAGAGTACACCAAACTTTGTGGGATGCAGCCAAAGCAGTACTTAGGTGAAAATTTAATTTCTAAACATATACATCAATAAAAAGGAAAAAGAAGAGATCAATGAATTAGGCATTCAATTAAAAACAAAAAACACTAGAGAAAAAACATAGTTAAAATCCCCAATTAAACAGAAAAATTAAAATCCTGAAAAGCAAAGGAGAGATTAATAAAATTGAAATTAAAAAATACATTGAACTAATAAATGAAACCAAGAACTAATTTTATGAAACAACCAATAAAATATACATATAATTGGTTAATTTGATTTTTTAAAAGAAGAAAACCAATACATCAGTATCAAAAATTTAAAAAGTAAATGTGCCACAAATTAATTATAAAAATAAAGCTATTTTTAAACCCCTTTAAATGCTAGATAAATTTTAATGCCCAACCCCTATGTTTTCTCTAAGCTAAATACTCTCCCCACTCTCCTTCCTTTAAATGTCTGCATAAAAGTCTTTCGTGCCTTGTTGCTACTCAATGATCTTCCTAAAATATGGCACCAGGATCTAAAAGTATCCCAAACATGACCTAATTTCAAAAGCGTTTCTTGTAAGGAAATAGGGAATTATCAACTTTCTCACTCAGGACACTGAAATATAATTCATTTAGCTCCTGCTCTGTTCTAATCAGTATTAATCAGTTTGATAGAATCTTATCAAACTTCTGTATATCAGGTCCCAAAGCTGTGAGCTGCAGGTTCTAAGTTCATTTGCTAAATTATAAGAAATTAGTCACCCAATATATTTTTGTATCTCCAGACCAATCTCTTGAGCAATAGGAGCAGATGAACATCTTATGACACCTTTGGTCACTGACTGTCATAGCTTTTACCATTCCTTCCTATCTAACCTAAGGAGAAATCCATTCATCTTATGAACATCAAAAGAGTAGAGATTTTTCTTGTTTTATCCAACCATGACCCTGCTAACATAGTATTTTGTTTATTTTATCTTATGCATCATATGTCAACTATGATATTGAATTATTCTGTGTTTGGTATACCTGATTTTGATTCACTGAATATCTAGCCCTATAAACAATAGGAGGCATCTCAGATTGTGAGTAAGATCTGAGGTCCAGTTCATCAGAGGGGACCATAGATCCTTTTAAAAAGTGCCATTGGCTCAGAGCTCTGCCTTAGTTTCTTTTCTTTTAAGTGAGACAATTTTAATCCCTTTGCCACTTTGCCATTCTTAAAGTAATCTAAGAGCTTTTTGGCTAGCATGTAATGTTGTTCATTCACATTGAGTTCACAGTCCATTTTCATTTTCAGATGGCTTTTTCCATACTCATGTTAATATAGTTTTGAACAACCAAATGGTACCCTTTTTGATTCCTGAGAGCATGAGCAGGCAAAATGGAGGAGGTGCTGGTCTGGATTTAAATCCTTACTTAAGCAGCTCTTTATTGCATTCATGGTCAATCAGATGGCCAATGAGCTTTTATTATGCACCTTCTATGTTCCAGACACTGTGCTAAGTACTGTGAATATAAAAAAGATGAAAAAGACAGTCTTTGGACGAGTTCACAATCTAAAGGAGGAATCAATAAGCAAACCAAAAGATAAGAAACGAGAGGAAAGGCACTAGAATTAAAAAGTGTTGGGAAAAACTACCAGTAGAAAATGTGATTTTAGTTGGACCATAAAGGAAATGAGAGGAGTAACTTAACTGAATGAAAAACTTAAATTTTTGGTGCCTCAGTAAATGGGGTTAATAATACTTACAGAATACCTGTCTCATAGAATTGTTTGTGTTGACCAAATGATCTATCTACATTTTGATTATGTCTATTAAAGTCCATGTTATTAAATTTGATCCATCATTCTGCTCTGCCATTGAAGGAGTAATATCTCCCAGTATTATGCTTTCTAAAAATCTGGCATGTGTCCCAATAGCATTGATTAAAATGTTAGGCAACACATAGCTAAGGACCTCTAGGGAGCTTCTTCCATGTTGACATTGATATAAATGAATATTTTGTGATCAACCAAATAGTTCTGAATGCAACTAATCATTGTCATCTAATCTACAAGTTGACATCTTGTCTACAAAGATAGCAAGTATAATTTTGTCAAATGTTCTACTGAAGTCTAAGTAGACTATATCTATCCTGACTCACCAATCTAATTATACCATCAAAAAAGGATGTGAGGTTAGTCTGCTATAGTCTGTTATAGTCTACCATTCCCAAGTTCTTAAGGAAACCATGCTGGTGATTTTTGAGCACTACTTTTTTTTGTAGTTATTTAAAACCCACCTTGGGGGCACTTAGGTGGTACAGGAATAAAGCAGCATCCCCAGAATCAGGAGGACCTAAATTCAAATCCAACCTCAGAAAACTTGCTAACTGTGTGATCCTGGGCAAGTCACTTGACCTTGATTGCCTCTCCACCTCCCCCCCCCCCAAAAAAAAAGTCCTTTTAATTATTGCTACAGAAAAAAAGGGCTGAAGGGGGTGGTGGAAATTAATGTAAATATAAAGCAGGGAGAGGTTACATTGGGATAAAATAATCCCTGAAGACATCATGAAGGTGATTTGATATCTGGGATTTAAAGGATGAAAATATTTTTGAAGGTAGAGATTAAGATGGAGGTGTGGTTTTCAAACGTGTAGGAATAATATAATAAAAAGAAGAAAGGTGAATAGGGAAATGCATGGGATGTTTTGAGGAATATTTAATAGTCTAATTTGGTCAGATCTAAAAGTGGTTAGGTGTCAAAGATGAGAAATTAAGTTAAATGAAGAAGTAGGAAGAAGAGGAGGAAAAGGAAGAGATGATGATCAATATGAGCTTCTTTTTAAGGCTGCTGATCCTGTATGGCTTTTGCCCATGTTCTTTGATAAATTTACCCCAATGTATCAACCTAATGTCCTAAGGTTCTTTCTCTAGTTCTGTTGATATCAATGTAGCACATGGTAGGACTGTTTTTTTTTTTTATTTATTCTTTACTCTTGCCAAAAGCCATTAAATCCATCCTTTTTTTTTTCAAATTTCATCCCTTATGCTCTTTCTTTTGAATATTCCTTTGTTTGAGGATGTTGCACTTTATTGACCATTTACTTAACTTTCATCCTTTTGGGGGGATCCTCAAGTTCCAATTTTCAGAAATTATATTGTTTTATAACTTGTAAGTACAAAATATCACTGAAAAAATGAGATCATTAAGAAAACTGGAAATATTTCCAAAGGTAAGACAGCCTTTCCACTCCCTTGTTCAATTCTAGGGGCAAGTCATTGTGCATTTTCTTTTTTTCTGAACTTTAATATCGTTTTTTATTAAAGCTTTTTATTTACAAAACATATGCATGGGTAATTTTTTTTAATTTAATAGCCTTTTATTTACAGGATATATGCATGGGTAACTTTACAGCATTAACAATTGCCAAACCTCTTGTTCCAATTTTTCACCTCTTACCCCCCCACCCCCTCCCCCAGATGGCAGGATGACCAGTAGATGTTAAATATATTAAAATATAAATTAGATACACAATAAGTATACATGACCAAAACGTTATTTTGCTGTACAAAAAGAATCAGACTCTGAAATATTGTACAATTAGCTTGTGAAGGAAATCAAAAATGCAGGTGTGCATAAATATAGGGATTGGGAATTCAATGTAATGGTTTTTAGTCATCTCCCAGAGTTCTTTCTCTGGGCGTAGCTGGTTCAGTTCATTACTGCTCCATTGGAAATGATTTGGTTGATCCCATTGCTGAGGATGGCCAGGTCCATCAAAACTGGTCATCATATAGTATTGTTGTTGAAGTATATAATGATCTCCTGGTCTTGCTCATTTCACTCAGGATCAGTTCATGTAAGTCTCTCCAGGCCTTTCCGAAATCATCCTGTTGGTCATTTCTTACAGAACAATAATATTGCATGGGGAATTTTTCAACACTGACCCTTGCAAAACCTTCTGTTCCAAATTTTCCCCTCCCTCTCACCCCCTCCTCTAGATGGCAGGTAGTCCAATACGTGTTAAATATATTAAAATATATATCAGATTTAACATATATTTTAATATATTTATATTAATATATATAGTTATTCAGTTATCTTGCTGCATAAGAACTATCAGACCAAGAAGGAAAAAAAAATTGAGCAAGAAAACAAAATGCAAGCAAACAACAGAAAGAATGAAAATGCTATGTTGTGGTACACACAGTTCCCATAGTCCTTTCTCTGGGTGTAGATGTCTCTCTTCATCATTTAACAATTGGAACTGGTTTTAATTATCTCATTGTTGCAGAGAGTCACGTCCATCAGAATTGATTATTATATAGTCTTGTTGCTGTGTATAATAATCTCCTGGTTCTGCTCGTTTCACTTGGCATCAGTTCACGTAAGTCTCTCTAGGCCTTTCTGAAATCACCCTGTTGGTTGTTTCTTAAAGAACAATAATATTCCATAACAATTAATATAACATAATTTATTCACCATTCTCCAATAGATGGGCATCCATTCAGTTTCCAAATTCTTGTCACTAGAAAAAGGGGTGCCACAAACATTTTTGCACATGTGAGTTCCTTCCCTCACTTAAGATTTCTTTGGGATATAAGCCCAGTAGAAACATTGCTGGATCAAAGGGTATGCACAGTTTGAAAGCCCTTTGGACATAGTTTCAAATTGCTCTCCAAAGTGGTTGGATTCATTCACAGTTCCACCAACAATGTATCAGTGTCCCAGTTTTCTCACATCCCTTCCAACATTTGTCATTATCTTTTCCTGTCATTTTAGCCAATCTAAGAGGTATGTAGTGGTATCTCAGAGTAGTCTTAATTTGCATTTCTCTGATCAATAGTGATTTGGAGCATCTTTTCATATACCAAAAAATAAGTTTCAATTTCTTCATCTGAAAATTGTTCATATCAATTGAAGAATGGCTTGATTTCTTATAAATCTGAATCAATTCTCTATATATTTAGAAATGATGCCTTTATCAGAATCTTTGACTGTAAAAATGTTTTCCCAGTTTATTGCTTCCCTTCTAATCTTGTCTGCATTAGTTTTTTTTTTTTTTGTACAAAAACTTTTCAATTTGATGCAATCAAAATTTTCTATTTTGTGATCAGTAATGATCTCTAGTTCTTCTTTGGTCATAAATTCCTTCCTCTTCCACAGGTCTGAGAGGTAAACTATCCTGTGTTCCTCTAATTTATTTATAGTCTCATTCTTTATGCCAGGAAAGGAATCTTAAAAGGACCACACCCGCATCACTGTCAACTTGAGCCCTCTGTGCCCGAGGGCAATCCTAGTCTAACATGCAGCCTCTCCTAATACTCAGCTGCAGGAGAATCACTGTATCTTGGTGAGTAGCTCAGCAGTTCTCGCCCACTGGTGTAGGTGGTAGGCTAGACAGTAAGTGAAACTGCTGCAGCTTCCTTCCAGTGGTTTAAACCCTGGGTGGGTCTTGTTTACCCTTAGGGGAGGATTCCTAGAAGCCTGAGCCACCCCCAGGGTTTGGGAATAAGCATCACTGGACTGGGGAAGGAGTCTCATAGAAGCTACTGTTTAAGTTATTTCCTGACTTGGGGAATACTGACTTGGGGAAACTAGAGCCAAAGGCACTAAAATGGCATTAGGATCCTTTGAAGCCCATCTGCCTCTTCTCTGAAGACCTGGGTTCGAGTCTGCTTTGATCCATACTACCTGTGCGATGCTAGAAAGTCACTTATCTCAAGTGTCTAAGGCAACTCTATTAGACGGTAAATTTAAGATATGGTGTCAACCTTCATTGGAATAGAAATTTTTTTACACAGCTGAAATTACAGCTTCGATCCCATTCCCTTTCCGCAGTTAGCCCATGCACTTCTAAAGTTTCTCCTGGTACTATGTGATTTGGGAAGAATAGTTCTCCAGAAAAAGAAGAAAGAAAGAAAAGGAGAAATGGAGGGAGGGAAGGGAAAGTGGACTGAAAACTGTTAAGTGGCAAATGTAGAATGAAGCTAAACATATATTCATTCTCTCTGTCTCTGTCACACACACACACACACACACACACACACACACACACACACATCATTCTTCTAGATATTGATACCTCTCTTTCTGTATTTTCCTTCAGAGAATCTTAGATTCAGAAATGAAAGGGACCTTAGAGACCATCCAGAATAATGCTCCATTTTACAGATTGAGAAAAAAGATGTTGCTTCAGGTCCTAAAAGTTATGAGGTTGAGCCAGAATTCCAATGGAGGTGTTGGACTCTGACTCCAAATATAGCCTTTTTTTTCTTAGAATATAGCTTTTTATTTATAAGATATATGTATGTGTAATTTTTGGAATTGACCCTTGCAAAACCTTCTATTCCAACTCTCCCTCTTCTTCCCCCCCACCCCCTCCCACAGATGCCAGATTGACCAATACGTGTTAAATATGTAAAAGTATATGTTAAATACAATATATGTATACATATTCATACAGTTATTTTGCTGCACAAGAAGAATCAGACTTTGAAATAATGTACAATTAACCTGTGAAGGAAATAAAAAATGCAGGCAGACAAAAACAGAGGGATTAGAAATGCAATGTAGAGGTTCATAATCATTTCCCAGAGTTCTTTCGCTGGGTGTAGCTGGTTCAGTTCATTACTGCTCTATTGGAACTGATTTGGTTCATCTTATTGTAGAAGAGGGCCACATCCATCAGAATTGATCATCATATAGTATTGTTGTTGAAGTATATAATGCTCTCCTAGCCCTGCTCATTTCATTCAGTCTTGGTTCATGTAAGTCTCTCCAGGCCTTTCTGAAATCTCTTGCTAGTTATTTTTTACAGAACAATAATAATCCATAATATTCATATAAAACAATTTATTCAGACATTCTCCAATTGATGGACATCCACTCAGTTTCCAGTTTCTGGCCACTACAAACAGGGCTGCCACAAATATTCGTGCACATACAGGTCCCTTTCCCTTCTTTGAGATCTCTTTGGGATATAAGCCCAGTAGTTACACTGCTGGATCAAAGGGTATGCACAGTTTGATAACTTTTTGAGCATAGTTCCAAATTGCTCTCCAGAATGGCTGGATGTATTCACAATTCCACCAACAATGTATTAGTGTCCCTGTTTTCCCACATCCCCTCCAATACTCTGCATGATCTTTCCCTGTCATTGTAGCCAGTCTGACAGGTGGGTAGTGGTATCTCAGAGTTGTCTTAATTTGCATTTCTCTGATTAATAATGACTTGGAGCATCTTTTCATATGGCTAGAAATAGTTTCCATTTCTTCATCTGAAAATTGTCTGTTCATATCCTTTGTTCTTATCATTTGAAGAATGGATTGCAAATATAGCCTTTCTTTCCTCTGCCATCCCCACCCCACAACCTACTCACTTAAATGACTCCACACCATCTTAGTTTAGCTCAGAAATCCCACTTCCTCCTCTCCCTTTCATTATTCACTTCTAATCTTAAACTTCTCTAGCACTTTGTAGCCTTCAAAGCACTTTCACACATAATCTCATTTTACTCTTCACCCTTTCAGAACCACCCACTCACTGAATTATTTCAGGCAAAGATTACCCCCATTTTACAGGTGAGGAAACTGACTCAGAGATCTCCTGGGTAGGCAAAATACTGACTTTTCAGTTGGCAAATCTGCAATCAACATGACTTAATGCTGGGCTTTACTTTTACTATGGATTTACAAAACTGGGATAGATCCTAGTCATGAGAAAAGCTCATTTTGACCAGATTGAGAATCAGTCATGAATCTCTCTGGGTTACTAACATAGGAGTTCTCCTCCAATGAAGCAATCAAAGAAAGGCAAGCTGTTCTGTGCTTGCTGTCACAGTGATTTCCAATCATATCTCTAGCTTAACTGGTTCCATTCTATTGTGCTTGCCCACTGTGCCCTAGAAGGATCTGGGAAAAAACAAAACAAAACAAAAAACACCTAAACTCCTCTTTTCCTGTAGTAATTCCAGTCCCTGAAATATTAAAAAAAGGTTCTCTGGTTACCTCTAGCTTTAGATGGTTCCTGCTGCTATAACCTTCCACTGTTAAACCCTATAACTGAATACCATTCTTTTTCCTCAAAGCTGCTACCATACTCTCTTTATGATACAACACAGACAAAGAAATCAGTGTAACCTTCTGGTGATCTAGACATATGGGACAAAAAGATTCATTTTAAAGGACTTAATAATTAAAACTAAAATTTAGATGTAATGCTTACAGCTCTGAATCATTTCCCCCCCCAATTGTTCAATTATTGTTCTCACCGTTTTTAGATCTGTGTTCTCATCTGGAAGCAAAATGACCATGTCCATTTGTCCTCCAACATAGGGTAGAACTAGGATCTTCGTAGACACTTCTCTTAAGTAGGTCATGGAAAACGTAGATTTCTGAAACATCATTTGTACTGGTTTCTGCTTGTCCTAAAAAGAAATAAATGCACATGAAAGTGAATCCGGGGCAATTGAAGGGGGTACATAAAATCAATACAACATTCTAAAAAAAATGACATATTTGCATGCCCCTATCTCATGTCTTTAGATTATAAATCCTCTGAAGGTATAAATTGTTCATAGAGTGATACCTTCATGCCCTGAGACTTGTTTCCTTAAGAGGAAATGGGCTAAATTCATCTATTGAAAAAATAGAACTTTTGTTCTTTCCTGTGACATAGTGCTGCTCTTGGCAGGCAGATATGAATAAAAATAAATCTAAGACTAAAGCCCCTGGGGCAGCTAGGTGGTGCAGTGGATAGAGTACCAGAGCTGAAGTCAGGAGGACCTGAGTTCAAATCTAGCCTCAGACACTTAATACTGCCTAGTTATGTGACCCTGGGCAAGTCACTTAACTCCAATTACCTCAGGGGAAAAAAAAAAAAAAAAGACTAGAGTCCCTAAGTTTCCTTTTTCTTTCTTTGGGATTTCTCATAATTAAAGCACTTAGTACTCTCCTTTTCCCTTCTTCCCCTTCATCCTATAAGAACAAGGAAGGTTCAAAATTGAGCTAAGTCCACAACTGAATATTTAGTTACACCTCAGTGTGAATAAGTTTCACTCAAATTGCATCAAAAATTTATTTCTGATCTGATGGTGATATGAAACTAGTTAAAACTATATATTACATATATATATATATATATATATATATATATTTGAAACTAGTTAAAGGAATTTCATGTCACCAAGAAATGGGTGAGCTAAAATTTTAAAAAAATATAAAACAAAATTTGCAATATTTTATCCCACTCAAAAAACACTTTTTCTACACATAAGACTTACCTACACATAAGTGTTCCTTTTTAAGGTAATAACTATTAGGGAAAGAATAGAAAAGGAACTAGTTCTTATCTTTCCCCACAACCTCTTCTATGTTCTCTATGTTTCTAGAACATTTTACATTGTTCCAATTAGTGGGAGGATTATTTTTTTGTTATGTTTTGTATTGTAGAATATTTTTTCTAATAATGTTTTATGTTTTGCAATTACACATAGGACAATTTTAAATATTCTTTTTAAAATACTACTTTGAATTCCAAAATTTCTCCCTCTGTCTCTCTTTCCTCCCTTATCCCTAAGACAGTAAAGCATTTGATACAGAATCTGTGGAAATACCCCTGAGACTAACATTTCTTTTTTCTGTGAGTTAATCTATATCCTTTGCATCTCTATGATAATATAATTAAAAAAAAAAACGGACATTAATCTTAGGGGTACTTCCACATGTCTAAATAAGGTTTAATGGTATTGTGGACCATATTTCATCATCAACTAATGTCTAAAGACTCTTTTTGCCATTACCAATGAAGTTTCTGAAATAAGAGTACATTGATAGAGAACTTTGTTTATTCTTTGGAATTTGAGGTATTTAACAGTTGCTTGACAGTTAACAGAAAAGCATTTAGATCAATAATACCTTCTCTAGGTTTTATTATATATGTGTTTATGCATATGTGTGTGTGCACGTGTGCGTGCGAACACATACATACACATATGTAGAGAGAGATACAGATAGACATATAGGTACACACATACTCATATATATCAACCTCCTACAAAGTCTACCCTATTACATATTTTATTACTTGATGATACTAATTCACATTAATCTCTCTCCCTAAGACCTTTTGCACTTACAGTCTCTCCTATAAAATGGGAAGCTTAAATTCTTTCTAGTCTCTGAGCTGCTCAATGATGTAATTCTTTATTATGTCTGAATATATATAGAAAAAAAAATCCCTTCTGGAGATAGCTCTAGACGGGGATAAAGAGGATGCAGAGAGGAAGTATATAGTTAAGGAAAGAAAAGGAAAAGAATTAAATTCAGAGTCCGGTAGAAAAGAAAGTAGACTTCTCAGCCCAATGATTATTAAGCTTAGATCAAAAGACTTCTTTTTAAGAAAGTATCAAAAGACTCTTGAGGAAAGATTACTTGGAAATCAAAGATCACACAGAGATAGCTTCGATGAGGAAAATAACAACTCTCCAAAGGAGACCTTAATACTTCTCTTAGGTTTGCCTTGCTAATAAATAGCTTCCCACAATGTATCCTCAGTGACCAAGATAAAAATTATTGCCAAACTGAAAAACAGGAGAGAGCATGTTCTCTTCTTTCATGATTTACCATGACAACTTTATAAGAAAGTAAACATACAGAAATATCAAGGAAACTGTCTTCCAGATTGTAAGGTCTATTGTAAGGAAAATAATGGCATAATAAGTGAAATGAAGGAAAACTGAATTGTGGAATTGAATTTTTTTTTTGACCTTGATAGAAGAAATCATATTTTCAGAGAACTTGCAGTTCTAATAAACTATAGCACTACAAATGACTTTGCCTTAAAACAACCACAGACTTGAAAAATAAAAACAAGTATTCAGTTATTAACACTGTATAAACAAGCTATTTCTTTTTTTCATTTTTAATAATTTATTTATTTTAAATACACATTGTTTTATGAATCATGTTGGGAGAGAAAATTCAGAACAAAAGGGAAAAACCATGGGAGAAATTAAAAAAAAAACACAGAAAAAAAAAAGTGAACATAGTATATATTGTATTACATTCAGTCTCCATAGTTCTTTTTCTGGACGCAGATGGCATTTTCTGTACAAAGTTTATCAGGATTGCTTTGGAAAGTTTGATTTCTTTATTATATCAGAAAATAGAAGGGAAAGTCCTTCCAAGGGAGAAAGAAAAAGATAGAGAGATGAAGAAGAGTTAAGTAAAGAAAAAGAAGAGTTTAAGTGTGTTGTTAGTCTTTCATCTATATCTTAAGAAAAAAAGGGAACATGTTGGTTCTTTCCCATTGCCCCAGTTGCCCATTGAATTCTAGGACATTGCAAAATTGCAACTTACCTTGTTGATTTTGAACATTCGTTCTTTTGTTGCATGTTTTTCAAATTGATTTTGCCATTTTCCTTTGAAATAGATAGCATTCACAAGTACCAGAGAGGTCAGTTAATCAATAGAACCATTAGTTAGTAGTTCTACAATCTTACCTGTATTAAAACATTACAGATTAAATTTAGTGGAGATGTAGCTATAATCACAACTAAAACAAATGAGATAATATATATACAGCATTTTATAAACTTTAAACAAGTCTAGTTAGCCTCCTCCTTGTGCTCTTCCTCCTCATTATCATAACATTGATTATATGATCGATCAATAAATACATTAAGCAGAGTTTCAGTTGTAACAATTTACTCAAGTACAATCATTCACCTTTACATAGCACTGCTAATAGTTATACAGTCCACAGTGATCTATCCATTATATGTTATCAAGGAAAAATATATACCAAAATCTTTTCTAGTATAATAACAAAAATATCTCTGAATACCATGGTTAGTTTGTAAGTAAAAATCATTTTCAACTATATATCATCCCTCTTTTCACTGTGTTAAAGAAAAATTCTCTTTACAGCTCCAAAATGTGTTAACACCTAGCATCTCATGAGACTCATAAAAATCCCATGAGGTTTTTGATGTTAGGATAAGCCCCCATGCATAAATAAAGAAAATGAATCTTAGAAAACTGAGGAGACTCCAATTTCACACAACTAATAAATGGCATATCTTGGATTCTGGTTTTCTGATTCCAGCCCTTTTTTTGTTGTTGTAGCTATTTTTTCTTTATATATGTTTTTTATATTTATTTCACTAAATTTCCATATTTATTTCATATTTATTCATATTCTGATTTATTGCATATTTATTTAACTAAAGTTTTATTACACTAAATATTTTATGATTACATACAAATACATATTTATATTCATTTTTTTTAAATTTTGAATTCCACTGAGCAAGAAAAAATCTCCAGGGTCGGTTGGAATCACAAATGAATTCTATCAATTATATTTAATGATCCACTAATTCCAATATTATATGAACTATTTGAAAAAATAGGCAAAGAAGGATTCCTGCCAAAATTTTTTTATGGCACAAATGTGGTACTCATACCTGAATCTGGAAAAGCTAAAGCAGAGAAAGCAAATTATGGTCCACTTTTCCTAGTAAATATGCATGCAAAAATTTTAAATAAAATATTAGCAAAGAGATTATAATAAGCTATCACCAGAATAATATACTCTGATCAAGTGGGATTTATATCAGAAATACAGGTCTGGTTCAATATCAGGAGAACTATTGGCTTAATTGATCATATTAATAACAGAACAAACAGAATCCATATGATTATTTCAATCAATGTAGAAATAGCTTTTGAAAAAAATACAGTATCCATTCCTATTAAAAACACTAGGGAACAAAGGAACAAATTTAGTTTTGCTTAAAATGATAAGCAGCATCTATCTAAAACCAAGTAGTATTCGTAACAGGAAAAAAAATAGAAGCATTCCCAATTACATCAGGGTGAAAAAAGGATGCCTATTATTACCACAATTGTTCAATACTGAACTAGAAATGTTAGCATGAGTAGTAAGAGAAGAAAAAGAAATAGAAATAATTGGAATAGGAAATAAGAGAATAACTTTAACTCTTTGTAGATATTAAGAAGATATACTTAGAAAATTCTAAATAATCACCTAAAAAGTAATTGAAAATTAATAATTTTAGTAAAGTTTCAGGACATAAAACAAACCCACATAAATAATCAGCTTTTTAATATGTTACCAATAGAACCTAGCATCAAGAGACAGATAAATTCCACTTAAAATAACAGTAGAAATCCACTGTAAAATCTTTGGGAGTCTTCATGCCAAGACAAACCCAAGAAATACAGGAACACAATTACAAACTACTTTTCTCATAAGTAAAGTCACATCCAAACAATTGGAAAAATATAAATTGCTCATGTTTAGAGTGAGCTAATATAATAATATTGACTATTTTACCCAAATTAGTCTACTTATAAAATGCCATACCAATCAAAATGCCAAAAATTAGTTTATAAAACTAGAAAAAACAATAATAAAATTCATCTGGAAAAAAAAAGTCAAGAATATCAAGGAAATTAATGAAAAAAATTGCAGAGGATGGTGAACTAGCAGTATCATTCCTAAAACTGTATTAAAAATTAGCAGTGATCAAAACCATTTGGTACTGGCCAAGAAATAGAGTGGTGGCTCAGTGGAGAAAGTTAGGGATACAAGACACAATAATTGATGACTAGAGTAATCTATTGTTTGATGAATTCAAAGGCTCTAGTTTCTGGGATAAGAACTCATTATTTGAAAAAGTGCTGGGGACACTGGGAAATAGTATGGCAGAAACTAGGTATAAACCAACATCTTACAACTTCTACCAAGAGAAGGTCAAAATGGGTACAAGATTTCCACATAGAAAGTGATATACTGAAAGCAAATTAAGAGAGCAAGAGGTACTTTAGCTGTCACATTTATGGAGAAGGAAAGAATTTCTAATCCAACAAGAAATAGAGAACATTATAAAATGCAAAATAGATCATTTTGATTGCATTAAAGGAAAGTTTTTGCACAAACAAAACCAATGCAGCCAAGATTAGACATGAAGCAGAAAGCAGGGAAACAATTTTTGCAGCCACTATTTTGCCTCAAGGCCTCATTTCTTAAATTTGACAGAGTCAAATTTATAAGAATTCAAGTCATTCCCTACTAACAGATAAGTGATCAAAGGATATGAAACTTTATTTTTTAAAAGTTGTTTAGAGGAATATGTTGCAAATGACAAATTGAGGGTTTTCTCTATTCTGACATCTTGGCTCTACCTCCGAGAAGTTCCTAAACCTCCTTACTATAACATATGTTGCAATAAATACTTGGCAATCACAAAAATAATTATGTGAGATTCTACCTTGGCCTTGAAAGGTTAACCAATTTACAATGCATTTACTTAGAATTTGAGTCAATTTAAATATGGTCATCAGAATAAAATGTGTACAGCTTGAATACATGTAAATACATATATTTAAAAGGCACAGAAAGACAGGGGAATAGGGTTTTACATGGCTTGAACAAGAATATGGTAACATTGTTTGAGGTGGATGGAAAACTTTAGGAAGCAACATAAAATGAGAATCTGTCTTAGGTTCCTAACAGTAGAATGGTTATTTTAGCCATTCAATAAATGAAGAAATGCATTGTGATTGGAAATGATTCATCCTAGTAGCTGATTACAACATTCAGAAACATTCTTGATACTGAGGACATTGAAACTCAGGGGAAAGAAAAAGGAAATTAAATAACATTTAATGGACAGATTTCTGTCTACTTTTTAATGTTAGAAATGACTCCTTTTTATATTTTGGAAAATAGTTATCAAAACCACAAATTGCCATCTCTAAAAGAAGTAAAATAAAGTCCCATGATTTTTTACCTTCAGTCTTTTCTTCTACCCACTTATTTATATGTTTTCTTGTTTCCTCTGATGCATTAGCAAAGTCAAGTTCTTCCATTTTTGAAAGGTAGAATGTTTGACAGGATTCCTTAAAAGACTAAACAGTAGAATAAACAATACAATAAGTGTCACAAGTCCAAAATTAAATTTCATCAATGCAATGCAATGCAAATTTTGAACTCTTCTTAATACTCACAAACATATTATCGTTCACCATAAAGTAATCCCAAACTTTGCGTTTGACTTGGATGAACTTTTATGTCTTTAACTAAACAAATCTAATGACTTAAGTATTAGAAATCAAGGCTTGTTAAATACTTTTATATTTTATTAGCACAAATAAGTCACTTAAAAAGCAAAGATTATGGTCGGAAATCCAAAGGAAGACTAAAGAAGTGGCAAAGTTCTCCAATAAATCAACAAATTGCTATTTAAAAATAAACTGTCAGAAAAAAATGTTTAATCTAGATAGTCATTGTCTATAGGTTCAAAGGATCACAGATCTTGAATTGAAAGACTTTAGAAAACATCAGTCCACCCCTTCTATTTTTAGACAGGTAAAACTGAGGCCCAGAGAGATTTGTCCAGATAACAAGTAGCAGAGGTGAGATTTGAATTCTGGTATGCTTTGTCCACTAAACCTTACTGTTACTTCTTTGAAATTATAGATAATAACACGGCTGACTTTTTCAAATACTTCCAACTGAATCTTTAATACATGACAGATGAGGTACTCTTGTCATTCTTTAACTTGAAAATGTCACTGATTTCCTTAAGTTGATATAGGGAGAAATAATAGACAAGACTTACTGACATAAAATCATGAGTCTTTTCTCCAAAAAGTCTGTTGGCAATTCTTAGCAGACATTGATCACCAGATTTATTAGCTTCTTCAAGAAAAAACTGAAAACTTTGATGGACATCTGTACCTTTGTTTAAAGAAAGAACCTATATAGAAAAACAAAAGTACAACTTCAGGACTATTTTCCTTTCTTTTAAAACAAAAAAATAAACCCTCAAAGGAAAATCAACTGAAAGATCCACAGAGACTGAAAGTATTTAAAATTAAAAGTTGAGGACATCACCCAATTCTATAAAGTCCATTAGCCCCTTAGGCATTTAGGAACAAATACAAATCTTTTTTGTTCAGCATTTAAAGCCCTTTACCATCTGGGTCTAACCTACCTTTCCAGAGTTATTATATATTACTGCACTTCATATTTTTATCTTCCTCACTTTCTCATGGACCGCCCCAAATAGTGACCTCATAGTTATTCCTCCAAGCCATGGTAAAAAAAAGTAAGATTATTCTGCATTAGTAACCTTAGGCACATTTCTATCCTGAATGCCTACTCTCCATTCCACAGAGACCAGACAGATCATCCACATATTAT
Source organism: Sarcophilus harrisii (assembly GCF_902635505.1). Classification (NCBI taxonomy): domain Eukaryota; kingdom Metazoa; phylum Chordata; class Mammalia; order Dasyuromorphia; family Dasyuridae; genus Sarcophilus; species Sarcophilus harrisii. The sequence continues at coordinate 430,161,667 of NC_045426.1, forward strand.
TTCCTTTCCTTCACTTTCTATGGCTACACCATTGAAAAAGTTCAGCTCCTTTGAGATGTGGCTTTGGAGAAGTACAAAAAGTTTCATATAGTTTGGTCTAGTTGCTTTTTATTTTGTTTTTTGTTTATTTGTTTTCTCTTAGTCCCAAGTACCTGTTGTATCTGTGCAGCAGTATTTCCCTTGGCCCCCTCTAAGACCATAGTCAGGGCACAATAGAGACTCAAGGGAGAGTAAAACACATTCTGCGAGCTATCTTTTTCAGTAATTTCTTTAAAAACATTCAAAGTAAAAGTGTTGATTGCATCAGAGAGCGCATCCATCATGTAACTCCTAGAATGAGAAGACAAAGAAACATATTACATGAAAATGAGTCATTTCTGTTTGTATGCATCGAATGCATCTACTACTTTTTGACTCTACATCATCTTCAATGATTAACAACTTCAATTTAATAACAATAGTAAAGTGCATATATATATATATATATATATATATATATATAGTGGTTTAATGTTTACAAAGCACTTGACATATCAATTCATTTTACTTTCAAAGCAACCCACCAAGGAAGGTGCTATTATTTTGCTCATTTAAAAGATAAGGAAACTGAGGCAAACAGAGGTGAACTAAATCACCCTTAGTCATACAGCTAAATAAGAGTCTAAGATTTGAATGGAGGTCTTCCTGACTCTAAATCCAGTATTATATTCACTGTCCTAATTAGTTGCCTCCCTAAATGAACAAAATAAAAATATTAATAGGATACCAGAAAAAAGTCAATAAATTCATTTTTGCTGATTATTATTATCATTATGACTCATAGCTGGAAAATACTTTGATGTTAACAAGAGACTTTGTATCAATTTCTTGCTTCCCAAGTGGAAATATAACTAATAATATTTCTTTCTGATCTCCTAAACAAGCGCTGTCCAGGATCTGCCAGTAACTAGCTTTGTTATTTTGACTAGATTATTCCGTTCCTCTGGGCTCTTCATCTCGAATCCCTCTGTGGTTACTGACAATTTTAAAACTGTATGAATGTTTCCAAATGAAAACCATCCTTCTCTCCCCCATGCAGAGATGGTGTAATGAGACTCCTGCCCATTTCTTTCTGCACATTTCCAGGGCAAGTATCACCTGGAACCTAATAGCTGGGAGAGACTTGCTTCTGCTCCCATCAAGGCCTTCGGAAGTCCCCTTCCTTTTCCTCCTCCCATCTCAGTACTGATTCTGAGAAGGAAGTGCTGAGAATGGATCATCTAGGTCTTTGCTAGCTTACCAAGATAGAGAAAGTCTGAACTTTACAGCCCAAGTTGCTCCCTGAGGCAAGAGGGAGGAGCACTGATTATTTAGACATTTTGATCTTAATTGGGCGGCTTTAAGTGCATCATTATGACACCCCAGGTTGCAGCCTCGGGAGACTTTTTAGCTGAATCATCTGCATTGACAAAACCATCATAAATCTACCATTACCTTATTTAATCAGCCTGTCAAATTAGGATGTCAAAGCTCCAGGTTATATTTTTTCTATAAAAGACCTTAACTGTACCTCACTAACTTGCTAACTCCCTTCTAGAGTTATCCCAGCCGTAATTCCGATTTAAGGAGTCTTCCCCTTAATGGCGTCTTCTTCCTTATTACTACTAGAAAACTTTTCTTCCCCTCTTTTAAGCGCTAAAAATCCTTGTGGATATATTCTTCACTTAAAAGTTAAATAAATAATATCCTTGCTCTTGATTCTATACCTACAAATTCTTTTAAGACACACCCCATAACCTGAATATATTTTGGGGACCAACAGCCCAGAATCTCAATATTAGCCGGGTTGATACTGCAATTCAGTTTTCGCAGTTTCGCTGTGCTCGGGGGTCAGGCCATTAGATCTAGAGACCTCAACGGAGCTCTCCAACTTCGGAGAATATCAAGAGCATCTACGCCAACTGCTTTCCAACAACCCTATGCTTAATCCATAAGACACAGACTAGGAAGCCCAGACGTGCCCCAGAGTGCCGGAAAAACCGGCAAGTGGAAAAAAGAACTCTTCTCATTCCCAAGCGAGCGCTCAGAACCTACTCGCCTCTGCCAGGCTTCCATGACAGGTTCGAGCTACAAGTATTCGCAGTCAGAAGCTACAAGCTGCCTCTCGCGCTCTGGCCCAAGGACTTTCGAGTTTCAAAACCCAGACACAAGATCAAAGTCAGGGAGCTAGGCTCCCCAAAGCCTGAGCTGGACAGCCCTGATCTCAGGGCCAAGTAAGAAAGTGGACTTGGTAGACCAAGGACCCCCTTCGTCCTCTGTACACCGCCTCTAGCAAAATAGGGCAATCCCGCTCCAACGCTCGGGCTTTCCCAGTACTCGGCCATAAAATCAGAGCAGATGCGTGAGTTGTTTTGTCTTCCACTTCCTACCTGTGTGGGCTGTACAGCGGACCTTAAAAGCAGCAGCTATAGCTTCCTTCCATGCACCTTCCTTCCATCCATTACAAACCCCGAGAGAAGTCCTGCTTTTAAGCCCAGCTGTTTGCCCTCTAGGGGATGATTCTGAGAAGGCTGAGACACACCTCCTAGATTTGGGAATAAGCACTTTTGATCTGGAGGAGGAGTCTGGCAGAAAATAATTTACTCCTACTCTTTAAACTATTTCCTGGCTTGGGGCATACTGGAAATCTGGTGCCCAGGGAACTAAAGTGGCATTAAGATCCATTGGAGCCCAGCCGCCTGATGTCTGAGGCCCGGATTCCAGTGTGGCTATGATCCATATTGTCTGTGTGACGCTAGGAAAATAGTTTAGTTTCTCAAGTGTCTTAGGTAACTCTCTTAGACTGTAAATTTCAGAGAAGATTCCAGTCCTCATTGAAATAGGAAATTTTCTACACCGCTAAAATAAGAGGTCCGGTCCCAATCCCTTTCCTCAGTCAGTCCATGCACTTCTAAACCTTCTCCTGGTAACATGGGATTTAGAAAGAATAATTCTCCAGGGAAGGAAAGAAGAAAGGAAAGAACAAATAGAGGTCGTGAGGGGAAATCGGACTGAAAACCATGCTAAACAATTTGCCTAAAACCTCTTCTTTTCCTGTACTCTAAGTAGCCCACAGAAAAAAAGTGAAAAGAGTGAGAGCTTAAAGCTTTTAAAGATGATATAGTCTGTTCGGAGAGAGAATGGGGGAGAGACAGAGACAGAAACAGAGAGACAGAGAGAAAAGAAAGAAAGAGGAAGAGGAAAGAGGAGGAAGAGGAGGAGGAGGAGAAGGAAGAATAAGAGAAGGAAGAGGAGAAGAAGGAGGAGGAGGAGAAGAAGAAGAAAAGAAGAAGAACGAGGAGGAGGAGGAGGAGGAGAAAAAGGAGAAGAAGAAGAAGAAATATATGTGTATATGTACACATATATTTTAAATATAATACAAAGAATATATTAAAAGCCCAAGGAACATATGAATTACTTACTAATAATTGATAGTAATGAGAGCTAATTTCACCATAAAGTGAGACATCATAGAGGAAATGGCATTTAGTTCTGAAAGCTGTTTGCATTTCTGTTACTTGGTTTCAAGGTTTGGAAGATCATACTAGAAAGAGGAGATGGAGAAATTAAAAATACAGAATTAAGATGAGAGTGGCTACTTCAAGGAAGAGTACAAAAGAGTTAGAATCACTGATGTAAAAACATTATCAGATTTCAACTTTTTTCATACAAAAGAGGAAAGGGAGGGCCAGAGATATTAATCAACAGACATTCATTGGCTTTTCTCAGTAGCACATGTGGGTCACCAGCCTCAAAGATAGAATGGATCAAAATGTTGTCTTATTTGGCCACACTCTGAACTTGACTGCTTAGAATGAAATTGGCAATTGTGAAAATAAATGATAGCCACCAAGATCCAAATACTATTTGTAATGAAATCCAGAGAGTAAAAACTAAAATGTTTTCTTTTCTCCCAGACTGATGTTCCAAAATGATGCTTGTCAATGCATAAGGAAACACTTTTCATGGAGTACAACAAACAAAATACATCTCAGATTTCAAAAGAAATGAGCCCCATTCTGGGAAATGACAGTGACATACCTAGGGACCCTCTCACTTATTCTAGATTATTTATGCAATTCTTTATTTTTCCACTGTACAAATATATGTGAATTGTATGTATATATATATATATACATATCTATATGTGTTTGTATGCACTAACCCTATTCTGAAGACCCATGATGAAGCATGTTATCTATAGTCTCAAAGATGATAGACTGTAAGTTTAGATTCATCTCAGTCAAAGCACCTGGCATGAAGTAGGGACTTTATACATGCTTGTTATTAATTGATCCCTTATTATATATAGAAGAAATATTACTTGAATATTTCTATGAGGAGTAAGAAAATGACTGGTTGATTCGGGGGTCAATACTTGGAGGAGACAGAGACAGAAACAGAGAGAGAGAAACAGAAAGAGAGAGACAGAGAGAGGTATAAAAGCATATATTCTCTCCCCCACCCCCTGCCAAAGAACTGCCATAAAGGCCAGTAAATTGTCTGTTGTCTTTCAAACCTGACTTTTAGAACACCGAGTTTTTATCCCCAACTTCAGTAGACCAGTAGCATTACACATTCTCTTTTACAATGATAATGCTGTTTCTTGACAGCCTGCTTTGTGACTTGATTGATTCTAACAGTCACTGGACTATAGGATTAGAACAAGGACAAGATTTATATCTTATCTAGTCTACTCCCTACATTTCACAGTGAGGATGGAAGCCTAGAAAGGTCAAGTCACCAGGTTCACACTAGTAAGTGATAGAGCCAGAATTTAAACACAGACCCTCTGTAAGCAGGTGAGGAAAGTGAGGTTTAGAGATATTATATGTCTTCATTGAGAAAAGAAGTAGTTCCACTATTAGAATCTAGGTTTCCTGATTCCTACTGGAACATTATTCCATCTATTACATGAGAATATATTTCTATTGAATTCTGAAATTAATTTTTCCTGATGAGCCTTAAGTAGCAATGTAACATAATAACATTAAGGTTTATGTCACTTGATTTGGGGATCATTAACTTATATTTTTAGGATCCATGTGTTCATCAGAAAACTTAATGACCATGCTCAGCTCCTCAGCCTCATCTGGGAACTCTAGGATTTTGGTGGATATTTTCTTTATGTATATCCCATATTAAATGTTGCCTACTTAAACACCATCTGCATTAGCCTTTTCTCATTCTGGTGGGAAAAAGATGAACATGACATTAACATTAGATTATTGAAGGCGCTAATAAAACTTCCTGAAAAGATGCACTTGACATAAAGAAATTTTCATGATGCATACAAAGGAATAGAATGCCAAAATGTCCTTAACTAATAGCTGCTTAAAAGAGTCTTCAGTGAAAAACAGGGAAAAAGTGGGGAGGAGGGAAGGGAACCACTACCTGAACTTTTAGAAAATTAAGTTATTGCTACATGGGAAGGATTTCTTTATTTAATCAACTTACATGGAATCTTCTTCGCTTCCCATGCCAGGAAGTCAGGGTTTTTCCCCTTTGACAAAATAAAAGAGACACATTACCTCCATTTGCCATAATACCTACTTGAGTAAATATGAAACACTTAAAAATCCTGATATTGAATTTCCATTTTTCTTATCGTTCCATAAAACTATACTTGCTACAAAGTGGAACTGTGCATTTTTAAAGATCACCCATTCCTCTCTGCAAATTAACTACTTATGCAAGACCATAGTTAAGTGTACAGGTTGAAGGACCAGGGTCTGGTCCTTCAGGAGAACTGAACCACTAGTGAGGTGAGAGATTTTTAGAGATCTTACAAATGGGGTTCAGCAGTTTTGTCTAGTTAGTTCCTGATCTGACTAAACGAGACTGTTTATGTTTCTCAAAACACCCCATGCACTTCCTTCCTCTCCTTTCTACTTTCCAGTAGGTCGTTCTCTTTGCTTTGAAAGCCACACTCCACATTCATCTCTACCCCAAAAAATGCTTTCATCTTTTAAAGTCCAGATGTCACTTCAACTCCACAATATCTTCAGTGATTACTATATTCCTAAGTAATCCCTCCATTACTCTGTATTCTTATTGATTTCTTTTCTATCACTTTTCTCTAGCACTAATTAAAAGGATTTGAGTTGAGGGTACTAGAAGCAATAAAAATCAAGTGACTTGCCCAGGAGCACACAGTAACTGTTGGAGGTTGGATTTGAATTCAGGTCCTCCTGACTCCAAGACTGGTGTTCTTTCACCTAACTGCCTCAAGATGATTTTTAAATATCTAGGGAAAGAAGTAGTGCTCAACAAGCACCAGCATGGTTTCTTCAAGAACTTAGGCATGGTGGACTATAACAGACAATAGCAGACTAACCTCATGTCCTTTTTTTGATGGCATAATTAGACTGACAGATCAGGAAAATTTATAGGTATAGTTTACTTAGAATTCAGTAGAATATTTGACAAAATCATGCTTTCTTTGTGGACAAGACGTCAACATATGGATTAGATGACAATGATTAGTTGCATTCAGAACTATTTCGTCAATCAAAGAATATTCATTTATAATTTAATGTTGACATAGAGCAAGCTCCCTAAAGGCCCTCTGGAATGTATTTTTAGCTCTATGTTGTCTAACATTTTAATCAATAACATTGGAATAATTGTCAAATTTTTAGAAGGCATAAAGTGAGAGATATTACACCTTCAGTAGAATACCAGAATAATAGATTAAATTTAATAAGAGAGAATTTAATAGATATAACTATAATATATATATATATTTTATATATAATATATATATATAATAGATATAATATAATAGATATAATTCAGAAAGCAGTTGGCAGACAAAAGATCATTTGATCCTCACAAACAACTCTGTTAGATATTCTACTACAAATACTAATAATCTCATTTACAGATATGTAAACAGTTAAGCTTCTCAGCTAAATTATATTACTTCTCTGACCTTCTTTAAGTCCCAACTAAAATCTCATATTTTACAAGAAGTCTTACCCAACACTTCTTAATTCTAGGCCCTTTCCTCTCTTATTTCATATATTTTGGGGGGGGGTAATATTAGTTTTCTTTTTGTTTCCCCCATTAGATTATGAGCTTTCCCAGAAACTTGTCTTTTTTATCTTTTTGTATTCCCAGTGCTTGGCACAATGCCTGGTACATAGGAGGTACATAATAAATGTTAATCAATGACTTGACTATGATCAAAAAATTATTAACTGCTTGAGTAAGGATTTGAATCTAGATCAGCATTTGATCCATTTTGCCTGCTAATGCTATGAGGAATAAAAAAATTAGGTTTCCTAAACCACATTCACAATTATAATACAGTCCTGGAAAAGGCCATCTGAAAATGATCTAGCACTGTAACTGACTATGAACTCCATTTGAGTCAAGAACATGACATGGCCATCAAAGGACTCTTAGATTATTTTAAGAGTGGCAAAGTGTAATGCAGATTAAAACTGCCCACTTACAATAAAAGAGGCTGAGACAGAGTTTGGAGCCAATGGCACTTGATTAAAGGGTCCATCATTCCCTCTACTCTTCTAATGAAGTGGACCTCAGATCTTCCTCACAATCTGAGATGTTTTTATATTTTTTGTTGTTTTTGTATATTTCTGTAGGGCTACATATTCAGACATTCTGGAACTGTTAGACCAAATATAGAATGGTGGAGCTCAGTTACAGAACATCTGGCCTATCCAGAGATTGTCTGGGACTGGCCAGCAGCAAACTCAACATCCATCCCCAAGCAGAAGGTACCATGGTTAGAGGGAAGCTTTTGTTGTGGAGTGTAAGAAATCTCATAAAAATCTACCTGCCAGCCTGTGTGACCAAGAAATTTCTAACTGACAGATCTAGGAACTTAGTATGGGGAACTTGTAAATCAGATTATGAAGTTCATAATTTGGGCCCTGAGTTAGTGAAATAAAAGAGGGGGTAAAATTTAATGTGAAGGAAGAGGAAACAGTTGGAGCAAGCAGTGATAAGTTCTAGGAAATGGGACCTTAAACTGTTTCTTGTAAATTTTTAAATAATGTTTTGATAATTATATTTAACACCTTTGAATTTGTCTTTGATTTTATGTATTTCATTTTATTGATTTGAAAACATTTCCTCAGAGTGCTAGAGGAATCCATGACTCAAAGTTAAGAAACCATGCTCCAGCACTGGTATCTAACTCTAATAAAAATCTATCCCTGAGGGCAGTACCATATGGACTTAGAAAAGCATAAATTAACATTATGGATATTGTATTATATTTTTGCTAATTAAAAAAAAAAAAACATTTCCCAATTACATTGCCATCTGCACTTGTGCACATTCCCAGTGCACTTGAAATTAGAGACACATGGCTTTGGTTCTGACTTCTCTTCTAGGACCTTAGGAATTAAGAGGGAGGTAGAAAAGAAGTAGATAAAAGAATAAATTGTAATCTTTGTTTGTTTGTTTGTTTATAAGGGTATGTTCTGCTCCTGGGAACATGGATGCTCCTACCCTATTTGTCTCAGAACTTTTTCTTTTCTCTGTTTGCAGTAGCTGTAGGTTAGTGGAGAAAAAACCTGCCTGGGAGGCAGGAATCTTGAGTTCTTCTTCTAGCTATATCTCTAACTGTGTAAACCTGGAAAAATTACGTCCCTTCTCTGCCTTCAATTTCCTAATTTGTCAAAATAAGAGGTTGGATTATGTAATAGCAAACTTTTCCATTTTGGTCATGTGGTGATTTTCCTAACGGTCTTGACCTGCTTCCAACTGGTGGGCCTTTTTGGTTTTATTTAAATATTTCTAGATACTTTGATAAAAGTTAAGAGTTAGTAAGATGTAAGACCTCACATGACTTCACTCTTTTTTATTGATACTTCATGAAGACAACTGCAAATTCTTAACTCAAATTCTATATATAACTGATAGAGTGAACATTTGAAAAGTCTATGGTCTTCAGTCTCTCCAGTACTTAATAAAATTCCTAATGTATTGTAGGTGCTTAATAAATCCTTGTTAATTGATGTTTAAAATGTAAGGTGGACTTAAAGTGACTTTTAAATTCTTAAATAAATTATTAGTGAAGTTGTAAACCCATCCCAGCATTCTTTTTTTTCTTTTGAAAAAAATTTCTTTACAACATTATCCCTTGCACTCACTTCTGTTCCGACTTTTTCCCTCTCTCCCTCCACCCCTTTCCCTACATGGCAAGCAGTCTTATACATGTTAAATATGTCACAGTATATCCTAGATACAATATATGTGTGCAGAACCAAACAGATTCTCTTGTTGCACAGGGAGACTTGGATTCAGAAGGTAAAAATAACCCGGGAAGAAAAACAAAAATGCAAACAGTTTACATTCATTTCCCAGTGTTCTTTCTTTGGCTGTAGCTGCTTCTGTCCATCACTGATCACTTGAAACTGAGTTAGATTTTCTCTTTATCGAAGAAATCCACTTCCATCAGAATACATCCTCATACAGTATTGTTGTTGAAGTATATAATGATCTCCTGGTTCTGCTCATTTGACTTAGCATCAGTTCATGTAAGTCTCTCCAAGCCTCTCTGTATTCATCCTGCTGGTCATTTCTTACAGAACAATAATATTCCATAACATTCATATACCACAATTTACTCAACCATTCTCCAATTGATGGGCATCCATTTATTTTCCAGTTTCTGGTCACTACAAATAGGGCTGCCACAAACCTTTTGGCACATACAGGTCCCTTTCCCTTCTTTAGTATCTCTTTGGGGTATAATGCCAGTAGTAGCACTGCTGGATCAAAGAGTATGCACAATTTGATAACTTTTGGGACATAATTCCAGATTGCTCTCCAGAATGGTTGGATTCGTTCACAACTCCAATAACAATGTATCAGTGTCCCAATTTTTCCGCATCCCCTCCAACATTTGTCATTATTTTTTCCTGTCATCTTAGCCAATCTGACAGGTGTGCAGTAGTATCACAGAGTTGTCTTAATTTGCATTTCTCTGATGAATAGTGATTTGGAACACTCTTTCATATGAGTGGAAATAGTTTCAATTTCATCATCTGAAAATTGTCTGTTCATATCCTTTGACCATTTATCAATTGGAGAATGGCTTGATTTCTTATAAATTAGAGTCAATTCTCTATATATTTTGGAAATGAGGCCTTTATCAGAACCTTTAACTGTGAAGATGTTTTCCCAGTTTGTTGCTTCCCTTCTAATCTTGTTTGCATTAGTTTTGTTTGTACAGAAGCGTTTAAATTTGATATAATCAACATTTTCTATGTCGTGATCAATAATGATCTCTAGTTCATATTTGGTCACAAATTTCTTCCTCCTCCACAAGTCTGAGAGGTAAACTATCCTATGTTCCTCTAATTTATTTATAATCTCATTCTTTATGCCTAAATCATGGACCTATTTTGATCTTATCTTGGTATATGGTGTTAAGTGTGGGTCCATGCCTAATTTCTGCCATACTTATTTCTAGTTTTCCCAGCAGTTTTTGTCAAATAATGAATTCTTATCCCAAAAGTTAGGATCTTTGGGTTTGTCAAACACTAGATTGCTATAGCTGACTATTCTGTCTTGTGAACCTAACCTGTTCCACTGATGAACTAGTCTATTTCTTAGCCAATACCAAATGGTTTTGGTGACTGCTGCTTTATAATATAGTTTTAGATCAGGTACAGCTAGGCCACCTTCAAAATACGGATTTTTCAACCTGCAAGGCTGAACTCAACATGACTTAATGTTGGGCTTTACTTATACTATGGAACTGGGAAGGCTCCTAGTTATGGCAAAAATTCATCTTGACCAGATTGAGAATCAGTCTTTGGACTCTCTGAGATTCTAACAGAGAAGTTCTCATCTAATGAAGCAATCAAAGGCAAACTGCTCATTTATTTATTTCTATGCTGACTTATTTACTTTTTTTTTTTAATAAAGCTTTTTTTTTTCAAAATATATGCATGGATAATTTGACAACACTGACCCTTGCATAGACTTGTATTTCAGATTTTCTCCTTCTTCCCCCACTCCCTCCCCTAGATGGCAAGCAATTCAATATAGATTAAGCATGTTAAAATATATGTTAAATCCAATATATATATATATATATATATATATATATATATAAACACATTTATACGTTCTTTTGCTGCACAAGAGAAATCAGATCAAAAAAAGAAAGTAAATGAGTAGGAAAACAAAATGCAAGCAAACAACAACAAAAAGAGTGAGAATGTTATGATGTGATCCACATTCAGTTCCCACAGTTCTCTCTCTGGGTGTGGATGACTCTCTTCATCACAAGATCATTGGAATTGGTCTCAATCATCTCACTGTTGGAAAGAGTTACATTCATCAGAATTGATCATTGTATATATATTGATGTTGTTGTGTATCATGATCTCCTGGTTCTGCTCATTTCATTTAGCATCAATTCATGTAGACCTCTCCAGGCCTCTTTAAAATCATCCTCCTGGATTGGCGAGACTTACATGAACTGATGCTGAGCGAAATGAGCAGAACCAGGAAATCATTATATACCTCAACAACGATACTGTATGAGGATGTATTCTGATGGAAGTGGATTTCTTCAACAAAGACAAGATCTAACTTAGTTTCAATTGATCAAGGATGGACAGAAGCAGCTACACCCAAAGAAAGAACACTAGGAAATGAATGTAAACTGCTTGCAATTTTTGTTCTTCTTCCCAGGTTATTTATACCTTCTAAATCCAATTCTCCCTGAGCAACAAGAAAACTGTTCGGTTCTGCACACATATATTGTATCCAAGATCTACTATAACCTATTTAACATGTATAGGACTGCTTGACATCTGGGGGAGAGGGTGGAGGGAGGGAGGGGAAAAATCGGAACAGAAGTAAGTGCAAGGGATAATGTAAAAATACCCTGGCATGGGTTCTGTCAATAAAAAGTTATTTAATAAAAAATAAAATAAAATAAAATCATCCTCCTGATCGTTTTTTTATAGAACAATAATATTCCATAACTGTTAGGGGTCAGAAGTTGAAACAAGGTACTAATTCACTGGAATTGATGGAAACAATGCTTATGTACTTAATTTCACACCTTTAAGAGTTCACACATTAGCATTCAAGATTCACAAGTCAGGAACCCACAATCCCACTCTCTCAGAGGAGGAGTCAACCTTTGAGTTCACGCCTTTAAGAGATCATAAAAAAGAAGCTCTTGGAGCCTCAGCCAGGAGTCAGTTGGAGGAGATTCGCAAAGAGGAATGGGTGATTTTAAAAAAATGCACTGGCCCACTTTGTAGCAAGTATAGTTTTATAGAACTGGAATAATGGAGTTTTATGGGGGATATAAATTGAGGACATTTTTGCATTCATTGACAAAGGCACAGAAATGATGATTCCTTTGTATGCATCATGAAAATTTCTTTATGTCAAGTGCATCTTTTCAGGGAAGTTTTATTAGCGCCTTCAATAATCTAAATTATAGTATGTTCATCTTTTTCCCACCAGAATGAGAAAAAGCTAGTGCAGATGGTGTTTAAGTAGGCAACATTTAATATGGGATATACATAAAGAAAATGTCCAACAAAATCCTAGAGTTCCCAGATGAGGCTAAGGAGCTGAGCATGGTCATTAAGTTTTCTGATGAACACATTGATCCTAAAAATATAAGTTAATGATCCCCAAATCAAGTGATATAAACCTTAATGTTATTATGTTACATTGCTACTTTAGGCTCATCAGGAAAAATTAATTTCAGAATTCAATAGAAATATATTCTCATGTAATAGATGGAGTACTGTTCCGGTAGGAATCAGAAACCTAGATTCTAATAGTGGAACTATTTCTTTTCTTAACAAAGACATGTAATATCTCTAAACCTCACTTTCCTCACCTGGATGCAGAGGGTCTGTGTTTAAATTCTGGTTCTATCACTTACTAGTGTGAACCTGGTGACTTGACCTTTCTAGGCTTCCATTTCCTCATTTGTGAAACAAGGGGAGCAGGCTAGATAAAATATAAATCTTGTCCTAGTTCTAATCCTACAGTTCTGTGACTGTCAGAATCAATCAAGTCACAAAGCAGGCTGTCAAGAAACAGCATTGTCATTGTTAAAGAGAATGTGTAATGCTACTGGTCTACTGAAGTGGGGGATAAAAACTCGGTGTTCTAAAAGTCAGGTTTGAAAGACAACAGACAATTTACTGGCCTTTATGGCAGTTCTTTGGCAGGGGGTGGGGGAGAGAATATATGCTTATATACCTCTCTCTGTCTCTCTCTTTCTGTCTCTCTGTCTCTGTCTCTCTCTCCCCCAAGTATTGACCCCCGAATCAACCAGTCATTTTCTTACTCCTCATAGAAATATTCAAGTAAGATTTCTTCTATGTATAATAAGGAATCAATTAATAACAAGCATATACAAAGTTCCTACTTCATGCCAGGTGCTTTGACTGAAAGGAGTCTAAACCTACAGCCTATTATCTTTAATTGAAGCTACAGATAACATGCTTCATCATAGATCTTCAGAATAGGGTTAGTACATACAAACACATATAGATATGCATACATACAATACACATATATTTGTACAGTGGAAAAATAAAGAATTGCATAAACAATCTAGAATAAGTGAGAGGGTCCCTAGGTATGTCATTGTCATTTCCCAGAATGGGGCTCATTTCTTTTGAAATCTGAGATGTATTTGGTTTGTTGTAGTCCATGAAAAGTATTTCCTTATGTATTGACAAGCATCATTTTGGAACATCAGTCTGGGAGAAAAGAAAACATTTTAGTTTTCATTCTCTGGATTTCATTACAAATAGTATTTGGATCTTGGTGGCTATCATTTATTTTCACAATTGCCAATTTCATTCTAAGCAGTCAAGTTCAGAGTGTGGCCAAATAAGACAACATTTTGATCCATTTTATCTTTGAGGCTGGTGACTCATATGTGTTACTAAGAAAAACCAATGAATAATCTGTTGATTAATATCTCTGGCCCTCCCTTTCCTCTTTTGTATGGAAAAAGTTGGAATTTGATAATCTTTTAGATTAGTGATTCTAACTCTTTTGTACTCTTCCTTGAAGTAGCCACTTTCATCTTAATTCTATATTTTTAATTTCTCCATCCCCTCTTTCTAGTATGATCTTCCAAATCTTGAAACCAAGTAAATCAGCCTATAGGAATGAAAACACCTTTCAAAACTAAATGCCATTTGTGATGACCGGGTATTTTAAAATAGCGATGGAATTGGTTAGGGGAAAAATTCTCATTTTATTTCAATGAAGAAAAGAGGAGAAGAGAATGGGCGATAGCAATGTGTGCCTAGTCAAAAATTGCTAGATCAGCAACCAACAGGAAACAGTGAGATAGAAAGGCCAATTTCTAGCTTTTCTGTTCTTCTGTTTCACCACAAAATGTTCTTTATATACAAATCAGGACTTTCAGAGAGGGTAGGGGTATTTTTTCAAGATGTATATAATAAGTATAGTAATTATTATTTAGTTTTCTGTTAATAGTATCCTTCAAGCTTTCAGCCTATTATATATTTTTTCTATGATGTTTTATTTTTTCTGTTATTTTATTATTTTTTAATTTATATTTTTCTTTTTTTTATTTTTTTTTTTTTTTTTTCTCTTCCTTTCCTCCTCCTTTTTTTCCTTTTCTTCTCTCTTCCTTCTTTCTCTCTCTCTCTCTCTCTCTCTTCTCTCCTTCCTTTCTCTCCTTCTCTCTTCTCTCTTTCTTTCTCTCTCTCTCTCCTTCTCTCTCTCTTCTCTCTCTCTTCTCTCTTTCTTTCTCTCTCTCTCTTTCCTTTCTCCTTACATTTTCTCCAAAGATTACATTTTAAAGCTTTTCTCCTCTTTTCACTTTTTTCTTCTTTCTTTCACAGGAGAAGATTTTTAAACAAATTTTTACAGTTTTCAGCCTTTCCCGGACCTCTATTTAGTTCTTTCCTTTCTTTCTTTTGAAAATATTTTTCTAAATTCCTATGTTACCAGGGAAAATTTGGGAAGTATGGACTATTTTAGCAGGATTGAACCGGCTCCAATTTACGTGAGAAAATTTCCCTATTTCTAGGACGATTTCTCAGTAAGTCTAAGAGGAGGTTTAAACCTTGAGAAATAAAGTATTTTCTAGGGTTCACAAGGCAAATGGATATACCAACTGGAATCTCGGCCTCAGACATCAAGGGCGCTTGGGCTTAATGGACTTATCACTTTGTCCCTGAGGACTAATGTTTAATGGCCTTGCCAGGAAATAGTTTAAACGTAGGTAATTTTGCGACTCTCAGATAAAGTTTATTCCAAATTCTGGAGGTGTCTCAGTTTTCAGAATCATCCTCCTAGAAGGGTAAATAGCTGGTTAAAGCAGGACTTTCGGGTTTTGTAAACTAGATGCCTGGGAAGGAAAGAGCTGCTGCTTTTTGACCTGGCTGTACAGCCCACAAGGTAGGAGTTGGAAATAAAAATTCGTACTTCTCGTTTTTGGCCGATCTGAAAACGGTTGGGGATTCCCTACTTTGCTAGAGGCGGTTGTAAACAGGGCGAAGGTCCTTGGTTCTCAATAAGTCCACTTTCCAACTTGGTGAGATCAGGGCTTATTAGATTTGGGGGCCCAAGTTGATTTTGATGGTGGTTTAAATGAAATTTGGGAAGAGTCAGAAGGTTAATTGTGCTTTTGGTGAGATAACTTTTTAGCTAGATGGATAGAAGCTTTCTATAGAAAAGCGAGAGGTTCTGAGCCGCTCCTTTGAATAAGGGAAAGGAGGTTTTTTATTTCAGGCTTTTCTTCCGGCTTTGGGGCATTGTTGGGCTTTTAGTCTGTCTTATGGATTGCATAGGGTTGTTGGAAAGATTAGTAGATGCTTTTAATTCTCTAGATCTAAATGGCCTGACCCAAATAGTGAAACTATGAAACTTTGCAGGGACAACCAGGCTAATATTAGATTTCTGGGCTGAAATTGGTTCTCAAATATTTTCAGGTTAAGGGGGTGTCTTAAAGGAATTTGAAGGTTATAGAATCAAAGCAAGGATATTATTATTAACTTTAAGTGAAGAAAATACAAGGTTTTACAGCTTAAAGAGGGGAAGAAAATTTTTAGTAGTAAATAAGGGAAGAAAGCCATTAAGGAAGCTTCCTAAATCAAAATTAAGCTGCTGGGATAACCCTAGAAGGGTTTGTTTAGTGAGGTATTATTAATTTTTTATAGGAAAATATAACAGCTTGACATAATAATTTTAGCTGGAAATCGATAATAGTATTTAGATGGTTTTGTCCTGCAAATGATTCAATAAAAAGTCTCGAACTTAACTGGGTGTCAAAGATCATTAAAGCCAATTAAGGTAAATTTAAATAATCATTTCCTTCTTTTTTAAGGAGCAACTTGGGCTGTAAAGTTAGATTTATCTTGTAAAACAAAGATGATCATTTCAGTATTTTCTTAGATCATATGAGATGGAGGAGGAAAGAAGGGAGTTTAAGGCCTTCGATGGGACAAGTCTCACTATTTTCATGATACTTGCCTGAAATTCAGAAAGAAATGAGGAGTCTCATTACACTCTCTGCATGGGGAAGAAGGATGGTTTTCATTTGAACATTCCCTACAGTTTTAAAATTGTGCCAGAACAACAGAGGAAGACAATAAACCCAAAACAAATAACTAGCAAAATAAAAAGCTATTCCAAAGCCAATCCGGAGTGCTTTTTGGTTTAGAGAAATAAGGAGGAAATAATTATGTGATATTTCTTCTTGGGAAGAAATTGATAAAAGTCCTAGTTAACTAATCAAAATATTTTCCAGCTATGAGTCATAATGATAATAATAATCAGCAAAATGAATTTATTGACTTTTTCTGGTATCCTATTAATATTTTTATTTTGTTCATTTAGGAGGCAACTAATTAGGACAGTGAATATAATACTGGATTTAGAGTCAGGAAGACTCTCATTCAAATCTTAGACCTTATTTAGCTGTATGACTAAGGGTGATTTAGTTCACCTCTGTTTGCCTCAGTTTCCTTATCTTTTAAATGAGCAAAATAATAGCACCTCCCTTGCTGGGTTGCTTTGAAAGTAAAATGAATTGATATGTCAAGTGCTTTGTAAACATTAAACCACTATATATATATATATATATATATATATATATGCACTTTACTATTGTTATTAAATTGAAGTTGTTAATCATTGAAGATGATGTGGAGTCAAAAAAATAGTAGATGCATTAGATGCATACAAACAGAAATGACTCATTTTCATGTAATATGTTTTTTTGTCTTCTCATTCTAGGAGTTACATGATGGATGCGCTCTCTGATGCAATCAGCACTTTTACTTTGAATGTTTTTAAAGAAATTACTGAAAAAGATAGCTCACAGAATGTGTTTTACTCTCCCTTGAGTCTCTATTGTGCCCTGACTATGGTCTTAGAGGGGGCCAAGGGAAATACTGCTGCACAGATACAACAGGTACTTGGGATTAAGAGAAAACAAATAAACAAAAAAACAAAATAAAAAGCAACTAGACCAAACTATATGAAACTTTTTATACTTCTCCAAATCCACATCTCAAAGGAGCTAAACTTTTCAGTAGTGTAGCCATAGAAAGTGAGGGAAAGGAACGACAAGATGTGGATGATGTGTCTCTGTGGAATGAACAGTAGGCATTCAGGATAGAAATGTGCCTAAGGTTACTAATGCAGAATAATCTTACCTTTTTACCATGGCTTGGAGGAATAACTATAAGGTCACTATTTGGGGAAGTACATGAGGAAGTGAGGAAGATAAAAAATATCAAGTGTAGTAATGTATAATAACTCTGGAAAGGTAGGTTAGACCCAGATGGTAAAGGACTTTAAATGCTGAACAAAAAAGATTTGTATTTGTTCCTAAATGCCTAAGGGGCTAATGGACCTTATAGAATTGGGTGATGTCCTCAATTTTTATTTTAAATAATTTCACTCTCTGTGGATATTTCAGCTGATTTTCCTTTGAGGTTTTTTTTGTTTTGTTTTGTTTTAAAAGAAAGGTAAATAGTCCTGAAGTTGTCCTTTTGTTTTTCTATATAGGTTCTTTCTTTAAACAAAGGTACAGATGTCTGTCAAAGTTTCCAGTTTTTTCTTGAAGAAGCTAATAAATCTGGTGATCAATGTCTGCTAAGAATTGCCAACAGACTTTTTGGAGAAAAGACTCATGATTTTATGTCAGTAAGTCTTGTCTATTATTTCTCCCTGTATCAACTTAAGGAAATCAGTGACATTTTCAAGTTAAAGAATGACAAGAGTACCTCATCTGTCATGTATTAAGGATTCAGTTGGAAGTATTTGAAAATGTCAGCCCTGGGAATATAGTATTATTATCCATAATGTCAAAGAATTAACAGTAAGGTTCAGTGGACAAAGCATTACCAGAATTCAAATCTCACCTCTGCTACTTGTTATCTGGACAGATCTCTCTGGGCCCGTTTCACCTGTCTAAAAATAGAAGGGGTGGACTGATGTTTTCTAAAGTCTTTCAATTCAAGATCTGTGATCCTTTGAACCTATAGACAATGACTATCTAGATTAAACATTTTTTTCTGACAGTTTATTTTTAAATAGCAATTTGTTGATTTATTGGAGAACATTGCCACATCCTTAGTCTTCCTTTGGATTCCTGACCATAATCTTTGCTTTTTAAGTGACCTATTTGAGCTAATAAAATATAAAAGTATTTAATAAGCCCTGATTTCTAATACCTAAGTCATTACATTCATTTAGTTAAAGACATAAAAGTTCATCAAGTCAAACACAAAGATTTGGGATCAATTTATGGTGATCGGTAATATGTTTGTGAGTGTTAAGAAGAGTTCAAAATTTGCATTGCATTGAATTGATGAAATTTAATTTTGGACTTGTGACACTTGATTGTATTGTTTATCCTACTGTTTAGTCTTTTAAGGAATCCTGTCAAAAATTCTACCTTTCAAAAATGGAAGAACTTGACTTTGTTAATGCATCAGAGGAAGCAAGAAAACATATAAATAAGTGGGTAGAAGAAAAGACTGAAGGTAAAAAATCATGGAATATCTTTTTAGTTATTTTAGAGATGGCAATTTGTGGTTTTGATAACTATTTTCCAAAATATAAAAAGGAGTTATATCTAAGCATTAAAAAGTAGACAAAAATCTGTCCATTAAATGTTATTTAAGTTTCTTTTTCTTTCCCCTGTGTTTCAATGTCCTCAGTATCAAGAATGTTTCTTAATGTTGTAATCAGGTACTAGGATGAATCATTTCCAATCACAATGCATTTCTTTATTTGTTGAATGGCTAAAATAACCATTCTACTGTTAGGAATCTAAGACAGATTCTCATTTTATGTTGCTTCCTAAAGTTTTCCATCCACCTTAAACAATGTTACCATATTCTTATTCAAGCCATGTAAAATCCTATTCCCCTGTCTTTTTGTGCCTTTTAAATATATGTATTTACATGTATTCATGCTGTACATGTTTTATTCTGATGACCATATTTAAATTGATTTAAATTCTAAGTAAATGCATTGTAAATTGGTTACTATTTCCAGGACATGTATTTTGTAGAATCTCACAGAATTATTTTTGTGATTGCCAAGTATTTCTTTCAACCTATGGTATAATAGTAAGGAGGTTTAGGAACTTCGGGGAGATAGAACCAAGGATGTCAGAATAGAGAAAATCCTCAATTTGTCAAAATATATTCCTCTAAACAACTTTTTAAAAATAAATTTTCATATCCTTTGATCACTTATCTGTTAGTTAGGAATGACTTGAATTCTTATAAATTTGACTCTATCAAATTTAAGAAATGAGGCCTTGAGCTAAAATAGTGGCTGCAAAAATTGTTTCCCAGCTTTCTGCTTCATATCTAATCTTGGCTGCATTGGTTTTGTTTGTACAAAAACTTTCCTTTAATGAAAATCAAAATGAAATGCAAAATGATCTATTTTGCATTTTATAATGTTCTCTATTTCTTGTTGAATCAGAAATTCTTTCCTTCTCCATAAATGTGACAGCTAAACTACCTCTTGCTCTCTTAATTTGCTTTCAGTATATTATTTTCTATGACCTTCTCTTGGTAGAAGTTGTAAGATGTTGGTTTATACCTAGTTTCTGCCATACTATTTCCCAGTGTTCCCAGCAGTTTTTCAAATAATGAGTTCTTATCCCAGAAACTAGAGCCTTTGAATTCATCAAACAATAGATTACTCTAGTTATCAATTGTTGTTTCTTGTGTCCCTAACTTTCTCCACTGATCCACCACTTTTTCTTGGCCAGTACAGATGGATCACTGCTACTTTTTAATACCATTTTAAGAATGATACTGCTAGTTCATCATCCTCTGCAATTTTTTTCATTAATTTCCTTGATATTCTTAACTTTTTCTTTTTCCAGATAAATTTTATTATTGTTTTTTCTATCTCTATAAACTAATTTTTTGACAGTTTGATTGGTATGGCATTCTATAAGTAGACTAATTTAGGTAGAATAGTCATTATTATTATATTAGCTTAGTCTAACCATGAGCAGCAATTTATATTTTTCCAATTGTTTGGATGTGACTTTACTTATGAGAAAAGTATTTTGTAATTGTGTTCCTATATTTCTTGGGTTTGTCTTGCATGAAGACTCTCAAAGATTTTATGTTTTCTACACTTATTTTAAGTGGAATTTATCTCTTGCTGCTGAGTTCTATTGGTAACATATTAAAAAGCTGATTATTTATGTGGGTTTGTTTTATGTCCTGAAACTTTACTAAAATTATTAATTTTTTCAAGTACTTTTTAGGTGATTATCTAGCATTTTCTAAGTATATCTTCTTAACATCTGCAAAGAGTTATAATTATTCCCTTATTTCCTATTCCAATTATTTCTATTTCTTTTTCTTCTCTTACTACTCATGCTAACATTTCTAGGTCAGTATTGAACAATTGTGGTAATAATAGGCATCCTTTTTTCACCCTGATGTAATTGGGAATGCTTCTATTTTTTTCCTATTATGAATACTACTTGGTTTTAGATAGATGCTGCTTATCATTTTAAGCAAAACTAAATTTGTTCCTTTGTTCCCTAGTGTTTTTAATAGGAAAGGATACTATATTTTTTTCAAAAGCTATTTCTACATTGAGTGGAATAATCATATGGATTCTGTTTGTTCTGTTATTAATATGATCAATTATGCCAATAGTTTTCCTGATATTGAACCAGCCCTGTATTTCTGATATAAATCCCACTTGATCAGAGTATATTATTCTGGTGATAGCTTATTATGATATCTTTGCTAATATTTTATTTAAAATTTTTGCATGTATATTTACTAGGAAAAGTGGTCCATAATTTGCTTTCTCTGTTTTAGCTTTTCCAGGTTCAGGTATGAGTACCATTTTTGTGCCATAAAAAGAATTTGGCAGGAATCCTTCTTTGCCAATTTTTTCAAATAGTTCATATAATATTGGAATCAATGGTTTATTAAATATAATTGATAGAATTCACTTGTGACTCCGACCCTGGAGATTTTTTCTTACTCAGTGGAATTCAAAATTTGAAAAAAAAATGAATATAAATATATATCTGTATGCAATCATGAAATAGTTAGTGGAATAAACATGGAACTTTAGTTAACTAAACATGCAATAAATCAGAATATGAATAAATATGGAAATTTAGTGAAATAAATATAAAAAACATATGTAAAGAAAAAACAGCTACAACAACTAAAAAAGGGCTGGAGTCAGAAAACCAGAATCCAAGATATGCCATTTATTAGTTGTGTGAAATGGGAGTCTCCTCAGTTTTCTAAGATTCATTTTCTTTATTTATGCATGGGGTTTTATCCTAACATCAAAAACCTCATGGGATTTTTATGAGTCTCATGAGTTGCTAGATGTTAACACATTTTGGAGCTGTAAAGATAATTTTTCTTTAACACAATAAAAGGAGGGATGATATATATTTGAAAATGATTTTTTCTTACAAAATAACTATCGTATTCAGAGATATTTTTGTTATTACACTGGAAAAGATTTGGTATATATTTTTCCTTGATAACATATAATGGATAGATCATTGTGGACTATATAACTATTAGCAGTGCTATGTAAAGGTGAATGATTGTACTTGAGTAAATTGTTGCAATTGAAACTCTGCTTAATGTATTTATTGATCGATCATATAATCAATGTTATGATAATGAGGAGGAAGAGGAAGAGCACAAGGAGGAGGCTAACTAGACTTGTTTAAAGTTTATAAAATGCTGTATATGTATTATCTCATTTGTTTTAGTTGTGATTATAGCTACATCTCCACTAAATTTAATCTGTAATGTTTTAATACAGGTAAGATTGTAGAACTACTAACTAATGGTTCTATTGATCAACTGACCTCTCTGGTACTTGTGAATGCTATCTATTTCAAAGGAAAATGGCAAAATCAATTTGAAAAACATGCAACAAAAGAACGAATGTTCAAAATCAGCAAGGTAAGTGGCAATTTTGCAATGTCCTACAATTCAATGGGCAACTGGGACAATGGGAAAGAACCATCGGGTTCCCTTTTTTTCTTAAGATTATAGATGAAAGATTAACAACACACTTAAACTCTTCTTTTTCTTTACTTAACTCTTCCTCATCTCTCTATCTTTTTCTTTCTCCCTTGGAAGGATTTTCCCTTCTATTTTCTGATATAATAAAGAAATCAAACTTTCCAAAGCAATCCTGATAGACTTTGTACAGAAAATGCCATCTGCGTCCAGAAAAAGAACTATGGAGACTGAATGTAATACAATATATACTATGTTCACTTTTATTTTCTGTTTTTTTTTTTTTTTTTAATTTCTCCCATGGTTTTTCCCTTTTGTTCTGATTTTTCTCTCCCAACATGATTCATAAAGCAATGTATATTTAAAATAAATAAATAAATTATTAAAAATGAAAAAAAGAAATAGCTTGTTTATACAGTGTTAATAACTGAATACTTGTTTTTATTTTTCATTCTGTGGTTGTTTTAAGGCAAAGTCATTTGTGATGCTATAGTTTGTTAGAACTGCAAGTTCTCTGAAAATATGATTTCTTCTATCAAGGTAAAAAAAAGAAGAATTCAATCCCACAG
This sequence comes from Sarcophilus harrisii, assembly GCF_902635505.1. Taxonomy (NCBI): domain Eukaryota; kingdom Metazoa; phylum Chordata; class Mammalia; order Dasyuromorphia; family Dasyuridae; genus Sarcophilus; species Sarcophilus harrisii. The sequence continues at coordinate 430,184,771 of NC_045426.1, forward strand.
TTCAGTTTTTCTTCATTTCACTTGTTATGCCACTTATTTTCCTTACGTCAAGACCTTACAATCTGGAAGACAGTTTCCTTGCTGTTTCTGTATGTTTACCTTCTTATAAAGTTGTCATGGTAAATCATAAAAGAAGAGAACATGCTCTCTCCTGTTTTTCAGTTTGGCAATAATTTTTATCTTGGTCACTGAGGATACATTGTGGGAAATTATTTATTAGCAAGGCAAACCTAAGAGAAGTATTAAGATCTTCTTTGGAGAGAGTTGTTATTTTCCTCATCAAAGCTATCTCTATGTGGTCTCTGATTTCCAAGTTACTCTTTCCTCAAGAGTCTTTTGATACTTCCTTAAAAAGTCTGTTGATCTAAGCTTAACATGGTTAATCAGTGGGCTGAGAAGTCTACTTTCTTTTCTATCAGACTCTGAATTTAATTCTTTCCTTTTTCTTTCCTTAACTATATACTTCCTCTCTGCATCCTCTTTATCCCCTTCTAGAGCTATCTCTAGAAGGGATTTTTTTTTCTTTATATATTCAGACATAATAAAGAATTACATCATTGAGCTCAGAGACTAAAAAATAATTTAACCTCCTCATTTTAAAGGAGAGACAGTAAGTGCAAAAGGTCTTAGGGGAGAGAGATTAATGTGAATTAATATCATCAAGTAATAAAACATGTAATAGGGTAGACTAATATGTGTGTACCTATATATCTGTCTGTATCTCTCTCTGCATATATGTATGTATGTGTTTGCATGCACACATACACATGCACACATGCATAAACACATATACAATAAACCTAGAGAAGGCATTATTAATCTGAATATTTTTCTCTTAACTATCAAGCAGCTGTTAAATACCTCATATTCCAAAGAATAAACAAAGTTCTCTGTCAATGTACTTTTATTTCAGAAACTTCATTGCTAATGGTAAAAAGAGTTTTTAGAAATTAGTTGATGATGAAATATGGGCCACAATACCATTAAACCTTATTTAGACATATAGAAGTACCCATAAGATTAATGTCTTTTTTTTTTTTTTAATTACATTATCATAGAGATGCACTGGATATAGATTAACTCACAGAAAAAAGATATGTTAGTCTCAGGGGTATTTCCACAGATTCTATATCAAATGCTTTACTGTCTTAGGGATAAGGGAGGAAAGAGACAGAGGGAGAAATTTTGGAATTCAAAGTAGTATTTTAAAAAGAATATTTAAAATTGTCTTATGTGTAATTGCAAAACATAAAACATTATTAGAAAAAAATATTCTATAATACAAAATATAACAAAAAACAATCCTCCCACTAATTGGAATAACGTAAAATGTTCTAGAAACATATAGAACATAGAAGAGGTTGTGAGGAAAGATAAGAATTAGTTCCTTTTCTCTTCTTCCCCTAATAGTTATTATCTTAAAAAGGAGTACTTATATGTAGGTAAGTCTTATGTGTAGAAATAGTGTTTTTTGAGTGGGATAAAAGATTCCAGAGTTTGTTTCATATTTTTTAAAATTATAGCTCACCCATTGCTTGGTGACATATGAAATTCCTTTAACTAGTTTCATATATATATATATATATATATATATATATGTATATACACATACATATACATATACATGTATACATATATATGTATATGTATGTATATATATATATATAGTTTTAACTAGTTTCACATCACTATCAGATCAGAAATAAATTTTTGATGCAATTTGAGTGAAACTTATTCACACTGAGGTTTAACTAAATATTCAGTTGTGGACTTAGCTCAATTTTGAGCTTTTCTTGTTCTTATAGGATGAAGGGGAAGAAGTGAACAGGAGAGCACTAAGTGTTTTAATTATGAGAAATCCCAAAGAAAGAAAAAGGAAACTTAGGGACGCTAGACTTTTTTTTCCCCCTGAGGCAATTGGCGTTAAGTGACTTGCCCAGGGTCATACAACTAGGCAGTATTAAGTGTCTGAAGTTAAATTTGAACTCAGGTCCTCCTGACTTCAGTGCTGGTACTCTGTCCACTGCGCCACCTAGCTGCCCCAGGGCAGCACTATGTCACAGGAAAGAACAAAAGTTCTATTTTTTCAGTAGATGAATTTAGTCCATTTCCACTTAAGGAAACAAGCCTCAGGGCATGAACAATTTATACCTTCAGAGGATTTATAATCTAAAGATATGAGATAGGGGCATGCAAATATGTCATTTTTTTTTTCAGAATGTTGTATTGATTTTATGTATCCCCTTCAATTGCCCCGGATTCACTTTCATGTGCATTTATTTCTTTTTAGGACAAGCAGAAACCAGTACAAATGATGTTTCAGGAATCCACATTTTCCATGACCTACTTAAGAGAAGTGTTTACGAAGGTCCTAGTTCTACCCTATGTTGGAGGACAAATGGACATGGTCATTTTGCTTCCAGATGAGAACACAGATCTAAAAACGGTGAGAACAATAATTGAACAATTGGGGGGGGAAATGATTCAGAGCTGTAAGCATTACATCTAAATTTTAGTTTTAATTATTAAGTCCTTTAAAATGAATCTTCTTTTCCTAGATGGTTACACCAATTTCTTTGTATGTGTTGTGTCACAAATAGAGTATGGTAGAGACTTTGAGAAAAAAGAATGGTATCCAATTATAGGGTTTAACAATGGAAGGTTATAGCAGAAGGAGCTATCTAAAGGTAGAGGTAACCAGAGAATCTCTTTTAATATTTCAGGGACTGGAATTACTACAGGAAAAGAGTTTAGGTGTTTTTTGTTTTGTTTTGTTTTTTCCTAGATCCTTCTAGGGCATAGTGAGGAGGCACAATAGAATGGAACCAGTTAAGCTAGAGATATGATTGGAAATCACTGTGACAGCAAGCACAGAGCAGCTTGCCTTTCTTTGATTGCTACATTGGAGGAGAATGCCTATGTTAGTAACCCAGAGAGACTCATGACTGATTCTCAATCTGGTCAAGATGAGATTCCCTCATGACTAGGATCTATTCCAGTTTTGTAAATCCATAGTAAAAGTAAAGCCCAACATTAAGTCATGTTGATTGCAGAATTGCAAACTAAAAAGTCAGTATTGTGCCTACCCAGGAGATCTCTGAGCCAGTTTCCTCACATGTAAAATGGGGGTAATCTCTGCCTGAAGTAATTCAGTGAGATTATGTGTGAAAGTGCTTTGAAGGCTACAAAGTGCTAGAGAAGTTTAAGATTGGAAGTGAATAATGAAGGGGGGAGTAGGAAGTGGAATTTCCCAGGTAAACTAAGATGGTGTGGAATCATTTAAGTGAGTAGGTTATGGGGTGGGGATGGCAGAAGAAAGAAAGACTATATTTGCAATCCATTCTCCAAATGATAGGAACAAAGGATAAGAACAGACAATTTTCAGATGAAGAAATGGAAACTATTTCTAGCCATATGAAAAGATGCTCCAAGTCATTATTAATCAGAGAAATGCAAATTAAGACAATTCTGGATGCCACTACACACCTGTCAGACTGGCTAGAATGACAGGGAAAGATCATTCAGAATGTTGGAGGGGATGTGGGAAAACAGGGACACTAATACATTGTTGGTGGAACTGTGAATACATCCAGCCATTCTGGAGAGCAATTTGGAACTATGCTCAAAAAGTTATCAAACTGTGCATACCCTTTGATCCAGCAGTGTTACTACTGGGCTTATACCCCAATGAGGTTTTAAAAAAGAGAAAGGGTCCTGTACGTGCAAAAATATTTGTGGCAGCCCTGTTTGTAGTGGCCAGAAACTGGAAACTGAGTGGATGCCCATCAACTGGAGAATGGCTGAATAAACTGTTATATGAATATTATGGAATATTATTGTTCTGTAAGAAATGACCAACAGGATGAATACAGAGAGGCTTGGAGAGACTTATATGAACTAATGCTGAGTGAGATGAGCAGGACCAGATCATTATATACTTCAACAACAATACTATATGATGATGAATTCTGATGGCTATGTCTCTCTTCAACAATAAGATGAACCAAATCAATTACAATAGAGCAGTAATGAATTGAACCAGCTACACCCAGCGAAAGAACTCTGGGAGATGACTGTAAACCACTACATAGAATTCCCAATCCCTCTGTTTTTGTCCGCTTGCATTTTTGATTTCCTTCATAGGTTAATTGTACATTATTTCCAAGTCTGATTCTTCTTGTGCAGCAAAATAAGTGTATGACTATGTGTACATATATTGTATTTAATATATACTTTAACATATTTAACATATATTGGTCAACCTGCCATCTGTGGGAGGGGGTGGAGGGAAGGAGGGGAAGAGTTGGAACAGAAGGATTTGCAAGGGTCAATTCCAAAAATTACCCATGCATATATCATGTAAATAAAAAGCTATATAATAATAAAAAAAAAAAAGAAAGAAAGGCTTTATTTGGAGTCAGAGTCCAACACCTCCATTGGAATTCTGGATCAGCTTCTTATAACTTATAGGACCTGAAGCAACCTCTGTTTTCTCAATCTGTAAAATGGAGCATTATTCTGGATGGTCTCTAAGGTCCCTTTCATCTCTGAAGGAAAATACAGAAAAGACAGGTATGAGTCTCTAGAAGAATGGTGTGTGTGTGTGTGTGTGTGTGTGTGTGTGTGTGAGTGTGTGTGTGTGTGTGTGTGAGAGAGAGAGAGAGAGACAGAGACAGAGACAGAGAGAATGAATATATGTTTAGCTTCGTTCTGCATTTACCACTTTCCGAATTTTCAAGAAGAATAAAAGTTCCTTAGAGGCATAGACTAATATTTATCTAATTAAGTTAAACCTTTTTGAACTTAGAACATGCAACTCTTTTTTTTTTCATTTCTAGTTGGAAAAAAGTCTTACTTCTGAGAAATTAACAGACTGGTTAAAACCAGAGAGGATGAATAAAACTGAAGTCGAAGTTTTCCTTCCCAGATTTAAGTTGGAGGAGAATTTAGACCTTGAATGCATTCTTCAAAAATTGGGCATGTCAGATGCCTTTGATGGATCCAAGGCTGACTTTTCTGGGATTTCAGCTGGGAAGAACCTATTCCTATCCAAGGTTTTACACAAGGCTTATGTAGAAGTTAATGAAGAAGGCACAGAAGCAGCTGCTGCCACTGCAGCAGTTGCAATGTTCCTTTGTGCAAAAATGAATCCTCGATTTGTGGTTGATCGTCCTTTCCTTTTTCTTATTCGAGATAATAGCTCCAAAAACATTTTGTTTTTTGGCAAAGTGATCTCTCCATAAAGAGATAATTTACTCTTGATGGGGTCTTTACCCTCATTTTGTTTATCTCTGTTTTACCCAGATTCTGATTTGCCCAATATAATTGCCATTATAATGCAAAAATAAAATTCTTTCTGAGAAATTCTCTACCTGGGATTGCCTGTTTCCATTTGTGAAATTTTGTCTTCTGAAAGATATAATTTGCAAAGTGTGTTCCTGGGACCCTCATTTGAGGGCTTGAAATGAACATTCCCTAGTGTATTTATGATTAGTTTTTGTTAATGAAAGCACTGGCTTCTAGTAGAGTCCCTTGCCCGTCCCCGTAATTGTACCTCCCTCCCTCTGCCCACAGCCCAGTTGCAGAAGACATTATCTATCAATTTATTTTTCCCCAAGCACAGTGCTTGTTTTCTGACCACATCTTCCCTCTGACACTACATCCTCAATCTTTCTCTCCCATTGGTTACAAAAGGAAAACTAAATATTGCTATTTTCTATTCCTTTGTCAGTAAGGGATACATTTAGCTGCGCCCCCCCCCCCCCACACACACACACACATACCCACTTTTTTTTTTTTTTAAGAAAAAGATGCAGAAATTAAACTGGAATGGTAGGAGATCTGGGGAACAGGTTTCATGAAATCACAAGGGAGGTCTCTGGGAATAAAACATTTTTTGTGCTTTACCCACAAAGTAAACAAATTATACAATTACTACCTTAGTCCAGGCTTCTTCACCTGTTGTAAACATAATTGTAACATCCTCTTTTTTGTGTCAAGTATCTTCTTATTCCATTTCATCTCACATCCTGGTGCCAGAATATTGTCCTGAAAAAGTAGACCTGACCAAGTGACTCTCTTACTTCCCACAAATAACAATTTTTAAGAGACAAGAGTTTTGGGGTAAATTATAATCAATCAAATTAATGCTCTATCCCCTGCACCATCTCCTGCCCTTAAGGTAGAGAAAATTAATCAACTTATTTTCAGGTCAATTGCTTTTTCTCACTCTTTCTGACCCTTTCACCAAAACACAGCCCAAAGATGAAGGCCCTACTTTTAAATGCTTTCTTTCTCTCTCTCTCTCTCTGCCCCACCTTGTGGGCTCCCATAAGTGGAAAATAACTTTCTGGTCAGACTAAAGGCTGTAAAATGAGCCTTCTGTAAATATTTCTGAAGGGCCTATCAAGGGAAATATTTTCAACTGGAAACCTTCCAACCATCATTTTCTCTATCAAATGCCTAACACTTTCCAATGATACTGTCCCTAACCCTCTGCCTATTAGATTTGTTTCTTCTAAGTTCTGGTCTTTCAAATGGTGATCAAATGCTATATCAACCAGCTTTTGCTGCTTAGACAAGGTCCTGACCCCTTGAGTTCATCACACCTCCAAAGTGGGGTCCTATAGGAACAGATTTAGCTCCACAACCATTCCCAGCAAGGAGCAATTTTAAAAGATGAGGCTATCCACCTGTACTCCAACTCACCTTGGCCTCATTTGTCTGAGTGGAGGAATTGGTTGATGATGGAGTGAACAGATCCAGAAAAATACTACCCAGTGCCATAATGAGCACCCAGTAAGGAACAAACTGACCTTGTGCTGATCTCCACTAATGTGCCCTGGTAACCAGGTTTGTACCCTTATAGTGTCAGCAAACTTTGACCTAAGTTTGTCTCTGTAACACTTCCTCCCCACAGGCCATTGTATTTTACTTCCAGCTTCTGGCCACTTAAAAAGTATCTCTGGAACTGGCTTCTTAAACATTTCAGTCAAGAACCCTTCCTATTTAGGGACAATCAATACTCATTTTTTCAAAGATTTCTTTAACAAATGAAAGACTGGTGAATGATGTGAACTCTCTACCAACTTTTTCCCAGAAATTGCTAAAATAAACCTATTGTTTCTAATATCAATAATAATCTTGTCAGATTCTAAGAACTGCCTTGTTTGCATTAAAATTATGTGAAGCCAGAGATCTTGATTAGTTCATCTATTTGTTAATCCTTCCATCCTGTGTCTAACCTCTGGCACTGTCTGATAAGTGTATCTTTAGACAACCTAACTCTTCCATGGTTCTTCTCCTTACTGCCTAGATCTACCCTCACCTCTCCTTTCCCCTTGGAAAATCTCCTGGGATTTTAAAAGCATAATTATTATGATTTTGCTTTACTTAGTCATATTTAGATGATCCTATGAGCTTTTTCACACAATAAATGGCACATCTTTGTTACCTGTGATAAAAGCTATGACTTAATTTTTTCTGTCCCTTTTATTAAATTTTATTCATTATTATGAACTGCCATTGAAGGTATGAGTAATATCTCCCAGCTTCTTAAAGTCTTCTAAAAATTTAGCAAGTGTCCCAATGTCACTGACTAAAATGTTAGACAACACACAGTTAAAAACCCAGTTCAAGGGGCCTCTAGGTAGCTTCCTTCATATTGACATTGACTTATAAATGACTTATAAACTCTTTAATCCACCAAATAGTTCAGAATGCAACTAATCATTGTCATCTGATCTACAGGTTGATATCTTGTCTATAAAAATAGCAAAGATAATTTTGTCAAATGTTATACTAAAGTCTAAATAGATTATATAGCAAATTTGAGAAAGTTTCTTCTATTTTGTATATGTGATGAGGTGCAAATGATGAGGTGCAAGAATAGAGAGAAAGAGATCCCCCAACAGCAATGGGATCCCCTTGGCCAGTAACAGGCTTTGGGAAAGAATTTGCAAACCCCAATGAATACAGGTACGAGGTTTGTGGCACCCTAAGAAGCCAACTTGCTAGGAAGACAGACTTCCTTGGGCAAGGAATATAGCAAAAGTGGGTTACACTGAGAAGAAAATATCTTCAGCAGTGGGCATGATCCTGTAAGGACTTTTACAAAGATTCGTGGTTCAGAGTTATCTTTTATTTAGCCTTCTGAGGCTTTTTCAGGGTTTTCCCAGGCCCTGAGCTGCGAGCAATACTTCCAGGAACTAATCTCCAATTCAATAAAAGGTGATGATTATATCTCTGGCCAAGATCTCCAGTTGTATGAGACCACTTAACTTAAGGGTGTTGTCTAGAAAAAGTGTGCTTTTCCTAGGGGAGAGCTTGAGACCCCAAATCATCCTTCCCTCACAGATTAAAGGGGACACAGCTTCAGGGCTCCCCAAAAGTTAAAAGGAACACAGGTTACATCCTATGGGAATATCTTTTTGTTTCATATTTGTTAAGTTCTTAAATTTTAAAAAGAATTAATCAATTAATCAATGTTTATAAACACCAACTGATGCTAGGTAGACCCAGAGATATCATTAGGAAGATTTTCTTTATATCCCCCACACATCTCTGATTCATCTATTTTAGTTTTACCTTTTATGACCAAATAAAAGAAGTCTAATTCTTTCATGTATGCTACCAATTCAAACAGTGCAGATAATTGTTTTATCCACCTAAATCTTCTCTTCTGCAGGCCAGCATTCAACTAATTTAGTTTCTTTAATAAATCCTAATTGGGAACACCCTTTAGGCCTCTCAGAATCTTGTATACTTTTATCACAACTTGCTTTAGTCTGTCAGTGTATTTCCTACAATATGGTCCCCAGAATTTAATCCATCTCCAAATGTACTCAGGCCAAATATAATACACATGTATCTATTATGGAAAAATAAACAATTAAATATACAATCTAGAATAAATGAGAGGGACCCTAGTTCTGTCATTATTATTTCCCAGAATTGGTCTCATTTTTTTTGAAATGTGTGATGATTTATTGCATTCCACTAAAAGTATTTCTTTATGTTTTGGCAAGCATCACTTTGGGACATTAGACTAGGGGGAAGAAATTTGGTTTATACTCTCCAGATTTCATTAGAAAGTTTAAGAATCTCAGTGGATATCATTTATTTTCACTATTACCAATTTCATTCTAAGCAGTCAAATTCAGATAAGACAATATTTTGTTCATTTTATCTTTAAGCTGTTGACTCTCTTGTGCTACCGATTAATATCTCTGGTCTTCACTTTCCTCCTGTGTACAAAGAAATGTTGGAATCTGATAATGTTTAGATCAATGAATCTAAGCCCTTATTTACTATTCCTTGAAATAGCCACTGGCATCTCATCTCTATATTTTTAATTTCTCTGCCCCCTCTTTCTAGCATGTTTTTCCTATGTCTTTATGCTAAGTAACTCAATTTATCCAAATCCTAAACATCTTTCAAAACCAAATGCCATCTCCTCCATAATATTTTACTTTATTTTTCTCAGGTGAAAATTTTTTTTTTTGCTATCAATTATCACAATTTATCCATATCTTTCATGAGCTCTTACATCAATTTTTTTCACTATATTCTAAAATATACATATGTACATACACCCACATAATCTAATGTGATATCATTATATATTTAATATATCTATGTATATATTTACATAAACACTCTTATATGTGTGTGTATGCATACACACAAATATATAAAACCTATTATAAGGGGATGTAATAATAAACACCTAGAATCCTTGATATTATATTTAGGAATCCTAATGTACAGTAGTATAAATACACAACCAACTTGGTAAAACAGGGAAAGAAAAGGTATGTTGTTATCTGAACAGGACCCAGAAATAGGACTGGAAGTATTATGTAATGTAATATAATACTATAACAATTTTGTTTTAGAGGTTTAGTCAAATCGTTTAGCATCGTTTTTTGGTCACTTTCCCTTCTCTCCCTCCATTTCTCCTTTTCTTTCTTCCTTCTTTTTCTGGAGAATTATTCTTCCCAAGTCACATAGTACCAGGAGAAACTTTAGAACTGCATGGGCTGACTAGGGAAAGGGATTAGGATCGAAGCTGTAATTTCAGTTGTGTAAAAAAATTTCTATTCCAATGAAGACTGACACCATATCTTAAATTTACCGTCTAATAGAGTTGCCTAGATACTTGAGATGATAAGTGACTTTCTAGCGTCGCACAGGCAGTATGGATCATAGACTTGAACCCAGGTCTTCAGAGAAGAGGCAGATGGGGTTCAAAGGACCCTAACGCCACTTTAGTGCCTTTGGCACCAGTTTTCCAGTATGCCCCAAATCAGGAAATAATTTAAACAGTAGCTTCTATCGGACTCCTCCCCCAGTCCAATGATGCTTATTCCCAAACCCTGGGGGTGGCTCAAGCTTCTGGAAATTATCCCTAAGGGTAAACAAGACCTACCCAGGATTTAACTGCAGGAAGGAAGCTGCAGCAGTTTCACTTACTGTCTAGCCTACGGCCTACACCAGTGGGCTAGAACTACTGAGATATTCACCAATAGACAATGATTCCTTCCTCCTACAGCTGAGTATGGAGAGAGGCTGGATGTTAAGAATAGGATTGCCCGAGTGGCACAGAGGGCCCAAGGTGAGAGGGTCCCTGATCTGCCTGGTATGCCTCATTAATCACCCTGAGATTCAGGTCCTGCTGCTCGGGATTTGTGGAGTCAACCTCCCTGTGATTTTGCGCGCTGCCCTTGTGTCTGGGTTTGGAAAGTCTATAGAGACTCCATGGACCAGAGCATGTCCTGGGCGCAAGGCGAGAGGCAGCTTGTAGCTTGTTTGCAAGGACTTAGCCCTAACCTGGCATGGAAACCTGGCAGCGGATAGTGGGTTCTGAATGCTTTCTTGGGATGTCCTTGATTGGAAATAGGAAATAGTACTTTTCTCCACTTCCCAGCTTCTCCCGCCTCGCTGGGGCACATCTTAGCAGTCTGGTCTGATTCTTAGGAATTATGCATAGGGATGTTGGAGAGTAGAGGCGGGGCTGGTGATAGAAGCTCGGGCTCTGGATCCTGAGCTTGCAAGAATCCAGAAACTGTGAAAACTGAATTGAGGTGTCCTCTAATCCTGCTAATGTTGGGATTCAGGGGTTTTAGACCCCACAAAGTATATTTGGATTATATATCAGTGTTGAGAAGTGTCGCAAAAGAATTTATAGGCATACACTTCCAAATGAAGGACAAGGATTTTATTTAGCTGCTAAAAAGAATATATGCAAAAGGATTTCAGCAATTAACTGGGGGAAGGCAAGTTCCCTGGTAATAAAAAGGAAGAAAACTCATTAAGCTACGATTACACCAGCTAAAGGGTTAACCCTAAAAAGGAGTTAGCAAGTTAGGGAGGCACAGTTAAGTTCTTTTATTCAAGAGATAAAACCTAGGGCTTTGACATCATAATTTGGGTGTCTGATTAGATATGGTAAAGATAGACTTGTGCCTTTGTCAAATTAATAATTTTACCAGGGAATTAATCCTAGAGTGTGGAACTATAATAATGTTGCACTTAAAGAGACACAATTAGGATCAAAATGCCTAGATAATTAGTGCTCCTCTCTGTCTGCTTTTGGGAGCAATTTAGGGAGCAAAATTCAGACTTTCTCTACATCTTGCTTTTCTTTGCTATCTTGCTGAATTGTCAAAAGATCTAGGGCTTCACCCTAATCGTTACCTTCTTGTCAGTGCGATGGTGGGGGGGGAGAGGGGGGGAAGGGGACTTTTGAAAGCCCTGATAGAGGAAGAAACAAATCTCTCTCTGCTTCTAGGTTCCAGGTGAAACTTACCCTAGAAATGTGGAGAAAGAGAAAGTGAACTGAAGGATTCTCCTTACAGGATTACTATATGGGGGCGGGGGGGGGGGGGGGAATAATAATCGGTTTCATTTGGAAATAGTCATACAATTTTAAGATCGTCTGTAACCACAGAGAGCCTGGAGAAGAAAAGCCCAGAGGGGCTGAGTAGTCTAGTTAAGTTTACAAGGCTAGTTAGTGGCAAAGTCTGCCCAGAACTCAAGTTCTGAATCCTGACAGAACTCTTTATGACATTGGTGAAGTTCCACTCCCCTCCATTCTCGGTCAGGGAGTAATGATGAGGTTTGACGCAGGGCAGGGAGTTGTGGAAACCCCCTTGTGGTCCGTACAGTTCCTTTGTAAATGAATTTACAAACCCGAAAAGTAAAACTGGCAAAAGAAGTTTATTATTAGAACTGAGAAGTCAGCTTCTGCAGGCTGACTTCCTTAGTGGCAGGTCCCGATAGAGAAGTAAAGATCTAGCAGAGAAATCCCGTCACAGAGGTAAATAGGATCTTGTTAGGGAAATAGGTGAGAGAGATAAAGAGGGAGTACTGCTGAAAAGAAAATGTCTTTTCAGCTTTTCAGCAGGCAGAGGGTTGCATCTAAGCCAAGGAGAAAGAAAGAGGTTCCTTGGCATAATTCTTGCTTTTAGGTCCCCTGCAAGGAGTTGGGCTAAAGGAAGCTTGTTATATGGGTTATTCGCGCTGGGAGCGGTTTGATTGAAATCAAAACAGAAAATCTGGACTAATCTCCAACTCAATAGATTTGTATAGAAATCTGGATCTCCAGTTTGGGCTAAGTAGGCGTGGTCCTGGACTCAACTAATCCCACCCAGATAACAGAATGAAACTACTTTATCTTGATTCCCTGGGGAGGGTCTCTCAGGTGAGAGCTTCTCCAAGGGAGTTTCCCAAGCTTTCCCCCAAAGTCAGAAAGAGTGTGAGAGAGTTTCAGGGCTCCCCTCATCAATCTTTTACTTAGGATCCAAATGGGCTGGATCCTAAAAAGCTGTAAATCCTAGAAGTGAATTGAAATTTTTTTAAAAAGAGACTGAAGGCTTTATGATTATGGTGATCAGGCTTGTCACCTGGGAAGAAAGTGTGAAATGTACTTGCCTCCTTTCTTAAGAAAGATTTTCATCATGGGTGTGGAATGTTGTGGGGATCAGGTATACCTGCTGGTTTTGCAGAAGTGCTTATTGTTCTTCCAAGGGAGGGACTTACTGGACTGGGGAGGGGATAGAGTGTTGGACCAGAAATAAGAAAGACTCGAGTCTAATTATCAGCAAAAATCATTTTACTTCATTTTCCTCAACAGTAAAATGGGGATAATAGCTCATAGTGTTCAAGTTGGTTGTGCAGATCAAATGAGAAAATATTTGTAAGGCACTTGCATAGTGGTTGGCATGTAGTAGATGCTAAGTGCTTCTTCCATTCCTCTATTTACTGTTGGAAAAAGTGGATGTATTAGGACAATGTCAGGTGGACATAGGATTCTCCCAGATCCTATATTTAAGAAGGGCCCAGATGAAACAATTTAGAATTTCCTACCTGACTATAGGCGTATCCTCCCTCTCATTCATTTCTAGTCTACAACAGGCATTTAATCAATATTTATTGATTATCTAACTCTTGATTGCAACTAGCCTATTTGCATACTGGTTTTGATTCTAACCTTTCTAATTAATGATCCAATTTCCCCCATTATTCTTCTATAAATTGGTTGCATGGACATCCACTGTGGTCTCATAAATTCCTGTTTGTGGCCTAGTCACATTTTGTTTCACTTTCCTGTGTGGAACTTTGCTCCATTTCAGCCCTCCTTGGTTGACTGGGGCTAAGGAAGAACTGGGCTATATGACTATTTTGATAGTCTATAGCCTTTCAGCTCTGGTCTTCCATCATTCCATCAGCTGTTCTGATAGACATTTAATTTCTTTTGCTAGTTTCTCTAAAAAGTAGAGTAACAGGGGCTTTGAGTCATCTTTATAGAGGTGGGGTTTGCAACCCTGAAATTGGTCGATATTGCTGTCAGAGGAACATAGAGAGACAGAGACAGAGACAGTAGACACACACACACACACACACACACACACAGAGAGAGAGAGAGAGAGAGAGAGAGAGAGAGAGAATAGGAAATGATCTTGAGGAAATCCCTATACCAGCAGGTAAGGAAGAGGATAGAGAAGGGACAGAGACATCTAAGATGTAATGAAATCCAAACAAAGAGACAATGTGGAAAGGAAGGGAATAACTAAGTGATACAGGCAAGGAAGTAAAAGAGGATGAAAGCTGAAAATTGGAAAGCAGTTTCAGGAGCCTAGGGAAGATTTAATTCTATTTTGAAACAGTTGAGACAGTTTCATGTATGGATGGTACTGACTGACATTAACACCTGTATTTTCTTGGTGTTGTTAGGCCAAAATTAGCACAAGTAGCAGAAAATTGATACTGATTTTGTTGCACCTCAGCTTCAAAGGCTACAATGAGTGCACAATCATCTGAAAACAAAACCTCATGCACCAAATCCCTCCCCTTTACTTTCTCTTGCAGCCTTTTCAAATTGAAAAACTTACCACCAGTGCAGTAGTTGACTTTGATGCTATTTTCCTTATTGAAGGCATTTGACATCCTGGCTGAAAACATTATGCTGAAAAGCATGGGAGCAAGCACACAGCCTTGTTTCATTCCATTAGTGACTGGGAAAGCTCAAGAGCATCGTCCATTGTCCAGAAGCTAAGTAAACACACCATCATGAAATTGATGGAATATTGGATCATCACCTTCCTACTGATAATTTTTTGTTCTTTCATTTACAATTAGTCCAAGAAATCAAATTCATTAACACAAACAGAGGTTATACAACTAGTCAGTGACTACACACACACACACACACAAAATCTGGGGTGTTTTGTAGATAGAAAGTTCATATGAGTCATCAATGTGATAAATCAATAAAAAATAACTAATGCAAGCCCAGACTATATTAGAAGAAGCATGTCCTGGAATGTGAAGGCAGTAACAAAGATGACAGTAACAATTATATATTGCAGGTGATCTTGGAAAGATGAGGAATCATGGGTGTGTAGTGTTGTGGGGAACTGATGTGTCTATTGGTTTTGCAGGAGTGGTTGTTTTTCTTGCAAGGGAGGGGATGGCTAAATACGGGAGTAAATAAAGTCTGAAATCAAAAAGACTTGAGTTCAAATATGAGCAAAATCATTTTTATCAGCTTGTCCAAGGTCACACTGGCAGTAAGTGCAGAGCTGGGTTTTGAGGCCCCTTCTCCCGAGTCTGCATCTATCCCACTGCAATGCTCCTGCATTCATGCTCTGGCCAGGACACATCTAGAGTCCTGTCACTGGTCCTGAGGATCACATCTGCATGTCCAGGGGAGAGTGAAATGGGTAGAAAAAGAAAAGAAGAAGGTATTCTGCAAGAAAAAACTGGGGATATTTAGCTTGGAAGGGAGAAGTTAGTAGGCACAGGAAAGCTATCTTCAAGTGTTTGAAAGATTGGTATGGGAGAATGATTAGACTTACTCTGCTTGGCCTCAGAGGGCAGAACTCAGAGCAAAAAGAGGAGGTTTCAGAGAATTAGGTTTAGGCTTAATATAGTAAAAGCACCCCAACAACTGCAACTATCTAAAATTGGCATGTGTTGCTTTAAGAGGTGAATTCCATCTTGGGAGATGACTAGTTTTTAGATATGTATTTTCCAGGAGAGCTTTTGAAATCTCTTCAGTCTCTTATCTTCTGTAATTCTTTAATTGGAAACCTTGGCTTTATGCTGACATAGATGCTATAGAAGGTGTAATTACTCTGGTTCTGAAGAGAGGAAGGATTTCTCCTTAATAATTTTTTGAGTCAAGTTAAAGTAATCTGCCCAATTTCCACAGTATTCTTGGTCTTTACTCCCAAACAAATAATCCTGTTGCCTCCCTTTGGGCAAAAAATATAGCCCTTGTCCTTCAAAAAGAGATCTTAGGTAAGTTTTACTCACATAAGTAATGATTAGGCAAAGGATTGTGGGATAAATGCCAGGTGACTGATTCAGGCACTTGCTGCAAGTATTTGTCCAAGTAATTTTTATAGGCATTCATGTAGAGACCATTGATAACTAAAATCATTGGGGAAGCTTTGAAGTAGAGATGGCATTTGAAATGAACTTCCACAGAAAGTTAGGCTATATATAAGTACCATGAAGGGCATTCTAGGTAGCTGGTCTAATCTTCAGGAACATATGCACAGAAAAAGAAGCATTTTGATTGTTTAGTAGACCAGGAGACATATTATTAATTAGTTATTTGGGGAGCAAGAAATTGATACCAAAGACTCTTGTAAATATCAAAGCACTTACTAAATATGAGCAAAGCTGAGGTTATTTGATTTTCTCCAGTGTTACATTTTTTATTGTTATTATTTTGTTCATTTATGGAAGCAGTTAGTACAGTACATGAAATACTGCATTTGGAGTCAGAAAGACCTGAGTTAAATTATATCTTAGATCCTTACTAGTTGTATGACTCAGGTTAATTTAATTCACCTCTATTTTCTTCAGTTTCCTCATCTGCAAAATGAGCAAAATAATAACACTGACCTTGTTGGTTTCAGTTTAAAGTAAAATGAATTAATATGTCAAGTGCTTTATAAACATTAAAGGACTGTGTAAATGCACTTAACTATTGTTAATAAAGATGCATCATTGAAGATGATGTAGATTCAAAATGGAATAGATGGATACAGACAGAAACGCCTCATTTTCATGTACTGTTGTCTTCTCATTTAGGTGTGCCATGATGACTGCTCTGTCTGAAGCAATCAATACCTTTACCTTCAGTGCTTTTTTTTTTTTTTTTAATTATTGAAAAAGATGGCTCACAGAACATGTTTTATTCTCCTCTGAGCTCTACTGTGCTCTGGCGATGGTCTTAGAGGGGACTAAGGGAAATACTGCTGCCCAGATACAACAGGTACTAGGAACTGTGAAAAAAACAAACAAAAAGCACAATTAAAAACAAACAAATCAAACTTTATGAAACTTTTTACATTTCTCCAAGGCCGTACCTCAGAGGAGCTGAGTATTGCCAGTAGTGAAGCTATAGAGAGTAAGGGGAAATAGAACCCGATATATGGATAATCTATATAGCCTCTGTAATATGGACAGTAGAGATTCAGGGTAGAAATGTCCCTGAGGTTACTAATGCAGCATAATCTTACCTTCTTACCTTGCTATAGGGAATAACAAGGTCACTTTCAGGGAGTTGGGGAGAGGATGAGGAAGGGAAAGATAGGAAGTATAGTAATGTATAATGTATAAAGTCTAGAAAGGTAGGTTGCAACTAGGTTGAAAAGGGCTTTAAATGCTGAACAGAAGAAATCTGTAAAGTCAATAGGGGCCTAATGGAACTTATAGAATAGGTGAGTGACCTTATTTTTTTTTTTTTTTTGATGGCTAATAAATGTTTATTGACTGACCTAGACTATTTTTTTTTTTATTATAGTAACTTTTTATTGACAGAATCCATGTCAGGGTAATTTTTTTTTTTACAACATTATCCCTTGCACTCACTTCTGTTCCGATTTTTCCCTCCCACCCTCCACCCCCTCCCCTAGATGGCAAGCAGTCCTATATGTTGAATATGTCCTAGTATATCCTAGATACAATGTATGTGTGCAGATCCAAACAGTTTTCTTGTTGCACAGGGAGAATTGGATTCAGAAGGTAGAAATAACCCGGGAAGAAAAACAAAAATGCAAACAGTTTACATTCATTTCCCAGTGTTTTTTTCTTTGGGTGTAGCTGCTTCTGTCCATCATTGATCAATTGAAACTGAATTAGGTCTCTTTGTCAAAGAAATTCACTTCCATCAGATTACATCTTCATATAGTATCGTTGTTGATGTATATAATGATCTCTTGGTTCTGCTCATTTCACTTAGCATCAGTTCATGTAATTCCCTCCAAGCTTCTCTGTATTCATCCTGCTGGTCATTTCTTACAGAACAATAATATTCCATAACATTCATATACCACAATTTACCCAACCATTCTCCAATTGATGGGCATCCACTCAGTTTCCAGCTTCTAGCCACTACAAACAGGGCTGCCACAAACATTTTGGCACATACTGGTCCCTTTCCCTTCTTTAGTATCTCCTTGGGGTATAAGCCCAGTAGAAACACTGCTGGATCAAAGGGTATGCACAGTTTGATAACTTTTTGGGCATAATTGCAGATTGCTCTCCAGAATGGTTGGATTCATTCACAGCTCCACCAACAATGTATCAGTGAGTGACCTTATTTTTAAATGCCTTCAGTCTCTTTGGAACTTTCAGTTTATTTTCCTTTGAGGATTTCTTTTTTATTTTAAAAGAAAGGAAAGCCGTATTGAAGTTATACTTTTATTTTTTTCTAAATAGATTCTTTCTTTAAATAAAGGTACAGATGTCCACCAAAGTTTCCAGTCTTTTCTTGAAGAAGATAATAAATCTCGTGGTCAATGCCTGCTCAGAATTGTCAACCAGGTCTTTGGAGAAAAGACTTATGATTTTATTTCAGTAAAATCTACTATTTTCTCCCTATATCAACTTAAGGAAATCAATGAAATTTTCAAATCAAAGAAAGATGACAGTAATATCTCATCCGTTGTCATGCCATTAAAGATTCAGTTTGAACTATTTGAAAAAGTTAGCCAGTCCTGGGAACACAGTGTTATTTTCCATAATTTTTAAGGATTAATGGCATGATACAATGAACACAGCACTATTAGAATTCAAATCCCATCTCTGCTATTTATTTGGACAAGTCATCTCACTGTGCCTCAGTTTCTCCTCTGTATAAATTGAAGAAGTAGACTAGCTGCCTTCTAAAGTTTTCTAGTTCTAAATCTGTGATCTTATAGAAAATGAATACCAGATTCATTATCTCTTTCAGAAAGGTGACTTTTAAATAATAATTTGTTAATTTATTAGAGAATATTGCAACATTATTAGTCTTCCTTTGGACTTCCCAACCATAATTATTGCTTTGTAAGTGAAATTTTTGTGCTCATAAGACTTAAAGGGATTTAACAAGCCCCTTTTTTAAGGGCTTTAATTTTTAAGCCCTTAAGTAATTTTTAAGTCATTAGCTTCATTTTGTTAAAGACCTAAAAGTTCATCCAAGTCAAACACAAAAATTTAGGATCATGTTATGGTGATCTGTAACATGTTTGTGACTCAAACTGATGCTGAGTGAAATGAGCAGGACCAGGAGATCATTATATACTTCAACAACAATATTATATGATGACCAGTTCTGATGGACCTGGCCATCCTCAGCAACGAGATCAACCAAATCATTTCCAATGGAGCAGTAATGAACTGAACCAGCTACGCCCAGAGAAAGAACTCTGGGAGATGACTAAAAACCATTACATTGAATTCCCAATCCCTATATTTATGTCCACCTGGATTTTTGATTTCCTTCACAAGCTAATTGTACAATATTTCAAAGTCTGATTCTTTATGTACAGCAAAATAACGTTTTGGTCATGTATACTTATTGTGTATCTAATTTGTATTTTAATGTATTTAACATCTACTGGTCATCCTGCCATCTAGGGGAGGGGGTGGGGGGGTAAGAGGTGAAAAATTGGAACAAGAGGTTTGGCAAATGTTAATGCTGTAAAGTTACCCATGCATATAACCTGTAGATAAAAGGCTATTAAAAAAAAAAAAAAAACATGTTTGTGACTGTTAAAAAGAAGGGGTCCAAAATTTCTTAGCAGTTCATTGATTTAATTTCATTTTGGACTTGGTTAAATTGTTTATCTACTGTTTAGTCTTTTAAGGAATCCTATCAGAAATTCTACCATTCAAATATAGAAGAACTTGAGTTTGCTAATATATCAGAGGAAGAAGAAAAATATAAATAAGTGGGTAGAAGAAAGGACTGAAGGTAAGAAATCATGGGATTTCTTCTTAACTGTTTCAGAGATGGTGATGAATGATTATAAGTCTTGCAAACTAAAAAAGAAGTGATTTATAAGCACAAAGTAAGCACAAATCTATCCATTAAATATTATTAAATTGTTTTTGTCTTTTCCTTGATTTTTCAATGTCTTATAATGCAAAAGGCCAAGGAATAAATGAAAAAAAAAGGTGAAGTTTGGAAACCTAGAAGTACATGATTTCCAGCTATATTTTAAAGCAGTGATCTTGCAAACAATCTGGCACTGTGTAAGAAATGGAGTGATGAATCAGTAGAATAGATTAGGAACACAAAGATAGACACTAGAAAATGACCATAGTAACTTTGTTTGAAAAACCCAAAGATTAAAGTTTTTGGGCCTATGGGCTCACCATTGACAACATTTTGCTATGAAAATTGGAAAATAGTTTGAAAGTAACTAGGGATACACTTATATCTTATAGCATATATCAAAATAAAGTCAGAATGGATCTCAAGGATGATATAGGCAAATTAGAGGGGCATGGAAAAATGTACCTGTCACATCTGTGTATAAGGGAAAAGTCAATGACCCAAGAAAAGATAAAAAATATTATGGCAAGTAAAATGGATGATTTTGATTCCATGAAATTAAAAAAGCTTTTGCACAAAACAAAAAATAAAAATAATAAAAAATCCCAACCTCCAAACCAATAACTTGCAGCTAAATTATTGCAGCAATAAATGCAGCTAAAATTAGAATCATAGCAGAATACTGGGGGAAATTTTCTTACATCAAGTTTCTCAGATTTAAAGGTCTCAAATGGATAGGTGACTGAGCTAAATTTATAAAAATGGGAGCCAGTTGATAAATATTCCAAGATTATGCACAAGAAGATTTCAGGAGAAGAAATCAAACCCATTAAGAGTCACCTTTAGAAAATGATCTACATCACTACTAATTAGAGAAATGTAAATCAATTCACTCAGGGATACCACCCTACATGGGTCAGATTGGCTAACATGATAGAAAAGGAAAATGAACATTTGAGGAAATGTGAAAAAACAGAAATACTAGTGCACTTTTAGTAGATTTATAAACTGATCCAACCATTCTGAGAAATACTTGGGAACTACACCCAAAGAACTATAAAATTATGCATACCCTTTAACTCAGAAATATCACCTCTAGGTCTGGATTGCAAGGAAGTGAAAGAAAGGAGGGAAAGACCTGTTTGTACAAAAATACTCATAACAGCTTTTTTGATTGTAATAAAGATTTGGAAATTTAGGGATTTCCCATTAGTTGGAGAATGACTGAACAAGTTGTGTTATATAACCATGATGGAATTTTCTTGTGCTATGATTTCAGAAAAATCTGGAAAAACTGATATGAATTCTTATAAAGCAAAATGATCAGAAGCAGGAGAACATTGTATACAGTAACAGCAATATTGCAACAATGATTAGCTATGAAAGACTTAAGTACTCTGATCAAAACAATCATCCAAGATAATTCCAAAGGACCAGGATGAAAAACACTATCTAGGAATTCAGAATGGAGCAACCTTTAAAAAATTGTTTTATTTTTCTAATTTTTTGTCATTAACATGGTTAATATGAAAATATGTTCTACATGATTTCACATTATAACAAACATCAAGTTGTTTATCTTTTCAAGATGACAGATAGAAGAGGAGGGAAGTAAAGAATAAGAAACTCAAAAATTTTTTAATTTTATTTTGTTAGGTTATAGATGCAAATCATTTTTTTTACATATTTCAATATGAGTCATGTTTTTGAAGAGAAAAATCAAAATGAAGGAGGAACTACAAGTAGGAAAAAGTGAAACCCATTTGCTTAAATCTGTATTCAGTCTTCAGAATTTATTCTCTAGATGCAGAAGGCATTTTCATTCCAATGTTCATTGTCTTGGATCTCAGAATTTTGAGAAAAGTTAATCACCCAATCTTGCTGTTGTTGTGTACAATGTTTTACTAATTCTACTCACTTCATTAAGCATCAGTTCTTGTAAGGCTTTTCAGGCTTTTCTGAAATCAGTCTGTTCATCATTTTTATATAATAATAATATTCCATTACTTTAATATGCCATAACTTTTTCAGCCATTCCCCATTTTATGGACGTCCACTCATTTTCCTAGTCTTTGCTAACACATAATGAGCCTTTACAAACATTTTAATAGCTTTTTATTTTTCCAAATACATGCAAAGATGGTTTTCAAGATTCACCTTTGCAAAACTTTGTGTTCCAAATTTTTCTTCCTCCCTTCTCTCTTCTCACCTCTCCTAGACAGCAAGCAATTCAATATAGGTTAAATGTGCAATTTATCTAAACATATTTCCAAATTTGTCATACTGCACAAGAAAAATCAAAAGGGGAAAAAAACACGAGAAAAAAATCAAAACAAACAATCCAGGTAATAACAACAAAAAAGTGAAAAGGCTATCCTTTAATCCATATTCAATCTCCTTAGTTCTCTTTCTGAGTGCAAATAGCTCTCTCCATCAAAAGTCTATTGGAATTGTCTCTCATTGCTGAAAGAGTCAAGTTAATCATTACATAATCGTGTTATTGGTATGCACAATGTTTTCTTGATTCTGCTCACTTCATTTAGCACCAGTTCATGCAAGTCTTTCCAGTCTTTTTTGAAATCAACCTGCTCATTATTTCTTATAGAACAATAATATTCTATTATATTTATATAACAGAATTTATTCAGTAATTAGCCATTGGCTAATAGTAATTGGCATCCATTGAATTTCTGATTCCTTGACACTTTAAAAATGGTTGATGCAAATATTTTTGCCCATGTGGGTCCTTTTTTTTAATTGTCTCTTTTGGATACAGACCCAGGACAGGTAAACTATACCTTATTCTCATAATTTGCTTATAATATTACTCTCTATGTCTAAATCTTGTATGCATTTCAACCTAGTTCCATACTATCTCTCAGTGTTCTGAGCAATTTTTGTCAAATACTGAGTTCTTATCCCAGAAGCTAGAGTCTTTGGGTTTATCAAACAGGAGATGACTATAGTCATTAATTATTGTGCCTTATGTATTCTAACCTATTTTATTGATCCCACTCTATTCCTTATCTAATACCAAATGGCTTTCATTATTGCCTTTTTATAATATAATTGTAGATCTCATACTGCTAGGTCACTGTCCTCTGCATTTGTTTTTCATTTTATATGGTTCCTATTTTTTTGTTATTGATAAAATCAATTATTCCAATAGTTATATTCTGATATTGAACCAGCCCTGAATTCCTGATATGAATCCCACTTGGTCATCGTGTATTATCCCGGTGATAAGTTATTATAATTTCTTTGTTAATATTTTATTTAAAATTTTTGTATGAATATTCATTAGAGAGATTGGTCTATAATTTGTTTTCTCTATTTGAACTCTTTCTAGCTTAGCTATGAATATACCATATTTGTGTCATAGAAATTTTCATTCATCTTAACTTTTCTTTTTCCAAATGAATTGTTATTATTTTTTCTAGTTCTATAAAAATTTTTTTTGGTACTTTGATTGCTATGGCACTGAATTAGTAGACTAATTTAGGCAGAATTGTCATTTTTATTATATTAGCTTGATCTAATCATGAGAAATCAATATTTTTAGGGGCAGCTAGGTGGTGCAGTGGATAAAGTACCAGTCCTGAAGTTGGGAAGACCTAAGTTCAAATCTGGCCTCAGACACTTACCACTTCCTAGCTGTGTGACCTTGAGTAAGTCACTTAACCCCAATTACCTGGAGGCAGGAAAGAGAAATCAATATTTTCTCAGTTGTTTATATCTGAGTTTATCTATGTAAAAAGTATTTTGTAATTGTGTTTATATTTCCTAGCTTTGGCTAACATATAGAAATGTTGATTATTTATCTGGACTTATTTTATGTCCTGCAACTTGGCTAAAGTTGTTAATTTTTTCAAAGTTTTTTTTAGTTAATTCTCTGAGACTCTCTAAGTATAACTTCATATCATTTGCAAAGAACAAGAGTTTTATTTCTTCAATGATTACCCTAATTCCTATTTCTTTTTCTTTTCTTACTACTAATGCTAACATTTCTAGTACAGTACTGAACAATAGTGGTAATAATGGGCATCCTTTTTTCATCCTTGATCTAATTAGGAATGCTTCTACCTTCTCCCCATTATATATAAGCTTCTGATGGTGTTTGATAGATGCTACTTATCACTTTAAGAAAAATCCATTTATTCCATTGTCCTCTAGTATTTTTAAAAGGAATGGGTACTGTATTTTTTAAAAAGCTATTTCTGCATCTATTTAGATAATCATATGGTTTTATTTATTTTGTAATTGATAAGATCATTATGGTATTTGTGTCATAAGAATTTGGCAGGACTTCTTTGCCTATTTTTCTAAATAGTATTGTTTTGGAATTAATTGTTCTTTAAATACTTGGTAGAATTCATATGTAAACCCATCTGGCTCTAGAGATATTTTATTATGGAGTTAAATTCAAAATTTTAAGAAATAAATATAAAATCATATTTGTAGGTAACTGAATTATTTAGTTAAATAAATAAAATTATGGAAAAGAAAAACAACTATAATGCAAAGTTTTGGAGTCAGAAAATTCCACATATTTGCTCTGTGAACTTGAATGAGTCTACTCACTTTTCAAACCCCTACCTTCTCTATTTGTGCATAGAGAAATTATCATAACATATCAAAAATCTCATAGGATTTTTCTGAATCTACATGTTAAAACATATTGAAGGTATGAAGAGAATTTTTCTTTCACATATTTAGTGAAAGGAGGGATGTTATATATTGAAAATGATTCTTTCTTGTAAACTAACCGTAGTATTCAGAGGTATTTTATTATATCAAAACACAGAAAAGACTTCAGTATATAGTTTTTCGTTAATAACATTTAGTGGACAGATAGTTACAGACTTTATCACTGCTAGGCATTGCTATGGGAAGGTGAATAAATATACTTGAATAAATTGTAAAAGTTTTAACCCTGTTTAGTATATATCCTGATAGAGGATATAATCAAATGTTAGAATAATGAGGAGGAGGAGGAGGAAGAGCAAAAACATGAGGCTAACTAGGTTTAATAAAGTTTTGTAAAATGCTGTGTATATGTTATCTCATTAATTTTAAATGTGATTATGACTATATCTATGCTAAATTCTCTAATGTTTTATTATAGGTAAGATTGTGGAACTGCTAGCTAATGATACTATTGATTCACTGACCTCTCAGGTACTGGTGAATGCCATCTATTTCAAAGGAAAATGGCAGATACAATTTTACAAATGCACGACAACAGATATTCAAAATCAGCAAAGTAAGTGGCAATTTTGCCATGTCTTGGGACTCCATGGGCAACTGGGACAATAGCAATGAATTAGCATATTGCCTTTGTTTATTAAAATATAGATAAAGTTCTAACAACATACAGCTAAACTCTTTCTTTCTTCACTGTTCTATCTCTCTCCATTCTTGTCTTTCTCCCCTAGGAAAGCTCTCCCTCAATCTTTTCTCTCTATTTTCTAATATAATATAGAATTCACTTCTACAACTCAGTTTCCCTTTATTTCAACTGTTAGGAGGATGTTTTCAGAGTGGCCTGGAGAGATTTACATGAACTAAAGTGAAATGAGCAGAACCAGATCATTGTACATAGAAACAACAAGATTACACAATGACCAATTTTGATGAACATGACTCTTTCCAGCAATGAGATGACTGATGTCAGTTCCAATGATGTGATGAAGAGAGCCATCTACACATCCAGAGAGAGAGCTGTGGGAATTGAATGTGGATCACAATATAACATTCTCACTCTTTTTGTTGTTGCTTGCTTGCATTTTGTTTTCTTACTCTTTTCCTTTTTGATATGATTTTTTGGTGCAGCAAGATAATTATATAAATAGGTTTACACATATTGAATTTAACATATATTTTAACATATATAACATATATTAGATTCCTTGCCATGTAGGGGAGGGAATGGGGCGAAGAAGGGGAAAATCTGAAACACAAGGCTATGCAAGAGTCAATGTTGAAAAATTATCTGTGCATATGTTTTGAAAATAAAAAGCTTTAAAAAATAAAAACAAAAATTTTTTTTAAATATTTCAATTGCTAGCCCAGTCAGTCTCCTCACCTCAAAACCTTGGGATCTCTTATTACAGTAGCCTCTGGAAGATGGCTTCCTTGCCTTATCTATATGTTTACTTTCTTATAAATTTGGCATGGTAAATCACAGAAGAAAAGAGCATGCTTGTAGACTTGTGCTTTTTAGCGTGGAAATAACTTTTGCATTTGTCTTTAAGGAAATGTGGAGGAAATTATTTTATAAGCAAGGGAAGCTTAAAGAAATATAAAGATCTTCTGTAGATAAATTTGTTATTTTCCTCAGTAAGAATATTTCTGTCTGGTCTACTATTGTCCAAGTTATTCTTTCTTGAGGAGCATTGTCCTAGCTTCCTGAAAAACCCCCAACATATTCCCCTTCAATCTTTTATTCTAAGCTTAGCATAGTTTATCAGTGGCCTAAAAAGTCTGCTTTTTTTTTTTTTTTTTTGTATCAGACTCTGAACCTAACTCTTTTATGTTCCTTTACTCAACTATACTTCCTCTCACCATCCTCTATCCCCTAGTAGAGTTGTTCCTCAATATTTTTATGTATAATCTGATATAATTAAGAATTATATCATTCAACTCAAAGACTAGAATAGCATTTAATCTTCCCATTTTATAGAATAGACCAGAAGTGCAAAAGGACTTAGAGGAGAGAGATCAATGTGAATTAATAGATACAGGTAATAAAAAATGTAACAAAAGGTAGACTTTGTAGGATATATGTATATGTAAATACATGTTACACACACACACACACACACACCTCTCTATATAAATACATGTACAGAAACCCAGATAAGACAATACATTTTAATGCTTTTCTGTTAACAATCAAGCATCTTTTAAATACCTTGTGTTGTAGGGAATAAACAAAATTCTATGAACAAAAACAGTTTTTTTTCCCCTATCAATGGATTCTTATGTCAGAAACTTCATTATTAATGGTAAAAAGAGTTTTTGGACATCAGTAGAAGATGAGATATGATTCCAAAATATCATTAAGCAATAATTAGACTTGTGGAAGAACACCTAAGATTAATATATGTTTTCTAAAAAATTACATTACCAGAGAAATGTACTGAATACAGATTAACTCATAGCCAATACACATATTAAGAGAGAAGGGAGGGAAGAGACCGAGGGAGAAATCTTGGAACTCAGAAATTTTTAAAAAGATTGTTTAAAAGTGTCTTTACATGGAATTGTAAAAATAAAATACTTCTTAAAAAATATTCTACACTTCAAAACAAAAGAAAAAATAATCCACCTACTAATTGGAACAATGTAAAATGCCCCAGAAAATATACAGTGAACAACATATGGGGCTTTGGGGACAGAGAAAGGTAAGGACTAATCTATTCTCCCCATTCCCCCTAATAGTTACCACCTTAAAAAGAAATTCTCATTAGGAAGTCTTATGAGTAGGAATAGAGTATTTTGAGTGGGATGAAATGTTCCAGAGTTTGTTTTTTTATTTTTTAAATTATGGTTCACCCAGATTGCTGACACATGAAATTTCTTTAGGTAGGGGTAAAGTTTTTCATAACACCATCAGATCAGCCTTAAACTATTAATGCAATTTGAGTGAAATTCTTTCACACTGAAGATTAACTGAATATTTGGTTGTGGACTTAGCTCAATTTTGAGCATTCCTTATTCTTTATAAGAGGAAGGAGAAGAAAAATACAGGACAGTACTAAGTGCCTTTATTAAGAGGAGTCTCAAAGAAAGAAAAAGAAAAAGAAAATTTACAGACTCTTGGAAAGCTTGCTTTGTTCTTATAAATATTTTCCTTCCTCATATGCCTGCTAAGAACAGCTAGCTCTATGTCACATAAATGAATAAAGTATAGATTTTTCCTATAAATCAATGCAGCCCCATTTCCTTTTAAAGAAACAAAGCCCAGAGTATGAAGGCAATACTCTGTGAACACTTGATTTATACTGTCAGAGGGCTTATAGTATAAAGACATAAGGCAAGGACATATAAATGCACCTCTTTTTTAAAAAAGGTATATTGATTTTATTTCCCCCTTCAGTTACATTGGTTTCAGTTTCATGTGCATTTATTTCCTTTTAGGAGAAGCAGAAACCAGTATTGATGATGTTTCTGAAATTCACATTTCATATGACCTACATAAGAGTAGTATTTATGAAGGTCCTAGTTCTGCCTTATATTAGAGGACAAACGGATATGGTCATTATGCTTCCAGATGAGAAAACAGATCTAAAAATGGTGAGAAAAGTAATATGGTGTGTTGTAGACTTTCAAAAACAAATTTTTAAAAATTAATTCAGAGCTGTAAGCACCATATCTGAATTATGGTTTTAATAATCTGGTCCTTCAAAATGAATGGTCTTGTCCCACATATGTAGATCAGTGACTGGAGATTACAGGGATTTCTTTGTATTTATCCAGTCTCAGGGAGGTAGAGTATGGTAGGGACAGTGGGGAAAGGGAGGAACCCTTGGTATATAGGAATAGGATATTCAGGAAGATTATGGCATGAGGACCCACTTGAAGCTAGAGATAACAAGAGAGCCTCTCTCCAACATTTCAGGGGCTGGAATTGCTACAAGGAAAGGGGAGCTGGTTTCCAGATCCTGCAGCTGTAGAAAGACAAAGCAGAATAGGAACCAGATAACCAAAGCTGGGAATCACTGTTTAGAGACTTGTGAAGAAGGAAGTCTGGCTAAATAAATAGGGTACCAGCAAACACAGAGCCGGTTGCCTTTGATTGCTTCTTTGGAGAACTCCCATGATAGAATCCCAGAGAGTCCAAAGACTGATTCTCAATCTAGTCAAGATGAGCTGCTACCATGAGTAGGAGTCTTCCCAATTTTGAAATCCAAACACAAGTAAAGCCCAGCATTAAATAATGTTGAACGCAGCCTTGCCAGTTGAAAAGTCATTATTTTGCCTACCCAGGAAATTTTTGAACCAATTTCCTCAACTGTTAAATAGGGGTAATTTCTGCCTGAAATAATACAATGGGTTGTTCTGAGTGGTGAAGAAGAGTGAATGAGATAATATATGAGAATGTTTTGAAGCCTACAAAGTGCTAGAAAATTTTCAAATTAGAAGAAGTAATGATAGTAATAAAATAGCAAACTGAGGAAGAAAGGGAGAGAGAATGAGACAGAGAGAGATAGAGACAAGAGACAGAGAGAGGGAGAGAGAAATAGTGAAAATATGTTGCACTTGGTTATACACATTTCTAACTTTTCAAGTCTAACAGAATCTCCTTGAGAACATAAACGTTTTTCCTTCCTTGGATTCTCCACTAGTAGAAATTAAAGTAATATTTACCTAATTAAGTTAAATCCTTTGAGACTTTCAAAATACAACTGTTTTTTTATTTCTATCTGGGAAAAGAACTTATGCCTGAGAAACTAACAGATTGGTTAAATACAGAGAGGATGAATGAAACTGAAGTGGAAGTTTTCCTTCCCAGATTTAAATTGGAGGAGAATTTAGACTTGGAATGCATTCTTCAAATATTGGACATGTCAGATGCCTTTGATGGATCCAAGGCTGACTTCTCTGGGATATCAGCCAAGAAAGATCTGTTTCTGCTCAAGGTTATACACAAAGCTTATGTGGAAGTTAATGAAGAGGGCACAGAGGCAGCTTGTGCTACCATGAAATGTGATAAAATGTGGAAAAATTATTCCTCAATTTGTGGTTGACCATGCTTTCCTATTTTTTATTCCAGATAACAGCTCAAAAATATTTTGTTTTGGGGCAAAGTGATCATAGAAAGATCATTTTACTCTTCGTGGGGTCTTTACCATCACGTTATTTACTTCTCTTTTACCCAGACTCTAATGTGCCTGTGACCCAAATGATTCTTATCATGTTGTTTACTTCTCTTTTACCCAGATTCTGATGTGACTATGATCCAAATGGTTCTTATCAGCATGGTGATAATAATCTAAAAATAAAATTCTTTATGGGAATTTTTTTTTACCTCAAATTGTCTATGTATACTTTTGCATATTTTTCTCCTTTGGATGGTGTAATTTTCAGTGTGTGCCTTTACTCTCCTTTGAGGGCATGAAAAGCAAAGGTAGGACTAGAAACCAACATTCCCTTGTGTATTTCATGATCAGTTTTTGTGAATGAAAGCATTGGCTACTAAAGAAATCCCCTGCCTGTCCCCATAATTATGACTCATTCCTCTGTCCCCATTCCACCCCAGTTCCGGAAGATATAATTAATTATTTCAAATTTTTGCCAAGCACTGTGGTTAGCTTCTGGCACCAATATTCTATTCCATCTTCCCTCTGACACTACATGCTCAGTTTCTTTTTTTCTACTGGGCACAAAAGGAAAAACTATATATTACTACTAAGAAATAGTCAAAAAGGCAGACATATTCAATTTTTTTTCTTTTAGAGGAGGATATAGAAATTAAAATGGAATGGTAGGAACATGAGGAACAGTTTTCATGAATTCATGAAGGAAGTCTCTGGGAACAAAACCTTTTGGAGCCACACCAACAAAATAAATAAATCACATAGTTACCACCTTATCACCTATTGCAAAGATTATTGTAATAGCTTCTTTCTTATATCAAGTATCTCCCCCTTCCATTCTATGCTGCATCTTGTTGCCAAAATAATTTTGCTTGAAAAGTAGATCTGAGAAAGTGACTTCCTATTTCTCACAAAGAAAAATTTTCAAGAGACGTGAGGTTCTAGGTAAATTATAATCAATCAGTTTTATGAACCTCTGCTAGTAAGTAGGTATTTCTCAACTATCATGTTTAATATTATGGTTTAATAAGTGTTGTTTCCTATTGCCTCTTAGATTAAATACAAACTACTCTGTTTAGCTTTTAAAACCCTTTATAACCTGTTCCTAGCTTTCTAACTTCTTTGGACATTATTCTCCACAGAATTCTCTTTTAGATTCTGTTCCTTACATGCAACACTTCCTCTCCAATCTCTATTTCTTTGTACTAGCCACAATCTGTCTAGATTACAATTTCTTTTTGTCTCTGTCTCATAAATTCTCTTTCTTCCACTTTTTGAACTTTTGACTGATACCCTCCAATTGGAAGTGCTTTCCCTCCTAAACTGTCCTATATTAACTATTTTATTAATATATTTTTATCTCCATCCACAATAATTTTATTAATGTCATTTTATTTTTTATATAGATTACAATGGACACAGGATTTTGTAAGTTTTTCAGTGGAATGATATGAGACATATTGAAATAATATTGGACAGCATTTATACTAGAGTAATATAAATAAACTTTGGTGTATACATGTTCAAAATATACTGTAGGTTAATATTGTATTACAAATACTTCATAGAAAATGAGTTTTTAACATGAATAGTATTTTTTGGCCAATAGTATTTTTTAAGTGAACAAACTTTTTCCCTAGATGCAGCTTACTGGGTTGCTGAGGCTCAGATAGAAAATCACTGATGAGGGATAGCATCTATTTGAGCCTGTCACTTGAATTTCATTTGCAGGTATCTGCCTTTACCCTGTTCAAAATATTTCCTCCTCTTCACTCTCTACCAGTAGCTGATATACACAAAATGTCTTTCGCTCTTTGTCCAGGAACACATAGATAATGAAAGCACTGACAGCATGTTATGTCATTTGTGAATGCAATGGTACAGCATCAGCACCACCAAGACTTCAATTTCCATGGACTTGTTGCTCATGAAATTTATGGATAAGGAGATAAACTGAATTGTAGAAAAGTTATATGTGATTCACCTGCAGAGAAAATTAAATAGCAAAAAAAAAAAGGAATATCTCTTTCTCAGCAATACATGGCACCTTCACAAAAACTGACCATATATTGGGCTATTTAAAAATCTCACAACCAAATGCAGAGGAGTAAAAATATTAAATGCATCCTTTTCAGACAATAATACAATAAAAATTGCATATGATATTGCATGGGAGGGAGGGAGGAAGGATGGAAGGGAAGGAGGGAAAAAGTGAGGGAGGGAGGGAAGGAGGGGGAAAGGAAGGAAGGAAGAAGGAAGGGAAGGAGGGAAAAAGAAAGGGAAGGAGGAAGGAGAGAGGGAGGGGTGGGAGAGAAGGAGAAAGGGAGGGAGGGAGGGAAGAAGGTAGGGAGGAAGAATGGGAGGGAGAGAGGGAAGTAGGGAGGAAGGAAAGAAGGAAGGAAGGAAGGAAGGAAGGGAGAGGGAGGAAGGGAGGGAGGGATGAAGGGAGGGAAAGAGGAAGAAGAGAGGGAGGGGATGAGAGAGAAGGAGAAAGGGAGGGAGGGAGGGAGGGAGGAAGAATGGGAGGGAGAGAGGGAGGAAGGGAGGAAGGAAGGAAGGGAAGGAAAGGAGGGAAACAGGGAGGAAGGGAAGGAAGAAGGGAAGGAGGAAGTGAGGGAAGAAGGGAGAGAAGAAGGAAAAGAGGGAGGGAGGGAGGAAGAATGGGAGGGAGAGAGGGAGGAAAGGAAGGAGAGAGGAAATAAAGGAAGGAGAAAGGGAAGAAAGGAGGGAGGGAGGGAGAGAAGGAGGAAGGAGGGAGAGAGGAAAGAAGGGAGAAAGGGAGGAAGGGAGAGAAGGAAAGGAGGGAGGGAGAAAAGGAGAAAGGGAGGGAGGGAAGAAGGGAGAGAGGAAGAATGGGAGGGAGGGAGAGAGGAAGGAAGGAAGGGAGGAAGGAAGGAATGAAGAAAGGAAAGGAGGGAAGAAGAAGGGAGGGAAGAAAGGAAGGAGGGAGGGAGGAAGGGATGAAAGAAGGGGGAAGGAGGGTGAGAAGAAGGGAAGGAAAGTGGGAAGAAGGGAGAGAGGAAGGGAGGGGAGAAGAGAAGGAAGGATGGAGGAAGGGATGAAGGGAGGGAGGGAAAAGAGAAGGAAGGGAAGGAGGGAGGGAGGAAGGGAGAGAAGAAGGGAATGAGGGAGGAAGGTAGGAAAGAAGGGAAGGAGGGGGGAAGGGAGGGAAGAAGGGAAGAAGGGAAGGAGGGAAGGAGGAAAGGAGGGAGGGAAGAAGGCAGGGAGAATAGGGAGAGAAGGAGGAAGAGAGGAGGGAGGGAGGAAGGAAGGGAGGGTAGAAGGAGGGAAGGAGGAAGGAAGGAAATAAGGAACAAAGGAGGGAGGAAGGAAGGGAAGGATGAGGATGTAAGGAATAAAGAAAATGATACTTCAGTTGTACTCAGAATTCATCAGTTCTCTCTCTGGAGGGGGATAGTTATTTTATTTTTTTATCATTAATTTTTTAGAATTATCCTTGCTTATGCCCTTAATCACTAGAATGGTTCAAAATTTCTTAGTTAAAATGGTTCCTAAAAGCTTCCGCTGATGTGCAGGTGTTGCTTCTAAATGGTAGAGAGTGGGTTACAGTTGATATTGAAGAGAGGGACAAGCCAAGGTCTAGATAACAAGGATGTACTAGTGGAAGAAATATACTAGGATTGTTGGGAGAACTCTTCAAATGTATGAAATAAAAGAGAGACTGAAGGCGTCCAAGTGAAGAATTCTCAAAAAGTCTTAAGAGATGGAGTGGATCAGACTGTAGGCCTAAGTTTCAGAAAGTAGACAGCATCGCTGACCATTGGTCAATAGTTACTTCCTTTTCAGTCCATCCCAATCAACCCAAATCTTTTGCTATTTAATTCATTTCCTGTTTCTGGCTAGCCCTCATGCACCATGCTGGGAAATGGGAGCTGACATGTTCTGGATTCTGCTCAGCTGGTGTGCTTGGACCTCTCCTTGCAAGGATTGAATAAATGCTTCATGTTTGTATTTGAAGATGCCTCTGAGTAGTCAATTTGGCTAAGGGAGTCCAGCACCCCAATCCTGTAAACCTGTTTAAAAAGCTATGACTTAATTTGTTTCTTTCCATTTTATTAAATTTCATCCATTACTCTGATCTGCATTAAAGATGTGAGTAATATATCCAAGATTTATGTCTTCTAAAAATTTAGCAACTGTACCCAATATCATTGACTAAAATGTTAGACCACACATAGATAAGAACCTACTTCATGGGGCCTCTAGGGAGCTTCCTCCATAGTGACATTGACTTATAAATGAACACTCTTTGATCTACCAGATAGTTCAGAATGCAACTAATCATTGTCATCTAATGCACAGGTTGACATCTTGTCTACAAAAATAGCCAGGGTAATTTTGTGAAATGTTCTACTGAAGTCTAAGTAGACTATATCTATAGCAAATATGAGAATGTTTTTCTTCTACTTTATATATGGGAATGTCTTTTTACTTCATATTTGTTAAGTTCTGAATAAAAATAAATAAACAATCAATTATTTGTAAACATCAACTGGTGCTAGTTAGGCCCTGGGACACTCTTAGGAAGATTTTAGGAAGATCTATATCACCCATACATCTCTGAATCATCTATTTAGTTTTACCTTTTATGACCAAATAAAAAAGTCACATTCTTCTTTCCTGCAGGTTGCTAATTCAGACACTGAAAATAAATGTCTTATTCACCTAAATCTTCTCTTCTGCAGGCCAATATTCAATTAATTTAGTTTCTTGAATAAATCCTAATTGGGAATACCATTTAGATCCCCTCAGAATCTTGGTTACTTTAATCACAATGTATTTCCTTCAATGTGGTCCCCAAAATTTAATCCAATCTCCAGATGTGCTCAGGCCAAGTATACTCCAGTTATTGTCTTCCTATTCTAGACTACTATTTCATACATTTAGTTTGCCACATCAAATGGTAACTTCCCATTGGTTTTGTAATATATTAAAATTCCTAAATATTTTTCACATGATATTCAATCCAACCAAGTCTTCCTATTCTATACTTGTGTATTTGGTCTTTTCCAGCCAATATTAATCTTTATATCCATCCCTCCATAAAATCTCAATTTCAAAAGCATTGTTTCACTTTTTTTTTCTTTCTGTACATTACATTTTTTAGGAGAAAAGAGAGAGGACAGTCAACTATAAAGAAAAGTTCTTGATGATTTGGATTGCATTTCTGCTTGGAGAGGAATCATGACTTTTTGGTTTTTAAAGATAATTTGGAAAGAGATCAATCTTCAGCCTAAATTATTGAAGAAGAGCCTCCATCATACAGAAGATGAGAAGAAAGGTAGAAAAGGAGGAGACCAGGAGCTGGCATTAGGAAAATGCATGGCTTTTGGAGAAAGAGTGTATAGTGGCACAAAGATCACAGATAAAATGCTTTGTATGTTAAGCACATATTGCAGTCCAGAACTATCATGAGAAGCTTCACTCATCAGTTGGATTATCTAGTGATGAATAAAATAATTTGAAACCCCAACCCTTAATGTCTACAAATCCTATTTTAACAACTACCACAATCATACAAGGTAGTTATTTCAGCTGTGTAAAAATTTCCTATTCCAATGAAGATTGACATCACATCTGAAATTTACCGTCTAATAGAGTTGCCTAAGACACTTGAGAGACTAAGTGACTTTTCTAGGATTCTAGTGCCAATTTAGTTCCTTTGGCACTAGGTTTTCAGTATGCCCCAAGTCAGGAAATAATTTAAGCAGTAAGGAATACTTCTGTAGTACTCCACCCCCAATCCAATGATGCTTATTCCCAAACCCTGGGGGTGACTCAGTCTTCCAGGAATCATTCCTTAGAGCTTAAAAAAAGGACCCACCAAGGCTTAACAGCTGTATTTCTCTCCAGGGTTGCTACTTGTAGGTGTGGAAGGAAGCTGCGGCCCCTGCACTTACAGCCAAAACAGGTAGCAAAAGCAGACTGAACTACTTGCCAATCTATTGTGATTGCTTCCTCTTGTAGCCGAGTATTGGGAGAGACTGGGTGTTACAGCAGGATTGCTGGGGGTAGGTACAGAAAGCCCAAGGCGAGGGGATCCCTAATTTGTCTGGTACACATTGCTGTGGCCTTGAGGTCGGGCCGGTCCAGTTGGGGATTTGTGGAGTTTAGTGCCCTGCGACTTTGTTCACGGTCCCGAAATCTAGGTTTTGAAACTAGATAAAAAGTACATGGACCCGACCATACCCCGGAGCGAGAGGCAGCTTGTAGCTTCTGTTCGCTGGCATGGAAACCTGGCAGAAGTGTGTGAGTTCTGAACACTTTCTTAGGATGTCCTTGGTTGGGAATGAGGATAGTACTTTTCTTCACTTCCCGGCTTCTCCCGGCTCACTGGGGCACCTCTTGGCAGCTTGGTCTGCTGCTTATGAATTATGCATAAGATTTTGGGGGAAGCTGCTGGCCCAGAGGCACTTAATATTCTCAGAAGCTTGAACTTCCTTGGGGTCTCTGGATCTCGAACTTGCAAAGATCACTAAACAGCGAAAACTGAATTGAAGTAACCTGCAACCCTACTAATATTGGGTTTCAGTGTATTTGGGTTTCGGGCAGTGTTGAAATGTCTCAAAAAAATTTGTAGGCATAGACCTCCAAATCAAAGGCAAGGATCTTATTTTAGTTGCTAAAAGAGAAATGTATCTATACGGATTTTTAGCAATTTACAACGGGGAGACAAGTTCCCTGGTAGTAACAAGGAGGAAAACTCTTTAAGCTAGTATTACACCAACTGGAAGGTTAACCCTAAAAGGGAGTTAGCAAGTTAGTGAGGTACAATTAAGTTCTTTTATTCAAGAAATAGGGCTTTACCATCAACCAGAAACTTCATCTTAGAGTGTGGAACTTTCATAAAGATGTACTTAAATAAAGTCAATTAAGATCAAAAGGTTTAGATAATCAGTGCACCTCCCAGCCTGCCTCTGGGAGCAGTTTAGGCAGCAAAATTCACTTTCTCTGGATCTTGCAGCACTTAGCTGTCTTGTTGAGCTGTCAAATATCTAGGACTCCACCCTAATCCTTTCCTTTTTGTCAGTGCTGTGGTGGGAGGAGGAAAAGGAAGAGGACTTCTGAAAGCCCTAATAGGGGCAGAAACAAGTCTCCCTCCTTCTGGGTTCCAGGTAATACTTACCCTAAAAATATAGTAAAGGAAGTGAACGTTCTGTTACAGTATCTCTGCATGGGAAGGATGGGGGTGGGGGTGGGGGATGGATGGGTTTCATTTAGAAACATTCATTGAAGCATTTGAAACATTTAGAAACAGTTGTCAGGAACCATAAAGGGCTTCTTGAGATGAAGAGCCCTAGTGGCAGTGGCAGACCCTGTACTAGAATTCAGGTTCTGAATCCTAACACTGGGCTCTTTGTAGCTTCAGCTTTATGGATCCTACCAAGTGTCCTAGCCATAAGTAAATCCTAAAAATGAATTGAAAATAATAATAATAATAAAAAAGAAACTGAAAGTTTTGTTATTATAATGATCAGGCTTGGCCCATGGGAAGAAATGGTGAAATGTACTTCTTTCTTTCATTGGAAAGATGAGGAATCTTGGGTGTGGAATGTTGTGGGGAACTGATGTGTCTGCTGGTTTTGCAGAAGTCTTATTGTACTAAGGGAGGAGCTTACTGGATAGGGGAGTAGATGGAGTGTTCAGCCTGAAATCACAAAGAATTGAGTTCAGATATGGCCAAAATCATTTTACCTTATTTTCTTCAACAGTAAACTGGAGATGATAACAACTCAGCATGCTCAAGTTGGTTGTGAGGATCAAATGAGAAAATATTTGTAAAGCTCTTAGCACATTGCTTGGCACATAGTAGAAGCTATAAAAGTGCTTCTTCTATCCCTATATTTCCTGTTGAAAAGAGTAGATGTTTTAGGCAATTTCAGGTGGATATAGGATCCTCCCAAATCCTATATTTAAGAGGGGCCCAGAGGAAACAACTCAGAATTTCCGACCTAAATGTGAGAGTTCATCATACCTCTAAACCAAGTATTCTCCTTCCCTT
This sequence comes from Sarcophilus harrisii, assembly GCF_902635505.1. Classification (NCBI taxonomy): domain Eukaryota; kingdom Metazoa; phylum Chordata; class Mammalia; order Dasyuromorphia; family Dasyuridae; genus Sarcophilus; species Sarcophilus harrisii. The sequence continues at coordinate 430,222,455 of NC_045426.1, forward strand.
CCATAAAGCTAATATTTAAGCTAGTATTACACTAACTGGAAGGTTAACCCTAAAAGGGAGTTAGCAAGTTAGTGAGGTACAATTAAGTTCTTTCATTCAAGAAATAGAGCTTTACCATCAACTAGAAACTTAATCTTAGAGCGTGGAACTTTCAAAAAGATGCACTTAAATAAAGGCAATTAAGATCAAAATGTTTAGATAATCAGTGCACCTCCCAGCCTGCCTCTGGTCTGCCATATGCATTTAATCAATATTTATTGACTATCTAACTCTTTATTTCTGTAAGCCTAATTGCATCTTGATTTTGAGTCTACCCTTACTAGTTAATGATCCTATTTTCCCCATTTTTCTTTTATAAATTGGTTACATGGACTTCCATTTTGTTCTCATGAATCCCAGCTTGTGGTTCAATCAAATTTTGTTTCACTTTCCCATTTGGAACTTTGCTCTATTTCAGCCCTTCTTGGTTGGCTAAGGCTAAGGAAGAACTGGACTGTATGACTGATTTTGTTCATCTATAGCCTTTCTATCTGGTCTTCCATTAGTTGTTCTGACAGATCTTTGATTTCTTTTGCTAATTTCTATGAAAAATAGAGTAAAAGGGGCTTTGAGTCATCTTTATAGAAGTGGCGTCTGAAACCCTGAAGTTGGTTGATATTGCTGTCAGAGGAAGATGGAGCGAGAGAGAGAGAAAGAGAGAGAGAGAGAGAGGAAGGATAGGCTCTTGAGGATGCCTACATTAGCAGGTAAGGAAGAGGATAGAGGAGGAACAGAAACATCTAAATTGCCATGAAATCCAAGCAAAGAGACAGTGTGGAAAAGAAAAGAATAACTAAGGGACACGTGCAAGGAGGTCAAAGAGGAGAAAAGTTGAGAATTGGAAAGCAGTTTTTAAGAGTCTTGGGAAGATTTAATTTTATTTTGAAACAGTTGAGATGGTTCTACTTATGGATGGTGCTGGCTGATGGAACACCTGTGCTTTCTTGGTATTGTTAGGCCCAAATTAACAAAAGCATGTACTGGAATGTGAAGGCAGTAACAAGGATGGCAGTAACAATTGTACATTGCAGGTGATCCTGGAAAAATGAGGAATCATGGGTGTGGAGTGTCTGCTAGTATTGCAGAAGTGGTTGTTTTTCTTGGAAGGGAGGGGCTTGCTGGATAAGAGAGTGAATAGAATGCTGGTCTAAAATCAAAAAGACTTGAGTTCAAACATGAGCAAAATCATTTTTATCAGCATGTCCAAGGTCATACTGGTAGTAAGTGCAGAGCTGGGTTTTGAAGGCCCTTTTCCTGATTCTGGTTCTATCCTACTACTATGCTGCCGCTTTCATTCTCTGACCAGGCCACATGTAGAATACTGTCACTGATCACATCTGCATGTCCAAAGGAGGGTAAAATTGGTAAAAAAAAAAAAAAAAAAAAAAAAAAAAAAAAAAAGGAAGGAAGAAAATACTCTGCAAGAAGCAACTGAGGATGTTTAGCCTCGAAGGGAGAAGTTAGTAGGCACAGGAAAGCTGAAAACTATCTTCAAGGATTTGAAAGATGGGTATGGGAAAAGCATTTGACTTATTCTGCTTAGCCTCAAAGGGCAGAACTGAAGCAAAAGGTGGAGGTTGCAGAGAATTAGGTTTAGGCTTGATATAGCAAAAGCATTCCAACAACTGCAGCTATCTAAAATTGTAATGTGTTGCCCTGAGAGGTAAATTCTCTCTCATGAGATGACCACTTTTTAGATATGTATTTTCCAGGAGAGCTTTTGAAGTTTCTTCAATCTCTTATCTTTTGTGATGCTTTGATTGGAAACTTTTGTGCTGACATAGAGGTAGGTGGTGTGATTTATCTCACTAATTACTCTGGTTCTGAAGAGAGGAAGTATTCCTCCCTAACTTTGGCTTTTATTGTTATTAAGAAGAAATTCGCTTCCTCTTTGCAAACCATTTTCTGATTCCTCCACTTGAGAGTGCTTTCCCTCCTAAAATATCCTGTATTAACTATTTTATTGATATATATTTTTTATCTCCATACACAATAGTTTTATTAATGTCATTGTATTCTTTATATATCTTACAATGGGTACAGTAGGATTTTAAGTTTTTCAATTAAATGACTTGAGACAATTTGAAATAATATTGTATAGCATTTATACTAGAGTAAAATAAATTAGCTTTGGTGTATACATTTTCAAAATATACTGTTAAGTTAATACTGCATTACAAATACTTCATAGAAAATTAGTTTTTTATATTAACAGTATTTTTGGCCAAGTAAGTTATATTTGATTGAACTAGCTGCATCTTTTTGGGTTGCTGAGGCTCAGATAGAAAATCACTGATAAGGGATTACCCCTATTTGGCCCTGTCACTTGAATTTCTTCTGGAGGTAGCTGCCTTTGCCTTCTTCAAAATGCTTTTCCTCCTTTTTAATCTCTACCAGCAGCTGATGAACACAAAATATCTTCCCCTCTTTGTCCAGGGATCCACAGATGATGAAAAGCACTGGAAGCATGCTATGCTTTCTTGGCGATGCAATGGGACAACATCAATAACACCAAGACTTAAATCTCCATGGAGCTGTTGCTTATGAAGCTTATGAATAATGAGATAAACAGAATTTTATAAAAATTTAGATATGACTCACCTGCAGAGAAAATAAAATGGCAACCGAAAAGAATATATCTTTTTTCAGCTATACATGGCACTTTCACAAAAATTCACCATTTATTAGGGCATGTAAAACCTTACAACTAAATGCACAGGAGTAAAAATATTAAATGCATTCTTCTTAGACAATTATAAAATAAAAATTGTATCCCCAAAAGGGCCAGGAATGGATAAATTTAAAATTAATTGAAAAGTAATGTAACTCCAAAAAGTGAATCTGTCAAAGAATATGAAAATAAGAAGGAAGGAAGGAAGGGAGGAAGGAAAGAAGGAAGGAAGGAAAGAAATGATGCTTCAATTTGTACTCAGAATTCATCATCAGTTCTCTCTCTGGCAGGGGATAACTTTATTTTTATCATGAATTTTTTAGAATTGTTTTGGATCACTATAGTGAAAAGTCTTTTACAGCTGACCATCATTACAATAATTTCTACATTTTTCTCATTTCATTTTACATCAGTTCATACATTTCTTCTTGTTTTTTTTTTCTGAAACCACTTCCTTCATTATTTTCTATAGCATAGTAGTACTACATCACAATCTTATGCACAATTTTTTTCAGCCATTCCTTAATCGATAAGCATCTGCTTAATATCCAATTCTTTGTTACCACAAAAATAGCTGTTATAAATATTTTAGTACACATAACACACTTTTCTTTTGATCTTTCCAGATACAGCAGTCACACTGCCATGGCAAAAGATGTGTGCAACTTTATATCTTTTTTAGCATAGTTTTAAATTGTGTCTTAGAATATTTGGATGGATTCACAATGCCATCAAGAGTTTATTTAAGAGTTTAAAGTCACTTAAATCCTATATTATATTTTAAACATCAATTAACAAATATTTATTAATTCACCTATTATATATTAGGAATTCCTGGAGAGATTGAGGACCATAATATTTTCAAATGTTTCACTCTGTCAATAATATAAAGAATTTAAGTTAAGAAGTTGCAGTTGTTAGAGATCATTATTGATTACAAAATAGAAAATTTGATCAAGTTAAAAAGCTTTTGTACAAACAAAACTAATGCAGACAAGATTAGAAGGGAAGCAATAAACTGGGAAAACATTTTTACAGTTAAAGGTTCTAATAAAGGCCTCGTTTCCAAAATATATAGAGAATTGATTCTAATTTGTAAGAAATCAAGCCATTCTCTAATTGATAAATGGTCAAAGGATATGAACAGACAATTTTCAGACAATGAAATTGAAACTATTTCTACTCATATGAAAAGGTGCTATAAATTACTATTGATCAGAGAAATGCAAATTAAGACAACTCTGAGATACCACTACACACCTGTCATATTGGCTAAGATGACAGGGAAAGATAATGCGGAATGTTGGAGGGGATGCGGGAAAACTGTGTTGGTGGAGTTGTGAATGGATCCAACCATTCTGGAGAGCAATTTGGAACTATGCTCAAAAAGTTATCAAACTGTGCATACCCTTTAATCCAGCAGTGTTACTACTGGGTTTATATCCCAAAGAGATAGTAAAGAAAGGAAAAGGACCGATATGTGCAAAAATGTTTGTGACAGCCCTTTTTTGTAGTGACTAGAAACTGGAAATTGAATGGATACCCATCAATTGGTGAATGGCTGAGTAAATTATCATATATGAATGTTATGGAATATTATTGTTCTGTAAGAAATGACCAGCAGGATGAATACAGAGAGGCTTGGAGAGACTTACATGAACTGATGCTAAGTGAAATGAGCAGAACCAGGAGATCATTATACACTTCAACAACAATACTATATGAGGATCAATTCTGATAGACGTGGCTCTTTTTGGCAATGAGAAGATCCAAATCAGTTCCACTTGATCAGTGATAACCAGCTATACCCAGCGAAAGAACATTGGGAAACAAGTGTGGCCTGCTTGCATTTTTATTTTTCTTCCCAGGTTATTTTTACGTTTCTAAATCCGATTTTTCTTGTGCAACAAGAGAACTGTATAAATATAAACACATATACTGTATTTAAGATATACTTTAACATGTTTAACGTGTATGTGACTGCCTGCCATCTAGGAGAGGGGGTGGAGGGAAGGAAGGGACAAGTTGGAATAGAAGTGCCTGCAAGGGTCAATGTTGAAAAATTAACCATGCATATGTCCTGTCAATAAAAAGCTATAATAAAATAAAAAAAAAATTTAAAAAAGAAGTTGCAGTTGTCTTCATAAGGTAGGGATAAAAAAGGATGAAGTCATGTGATGTCCTAGGTCTTAGTAACTCTTAACATTTATCAAAGCAACTAGAAACATTTAAACAATACAAAACAAAAGCCCACCAGTTGGAAACAGGACAAGCCTAGCAGGAAAATCATCATATGTTCAAAATGGAAAAGAAAACAGATATCACATAATCCAACCTTCTATTTTGACAAATCAGGAAACCGAGGCTAGAGAAGGGACAAGACTTTTACAGGTGTGGTATAGCTAAAAGTAGAACCCAAGTTTCCTGCAGTCAGTTTTTTTTTCTTCCACTAACCTACAACTTCTGCAAGCAGAGGAGAGAAAAAGTTCTGAGACAAATAGGACTAGGAGTATCCATGTCCCCAGGAGAAGGACCTGCCTTTAGAAACAAAAAGTAAGATTACAATTTGCTTTTTTATTTCCTGTCTTTTCTGCCTTCCTTTTAAATCCTAATATCCTAGTAGAGAAGTCAAACTCAAAGCCATGTGGCCCTAATCCCAAGTGCAGTGGAAACCAGATGGCAATATAAGTGGAAAATGTTTAACAAAATTAGCAAAAATATAATACAATATCTACAATGTTAATTTATGATTTTTAAAGTCAATATGCTGCTGCCCTCAGGGATAAGTTTCTACTGAAGTTGAATACTGTTGGAGCACTGTTTCTTTCTTTTCTTTTCTTTTTTTTTTTTTCCTGAGGCAAAGTGTGACTTGCCTAGGGTGGTGACTCACATGTGCTACTGAGAAAAAGCAAATGAATATCTGTTGATTAATATCTCTGGCCCTCACTTTCCCCTTTTGAAGAAAGTTGGAATCTGATAATCTTTTAGATCATTGAATCTAACTCTTTTTTACTCTTCCTTGAAATAGCCATTGACAACTCAATTCTATATTTTTAATTTCCCCTTCCCCTCTTTCTAGTAAGATCTTCCTATGCCTTAAAAACAAATAACTCAGCCTATATGAATCAAAACACCTTTCAAAATTAAATACCATCTCCTCTATGATGTCTTACTTTATTTTTCTCAAGTGAAAATTAGCTCTCATTACTATCAATTATTAGGAAGTAATCCATAGGCTCATTGGGCTTTTACTATATTCTTCTTTGTATTATATTTTAAAATATATATGAAAAATCTATATGGTTATTACATATTAAATATATAGATGTGTACACGTACACATTTGTATATAGATACATTGTCTCTATGTATACATATATAAATGTATGTGTGTATATATTTATATTCCCATTTACAATACAAATATTATTCTTTCTCTCCTTTCCTCCCTCTTTTTTTCTCCCTTTTCCTCTCTTCCTCTTTCTCCCTCTCTCTTTCTTCCTTTTTTTCCTTCCTCTCCCTCTCTTGCTCTCTCTCAGTCTCTCTGTGTCTGTTGCTTCTTCTCTCCCTCCTTTCTCTTCGAGATGACTGTATCATCTTTGAGACTTTAAACTCTCACTTTTTTTCACTTTTTTTTTTTTTTTTCCCCTGTGGATCACTCAGACTACAGGAAAAGAAAAGTTATTTTGTCTTCAGAACAGGATACTGAAATACAAAGGACTGGAAGCATAATCTTGCTCTATAACGTTTTGAGTTTCTCTGAAGAGAGAAGGAATTAAATATGTGTTTCAGAGGTTTAGGCAAATCGTTTAACACAGTTTTCAGTCCCCTTTCCCCTCACTCCCTCCATTTGTTCTTTTCTTTCTTCCTTCCCTGGAGAATTACTCTTTCTAAATCACATGTCAACAGGAAAAAGTTTGGAAGAGCATGGGCTGAAATCCCATGAAATCCCTGAAACAGGCATTGGGACCGAACCTGTTATTTCAGCGGCATAGAAAATTTCCTATTCCAATGAGGCTGGCATCTCTGAAATTTACAGTCTAAAAGGGCTGCCAAAGCACCTGAGAGGTTAAGTGATTTTCCTAGAGTCACACAAGCAGTATGGATCATAGGCAAATTTGAACCTAGGTCTACAGAGATGAAGCGGGTGGGCTCCAAAGGTTCTTAATGCCACTTTAGTTCCCTGGGCACCAGATTTCCAGTATACCCCATGCCAAGGAAATAGTTTAAGGAGTAGGAGTTAGGAGCTTCAACAGGACTGTCCCTACTCCCACCCCTCCAGGCCAATAGTGTTTATTCTGAAACCCAGGGGAAGTTTTAAATTTCTTGGAATCATCTCCTAAAGCGTAAACAGCTGGGTTTAAAAGCAAGGCTTCTCTCCAGGGTTGCAAGCCAGAGGTGCGGAAGGAAGCAGCAGCTGCAGCACTTAAGGACCACTCTATAGCCAACAGGTAGGCGGAGGCTGACAGAGTTACTTGCCTATCTTCTCAGATCCCTTCCTCCTAAAGCTGAGTACTGGGAGGGACCGGGTGTTAAAGCTGGATTGCTCCGCTTTGGTGGGGTGGGGTATAGAGCGCACGGGAAGGGGGTGGGGATGTGTGTGTCCTTCTTCGGCCAATCCCACCTTTCTACTTGGCTCTGAGGTCGGGGCAGTCCAACTCGGGATTTGTGGAGCCTAGCTCCCTGACTTTGATCTTGTGCTGGGTTTTGAAATTGGAAAGTCCTTGGGCCAGAGCATGCCCCGGGGGCCAGGAGCAAGGCAGTTTGTAGCTTCTGATTGCTAGTACTTATAACTTGAGCCTGGCATGGAAACTTGGCAGAGGCTAAGTGCTCGCTTGGGATATCCTCAGTTGGGAATGAGGATAGTACTTTTCTCCACTCACCGGCTTCTCCTGGCACTCTGGGGCGCGTCTGGACTACTTGGTCCGCTGATAATGAATTTATGCATAGGGCTGTTGGGGAGCTGCCTGCAGAGAAGGGCTTGATATTTACGGAAGCAGATACTTCTTTGAAATCTCTGGATCTAAAGGTCTGTACTGCGAGGTTCCGGAAACTGCGATAACTGATGTGAAGTATGCTGCAACCCTGCTAATGTTAGGGTTTGGGGGTATTAGACTCCCAACGTATATTTGGGTTATGGGCCAGTGTTGGGAGGTGTCTTAGAAGAATTTGTAGGCATAGACCTCTAAACCAAGAGCAAGGATATTTGTAAGTTGCTGAGAGGAATACATCCATAAGGATTTTCAGCAATTAATAGGGGGGAAGATAAGTTTCCTAGTAGTAATAGGGAAGAAGACGCCATTAAGGGAGAGACCTTTAAAGTGGAATTACACCTGCTGGGAGAAAAATCCTAGAAGGGATTTATCAAGTTAGTGAGATACAATTAAGGTCTTTTATAGGAGAAATATAACCAGGAAATTTGCAAAAGAGTTAACAAAATCATTATTCAGCATCTTTGAAATAGCTAAGAAGAAATCCCATGATTTCTTATCTTCAGTCTTTTCTTCTACCCACTTATTTATATGTTTTCTTGCTTCTTCTGATGCATTAGCAAAATCAAGTTCTTCCATATTTGAATAGTAGAATTTCTGACAGGATTCCTTAAAAGACTAAACAGTAGGATAAACAATATAACCAAGTATCACAAGTCCAAAATGAAATTTCATCAATGCACTGTCAGGAAATTTGGGGCCCCTTCTTCCTAACATTCCCAAACATTGTTAAGAATCGCCATAAAATGATTCCAAATCTTTTGGTTTGAGTTGGAGGAATTTTTTAATCATTAACTAAATGAAGTTAATGACTTAGGAATTAAACATTAGGGATAATTAAATCCCTTTAAATTTTATTAGTACAAAAAGGTCACTTAAAAAGCAATGATCATGGTCCCAAAGTAAAAAAAAAAAAAAAAAAAGACTAATGATGTTGCAATCTTCTCTAATAAATCAATAAAGTGTTATTTAAAAATCATCTCTCAAAATAAGATGTTTAATTCAGGCATTCATTGTCTATAAGATCAAAGGATTTGAATTAAAGGACTTGAGAAAACATTTCTTGCATAGAAAAATAGAAGCAAGCTGGTTTGTTGGTTTATTATCTTACTTATCATCATCCTTCCCTGCTTTGCACAGTAGCTCTAGATGATTACCCATTTAGTTTATACATAAGTATTAAACAGGATTGGGAAGGAACCAGGGATTTTCCTTACTTTGATATTTTTATTTATTTTCTTTATTTTTCATTTATTTTCTTCTCATTGTGATTAGATTGAAATGGATTTTATTTTACTTTGGAAGCTCTTCTTTGCTTCATATAATTTTTAGAGTAAGGTGAACAATTTTTTAGAAACTAAATAGTAGGCCAGAGAAAAGAGCAAGAAGAGAACATTTGGAAAATAGACCCTCTAAAGTTTTCTCTACCTGAGTTTTGTCATATCCATAGAGTTATATTTCTGGGTGGTCCAGAGTAGATTGGACCTGCCTGACATTTCAAACTATGACCCTAGCACATCATAGGACTGTCCTAAGGATGGATAGGAATCATGTTTTATCTGTTTGTATACACTGGACAAAAGTAGAAGCAACAAGTTTTAAAGTAGTAGAATTGAAATTCTCAGTTTCAGATAACTTTCTAATTCTCAGAATTTTAAATGTAATCTTGGAAAGGGAAGGAGGGAAGTAAATCTTTCTCTTGGTCTCTCATCATCATCATCATCATCATCATTATCTTCTTGAAACAAAGGGATTGAGTATATATTTATCTACATATATAATATTATATATATGATATGTATGTATATATAACTGCTATTTAAGAAATTGGATATTTAAAGAGAAAATTATAATTAAGACAATGGGTATCACATGAAAATTCTAAAATGGTTAATTAATTTATTGGAAATTATTTTCCTTATGTTAAAATAAAAAAAAAATGGTGATTTAAAAACCCCTCCTGACCCTATAGGACAGACTTAATTTTATATCCATTCCCAGCAGGTAGTAGTTTTAAAAGATGAGACCATCCCCCTGTACTTCAAAGGACTTTGGCCCCATTTGTTTAAGTGGAGGAACTGACTGATGGGGTGAATAGACCCTAGCTAAAATACCAGAAAATACAAAAATAGACCTAGCAAAAATACTCTGTAAGGAGCAAATTGACCCTGTACTAATGCTCTATGATGTCAACAAACTTTGGCCCAAGTTTCTCTATGTAACACTTTCTCCCCACAGGCCATTGTATTTTACTTCTGGAGACTTGAGAAATATCTCTGAATCTAGCTTCTTAAAATTTTCAGCCAAGAATTCTTCCTATTTAAGGACAATCAACACCCACTTTTTCAAAGATTTCTTTAACAAAGGAAAGACTGGTGAGTGATATGAATTATAAATCAGCTTATTCCAGGAATTGATAAAAATAAACCCATTCTGTTCTTATTATCAATCATAATCTGATTGCTTCAGATTCTGAAGACGGCCTTGTTAACATAAAATAATGTGAAGTCAGAGATCTTGATCAGTTCATCTATTGTTAATTCATCCAGCCTCTCTCCAATCTCCAGCACTATGTAGATAAGCATATCTTTAGACAACCAAATTCTTCCATGGTTCTTTTCCTTACTCTCTATATCTTGCCCTCACCTCTCTATCTATAAACACCAACTGGATCTAGTTATGCCCTGGGACATCCTTAGGAAGATTTATATTACCCATACAACTCTGAATCATGTAACTTATTTAGTTTTACCTTTTATGACCAAATAAAAGTAGCCTAATTCTTCTTTCATGTAGCTTACCAATTCAAACACTGAAGATAATTGTCTTATTCACATAAATCTTCTCTTCTGAAGGCCAGCATTAACTAATTTACTTTTTTTTAAAAAATAAATTCTAATTGGGAATACCCTTTAGACTCTTTAGAATCTTGGATACTTTAATCATGACTTACTTCAGTCAGTCAGTGTACTTTCCGCAGTGTGATACCCAGAATCTAATTTGCAAAAGTGCTCAGGCCAAGTATAGTACAGCTATTGTCTTCCCTTTTCTAGACTACTGTCTCATACGTTTAACTTTCTTAATGCCACATTAAATGGCAACATCCTATTGATATTGTAATATATTAAAATTCCTAAATATTTTTCACATGATATACAATTCAACCAAGTTTTCCTATTCTATAGTTTTTTTCCACCTGATATTAATCTTTGTATCCACCCCTCCACTAAATCTCAATTTCAAAAGCACCGTTTCACTTTTTTTTTTCTTTCTGTACATTACATTTTTAGGAGAAAAGAGAAAGGGCAGATACCTAGAAAGAAAGGATCTTGATGAGTGGATTGCATTTGTGCTTAGGGAGAAATCATGACTTTTTGATTGATCTGTTTCTAAATTATCTTTGACAATCTTCAAACTAAATTGTTGAAGATCAGCTCCTGTCATACAGAAGATAAGAAAAAAGTTGGGAAAGGAGGAGACCAGGAGTGGTGTTAGGGAAATGCATAGCTTTTCTTGGAGAAGGAGACAGTCTATATAGTGGTACAAGGATCACAGATGAAATGCTTTCTATGTTAAGCAACATGTTGCAATGGAATAGTCCAGCTGTGTCTCATCAGTTTCAGCACCAAAAACAGCAGCTTCACTAATTAGTTGGGTTATCTAGCAATGAATAAAGTAAACTGATACCTCAACTCCTAATATCTATAGATCCTATTTTAACATCCCAATCAAATATAGAAGTGGTGCTTTAGCTTTTGCATCCACTCTCTTAATTCTCATGACAACTTTTTGAGGGAATATACTACAGGCATATTTCTCCCATTTTAATAATCAAGGAATTGAGAATTAGCAATGTTCAATAATTCCTCCAAAGTCAAATAGAATGTAAAAAACATCTGTGTTAGCATTTGAATCTTGATTCAAAAGTCAGTGTTTTGGTCAATGCTTTATCCACAATAACATATTTCTTTTCAGTGGAAGATGGGCACCACAGCTTCACCCCTAAGAAGGCCATATTGTGGAACTGAGACTTGGGCATAAGAATTTTCCAGCAGTATTAAGCATCTAAATACACATGTGCACACACATATATGTGTGTGTGTATATATATATATTCACACACAAAAATACACATATATGTGTATATATGTGTGACACACACACATATGTATTGTGGAAAAACAAAGAATTAAATATACAATGTAGATGAAGTTAAAGAGACCCTAGTTCTATCATTGCCATTTCCCAAAATTGACCTCACTTCTTTTCAAATCTGTGATGCACTTGGGTTACTGCATTCCACTAAAGTATTTCTTTATGTTTTGACAAGCATCACTCTGGGACATTGCATTAGGGGAAAAGAAACAATTTTGATTTTTACTCTCCAGATTTCATTAAAAAGTTTAAGGATCTTAATGGATATAATTTATTTTCACTATTACTAATTTCATTCTAAGCAGTCAAATTAAGAATGTGGCTAGATAAGACAACATTTTGATGCATTTTATCTTTGATCTGATGACCCCCATTGCTACTGAAAAAATCAAATGAATGTCTGTTGATTAATATCTCTGGCCCTCACTTTCCTCCTCTGTTCAATGAAATGTTGGAATTTGATAATTATTTAGATCATTGATTCTAAGTCCTATTTATTCTTCCTTGAAAAAGCTAATGGCATCTCATCTCTGTATTTTTAATTTCTCCATCTCCTTTTTCTAGCATATTCTTTCTGTACCTTTATGTCAAGTAATCCAACCTATCCAAATCCTAAATATCTTTCAAAACCAAATGCCATTTCTTCCATAATATTTTACTTTATTTTTTTCAGGTGAAAATTGGCTGTTTTTACTATAAATTATAAGAATTTATCCATATTTTTCATGGGCTCTTACAACATACTTTTTGCACTATATTCTAAAGTATATGTATATATGTACATACACTCACATATATAAATAATCTAGTGGCATTATCATTACATAATTAATATAAACACATAATCCTTGATACTATGTTTGGGAGACCTAATGTATAATAATATAGTTGATTCTGTGTCCCACACTAAATCCAAATTGCAAACATGATAAAACTTTACAAGTGAAACACCAAGAGTTTGCCTAAGGACAGGCAAATCAACTGAAATCAGAAAAATGTAGTAAGTTAAAGCTTGGATTGAACCCCAGAATAACTAATCATTGTGCTTCCAGCCTGGACAAGATATAGAGATCACATTGCCCCTCTACCCCCTTTCTATCTCTCTGCCTCAGTCTCTCTGTTTCTATCTCTGTCTGGCTGTCTCTTGTCTCTTCCTCCCTCTCTTCTTTTTCTCTCCCTCTCCGCTCCCTGCCTCCCCTCTCTCTTCCTCCCTATCCTCCATAATCCCTCCTTTATATCATCTTTGAAAGCTTCAAGCTTTTACTCGTTTCACTTTTTTCTTGGGTCAGATGGACTATAGGGAAAGAAAAGGTATACTTTCATCTGACCAGAACCCAGAAATACAAAGGATTGGAAGCATAATCTTGCTCTATAACAGTTTGAGATTCCCTGAACAGTGAAGGAGTTTAATGTGTATTTCAGAGGTTTAGGCAAATCATTTAGCATGGTTTTCAGTCCCCTTTCCCTTCCCTCCCACCATTTCTCCTTCTTCCTACATTACGTATTATTCTTCCTACATTACGTATTACCAGGAGAAACTTTAGAAATGCATGGGTTGACTAGGGAAAGGGATTGGGATCAAAGCTGTTATTTCAGCTGTGTAAAAAATTTCCTATTCCAATGAAGGTTGACACCATCTGTGAAATTTATAGTCTAAGTGAGTTGCCTAAGACACTTGAGAGGTTGACTCTACTAGCATTGCACAGACAGTATGGATCATAAGAAAACTTGAATCCAGGTCTTTTGAGATGAGGCAGGTGGGCTCCAAAAGATTCTAATGCCATTTTAATTCCCTTGGCACCACATTTCCAGTATGCCCCAAGACAGAAAATAATCTAAGCAGTAGGAGGTATTAGCCTCTATAGGACTCCTTCCCCAGTCCAAAGATATTTATCCCTAAACCCTGGGATGGCTCAATCTTCCAGGAATCATCCCATAGGGGTCCTCAAACTACAGTCCGTGGGCCAGATGCGGCAGCTGAGGACGTTTATCTCCCTCACCCAGGGCTATGAAGTTTCTTTATTTAAAGGCCCACAAAACAAAGTTTTTGTTTTTACTCTAGTCTGGTCCTCCAACAGTCTGAGGGACAGTGAACTGGCCCCCTATTTAAAAAGTTTGAGGACCCCTGCCCTAGAGCATAAACAGGATTCACCCAGGGTTTAAACAACAGGACTTCTATCCAAACTCTGAGATTAGCTGGAGCAGCTGCACTTAAGGTCTCCTCTACAGCAAAGGCAGATAAGTGGAGGCCGATTGAGCTACTCTACAATCATCTGTGATTCCTTCCTCCTACAGCTGAGTACTGGGAGGGAGTGAGTGTCAGAGCAGGATTCTCCGCAGTACACAGAGGGCCCAAGCGGAGAGGGACTCTGATTTGGAGTCTACCTCCCTGCGACTTTGGTGGCCCCTGTGTGTCTGGGTTTTGAAACCAGAGAGAAAGTTCATGGACCAGAACCCATCCCGGCGCCAAGAGTGCGATAGGTAGCTTGTAGCTTCTGATTGCGAGGACTTAGTAACACTAGCCTGGCATGGAAACCCAACAGAAGTGTGTGAGTTGTGAACGCTTTCTTAGAATCTCTCGATTGGGAATGAGGATAGTACTTTTCTCCACTTCCCAGCTTCTCTTGTCACACTGGGGCACGTCTTCCGAGCCTGTCCTGCTGTTCATGAATTATGCATGGGACTGTTGAGGAGCAGCCAGCTGAATTGAGGGATCCTCCAACCTTTCTAATATTGGGGTTCAGGGGTTTTGGAACCCACAAAATATATTTGAGTTACGGGCCAGTGTTGGGAGGTTTCTCAAAAGAATTTCTAGGTAAATCAAGAGGAAGAATTTTATTTATCTACTAAAAGAGGAATGTATCCATAAGGGTTTTAGCAATTAACAGGGGGAGAGGACAAATCCCCTGGAAGTAACAAGGAAGAAGACTCTTTAAGCTAGGATTACATCTACTGGAGGGTTAAACTTAAAGGGGACTTAGCAAGTTAGAGAGGTACAGTTAAGTTCTTTTATTGAAGAAATGTAACAGAGGGCTTTGATATAATTTGGGTGTCTGATTAGATAAGGTAATGATGGAATTGTTGGTTTCTTCCAACATCAAAGCTAAGAATTCTATCAGAATCAGAACTTAATCAGAACTTCATCTTAGAGTGTGGAACTGTCATAATGGTGCATTTAAAGAAACCCAATTAAGATCAAAATGTCTAGAAAATCATTCCTTCTCCTTGTTTGCCTCTGCTTTTGCAGCATCTCCTCTCTATCTTGCTAAGTTGTCCAAGATCTAGGGCTACACCCTAATCACTTCCTTTTTGTCAATGCTGTGGTGGGGGAGGAAAACCAAGGGGATTTCTGAAAGCCCTAATGGGGGCAGAGAAATGTGAGGAAAGAGGAAGTGAACCTACAGAAGACTCCTTATAGCATCGATGCATGGGGGGATAATTGGTTATTCATACAATTTTAAAGTTGTCCATAAACACAGAAGACATGGGGATGAATAGCTCAGAAGGGCTGAATAGTCTAGTCAAGGTTACACAGCTAGTTAGTAGCAGAGCCTCAAATAGAAATCATGTTCTGAATCCCAACCCTGGGCTCTTTCTGGCTTCAGCCCTATGGATCATATGAGGTGTCCCAGCCCTAAGTAGAAGCTGTAAATCCTAAAAGTGAATTGAACATAAAAATAGAAACTGAAGGCTTTGTGATTATGATGATCAGGTTTCACATGGAGACTATCTTTTGCCTCTTCTTGTATCCCTAGCACTTATTACACTGTTTGATTTAGTGTTGGACATTCAAAAATATTTATTGATTGACTAATCATTAAACTCTGGCTGAGGCATTGCCATAGAACTTATCTACTAAGAGGAAGAAATTCTTCCTGAGGAAATCACTGAGCCTTTTCCTGCAGGATAAAATTAGCACAATTTTGTGGCTTTGACCAACATATTCTCAGCAGTTGGGAAGCAGAATTTCAATAACTAAATGTTTAAAGTTATCAAAGATTAGGGTTTGAGAAGCTGTAAATGAAAAATATTCAAGGGAACAGTTTTAATTCCTTAAAGAATTGCTGTGGTGTGAGTTGAGAATTATATAGAAAGACAAGTAAAGTCAGAGTGAGGAATATACATTGGAATCAGAAGAAAGGGTTAAAGGATTGTTGGAGAAAGAGCGACGTCAAAGAGGAGCTCCCTATAAATTGTTGGCTGTCTTAAAAGATTAATGTATATGAGCCCTTTGATCTCAGAGGTGAGATGAATGAGGCAGGAGACTCAGAGAGTGTGAAAAGAGCTCCAATTGATTATTCCCTACAAGCTTATTAATATACATTTTTGCAATGGGAATCAGCAGGTAAACAGTATGCAATCCCCAATCAACATTCAGAGAAGCAGCTCATGGGCTTTGCCTATGCATGGTATCTGCCAATGGGATGAGAGTCAATCCAGCAATTCACCACCTGGATCACAGGCAAGAAGCCCTGTTCTGGCCCCTGCTTACAGAGCCACTAGCTGTGACCCTCAAACCAAACCCATTCCTATGGTCACAAATCATTGTTCCTTGCTCAACAAGGGCAGTTCTGCAATGTGGCAGAAAACTTATTGTGCACCAAAGGTCGAGGTGGTCTCTGTACTCCTTCTCGGCAGAGTCCCATACCTCAGCAATAAATGGAGTTTGGGGGTAGATAGGAAAGATAGGAGCTGTAATTAGGAAGTAGAATTTCAGAGGGCTACATTTATTTGGAGTGATGTTATATGGTTATAAAATAGTGTGGAGATGGAGATTGTGGGAGTACAAAAAGTTGAATTGTAATATTAGTATCACAAGGACTGGTATGAATATATATGAAAGTTTTTGAAAATCATGGCAGGAAAAGTGAGTCAGGTGATCCTAGCAGTATAATCCAAATTAAAGTGTCAGGGAAAAGAGCGGTCCAAAAGAAAACTTTAAAAGAAGAAAGGCTAACAATTGCTATTCTGGAATGGTTCACAAACTGCAGTGGAGACTAACTTCTAGTCCTCCCTGGAAAGTCAAATTCTAGTTTTTGCTAGGAAGTGTGAAAAGATGTTCTAGAATCCCAGAATCACTGATTTAGATATAGATAGGTCATTTAATGTAACCTTATTTTTCAAATGAGGGAACAAATGCCCAGAAAGATATCACTTCCCCAGAGTGACAGATTAACAGGAACAAATGCCCAGAAAGATAATATCACTTCCCCAGAGTGACAGATTAATAGGAACAAATGCCCAGAAAGATAATATCACTTCCCTAGGATGACACAGTTAAAGGGAACAAATATCCAGAAAGATAATATCACTTTCCCAGGGTGACACAGGTAGGAAGTAACTAAACCAGGACATGAATTTTAGGTCTCCGAATCTAAAGCCAGTGCATGTCACACTGAAGAGAAATGTAGGGAAATATGAAGTGTTCAAGAAAACAGTGAACCCAGGGAGAATGGGACTAGGAAAGAATAGAGTTGGTACAAATAGGTTTATAAGGATACAGAGGAAAATAATAGATGCATATCATTTCTGTCTGTAGCAAAACACTCTGAAAGGGTGGAGAAGAATTAGGTGAGAGGGTTTTGTTAGCAGCAGCAGGGGAAAATAATTAAATTGCTTACCAAATAGATCATAGTTTGGAGGAGCAAAAAGAATTACTTGGAGCAAACATTCTAATTTGATTATTTGTAGGGCAGGATGCTGACATGAACCAGGATTACTGAAGTGAGTTCTGCTTTTTACCATGATTTTAAA
The DNA here is from genome assembly GCF_902635505.1 of Sarcophilus harrisii. NCBI lineage: Eukaryota > Metazoa > Chordata > Mammalia > Dasyuromorphia > Dasyuridae > Sarcophilus > Sarcophilus harrisii. The sequence continues at coordinate 430,240,065 of NC_045426.1, forward strand.
AATATCACAGATTGTGACTCTGGAATTCCATCAGCCAATTATTTTGGGTCCTAAGGGTATAGTTTTCCGGACTGAGGAATAGGCCCTCATCTAGAGCAGCTGAGTGCTCTTTGCTGTCTCCATCAGTTGTTGTGCTTCATTCCTGAAGAAGTTCAAAGGGACATCACTATGTTAGAGTCTTTAGTGTTGCTGACTGTGGCTGATCAAACCAATATGAATGTGGAACTTTCTGCCAGGGGTTGGACATAAATAGATCTTTTGAACAATTGGAGTGGATTCTCTAACTTTGCACATCTCACATGTCTTCTGAGCTAAGTCAATTCTGCTCTGCTCAGCTCCTTCTCTGATGATGGCAAGACACATTGAGTGGTCCCGAGCCAATGTCTTCCATGACAAAAAGTGTCCTTGGATTGCTTTTCTGACCACCTTGTGAGTACTTGCCCTGTGTGAGCTCTCCATAAAAAAGTCTTTTTGGTAAGCATATTTGATATTCAAAAACTGTGAGCAGCCCAACAGAGTTGTGCCCTCTATAGCAAAGTCTAAATGCTAGGCAGTTAAGTTTGAGAAAAGATCTCAGTTTCTGGTATCTTTCCCTGCCATGGAATCTTCAGGATCTTCCCAAAACAATTCAAAAGGAAGTGATTCAGTTTCTTGATTCAGGTACACTGTCCAGGTTTCACAGCCATGCAGCAAAGAGATCAGCTCTGTAGACCTTCAGTTTGGTAGTCAGTCTAATCCTCCTCTTCCACACTTTCTCTGTTGACCTCCCAGACACTGAGTTAGATTCTGCAACCTTTGTGTCAAGCTCATTATCAGTATTTGCATCTCTGCAATGTATACTGTCATAGAAAGTCAACTTATTGACAGCATTCAAAACTCCATTTGCTATAACAAATGGTTCCTCATGTGGAGGCTGTGGTGCTGGCTGATGGAGCACCTGGGTTTTCTTGGTGTTACTTGTTAGGACAAAATTATTCCAAGCAGCATTGAATCTATCCATGCTTTGTTGCATTTCAGCTTCAGAGTCTGCACTGAGTGCCCAGTCATCTGCAAACAAAAAATCATGCACCCAAACTCCCTCCACTTTAGTTTTCTTTTGTGGCCTTTTCAAATTGAAGAATTGACCACTAGAGTAGCAGCTGACTTTGATGCCATGTTCCTAAAGGCTTTTGAAGGCTTTTGACACTATGACGGAAAGCATCATGCTAAAAAACATGGGAGCAAGCTCACAGCCTTGTTTCCCATCCCTGGTGACAGAGAAAGCTCAAGAGCATCGTCCATTGTCCAGAACCTGGGCAGGGATGCCATCATGTAATTTACAGACTATTGCATCATCATCTTCCAACTGACAATTTTTGTTCTGTCATTTACAAGTAGTGCAAGAAATCAAGTTCATCGATACAAGAAAAATTTGTAGAACTAGTTAGTGGTTCCATGAAAAAAAATCTGAGGATTTTGTAGATAGAGAGTTCAATATGAGTCACCAATGTGTACAAACATTAGAAAAACTAATACAAGCATAGGCTGCTTTAGGAGAGGCACCTCCTGCAACGGGAAGGCAGTAACAGCTACACTTTGGCGGTGATCGTGTTCAAGCTCCTCATTTTGCAGATAAGGAAATTGAGATGAAATACCAAGTCCAAGGACATATTGATAGTGAGTGCAGAGCTGGGACTTGAAACCCCTTCTCCTGACTGGATCTATCCCACTGCTATGCTGCTGCCTTCCTGCTCTGGACAGGCTACATCTAGAACACTGTCACTGGTTCTGAGGATCACATCTGCATGTCCAGGGGGAGGTGAACTGGGTAGAAAAAGGAAGAAGGTACTTGCAAGAAGGAACTAGGGATGTTTAGTTTGGAAGAGAGAGGGTAGTAGACACAGGAGAGCTATCTTCAAGTGTTTGAAAGATTGGTAAGAGAGAATGATTAGACTTAACTCTGCTTAGTCTGAGAGGGCAGAACTCAGAGTAAAAGTTGAGGTTACAAAGAGGTAGGTTTAGGCTTAATGTAGTAAAAACATCACAGCAACTGAAATTGTCTAAAATTGCAATGTGTTGCACTGAGAGAAAATCATTCCCTCCAGTGAAATGACAACTTTTTTGATATGGGTTTGACTGGATAACTATAGACTTCTCTTCTATCTCTTCTGTGATTCTTTGATTCTGTGATTCTTGGCTTTGGGCTGACATAGATGCTGTAAGAAGTGTGACTTATCTCAGTAATCACTCTGGTTCTGAAGAGAGGAATGATTCCTCCCTGACTTTGCTTCCTTTTCTATACATAATACATGTCCAGCTTTCAGTATATAACAATACAGGGAGTAAATAGCTTCTTTGCTAAAATCAGAATTCCCTACTCCTGTTAGTTATTGAGACTTCTTTAGACTGTCTGATTAGTCTAGACTCTGCTTTCTGACCTTAACACAAGTTTCTTTCTGCTTTTGATTTGCCTGGTGTCCACCTTATACGTACTTACACCTGTGGTTTGTTTGTTTGTTTTTTTCCTTTTATGATACAACTTTCTGAACTTGACTTTTTTCTAGCAGCAGAAGAGAACATTGTAAATCTTTTCTATTCTTTTGCTACTTTCCCATTTGTTGACCCAAGCTATAATATCTGCCCAATTCCCACAGTGCCCTTGTCCTTACCCTCTTGGACATATAATCCTGTTGCTTCCCTTGGGGCAAAAGAAATAGCCCTTGCCTTTCCAGAAGAGATCTTACGGAAGTGTTATCCACCTAAGTATTAACTAGACAAAAAATTGTGGAGTAAGTGCCAGATGATGTATCTAGGCACTTTTTGTAAGTAATTGTCCAGGTAATTTTTGTAAGAGCTCAAGTAGAGACTATTATTAACTAAAGGGATTGGGGAAGCTTTGTCATAGAGATACAGTTTGAATTAAGCTTCAGCAGAAAGTTAGGCTATATGCAGTTAGTATGAGTGACATTTTAGGTAACAGTTGTAAACTTCAGGAACATATACAAAGAAATAAGGAAGCTGAGAGGTTGTTTAGATGATCAGAATGAAATATTAATCAGTTATATTTCCATTTGGGGAGCAAGAAATTGATAAAAAAAATCTCGTAAATATCAAAGCATTTTCTAGATATGTCATAAAGATAATAATAAGGAACAAAGCTGAGATTATTCGCATTTCTCCAATGTCCTATTCTTAATTTGTATTATTTTGTTCATTTACAGAGGCAACTATGTACTGCAGTGAATATAATAGTGGACTTGGTAGTCAGGAAGACCTGAGTTCAAATCCGTCTTTGATCCTAACTACTTGTATGACTCAGGGCAATTTAATTCACTCACATTTGCCTCAGTTTCCTAATCTGTAAAATGAGCAAAATAATAGCATCTACTTTGCTGGGTTGCTTTTAAAATGAAATGAATTAATATGTCAAATGTTTTATAAACATAAAGCCCTTTGTAAATGCACTTTATTATTTGTTTTTAAAGGTCCATTATTGGAGATGATATAGATTCAACATGGAATAATTGGATGCACGCCAAAATGTCCTATGTTCATGTATTATGTCTCTTTGTCTTCTCATTTAGGTTTGATGTGATGGCTGTGCTCTCTGAAGCAATCAACACTTTTACCTTGAATGTTTTTAAAGAAATTAGTGAAAAAGATAGCTCACAGAATGTGTTTTATTCCCCCCTGAGCCTTTACTGTGCCTTGGCGATGGTCTTAGAGGGGGCCAAGGGAAATACTGCTGCACAGATACAACAGGTACTGGGGACTAAGAGAAAACAAATAAACAAAAAAGCAAACCATATGAAATATTGTACTTCTCCAAAGTCACATCTCAAAGGGGCTGAGCTTTGTCAGCAGTGTAGCCATAGAGAGTTGGGGAAATGAAGCACAATATGTGGGTGATCTGTCTAGCCTCTGTGTTATAGATAGTAGGTATTTATTGTGGAAATGTGCCCAAAGTTACTAATGCAGAATAATCTTATCTTCTTACCATGATCTGAGGAATGACTAGAAGGTCACTTTTTGGGAAGATGGTGGAAGGAGTGAAGAAGGGAAAGATAGGAAGTGCAATAATGTATAAGTCTGGAAAGGTAGATTGGAACCAGGTTGTAAAGGCTTTAAATGCTGAACAAAAAGGATTAGAATTTATTCCTAAAGGCTATAGAGGGCTAAGAAAGCTTATAGAACAGCTGAGTGATAGCCTCCAATCTTATTTTTAAATGCTTTTAGTATCTATGAAATTTTCAGTTGATTTTTCTTTGAGGATTTCTTTTTTGTTTTAAAAGAAAAGAAAACAGTACTAAAATTCTATTTTTTTTCTTTCTAAACAGGTTCTTTCTTTAAATAAAAGTATAGATGTCCGCCACAGTTTCCAGTCTTTTCTTGCAGAAGCTAATAAATCTATTGATCATTGCCTGTTAAGAATTGCCAACAGGCTCTTTGGAGAAAAGACTCATGATTTTATCTCAGTAACTCTTGTTTATTATTTCTCTCTGTATAAACTTAAGGAAATTAATGACATTTTCAAGTGAAGGAAAGATGACGAGTATCTCATCTATTGTCATGCTACTAAAAAATCATTTAGAACTGTTTGAAAAAGTTATTCAGGTCTGGGAACACAGGGTTATTTTCCATACCTTTTAGGGATCAATAGTATGGTCCAGGAGACATAGCAAATTTCACCCCTGTTATTTACTATTAGGAAGAGTCATCTCACTGGACTTCAGTTTTTTCCTCTATAAAAATGGAAGAGTTGGACTGGATGTCTTCTAAAGTTTTTCAGTTCTAAATCTGTGATCCTGTGATGCTCTAGAAAATGAATACTAGGAATAATCATCTCAATCTGACAGTTGATTTTTAAATAATTATTTATTCATTTATTAGATACTATTGGTATATCATTTAGTTTCCTCTAAATTTCCTGATTATAGTCACTGATTTTTAAGTGACCTTTTTGTGGTAATAAAACTTAAATGGATTTAACAAGCCCTGAAGTCTAATTTTTAGGTCTTTAGCTTCATTAGATTGAAGACTTAAAAATCCATCCAAGTCAAACACAAAGATTAGGAGTCAATTCATAGAGATCTGTAACATGATTGTGACAGTTAGGAAGAAGGGATCCAAAACTTCCTGGTAGTGTACTGATGCAATTTAATTATGGACTTGTGACAATTGGTTATGTTGCTTATCTTATTGTTTAGTCTTTTAAGGAATCCTGTCAGAAATTCTATCATTCAAATGTGGAAGAACTTGATTTTGCCAATGCATCAGAGGAAGCAAGAAAATATATAAATAAGTGGACAGAAGAAAAGACTGAAGGTAAAAAAAATAGTGGGATTTCGTTTTAGCTATTTCAAAAATGTTGAGTATTGATTTTCTTGACTCTTTTGTAAATTATTAAAAAGGAGTGATTTCTAAGCAACAAAAAATGTGTAAAAATCTGTCGGTGAAATGTTATTAATTTTCTTTGTTTTTCTCCTCATTTTCAATGTCCTCGGTATAAATAATTCTTCTGAATATAGTAATTAGCCTAAATAATAAATCATTTCCAATCACAGTACATTCCTCTATTGGTTGAATGACTCAAAAAACATTTAAATCTTAGGAGTCTGAGACTTCCCATTTTATGATGCTGTCTACAGTTTCCCATCCACCTCAACAATATTACCATATTCTCATTCAAACCAAAGTAAAACCCTATTCTCCTATCTTTTTGTGTCTTTTAAATATCTGTGCTTACATTCATTCATGCTGTACATATTTTATTATCATGACCATATTTAAATTAACTCATTTTTTTCTTTTCTCTAAATTATGAATAATGCACTGAGAATAAGATACTATTTTGGCGCCATGTATTTTGTGGAAACTCACAGAATTATTTTTGTGATTGGAATTGTGATTTCAACAGATGGTATAGTACTAAGTCGGGAGGTTAGAAAGTTCTAGGGGCAGAAGCAAGATGTTAGAATAGAGAAAGCTTTGGCCCTCCCAAGATTTCCCTCTAAACAATCTTAAAAGAATGCCTCAAATTAACTTTTAGAGGGGGAGAACCAAAAAAAAATAAGAGTGAAACATTCTTCCAAGAAAGGAAAAAAAGGCTTTGAGAAAAGACTAGAAACTTTGGTGGACATCTGTACCTTTCTTTAAAGAAAGAACCTGTTTAGAAAAACAAAAAATATAGCTTCAGTACTTATGGGGTCAAAAAAAGAGATTGTGACATGGGGATAAGGACTGACTTAGAGCCCACAACTTCGTGATAGAACCAGATGGTGGTAAGAGAAGCATCAGCAGTTTCAGGAGCTTTCAAGTCAAAGATGGAAAGGAGACTTAGTAACTGGTCAAAACGAAGTTACAAAAGACACCCACGTCAGCACTAGATGCTGAACGAGATACTATTTGAACAACACTATAACCTATACCCACTTCTGAGTCATAGCCAAAGGGAGAATAGGAGTCCTGTCAGTGAAGAGGAAGCAGGAGCCCTAAGGAGCACTATCATTACTGGTTTCAAGGGATCAAGAACCCTGAGGAAGAATATTGTTTGTGGTCCCAAGAGAACAAGGGTCCTGAGAAGCAATGTTGATTGTAGTCCCAAGGAATCAGGAGCCCTTGTGGGATACAGAATACAGAATACAGAGAAGGAAGCACACCTCTGACCAGATCATACCTCCTTTGAAACAATGAAAATTTCAAACCCCCAGAGCTTGCTCTGAAAAATTGTAGTTCAAACAGACTCTGCTTTAACGTGAAATTTCAAATTCGGAGCTAGGGTGGAAAATAAGCAAAAAATAAAAAAGAAAGTGATCATAAAAGGATCCTGTGGTGACCAGGAAAATCAAGATACAGATACGGAAGTCAAAGCAATTATGAGGAAAGCTTTAAAAAAAAAAAAAAAAGCAATTGGATACAGTCATAACAAATTTCCTAGAGCAGGTAAAGAATGATTTACAAAGTAAAATAAGAGTTGTAGAGGGAAAATTTAGGTAAAGAAATGAAAATAAATAAAAAATTTGTGAAAAGAAAATAGGTTGGTAAATGAGACACCAAAAAATTTGGACCACTTTCCATAATGAATATTGGTGCAAAAATAAAAAAAAAACATTTAGAAGAAGATGAAGTTTATATCCCGAATGTAACACTAGCTCAATATTAAGAAAATTATATTATTAATCATATCCATAACAAAATCAATCAAACAAAATCAAAATCCAAAACAAAATCAATCACATGACTTTCTCAATAGATAAAGAAAAGGCTTTTTTTTTTTAAACAAACACCCATTCCTATTAAAAACTCTAGAATGTATTGGAATTAATGAAGCCTTTCTTAATAATAAGTTTTTTATTTTCAAAATGCATGCATAGATAATTTTTAATATTCATCTTTGCAAAACCTTATGTTCCAAATTTTTCTCCCAACTTTTGCCTCAGCTCCCTCCCCTAAACAGCATATAGTCCAATATGTATAAAACATGTCCAATTCTTCTGTACATAATTCCACATCTATCATGCTGCACAAGAAAAATCAGATCAAAAAGGGAAAAAATGAGAAAGAAAAATGGAATTAAACAAAAACAAAGATGAAAACACTATGCTCCATATTCAGTTTCCACAGTTCTCTTTTTCGGATTCAGATGGCTCTCTCCATAATGAGTCTATTGGAATTGGCCTGAATCACCTCATTGTTGGAAAAAAAAGACATATCCATCAAAGCTGATCATCACATAATCTTGCTGTTAATTATGTATAATGTTCTCTTGGTTCTATGTACTTTACTCCACACAGCATCAGTTCATTTAAGTTTCTCCAGGCATTTCTGAAGTTACCCTACTGATATTTCTTATAGAACAACAATACTCCATTACATTCATATACCATAACTTATTCAGCCATTCTTCAATGGATGGACTGCCACAAGCATTTTTGCACATGTAAATTCTTTTTCTATTTTTATAATCTCTTTGTTATAAAGACTCAGTAGAGACTCTGCTTGATCAAAGGGTATGCACAGTTTGGTAGTTCTTTGTGTATAGTATAGAGTCTTTCTTAAAATGACAAGTAATATCTATCTGAAATTAAAAAGCCTTCTAATAGGATTGAATTTAATTCCTTCCCTTATGATTAAGGCTGAAACCAGGACATCCATATCACCAGTATTATTAAGCATTATCTTAGAAATGCCAACTTTTGCAATAAGAAAAGACAAAAGAAATTGAAAGAAGAAAATCATGCAATGAGGAAAACAAGATGATTTTCTGATCTAGAAAATCAGAAAAAAATTAGTTGCAACAATGAACATATTTAGCAGTTAAAAGATAAAAAATAAACTCAAGTAACTCAGCCATCTTTTTCTGTTCTCCCAACAAAACCCAATTGAAAAGCAGAAAGACAAATTCCAGTTAATAAAATGGCAGATGAAATAAAATACTCGGAAATCTATCTGGGAAGACAAACCCAGGAATTTAAATGATTATAATTACAAAACTCTGCATTCAAATTGATTGGATTTGGATTATTAAAAAAAAATTTTCTCTTTTATAATATGGCTAATATGGAAATAGGTTCTGTATGTCTTATCATTATAATTAATATCAAATTGCATATCTTTTCAAGGAGGGCACATGTGGAAGAAGGAGGGAAAGAATTTGGAACTCAATTTAAAAAAGTTAATATAAAATTATATTTCTATGTAACTGGGAAGTATTTTGGTGAAATAAATTAAAAACATATAAAGGAACAAAAGCTACCTACAATAACAAAAACTGAAAAGCCTTGGGGTCAGAAAACCCAAATCCAAAACCTGTCCCTTACTAACTCTATGAATTTGAATAAATATCCACACTTTTCCCGGCTCAGTGTCTCCATTTATCAAGGGGTATTATCCTGATGTATCAAAAACCTCTTAAGGTTTTTGTGAATCTACATAAGATCCTAGATCTTAACATATTTGGGAGTTGTAAAGAGGATTTTTCTTTAAGATACGCACAGAAAGGAGTGATGCTGTGTAGCTGAAAGTGTTGCTTTCTTGCAAGCTGATCATGCTATTCAGAAGTACTTTTGTTATCATTGAAACACAGAAAAGATTTCATTAATGTACTTTTCCTTGATAACATTTAATGGAGAGAGGTTGCAGTCTTTATCACTACGAGACAGTGCTATGTGAAGGTGAATGACTATACTTGACTAAATTGTAAAGGCTGGTCCCCTACATAGTGTATTCCCTGTTAGATCATATAATCACTGTTATAATGATGATGAAGAAGAGGAGGATCAGAAGGGGGAGGCTAACTTGAACTATTTAGGGTTTATAAAGTGCTTCTATATGATATCTTATTGTTTTAGATGTGATCATGGCTACATCTTTGATGAATTTAATCTCTAATGTTTTAATTCAGGCAAGATTTAATTCAGGAACTTCTCAGTAATGATTCAATCAATCCATGGACCTCTCTGGTACTTGTGAATGCCATCTATTTCAAAGGGAAATGGGAGAAAAAATTTGACAAAAATAGGACAAGAGAAGAGATGTTCAAAATCAGCAAGGTAAGTGGCAATTTTGCCATGTCCTGGGACCTCATTAGAAATTGGGACAATGGGAAAGAATCAGCACATTCCCTTTGTTTCTTAAGATAAACATGAAGCTCTAACAACACATGGCCAAACTCTTCCTTTTCTTTACTTAATTCTTCTTCCTCTCTTCATTTTTGTTTTTCTCCCTTGAGAGGCTCTCCCTCCATCTTTTCTTCCTGTATTCTGATAGAATAAAGAGTTCAATCTTATACCTCAGTTTTCCTTTACTTCATCAGTTAGCCCAGCCATTTTTCTTATTTCCAAACCTTAGAACCTCTCATAACAATATCCCTTGTAAGGCAGCTTCTTTGCCATTTCTGTGTGTTTAATTACTTAAAAATTTACCATGGTAAATCATGGAAGAAGAGAGCATGCTCTTAGACTTGTGTTTTTCTGTTTGACAATAGCTTTTGTCCTGGTAAGTGGGTACATATGTGGGAAATTACTTTGAACCAAGGCAAACCTAAGGGAAGTGAAAAGACCCTCTTTGGAAATAGTTGTTATTTTTTCAGCTAGATCACTGTCTGACCTCCTGTTGTTCAGGTTCCTCTTTCTTCAGGAGACTTTTGCTACTTCCTTAATAAGAAGTCTTTTGGCCTAAGGTCAACAGAGTTTATCAGTGATCTAAAAAAATCTTCATTTATATCCGACTCTGAATTTAACTCTTTCCCCTTTTTTTTTTCCTTAAGCATACTTTCTCTCTTCATCCTTTTAAATCCCCTACTGGGGATAAATATAAATTCTGATATAATAAAGAATTATCTCATTGAGCTCAGAGGCTAGAAAAGTATTGAACCTTCCCATTTCATAGAACATACATAGAATGTAAAAGAACTTAGAGGAGAGAGATCAATGTGAGTTTGTATCATCAAGTAATAAAAGGTGTAACAAAGCGTAGAGACTTTTTGGGATGTTGATATATATGTATGCATCTATGTATATGTAGATGTATAAGGATGTGTGTTGTGTATACACACAAATCTCCATATATGCATACATATACAGAAATTCAGAGAAAGCATTATTTATTTGAATATTTTTCTGTTAACTGTTAAACCAGCTGTTAAATACTTCATATTTCAGGGAATAAAAAAATTCTATGAACAAAGAAGATTTTCTCCATTAATGTACTGTTATGTCAGAAACTTCATTGGTAATTAAAAGAAGAATTTTTGAATATCAGTTGAAGTCGAGATATGATACAGGATATTATTAAAAAGTGCCTGAATATGTGGAAGTATCCCTATGATTAATGTCTATTTTCTATAACTTACATTACCAGGGAGATGCACTGGATATAGATTAATCCATAATAAGTAGACATATTTATCTCAAGGGTAATTCCACAGGACCTATATTGAATTGTTTACTATCTTTAGGAGAAGGGAGGGAAGACAGAGAGAAATACTGGAAACACAAAATTATGTTTTAAAAAGAATGTTTAAAATAGTCTTTACATGTAATTGGGGGGGAAAGTGCTATTTCTAAGAAAAAATATTTTACAATCCAAAACAAAACAAAAAACCACACACATACTAGTTGAAATAATGTAAAATGTTCTACAAAATTTAAAGAGAACATATAGGGATTTGGAAACTGAGAATCGTTAGGAATAGACTCTTCTCTCTACTTCCTGTAATAATTACCACCTCAAAAATATGTAAATCTTATGAGTATGAATAATGCATTTTGAGTGAAATAAAAGAATTTGCAGTTTGTTTTTCAATTGTAGTGCACATAGATTGGTGACATATGAAAGTTCTTTCAGTGGGAATAAAGTTTGCAAAACACTATCAGTTTAGATGAAAAAGTATTAAAACAATTTGAGTGAAACTCATTCACACTGAATATTAATTGAGTATTTGATTGTGGACTTTGTATAATTTTCAGCCTTTTTTGTTTTTGTAGGAAGAAGGGGAAGAAAAAAACAAGAGAACAATAAGTGCTTTACTTAAAAGAAGTCCCATACAAAGAAAAAGACTTAGAAAATCTTTAGTTTTAAAATTATTTTTGTTCATATATATCTTCCAAGAGCTGCTCTATGTCAGAGGAAAGAATAAAAGAATAAAAAAAGTTTTCTATGAATAAATATAGCCCATTTCCCTTTAAGGAAAAAAGCCCCAGGACAAGAAAGCATCAATTCTGTAGACACTTGATTTATACCCTCAGAGGGTTTATAATCTAGAGACATGAAGTAAAGGCACAAAAATGTGTTTTTTTAGAAAGTTGTGTTGATTTTCTTTGTCTCCTTTAGTTGCCCTGGATTCACTTTGATGTGCATTCATTTCCTTTTAGGAGTAGCAGAATGTGAAGATCATGTATTTTTAAATCGACAGGAGTCAGGAATTCAGGTTAGGGGAAAACCGTCAGTCTTTATTCTCAGTGAAGAAGGATCGGAGGTGGAAGAGAATCGGCGATAGCAATGTGTGCAGCTGAGACAAGAAGCTAGCTCGACCAGCAGCCACACAACCAGCAGCTCGGAGTCTCGAACCCAGGCCCAATCTCTCCAGCTTCTCTTCCTGTCTCTCTCTCTGCCTCCACCCACCAAAATCGTCATTTCCTATACAACACATCAGGACTTGCACAGAGAGTGGGTAGGGACCATTCTTTATCCAATCATGTATATTAATAGAGTATAGCCCAATTACTATCTAGCCTCATGTACTTGGGACCTCAGTGCATCAGCTCAAACCTCAGCCCATTACATCTCCCGCTTTTTTATTTAGAACACAGGTGGTCATGCCATCCCTGACTCCTCAGGGAGGTCAGAGCCCCCAAGGGGAGGTGATCACAGCCTCCCTAACTTCTCAGGGAAGGAGGTGAAAGCACTAAAAAGGAGATGATCATGCCCTACCTGACATCTCAGGAAGGGAGATGAAAAGCACCAAAGGGAAATGGGGGTTGCTAGCGGGTTTCTGGGCTGAAGGGGTCTTATTATGCACAAACCCATCAGCATGGGAGGTATTACACAAGCACATAGCAATAACGCAGAGGCTATTAGGGATGACCCTCCCCTCAGTCAGTGCAGGCTCGATGTGGTGAACAAACATGAATTTTACACGCAAGTAGCGGAATAGCAAACAATATAAATCAACATGGTGTTGGAAAAGATCACCAGAAGTCCTAGAAGGTGGGTATGTTACACACCTTCTTCAGCAGCCAAGAGATAGTCCAAAACCAATCTATTGTCCATTGTTTCACGTGTCAGGGAATCCAATGATCCCCCTGAGTTTTTGAAGTCCTGCAAAAGTCTTTTTATGTGTTAGGGAATCCAATGATTCCAGCAGATTTTGAAGTGTTGTAACAGTCTTATCATTTCTCAGAGAATCCAATGATTCCTGAGAGTTTTCGAGTCCTATGTCTCAGAGAATCTAATGATTCCTGAGGGTTTTGAAGTCCTATGTCTCAGAGAATCCAATGATTCCTGAGGGTTTTTGAGTCCTATGGCTCAGAGAATCCAATGATTCCTGAGGGTTTTGAAGTCCAACAATCTTTGATGTCCATGAGTCAAACGCCATAACTGCCACGCTCTTTCAATGGTGAGCACAATCAGCAACAGCACATCCAATATTTCTTGGGTTCTTCCTTTGTTTCAAAGGTCTGCTCAGTCTCTCTGCGATGGACAAGGCGAATATGGCTCGTTGGCACCCATCTGATTCCTTCTCCACCTGTAGAGATACAAGCAAACCCTCTCCCCAAAGCAGTTAGCCTATCTGGTCCTTTCCATTCACCACTTTCTGGGTCTCCACATCACCTGGCGATTATCTAAAGATAGTGGAGCTGCTCATGGACACTGACCTTCCGTGGGTTATAAAACCTGTCTGCTGGAGCCAGTCCATCTTTGTCAAAAATCAAGAAGTTAATAGTATAAAGGGCTCGATTTAGAAGTTCTCTAGGGTTACCTGTGGCTCCCCCTTTCTTTTGTTTTTGGAGGAGCGTCTTAATATCTCTTTTTCTCCTCTCCACTATCACCTGTCCTTGAGGATTAAAAGGTATGCCTGTGGTGTGTAAAATCTTATACTGTGCACAAAAGTGTGCAAAATGTTTCGAAGTATAAGCAGGACCATTGTCTGTTTTATTGCTTGGTCACACCCATAATGGCAAATGCTTGGTGAGGGAATTCAGTGACCACTGGGCTGTCTCCTTTGCTGCTGGCATTGCAAAAGTGAATCCCTGAAAAAGGTGTCTACCACAACATGGATGAAAGACAGCGACCAAAATACTTATAATGGGTCACATCCATTTGCCAGATTTCATTGGGTCTCAAACCACAAGGGTTCTTCCCTGGAGGCAGTGTAGGACCGTGGAAAGGAAGGCACGTACAGGCTTTTACTATGCTCTAGCTTCTCTCTTGTTATTCCAAATTGTAAACGTAAAGCTCGAGCAGCCTGATGATATTTAGAATGAGATGTAGGGAGCTTCTTGGAACAAAGGGGTATTGACTAACATAGTTAGAAGGCTATCTGCCTTTGAATTGCCATCAAATATGGGACCTGAAGTCCACTATGAGAATGGACATGTAATATATAGATCTTACCTGGATGCTTTTATTACTTGCTCTTGAAGTTTCTTAAAGAGCTGATATATATTAGAGGCTGCAAATTTTATTTGGGCTGTGGCAATTCTTTGTACCACACCTACTGAATAGGCTCGAATCAGATATTATATTTATGTCTCCTGGATAATAAGTAAGGGCTAGAATGATCAGCACAATTCATTCTGCTGAGTGGACTAGAAAAGGAGTTCTGACTATTCTCTTTTATAGTTAGATCATGAGAGTACACAGCACAAATATTATGTTTGGATGCGAACCGTGAAGATAGTTGGTCCTTTAAGAGGAACTTTAGAAACTTTTTCTTCAAGAATCCATTGCAATTATGTAATAGTCTAGTTATCTTTAATGGAGACCCATGTAAAAATTTGGAGCCATGGCTAATAAAATTTGCCACTCTGGATGGTCTCACAACACACATTAAATTTGTGTATTGGTATAAAAGGTGTATATCTTGTCAGGTCTTGTCCCAGATAATTGTACTGCTCGCTTAGTGGCCTTTAATAAAATTCTAGCCACAAGCACTGGGTAGGTGTAAGGCTTTGTTCTGGTTGTGCCGGAGGTTCACCTACTCTATCACACTGTGTCCTTGATGAAGGACTGCTGGGTGCCTCTTGTGTGGCAAAACTGATATTCCAAGGGTTTTGAGTGACTCAACCACATTGGATAAAGGAGTTCAACTTCTCTCAAAGCCTCTTGAGCTTCTTTTGTAAGCTAGCATGGTGAATTTAAAGCACTGTCTCCCCTTAAAATGTCATATAACGGTTGTAACTGATAGGTAGTCAAACCTAACACTGGTTGCATCCATTGGATATCTCCCTATCAATTTCTGAAAATCATTCAATGTGTTTAGCTTTTCTGTTCTTAAGGAGAGTTTTGAACTGTAAGCACCTTTAGGGGTATACTTCATATCCTAAATATTGAAAAGGAGCATGTCTTTGAATTTTTCTGGTGCTATGTATAATTTGTAATTCCTTAGTGTTTCTATGGTCTTTTGTAGACATGCCTCTAACATTTGTTCCTCAGGTGCACATCCCAGAATGTCATCCATGTAATGTTATAGCATAACTTTTGGGAATGCTTTTCTTACTGGAGCAAGAGCAGCAGCAACATACATTTGACACATAGTAGGGCTGTTTTTCATTCCCTGTGGCAAAACTGTCCATTCATATCTTTATAAGGCTCAGCTAAGTTAACAGCTGGGCACTGAAAAAGGCAAATCTTTTCACATCCTTCTTATCCAGAGGGATAGAATAGAAACAATCTTAATATCTATGACCAAAGAGGCCATTCTCTAGGCAACTGAGTAGGAGATGGAAGTCCAGGCTGAAGAGTTCCCATAGTTTCCATCTGTTCATTCACTTTTCTTAAACCGTTAAATCCTCCATTTTCCAGATTTCTTTTCACAACAAACACTGGGGAATTCCAAGGACTTAGAGAAGGTTTTAAGTGTCCTTGGTCAAGCTGCTCCTGTACTGTATCTAATAAGGCCTGAATTTTATCTTTACTTAAGGGCCACTGTTCTATCCACATTGGTGTATCAGTTTTCCATTGGATAGGAACAGGTGAAAGTGTTGGCAGGCCTTCAACAGCAGCCCTGCTTAAAAAACCAAAGTACTCATTTTTAACCCTAATTGCTGTAAAGAGACTGTAAAACGTCTCTTCCCCACAGATTGATAGGGATTTTTTCAACTATAAAAGGAGTAAAAACTCCTGTTTTGCCTTCAAAAGTCCATCTCATAGGGGCAGCACTAACTTCAGCTGCTATTGATCTCTCCTCACCAGACATGTAGGTGTCTGCTTTAATCTTTGGCCATGTGACTGGGCTCAGCTGGACCTCTAATGACAGTCCGATCTGCACTAGTGTTCTACCAATCCTTCCAATGGAAGGCCATTTATATAGATTGTGAGCATAGGTCGGTCAGTGTTCAAGCTGCTGTCCAGTAAATTGCTGGATTTTGTGATCTGAATCAGAATCTGGGTGACTATCACCAGGCTGCTTATTAGGATTCTGTATGAGTAAACCTGATGCTACTTATTTTCGCCTGGGTGATAAGTACACATTGTCTGCCTGTATTGGTGACTGGGATATTATCTATACATTCCTCAGTTTCCACATCAGTATGTGGATGGACACTGTTTTGTACAGTACTCTCAGGAGGTAAAATGGTCAAGCCTACTGTGCCTGGAGGCAAGTGATCCATAGGCTGGAGGAACAGATTTCACCTCTCCGGGGGTATCTCAGTTGTCTCAGCTGCATACAACTCTATTCTCCCTAATTGTAATCCCTTTCTTCCATCAGGTTGCTTCCTGGCTGATTGTGTAATCCCTTTCTGCCATCATATGGCTTCCTGGCTGATTGGTCATATTGGGGTATTGGCCTTCTAGGCACTCTCTGGGTGCACCATTGGCTGCCATCATGCCCGAAGTGTTTTTTGCCTGGGGCCCTGGGCCTGGGCCCCTCATCCGTTTCCCTGAACCTGTCTACATTCTGAGGCCCAATGGAAGCCTCTGTTGCATTTTGGACATGGGATACTGGGTCTTGTTCTCCCACCCTGTTTTCTCACTCTGCCTCTATACCAACATTGAGCTTTCAGATGCCCTACTTTACCACACTGAAAGCATTGACATGTCTCTCTAGAAGTCCCTTGCCGGAAGGGGCCCTGTCTACCCATGTTGGGATCTTGGGAAGTCTGCATCATAGTCTGGCTATAAAAGGCATTTGTGCCCACTGTGGCACAGCGTCTTATGAACTCTTCTAAAGGAGCATCCTTGTGCAGTCCTAGTATAATCCTTCTGCATACCTTATTAGCATTTTCCTTAGCAAGTTGCCTTATTAAAACATCTGTTGTTGGATTTTCCCCATTAGTTCTTATGATAGCAGTCTGCAAACGCCCCACAAAGTCAGCAAAGGGCTCATCTGGCCCTTGCATTATTTTTGTGAAGGCCTCACCTTTGTCATTTTTATTGTGAATCGAAGCCCACGCTTTGATAGCATTAGCAGCAATTTGCTCATATGCTGCTACTGAATAATTAACCTGTGCTGTGACGTCTGCATATGGACCTATTCCTTGTAGTAGGTCATAGGTGATCTAGCATGAACACATTTTGACTATTTTGTTGGGCTTGTATCCTACAGAACTCACTTATATTTCGGAAAGCCACATGTAATTTTGTCCAGGTTCTAGGCATACCCTTGCTATAGATTTCCAGTCATCAGGAGTCAAGATTTCAAAAGCCAAATTCTGTAACAGCATCTTAACATAAGCTGATGTAGCCCCATAGAGAGTGCAAGCCTTTTTAAGATCTTTAATGATTTCTACATTAAAAGGGGAGTATCTTTGACTTTGTTGACCTGAGGCATTAGACTGGGAAATTACAGGACAGATAAGTGGCTGAAGCTCCCGGATGTCCACACCCTTTTCTTTGGCCTTCATTAAGCCCTCTTGCAGTCTGCTCATGATTGGATGCTGGGGGGGAGGTGCTGGTGCTGTCACTGCCCCCCACTGCCCCTCCTCCCTCCATCCTGGAGGGTGGAGTTGGTGGAGGAGAGTCAATCACTTGCTCCTGGGGTGGGGCTGAAGCTGCCTCTTGAGGGGGAAGGTCACCACACCCTTGCTCATTTAAATCTCCATGCCCTGTGGGGACATGGTCATTAATTTCTTCATTGTCTTCCTCCTTAATATCATGGCTAATTTGAGAAGTAGAAGAAGCCAGGGGTTTTTTCTTTCTTCTAGGGATTCTTAGTGCTAACTGAAATATATTGTATAAATAAAATGCTTCTATGGAAATTGAATGAGGACCACATTCTCTGAAATGCATGGACATCTCTTGTCCAACCCGGGACCAGTTATCTCGAGAGATCTGCTCCTCCTCTAGGAACCAAGGGGAGATGCAGTTTAATATACCCACAAATCTTGCTCTCTGTTCCCAAGTTATAAGTAACCCTTGTCTTTCTATCAGCTTAAGCATGCTTTCTATAGCACCACTCTTGGGTGGGGTTGGGGACCGGGATGGAGAGTCTTTAGCTAGCATTTGTCCCATTTTAGCCAAAAAAGGATTACTGGTTTAGTTTTTAAGAAAATAAGTTCCTTATTTGTCTATTAACAATACTCACCCAAGTTTCTGGTCACCGGAGACTTCTTCAGTCCTTGGTTCCCACCGTTGGGTGCCAAATGTGAAGATCGTGTATTTTTAAATCGACAGGAATCAGGAATTCAGGTTAGGGGAAAACCGTCAGTCTTTATTCACAGTGAAGAAGGATAGGAGGTGGAAGAGAATTGGCTATAGCAATGTGTGCAGCTGAGTCAAGAAGCTAGCTCGACCAGCAGCCACACAACCAGCAGCTCGGAGTCTCGAACCCAGGCCCAATCTCTCCCAGCTTCTTTTCCTGTCTCTCTCTCTGCCTCCACCCACCAAAATCGTCATTTCCTATACAACACATCAGGACTTGCACAGAGAGTGGGTAGGGACCATTCTTTATCCAATCATGTATATTAATAGAGTATAGCCCAATTACTATCTAGCCTCATGTACTTGGGACCTCAGTGCATCAGCTCAAACCTCAGCCCATTACAGCAGAAACCAGTACAAATGATGTTTTTGAAATCTAGATTTAGGATGAGACACATAGAAGATGTGTCTACCCAGGTGCTAGTTCTGCCTTATGTTGGAGGACAAATGGACATGGTTATTTTCCTTCCAGATGAGAACACAGATCTAAAAATGGTAAGAGAATGCGATATGCTATCTACTCCTGGAAAAATTTGGAAAAATAATTATTCAGAGCTAGAGTCATTTCATCTGAATTTTGGTTTAATAATCCAATCCCTTAAAATGAAGCATCTAGTCCTAGATCTATGACTGAAGGTTACAGGGTGTTATCTCGGTGTTATATCACAAGCAGGTGGAGTATGGAATTGGAGGAGCCCTTGTATTCAGGAATAGTGCCTGAATGTGGAAAGTTATAGCAGCAGGATGAACCTGAGATTAGTTAATTTAGAATTTATTATAATATTTCAGGGTCTGGAATTACTGCAATGAAAGGGGAGAGAGTTTCCTGATCCTGCTGAAGTGGGCAAGGAGAGCAGAATGGGAGCCAGATAAGCAAGAGCTCCAGATGTGATTGGGAATCCCTGAGACTTAAGAGACATTGTTGGGGAAGGAAGTCTGGGTAAATAAATAGATCAGCAACAATCCCAGATTCTAGTCTTTGATTGCTTCATTGGAGGAGAACTGCCATGTTAGCAGCTCAGAGAGACCAAGGACTGATTTTCAGTCTGGTCAAGATGAGCTCCTGTCATGACTAGGAGCAAGCCCAGTTTTGGAAATCCATAGTACAAGTAAAACCTAGCATAAAGTCATGTTGAGTACAGCCTTGCCAATGGAAAAGCCACTGTTTTGCCTTTCCAGGAAAATTTAAGCCATTTTCCCCATCTGTAAAATGAAATAATTTCTGCCTGAAATAATTCAGTGAGTGGTTGTGAAGGGTGAAGAGAAAATGTGATAATCTGTGAAAGTACTTTGAAGGCTACAAAGTGCTAGAGAAGTTTAAGAATAGAAATTAGTTAATGAAAAGTAGAGTAGGAAAATGAAAGCTATTTTTTGAGGTAACTAGGATGAGGTAGAGTGTAAGTGTCAAGGTTGTAGGGTAGAGATTTGGTGTAGGAAAGAAGAGGCTATATTTGGAGTCAGGGTCCAAGATCTCAGTTGGAATTTTAACTCAGCAACCTGAGGGCCCTGAAGCAACCTCAGTTTTCTCATCTGTTAAATAGTCATATATATTATATGGTCTGTAATGCCCCTTTCAGCTCTGAATGTAAGGTCATCTGAAGGAAATTACAGAAAAGAGACATTTCAGAGAGAGAGCGAGCGAGAGAAAGCGAGAGAGAGAGCGAGAGAGAGACAGAGCGAGCGAGAGAGAGAGCGAGCAAGAGAGAGACAGAAAGAGACAGAGAGAGAGAGACAGAGAGAGAGAGAGAGACAGAGACAGAGAGAAAGAGACACAGAGAGACAGACACACACACATACACACACACAGAGAGAGAGAATGAGAATGAGAATGAATACATGAATACATGTCTTTGGCTTCATTCTGCATTTATCACTTTCCTAACTTTTCAAGTATAATAGAAGCTCCCGGAGGCATGAACATTTTTCCTCAGGATACTTCATATATAACACAGTAACCTCACAAAATAAAATAAATCCTTTGGGACTTATAATATGCATCTTTTTTTTTTTAAATTTCTAGTTGGAACAAGGACTTACTCCTGAGAAATTAACAGATTGGTTAAAACCAGAGAGGATGAAGATGACTGAGGTGGGAGTTTATCTTCCCAGATTTAAATTGGAGGAGAATTTAGACATGGAAAACATTCTTCAAAAATTGGGCATGTCAGATGCCTTTGATATGTCCAAGGCTGACTTCTCTGGGATATCAGCTGGAAAGGACCTATTTCTATCCAAGGTTTCACATAAGGCTTTTGTAGAAGTTAATGAAGAAAGCACAGAAGCAGCTGCTGCCACTGTAGTAGGGTTGAGGGGATCTTGTCTTTGTTCTTTTTTTGTGGTTGACCATCCTTTCCTTTTTCTTATTCGAGATAACAGCTCAAAAACCATTTTGTTTTGGGGTAAAGTGATCTCTCCATAAAGAAATCATTTATTGGGGGTGGAGGGAGATCTGCTTTTCTTTTACAACATGTCTCTTATGGAAACGTTTTGTATAACTTCACATGTGCCTTCTTGCTAAGCCATGGGACCCTGCTGACAGGGAGTACAGAGGCCATCTCAACCTCTGGTGCACAACCAGTTTTCTGCCACGTTGCAGAAATGCCCTTGTTGAGCAAGGAGCAGTGATTTGTGATCATGGGAACTAGTGTTGAGCCACAGGGTCACAGCTACTTGCTCATGAGCAGGGAAGCCTTGACAGGACCTCCCTGTGAGCAGATGCTGAATTGCTGGATTGGCTCTCTTCCCATGGGTAGATACCAGCATATGTAAAGCCCATGAGCTGCTTCTCTGAATGGTGAATTGGGATTGCCTACTGTTCACATGCTGACCATGCTTGCAGAAATGTATATCAACAAGGCTGTACAGCATAATAAACTGGAGCTCTTTTCATACTCTATGAGTCTCCTGCCTCATTCATCTCACCTTTAAGATTGAAGGGCTCGAATGCTTTGAGGTCTTAAAGATGGCCAGACTTTCTCAAGGGGTAGGGGGCAGGTTTTTGAGGAAGCAAGGGAGAAAATGCAGAACTTGTATTTCCAAAAAATATTTTTAAAAAACTTGTTTTACATGAAATTGAGGGAAAATAATAAAAGGAGAGAGATCATTTACTCTTGATGGAGTTTTTACCTTCATGCTCTTTCCCTCAGGTCCTTGTGGAAAATTCTCTACCTGGTGTATGATTTTGTGGATTTCTGCACAATGAGTGATGTAATTTTCAAAGTGGGTCCCAGGTACTCTTATTTGAGGGCATGAAAACCAAAGGAAGGTTGGAAGCCTGTGTTCCCTAGTACATTTCATGATCAATTTTTGTTAATTACTGATAGAGTCCCTCCCTTTGCCCATCATTATGCCTCAGTCCTCTGCCCACAGCCCAATTCCAGAAAGGTATTACATATATCAATTTCCCCCCAAGAACAGTGTTTAGCTCCTGACATGTTCTACCCCATTTTCCCTCTGTCACCACATCCTCAGTTTTGTCCCTGGGTACAAAAAGAAAACTAAATATTACTATCTGCTACTCCTTTATCAATAAGATAGACACCAAGTGCCATTTCTTTTTTTTCTCTTAGAGGAAGAGGTAGAAATTAAAATGGAATGGTAAGAGCCTAGGGAACAGGATTCATGAAATAATGAAGGAGGTCTCTGGGAACAAAACCTTTTTGGACCTCAACAATAAAATAAATCACACAATTGCCATCTTAGTGTAGATTCTCATTCATTACTTGCAAAAATTATCCTCATTCCATTTCATCCTCTATTCTTTTGCCAAAATAATTTTCCTTAAAAGTAGATCTGATCAAGTGACCTTTCTGTTTGGTATCAGTAAAAATTTTCAAGAGACACAGGTTTCTGGATAAATTACAATCAATCAGTTTTATCAACCATTGCTAGCAGGTAGGTTAACAAAAAGAGCATATTTATCCTCTCATAGGCAAAGTGACCTAATTTGTAAAACCTTCAATATTTCTAAAGGTGGAAATCAAATCTCGTTAACAAGTAATGAGACAAAGGAATATAATGAGAGAGATATGCTTCTTCTAAGGAAGGGCTGGGAGACATGACTGATCATTCTGTTTTGCTCCTGTTGAATTATCTGTAGCCATATCACTGGTCTGACAAAAGGGAAAACCCACATTTTTCCAGAACCCTCTGAGTAAAACAGAATTGGCTGGAATTCATTGATTCACCTAAACTAAACTTTTTTTTTTAATCTTTTGAACAGGTCTGAGTTTTTCCTCTCTCAGCTTCAAATGAACAGTTCAGAAGAACTGATTTCTGAATGACAAAGTAGAAAAATGGGAAAACCTTGCTCCCAATTAAATAATTACTTATTAGAATATGATTTTTTTCTTTCATACTCAATGAACTCCACTGGCTTCCTACTGTCTCTTCACATAAATACAAACTCCTCTTTTTAGCTTTTAAAACCCTTCATGTATGTTTCCAACCATTTTCTAGAGTCTTGGGACATTATTCTCCACAGAACTGTGGTTCAGATTCTGTTCCTCCATACTTTTATATCAGTCATAACATGTACCTAGATTGCAATATTTCTTTACGCCTGCCTCATAGGTTCTCTTTCTTCCTTTAAGGTACAGCTTATACACCAACCTCTTTAATAACCATTTCTTGATTACCGGCAATTGAGAGTGCTCTCTCTCCTAAATTATCTTGTATAATTATTTTGTTAATTGTGTTTTAGTTCTAGCCACAATAGCTTTATTAATGTCATTGTAT
The DNA here is from genome assembly GCF_902635505.1 of Sarcophilus harrisii. Lineage (NCBI taxonomy): Eukaryota > Metazoa > Chordata > Mammalia > Dasyuromorphia > Dasyuridae > Sarcophilus > Sarcophilus harrisii. The sequence goes on from NC_045426.1 coordinate 430,263,144, forward strand.
CCTTTATATAACTTAAAATAGGCACAGTAAGATTTTCTTAAGTTTTTCAATGAAATGACTTGAAATAGTTTGGAATAATGCAGTATAGTATTTATAATGGAGTAATATAAATAAGTTTTAGTTTATATATTTTCAGAATATACTGTAGTTTAATACCACATTACAAATACTTCACCAAAATGATTCAGCCATTCTGAGAGCAATTTGAATGCTCTCAGGGCTCAAAGGGCTATAAAACTGTGCAATAACCTTTGATCCAGCAGTGAAACTACTAAGTCTGCATCCCCATGACCAACAAGGTCATGAAAGAGGAAAAGGAAGACATGTGCAAAGACGTTTGCAGAGTTCTTTTTATAGGGGCAAGGAATTGGAAATTGAAGGGATACCCATTGAATGACAATGGCTGAATAAGTGATAGTAGATAAATATTAATGAAATATTATTCTTCTATAAAAACTGATTAGCAGGATGAGAAAGACCTGGAGAGATTTACATGAAATGATGTTGAGTGAAGAGAACAGAACCAGGAGAACATTGTATAGAGTAACGGCAAAATTATATCATAATGAACTATAGTAGACCTAAGTCTTCTCAGCAATACAGTGATCCAAGACAACTTCAATGGATTGGGATGGAGAATGCCATCTTCATTTAGAGAGAAAACAATAGAGAGTGAATGCAGGTTGAAGCATACTATTTTCACTTTTTTTGTTGTTTTTTTCTCATGGTTTTTTCTCTTTTCTGGTTTTTCTTTTACATGACTAACACAGAAATACTTTTAAAACAATAATTGTATACAGGTTATTTACTTTTTTGGGAATGTAGGAAAAGAGAAAAAAACTGGAACTCAAAATCATACCAAAATAAATGTTGAAAACTCATTACTTATATATGTAAAAATAAAATATTATTGAGAAAAAACTCAAGCCTTTCACAGAACATCAGTTATTAACTTTTTTGTCAAGTGAATTAAGTGAACAAACCAAATCCTTGCTAATAGCATCTTCCTGGGTTATTGAGGTTCAGATATGTGGTCAGATCTCAGGGATGACATCTATTTGGGTCTGCCCCTTGAATTTCATCTGCAGGTAACTGCTTTTGCCTTCTTTAAAATACTTTTCCTCCTCTTCAGTCTCTATTCAGGGATTATTGTCCTGTCTTTGCTCAGGGACTCCTAAGTGAAGAAATCATTGACAGCATGGTATCTCTCTTGGGAATGCATGGGGAAAGGATCAGCAACTACCAAGCTTTTAATCTCCATGGATTTATTGCTCATGAAGCTTATGAATTAAGGAGATGAATGGAATTTTACAAAATTTAGATATGTTTGTAGAGAATAATAAATGTTAGTAGAAAGGAATATGCCTTTTCTCACCTTTATATGGCATGTGCACAAAAATGACTTATGTATTAGGGCATTAGATTAAACTCCCTAACACACAATTGTATCATTTCACTTCTTTCCTCAAAATGATTCCCTCCTTCCTTATTACCTAAACAATCTGCTTCTAACTTCCCTTTACTTTCTTTCTTGTTGTTGTACATGTGTTTCAATTGTGTCTGACTTTTTGTGACCCCATTTGGGATTTTCTCAGCAAAGATATTGGACTTGTTTACCATTTCCTTCCTCAGATCATTTTATAGATGAACAAACTGAGGCAAACAGGGTTAGGTGACTTGCCCAGAATCACAGGGCTGGTTTCTAAGTACAGATTTGAACTCAGAAAGATGAGTTTTCCTGATTCTGGGACCAGCACTCTATCCAGAGCACCACCTATCTGTCTTTTTTATTACCTAATCAATCACTAATTTTTATATCAGGGCTTCTTAAACTTTTTCCACTTGAGACTCTTAATAAGATATGTAAAATCATGCAAAACATATTTTCATAATGGCCCCAGAAAGGAACAATGGAAAGAAGAAAGGAAGGAAGGAAGGAAGGAAGGAAGGAAGGAAGGAAGGAAGGAAGGAAGGAAGGAAAGAAGGGAGGGAGGGAGGGAAGGAGGGAGAGAGGGAGGAAGGAAGGAAGGAAGGAAGGAAGAAACAATACTACAATTTCTGCTCAGAATTAACAGTGCTTTTTGTGGAGGGGGATACTGCAGGGACCATGGAGGTTGGTAGATCACAGCAGTTGTTGGGTGTGGGGGGCAGCAACTGGTAGCATCTAGAATTGGTATAATTGAGGGGAGAGTATATCACTTGGCTCTCTCACCTGGACATCTGCTTCCATGCTCTATAACAGTCCTGGGGGAGGAAGGGAGGAAGGGAGCTATGGGTTGATCTGAGTAGTTGAGAACAAGGAGGAAGGGAAGTCAGTGAAGGGATTGCAAGAAAAACAGGGAGAGAACCGACTGAAGCAGAATAGTCTTTCATTTATTGCCTTAGATATCATCTTCCTTCCTGCTCTGCAGAGTAGCTCTAGATGGCCACCCATTTGGTCGATACTTGGTGACCATCAAGCGAGCTTGGCAGGGAGCTAGGGGTTTTGGCTACTTTGAGGTTTTCATTTATTTTGTTTAGTTCTGGCTTTATTGAACTGGATATTATCTTACTTTGGAAGCTCTTTTTGTGATTTTCAAGAGTAGGATGTATAACTTTTAGGAACTTTTAACTATTAAGGCCAGAACTTTTGAAAAAATAGACCTTCTAGAGTTCTCCTCCCCACCTGCCTTCTGTCACTTCCATAGAGCTGTACTTTTGTGTGGCCCAAAGTACATTGGAACTGTTTAGTATTACAGACTATGAACCTAGATGAGGAATCATATTTTGTGTGTTTGGACACAGTGGACAAAACGAGAAGCAACAAGTTTTAAAGTTGTGGAATTGCAATTCTCAGTTTCAAGTAACTTTCTAATTCTCAGATTTTTTAAAAATTAGTCTTGGAAAGGGAAGGGAAGAATTGTATAAATCTCTCTTTTATAATTTTGAAAGAAAGGGAATAAGAATAATCACACATACACACATACAAAGACTATCTTAGAAGTATAAGTATATATCTGCACACATAGATATATAACACATATAGAACATAGTATATACATATATATCATCTACTAGGTGCCAAGCAGTCTACAATATCATTTAATAGGATAGTCTTGGTGACTTCAAGCCCACTACATGTATCTTACAAGTTTTCTAGAGATCTTTATCCAGAGGCTTTCTGACCTTGGAGACTTCTCCTGTCCTAATGCTGATTAATACTCTTATTAATTCCTTGTATGAAAGCAGATAACATGTCCCAACATTTTCATGATTCTGTGATTCTAGACAATAGAAGTAAAATCCCCAAAGAATGTATCATGTTTTATTGATTGGCTAAATCTAGAAGCATGAAATATAAGAGTATTAAATGTAAAATACTGCACTTCAGTTTTTCTTTTTTTACACTATTATTTAAAATTTATTTAAAACTAAATACAAAATAAGAACAAAAATATAATAGAAAAATAGAAAAGGAAAAACAAATAAACAAATAAAAATCCAAAATATTTTCATGTTCATTAGAACATCATTAGATTATTAGAACATTAGAGAGGATTCAAAATTTTAGGTAACAAGAAGTTTCCATTTCAAGAAAGCATATGTAATAATTGTAGAGATTATATATTCATGACTGTCCTTTTTTTTTTTTTTTGGCTCCCTTATAAATTAAGGCAAGAAAGTAAGGCCATGGCCTATTCTTTTATAGAAAAGTAGACATATTGAGGGTCTAAGTTTTTCCTTTGTGACTTGAAGGTTATTTTTACATAAATATAAACAACGTCTATAATGGAAACTATGTAAAGATTTTAGTATTAGAAAATACATTAAAGAGGGGTGGAGCCAAGAGGGTGGAGAGCAGGCAGGAAATTGCCTGAGTTCTCCCCACTTGCCCTCCTGTCTAACAGAAAGAGAAACCCATTCATCTTATAACTACCTAGTCAGTAAAAAAAATTTTCTTTTTTTTCACTTAATAGTATTTTATTTTCTCCAGTTACATAAAAGAGTTTTTCAGCATTCATTTTGTAAGATTTTGAGTTCCAAATTCATTTACCTTCCTCTTTTTCCTCCTCCTTTTTCCAAGAAGCAAGAAATCTGATAAGATTATACATGTACAATCATTTTAAATATATTTCCATATTAGTAATGCTGTGAAAAAAAGTCAGAAAAAAGGGAAAAACCATGAGAGTGGAAAAACAACAAAAAAGTGAAAAATATTATGCTACAGAGACAGATTAGTATCTATAGTCTTTTCTCTGAATGCAGTGGCATTTGCCACCCCAAGTCTATGGGAGTTGTCTATTGTATGGCTGGAAAGAGCTAAGTCTATGATAGTTGAACATCACACAATGTTGTTGTTACTGGTTCTGCTCAGTTCATTCAGCATAAGTTCATATAAGTCTTTCCAGGCTTTTCTGTTATCAGCCTAGTATCATTTCTTATAGAACAGTGGTATTCCATTACATTCATAGACTTCAACTTACTCAACCATTTTCCAATTGATTGGGCTACCATTCAGTTTCCAATTCCTTGATACTCAGTGGAGATTTTTCCTTATTTCATTCTACTCATGTCTTTGCTAACACAAGATTTCGCTTATTTTAGCCTTTACCTCATATGGCTACCAATGGAATTATTCCGTATTTAGTATAGATGTTCTTGAACATCCGAATATCTCTGAATGTCTTGTATCTAACATTGCGAGGACAATCTAAGATCTAGTTTATTAGAGGGGATCATATACCCTTAAATAAAGTGACACTGGCTCAGAGCTCTGCCTCAGTCTCTTTTGTTGTAAGTGAAACAATTTTATTTGCCCCAACATTTTGCCACTCTGAAAGCAATCTAAAAGTCCATTAGTTGGTATGTCATGTTGTTGACACAAATTGAGTTCACAATTCATCAAAGGCCTAAATCACTTTCAGATAGCTTTTTCTGGAGTCACGTAATACCTGTGAATGTGGTTTGGAGGAACCAAATTGTACTTTTTAAATTCCTGATATCATTAGCAGGCAAAAGGAATAAGATGCTGGTCTGGATTCAAATCCTACTCAAGTAGTCATTAATTGTATGATCATGGTCACTCAAGTGATCAATTGATAATAAGCGTCTACTATGTGTCAGGCACTGTGCTAAGTGCTGGAAATACAAAAAAGATGAAAAAGGCAGTCTCTGGGGGAGCTCACACTTTATTGGGAAGACAAAATTAATATGTATGCCCCAGAAAGCTAGAAGATAAGAAAGGAAAGGCACTAGAATTAAGAAGTTTTGGGAAAAACTCCTGTAGCAGATATAATTTTAGTTGGGACTTAAAGGAGGCCATAGAAGTAACAAGTTGAATGAGAAACTTTTTAGTCCCCCATTTTAATAATGAAGGAATTGAAAATTAGAAATGTTCAATAATTATCCTAAAGTCAAATAGAGTGCAAAAAAAAATTTAGTGTTAGCATTTGAATCTTGATTCCAAGGTCAGTGTTTTGGTTGATGCTTTATTCACTATGATGACAAGTTGCTTTTCAATGAGGGGATAGACACTAGTGCTTCACTCCTAGGGAAACTATGTTGTAGAACAGAGAATTGGGCACAATAATTATCCTGAAAAGGATTAATACATCTAAATATATATAAACACATACACACACATATATATTCACAAACAAAAGTACACACACACATATATATGTATTATGGGAAAACAAAGAATTTAATATAGAATATAGAATAAGTTCTGTCATTGTTGTTTCCAAGAATTGATCTCATTTTTTTGGAAATTTGTGATGCACTTGATTTATTGCATGTCACAGAATATTTTCTTATGTTTTGGCAAGCATCATTTTGGGGCATCAGACTAGGGGAAAAGAAACCATTTTGGTTTTTTACTCTCCTGATTTCATTAGAAAGTTTAAGGATCTCAGCGGATATCGTTTATTTTCTCTATTATTTGTCTCATTCTAAGCAGTCAAATTCAGTGTGGACAGATAAGACAACATTTTGATCCATTTTATCTTTGAACTGATGACTTTCATGTGTTACTATGAATAGCAAATGAATGTCTGTAGTAATATTTCTGGCTTTCACTTTCCTCCTCTGTACAAAGAAATATTGTAATCTGATCATGTTTGGATCGATGAGTCTCAGTCCTTATTTACTATTCCTTGAAATAGCTGGTATCTCGTATCTGAATTTATTTGTCTGTTCCCTCTTTCTAGCATGTTCTTGCTATGCCCTTAAGCTAAGTAACTCAATGTATTCAAATCTTAAACATCTTTCAAAACCAAATGTCATCTTCTCCATAACATTTTACTTTATTTTTCTCAGGTGAAAATTGGTTCTCTTTACTATCAATTATAGCAATTTATTCATATCTTTCATGGACACTTACAACATCCTTCTTTGTACTATATTCTAAAATGTATGTATGTATGTACATATACACACACATATATAATCTAGTGGCATTATCATTATATATTTAATATTTATGTGTGTATATGTATATAAATACATATACACACCCTTTCTATGTACACACTCCTACATATATATATGTGTGTGTGTATAGTATATGTGTGTGTAGATATATTCATATACACATATAAAATGTATTATAACAGAGCATAAAGGTTAACACCTATAAGCCTTGATACTAGGAGAGGCTGAGGTTGGTGAATCTGTAAGGTTTGGGAGTCCTAATGTATAATAGTACAGTTGATTCCGTGTCCACACTAAATCTAGTGCTCATAAGGTAAAACTTTAAAAGTGAAACACCAAGAGGTTTCCTAAGGAAGGGCAAGTCAATTCAAGTCAAAAAATGGAATAAATTAAAACTTCAATGTCCATGTGCATTTGGATTGGACCCCAGAATAATTAATCATTGTGCTTCCAGCTTGCACAAAATACAGAGAAATCTCTCTCATTCTTTCTGTCTCTATTTTTTACTCTTTCTGTGTCTCTGTCTCTCTGCCTCTCTCCCCCTCCCTTTCTGTCTTCCCTAATCCCTTTTTTCTGTAATGTCCAGAATGAGAATTCAAACATTATATCATCTTTCAAAGCTTTAAGCTTTCACTTTTTTTCAGTTTTTCTTTTGGGCCAGATAGACTACAGGGAAACAAAAGATATTCTGATATCTGAACAGAACGCTGAAATATAAAGGACTAGAAGCATAATCTTGTTCTATAACAGTTTGAGTTTTCCTGAAGAGTGAAGGAGTCAAATATGTGTTTCAGACATTTGGACAAATTGTTTAACATGGTTTTTCCTTCCCTTTTCCCCTCCCTCCCTCCATTTCTCCTTTTCTTTTTTCCTTCTTTCCTGGAGAATTATTCTTCCCAAATCTCATATTACCAGGGGAAGCTTTAGAAGTGCATGGACTGACTAGGAAAAGGTACTGGGACTAAAGCTGTTATTTCAATGGTGTAAAAAATTTCCTATTCCAATGAAGGTTGACACCTTCGCTGAAAATTATATTCTAAGAGAGTTGCCTAAGACACTTGAGAGGCTGACTATCCTGGTGTCACACAAGCAGTATGAACCCAGATCTTTGGCAATAAGGTGGGTGGCTCCAAAGGATCCTAATGCCATTTTAGCTCTGTGGGCATCAGATTTCCAGTATGCCCCAGAAAATAGTTTAAGCAGTAGGACCAGTCTAATGATGCTTATTCCCAAACCCTGGGTGTAGCTCTGGCTTCTTAGAATCATCCCTTAGAATGTATATTTTTTCATATCATTCATGGGCTCTTACAAGATTCTTTCTGTACTATATTCTAAAATAGATGGACATATATACATATACACACACATATATAATCTGTTGGGATTATCATTATATATATTTACTATAACCATTTATAATCCTTTATACTATGTTTGGGAGTTTTAATGTATAGTAATATGGGATTCTGTGTCCATACTAAATCTAGTGCCAACATGGTAAAATTTTAAAAGTGAAGCACCAAGAGCTTGCCTAAGGATGGACAAATCAATTCAAGTCAGAAAACTGGAGTAAGTTAAAGTTTACATGTACATTTGGATTGAACCCCAGAATATTAATCATTTTACTTCCAGCCTGGACAAGATATGAAGAAGCCCGCTCTCTGTGTCTGTGTCTATCTGTTTCTCTCTATCTCAGTCTCTGTCTGTGTCTGTCTGTTTGTCTGTCACTCTCTCCCCTCCCCCCCTTTCCCTCCACCCTCCGCAATCCCTGCCTTATATCATTTTTGAAAGCTTTAAGCTTTCACTCCTTTCACTTTTTCCTTGGGCCAGATAGACTATAGAGAAAGAAAAGGTATGCTGTCATCTGAATAAGAGCCAGATATACAAAGAACTATAAGAATAACCTTGCTCTGTAACAGTTTGAGATTCCCTGAGGAGTAAAGGAGTCTGATGTGTGCTTCAGAGATTTAAGCAAATCTTACAGCATGGTTTTCAGTCTCCTTTCCTCTCCCTCCCTCCATTTCTCCTTTTCTTTCTTCCTTCTTTCTCTAGAGAATTATTCTTCCCAAATCACATATTACCAGGAGAAGCTTTAGAAGTCTATGGGCTGACTAGGGAAAGGGATCGGGAATTGTTGTGTAAACAATTTCCTTTCTAATGAAGTTTGACACCATCTCTGAAATTTACTGTCTAAGAAAGTTGCCTTAGGTACTGAAGAGCCTAAGTGACTTTCCTAGTGTCACACAGGCAGCATGGATCATAAGACAACTTGATTCGAGATCTTCCGAGATGAGGCGGGTGGGCTCCAAAGGATCCTAATTCTATTTTCATTCCCTTGCCACCACGTTTCCAGTATGCCCCAAATCAAGAAATAATTTAAGCAGCAGGAGGTATTAGCTTCAGTAGGACTCCTCCCCCAGTCCAATGAGGTATATTCTCAAACCCTGGGGGAGGATCAGGCTTCCAGGAATCATCCTCTAGAGCATAAACAGGATGCACCCAGGGTTTAACAGCAAGTCTCTCTGCAAAGTGTGGAAGGAAGCTGCAGCAGCTGCACTTACGGCCCCTCTACAGTTAAGGCAGGTAAGCAGAGACAGACTGAGCTACTCGCCAATACTGTGGTTCCTTCCTCCTACAGCTGAGTACTGGGAGAGAGCGGGTGTTAGAGCAGGATTGCCCGCGGGGCCCAGAGGGCCCAGGAGGAGAGGGGCTCTGATCTGCCTAGTACACCTTGCTATTCAGCCCAAGGTGGGCGCAGCCCAGCTCGGGATTTGGAGTCTCCCTCCCCGCAACTTGGTTCGCGGCCCCTATGTGTCTGGGTTTTGAAACCAGATAGAAAGCGCACGGACCAGCGCACGCCCCGGCGATAAGACGAGAAGCAGTTTGTAGTTTCTATTTTCGAGGACTTAGCCCTAGCCTGTCATGGGAACTTGCCAGACGTGTGGAATTCTGAACGCTTTCTTAGAATGAATGTCTCTCGGTTGGGAAAGAGGATACTACTTTTCTCCACTTCCCGGCTTCTCTTGCCACTCTGGGGCATGTCTTCGCAGGCTGTCCTGATGTTTATGAATTATGCATAGGATTGTTGGGGGGCAGCCAGCTGAGGGACACAATATTCCCGGAAGCTGAGACTCCATTGAAATCTCCGCATCCCGAGCTTGCGAGCATCCCGAAACTGCGAAACTGAATTGAGGGATGCTCCAACCCTTCTAATGTTGAGGTGCGGGGCTTTTGGACCCGACAAAGGGTATTTGGGTTGCGGACCAGTGTTAGGAGGTTTCTCAAAAAAATTTTTAGGCAAATCAAGAGCAAGGATTTTATTTAGAGGAATACATCTATAAGAGTTTTAGCGATTAACAGTGGGGAAGACAAATTCCCTGGAAGCAATAAGGAAGAATACTCTTTCAGCTAGGATTATGTCAACTGGAGGGTTAAACCTAAAAGGGAAGTTAGCCAACTTAGTGAGGTACCGTTAAGTTCTTTTATTGAAGAAATGTAACAGAGGGCTTTGACAACATAATTTGGGTGTCTGGTTAGTTAAGGTAATGATGGAATTGTGGGTTTGTCAAAGCTAAGAATTCTATCAGAATCAGAACTTAATCAGAACTTCATCTTAGAGTGTGGAACTGTCATAATGATGCATTTAAAGAGACCCAATTAAGATCAAAATGTCTAGATAATCAATCATTGCTTCTCTTTGCCTACCTCTGCTTTTGCAGCATCTCCTCTCTATCTTGCTGAGATGTCAAAGATCTAGGGCTACACCCTAATCGCTTCCTTCTTGTCAGTGCCGTGGTGAGGGCAGGAATCAAGGGAATTTCTGAAAGCCCTGACAGGAATCCAGCTACTGGGTTCCAGATAATACTTGCCCTAGAAGTGTGAGGAAATAAGAAGTCAACCTACAGGAGACTCCTTATAGCATGTCTACATGGGGAGATAATTGGTTGGTTATTCATATAATTTTAGAGTTGTCCATACCCACAGAAGATGAGGAGATGAATAGCTCAGAAGGGCTGAGGAGTCTAGTCAAGGTTACACAGATAGTTACTGACAGAGCCTATACAAGACCTCAGGTTCTGAATCCCAATCCTGTCCTCTTTATGGCTTCAGCCATATGCATAATACCAAGTGTCCCAGCTGTAAGTAGAAGCTGTAAATGCTTAAAAGTGAATTGGAAATAAAAATAGAAACTGAATGCTTTGTGATTATGATGATCGGGCTTGGCTCATGGGAAGAAATGGTGAAATGTACTTCCTTTCATTGGAAAGATGAGGATTCTTGGGTGTGCAATATTGTGGGGAACTGATGTTTCTCCTGGTTTTGCAAAAGCTTTATTCTTCTAAGGGAGGAGCTTACTGGATAGGGAAGTAGATGGAGTTCTGGCTTGAAATCACAAACACTGAGTTCAAATATGAGCAAAATCACTTGACCTTATTTTCTCCAAAAGTAAAGTGGTGATAATAACAGCTCATAGCTCATAATAGCTCATAGCTCTCAAGTAGGATCAAATCTGAAAATATTTGTAAATCACTTAGCATAGTTCTTGGCTCATAGTAGATGCTATAGAAATCTTCTTCCTTACTATTCTCTTATTTCCTGTTGGAAAGGGTAGATGCTTTAGGAAAATTTCATGTGGACATATGATTATCCCATATTTTACACAAGAAAGGCCCAGAAGAAACTCAAAATTTCCCACCTAACTGAGGGAATTATTTCATCATATCCCTAAACCAAGTACCCTAACTCCTTTCTTTCTCTGGCCTATAGTAGGCACTTAATTAATATTTATTGACTATCAAACTCCCTATTTGCTTTAACCTAGTTTCATCTTGGTTTTGATTGTACCCTTTAACTCTAGTTAAAGATTCTATTTTTCCCACTTTATTCTATAAACTGGTTACATGGACTTCTACTTTGGTCTCATGAATTCTGACTTGTGGCCCAGTCAGATTTTGTCTCACCTTCCTGTTTAGAATTTTGCTCCATTTCAGTCCTCTTTGATTGGTTGGGACTAAGGAACTATGTGACTGATCCTGTTGATATGTAGCCTTTCAGCTCTGGTCTTGCATCAGCTGTTCTGATAGACCTTTGATTTCTTCTAATGGACCATGTGAAAAATAGACTCACAGGGGCTTTGAGTCATCTTATTGCTGACAGAGGTAGTGAGTTAGGCTATATGCAGTTAGTATGAGTGACATTTAAGGTAGCAGTTCTAAACTTCAGGAATATATACGCAAAAATAAGGAAGCAGAGAGGTTGTTTAGGTGATCAGAAAGAAATATTATTAATCAGCTATATTTCCATTTGAGGAGCAACAAATTGATAAAAAAAATCCCTTGTAAATATCAAAGTATTTTCTAGATATGTCATAATGATAATAAGGAACAAAGCTGAGATTATTATCATTTCTCCAGTGTCCTATTCTTAATTTGTATTATTTTGTTCATTTACGAAGGCAGTGTACTGCAGTGTATATACTGCAGTGTATGTACTGCAGTGAATATAATAATGGACTTGGTAGTCAGGAAGATCTGAGTTCAAATCCATCTTAGATCCTAACTAGCTGTATGACTCAGGGTAATTTAATTCACTTACATTTGCCTCAGTTTCCTCATCTGTAAAATGAGCAAAATAATAGCACCTACCTTGTTGGGTTGCTTTTAAAATGAAATGAATTAATATGTCAAGTGCTTTCTAAATATAAAGCCCTTTGTAAATTCACTTTATTATTTGTTTTAAAAGATCCATTATTGGAGATGATATGGATTCAAAATGGAATAATTGGATGCACACCAAAATGTCCTACGTTCATGTATTATGTCTCTTTGTCTTCTCATTGTAGGTTTGCCGTGATGGCTGCTCTCTCTGAAGCAATCAACACTTTTACCTTGAATGTTTTTAAAGAAATTAGTGAAAAAGATAGCTCACAGAATGTGTTTTATTCCCCCCTGAGCCTCTACTGTGCCCTGGCAATGGTCTTAGAGGGGGCCAAGGGAAATACTGCTGCACAGATACAACAGGTACTGGGGACTAAGAGAAAACAAATAAACAAAAAAGCAAACCATATGAAACATTGTACTTCTCCAAAGTCACATCTCAAAGGAGCTGAGCTTTGTCAGTAGCACAGCCATAGAGAGTGGGGGAATGAAGCACAATATGTAGATGACCTGTCTAGCCTCTGTGTTATAGACAGCAGGCATTTATGGTAGAAATGTGCCCAAAGTTACTAATGCAGAATAATCTTACTGTCTTACCTTGATCTGAGGAATAACTAGAAGATCACTTTTTGGGGAGGTGGAGGAAGGAGTGAGGAAGGGAAAGATAGAAAGTGCAGTAATGTATAATAAGGCTGGAAAGGTAGATTGGAACCAGGTTGTAAAGGGTTTTAAATGCTGAACAAAGAAGATTTGAATTTATTCCCAAAGGCAATAGGGGACTAAGGAAACTTATAGAATAGCTGAGTGATAGCCTTTAATCTTATTTTTAAATGCTTTTAGTGTTTAGTTGATTTTCCTTTGAGGATTTCTTTTGTGTTTTACAAGAAAGGAAAACAGTACTAAAATTCTATTTTTTTTTTCTTTCCAAACAGGTTCTTTCTTTAAACAAAAGTACAGATGTCCACCACAGTTTCCAGTCTTTTCTTGCAGAAGCTAATAAATCTGGTGATCAATGCCTGTTAAGAATTGCCAACAGGCTCTTTGGAGAAAAGACTCGTGATTTTATCTCAGTAAGTCTTGTTTATTTTTTTTCGCTCTATAAATTTAAGGAAATTAATGACATTTTTAAGTTAAAGAAAGATGACAGGAGTATCTCATCTGTAGTCATGCTACTAAAATCCATTTAGAACTGTTTGAAAAAGTCAGGTCTGGGAACACATGATTATTTTCTATAATTTTTAAGGATTAATAGTATGGTCCAGGGGACATGGCACTACCTATCTTCAAATTTCACCTCTGTTTTTTACTATTAGGAAGAGTCATCTCAGTTATCTCCTCTGTAAAAATGTAAGGGTTGGACTGGATGTCTTCTAAACTTGTTCAGTTCTAAATCTGTGATCTTATGATGCAATAGAAAATGAATGCTGGGAGTAATCATCTCAATCTGACAGTTTTTAAATAATTATTTATTGACTTATTAGGTACTGTTGGCATATCATTTAGCTTCCTTTAGATTTCCTGATCATAGTAACTGATTTAAGTGATCTTTTTGTGGTAATAAAGCTTAAAGGGATTTAAGAAACCCTGGTGTCTAATTTTTAGGTCTTTAGCTTCATTAGATTATAGACTTAAAAATTTGTCCAAGTCAAACACAAAGATTAGGAGTCAATTCATGGAGATCTATAATATGATTGTGACAATTAGGAAGAAGGGGTCCAAAATTTCCTGGCAGTGTACTGATGAAATTTAATTATGGACTTGTGACAATTGGTTATGTTGTTTATCTTATTGTTTAGTCTTTTAAGGAATCCTGTCAGAAATTTTATCATTCAAATATGGAAGAACTTGATTTTGCTAATGCATCAGAGAAAGCAAGAAAATATATAAATAAGTGGATAGAAGAAAAGACTGAAGGTAAAAAATAATGGCATTTCATTTTAGCTATTTCAAAAATGTTGAGTATTGATTCTGTTAACTCTTTTGTAAAGTATTAAAAAGGAGTGATTTCTAAGCAACAAAAAATGTGCAGAAATCTGTCCATGAAATGTTATTAATTTTCTTTTTCTTCTCATCTTCAATGTTTTCGGTATAAATAATTCTTCTGAATGTAGCAATTAGCCTGGAGAATAAATCATTTCCAATCTCAGTGCATTCCTCTATTTGTTTAATGACTCAAAAAACATTGAAATCTTTGGAGTCTGAGACTTCCCATTTTATGATGCTGTCTACAGTTTCCCATCCACCTCAACAATATTATCTTATTCTCATTCAAATCAAAGCAAAACCCTATTCTCCTATTTTTTTGGGTCTTTTAAATATTTGTGTTTACATGCATTTAGGCTGTACATATTTTATTCTAATGACCATATTTAAATTAACTCATTTTTTCCTTCCTTTAAATTATGAATAAGATGCACTGTGAATAGCATACTATTTTGAGGCCATGTACTTTGTGGAACCTCACAGAATTATTTTTTGTGATTGGAAAGTATTTCTTTCAACAGTTGGCATAGTACTAAGTAAGGAGGTTAGAAAGTTCTAGGGGCATAAGCAAGATGTCAGAATAGAGAAAGCTTTCAGTTTGGCCCTCCCAAGATTTCCCTCTAAACAACCTTAAAAGAATGCCTCAAATTAACCTTTGGAGGGGGAGAACCAAGAAAAGGTAAGAGTGACACATTCTTCCAAGAAAGGAAGAAAAGGCTTTGAGAAAAGACTAGAAACTTTGTTGGACATCTGTACCTTTCTTTAAAGAAAGAACCTGTTTAGAAAAAGAAAAGTATAGCTTCAGTACTTATGGGGTCAAAAAAAAGATTGTGACATGGGGATAGTGACTGACTTAGAGCACACAACTTAGTGATAGAGGCAGATGGTGGTAAGAGAAGCATCAGCAGATTCAGGAGCTTTCAAGTCAAAGATGGAAAGGAGACTTAGTAACTGGTCAAAAAGAGGTTACAAGAGACACCTATGTAAGCACTAGATGCAGGAACAGATACTGTTTGAACAACTCCATAACCTATACCTACTTCTGAATCATAGCCAAAGGGAGAATAGGAGCACTGTCAGTGAAGAGGGAGCAGGAACCCTAAAGAGCAATATCACTTCTGGTTTCAAGGGATCAAGAACCCTAAGGAAGAATATTGTTTGTGGTCCCAAGAGAACAAGGATCCTGAGAAGCAATGTTGATTGTAGTGGGATACAGATTAAAGAGAAGGAAGCACACTTCTGACCAAATCATACCCCCTTGGAAACAATGAAAACTTCAAACCCCTAGAGTTTCCTCTGAAAATAGCAGTCGAAACAGACTCTGCTTTAACATAAAATTTCAAATTAAGAACTAGGGTGGAAAATAAGCAAAAACAAAAAAGAAAGTGATCATAAAAGAATGTTGTAATGACCAGGAAAATCAAGATGCAGATTCTAAAGTCAAAACAATTATGAGGACAGCTTTTTAAAAAAAAGCAATTGAATACATTCACAACAAATTTCTTAAAGCAGGTAAAGAATGATTTACAAAGTAAAATAAGAGTTGTAGAGGAAAAATTAGGCAAAGAAGTGAAAATAAAGAAAATACTTGTGAAAAAAACAACAGATTGGCAAATGAGGCACCAAAAAATATGGAACAATTCCCATAATGAATGATGATGCAAAAATTAAAAAAAAAACATTTGGAAGAAGATGAAGCTTATATCTGGAATATAAGACTAGTTCAATTTAAGAAAATTACAGTATTAATCATAACAATAACAAAATCA
The DNA here is from genome assembly GCF_902635505.1 of Sarcophilus harrisii. NCBI lineage: Eukaryota > Metazoa > Chordata > Mammalia > Dasyuromorphia > Dasyuridae > Sarcophilus > Sarcophilus harrisii. The sequence continues at coordinate 430,278,964 of NC_045426.1, forward strand.
ATCAAAATCATATGACTTTCTCAATAGATAAAGAAAAAGCTTTTTTTTTTTTTTTTTTTTTTTAACAAAATTCAACACCCATTCCTATTAAAAACTCTAGAAAGCTTTGGAATTAATGGAGCTTTTCTTAATAATAGCTTTTATATTTTCAAAATGCATGCATAGATAGTTTTCAATATTCACCTTTGCAAAACCTTATGTTCCAAATTTTTCTTCCTCCCTTTGCCTCAGCCTCCTCCCTTAAATAGCATATAGTCCAATATGTGTCAAACATGTCCAATTCTTCTGTGCATAATTCTATATTTATCATGCTGCACAAGAAAAATCAGATCAAAAAGGGAAAAAATGAGAAAGAAAAATGGAAGCAAACAACAACAAAGGTGTAAATACTATGTTATGATCCACATTCAGTCTCCACAGTTGTCTTTTTTTGGATTCAGATGGCTCTCTCCATAACAAGTCTATTAGAATTGGCCTGAATCACCTCATTGTTGAAAAGAGCCATGTCCATCAGAGCTGATCATCACATAATCTTGTCATTGCTATGTACAATGTTCTCTTGATTCTGCTCATTTTACTCCACACAGCATCAGTTCATTTAAGTCTCTCCAGGCATTTCTGAAGGCACCCTACTGATATTTCTTATAGAACAACAATACTCCATTACATCCATATACCATAACTTATTCAGCCATTCTTCAATGGATGGACTGCCACAAACATTTTTGCACATTTGGGTTCTTTTTCTATTTTTATGATCTCTTTGTCATAAAGATTCAGTAGAGACACTGCTGGATCAAAGGGTATGCACAGTTTGGTAGTTCTTTGTGTATAGTATAGAGTTTTTCTTAAAATGACAAATAATATCTATCTAAAATTAAAAAGCCTTCTAATAGGTTTGATCTTAAAGCCTTCCCTTATGATTAAGGCTGAAACCAGGACATCCATATCACCAGTATTTTTCAGCATTATCTTAGAAATGCCAGTTTTTGCAATAAGAAAAGACAAAAGAAATTGAAAGAAGAAAATCACGCAATGAGGAAAACAAAAAGGATTACTCTTCACAGATGATATGATGATATATCTAGAAAATCAGAAAAAAATAGTTGTAACAATGAACATATTTAGCAGTTACAAGATAAAAAATAAACTCAAGTAACTCAGCCATCTTTCTCTGTTCTCCCAACAAAACCCAACCGAAAGGTAGAAAGAGAAAGTCCAGTTAAAATAATGGCAGATGAAATAAAATACATGTAAGTCTATCTGTGAAGACAAACCCAGGAATTTAAATGATTATAGTTACAAATCTCTGCATTCAAAGGCAGTTTTAAATAATTGGAGAACTTCCAAGTGCTCAAGTGTTGGCCCCAATATCAGAAAAATGATATTTCTCCTTGTTAATTTACTTATTCAGTGTCATATTAAATAAACTAGCAAAGAATCATTTTATATAGCTAGAAAACCAATAACAAAATTCACATGGATGAACAAAGTGTCAAGAATAAGGGAATAAATGAAAAAAAAAAGAATGATAGAGATTTAACTGTACATGATTCTAAATTATAAAACAGTGTTCATGAAAACAATCTGGTACAGGGTAAGAAATTGAGTGATGGATAAATGGATGGATTAAATATACAATATATAGTAAAAATGAACATAGGTAATATTGAATGATAAATCCAAAAATGTCCAAGATTTTGTAGAAAGAATTCAGCATTTTAAAAAATTTTCTGGGAAAACTGGAAAGTAGTTTCAAAGTAACTAGGGATAGATGTATGCCTCACAGTGTATATCAAGGTAAGATAAAAATGGACAAATGATTTAGACCTCAAAGGTGATATCATAGGCAAATTAGAAGGACGTGGAAAAATGTACTTGTCAGATTTATACCTACCTAAAGGAAAAGTTTGTGACCCCAAGAAAAAGATTATGGTGGGGAAGCTAGATGGCCCACTGGATAAAGTACTAACCCCTGGAGTCTGGTGGACCTGAAATTATATCTACTTTCAGACATTTAACACTTCTTACCTTTGTGACCTTGGGGAAGTCACTTAACTCCGATTGCTTTGCCCCCTCCACCAAAAAAATTAAAAAGAAGAAAAGAAAAAAATAGAAAGAGAAAGACTATGGTAAGTAAAATGGATAATTTTGATTCCATGAAACTAAAAACTATTTGCACAAAACAAATAAAAAAACAAAAAACTTAACAACCTTAATGCAGCTAACATTAGAATAAAAGGAGAAAGTAGAAGAAATTTTTATATCACTTTTTTCAGGTAAAGGTCTTATTTCTCAAATGTTTAGTTGTCTAAACCAAATATATGAATTAGACCCAAATGATAAATGGCCAAAGGTTTTGCATAGGGAGCTTTCAGAAGAGGAAATCAAAAGTATTGTCACATTTTAAAAGTGAACCACATCACTACTGATTAGAGGAATACAATTAAAATGATTCATCTTATGAGTCATTATCTTTCAGATTAGCTAACATGATAGAAAAGGAAGAAACAAATTTCTGAGGAAAAGTGGAAAAATAAGGACACTGTTGTTAGAGTTGGGAACTGGTCCAACCATTCTAAGGAACATTTTTGAACTACATCCAAGGAACTATACAATGTTGCATACCCTCTTACTTAGTAAGACTACTAGTAGGTCTGGATCCCAAAGAAATGAAAGAGAAGGGAAAAGGACCGATATGTATAAAAATATTTATAGAAGCTTTTTTTGTGGTAGCAACAATTTGGGAATTAAAGTATTGACTATTGATTGGATGAAATTGTGGTATATGATGTGATGAAATGCTCTTGTGCTATTATTAGTGATTAACTAATTAGGTTAATTTCAGAAAAACTTGGAAAAACTAACATGAACTCTTTTTTTATTATAGCTTTTTATTACAAGATATATACATGGATAAATTTTCAGCATTGACAATTGCAAAACCTTTTGTTCCAATTTTTCCACTCCTTCCCCCCACCTTCTCCCCAGATGGCAGGTTGACCAATACATGTTAAATATATTAAAGTATAAGTTAGATACAATATATATCTACATGTCCATACAGTTATTTTGCTGTACAAAACGAATTAGAATTTGAAATAGTGTACAATTAGCCTGTGAAGGAAATCAAAAATGCAGGCGGACAAAAATAGAGAGATTGGGAATTCTATGTACTGGTTCATAGTCATCTCCCAGAGTTCTTTTGCTGGGTGTAGCTGGTTCAATTCATTACTGCTCTATTGGAACTGATTTGGTTCATCTTATTGTTGAAGAGGGCCATGTCCATCAGAATTGATCATCATTTAAAGTATTGTTGCTGAAGTATATAATGATCTCCTGGTCCTGCTCATTTCACTCAGCATCAGTTCATGTAAATCTCTCCAGGCCTTTCTGAAATCATCCTGCTGGTCATTTTTTACAGAATAATAATATTCCATAATATTCATATACCACAGTTTATTCAGCCATTCTCCAATTGATGGACATCCACTCAGTTTCCAGTTTCTGGCCATTACAAAGAGGGCTGCCACAAACATTCGTGCACATTCAAGTCCCTTTGCCTTCTTTAAAATCTTTTTGGGATATAAGCCCAGTAGTAACACTGCTGGGTATGCACAGTTTGATGACTTTTTGAGCATAGTTCCAAATCGCTCTCCAGAATGGCTGGATATATTCACAATTCCACCAACAATGCATCAGCGTCCCAGTTTTCCTACATCCCCTCCAATATTCTGCATTATCTTTCCCTGTCATTCTAGCCAATCTGACAGGTGTGTAGTGGTATCTCAGAGTTGTCTTAATTTGCATTTTTCTGATTAATAATGACTTGGAGCACCTTTCTATGGCTAGAAATAGTTTTAATTTCTTTGTCTGAGAATTGTCTGTTCATATCCTTTGACCATTTATCAATTGGAAAATGATTTGATTTCTTATAAATTAGAGTCAATTCTCTATATATTTTGGAAATGAGGCCTTTATCAGAACCTTTGAGTGTAAAAATGTTTTCCCAGTTTATTGCTTCCCTTCTAATCTTGTTTGCATTAGTTTTGTTTGTATAAAACCTTTTCAATTTGATATAATCAAAATTTTCTATTTTCTGATCAATAATGATCTCTAGTTCTTTGGTCATAAATTCCTTCCTCTTCCACAGGTCTGAGAGGTAAACTATCCTATGTTCTTCTAATTGATTTATAATCTCACTCTTTATGACTAGGTCATGAACCCATTTTGACTTTATCTTGGTGTACAGTGTTAAGTATAAATCAATGCCTAGTTTCTGCCATACTAATTCCCAATTTTCCCAGCAGTTTTTGTCAGTGAGTTCTTATCCCCAAATCTGGGGTCTTTGGGTTATCAAACTCTAAATTATTAAAGTTATTGATTGTTTTGTCCTTTGAACCTAACCTATTCCACTGATCAACTAGACTATTTCTTAGCCAATACCAAAATGGTGTTAGTAACTGCTGCTTTATAATATAATTTTAGATCTGGTACAGCTAGGCCACATTTATTTGATTTTTTTTTCATTAATTCCCTTGAAATTCTTGACCTTTTGTTTTCCCATATGAACTTTGTTGTTATTTTTTCTAGGTCATTAAAATAGTTTTTTGGGAATCTAATTGGTATAACGCTAAATAAATATATTAGTTTAGTTAATATTGTCATCTTTATTATATTTGATTGCCCTATCCAAGTTATTTAATATTTTTTCTAATTAGTTAGATCTGACTTTATTTGTGTGCAAAGTGTTTCATAGTTTTGCTTATATAGTTCCTGATTTTCCCTTGATAGATAGATTTCTAAATATTTTATACTATTGGTAGTTACTTTAAATGGAATTTCTCTTTGTAACTCTAACTGTTGGATTTTGTTAGTGATATATAAGAATGCTGATAACTTATGTGGGTTTATTTTGTATCCTGCAACTTTGCTAAAGGTGTGGATTATTTCTAATAGCTTTTTAGTAGAATCTCTGGGGTTCTCTAAGTACACCATCATATCATCAGCAAAGAGTGATAATTTAGTTTCCTAATTACCTACTCTAATTCCTTTAATCTCTTTCTCAATTCTTATTGCTAAAGCTAGTATTTCTAATACAATATTGAATAGTAATGGTGATAGTGGGTAACCTTGTTTCATTCCTGATCTTATTGTGAATGGTTCCAGTTTATCCTCATTACATATGATGTTTATTGATGGTTTTAAATAGGTGCTACTATTTTAAGAAAAAGCCAATTTATTTCTATACTCTCAAGTGTTTTTAATAGGAATGGATGTTGAATTTTATCAAATGCTTTTTCTGCATCTATTGAATTGATCATATGATTTTTGTTAATTTGGTTATTAATAGGGTTAATTATACTAATAGTTTTCCTAATATTGAACCAGCCCTGTGTTCCTGGTATAAATCCTATTTGATCATGGTGAATTATCCTGGGGATGGTTTTCTGTAGTCTTTTTGCCAATATCTTATTTAAGATTTTAGCATCAATATTCATTAAGGAGATTGGTCTATAATTTTCTTTCTCTGTTTATGAACTCTTATAAAGCAAAATGACCAAAAGGAGGAGACTGTTGTACACAGTAACAGCAGTATGGTAATTTTCCCAATTGAAATGTGAAAGACTTAAGTACTTTGATAAAAAAAAATGATTCAAAACAATTCTGAAGGACCCATGATGAAAAATTCTATCTATCACCAGAGGCAAAACTTAGGAACTTTGAAATTGATTGAATTTGGATTTGGATTATTTTTTTTTAATTTTGTCTTTTATAATATGGCTAATATGGAAATAGGTTTTGTATATCTTCTTATTATAATCAATATCAAATTGCATATCTTTTCAAGGAGGGCACATGTGGAAGAAGGAGGGAAAGAATTTGGAATTCAACATTTAAAAAAGTTAATATAAAATTATATTTCTTTGTAATTGTGAAGTATTTGGTGAAATAAATTAAAAACATATAAAAGAACAAAAGCTACAACAACAAAAACGGAAAAGCCTTGGGGTCAGAAAACCCAAATCCAAAACCTGTCACTTACTAACTCTATGAATTTGAATAAGTATCCTCGCTTTTCCAGGCTCAGGGTGGTATCATAATATATCAACAACCTGATAGGGTTTTTGTGAATTTACTTAAGATCCTAGATCTTAACATATTTTGGAGTTGTAAAGAGGATTTTTTTAATGATACTCACAGAAAGGAGTGATGCTGTGTAGCTAAAAGTGTTACTTTCTTGCAAGCTGATCATGATATTCAGAAGTATTTTTGTTATTACATCAAAACACAGAAAATATTTCATTATGTATTTTCCTTGATAATATTTAATGGAGAGAGGTTTGCAGTCTTTATCAGTGCATGACAGTGCTATTTAAAGGTGAATGATTTTTTATACTTGATTAAATTGTAAAGGCTAGAACCCTGCATAGTGTATTCCCTGTTAGATCATATAATCACTGTTATATTGATGATGAAGAGGAGGAAGATCAGAAGGGGAAGGCTAATTTGAACTATTTAGGGTTTATAAAGTGCTTCTATGTGATATCTTATTGTTTTAGATGTGATCATGGCTACATCTTTGCTAAATTTAATCTCTAATGTTTTAATTCAGGCAAGATTGTGGAACTTCTCAGTAATGATTCCATTAATCCACAGACCTCTCTGGTACTTGTGAATGCCATCTATTTCAAAGGGAAATGGGAGAAAAAATTTGACAGACATAGAACAAGAGAAGAGATGTTCAAAATCAGCAAGGTAAATGGCAATTTTGCCATGTCCTAGGACCTTCTTAGAAATTGGGACAATGGGAAAGAATCAGCACATTCCCTTTGTTTCTTAAGATATACATGAAGCTCTAACAACACATGGCCAAACTCTTCCTTTTCTTTACTTAATTCTTCTTCCTCTCTTCATTTTTGTTTTTCTCCCCTGGGGGGCTCCCCCTCCATCTTTTCTTTCTGTATTCTGATAGAATAAAGAGTTCAATCTTATACCTTAGTTTTCCTTTATTGCTCCATTTAGCCCAGCCATTTTTCTTATTTCCAAACCTCAGAACCTCTCATAACAATATCCCTTGTGAGGCAGCTTCCTTGCAATTTCTGTTTGTTTACTTACTTGAAAATTTGCCATGGTAAATCATGGAAGAAGAGAGCATGCTCTTACACTTGTGTTTTTCTGTTTGACAATAGCTTTTGTTCTGGTAACTAAGGACATATGTGGGAAATTACTTTGAACCAAGGCAAACCTAAGAGAAGTGAAAAGACCCTCTTTGGAGAGAGTTATTATTTTTCCCAGCTAGATCACTGTCTGATCTCCTGTTGTTCAGGGTCCTCTTTCTTCAGGAGACGTTTACTACTTCCTTAAAAAGAAGTTTTTTGGCCTAAGGTTAACAGAGTTTATCAGTGGCCTAAAAAAAAAACTTCATTCTTTTCTGACTCTGAATTTAACTCTTTCCCTTTTCTTTGCTTAAGCATACTTCTCTCTTCATCCTTTTTTATCCCCTACTGGGGATAAATATATATTCTGATATAATAAAGAATTATATCATTGAACTCAGAGGCTAGAAAAGTGTTGAACCTTCCCATTTCATAGAACAGACTAGAAGTATAAAAGGACTTAGAGGAGAGGGATCAATGTGAGTTTATATCATCAAGTAATAAAAGGTGTAAAAAAGCAAAGAGACTTTTTGGGATGTTGATATATATGTATGTGTCTATGTATATGTAGGTGTATAGGATGTGTATTGTGTGTACACACAAATCTCCATATATGCATACATATACAGAAATCCAGAGAAAGCATTATTTATCTGAAAACTTTTCTGATAACAGTCAAACCAGCTGTTAAATACTTCATATTTCAGAGAATAAACAAAATTCTATGAACAAAGAAGATTTTCTCCATTAATGTATGGTTATGTCAGAAACTTCATTGGTAATTAAAAAAGAGTTTTTGAATATCAATTGAAGTCAAGATATGATACATAATATTATTAAACAGTACCTGGATACATGGAAGTACCTCTATGATTAATGTCTGTTTTCTATAACTTACATTACCAGGAGATGCACTGGACATAGATTAACTCATCATAAATAGACATATTTATCTCAAGGATACTTCCTCAGGACCTATATCAAATTGTTTATTCTATTAGAGAGAAGGGAGGAAACAGACCAGAGGGAGAAATTTTGGAAAAACCAAATTATATTTTTAAAAGAATGTTTAAAATAGTCTTTACATGTAATTGGGGAAAAAGTGCTATTTGATAGAAAATATATTTTATAATCCAAAACAAAACAAAAAACAACACGCATACTAGTTGAAATAATGTAAAATGTTTTACAAAATTTAAGAAGAACATATAAAGATTTGTGAACTGAGAGAGGTTAGAAATAGACTTTTCTCTCCACTTCCTTTAATACTTATCACCTCAAAAATATGTAAATCTTATGAGTATGAATAACGTGTTTTGAATGAAATAAAAGAATTTGCAGTTTGTGCTTTTCCATTATGATGCACATAGATTGGTGATATATGAAAGTTCTTTCAGTGGGAATAAAGTTTGCAAAACACTATCAGTTTAGATGAAAAAATATTAAAATAATTTGAGTGAAACTCATTCACACTGAATATTAATTGAGTATTTGATTGTGGACTTAGTCCAGTTTTGAGCCTTTCTTGATTTTATAGGAAGAAGGGGAAGAAGAAAACAGGAGAACAATAAGTGCTTTACTTAAAAGAAGTCCCATACAAAGAAAAAGACTTAGAAAATCTTTAGTTTTAAAATTATTTTTGTTCATATATATCTTCCAAGAGCTGCTCTATGTCAGAAGAAAGAATAAAAGATATTTTTTCTATAACTAAATATAGCCCATTTCCATTTAAGGAAACAAGCCCCAGGACAAGAAAGCATCAATTCTGTAGATACTTGATTTATACCCTCAGAGGATTTATAGTCTAGAGACATGAAGTAAAGGCACAAAAATGTGCTTTTTTTAGAAAGTTGTGTTGATTTTTTCTTCTTCTGTCAATTGCCCTGGATTCACTTTGATGTGCATTCATTTCATTTTAGGAAAAGCAGAAACCAGTACAAATGATGTTTTTGAAATCTAAATTTAGGATGACCCACATACAAGATGTGTCCACCCAGGTCCTAGTTCTGCCTTATGTTGGAGGACAAATGGACATGGTCATTTTGCTTCCAGATGAGAACACAGATCTAAAAATGGTAAGAGAATGCAATATACTACCTACTTCTGGAAAAATTTTGGAAAAAAAAATGATCAGAGCTGGAATCATTTCATCTGAATTTTGGTTTTAATAATCAATCCTTTAAAATGAATCATTTAGTCCTAGATTTATGACTGAAGGTTACAGGGTGTTATCTCTGTGATATATCACAAGTAAGTGGAGTATGGTATTGGAGGAGCCCTTGTACTCAGGAATAGGGCATGACTGTGGAAGGTTATAGCTGCAGGATGTACCCAAGACTAGTTAATTTAGAATCTCTAATAACATTTCAGGATCTGGAATTACTGCAATGAAAGGGGAGTGAGTTTCCTGATCCTGCTGAAGTGGACAAGGAGAGCAGAATGGGAGCAAGATAAGCAAGAGCTCCAGATGTGATTGGGAATCCCTGAGACTTAAAAGACATTGTTGGGGAAGGAAGTCTGGGTAAATAAATAGATCAGCAACAAGCACAGAGCAGATAATCTATTATTGTAGGAGAACTGCCATGTTAGCAGCTCAGAGAGACCAAGATCTGATTTTCAATCTGGTCAAGATTATCTCCTGTCATGACTAGGAGCCAGCTCAGTTTTGGAAATCTATAGTACAAGTAAAACCTAGCATAAAGTCATGTTGAGTACAGCCTTGCCAATGGAAAAGCCACTGTTTTGCCTTTCCAGGAAAATTTAAGCCATTTTCCCCATCTATAAAATGGGATAATCTCTCCCGGAAATAGTTCATTGGGTGGTTGAGAGGGGTGAAGAGAAAATGTGAAATCTGTGAAAGTACTTTGAATGCTACAAATTGTAGAGAAGTTTAAGATTAGAAATTAGTTAATGAAAGGGAGTAGGAAAATGAAAGCTATTTTTCTGAGGTAGCTAGAATGAGGTGGAGTTTAAGTGTCAAGGTTGTAAGTAGAGATTTGGTGTAGCAAAGAGAGGCTGTATTTGGAATCGGGGTCTAAGATCCCAGTTGGAATTTTGACTCAGCAACCCAAGGGACGTGAAGCAACCTCAGTTTTCTCATCTGTTAAATAGTCATATATACTGTATTATCTGTAAGGCCCCTTTCAGCTCTGAATCTAAGGTCCTCTGAAAGAAATTACAGAAAAGAGACATTTCACTCTGTCTGAATGGATGTGTGTGTGTGTGTGTGTGTGTGTGTGTGTGTGTGTATGTGTGTGTGTGTGAGAGAGAGAGAGAGACAGAGAGACAGAGACAGAGACAAAGACAGAGTGACAAAGAGAGAGAGACAGAGAGACAGAAACAGAGAGAGACAGAGACGGAGACAGAGAGAGAGACAGAGAGAGACAGAAAGAGAGAGAGAGAGAATAGGAGACAGAGACAGAGACACAGAGAGACAGAGAGAGAGACAGAGAGAAAGAGAGAGACACACAGAGAGAGACAAAGAGAGAGAGAGAGACAGAGATAGAGAGAGAGACAGAGAGTAGGATACAGAGACAGAGAGAGACAGAGAGAAAGAGAATGAGAGAGACAGAGAGAGAGAGAAGAAGAGAGAAGGAGAGAGAGAGAGAGAGAGGGAAAGAGAAAGAGAGATAGAGGGAGAGAGAGAGAATGAATGAATACAGGTCTTTGGCTTGATTCTGCATTTATCACTTTCCTAACTTTTCAAGTAGAATAGAAGCTCCTGGAGGCATGAACATTTTTCCTCAGGATACTTCATACTTAACACAGTAACCTCACATATAGTAGGTAGTAAAGGAGTATTTATCTAAATAAATTAAATCCTTTGGGACTTATAATATACATCTTTTTTTTTTTTTATTTCAGTTGGAACAAGGACTTACTCCTGAGAAACTAACAGATTGGTTAAAACCAGAGAGGATGGAGAGGACTGAGGTGGGAGTTTATCTTCCCAGATTTAAATTGGAAGAGAATTTAGACATCGAAAACATTCTTAAAAAATTGGGCATGTCAGATGCCTTTGATATGTTCAAAGCTGACTTCTCTGGGATATCATCTGGGAAGGACTTATTTCTATCCAATGTTTTACACAAGGCTTTTGTAGAAGTTAAGGAAGAAGGCACAGAAGCAGCTGCTGCCACTGCAGTAGGGTTCGTGGGATGTTGTCTTTGTCCTTATTTTGTGGCTGACCATCCATTCCTTTTTCTTATTCGAGATAACAGCTCAAAAACCATTTTGTTTTGGGGCAAAGTGGTCTCTCCATAAAGAAATCATTTATTAGGGGGTGGAGGGAGATTTACTTTTCTTTTACAACATGTCTCTTATGGAAACGTTTTGTATAACTTCACATGTGCCTTCTTGCTAAGCCATGGGACCCTGCCGACAGGGAGTACAGAGGCCATCTCAACCTCTGGTACACAATCAGTTTTCTGCCACGTTGCAGAAACGCCCTTGTTGAGCAAGGAGCAATGATTTGTGATCATGGGAACGAGTGTTGAGCCAGAGGGTCACAGCTACTTGCTCATGAGCAGGGATGACTTGACAAGGCCTCTCTCTGTGAGCAGATGCTGAATTGCTGGATTGGCTCTCCTCCCATGGAAAGATACCAGCATATGTAAAGCCCACGACCTGCTTCTCTGAATGGTGATTGGGGATTGCCTACTGTTCACATGCTGATCACACTTGCAGAAATGTATATCAACAAAGATGTACTGCATAATAAACTGGAACTCTTTTCACACTCTATGAGTCTCCTGCCTCATTCATCTCGCCTCTGAGATTGAAGGGCTCTTATGCTTTGAGCTCTTAAAGATGGCCACACCTTCTCAAGGGGTGGGGGCAGCTTTTTAAGGGAGCTTTTAAAAGGAGAAAATGCAGAACTTGTGTTTAAAAAAAATATTTAAAAAAAACTTGTTTTACATGAAACTGAGGGAAAATAATAAAAGGAGAGAGATCATTTACTCTTTTTAAAAATTTATTATAATAACTTTTTATTGACAGAACCCATGCCAGGGTAATTTTTTACAACATTATCCCTTGCACTCACTTCTGTTCCGATTTTTCTTCTCCCTCCCTTCACCCCCTCCCCTAAATAGCAAGCATCCTATGTATATTCAATATGTCGCAGTATATCCTAGATACACTATATGTGTGCAGAACCAAACAGTTCTGTTGTTGCACAGAGAGAATTGGATTCAGAAGGTAAAAATAACCCGGGAAGAAAAACAAAAATGCAAACAGTTTACATTCATTTCCCAGTGTTCTTTCTTTGGGTGTAGCTGCTTCTGTTCATCACTGATCAATTGAAACTGAGTTAGATCTTCTCTTTTTCAAAGAAATCCACTTCTATCAGAATACATCCTCATACAGTATCGTTGTTGAAGTATATAATGATCTCTTGATTCTGCTCATTTCACTTAGCATCAGTTCATGTAAGTCTCTCCAAGCCTCTCTGTATTCAATCTGCTGGTCATTTCTTACAGAACAATAATATTCCATAACATTTATATACCACAATTTACCCAACCATTCTCCAATTGATGGGCATCCCTTCATCTTCCAGTTTCTGGCCACTACAAACAGGGCTGCCACAAACATTTTGGCACATACAAGTCCCTTTCCCTTCTTTAGTATCTCCTTGGGGTATAAACCCAGTAGTAGCACTGCTGGGTCAAAGGGTATGCACAGTTTGATAATTTTTGGGCATAATTCCAGATTGCTCTCCAGAATGGTTGGATTCGTTCACAACTCCACCAACAATGCATCAATGTCCCAGTTTTTCCGCATCCCCTCCAACATTCATCATTATTTTTTCCTGTCATCTTAGCCAATCTGACAGGCATGTAGTAGTATCTCAGAATTGTCTTAATTTGCATTTCTCTGATCAATAGTGATTTGGAACACTCTTTCATATGAGTGGTAATAGTTTCAATTTCATCATCTGAAAATTGTCTGTTCATATCCTTTGACCATTTATCAATTGGAGAATGCCTTGGTTTCTTATAAATTAGAGTCAATTCTCTATATATTTTGGAAATGAGGCTTTTATCAGAACCTTTAACTGTGAAGATGTTTTCCCAGTTTGTTGCTTCCTTTCTAATCTTGTTTGCATTCGTTTTGTTTCTACAAAAGCTTTTTAATTTGATATAATCAAAATTTTCTATGTTGTGATCAATAATGATCTCTAGTTCATCTTTGGTCACAAATTTCTTCCTCCTCCACAGGTCTGAGAGATAAACTATCCTATGTTCCTCTAATTTATTTATAATCTCATTCTTTATGCCTAAATCATGGACCCATTTTGATCTTATCTTGGTATACAGTGTTAAGTGTGGGTCCCTGCCTAATTCTGCCATACTAATTTCCAGTTATCCCAGCATTTTTTGTCAAATAATGAATTCTTATCCCAAAAGTTAGGATCTTTGGGTTTGTCAAACACTAGATTGCTATAGTTGAATATTCTGTCTTGTGAACCTAACCTGTTCCACTGATCAAGTAATCTATTTCTTAGCCAATACCAAATGGTTTTGGTGACTGCTGCTTTAAAATACAGTTTTAGATCAGGTACAGCTAGGCCACCTTCATTTGATTTTTTTTTCATTAATTCCCTTGAGATTCTCGACCTTTTATTATTCCATATGAATTTTGTTGTTATTTTTTCTAGATCATTAAAATATTTTCTTGGAAGTCTGATTGGTATAGCACTAAATAAATAGATTAGTTTAGGGAGTATTGTCATCTTTATTATATTTGCTTGGCCTATCCAAGAGCACTTAATATTTTCCAATTATTTAAATCTGACTTTATTTGTGTGGAAAGTTTTTTAATTTTGCTCATATAATTCCTGACTTTCCTTTGGTAGATAGATTCCCAAATATTTTATGCTGTCAACAGTTATTTTGAATGGAATTTCTCTTTGTATCTCTTGCTGTTGGATTTTGTTGGTGATGTATAAAAATGCTGAGGATTTATGGGGATTTATTTTATATCCTGCAACTTTACTAAAGTTATGGATTATTTCTAATAGCTTTTTAGTAGAATCTCTGGGGTTCTCTAAGTATACCATCATATCATCTGCAGACTGATAATTTGGTTTCCTCATTGCCTACTCTAATTCCTTTCATCTCTTTCTTGACTCTTATTGCTGACTAGTGTTTCTGATACAATATTGAATATTAATGGTAATAGTGGGCAACCTTGCTTCACTCCAGGAGATCATTTACTCTTGATGGAGTCTTTACCCTCATGCTGTTTACCTCAGGTCCTTGTGGAAAATTTTCTACCTGGGATTCCCTGTGTATGCTTTTGTGGATTTCTGCACATTGAGTGATGTAATTTTCAAAGTGTGTTCCAGGTACTCTTATTTGAGGGCATGAAAACCAAAGGAAGGCTGGAAGCCTGTGTTCCCTAGTACATTTCATGATCAATTTTTGTTAATTACTAATAGAGTCCTTCCCTTTGCCCATCATTACACCTCAGTCCTCTGCCCACAGCCCAATTCCAGAAAGGTATTACATATATCAATTAATTTCCCCCCAAGCATAGTGCTTAGTTCCTGACACCCATGTTCTACCCTATTTTCCCTCTGTCACCACATCCTCAGTTTCATTCCTGGGTACAAAAAGAAAACTAAATATTACTATCTACTACTACTTTATCAATAAGATAGACACCAAGTGCCATTTTTTTTCTCTTAGAGGAAGAAGTAGAAATTAATGGTAAAAGTCTAGGGAACAGGGGGAAAAAAAGGAAGGAAGGAAGGAAGGAAGAAAAAAATACTACAATTTTCACTCAGAATTAACAGTGCTTTCTGTGGAAGGGGATACTGCAGGGACCATGGAGGTTGATAGATCACAGCTGTTATTGGGGTTAGGGGACAACAACTGGCAGCATCTACAATCCTGGTATAATAGAGGGGAGATTATATCACTTGGCTTTCTCACCTGGACATCTGCTTCCATGCCCTGTGACAGTCCTGGGGAGGGGGGGAAGGGAAGGAGGGAGGGAGCTATGGGTTGACCTGAATAGTTGAGAGCAAGGAAGAAAGGAAGTCAGAGAGGGGATTGCAAGAAAAACAGGGAGAGGACCGACTGAAGCAGAATATTATCTAATATTATCTAATAGGATAGTCTTGCTGACTCCAAGCTTATTACATGTATCTTATAAGTCCATTTTTTTGGAGATCTTTATTCAGCAGCTTTCTGATCATTTATTTGAGATATTATAGAGATTTACCTTGGGGACTTATACTGCCCTAGTGCTGTTTAATATTCTTATTAATTCCTTGAAAGAAAGCAGATAACATGTCCCAACATTTTCATGATTCTGTGACTCTAGACAATAGAAATAAAATCCCCAAAGAATTTATCATGTTATACTGATTGGCCAAATCTAGAAGCATGAAATGTAAAAGTAATAAATGTAAAATACTGCACTTGAGTTTTTCCTTTTTTTCCATTAGTATTTATAATTTATTTAAAACTAAATACAAAATAAGAAAACAACGCAATAGAAAAAACAGGAATGGAAAAACAAATAAATAAAAATCCAAAGTATTTTCATGTTCCCATTAGAATATCAGAAAGGATTCAAAATAGGAAACAACAAGTTTCCATTTCAAGAAAGTACATATAATAATTGTAGAGATTATATATTCATGCCTGTTCATTTTTTTTGGCTCCCTTATAAATTAAGGTAAGAAAGTAAGGCCATGGCCTCTTCTTTTATAGAAAAGTAGACATATAGAGGGTCTAGGTGCTTCCTTTGTGACTTGAAGGTTATTTTCACATAAATAAATATAAACAACTTCCATAATGGAAACTATGTAAAGATTTTAGTATTAGAAAATATATTGAAGAGGGGTGGAGCCAAAATGGTGGAGAATAGACAGGAAATTGCCTGAATTCTCCCCAGTTGCCCTCAGAATCAATGCTAGATTGAGTCTCTGAATGATCTTTGGAATATCAGAACCCACAAATATTCAGAGTGAAATCATTTTCTAGCTTAGTATATATTGTGAGGACTTCAGGAAACATCTGTCTCCATCAGACAAGGAGAACGTGGCCCAGCACTGGGCTGGCAAGGGGAGGCCTGGCTCAGGGAGGCCAAGTGAAAATCTAGAAGGAGACTCTTAGTTAAGCACTGCAGTGTTGGCTACTTTGTGCTGTATCAGAAGGCAAGTGGATCAGCGACCAATTATGAGACCTCCAATGAAAGGCAATTGTGAGCCTTTGAACCCCAGCTTAATAGGCGAGCCTAGGCCAGGCCCACTCAGGACAGTGGCAAAGCCTGCAGCACCACCAGCACAGTCAGTGAGAGGCCCTTGTCTCTCTGCAGAGGTAGTTGGGGACAATCCCCTCTGTGTCTCAGGAACTGAGGTCAACTTTTAAAGTGAGCAAAAAAAAAGCAAACACAAAAAAGCGCTGACCATAGAGAAGTGCTATGGAGATAAGATCAGAAAACACACCTCGTGCCAAAGAAGACAGCAATAGCAAAATGTCTACATGTGAAACCTCAGAGTGGGATATAAACTGGTCTCAAGCTCAAAAGATTGTCATGGAAGAACACCAAAAGAATCTTAAAAGGGAGATAGAAAAAAAAAATTGGGGAAAAGAAATGAGAGCTATGCAGGAAAGATTTGCATATGATGCTTACTGACGGTTTTAATATATGCTCCTGACTATTTTAAGAAAAAGTCCATTTATTCCTGTACTCTCAAGTGTTTTTATTAGGAATGGATGTTGGATTTTATCAAATGCTTTTTCTGCATCTATTGAGATGATCATATGGTTTTTGTTAGTTTGGTTATTGATATAGTCGATTATGCTAGTAGTTTTCCTAATATTGAACCAGCCCTGCATTCCTGGTATAAATCCTACTTGGTCATAGTGTATTATCCTGGGGATGATTTTCTGTAATCTTTTTGCTAATATTTTATTTAAGATTTTAGCATCAATATTCATTAGGGAGATTGGTCTATAATTTTCTTTCTCTGTTTTCAGCCTACCTTGTTTAGGTATCAGTACCATGTCTGTGTCGTAAAAGGAATTTGGTAAGACTCCTTCAATCCCTATTTTTTCAAATAGTTTATATAGTATTGGGGTTAATTGTTCTTTAAATGTTTAGTAGAATTCACATGTAAATCCATCTGTTCCTGGGGATTTTTTCTTAGGGAGTTGGTTAATAGCTTGTTCTATTTCTTTTTCTAAGATGGGACTGTTTAGGATATTTACTTCTTCCTCTGTTAATCTGGGCAAGCTATATTTTTGAAGGTATTCTTCCATTTCATTTAAGTTGTCAAATTTATTGCCATAAAGTTGGGCAAAGTAATTCCTATTATTGCTCTAATTTCTTCTTCATGGCGAGTTCTCCCTTTTTTTTAAAAAAACTAACAATTTGATTTTCTTCTTTCCTTTTTAAAATCAGATTTACTAAGGGTTTGTCTATTTTTTTGTTTTTTTCATAGAACCAACTCTTAGTTTTATTAATTAGTTCAATAGTTTTTTTTTTTACTTTCAATTTTATTTATCTCTCCTTTTATTTTTAGAATTTCAACTTTAGTTTTTGACTGGGGGTTTTTAATTGTTCCTTTTCTAGCATTTTTAGTTGTAAGCCCAACTCATTGACCTTTTCTTTCTCTATTTTATGCAAGTAGGCCTCTAAAGATATGAAATTTACCCTTATTACCGCTTTGGCTGCATCCCACACATTTTGGTATGATGTCTTATTATTGTCGTTTTCTTGGGTGAAGTTATTTATTATATGATTTGCTGTTTCACCCAATCATTCTTTAGTATGAGATTATTTAGTTTCCAATTATTTTTTGGTCTACTTTCCCCTGGCTTTTTGTTGAATATAATTTGTATTGCATCGTGGTCTGAAAAAGATGCATTTACTATTTCTGCCTTACTGCATTTGAGTTTGAGTTTTTTATGTCCTAATATACGGTCTATTTTTGTATAGGTTCCATGAACTGCTGAAAAGAAAGTGTACTCCTTTCTGTCTCCATTTTGTTTTCTTCAGAGATCTATCATATCTAACTTTTCTAGTATTCTATTTACCTCTTTGACTTCTTTCTTATTTATATTGTGGTTTGATTTATCTAATTCTGAGAGTGCAAGGTTGAGATCTCCTACTATTATAGTTTTGCTGTCTATTTCTTCTTGCAGCTCTCTTAATTTCTCTTTTAAGAATTTAGATGCTACACCACTTGGTGCATATATATTTAATATTGATATTGCTTCATTATCTATGCTACCTTTAAGCAAGTTATAGTGCCCTTCCTTATCTCTTTTTATTAGATGAATTTTTGCTTTTGCTTGATCTGAGATCAGGATGGCTATCCCTGCTTTTTTGACTTCACCTGAAGCATAGTAGATTTTGCTCCAACCTTTTACCTTTACTGTGCATGTATCTCCCTGCTTCAGGTATGTTTCCTGTAAAAAACATATTGTAGGATTCTGGATTTTAATCCATTCTGCTAACCGTTTCCTATTTATGGGGGAGTTTTCCCCATTCACATTTATGGTTAAAATTACCAATTCTGTATTACTTGCCATCTTGTTAACCCCTGTTTATGCTTTTCTCTCTTCTTTCCTCCTTACCCCCCCTTCCCAGTATTAAATTTGTGAGCACCACTTACTTCTCACAGCCCTCCCTTTTTAGTATCCCTCCCCCCCCTCGCCTTAGAGTTCCTCCCCCTATCTTACTCCTTTCCCTCACAGTTTCTGCATTCCTTTCTGCTTAGCTTATTCCTTCCCTTTTCACTTTTCCCTTCTCACTTTTTAATGAGGTGGGAGAAGTTTCACCATAAATTGAATATGTCTAAAATTTTTCTCTTAAAGCCAATTCTGATGGCAGTAAAATACCCACTATATTCATCCCCCTCCATTCTTTCTCTCAAATATAATAGGTTTCCTTTGCCTCTTTCGTGAGATGGCGTACTCCCACTTTACCCTTTTGCTGGTACAATGTCCTTTCCACCTCTAGTTTCTAGAACAAGGTATACATGTATTCTTTATACATCTTTACAGCAGAAATATAGTTCCCAAGATTTCTTTTTATCTTTTTAGGTTTCTCTTGAGTTCCATATTTATAGATTGAACTTTTTGTTAAGTTCTGGTTTTTTCATCAAAAATAGGTGAAATTCACTTATTTTGTTGAATGACCATCTTATTCCCTGGAAAAAGATGCTCATTCTGGCTGGGTAAGTTATTTTTGGTTGCATACCTAGTTCCTTAGCCTTTCGGAATATCATATTCCAGGCCCTTCGATCTTTTAATGTGGATGCTCCTAGACCCTGGGTAATCCTTATTGTGGCTCCTCTATATTTGAATTGGGTTTTTCTAGCCACTTGGAGTATTTTTTCCTTCATTTGAGGGTTCTGGCATTTGGCCACTGTATTTCTTGGTGTTTTGATTTTAGGATCCCTTTCAGTAGGTGATTGATGAATTTTTTCAATGTCTATTTTACCCTCTGTTTCTATGACTTCTGGGCAGTTCTCTTTGATAATTTCCTGGAAAATAGTGTCCAGGCTCTTTTTTTTCATCATATTTTTCTGGGAGTCCAATAATTCTCAGATTGTCTCTCCTAGACATATTTTCCAGGTCTGTTGTTTTCCCAAGAAAGTATTTCACATTTTTCTCCATTGTTTGATTTTTTTTGGTTTTGCTTGACCAATTCTTGTCTCCTTGAGTCATTCAATTCCATTTGTTTGATTATGATTTTCAATGAAGTATTTTCTTCACTCACTTTTTAAATATCTTTTTCTAATTGTCCAATTGAATTGTTTTGTTCTATGGAATTTTTTTCTATTTCGCCAATTTTGTTTTTTAGAGAGCTATTTTCTGTTTCCAGTTCACTAATCCTATTTTTCAAGGATTTGATTTCTTTATCCACTTTGTCTTTAAATGAGTGGGATGACTTCTCCAGACTCTCTTGCCAAGCCTCCCTCTCCTTTTCCCATTTTTCTTCTAGCTCTCTTGTGAGAGCCTTTTTAATTTCTTCTATGAGATTCATCTGTGCTGAGGAACAGATGATCTCCTCCTGTGGGGATTCACCTGGAGACAGTCTGTTTTTAGTCTCCTCAGGGTTTAGAGTCTGCTCTCCATGCATGTAGAAGCTGTCAATCGTTAAGGTCCTTTTCAGGTTTTTGCTCATTTTGTCAGAGAAGAATCAGAGACAAACTAGCAAAGAAAAAAACAAAAAACAAATGGAATCTGCTTTTTTGGGGGGAGGGGCTGGGTGGTGTTACCGAGCTTCCTCTACAGACTGCAGGGGGAGGGGAAGGGGGCAGCAGCAAGGCACTAGCAGGACTGTGCTGCACCTGAGCTCTGAGATTCTGAGGGCGTGCTGAGACACTATGAGGGAGAGATGGCGAGGTCTCAGAGAGACTCCAGCTGTTTGGGGTTGTATTCTTCATTCCCGGTGTTTTTAGCTTCTCTGCTGGGCTACTGGCTTGCTGCCAGGGCAAAGTATCCGATCCTGTAGCAAAGCTCTCCCTGCAGAGACGGCTGAGATCACACCCCACCCCGCCTCTGGTCTGCTTGGCCGTGAGCTGCCTGCCAAGCTCTTGCTGGAGCTACCTGTCCTCAGTCTGTGCCCGATCTAAAACCTTCCCCGCCCTCAAGAAAAAACAGATCTTTTCTGGAGAATTTCAAGGATGTCTTCTCTTGGTAACTATTTGTGGCTTTTTTTCAGTCAAGCATTAATTCAGAGGCTTGTCATGAAATGAGTTCTGAGAGAAAATACGGAACTTACACAGCTGTGTGCCTCCTCTCCGCCATTTTGGTCGGAAGTCCCCCTGATTTGTTTTTCTTAATGAAAGCATTGGCTACTATTAAGAGTCCCTTGCTTGTCCCAATAACTATGAGACACTCCCACTGTCTTCAGCCCAGTTCCAGATTTATATTGATTTATTTTGTTCCCAAGCATAGTACTTATTTTTGGAATTCAATATTCTATCCCATCTTCCCTCTGACACTACATCCTCATTCTCTTTCCTCTACTGAATACAAAAGAAAAACTAAATATTACTATTTGGCATTCCTATGTCAATAAAGCAGATACCCACTACCCTCTCTCTCTCTCTCTTTTTTTTTCTTTTTCTTTTTTTTTTTTAGAGAAAGATGTAGAATTTAAAATTGAACTTAAGAGTGTGGGGAACAGACTTCAGGAAATCTTGAAAGATCTCTCTGGGAACAAAACACTTTTGGTGTCTCATCCAGAAAAATAAATAAATAACACACATTTACAAGTTTATTCCAGGCTTAATCATTACCTCTTGCACACACAATTCTAACACACTCTTCTTTGTATCAAATATCTCCCTACTCCATTTCATCCTATATCCTGTTGCCAAAATAGTTTCTTGAACAAGTAGACCTGACCAAATGACTCTTATATTTCTCACAAAAACCAAAAAAACCCAAAATCTCTCTCTTGGTCTCTCATCATTACAATCATCATTTTGAAACAATAGGATTAAGTATATAACTATCTACATATATATATGCGCATAAAAATGTCATGTACATAATGTTTTTTCACTGGCATTTAAGTAACTGGATATTTTAAGAGGAAGTTACAATTAAGATAATTTTAAAATAAATTTTAAAATAATTAATTTATTGGAAATAATTTTCTTCATGTTAAAATCCAAAATGGTGACTTTTAAAACCCCAAACTGGTCATTATTGTTAGCAGAATGGGAAGAATAAAAACCTTATCTAGATTAATTTTGGTTTTTGGATCAGTTCATCTTAGGATCTGCAGGCAAAATGCATCCTTCCCTCTTCACTGGGACGTGAGATAAATGAACCAAAAAACCCAAACTCACAACCTGCTCTCGGTCCTCTCCCCACCCCTTCACTTGTTAGTAAAATGAAAGAAAAATGCCACAGTTCATATGAAAGAGCAAGCTCAGCCACATTCTGGGTCCCTGTTGAATTAATTTATAAGCTAGCCATATTTCTTAAACCATATTTGCTTAGCCAGGTTATCAGCCCTAGGAAAAGAACTTATTCTGGGAGATCAAATTCCCAAATAAAGAGTGAATATACTAAGAATCTATAAAAATGATTTATAAGGATAGGTTTTTATAACTGAATATGTATTTTAATATAATTAAGAATTTTTATATTTCTATATCTTAAGTCATCTTAAAAGCAAAATCATTTGTGTTATGTCAAACTTACGATCATCCATTAACTATTGATGATGAATTTACTTATTTAGAACTGAACCTGCAGCTCTGATGTGGGACCTACTATTTGAGAAAAATTCTAGGGAGTATAAGTGATATGGGTTTCTTTGAAGTTTCAAATTCAAATGTGAATAACGTATTATTAAATCAGTAACCCACAATTCCAGAGAAATAACCTTAACTACTCTGAAGGATATGATATAGATGGAAATTTGCATTTGGACAAAAAGGCTGGGAATTCAAGCTTTCCTTAAAGTGGGATCCTTCTGGTTCAGTTTCCAATTGTACTTTTTTATAATGTTTTAAGAATGTTTTCTACCTAATTATTCCTGAGTCCGTGAGATTGTTATTGTATGTTTGCTCATCATTTATGACTCATACTGAAGTCAGAGTTAAGGATGTTTTGTCCTGCTATAATCATATCCCTGTTTTTTCCTCTTTTATCAAATTTCTATTTCCAGTGTAAGTGGTCAGTATAGAGAGCTATAAGCACAATGTAAGTATAGCAGATCTTGCTGTTTTCAAACTGTAAATGTATAGTCATCTGCCTGTTACTAGATATATACCTTACTATAAATGTATACCTGTATGAAATATGGTCTTTAAAAGTTTCTTTTTTTCTTGTTTTAATTTCCAAAAAGAATAATTTGCTATTGATACAACAATTTGTGAGATCTAGCTTTTTTTCTAATGATTATTGAAACTCAACTTGAAACATTTTTAGTGTGACTTGGAGTAGAGAATTTAGTGCAATCAGTTTTCTTAGGAGATATAACTTGTGTAGTATTTTGTATTATAGCCATGTAAAAGTCAATTTTATTTAAGTTTATTTCTGATGTGGGAATAACATCTGCTTGTACTTTTTCTCTTATAAACACCTTATTTGAGGTGATGCAGTCATAAAAGAGGCTTCAAGTCAATCAGTCCATACTATTACAGACTCTTGTAAAGGAAAGGGATATACTCTTCCACCTTCTGGAGGATTTAACTATAGAAACCTACAAAGAACTCACTTCAGATCATTTTTACCGGTCACAAACTAAAAGAAATAACCCAGGATTGTTGGGTATGTTACCCATACTCACCATCTCCAACCAAACATAATTTTTGCTAGAACCCCTTTCTCTTTGCCACCCCATTTATGCTGTGGACTAGTCTTTTTATCTCCAATGCCTTGCCTTTTGACAGGTCATTATCTTCTTGCTTGAAGATCAAGCTGCACAGCAACTGAACAGACTACAGTCGCCCTGCTAAGGAAGGATTTATGAATGCTTCTGTTAGCTTGGTGGGATCTTCTTTTCTGAAAATTGCTTTTGAGCAATATAACCTCAGCTCCTCAAAATAATCTTTTTCATGGGGATCTTTTTGCTTTATAACCCATTTCTAATCATTCTCTACAGGCCCTCACTTTCCTCTGTTCTACAAATAAATGTTGGAATCTGATAATTTTTCAGATTAATTATTCTAAGGTCTTTTTCCTATCTCTTGAAATACTCACTTGTTTTTCAAATTCCTATTTTTAATTTCTCTATCTCCTCTTTCTAATATGTTCTTCTTATGCTTTGACTCCAGGCTACTCACTCTATGATAATCCAAACATATTTCAAAAGTAAAAATCATCTCATCCATGATATCTTACTTTATTTTTCTCTGATGACAATTGGCTCAGAAAGATGTGTGTGGCCCCTGACTGGGAACAAGGAATAAATAGCAAAAAGACCTGAATTCATTGGATGGATTGTAAATGAGGTAAAAATTAACTCAGCAATGCTGTGTACTTCCTGAAGCTTAGACCTAGGTTTGACCTTTTCTGTTTTACAACCCTCTGAGAATAGGGATCATGTAACTTCTTGAAATTTAGGCCTAGGGTTTGACCCACTATATCTCATACACTTTTTGAAAAATCTTCACCTGGTCCCATTCAGAGGGCAAGAGCCTGTCTAAGGAGGAGCATACTAATACAAGTCAAAAAAAAATGCATTAGGATAAAATTTACACATCCTTGGGCTTGTGGATTGAACTCTAGTCTAATTAATTAATTAATCATTGCTTCTAGACTGGACAAGTTATGGAGATATGGAGAAATCTCTCTCTTTCTGTCTTTTTGCCCCTCTCCTTCCCCTTTCTCTCTCTCTCCGATGACTATCCCTTTCCTACTAATACTCTGCCTCCCTCCCTCCCTCCTTCTCTTCCTTCCTTCCCTCCTCCCTCCCTCCCTTCCTCCCTCCTTCCTTCCTTCCTTCCTTCCTTCCCTCCTTCCTTCCTTCCTTCCTTCCTTCCTTCCTTCCTTCCTTCCTTCCTTCCTTCCTTCCTTCCTTCCCTCCCTCCTTCCTTCCTTCCTTCCTTCCTTCCTTCCCTCCCTCCCTCCCTCCCTCCCTCCCTCCCTCCTCCCTCCCTCCCTCCCTCCCTCCCTCCTTCTCTTCCTTCCTTCCCTCCTCCCTCCCTCCCTTCCTCCCTCCTTCCTTCCTTCCTTCCTTCCTTCCCTCCTTCCTTCCTTCCTTCCTTCCTTCCTTCCTTCCTTCCTTCCTTCCTTCCTTCCTTCCTTCCTTCCTTCTTTCCCTGGAGAATGATTCTATAACACGTTATCAAGAGGTTTAGAAGTGCTTGGGTTGACTAAAGACAAGGATTGGCACTGAACTTCTTATTTCAGAAGTGTAGAAAATGTCATGTCAGGAAGGGTTGACACCCTTTCTGAAATTTACAATGCAAGAGAGTGACTTTTCTAGCGTCATACAGGCAGTGTCAACAGAAAGATTTGAACCCAGGTCTTCAAAGATGTGTCGGGAAGGCTCCAAAGCATCCTAATGCCAGTTTGGTTCCCTTGGCATCCGGTTTCCAGTTTTCCCCAAATCAGGAAACAGTTGAGTAGTTTCTTTCGGACTCTTCCCCCAGGCCAATGGTGTGAGGGTCAGGCTTCTCAGCCATCCCCTAGAGTTTAAACAGGAAGCACTCTGGGATTAACAACTGGATTTCTCCCAGGGATTGAAAACTAGCGGTGTGGAATGGAACTGCAGCTACAACATTTACGGTCCTACAGCCAACACCGGTAGAAGGTAGCAGACGAGGCTGCTTCGTTGTTTGCTCTGTGCCCTTTCTCCTATGGCAGAGGACTGGGACCGGATGGATATTTAGGGCAGGAATGCTACCCTTTGCTGGGGTCCAAAGGCGAGGGATCTTGGCTCCGGCGTGCACACTTTGCAAATTGGTCCTGAGGTCGGGGCCAACCCGCTGGTGTTTTGTAGAGTCAAGTTGCCTGCTGGTTTGGTTCCGGCGCTAATATCTGGATTTTGAAAGGAGAAAGGAAATCGGTGGATCCGAGCACGCCCGTGGACCTAGAGCGCCAGCAGCTGCGAATACGACCATTCGTGCACTTTATCAGAGCGTGAAAGACAACAGGCTTTGCTTACAAGGATTTAGAAGCTCGAGTTTAGCATGGAAATCTGGCGGAAACAAGCTGGTTCCTGAGCTCTCGCTTGGGATCCCCGGGGTTGGAAATGAGCGTAGTGATTTCCTCACTTCCCGGCTTCTTCTTGTACACTGGGGGCGTCTGGGCAGCCTGGTCTGCTGCTTATGAATTATGCTTAGGGCTGTTGGGGAACGGCTGGCCGAGGGGCGCTTGATAGTCCCAGAACCTGGGGTTCCTTTTATCTCTTGGGGTCTATAGGGACCCTGAAATCACGAAAAAGGAGCGGAAGTACCCTACATCCCTGCTTCCTTCTCTTGGTCTTCGGGGCGGGGGAAGAAGGAGGAAGAGGGAGGCGATTTCAGAAGAGCATCTTGGGGGGCAGAACTGATTCGTTCCTAGGTACTGGCTTCCGGTAATACTTGCCCTAGAAATACAGTATTTACCTGTGCCAAAAGAGGAGATTAACGGAGAGGAGACTCCGTAACTCTTCAGTCTTATAGCATTTCTCCCATCGAGGAGAAGAATGGGTTTCATTTGAAAAGTTGTCAGCAATCACAGGAAGCTTCGAGATGAAGAGATCAAAGAGACTAATAGTGTAGTCAAAATTACAATTAGTGGCAGAGCCTGGACTAGAACACAGGTTCCAAATCTCGACCCCAGGCTCTTTATGGCATCAGTTCTATGGATTCTACACAAGTATTCAAATCCCAAATAGAACCTGTAAATCCTGGTAGTGAATTGGGGAAAGAAGAAGAAAAAAGAAGAAGAAAAAAGAAGAAGAAGAAGAAGAAAGAAGAAAGAAGAAAGAAGAAAGAAAGAAGAAAGAAGAAAGAAGAAAGAAGAAAGAAGAAAGAAGAAAGAAGAAAGAAGAAAGAAGAAAGAAGAAAGAAGAAAGAAGAAAGAAAAGAAAGAAAGATGAAAGAAACTGAGGGTTTTGTGATCAAGCTTGGCCAACGAAAATAAATGATGAAATGTATTTCCCCTTTTCCTTTGAAAGATTTAGAACCATAGGTGTGTAGTGTTGTGGGGAGCTGATGCGTGGGCATAGAAGTAGTTGTTTTTCCAAGGGAGGGGATTGCTGAGGGGATAGAGGGCTGGGTCTGAAATTAGAAAGACTTGATTTCAGATATGACCTCAGACAATAACGATGTGACCCTGAATAAAATCACTTTATATCATTTTTCTCAACTTTGAATTGAGGGTAATAATAGCTCATAGTTGTCAGGGTGGTTATGAAGGTGAAATGAGATAATTATAAAGTAGTTAGCACAATGCTTGGCACAAAGTAGATGCTATATAAATGTTTCTTTTTAAATATTCCCTTATGTCCTATTGTAAAAGGTGGATATTTCAGGACAATTTCAGTTGAACCTAGAAGAGCTCCTCACTGAGCCTCTATTTCCCACCTAACTATAGGAGTTCCTTAAATTCCTTCAGTAGGTACTTTTCCTCCCCTATATCTCTTCCATATAGTAGGCCCTTAATCTATATCGACTAACTCTCTTATTTGTGTTGACCTAATTCTATCTGGTATTGATTCTACACTTTCTCTCTACATAATAACATCATTTCCCCCACTTTGGTTGTATGGACTTCAGTCTCATGAATACTGGCTTGTGGCACAGTCAGATTTTGTCTCATTTTCCCATTTGGAACTTTGCTCCATTTCAGACTCCTTTGCTTGGTTGTGGCTAAGGAAGAACTGGACTATGTGACTGATCTTGTTGGTTTTTATTTCCACTCTAGTCTTCCATAGGCTGTTCTGATAGGCTTTTGATTTCTTCTGCTGGTCCCTGTGAAAAATAGACTAATTGGACTTTAAATCATCTTTATTGAGGTCAGGGTTGAAGTGCTGAAGGTGATTGAGATTGCTCACAAAAATACAGAGACATACAGGGAGAGAAAGAGAAAGACAGACAGAAAAAGAGAGAGAAACAGGAAAGGATCTACACTATGGAGTAAGGAAGAGCATGGAGAAGGAACAGTTATCTGAAATGTCACTAAATCTGAGCAAAGAGACTGTGGAGAAGAAGGTAATAACTAAGTGTCACATGCAAGGAAGTCAAAGAGGATGGATGTTGAGAATTGGGAAGCAGTTTCAGGAGTCTAGAAGAGATTGTTCAATTTATAATCTTATAAACAATTGAGAAGTGAATTGGTTGTGTTAGTAAAGGAGACATTCATCCACTTAGTTTTACTTATTTGCATACCTAAATCAAAATCTTTTGAGTTATTATTGCTTTCATTTGGAAAGCTCTAAAATATTCCAGGGTCTTAGTTAGTTGCCACAGTGGATAGAGTATTGGACCTGGAGTCAGAAATACTCATCTTTCTGAATTCAAATCTGGCCCCAGACATTTACTGTGAATATAACTTGGGGTAAATTACTTAATCCTATTTGCCTCAACTCATCTGTAAAATGAGCTCAAGGAGGAAATAGTAAGCCACTTCATCATCTCTGCCAAGAAAACCATAAATTGGGTCACAGAGAGTGGATACAGTTGAAAAACATCACAGAGCTTTAAGAATTCATTACAATGTTATTCACAATCAAGAGTCTTTAGATGCTAATATAACATCTTAAAGACTTCCCTTCAATAATCATATAATATTCCTTGAAAGATACAGTAACAGAGAAAACCTTATTGGACTACTTCTGATTACTAAAACTAAGAGGTAAAAAACAAAGAATTATAAGCTTATGAAATATTTTATCATTGTCAGGAGGGGATGTTGGGAAGTCTTTAAGATGGCATGTTGCTATATTGCATCACACACTTCTTCAGCAGCTTCACTCATCTGTTGCCTTAATTAGAGATGACTAAAGTAACCTGATCTCATAACCCCTAATACCTACAGATTCTATTTTAACAACTACTGCGGTCCTTCCCATCATATGTTGAAATGGTACTTCATCTTTTGCATTCACTTCCTTATTTTATCCTCATGACAGCTTTTTGAGGTAAGTACCACAGGTATTATTTCCCCCATTTAAATTAAATCCTCTATTTAAATAAGAAATAATAATGTTCAACTTCCCCCCCCCCCCAAAGGCATATAAAGTGCAAAAAAACCCAAAAATCTTTGTTAGGATTTGAATCTTGGTGTTCTTGATTCCAAAGTCAATGTTTTGGTCGGATGCATTATCAACTATGCCATGTTGCTTTTCAAAGAGAGATGGGCACCACTATTTCACCCCTAAGAAGTCTATGTTGTGGAACTGAGACTTGGGTACAAATTCTCCAGAAGAGGGGTTAATGCATAGAAACACATATGTGTGTATGTATAGATATTCACACTCTCTTCCCTCCCACCTTTCCTTTTGAATTGTCAGAATTAGAATTCTTTGAAAGCTTTAAGCTATCACTCTTTTCGCTTTTTTCCTGTGAGTCAGTTTTACTATAGGGGAAGAAAAGATGCCGTCATTTGAACTGGACACAGAAATACTAAGGACTGGAAGAATAATCTTGCTCTATGATACATTGAGTTACCCTGAAGAGTGAAGGAGTCAAATGTGTGTTTCATAGGTTTAGCCAAATCCTTTACCTCGGTTTTCAGTCCTCTTTCTCCTCCCTCCTTCGATTTCTCTTTTCCCTCTTCCATCTCTGGAGAATTATTATTTCTAAATCACATGTTAGTAGAAGAAAGTTTACAAGTGCATGGGCTGACTGGGGTCAGGGATTGGGACCGAACCTTTTATTTCAGAGGTGTAGAAAATTTCAGTAAGGAATTATCCTATTCCAAGGAAGGTTGACTTCTCTGAAATTTACAGTCTAAGCGAATTTCCTAAGACACCTGAGAAGTACTTGCCCTTGGCACCAGGTTTTTGTTATGCCCTATGTCAGTAAATAGTTTAAGCAGTAGGAGTGACTCGTATTGTCGGGACTCCTCCCCTATTCCAATGATGATTATTCCCAAACCCTGGAAGTGGCTCTGGCTACTCGGAATCACGCCATAGAGCGAAAATATGATGCACCCTGGGATTTACAGCAAGACTTCTCCCCAAAGTTAACAGCCAGAAGTGTAGAAGGAAGCTGTGCCAGCAGCACATAGGGTCCCCACCATAGCCAACACAGGTAGGCGGAGGTAGACTGGGTTGTTATTCGTTTCGCTCTCTGCAGTTCCTCCAGTGGCAGAGCCCTGGGTGGGGCCGGCCATTAGAACGGAATTGCTCCATTTTGCTGGGGTCGCAGACTGCCGGAATAGGAAGGAATCTTGAGTCTGAGGAGCACCCCTTCCCACTTGGCTCCGGGGTCCGGGCAGTGCAACTCGGAATTGGTAGAGCCAAGCCCGTGGGCCTGAACACACCCCAGGGCCTAGAGTAGCTGCTGCAGCTGCAAATGCGTCTACTCGAGTATTTATACCAGAGAGCTAGAGCGGCTTGTAGCTTCGGAGGACTTAGTAGCTCGAGATTGGCATGGAAAGCTGGCAAAAAGGAGTGGGTTCGGAGCGCTTGCTTAGGATGCCCTCTGTTGGAAATGGCTAGTACTTGTCTCCACTTCCAGGCTCCCCTCTGGCCTCCCCCCACTGGGACATTGCCAGGTCTGCTGCTTATGAATTATGTATTGGGTTGTTGGGGATCGGCCCGCCAGGGGCACTTATTATCCCCGGAACCTGGAACTGCTTAGAGCTCTCGGGATCCTGTGGTCTGACCTGCTAGGATCCCGAAACTGCGAAAAAGGAACAGAAGTATCCTACATCCCTGCTTCCCTCTTGTCAGTTCCGTGGGGAGGAGAAGGAAGGCTTACCTAAGAGGGATATCTTGGGGGCAGAACTGAGTCGCTCCCTGGGTTCCGGGTGATACTTGCCCTCGAAATAGGATATTTACCTGTGCAGAAAGAGGAAGTAAACGGACAGAGGAGTCTATAACTCTTCCGCCTTACAGTACTTTTGCTTGGGGAGAGAAGAGTAGGTTTTATTTGGAAACATTCATACGGTTTTAAAGTTGTCAGTAACCACAGGGGTTTCGAGATGAAGACCCCAGAGGGGCTGATTAGTTTAGTCAAAATTACAGAGTTAGTTAGTAGCAGAGCATAGTGTAGAATGCATGTCTTGAATCCCGACTCAGGGTTCTTTATGTCATCTCTATGCACACTACACAAGTGTTCAAGCCCTAAGTAGAAGCTGTAAATCCTGGAAGTGAATTGAAAAATAAAGGGAAAAAAAAAAAGAAAGAAACTAAGGGGTTTGTGATTATGGAGATCAAGCTTGATACCAGGGAAGAAATGGTGAAATGTACTCCCCAACTTTCTTTAGAAGGGTGTGGAATGTTGTAGGGGATAGTCTGCTAGTTTTTACATAAATGGTTTTTTTTTTTTTTTTATAGCTTTTTACTGACAAAACATATGCGTGGGTAATTTTTCAACATTGACCCTTGGAAAAACTTCTGTTCCAACTTGCCCTCCTTCCCTCCATCCCTTCCCCTATATGGCAGGAGTCCCATACATGTTAAACATATTAAAGTATATATTAAATACAATATATGTATACATATTTATACAGTTATCTTGTTGAACAAGAAAAATCGGATTTAGAAAGAAGGTAAAAATAGCCTGGGAAGAAAAACAAAAATGCAAGATCAACAACAGAAAGACTGTAAATGCTATGTTGTGATGCACACTCATTTCCCAGTGTTCTTTTGCTAGGTGTAGCTAGTTCTATTCATTACTAATCAATTAAAACTGATTTGGATTCTCTCATTGCCGAAGATAGTCACTTTCATCAGCATTGATCCTCATATGATATTGCTGTTTATGTGTATAATGATCTCCTGGTTCTGCTCATTTTACTTAGCATCAGTTCGTGTAACTCTCTCCAGGCCTTTCTGAAATCATCCTGCTGATCATTTCTTACAGAACAATAATATTTTATAACCTTCATCTACCACAATTTACTCAGCCATTCTCCAATTGATGGGCATCCATTCAATTTTCAGTTTCTAGCCACTAGGGAAAGGGCTGCCACAAACATTTTTGCACATATGGGTCACTTTCCCTCCTTTAAGATCTCTTTGGGCCCAGTAGTAACACTTCAGGATCAAAGAGTATACACAGTTTGACAACTATGTGAGTATAGTTCCAAATTGCCCTCCAGAATGGTTGGAT
Source organism: Sarcophilus harrisii (assembly GCF_902635505.1). Taxonomy (NCBI): domain Eukaryota; kingdom Metazoa; phylum Chordata; class Mammalia; order Dasyuromorphia; family Dasyuridae; genus Sarcophilus; species Sarcophilus harrisii. Next base: position 430,310,833 of record NC_045426.1, read on the forward strand.
CAATTCACAACTCCAACAGCGCCTCAGTGTCCCAGTTTTCCCACATCCCCTCCAACATTCATCATTATTTTTTTCCTGTCATCTTAGCCAATCTGACAGGTATGTAGGGGTGTCTCAGAGCTGCCTTAATTTGCATTTCTTTAATCAATAATGATTTGGAACACCTTTTCATACAAATAGAAATGGTTTCAATTTCATCATCTGAAAATTATCTGTTCATATCCTTTGACCATTTATCAATTGGAGAATGGCTTGATTTCTTATAAATTAGAGTCAATTCTCTATATATTTTGAAAATGAGGCCTTTATCAGAACCTTTAACTGTAAAAAATGTTTTCCCAGTTTATTGCTTCCCTTCGAATCTTACCTGCATTTGTTTTGTTTGTATAAAAGCTTTTTAACTTGATATAATCAAAATTTTCTATTTTGTGATTAATAATGATCTCTAGTTCTTCTTTGGTTACAAATTCCTTCCTCCTCCACAGGTCTGAGAGGTAAACTATCCTGTGTTCTTCTAATTTATTTATAATCTCATTCTTTATGCCTAAATCTTGAATCCATTTTCATCTTGGTGTACGGCATTAAGTATGGGTCAGTGCTATTTCTGCCATACTAATTTCCAGTTTTCCCAGCAGTTTTTGTCAAATAGTGTATTCTTATCCCAAAAGTTAGGGTCTTTGGGTTTGTCAAACACTAGATTGCTACAGTTATTGACTATTTTGTCCTGTGAACCTAACCTGTTCCACTGATCAACTAGTCTATTTCTTAGCCAATACCAAATGGTTTTGGTGACCGCTGCTTTATAATATAGTTTTAGATCAGGTATAGCTAGGTGACCTTCGTTTGATTTTTTTTATTAGTTCCCTTGAAATTCTTGACCTTTTGTTCTTCCAGATAAATTTTGTTGTTTTTTTCTATGTCATTAAAATAGTTTATTGGGAGTCTGATTGATATAGCACTAAATAAATAAATTAGTTTAGGTAGTATTGTCATCTTTATTATATTTGCTCAACCTATCCAGGAGCACTTAATATTTTTCCAGTTGTTTAGATCTGACTTTATTTGTGTGTAAAGTGTTTTCTAGTTTTGCTCATATAGTTCCTGACTTAACTTTGGCAGATAGATTTCCAAATATTTTATACTATTGAAAGTTATTTTAAATGCAATTTCTCTTTGTATCTGTTGCTGTTGAATTTTGTTAGTGATGTATAAAAATGTTCAGGATTTATGTGGATTTATTTTGTATTCTGCAACTCTGCTAAAGTTGTTAATTATTTCTAATAGCTTTTTAGTAGAATCTCTGGGGTTCTCTAAGTATACCATCATATCATCTACAAAGAGTGATAATTTGGTTTCCTCATTACTTACTCTAATTTCTTTAATTTCTTTTTCATCTCTTATTGCCAAAGCTAGCATTTCTAATATAATATTGAATAGTAATGGTGATAGTGGGCAACCTTGTTTCACTTCTGATTTTATTGGGAACCATTGTTCCAGTTTATCACCATTACATATGATGCTTACTGATGGTTTTAAATAGATGCTACTATTTTAAGGAAAAGTCCATTTATTCCTGTACTCTCTAATGTTTTTAATAGGGGGTTGGATTTTATCAAATGTTTTTTTTGCATCTATTGAGATGATCATATGGTATTTGTTAATTTGGTTATCGATATAGTCAATTATGTTAATAGTTTTCCCAATATCGAACCAGCCCTGCATTCCTGATATAAATCCTACTTGGTCATGGTGTATTATTCTGGGGATGATTTTCTGTTATTTTTTTGCTAATTATTTTATTTAAAATTTTTGCATCAATTTTCATTAAGGAGATTGGTCTATAATTTTCTTTCTCTGTTTTCATCCTGTCTGGTTTAGGTATCAGTACCATGACTGTGTCATAAAAAGAATTTGGTAGGACTCCTTCAATCCCTATTTTTTCAAATAGTTTATATAACATTGGAGTTAATTGTTCTTTAAATGTTTGGTAGAATTCACATGTAAACCCATCTGGTCCTGGGGTTTTTTTCTTAGGGAATTGATTAATAGCTTGTTCTATTTCTTTTTCCAAAATGGGACTATTTAACCAATTTTCTTTTTCCTCTGTTAATCTGGGCAAGCTATTTTTTGAAGGTATTCATCCATTTCATTTAAGTTATCAAATTTATTGGCATAAAGTTGGGCAAAGTAATTCCTAATTATTGCTCTAATTTCCTCTTCATTAGTGGAAAATTCTCCCTTTTCATTTTTAAGACTAACAATTTGATTTTCTTCTTTCCTTTTTCTAATCAAATTTACCAAGGGTTTATCTATTTTTGTTGTGTTTTTTTTTTTTCATAGAACCAACTCTTAGTTTTATTTATTAATTCAATTTTTTTTGCTTTCAATTTTATTATTCTCTCCTTTTATTTTTAGAATTTTCAGGTTAGTGTTTGATTGGAGGGTTTTAATTTGTTCTTTTCTAGCTTTTTTAGTTGCAAGCCTAATTCATTGATTTTCTCTTTCTTTATTTTATGCAAGTAGGCCTCTAGAGATATAAAATTTCTCCTTATTACCATTTTGGCTGCATCCCACACATTTTGGCATGTTGTCTTATTATTGTCATTCTCTTGGGTGAAATTATTAATTGTGGTTATGATTTGCTGTTCACTCACTCATTCTTTGAATGAGATTATTTAGTTTCCAATTACTTTTGGGTCTGTTTTCTCCTGGCTTTTTAATTGAATGAAATTTTTCTTGCATCGTGATCTGAAAAGGATGCATTTACTATTTCTGACTTACTGCATTTGAGTTTGAGGTTTTTATGTCCTAATATATGGTCAATTTTTAATGTAGGTTCTATCAGCTGCCAAGAAGAAAGTGTACTCCTTTCTGTCTCCATTTAGTTTTTTCTAAAGATCTATCATACCTAACTTTTCTAGTGTTCTATTTACCTCTTTAACTTCTTTCTTATTTATTTTGTGGTTTGATTTATCTAGATCTGAGAGAGCAAGGTTGAGATCTTCCACTATTATAATTTTACTATCTATTTCTTCTTGCAGCTCTCTTAATTTCTCTTTTAAGAATTTAGATGCTACACCACTTGGTGCATATATGTTTCATACTGATATTGCTTCATTATCTATGCTACCCTTTATCTTATGCCTTTCCTTATCTCTTTTAATTAGATCAAATTTTGCTTTTGCTTGATCTGAGATCAGGATGGCTACCCCTGCTTTTTTTACTTTACCTGAAGCATAATAGATTCTGTTCCAGCCTTTTACCTTTAGTATGTATCACCCTGCTTCAAGTGTGTTTCCTATAAACAACATATTGTAGGATTCTGGTTTTTAATCCAATCTGCTATCCGCCTCCATTTTATGGGGGAGTTTACCCCATTCACATTTATAGTTAAAATTACTAATTCCGTATTTCCTGCCATCTTATTAACCCCAGATTATGCTTTTCTCTTTCCTTTCTCCCTTACCCCACTCCCTAGTATTAAATTTATGAGCAGCCCTCCCTCTTTAGGATCCCTCCCCTCCCTTAAAGTCCCTCCCCTTTTCTTAAACCTTTCCCTTACAATTTCTGTAGCCTACTCCTTTCCTTTTCGCTTTTCCCCTCCCACTTTTTAATGAGGTGGGAGAAGTTTTTCTGTAAACTGAATATGGCTAATATTTTTTCTTTGAGTCAGTTCCCTCAGATGTAATACGTTTCCTTTGCCTCTTTGTGAAATGTAGTACCTCCACTTTTGGGAGCAATGTGGGATTACCGAGCTTCTTCAGCAGACAACAGGAAGTAGCAGTGAAGCAGCAGTAGGACAGCAATGGCTGTGCTGGGATCAGCGTCTACACTGGGATCATATTGAGTCCTGGATGGGGGTGGCCAGGTCCTGAGAGACCCTAGCTTTTTGGGGTTATAGTATTTACACTCTGCGGATTTATAGATGCTCTGCTGATCTACTGGCTTGCTGCCAGGGCAAAGTAGCTGATACTGTGGTAGAGTTCTTCCCACAGATTTTCTGCTGGCAAAGACCACACCCTGCCCCCCTTTGGTCTGCTTAGTGTGAGCTGCCTCTCGAGCTCTCACTGCCTATCTGCCTGACTCTGTGCCTAGCCCTGTTCTGACCCTGTATGCGAGCAAAAACAGACCTTTTCTGGTGAATTTTGAGATTATCTTCTGTTGGTAATGTGTTGTACTCCCAATATTGGTGGGTTTTGCCACTCAAGCACTAATTCCGAGGCCGAGTTTCATAAGAAATACTTTAAGGATAAAGGAGAGCTCAGAAAGATGTATATGTACTCTCCGCTATCTTGGTTCTCTCCCCCACAGACTACCCCCATCCCCGTAGTTGTTCTTCTAAAGGAGGGGCTTATAAGATAGTATTAGGGGATAGAGAGCCAGTCTGGAATCAGAAAGACGAGTTCAAATGTGATTTCAGACAATAACTGTGTGATTCCGTGCAAAATCTTTTTACCTCACTCCTCTCAACACTCAATTAGGGATAACGACAGGATGGTTGTGAGGGTCAAATGAATAAATATTTGTAAAGTTAGCAGAGTACTTGGCACATAGTAGATGCTATATAAATGCTTCTTCCTTATTATTCCATTATTTCCTTTTGGAAAAGGTGGACATTTCAGGATAACTTTTCAGTTGGACATAGGATCTTCCCAGATCTTATTAAGAAAGATTCAAGAGTAAAAAAACTCAAAATTTCTCACCTGATTGCAGGAATTCATCTTACCCTCTCTCTCCTCCCTTTCTGACCTATAGTAAGCACTTAATATTTATTGACACCCTTACTCTCTGAGTTAATTCCATCTTGGTTTTGATTCTACCTTCTCTCTCTAGTAAATGATTATATATATATATATATATATATATATATATATATATATATATATATATATATATTTTTTTTTTTTTTTTTTTTTTTTTGGTTATGTGGATTTCTACCTTGGTCTCATCAATCTTGGTTTGTGGCCCAGTGAGGTTTCATCTCACCTTCCTGGTTAGAACTTTGCTGGATTTCAGCCCTTCTTGGTTAGTTGGGGCTAAGGAAGAACTGGATTAATGTGACTGTTCTTATTGATGAATAATCTTTCATCTATGACCTTCCTTCAGCTGTAACGGTAGATCTTTGATTTCTTCTGCTGAGTCCTGTTAAAAACAGATTCGGGTCATCCTTACTGAGGTGAGGGTGAAGCCCTACAGGTGATTGAGATTACAGAGAGAGAAGACAAAGAAGAAGAGGAAGAGGAAGGAGAAAGCATCTTGGGGAATGCCTACACTATGGAGTAAGGAAAAAGAAGGAACAGAGAGTTGTAGATGTGATGAAATCCAAGCAAAGAAATAGTGTGAAGAAGGGGATGTATATGTTTTATGCAAGGAGGTCAAGGAGGATTAAAGTTGAGATTTGGGAAGCAGTTTCAGAAAAATAGAAGAGATTTAATTTAGCTTTTAAACAGTTGAGAATGAGTTGGTGATGAGAAAATAGTGACATTCAGCATGTGATCTTTTTCAAGGAGTTAAATATTGAGAGAACAAAAATGACAATATTTTTAGGGAAATTTTCTGTGATGTTGTTCAGTATGTTTCAGATTGGGGAGAATCAAGTATATTAGCAGGTAGAAAGAAAGGGTCCATGAGAGAAATAGATTCTTGTAGGCAAGAGAGGGAATGCTTGATAGGAGCAAAGCTTTAGAGGAGGTAGAAGAGGATAGATGAAGGACATGGTTGGAAAGGTTAACCTTAATAGGAATAGAGATATTTGTTTGTCCCCAATGCTTGCAATGTTCTCTTTGCTAAAGCTCATCTGTTGGTTTCCTTGACTTCCTTTAAGTCATTAATAAAATCCCATATTACAGGAAGCTTTTTCAACCCCTCTTAATTTTAGTGCCTTTAGACCTTTGTCAGATTTCATCTAGAATATTGAATTAAGTTATGGGATGGGCAAAAAAGAACTCTGATAGCTGGAGAATATCCAAAGGAGGGAGTGCCTTCCCTTTCTTATTTACTTTCTTTTTATCCTGGGTATTACTTTTTGCCTCCTTTGAATTGTACACTTCATAATGTCAGGGACTATATTTTGCCTCTTTTTCTATTCCCAGCACTTATTACAATCCTTAACATATTATAGGCACTTTATAAATGTTTATTGACTGACTTATATCATTTAACTTCTATGTGGTCCAAGTATGCCATAGAACTTATCAACTAAGTGAAAGGAGTTCCCCTTCCTGAGGAAATCACAGATCCTTCTTTTGCAGGATGAAATTAGCACAGTTTTGTGTGTTCCCAGAAATTTAGTAATTGAGTTAAAGCTATTTAAGAGTTAGGATTGAGAAGCTGGTAATAAAAAATATTCAAGGGAACAGGTGGATTAATCTTTTAGAGAATCTTTCTGTGTTCAGAGTAGGGGATTTTATAAAGAGGCAAGTAAAATCAGTGTGAGAGAAATAGATTGGGATCACAGGAAAAGGTTAAAGAATTGTAGGATAAAGAATGGGGACAAAGAGGAGACAGTATACATGAAGAGGTTGGAGTGCAGAAAAAGACAAAGAATGGGAATTTGGAGTCATAAAGTAGAATTTCAGAGTTATGTATCTTATTTGGGGTGATGTGATATAACTAATAACTGGATAGAAATAGAGGTTGTGAAAGTACAAAAAATTTAGGAATTATAATATCAGTGTTTCCAAGGCTGATATGAATATATGTATGTATGTGTATATATATATATATATATATTCAATACAAGTCTTTGAAAATCATGGCAGGCACTAAAGTTACCTAGCAGGTCCTAGAAGAATAATCTGGTAATCCATAGATAAGAGTGAGAGAGAAAAAGAGAGGTCCAGGTGGATTACAAAATTTCAAAGAAGAAAGGCTAACAATGATTTCTTTTTTGGAATGACGCAAAAGCTGCAATGGATAACAACTTCTAGTCCTCCCTGGAAAGTAAAGTTTTAATTTATACTAGGAGGTGTGAGAAGGGTGTTAGAGAATCACGGAATCACTGATTTAGGTCTAGATAGATCAGAAGTCACCTAATCTATTCCTCTTATTTTGCAAATGAAGGAACAATGCCCAGAAAAGTGACATCACTTCTGTAAGGTTCCACAGGTAAGGAAGTGATAAAGCCAGAATGTGAATTTGAGTTCCTAAGTCAATGCCTTTCTCACTGAACAGAGATGTAGGGAAATGTGTATAGAGATCAAGAAAACAGTGGACTGGAGGAGGATGGGCCTAGTGAGGAGTAGAGTTGGTGCAAATAGGTATAAGGGTCTAGGAAAAAAAATAGAGGCATCTAGTTTCTGTCTATAGGATAACACTGTCTCAAAGAGTTGTGGGAGGGAGAACAGAAGATTTAGGTAGGAGGATTGTGTTAGTAGCAGTAAGGGGAAAAGACTAAATTGCTTACCAGATCAATGGTAGCTTGGGGGGGAGCAAAGAGAATTAACTGAACCAAAAATTCTAATTAGAATGTTTGTGGAACATAATGCTGGTATGGTAGTTAGCTGTCTTCAGAGATTCTGGTTCATAGGTAACTCTGGATATCTGGCTAACCTATAGGCGGAAGCTTTTTTGAGGAAGGAAAAGGATGGGATGGAGGTGGTTTGGGGGCTCCATTTCTGGTGGTGCTGCTCTTATTAGTGGGTGGCTGGAAAGAAGTCGAAAAAGACAAATTGGCTGATGATCCTCCCAGGTAGTTTCAAGCCCTCTATTCGGGATTGGATAGAAAGAGTAAAAAATCCCAGAATTTAAGAGCTGGACCTAAGTGGTCATTTAATGCAACCTGTATACAAAAAGCATCTCCACTTTAATATACCCAGCAAGTGTTCATCCAGCCTGTACATGAATATTTACCAGAAGGGAGAACCCACCACCTCTCAAGGCAGCCCATTCCATCTCTGGACAACTCTTAACTGTTAGTAAGTTTTTCCTGACCTTAAACCTAAATTTACCTCTTTGAAACTTCTACTGTTAGTTCTGAGTCTTCTAACACTTCTAAACTTTGTCCGATGCTCTGCACCCTGCTTACTGATCTTGATCACTTTCTCTCTGCTTTTGATTTTTCTGGTCTCCACCTCCCTAGATCTATGGTTTCTGTTTGTTCTTCTATCATATGACTTTCTGAACTTGCTTTTCTGGCAAATGAATAGAACATTATACATCCTTTCTATTCTGCCTTTCTTTTTGCTACTCTTCCATTTGTTGACCCAAGTTAAAATATCTGCCCAATTTCCAAAGTACTCTTAGCCCCTTGGAACAAATAATCCCATTGTCTCCCTTGGTACATAAGAAATAGCCCTTGCCTATCTAGAAGGGACCTTAGGTACATTTTACTCTCATAAATAAGGACTAGACAAAGGATTCTAGGATAAGTGCCAGATGACAGATCCAGGCAATTGTCCAAGTGATTTTTGTAGGAGTTTATGTAGAGACCATTATTGACTAAGGTCCTTGGGGAAGCTTTGTGGCTAAGATGACGTTTGAAATGAATTTGACAAAATTAGGCTATATGTAGGTAGCATGAAGGACATTCTAGGTGGCAAGTTTAATCTTCAGGAGCACGTGCACAGAAACAAAGAAACATTTAGATTAGGAGACTGGGAGACATTATTATTATATTTCCTTTTGGGGAGCAAAATATTGATAGGAAAGTCTGTTGGAAACATCAAAGCACTTTCTAGATAAGAGTTAGAATAATCAGCATAACTGAATTTATCTGCTTTTCTCCAGTGTCGTAATTTTTGTTTGTTTGTTTATTATTTTGTTTATTTAGGAGGCAGATAGGTAGGGCAGTGAATAGAATACTGAACAGAGTCAGGAAGACCTGAATTCAAATCCAGCTATGGATCCTTACTAACTGTGTGAGCCTGGGAAGTCACTTTACCTGTTTATCTCAGTTTCTTCATCTATAAAATAAACATTGATAGCATCTACCTTACTGGGTTGTTTTGAGAGTAAGATGAATTAACATATGAAGTGCTTTATAAATATTAAAGCACTGTGTAAGTGCTCCTTATAATTGTTATTGAAAAGTTGTCATTGGAGATGATGTACATTCAAAATATAGTAGAGGAATACACAGAGAAGTGCCTCATAGTCATGTGGTATATCTCTTTATCTTCTCATTCTAGGTGTGCCAGGATGGCTGCTCCTTGTGAAGCAATCAGCAACTTTACCTTGAATGTTTTTAAAAAAATTGGTGAAGCAGATAACTCACAGAATGTATTTTATTCCCCTCTGAGCCTCTACTGTGCCCTGGCTATGGTCTTAGATGGAGCCAAAGGAAATACTGCTGCACAGATAAAACAGGTACTTGGGACTTAAGACAAACAGACAAAATGAAAAATAACCAAATCATATAAAACTTTTTTATACCTCCCCAAAGCCACACCTCAGAGGAGCTGACCCCCAAAAGAGAGCTTTGTCAATAGTGCAGCAATAGATGATAAATGTATTTTATTCCTTCTGAACCTCTACTGTGCCTTGGCTATGGTCTTAAATGGAGCCAAAGTAAATACTGCTGCACAGGAAAGACAGGTACTTGGGACTTAAGAATACAAACAAATAAAATGAAAAATAATCAAATCATATAAAACTTTTTTATGCCTCCCCAGAGCCACACCTCAGAGGAGCTGATCCCAAAAAGCGAGCTTTGTCAATAGTGCAGCAGCAGTGAAAGAAATGAAATATAGTGTGTGGGTGGTAGATGTGGCTTGTGGTATGCACAGTAGGTATTCCAGGTAGAAATGTCCCTGAAGATATTCTGCATTCATTAATGCAGAATAATAATCATATCTTGCTATAAGGAATAATAAGAGAGCCACTCTGGGGCATGTGGGGGAGGGGGGGTTGTTATAAGAGGAATTGTGGAGGGGAACTTGGGAAATGCAGTAATATTGGGACTGAGTTGGGAAGGGTTTTAAATGTTGAACAGAGATCTATAAAGCCAACAGGGGGCTGTTGGAGCTTTTAGAATGGTGAATGGTGCCCCAAATCATATTTTTAAATTCTTTTAGTTTCTGTAGAACTTTTAGTTGATCTTCCTTTGAGGATTTCTTTTTTGTTTTTAAAGAAAGGAAGACAATACTAAAGCTGTATTTTTTTAAAAACAGGTTCTATCTTTAAATAAAGGTACAGATGTCCATCTCAGTTTCCAGTCTTTTCTAGCAGAAGCTAATAGATCTGGTGGTCAGTGCCTGCTAAGAATTGCCAACCGGCTTTTTGGAGATAAGGCTTATGATTTTATCTCAGTAAGTCTTTTCAATTATTTCTTCCTGTTTCAACTTAACAAAATCAATGAAAAATTTAAGTTAAAGAAGGATGACAGGAGTATCATGCTATTAAAATTTCAGTTTGAAATATTTGAAAAAGTAAGTTACCCTCCTAAGAATACAGTATTATTTTCCTTAAATTTTAAGGATTAATGGAATGATTCAATAGTTATAGTACTATTTGGATTCAAATCTCACCTCTGGTATTTGTTATCTGGACAAGTTATCTCAGTGGACCTTAGTTTCCTCCTCTGTAAAAAGGGAAGGGTTGGACTAGATGCCTTCTGAAAGTTTTCTAGTTCTAAATTTGACCCTGTGATCCTGTAGAAAATAAGTGCATTAATCATCTCATTCTGACTTTCAAATAATAATCTATTTGTTAGAGAAAGTTGGCACATCATTAGTCTTCCTTTGGTGTTCCTGACTCTAATCGTTGCTTTTTAAGTCATTAGTTTTAGTAGTTAAAAACTTAAAAGTTCATTCAAGTCATACATAAATATTTAGGGCCAATTTATGGTGATATATAGGATATATCTGTGACTGCTGTGAAGAACGGTTTCAAAATTTCCTGGCATAAAAGTACATTTATGACATTTAATTTGGGACATTAACATTTAATTGTATTGTTTTTTTCTATTGTTTAGTCTTTTAAGGAATCCTGTCAGAAATACTATCATTCAAATATGGAAAAACTTGACTTTGCTAATGCTCCCGAGGAAGCAAGAAAGCATATAAATAAATGGGTAGAAGAAAAGACAGAAGGTAAGAAATTATGGGCTTTCTTTTTAGTTATTTGAGAGATGATGGTTAACGATTTTGACAAATTTTTTGTAAAGTATAAGAAAGGACTGATTTCTAAGCAATAAAAGAGTAGGCAAAAACCTGTCCATTAAATATTACTGAATTTTCTTTGTTGGAGCAGCTAGATGGTGAAGTAGATAGAGGGTTGCCCCTGAAATCAGAAAGACCTGAGTTTAAATCTGGCCTCAGACAATTAATATTGCCTAGCTTTTTGACCCTGGTTAAGTCACTTAACCCCAATTGACTCAGCATGAAAAAAAGATAGTAAATTTTTTTTTCTTTGTCAGTCTACATGGTATCAATGATACTTCTAAATGTACTAATTAACCTCTAGAATGAATCATTTCCAATTACAATGCATTTCTTTTTTGGTTGAATGATTCAAAGGAATATTCCCAAATTAGGACTGTGAGGCTTCTCATTTTATGAAAATACCTATAGTTTCCTATTCAACTCAACAATGTTACCATATTCTCAATCAAGCAAATGTAAAATCTTATTCTCCTGTCTTTCTGCAGTTTTAAATATATATTTATATTTATACATTATTCATGCTATATATATATTTTGTTCTGATGAGCATATTTAAATTGACTCAGTTTTGCCTTCCTCTAAATTACAAATATGATGAATTGTAAATAGAATACTATTTCAGGGCTATGTTCTTTGAAACCTCACAGAATTATTTTTGTGATAACAAAATATTTCTTTCAACTTATGGTAGAAGGGAGGTTTGGGAATTTCTGGGGGTGGAGTCAAAATAGAGGAGGCCCTCTGCTTGGTCTTTTCATTATTTCCCTCCAAATAACTTGAAAAGTTATCGGATCAACTTCTGGAGTATCAGAACAAACAAAAAGTAAGAGTGAGACATTCTTCCAGCAAAGGATAATTTACAAGGTCAGAAAGAGAGATTGAGACATGGGGATGGAGATTGACTCAGAGCCCAGAATGGTAGAAATGGTGACAGAAGCATCATGTTAAGGGAACCTGGGAACTGGTCAGAAAGAAATTACAAAGGATCCCTATGACAGTACTAAATGCAGGATCAGATACTATTTTAACAACTCCATAGCCTGTATTTCCAAATCATAGCCCAAGGATGAAGAGGAGTATGTTTAGTCAAGAGACAGCAGGAATCCCAAGGAGCAGTAATCATTTCTGGTTCTAAGATATCAGAGACCTGAGGAACAATATTGTTTCTGGTCCCAAGAGAACAGGGATCCTAAGAAGCAGTATTGAATGCAGTCCCAAATATTCAGGAGCCCTTGCAAGTGCAGACCAAAGTGCAGACCAGGGGAGAAGTAACCACACCTCTGTCCACTTCATAACACCTTGGAAACAATGAAAATTTCCAAATCCCCAGAGCTTGCTCTGAAAATAGCTGTATAAAAAAACTTGAGACAGTTCCCTTTCTCATCATTCTGGCAACAGAGCCCAGGTAACATAAAATTAAAAATTAAAACTAGCATGGAAAATAAGCAATAACGCCCAGAGAAAGAACTCTGGGAGATGACTAAAAATCATTACATTGAATTCCCAATCCCTATATTTATGCCCACCTGCATTTTTGATTTCCTTCACAAGCTAATTGTACAATATTTCAGAGTCTGATTTTTTTGTACACCAAAATAACGGTTTGGTCATGTATACTTATTGTGTATCTAATTTATAATATATATTTAACATCTACTGGTCATCCTGCCAGATAGGAGAGGGGGTGGGGGGTAAGAGGTGAAAAATTGGAACAAGAGGTTTGGCAATTGTTAATGCTGTAACTGTAATGTAATGTAATGCTGTAATTGTTAATGCATATAACCTGTAAATAAAAGGCTATTAAATAAAAATAAAAAATTTTTTAAAAAAAGGAAAATAAGTAATAGCCAAAAAAAAAAAAAAAAAAACTGATCATAAAAGGCTGAAAATCAAGACACAAAGTCAGAAGTCAAAACAACTATGAGCAAAACTTTAAAAAAATTAATTGAATACAATCCCAATAAAATTCCTCTCGGAGCTAAAGAATAATTTTCAAAATCAAATGAGGGTTATAGAGGAAAAATTAAGTAAAAAAAATGAAAGCAAAGAAAAACTTATTAAAAGACAATAGGATGGTATATGAGGCATCAAAAAAAAATGCTGACCAATTTCCATAATGGATATTGATCAAAAATTTTAAATAAAATAGTAGTTATTTAGAGTATAAATAAGATAAGTAAAATTATATATATATATATTGCTGTAATCTCCTTGTTACTATGATAATAATAATTATCAGAGCTTTTCTATATTAGGGAAACTATATAATTGATCATGTCAATAATAAAGCAACAAAAATCATATGATTAACTCAATAGATGGAGAAAAGGCTTTTGACAAAATACAATATCCATTTCCTATTAATATCACTAGAAAGCAAGTGAATCAATGGAGAAATTCTTAAAATGATAAATATCCAAAACCAAAGTGAAGCATGACAATAGGAATAAACTTGAAGCCTTCCCAGTATGATTCTCACTCATCAGTATTGTCTTAGAAATGATAGCTATTACAGTAAGAAAGGAAAAAAAGAAGGAATAAAAATATGCAATGAAAAAACAAAACTTACTACTTTTTGCAGATAATATGATGGTATACTTAGAGAACTCTAGAAAGTCAGCAAAAAAGTAATTGTACAAATGAACATCTTTAGCAAAGCTATAAGATAAAAAATAAATCCAAATAACTCAGCAGCATTTCCCTATTCTCCCCAAAAAACTGAACAGAAAGAGATAGAGAAATTCCAGTTAAAATTGCTGCAGACAAAATAAAATACTTGGGAATCTTATCCATCAAGACAAACCGAGGGACTATATTAATACAGTCACAAAATACTCCATTCAAAGTCAGTTCTAAATAATTAGAGAAATACTAATTGTTTAAGGGTAGGCCAAGCCAATATAATAAAAAATGACATTTATACCTAAATTAATTTACTTATTTTTGTGACACTTATTTAATATCATACCAAATGAACTACCAAAAATTATTTTATAGAGCTAGAAAAATAATCAAATTCATGTGGGTGGACAAAAAGTCAAAAAAAAACAAAATTAAGGGAAGAAATGAAAAAAAAAAAAAAAACTGTGAATGATGAAGACCTAAAAGTACATGATTCCAAAATATCATGTTCTTGAAAACAATCTGGTTCTGGGTAAGAAATAAAGTGATGGATTAGTGGAATAGATTAGATACACAATAAACAATAGTAAGATAAATCCAAGGCTTTGGAATGAGAACTCAGCATTTAAAAAAAAAATCTGGGAAAACTGGATAGCAGTTGGAAAGTAACTAGGAGTAAGATCTATGTCTCATAGTGTGTATCAAGATTAAGTCAAAATGGATAAATGATTTAGACTTCAAGGATGATATTATGGGCAAATCAGATGAACACAGAAAAATTTACCTGTCAGATTTATGCATAAGGGAAAAGTTTGTGACCCAATAAGAAATGAAAAAGATTATGGAAAGTAAAATGAATGATTTTTATTCCATGAAACTGAAAACCTTTTGCACACAAAAAAAACAAAAAGAAATCAACCAAAAAAACAAAAACACCTCAGCATCCATAATGCTAAATTATAATCAAAGCAGAATATTTGGGAATTTTTTTTTACAGCAAGTTTCTCTGAGCTCTATAAGGGCTCATTTCTCAAAGGTAAAGAGGACTGAGCCAAGTTTATAAAAGTGAGAGGCAATTGATAAATATTCAAAGGTCATAAACAAGTTTTCAGAAGAAATGAAAGCTGTCACCTTTTAAAAGTGCTCTAAATCGCTATCAACTGGAGAAATGCAGATCAAAACAACTCTGAGATGCTACCTTATAGGTGTCAGATTGGCTAACATGATAGAAAAGGAAAATAACCAATTTTGAAGGAAATGTGGGAAAATAAGGACACTAGTATACTGTTGGTAGAGTTGTAAACTGATCCAGGAATTTTGGGGAATGCTCTGAAACTATACTCAAAGAACTATAAAACTCTGCAAACTCTTTGATTCAGCAAAAACACTACTAAGTCTGGATGCCAAAGAAATAAAAGGGGAAAAGAACCTATATGTATAAAAATATAACAATTTTTTTGGTAGTCAGAAATTGAAGGAGTGCCCATTAATTGGGAAATTACTAATGGCATATGATTGTAACAATTCATTACAATCAAAACAAACATTACTAATCAAAACAATGATCCAAGACAATTCCAAAAGACACAGGATGAAAAAATGCTAACACATCCAGGGAAGGACTTAGAAAATTTGAATTCAGATTGGAGTAATCTTTTAAAAATTGATTTTTCTTATTTTTTTGTCTTTTCTTTTGTAACATGGCTAATATAGAAATGTTTTGCATGACTTCACATGGATCATCAATATAAAATTGCTTATCTTTTCAAGGAGGGAGCAAGTAGAAGGGGGAGGGAGAGAATTTGGAAATTCAAAATTTTGTAAAAATTAATATGATGTATTTGCATGTAATTGTGAAGTATTTAGTGAAATAATATATATGTGTATTTGTGAGTGTATATGTATGTATGTATATATGGAAAAAGTCATAGCAACAAAAAAAGAAAAGTATTGGAGTCAGAAAACCTAAATCCAAGATTTGCCACTTACTAGCTCTGTGAATTTGAACAAATCTCACTTTCCCAAGTCTGCTTCTTTATGCATATCAAAAACCTCATGGAGTTTTTGTGAGTCTATATGAGATGCTAGATGCTAACACTTTTTTTGTTGTAAAGAGAATTTTTCTTTAAGATTCTTAATGAAAGCAGGGATGCTATATATTTGAAAATGTTTTTTTCTTGCCAGCTAATCATAGTATTCAGAGGTGTTTTTGTTATTACATCAAAATAAGAAAAGACCAGTATATATATTTTTTCCTAGATGACATTTAATGGAGACATATTTGCAGACCATATTGCTGCTAGGTAGTGTTATGTGAAGGTGAATGATTATACTTGACTAAATTGTAAAGAATGAAACCCAAACCCCACTTAGTGTATTTCTTAACAGATCATATAATCACTGTTATGATACTAATGATGAAGAGAAGAAGAGCTGACGGAGGAGGCTAACTAGAACTATTTAGGGTTTGAAAAATACTGTATGTATATATATATATATATATATATATATGTATGTATGTTATTTTATTTGTTTTAGATGCGATTATGCTACATCTATGCTAACTTTAATCTCTAATGTTCTAATACAGGTAAAATTGTAGAACTGCTAGCTAATGATTCTGTTGATCCACTGACTTCTCTAGTACTTGTGAATGCCATCTATTTCAAAGGAAGATGGCAAAAACAATTTGACAAATTCAAGACAACAGAACAGATGTTCAAAATCAGCCAGGTAAGTGGCAATATTTCACTGTCTTGGGATCTCATGGACAACTGGGACAATGGCAAGGATTCAGCATATTCCCTTTGTTTCTTAAGTTAGGTAAAGGGCTAAAAACACACAGCTTTAAAAAAAAAAAAAGCTTCTTTTCTTTAATTAACTCTTCTTCCTCTTCCATTCTTGTCTTTCTCCCTCAAGAGGGCTTTCCTTCCATCTTGTCTCTCTCTCTTCTGATATAATAAAGAGTTCAATTTTAAAGCTCAAGGCTCTTTCGTTTCACGTGTTAGCCCAGCCAGTTTCTTCACTTCAAAACCTTAGAATGTCTTATTACAGGAGCCTCTGGAAGACAGCTTCTTTGCCATTTATGTATGTTTACTTTCTTATAAATTTGCCATGATAAATCATAGAAGAAGAAAGCATTCTCCTATATTTGTGTTTTTCAGTTTGGAAACAATTTTTACCCTAAGGACATATGGAGGAAATTATAAGCAAGACAAACCTAAGAGAAATATAAAAACCCTTTTTGGAAAGATTTATTTTTCTCCGTGAAGATATTTCTATCTGATCTACCATTACACACACACACACACACACACACACACACACACGCGTGCGCGCGTGTGTGTGTGTGTATATATATATATATATATATATATATATGTAAACCATTATTATTATACCATTATCAAAGTTATTCTATTTTGAGGAGTCTTTTGGTAGCTTCCTGAAAAAATGATATATTCTCCTTCGATCTTTTGTTCTAATTTTATCATAGTTTATCAGTGACCTAAGAAGTCTGTTTTCTTTTCTATCAGTCTCTGAACTTAAATTTTTCCTTTCCTTTACTCAACTATACTTTCTCTCACCCATCCCCATCATCCCCTAGTAGGGTTATTCTTCAGTCTTTTTTTCTATATATTCTGATATAATAAAGATATTAACAACCTTCAGCTCAGAGGCTAGAAAAGCATTTAAGCTTCTCATTTTACAGAACAGACCAGAAATACAAAAAGACTTAGAGAAGTGAGAATAATGTGAGTTAATATCATTAGGTAATAAAAAATGTAACAAAGGGTAGACTTTGTTGGATGTTTTTATATATGCATATATGCATGTGTGTTTTTTATATAGGTGTGTTATGTGTACACATCCACACATATACATACATGCACATACATACCCAGAAACCCAGAGAAGGCATTATTCATGTGAATACTTTTCTGTTAACTATCAAACAACTGTTAATACCTCATGTTGCAAGGAATAAACAAAATTTTATGAACAAAGAAGTTTTTTCTATCAATATACTCAGAAACTCTATTATCTTTTTTTTTTTTTTAAATAACTTTTTATTGACAGAACCCATGCCAGGGTAATTTTGTACAACATTACCCCCTTGCACTTCCGATTTTTCCCCTCCCTTCCTCCACCCTCTCCCCAAGATGGCAAGCAGTCCTATACATGTTAAATAGATTATAGTAGATCTTGGATACAATATATGTGTGCAGAACCGAACAGTTTTCTTGTTGCTCAGGGAGAATTGGATTAGAAACTCTATTATCAATGGTAAAAAGTGACATAGGAGGTAGTGAGTAAGGTTTTGGACGTCAGTTGAAGATGAGATATGATAGGAAATATCATTACATAATAATTAGAATTGTGAAAGCACTTCTGAGATTAATATATCTATTTTCTGTGAACTAACTTAACTAGGCAGATGTATTAGACACAGATTAACTCAGAGCAAACAGGCATATTAATCTCGGGGGTATTTCCACAGGGCCTGTATCAAATTGCTTAATGTCTTAGGAAGAATGGAGACAGTGGGAGAAAATTAGGAACTTATACTTTTATTTTAAAAAGAATGTTACCATGGAGCCTGAATGAGATTGAAGCATAGTTTTTGTTTGTTTGTTTGTTTGTTTTTTACCATTTTTTGTTTGTTTCTTTGCTTTTTATTTCTTGTGGTATTTTTCCCTTTTGGTCTGATTTTTCTTGCATAATATGACAAAAATGGAAATATGTTTAAAAGGATTGCACATGTTTAACCTATATCAGCTTGTTTGCTGTCTTGGGGTAGAGGGAGTTAAGGGCAAGAGGGAGAAAAAGTTTGGAGCACTAAGTTTTACAAAAATGAATGTTGAAAACTATCTTATTTGTTTGGAAAAAAACATACTATTGAGAAAGGAAAAACAAAAAAGAATGTTAAAAATTCTTTATGTGTAATTGGAAAAAATAAAATACTATTTAAAGAAAAAAGTTCTAGAGTACCTAAACAAAACAAAAAACAATCCATTTAATACAACATGTTCCAAACAATATACAATACACATATGAGGGTTTGGAGACAGAGAAAGGTAAGGGCTAGTTTCTTGTCTCACTTTCCCTATCACCATAAAAAAGATGTATTGGCTAGGTAAGTCTTATGAGTAGGAATAGTGTGTTTTGAGTGGGATAAAAGGTTCTAGAATTTTTTTTTAAACTATGGCTCACCCAGTTTGGTGACATGAAATTCCTTTTACTTGGGGCAATGTTTTTTATTACACTGTCAGATGAAACAAATTATTAATGCAATTTGAATTCACACTGAAGAGTAACTGAATATTTGGTTGTGGATTTGGCTCAATTTTGAGCCTTTCTTGTTTTTACAGGAAGAAGACAGGAGAATACTGAGTATTTTAATTAAGAGAAGTTCTGAAGAAACAAAAAGGAAACTTAGGGACTTTTGGAAATCCTGCTTTGGTCTTAGAGATATTTTTATTTATTTAAGCCTGCCAGGAGCAACTCTTAATTCACACGAAAGCATAAAAGTTGCAATTTTCTATAGATAAATGTAGTCAATTTCCATCTGAAGAAACAAATTCCTGGGGATGAAGAAATCACTCTGTAAATATTTGTTTTATGCCATATGAGCTAGGATCATATAAAAATGCCACCTCTTTTAGAAAGTTGTGTTTATTTTCTCTGCCCCCTTCAGCTGCTCTGGATTCACTTTCATGTGCATTTTTTTTCCTTTTAGGAGAAGCTGAAACTAGTGCCAATGATGTTTTTGAAGTCTACATTTAGCACGACTTACATAGGAGAAGTGTTTACCAAGATCCTAGTTCTGCCTTATGCTGGAGGACAAATGGACATGATCATTTTGCTTCCAGATGAGAACACAGATCTAACAATGGTGAGATAAGTAATATGGTGGGTACCTACTTCCAGAGAATTAAAAAAAAATCAATTCAGAGTTCTAAGCATATTACATCTAAATTTTGGTTTTAATAATACAGACCTTTAAAAATGTCTTATATGACTAGGCCAGTGACTGAAGGTTACATGGATTTCTTTGTATGTATTATATCATAAGAAGGGTGTAGGATATTAAAAGAAGTGGGGGAGAGAAAGAGCCCTTATTATTTAGGAACAGGGACTGACAGTGGAAGGTTATAGCAGCAGGACACACATGAAGCTAGGGGTAACCAGAGAGCCTCTATTAACATTTCAGGGTCTGGAATTGCTACAGGGAAAGGGGAGTTGATTTCCAGAACCTGCTATTGTGGGTGGATAGAACAGAATGGGAACCACATGTATAAAGCTGGAGATGCGATAGGGAATCAATGTGACTTAGATTAGAGACATGTAAAGAAAGCAGCAAGCACAGAACAGGTTGCCTTTGATTGCTTCAAAGCTCAGAAAGACCAATGACTGATTTTCAGTCTGGTTAAGATGAGCTCCTGTCATGACTAGGACCCACCCCAGTTTTGTAAATCCATAGTACAAGTAAAGCCCAGAATAAAGCCATGTTGAGTGTAGCCTTGCTGATTGAAAAGTCAGTATTTACCTACCCAGAAATCATGGACCTTCTTTGAGCCAGTTTCCCCATCTGTAAAATGGAAGTAATCTCTGCCTGAAATAATTCAATAATTCAATTATTGCTGTGGGGGATGAAGAGTGAATGAGATAATGTGTGAAAGTGCTTTGAAAGCTACAGAATGCTAGTGAAGTTTAAGAATAGAAGGTAGTAAAGGAGGATTAAGAGAGTGAGATCTGCTTCAACAAGGAGATGAACCAAATCAGTTCCAATAGAGCAGTGATGAATTGAACCAGCTACACCCAGCAAAAGAACTCAGGGAAATGAGTGTGAACCACCACATAGAATTCCCAATCCCTATATTTTTGCCTACCTGTATTTTGGATTTCCTTCACAGGTTAATTGTACACTATTTCAAAGTCCGATTCTTTTTGTACAGCAAAATAACTGTTTGAACATGTATGTATATGTATATATATATATATATATATATATATATAGTATTTAATTTATACTTTAACATATTTAACATGTATTGATCAACCTGCCATCTAGAGGAGGAGATGGGGGGAAGGAAGGGAAAAGTTGGAACAAAAGGTTTTGCAACTGTCAAAGCTAAAAAATTACCCATGCATATATCTTGTAAATAAAAAGCTATAATCAAAAAAGAGAGAGGGTGAGATCTGCTTTCTGAGCTGAACTAAGAGGATGTGGATTGTTTTAAGTAATAAGGTTGTGCGATGGGGAAAGCAGAGGAAAGAAAAAGCCTGTACTTGGAGTGAGGGTCCAAGACCTTGATTGGAATTCTGGCTCAACCTCTTATAACTTGTGGGACCTAAAGCAACCTCAGTTTTCTCAATCTGTAAAATGGTCAGATATGCTGAATGATTTCTAAGGTCTCTTTCAGCTCTGACTATAAGGTCCACTGAAGGAAATTACAAAAAAAGAGAAGTATTAGTCTCTATTTGATTGGGGTGTGTGTGTGTTTGTATGTGTTTGTATATGTGTGTGGTGTGTGTGTATGTATGTGTGTGTGTGAGAGAGAGAGAGAGAGAGAAAATGAATGAGAATATGTGTGTGTGTGTGTACATTTACTACTTTCCTAACTTTTCAAGTAGCTCCTTGGGGGTAGCATAAACTTTCCTTTTATATCTTCCACAGCTAACACAATAACCTTGCTTATAGTAAGTAGTGAAGGAATATTTGTCTAATTAAGTTATATCCTTTGGGACTTACAACATACAATTCTTTTTATTTCTAGTTAGAAAGAAATCTTACTTCTGAGAAATTAACAGATTGGATAAATCCAGACAGAATGGATGAAATGGAGACAGAAGTTTTCCTTCCCAGATTTAAATTGGAGGAAAACTTAGACATGGAATTCATTCTTCGAAAATTGGGCATATCAGATGCCTTTGATGGATCCAAAGCTGACTTTACTGGGATGTCAGCCAGGAATGACCTGTATCTATCCAAGGTTGTACACAAGGCTTACGTGGAAGTTAATGAAGAAGGCACAGAAGCAGTTGGTGCCTCTGCAGCAGTCATGAGCAACCGTTGTGCAAGATTTACTCTACAATTCATAGTTGACCATCCTTTCCTGTTTCTTATCCGAGATAAAAGCTCAAAAAATATTTTGTTTTTGGGCAAAGTGACCTCTCCATAGAGCGATCACTTATTCTTGATTGGGTCTTTACCCTCATGTTGTTTACCTTTGTTTCACCCAGATTCTGATGTGCCTATAATCACAAAGGTTTTTTTTTTTTTTATCAACACGTGATAATAATCCAAAAGTAAAATTCTTTATGGGCAATTCTGTACCTGAGATTGCTTATGTATGCTTTTGTGTATTTTTAACTCTTAAAGCTGTAATTTCCAAAGTGTGTGCCAGATACCCTTATTTGAGAACAAAGGTAAGACTAGAAGCCAATGTTCCCTAGTGCATTTCATGATCAGTTTTTGTTAATGAAATTGGATACTAATAGAACCTCTTGTCTGTCCCTATTACTATGCCTTACTCCTCTGCTTACACTCTAGTTCAGAAAGTATTGTCTGTCAACTTTGTTTCTCGACAAGCACATTGCTTATCATCTGACCCCAATATTCTGCCCCATCTTCACTCTGACACTACATCCTCTGTCTCTTCTACTGGGTTCAAAGGGAAAACTAAATGTTACTATTTTCTATTCCTTTGTCAATAAGGCAGACACCCAGTCCTATTTTCTTTTTCTTTTAGAAGAGGAGGTGGAAATTAAAATGGAATGCTAGGAGTCTGGGGAACAGGTTTCATGAATTCACGAGGAATATCTCTGGGAACAAAACCTTTTAGGAACCTCAAGAAAAAGTCCAAATATTGAAAGTTCCAGTTGAATTTAATCTCATAGACTTACACGAACTGATGCTGAGTGAAATGAGCAGGACCAGGAGATCATTATATACTTCAACAACAATACTATATGATGACCAGTTCTGATGGACCTGGCCATCCTTAGCAATGAGATCAACCAAATCATTTCCAATGGAGCAGTCATGAACTGAACCAGCTATGCCCAGAGAAAGAACTCTGGGTGATGACTGAGGTTCACACTATCCATCTATATTTCTTCCCCTCCACCAATTGAGGTTTTTATTTCTTTTAAATACTAGCCTTCATGTCATAGATCCTTCTTTCTCAAGGACTTCCAGTGCCTAGGAGAATCTTCCATATCACTGTGCCTGGGGTGATAGAGAATTAAGCACATATGCTGACATTCCCTTGTCTGTCTCAGTCCATCTCAGTTCATAAACTTTCTTATCTCCTATGAAAGCATCATAATTTCACATCGGCTTCCCTCTGGAATGACTACATTTGAGACTGCACAAACACTCAAAGATGCTCCTTCTATGATACTGAATTCTAAAATTCCTACCTATCTCTAATTCAGCCTCAATCCTTCTAAACTAGTCTTGGTTCTCAATTCTCAGCCTCCCTATTTCTGTAAGGCACTACTACCCTTACAATCCCCAGGCTCATAAACCTGGCGTTATCTTCATGCTCCCCCACCCCACATATCCAGTCACTTGCAAAAATCATGCTTTTTTGCTACTGTGACATCTCATATTTGCCCCCTTCTTCTATTCACACAAGTACTACCTTAGTCCCAGCCTTATCACCACTTGCTAAAATTATTATATATAGCTTCCTCTTCATTATTGGGTATCACATCATCCCATTCCATCCTACCCCTTGTTGCTAAAATAATTTTCCTTAAAAATAGATCTGACCAAGTGACTCTCCTACCTGTAATGAATAAATAATTTTGAGAGACAAGAATACTGAATAAACAATTTTTATCTACCACTGCTAGCAAATAGGTTAACAAAAGGGGCACATTTGTCCTTTTAATAACTCATAAAATTTTCAATACTTACAAAGCCTTTGGAAAAGGAGGTACAACTGAGGGTAGAAATCAGCTCTGGTTAACAAGTTATAAGAAGAATGAAAAATGTAATGAGAGGTAGACTCATTTTAATAAGAAGCTGGGGAACTGTAATTGATCACTTAGTTTTGATCAATGAGAATTATCTGTATACATATCAACTTTCTGATGATACGAGAAGACAAAAGGGAAAATCCACATTTCCCCAGGTCCAAGTAAGACACAATGGGCCAGAATCTATCAATTTACCTAAACTCAAAATTTCTTTACTTTTTGAATTGATCTGAGTTTCCCTCTCAATATCAGACCTATGCTTCAATGGCTTCCTGAATAACCTACAAGGGCTGATTTCTGAATAAAGAAGTAGAAAAGGGCGGGGGGGGGGGGGGAGAAACCTTTAATTGATACATGATTATTTCTCTCATATTCAATCAGCTTCAGTGACTTCCTGTGGTCTCTAAGATTAAGTACAAACTCCTCTGCTTAGCTTATAAAATCCTGTCTCCAACCTATCTTTCTAGCTGTTTTCAAATAATTCTCCATAATATTCTGATTCAGATTCTCTTTCTCACATATATATCACTCCCTCTCTAATTTCCATACCTTTACATTAGCCATATATGCACCTAGATTGCAATCCGCTTTACCTCTGCCTCATAGCTTCCTTTTCTTCCTTTAAGATATAGCTTACCAATTTGGAACTATGCTCAAAAAGTTATCAAACTATGCATACCCTTTGATCCAGCAGTATTTCTAAAGAGATCCTAAAGGAGGGAAAGGGACCCCCATGGGCAAAAATGTTTGTAGCAGCCCTTTTTATAGTGGCAAGAAACTGATCCACTCAGTTTCCAGTTTCTTTTGCTTCTCTCTCTCTTTTTTTACTGGTTTGACTTGATTTTTATTGTGCAGCCTGTTAATTATAATAATCTGTATGCATATATTGGATTTAACATATATTTCTATCATGTTTAACATGTATTGGACTACTTGCTATCTAGGGGAGGGAAGGGAGAGAAAAATGGAACACAAGGTTTTGCAAGGGCTAATGTTGGAGAATTGTCCACACATATGTTTTGAAAAATAAAAAGCTTTAATAAAGAAATAAGATATAGCTCACATAACCATCTTTATGAACCATTTTTTGATTCCCTTCAATTGAGTGTTCTCCCTTCTAAACTATATTGTATTTGCTATTTTGTTATTTTATTTATTATCTTTACATTTATTTTGTATGTATTTCTATATATTCTTGTCACCCCTAAAATATAAATTTCTTGTGAATAGGGGTTCTTTCATTATTTGTATTTCAATATCTGGCACATAGTGGGCATAAATGTTAATTGATAGTTCTTCCTTCACCATCTTCTTAGCCTGATATCTGTGTTCTGACATCACTTTGAAGTATATATTATCCTCTATTCTAAATCCCTTATATTATGGATTTTCCTTCTTTACGAAGCTCCAAACCTGAGTTACCTTCTCCATACTTACTTGTGTGATGAAAAAATCATATAATTGTGCCATCTTAAATTTTATGTGATCTTATTTCAATTAGGCTTTCACTGAAACATGACAATGATTTTATTATGAGAGGCAGCTAGGTAACACAGAGAATAGACCAATGATCCTGGAGTCATGAAGCCTTGATTTCAAATTTGGTGTCCAATACTTCATGATCCTGAACAAGTCACCCTCTATCTGCCTCAGTTTACTCAACTATACAATGAGAATAATGACAGCACCTAACTCTCAAGAGTTATTGTGAAGACCAAATGAGAGATTTCTTGTGTTTTAGCACATTGTTTGATACAGTAATAGATGTTTATTAAATAGTTTCTTCTTTCTTTGACTATAGTACTTCACATAGTGACAAGTATACATCTTTGATTTTTTCCTTAATATATCTAATTTTTCCTTCAGAAGGAAAATAGAGATTCCCAAAATCTATACCTCAAAATCACTATAGTATACCCCTTTCTCTTCTCCAATTATTTCAGTCTCTGAGGAAAAGGTAATCTTTCTTACCAAGGCCAATTCTTTTACTTATACATTTGATTTCATCTCTTCCTCTCTAGAGGTTTGCTCTCTCAGTCATGCTCTCCTTCCCCCTTTTTTCATTTTACATCTTTTATTGTTTCCTGGATCATATAAATAAATCTCAGTGACCCCATCTTTAAAAGTGTTTCACTGGATCTGCCCATTCCTTCAAGCTATCTTCCTTTATTTCTTCTCTCTTTTCATAGTCAAACATTTAGGAAAAGTCATCTATGGATATTGCCTCTTTCTATATCTCTCACTATTCAATCTCTTATAGTCTGACTTCTGAATTTGCTATTAGGTTAAAACTATTCTCCCTCTTTTTCTTCTCTGTCTTTTTCACACACACACACACACACACACACACACACACACACACACACACACAAATACACACACATTAGTTAAAGTAAGGGACTAGAGCAGAATCGATTATGCTTTAGCTAAAGTAAAAAGGCAGAATTACATGAACTGAAATTAGCAGAACCAGAAGATCATTATACATGACAAGATTATTATGTGACCAATTCTGATGGACATGAATCTCTTCAACCATGAGATGATTCAGGCCAGTTCCAGTTGTTCAGTCATGAAGAGAGCCATCTACATCCAGAGAGAGGACTGTGGGAACTGAGTGTGGTTCACAACATAGCATTTTCATTCTTTTTATTTATTTGCATTTTATTTTACTTTTACTTTTTTTAACAGGTTTGATTGGATTTTTCTTGTGTGGCATGATAATTGTATGAATATGTATGCGTATATTGTATTTAACATATATTTCTATCATGTTTAATATGTATTGGACTATTTGCCATCTAGGAGAGATCATGGGGGGGTGGGTATTGGAACACAAAGTTTTGCAAGGGCTAATGTTGAAGAATTGTCCATGCATATGTTTTGAAAAATAAAAAGCTTTAATGAAAAAAAGAAAAGAAAAAAAAGGCAAAAGTAGCAATCATGATCTCAGACAAAGCAAAGGCAAAAACGGATCCTTAAAAGTGACAGGGAAGAAAACTACAGGCACTAAAAACAATGAAGTAATATCAATACTAAATATATATGTGCCAAATGGCAAAGCAGCCAGATTCCCAAAGGAAAAATTAGTTATAGAAGGAAAGAAAGAGTGAAATACTGGGAGAACTCAACTTTCCCTTTACAGAAGTAGATTAGCCATAAAATAATCTCCTTTGTTAAGGAGATGAATAGCATTTCAGAAAAGTTAGTTTTGATTTACCTGGGGAGAAAATTGAATGGCAAAAGAATATACCTTTTGCTCAGCTATACATGGCCCTTGAATGAAAATTGAACATTAAAATTAAACATTAGAAACCTCACAATGAAATGCAGAGGAACAGAAATATTAAACATCCTTCTCAGACAGTAATATAAAAAATTATATCCAATAAAGAATTATCAAAACATAGATTAAAAACTAATTGGAAACTAATCTAATCCTAAAGAATAAGTGGGCCAAAAAGCAAATTATAAAAACATTCAATAATTTCATTAAAGAGAACAATGATGAGACCACATACCAAAATTTATGAGATGCAACCAAAACAATACTTAGGGTAAAATATCTCTAATACATCAGTAAAAGAGAGAAAGATGAAATCAATGAATTGGGTATGCAACTTAAAAAAAACAGAAAAAAATATTCAAAATTCCAAATTAAATATCAAAATGAAAATTCTGAAAATCAAAGGTGAGATTAATAAGGTTGAAACAAAAAACCATTGAAATAAATAAAACCAAGAGCTAATGTTATAAAAAAAATGGCTAAGTGTTTGGTTAATTTGATTTTTTAAAAAAATATATTAATACAGAAAATTGAAAGGATGAATGTACCACAAATTAAGATAAAATTAAAGCAATTAAGAGTTATTTTGCTCAATTATATGAAAGTAAAACTGATAACCTAAGTGAAATAGATGACTATTTACAAATAAATATACCACAGGGAATGAAAAACAGCCCTACTATGTGTCAAATGTATGTTGCTGCTGCTCTTACTCTAGTAAGAAAAGCATTTCCAAAAGTTATATTATTACATTACATGGATGATATATTGGGATGTGCACCTGAGGAACAAATGTTAGAAGCATGTCTACAAAAGACCATAGAAACAATAAGGTACTACAAATTGCACATAGCTCCAGAAAAAATTCAAAGACATGCTCCTTTTCAATATTTAGGATATGAAGTATATCCTAAGGTGCTCACAGTACAAAAACTTTCCTTAAGAACAGAGAAGTTAAAGACCTTAAATGACTGTCAGAAATTGATAGGAGATATACAATGGATATGTCCAGTGTTAGGCTTGACTACCTATCAGTTACAACCATTATATGACATTTTAAGGGAAAACAGTGCTTTAAACTCACCACTTAAGATATCTCATAAGTAAAACTAATGATATAAAGACCTCATCTAAAAATTCATGCAACATTTCACATCTGTATCATATCTCCCAATATTGGATACCACTATTAGAGCATGATTTTGTAATTTTATATCATGGATTCCTTTGGCAGTCGGTGAAACCTAGGGACCCCTTCTCAAAAAAGCATTTTTAATTTAAAAGTGTTTTAAAATAAAATACATAGAATTAAAGAGGAAAACAAGAATGTTGCATTGAATTATCAAAATATATTAAAGAGTTCACAAAAAACAGACTAGGATCCCATTGCCTAAAATGTATTACTGCCAGCTCAACTCTTTCCTTTTCCTTCATATTGAATTTTACCTCTTCTTTTATCTCACTAATTCAGGGACCAAATTATGAACTGTCTAATCTACCTATCTCACATACTAAGAAGTACGTGAAGAAGATTATTAGCCTCAGGTGGAACACATACACTCACAATTATATAGATGTTATTCCTAAAGCTAAAAATTTCTTGGTCCCATAGGCTGGCAAGTGGATCCTTGCAAAATTTCTTAAACTCTACAAAAGCTTCCCTCTAGACATGGTGCCTTCAGATCAGGAAAGGATGTTGTGTTGGCTGCTGGCCAGCCTTAGCCAGTCTCTGGTAAAACCAGATGTTCTGCAGTTGAGCTCCACCCTCCTGGGCACATCTTATAGCACATAGCACTTATGTTATCTCATTTATTCCTCATGGAAAAAAATATTGTAAGATTGGCATTATTGTTGCCAGATTTAATAGAGCAGGAAATTGAGCTTCAAAGAGAGATTTCTTGGTGGCCATTCAGCTAATAAATTAAGTGACATCTTATTTGTGTCTTCTAGCAGTTTTTTCCATCACACCACCCTGCATTTGGCGCACAAAATCAACATCCGTCCCTCTGACTCAGCCTCCCTCAGTTCTAAGTAATACTTAGCACGAAGTACTCTACTTCCTTCCCTCCACCTCTCACGCCAAGAGTAGCAGCAGCATCTGCAAGATCTCAAGCAACTGTCTGGGGGATTAAGTGGACCATAGCATCGGTGGTGGCGGCAGCAGCAGCAGCAGCACCAAGAATACTGGTATAGTAGAGGGGAGAGTCAATCACTTGGCTCTCACACCTGGACATCTCCTTCCTTGATCTATTATAACAGTTCTGGGAGAGGAAGGGAGGGAATGATCTATAGGTTGAACTGAGTGATTGAGAACAAGGAGGAAGGGAAATCAGTGTTGGGAGTGCAAGAAAAACAGGAAGAGTGCAAGAAAAACTAAAGCAGGGTAGTTTGTGGGTTTATAGTATTAGGAATCCTCCTCCTCCCTCTTCTGCATAGTAGCTCTAGATGACCACCCATTTGGTCTATACATGGTGACTATCAAGCAAGCTTGGGAAGGAGCCAAGGGTTTTGCTTACTTTGAGATTTTCCGTTTATTTTGTTTAGTTCTGGCTGTGATTACATTGAACTGGATATTCTTTTACTTTGGAAGTTCTTTTTGGTTTCATATGATGGTTGAGAGTAAGATGTATAATTTTTAGGGACTTTAAATATTAGGCTATAGAAGAGAGCAAGGAGAGAACATTTGGAAAATAGACCCTCTAAAGTTCTCCCCACCTGGGTTCTCTCACTTCTATAGAGTTGTACTTTTGTGTGGTCCAAATAAATGGAGGGGAAGTGAATTAACATATCTATCTATCTATCTATCTATCTATCTATCTATCTATCTATTGTCATCTTGAAGAGAAGAGAATAAAAATATCTACCTACATATATGTATATATAGACACATGCATACAAACATATATAGAATATATATACATATATACCCCCTACCATGTGCCAAGCACTTTAAAAATATTATCTAATTTGACCTTATAACAACCTTAGGAGGTAGGTGCTATTATTGTACCCATTTTACAATCCAGAGTCAAACAGCTGATAACTATCTGAGGCCAGATTTGAATATGGGTTTTCCTGGCTCCAGGCTCAGTATATTTACTTTACAAGTCCTGTGGTTCTGGAGATCTTTATTCAGGGGCTTTCTGACCACTTGGTTGAGATACTCTAAAGAGGATTGCCTTAGGGACTCTTCTTGTCCTTGTTCTGTTTAAGCATGTACTAACATTTTCATGATTCTGTGATTCTAGACAATAGAATTAGAATCCCCAAAGAATTTACTATGTTTTACTGATTGACCAAATCTAGTAGCATAAATTGTAACAGACTTAAGTATTAAATACTATACTTGAATTTAAAACCCCCCCCAAAAAATTAGAATAAGAATGAGACTATAAATGTGTAAAACTCCATTTAATGTTGCAGTTGCTTGATAGATAGATTTATTTCACTGAATTTTTCTTTATTATTCTTTGTTATAAAGGATCTCTTTCTGGGAAGAGAGGAAGGGGGAAGGGAAGATGATATTTTGCAAAAATGAAGGTGATGTTAAAAACAAAATATCTTATTTAACATCTACTGGTCATCCTGCCATCTGGGGAAGGGGATGGGAAGAAAGATGGGAAAAATTGGAACAAGAGGTTTGGCAATTGTCAATGCTGTAAAGTTACCCATACATATAACCTGTAAATAAAAGGCTATTAAATAAAAAAAATCTATAGAAAATTATAAAAAGTATAAGATGGGGAAGACAAATTTTGTCTTGTCTTCCCCATGACTAAATAATAGTCTATATTTTAAAAACTTTTTAAAACTTTCAAAATTTGTCTTTCTTAGTACATAGTGAGTTTCCTGAGATACAAAGTGAAGTTGAATGCCCATTTGTTAAGAATGTTATGGACTAGAGTCCTGCTCTCTCATTTAGGCATAGGTTGAACTGGATTACCTCAAAGATTTTGTGACTCTGTGATTCCATGCTTCGAAGCATGGAATGGGACAAAGTAATATTCTCAAAATGTAGAAATTAGTGGAGCAAAGAAGGAATTCAGGAATAAATGGGCTGATTCTGGTGGCACAAACTTGTAATCTCTGCTACCAGGGAAGTTGAGTTTGGTGATTTGCTTAAGTTTGAGAGTTCTGACCTAAAATTGATTAAGCAAAATCAGATGTCAGCATTAACTCTGGCCCTGATAGTGTGAAGCTACAAGAATTGGGATATTACCCATGCTGCCTAAGCATATATCATCTACTTTCTCAGGGAGTGGAAGAGAAAAGGGGGAAGAGGGGACAGGGAGAGAGAGACACAGAGAGAGAAACAGAGAGAAAGACAGAGAGAGAGGCAGAGAGAGACTGAGACAGAGATAGAGAGAGAAAGAGAGAGAGATAGAAAGAGAGAGAGAGAGAGAGACTCAGAGAGAGAGAGAGAGAGAGAGAGACAGTGAGAGACAGAGAAAGAGAAAGAGAGAGAGAGACTCAGAGAGACACAGAGAGAGAGAGAGACAGAGACTCAGAGAGACAGAGAGAGAGAGAAAGCGACAGAGACTCAGAGAGAGAGAGAGAGAGAGAGAGAGAGAGAGAGTAAAGAGAAGTAAAATTATTTAACAACGTGCCAGATTTTACAGGAGTTGAAGCATGTGGATAGCAAAGACAAGAGGACTGAGATAGGGGTTGTGGTATTCTGAGAGAGGAAGTTGTGATTATTGCAGGGATCAGGTCACAGGACCATAGGATGAAGAGGAAGGGAGCAAGTATTCCTATATTTTTATTATGTTATATATTATAGTATCATATAATACCTGCTTTGTGCCAGGCACTATGCTAAGTTTTACAAATATCATCTTACTTGATTCTCACAACAATCCTGTGAGGTAGGTGTTATTATCCCATTTTACAGCTGATGAAACTGAGGGGAAAGAGCAGTTAATTTGCCCAATTGTATAGCTAGTAAGTACCTGAGGCCAGATTTGAATCAGATCTTCCTGACTCCAGGCTGTGCACTCTATTTACTGTGCCACCAATTCTTCCCCATAAAATCCCAGATTTTAAGATGGAAGGAATATTAGAAACTATCTAATTCAATCCCCTCATTTTATAGCTGAAGAAACTGAGGTAATGTGTATTTAAGTAACTTGCTTAGGCATAATAATAAGTTAATAAGTGTTTGAGACAGGATTTAAACTCAGATCTTCCTGCTTCCAATTCCAATACCCTATTGACTAAAGCATGCTATTTTTTAAAAAATGATACACACATATAAATATACACACACACATACACACACACCCCTTTCATTATATATATATATAGACACTGTTTAATTTTGATCTCAGTAAAACTGATATGACAGACAAAGGTATAATTCTCTTCATCTTTCAAAAGATCTTTCTGAGAAGCACTTTAAGGTTTTTATATTTTAGCCTCCAGATCCATGATCATTAGTATTGCATTGATAACTGACATTCTCTGAGCAAATGTTTGATGCTCACTTAGTTTTTTCTGCCTACTTCTCTACATGCTTATCAATGACTATCATACAGATATCCCCAGGAGATTGGTCTTCCAGAAACGTCATTATAGTCTCATAAAACCAAAATATTTTAAACATCCAGTAAAAAGAATAGGTAATGTCAATATAGAAAAATTTCTGATTAATTATGTGTGATAGCTATGTTATTCAGTTGATAGGTCTCAAAATGTATACAAACTTCTTTTAAGAGAACCACTTGGAAAGGAGCATTCTGAATATTAATGTTTTTCTCTATACTACAGTAAAGCTCCTTATCAGGGCAATGAATGGTAGCTCAAGATGCTTGTTTCTATAGGCCATAAATCATGATTTATGTGTGATAGCTGTCTGACATTGTACAACTGGCTTTGCATCTCTTAGTTCTTTTCTTCATCTGTAAAATATAAGAGGTGGATTATTCTGAGGGATAATAATTCATGACCATGATCTCATCTAGCAAGAATGTACCCCATCCACTAATCCTAACATCTTTTCTTGAAACTGTTGATTTTTCTTAATCCTAAAAGAAAAATACCTATTTTTCCTTTTTCATTGCCATAGTCACACTTGATTTGCAAATTTGCCATCTGGAATTACTTTTTTCAACGTCTTCTCTTCTTAATTCTTTATTTTTTTTTATTTAAAAAGAAGTAACTGAGCCAAAGATTCTTTGTTGTAGCTTACATGAGTGATATGTTTATGGCACAAATCTTAAGTGATGAATTAATTAAAATTATGAATGCAAACAGAGGCTGCTAAAAAATCATTTGCATGACTAACACTTGTGCAATTTCACATTGTTTTGTTTGCTGAAGGGCTCCATAACAGAACACTTTATCCTCCCTTCCCTCTCCAATCCACCCCTCTTCCTAACTTCCCCTTTTCTCATTAGAGTACTAACATCCCTCCAGGAACTTAGTTTCTTAACCTGAGTCATCATGACCTCCCTCTCCCTCATCCCACATATCTAGTCCGTTGAGGAGTTTTGTCAATTTTACCACTCCAAAATCTACTGTATCCATCTCCTTTCCACTTAGATAGCTACCAGCTAAGTTCAGGTTTTCATCACCTCTTACTTATACTACTACAACAGTGTCCTAATTGATCTCACTGTCTCAATTTTTTTTCCACTCCTCTCTACCTGCACCTCAGTTGCCAAAGTGCCAAAGTAGAGATGTGACTAGCTCACTGCCCCTACTCCAATTTTACTCTGGACAAAGATTGGGTCCATGAACTGATAGAACTTTAGCCCTGCAACACAATAGAAAATCAGTGATTATACTGCATTTCTTGTCCTTTCACCAGCAAGTAGTTACTCAACTAATTGAGTTGATTAATTAATAAGCAGCACTTAATAGATACCAGGAACTGTGCTAGACACAAAGCTTGTATAGGTAGAAATTAAATAATTCTTGATCTCAATGAGCATATATTCTGACACATGGGAAGATATCATGTCTCTCTACATGATCTTTCAATAGATAGTTATAGATATATTTTTCTTTTTGCTATTGTTGTTCAGTCATTTTGAGTCATGACTAGCTCTAAATAACCCTATTTGGGGTTTTCTTGGCAGACATACTAGAATGGTTTGTTATTTCCTTCTCTAGCTCTTTTTACAAGAAGAGAAACAAAGGCAAACACGGTTAAGTGACTTACCCAGTGTCACACAGCTACTAAATGTCTGAGGCTGGATTATAATCTACAAAGAGGAGTCTTTCTGACTCCATCCATTGCTTTACCTAGTGCACACACACAAACACATAAACACACACACACACACACATACATACATTACACTCACTCAAATATACACATACATATTCACATGTATGTACTATATATATATATACACATATATTCCTACACATGTAGACACATATATATTTACTGTACATATGGCTCCCTACCACATCTAAGATAAAATTTATTAAACTCCCATGTTTGGTGTCTATAGCACTTTCCCCCCTAATTCCAATTCATATTTCTAGTAATAGATAGATAATTGCTTTTCACAGGCTTTATTGCCCCGTCAAACTAGACATCTTGCAATGCTGTTTATATTATACTATATTTATAGCCTTTTTGTCTTTGTGAAGATTGTCTTTCATGCATAGGGTATCTTGGCCTCTTAGTAACCCTAATTTCCTTCAAAGCTTAGCTCAAGTATGATTTTCTAGGAGGTCTTTCTTTATCCCCTCTTTCTCTTTTTCTTCTCTCTCTGTTTTTTTCTTCCTTTCTCCTTCCTCCCTCTTTCTTTCTTTCTTTTTTTTCTTTCTTCCTTCCTTCCTTCCTTCCTTCCTTTCTTTCTTCCTTCTTTCCTTCCTAACTTTCTTTCTATTTTCTTTCTTTCTTTCTTCCTCCCTCCCTCTCTTCCTCCTTCTCCTTCCTTCCTCTTTTCCTCCCTCCCTCCCTTCCTTCTTTCCTCCCTCCCTCCTTTCCTCCTTTCCTCCCTTCATCCCTTTTCTTTCTTTCTTTTTCTTTCTTCCTTCCTTCCTTCCTAACTTTCTTTCTATTTTCTTTCTTTCTTCCTTCCTTCCTAACTTTCTTTCTATTTTTTTCTTTCTTTCTTCCTCTCTCCCTCTCTTCCTCCTTCTCTCCTTCCCTTCCTCTTTTCCTCCCTCCCTCCCTTCCTTCTTTCCTCCCTCCCTCCTTTCCTCCTTTCCTCCCTCCCTCTTTTCCTCCTTTCCTCCCTTCGTCCCTTTCTTTCTTTCTTTCTTTCTTTCTTTCTTTCTTTCTTTCTTTCTTTCTTTCTTTCTTTCTTTCTTCCTTCCTTCCTTCCTAACTTTCTTTCTATTTTCTTCCTTCCTTCCTTCCTTTCTTCCTTTCTTTCTTTCTATTTTCTTTCTTTCTTTCTTCCTCTCTCCCTCCCTCTCTTCCTTCTTCCCTCCTTCCCTTCCTCTTTTCCTCCCTCCCTCCCTTCCTTTTTTCCTCCCTCCCTCCTTTCCTCCTTTCCTCCCCTCGTCCCTTTCTTTCTTTCTTTCTTCTTTCTCTTTCTTTCTTTCTTTCTTTCTTTCTTTCTTTCTTTCTTTCTTTCTTTCTTTCTTTCTTTCTTTCTTGTTTCTGTGTCTTTCTCTCTTTTCTCTCTTTCTCTTTTTCTTTCTCTGTGTCTTTCTTTCTTTCTCTCTATTTCTCTCTGATAACTTAATTTTTACCTTTGCATCCCTATTTTCTATCACAGTTCCTGGCTCATACTAGCAGATTAATAATATTTGTTATTTGAACTGATTGAGCAACTGCTTGCTGGTCAAAGGACACAGCACCTGTTTCTTGTGCATCCCCAGATTCAGTCTACCAGGTCATGGGGCCAATCTCTGTCCAGGAACTTATGTAACTTCATTGGTCTAAAATTCAGCTTCTTATAAACTGATTTGTGATCCCATATGAGGTCTCATAACTGAATGTGAGAGCTGTAAAATTATGATATAGTGTCAGTAGATGCTTGATTTGTATGTGTATTTTAAATACCTGTATTCCCAACGTCATGCAAAATTTCTCAAGTGAAAAGAAATCTCAAGTGAAAAAGTTTAAGAAGCTGTGGTCTAAAAGACTGAGTTCTCTTTAGGGTAGTTTTCTGTTACCCTAAAAAAAAGTACTCTCTGTAGGGAATTTGATTCCACTGGAAGTGTCAAAAGAAAATTAGGGAGAGCAACATATGTGAAAAGAGAACTAAAAGCAAGAATGAAGAAGAATCTGGAGCTAAAAAGTCAGTCCATTCACTGTGCCAGGTTCTGTCCTGAATGCTGGGAATACAAATACAACCAAAAGAAAAGTCCCTGCCCTCTAGGAACTTATCCTCTAATAGGTAAGACGATGACATACCATAAAAAGCAGAAAAGCAGGAGATGAGAGATTGAAGTTTTTGGGGTGAGAGACTGAGGAATAATATTTAACTGCTTGGTTATGCTTGGTGGGAAATGAAGATGTAAATATCCAGTAGATATCTTAAACTCAATATGTCCAAAATGGAACTCATTAATTTCCCTCTGAACCCTCCCTCCTGCCTATTTTCCCTATTACTGTCAAGAATAACACAATTCTCTATACTGTGACATATTTAACATGTATAGGACTGCTTGCCATCTGGGGGAGGGGATGGAGGGAGGGAGGGGAAAAATCAGAACAGAAGTGAGTGCAAGGGATAATGTAAAAAATTATCCAGGTGTGGGTTCTGTCAATAAAAAGTTATAATTATGAAAAAAAAAAGAATAACACAATCCTCCCAGTCTCTCAGACTCTCAACTTAGGAGTCACTTTGTAATATCCTTGAATATGTCCCTTCTCTCTTCTGACACCAGGCCCTTATAAACTCATGTTTGATTTATAGCAATAGAGTCTACCTGCCTCAAGGCTCTCCCTACTACAATACAGCCATTATTCAATCACTAAAAAAATTTTCCTAATGCATAGATCTGATCATATCAATGCCTTCCCTCTCCCCCATCCAAAAATCTTCAGTGGTTTCCTATTGCCTCCAGGATCAAATAGGAAATTCTTTCACATTGAAAGCCCTTCACATCCTAGTTTCCTCATACCTCTCCAGTCTTTTTTTATCTTGCTCCCCACCATACACTAACTTCCAGATTCCGCAAACAATTCACTCCATCACTTGCTGTCCCCCATGCCTGGAAAACTCTCCTTCTCCTCCCTACCTATTACTGACCTCCCTGCTTCTTTTTAAGTCCCAATTAAAATTTCATCTTTTACAGGATGCCTTCCCAACTTCCCCTAATTCTAGTATCTTCTCTCTGTTATTTATTTCATTTTATTCTGGAATAGCTTGTTTTGTCTCTGTTTGTATGTTGTCTCCCCCATTCCATAGTAATCTCTGTGGGGACAGTTACTGTTTTTTGGTTCTTTTTGAATCCTCAGCACTTAGCAAAATGCCAAGTACATAGTATATACTTAATAAATATTTATTAATTGATTTGGGTACATGGAGGAAATTGGAAGGAATTGTTCAACCTGAGAAAAGTTGAAGGTAAGAGTTCCATGACTAGAGATGAATTTCCAGGATGAAGAGGTTTCTGGGGGATGGATAAATATTGAATAAAAGAAATTGAAGAGTGAGAAAGGGAAGAAAGTAAGGCCACAGTTTCTTCTTTTATAGAAAAGTAGACATACAGAGGGTCTATGTCCTTCCTTTGTGACTTAGAGGTTATTTCCTCATAAAGAAACATGCAACTTTCATAATGAAATTCACACAAAGATTTTAGTACATACATTGATGTTAGAGTCAAAAGATGTGAGTTGGAATCTGGTTCTGCTTTCTCTGTGACATTGGGAATGTGATTCTCATCTCATTTTCTTCACTTATAAATTTAGAAGAACAGATAATTTTTAAAGACTATGCTAGCTCCTATGAATATATTGCTAACAAAAGAACAGTAAACCTGATTTCACTTCTTTTATTTCTAAATAAATGTTCATTTGTTGAGTAAATAAACTTGTTGAATATATAAGTATGTTTAAGTAAATATTGAATAAATTGAGCAAAAAATGAGAAAATTGAGTAAATATGTGAGCAAATAAATATATTTATTTATTGAGTAAATCTCAGAACTAACTCTTAAGGCTAAAGATAGTATAAGTTGTAATTCTATGTAACATAAAGACAGTAAGGTGGTACGGTGCATAGAGGATCAGGTCTGGAAACTCATTTTCTTGAGTTCAAATCTGGCCTCAGACTTCTATTCACTGTGTGATCCTGGGCAAGTCATTTAATCCTGTTTGCCTCAGTTTCTTCACCTATAAAATGAGCTGGAGAAGGAAATGGTAAACTACTCCAGTAGTTGCCAAACTATTGCCAAAAAAACAAACAAACAAACAAACAAAACCAAAAGGGAATCAGAAAAGGTGCATATGACTGAAAAGAAAGACAATTATGTAGCATAACCTTTTGTGTTCTTTCCTAGATTTCATTATGGATTTCATCTCTGAAGCAAATGGCCCCTTTGCCATTAACCTTCTGAAAAAATTGAGTGAAAAAGATAACTCACAAAATGTGGTTTTTTCTCCTCTGAGCATCTCATCTGCCCTTGGCATGCTTTTCCTAGGGGCCAAAGGAAATACAGCAGCTCAGATTGTAAAGGTATGTTTTTTAGTACAAGAAAACATGTAAGATAGCTGGGTTTTTCTCTTCATTTCTGATTGATCCTGCTTTAAAAAGAAAGCCATTATTTAGTGCTCTTTCCTGGTCAGTGACCTTGAAGACTTGGATAAAACCAGAAGCACATAATTCGTCATAAAAACAAAACAAAATAATACTGCATAGCTAGGGGCCATTTATGAGAGATAAATATATTTGTATATAAACAACATTTTTTTCTTTATTTTCGTGAGTTGAAGAAACATTTTAGGTTTCTAGTAAGTTCCGGTTGGAAAGAAAGATAGGAAAACAAAATATGAATTGGAAACAGCAAAGAGTGCAAATGGGAAGACCTATGAATAGACTATTGCAATATATCCAGACCTGTTGTAATGGGAGTAAAGAAAAGGGGACAGATATAAGTGAGATTACAGCAATATATCCAGACCCATTGTAATGGGAGTAGAGGAAAGGGGACAGATATAAGTGGGATTACAGCAATATATCCAGACCTGTTGTAATGGGAGTAAAGAAAAGGGGACAGATATAAGTGGGATTACAGCAATATATCCAGACCATTGTAATGGGAGTAGAGAAAAGAGGACAGATATGAGATTACAGGAATATATCCAGACCCATTGTAATGGGAGTAGAGGAAAGGGGACAGATATAAGTGGGATTACAGCAATATATCCAGACCCATTGTAATGGGAGTAGAGGAAAGGGGACAGATATAAGTGAGATTACAGAAATATATCCAGACCCACTGTAATGGGAGTAGAGAAAAGGGGACAGATATAAGTGAGATTACAGAAATATATCCAGACCCATTGTAATGGGAGTAGAGGAAAGGGGACAGATATAAGTGAGATTACAGAAATAGTCAGAGGACTATGATAGATAAAGGAGAGGAAAGAGAGTAAACAAAATGAAG
The DNA here is from genome assembly GCF_902635505.1 of Sarcophilus harrisii. Lineage (NCBI taxonomy): Eukaryota > Metazoa > Chordata > Mammalia > Dasyuromorphia > Dasyuridae > Sarcophilus > Sarcophilus harrisii. Next base: position 430,350,361 of record NC_045426.1, read on the forward strand.
GTATCATTTACATAATAATGAAGTCAGAAGACTGAACAAAATTCAGTGTTAATTTTTCTCCTTCATTTTTCCAGAAGCACTTACTCTGCCCAGAAATGGACCACTTCCCATATGCCAATATAACTACCTAATGGTCAGTTCCTTCACTCCTGGAGAAACACCCACTGTCCTGTTCATTGTTTTATCCCTTGTTGTGCCTGCTCAGATATATGATACTAATCCTTTGTTATAGGCAAGGTCTCTCCAGTGCTCTCTCTTTTATTATTAGGCTGATCTCCTATCAATAGCCTCATACTAACCATTCCTTAGGTTGAATCTTTAGAGAGTATCCTTATGGCCCTTGTAATTTCTCATCAATTGCCATAAATTCCTCAGCAACCTAATCCTACCATAGCCATTCATTTAGCATGTCTAGCACCCCAGCCCTCATAATGTCATTTCACATTTATAGTATTTGGAGTTGGTCTGTCTCAAAAGTGGTCCTTCAGGCTTTCCACTTGGCAATCTAAAAAAGAGTTTGTACACATGTTCTATCGGACATCTTATCCAATCCTCTCAGGACCCACCAATTGCCACTAAAACAACCCAGTCAAGGAGTTGATACAACAATCTATTTGTAAGTAGTGGGCATCCTACCATTCCTCATATACCTTTAAGAATCACAGGTGACTAAATCTTTCCAATTTATTCACCCAATAAGTCTTAGTTTAGTCTATGTCCAGTGACTAAATCTTTCCAATTTATTCACCCAATAAGTCTTATTTTAGTCTATGTCCAATTATACAAAATTTTCACTTGAATTCCTGTATTTCAATCAAACAGTCTATCATGGGTATAAAGTATATGAGCTGAAAGTTTGTAGTCTAAAACCAAATTCTGTGAGAAACCAAGATTCAGAATCAGTGAATATCCAATTCAATATGGTCTTTCCTTCCCCATCCCCAATCTATTATAATTTCATTAATGTTTTTCTTTGCTTATACTAAGCATTTAAATAATGTCTCTGATATTTGCTACCTTGTGACTTGGAAAGTCTTTTATTTCTATATGTCTCACTATCTTTATATGTAAAAATGAGGGAAATGGAACAGAAGAACTCTGAGTTTTCTCCTAGATCTAAATATGATATATGAGAGTGTCATCATTGATCCTACTTCCTGATGTCTAATGTGTATCAGATGCCAGAAAATATTTCTTTCTTTTTTAAAAAAATAGAATTTTATGTTTGTAGCAGCAATTTTTGTAGTGCCTATCAGTTGGGGAATGGCTGAATAAGTTGTGGTATATGAATGTTATGGCATATTATTACGTTACAAGAAATGATCAAAAGGATGATTTCAGAATGGCCTAGAGAGATTTACATGAACTGATGCTAAATGAAGTGATTAGAACCAATAGACTTGTGATAGAATGTCATTTCCATCCAGAAAGAGGACTTTGGAGATTGAATGTGGATCACAAGATAGTATTTCCACTTTTTGTTGCTGTTTGCTTGCTTTTTTGATTTCTCATTTTTTTTCCTTTTTGATCTGATTTTTCTTGTGCAGCATGTTAAATGTAGAATTACGTATAAAAGAATTGTACATCTTTTGTATTGGACTACCTGACATGTAGGAGAGGGGGTGGGGGAAAGGAGGGGATAATTTGGAACAGAAGGCTTTGCAAGGGTCAGTGTTGAAAAATTACCCGTACACATGTTTTGTAAATAAAAAGCTTTAATGAAAAAAATCAATTAGAGAAGAAAAAAAGAATTTCATATGTTTAACATATATTGGGTTGCTTGCTGTGTAGGGAAGGGTGTGGGGGAAGGAAGAAAAATGTGGAACACAGGAGTTTGCAAGGGTAAATATTGAAAACTATCTTTACATGTATTTTGAAAATAAAAAAGCTATTATTTAAAAAATAAAAATAAATAACATAATATTTTATTTTTTCAAATATATATAAAGATAGTTTTCAACATTCAACTTTGCAAAATCTTGTGTTCCAAAGTTTTCTCCTTCTCTCCTCTTTTCCCTCTCTCCTAAACAGCAAGCAATCTGATGCAGGTTAAACATGTTTCTAAACATATTTCCATATGCATCATGCAGCATGAGAAAAATCAGATCAAAGGGGGGGAAATACAAGAAAGAAAAACAAAACAAGCAAGCAAACAAACAACAACAAAGGTGAAAATACTACACTTTGATCCACATTCAGTTTCCATAATTTTCTCTCTGGATGTACATGGCACTTTCTATTAAAAGTCTCTTTAAATTGCCTTGAATCACCTCATTATTAAAAAGAGCCATGTCCATCACAATTTATCCTCATGTAATCTTGTTGTTGCTGTGTACAATGTTCTCTTGGTTCTACTTGCTTCACTCAACATCTTTCTGAAATCATCCTGCTGATCATTTCTAAAACAATAATATTCCGTAACATTCATATACTATAATTTATTCAGCCATTCCCCAACCGATAGTCATCTGCTCAGTTTCAGTTCCTTGCCACTACAAAAATGCTGCTACAGCATTTTTGCACATTTGGTTCCTTTTCCCTTTTTGATGATCTCTTTGAGATACAGACCCAGTAGAGCAGTGGTTCTCAAAGTATGGTCTAGAGAATCCTGGGGATCTCGGAAACCCTTTTTAGAAGGTCTACAAATTCAAAAATAGTTTTTATTTCTAATATGGTAAATGTCTATAAATATAATCCAGATAAACAACAATGCTTTGGAAAGATCCTCAATAATTTTTAATAGGATAAAGATACTGAAAACAAAAGTTTGAGAACCACTGCAGTAGGGACACTGTTGGATCAAAAAGTATACAGTTTGATAGTATTTTTTATCATAGTTCCAAATTACTCTCCAGAATTGTTGAATCAGTTCACCACTCTACCAACAATGTATTAGTATCCCAGTTTCCCACATCCTCTGCAACATTCATCATGATCTTTTCCTTAGCCTATCTGAGAGGTATGAAGTAGGACCTCAGAGTTGTCTTAGTTTGCATTTCTCTAATTAATAGTGATTTAGAGCATTTTTATATGCCTAAAATGTTTTTAATTTCTTTATCTGAAAATTGTTCATATACTTTGACTATTTGTTAATTGGAGAATGACTTGTATTCTAATAAACTTGAGTCAATTCCCTATATATTTTAGAAATGAGGCTTTTACCAGATAAGGTTTCTAAATGTGTTCTTGCTTACAGTTAAAGAAAGCAGTTCTTTATCCCAATCAAATGAAACTCAAGAATGTTGATGTAAACACATAGAAACAATGAACTGACATACTTACATATGTGTAGACACATACCCATTTAACAACGAACCACAAAATCTTTCAGGTAATTGCTTGCTTGAGGGGAGGCTCTAAAAACAAACAGAAAGAAATGTCAGCATGATGAATATAGTCAATTTTCCAAATCTGACTCAATATCAATTTCCAATGTACAATGAAAAAAAAAATCCAGTGAATTTGGACTCAGAAAACCTGAGTTCAAGTGCTGACTCTGATACCACCTGATATTTGGGAAAATTATTTAACTTTAGAGTACTCATCTGTAAAATGAAGGATTGTACTAGGTGACCTCTAAATCTATAATCCTACTTATCTCAACTTCTGTAAAACTAAAGTTCTCATGTCATTTAAATAATCTCCCTTTCCTTCTGAGAGGCTTATTACTTTGGAGAACTGTTTCTCTTCCTATATTGTAGGACATTTTACTTTCTGCAAAAGTGTAAAAGCTAGCAATTTGGGCATATTCAACTTCTAGGTCATTGCTGGAAATAATTTCTATCCCATAGGACCAGGGATGTGCTGGATAATATTTGATATACATTTTAACTTTTAACACATTAAAATATTCAACATCACCTTATTAATCTAGTCAATGAACAAAACAATAAATCAAGCCCTGATTTGTAGCCTTTGTCAGTTTTTGAGGTATAAACACTCACATTCAAAATTTAATAATTAGCTTTCAAGCTCTCATAAGGCAATGGAAGATGGCTCCAGCACACCAGTTTGGCTCCTCCCCACCAAACATGGGTTATATAAAAAACCTTTACAAAGAATAAAACTCCACTAATCTAAATCTTGCAGAAATTTTCTCCACTCTACAGATTAGGATATACCAGACAATATACAAGCATGAATTAGCTTTCTAGATGGGAGCAAGATAAGACCCAAGCTTAAACCAAGAGAGAGGATCTTAACTTCATCAGAGCGGTCCCTTCTAAGGCAGGTTAGCTTATAAATCAGGGACCTCTTGGGGAGCTAGCTGCTCATATATACCTGCTGCTTCTTTCTCTGTGTCTTTTCCCCAAGAATCTCTGGCTCCAACTCCATTCCTAACACCAAGCATAATGTTGTGCTCAGCATTTTCTCCCCTAATCTGGGATTTTATCTCCTACTTACCAACCATGCACAAAACACAAATGAGCTTTGGTGAAAGACAGGTTACATAGAGAAAGGACTTCTAAAATTATGTAGAGAGTATCACAAGTATCACAATGGAATTGTTTTAATTAGAATAGTTCTTGTTAGAATTCTAATTTTAATTTTAATTTGGAAAAAATGATCAAGACAATTTTACTTTATCTGTCATATAGATTGAATAACCTATAAGGTACATTAGTCACTTCACACAGCACACATGTAATTAGCTCATTACTTCACTAGTTACCATTTGAATAATGAGGAGGAATAATGAAAGAATCAAAAATCTCTTATGTGATTTAATAGATCCACAGGGTTTTGTGTAATGGAAATTAAAACAACAATGGCAACCATGATCAATTCCCCTCAGTATTCTGACCCAATGGCTTTGATAGAAGTAGTATGGTTTTGAGCAGTTTTGCAGAGGAAACCTCATTCTTTACAATTCTAGTATCATCTGCCCCAGAATTCTTTTGTTCCAGCTCCTATTTGTCTCCTACTCTTTTTTTTTTTTTTTAAATAAAGGCCTTGTTAAGTAGTGTCCCTCTCTTAATATGAATCAAGTCCTTTTATTTATAAAGTAAACCAAGCCATCCTTTTTTGTCTGAGGGATGATGTTCTAGTATTGTCACAAGGGTTTGCTATCAGCAGGTGGTTCCTTGGAGACTGAAGATCAATGCTAATAATTTGTTTCCCTTTTATTTAATAGGTACTTTCTTTAAACAGAGGTGGGGACATCCACAGAGATCTTCAGACTCTTCTCAATGAAGTGAATAAATCTAGTACCCACCACTCCTTGAGAACTGCTAACAAGCTCTTTGGAGAAAAAAATTACAATTTCCTCTTAGTAAGTTGAATATATTAAATGATAACGTAAATGAAAGTAGGTTGTGGGGAGAAAGAGTTAAAGGCTCTTGATAACATGACCATGATCATCCTGGTAACATTTTACTTAAACTAAATATACTAAAAATTGGAATTTAAAACTAATTTCCAAAGTACAATTTATCTTTTCTTCACTGAGTAGGCATATTTTTCTCTGTCTATAAATTATCTTTGTTTTTAAAATTTTTTTAAATTTTATTTGTGTAAATTATCTTTAAAAAGAGGAGGAACAATGTATTATGTCAAATGAGGGTCTAGCATTTGAAGTAATTTGCTTTTCAAGAAGTACACAATTATTTTCACAATCTAAATCTGTTTGACAGACTCGATTTAGTAATAAATGTTGCTTTATATTTTCTCTTCATAGACATTTAAAGAAGCTTGCCAAAATTTCTACAATGCAGAGCTGGGAGAACTTTCCTTTGCTAAGGCCCCAGAGGAGTGCAGGAAACATATAAATATGTGGATAGCAGAGAAAACTGAAGGTCACACATTACATTTGTTTGTAATATGTTGATTATTTTAGTACTATTGCTGTGAAAGTGGTTAGAGAGAGAGTGGCTGTCCCTTTCAAATAGAGCTGCGGGATCCAGTAAATATAGCCCACTGAAACAAAACAAAACAAACAAACAAAAAAAAACCTTGTAAACAGAAGAGTCCTGATACAAAAACTGCCTCTGACACTTACTGAGTATATGATTATGGACAAGGTATTTAAATACTCTGAATAACAGTTCTCAGAAACAGTGGTATCTGACTGTTCAAGATCCCATTTGGGATTTTCTTGGCAAAGATATCTGGAATAGTTTGTCATTTCCTTCTCCAGCTCATTTTACAGATGAGGAAGTTGAGGCAAGCAGGATTAAGTTATACAGCTAGTAAGTGTCAGAGGCCAGATTTGAAGTCAGGCAGATGAGTCCAGTACTCTAGCCACTGAATCATCCAGCTGCCCCAAAGCAGTGAACTAATCCTATAATTGCCTAACAGGGTTGCTTTTAAGAGAAGCAGTGGACTAGAGTAGAAGAAAACCTGACACTGAAGTGAAAGAACTTGTGTTTAAATATTGCCATTGTCACTACTGACGTCACCTTCCCTTCTGTAAAATGAGGAGGGCCTGATCAGGTAGTCTTTTTTTTCTGTATCTAAAGATATTATTCCATGATTCAATGGCATAATTTATACGAAGAGTTTCACAAGTCATAAGATTCTATGTAATTGTTGACTCTTACTTATCAAGAGAGCAGAACCATAAAGTTAATAATTATGTCAATCAATCTCATTCGTCTCCCACATTTTTATGGGCTGGTTCACTGCTTTAGGATGGATCTCTCTCCAATGATTCCTTTGGACCTTCTTTAGAATGACTTCCTCTCAAATCAGTCTTTTGAAGAAGAGGAAAAATGGCAGAGACTAGAGCAATGACTGCCAGTCCCTTTCATTACTCCTACCACTACTGATGCATTCATTGCTTGTAATAGAGATTCTTCCTCCTCTTCCTCCTACTTCTTTCTTCTTTCTCTTCCTTCTCTTTTGTAACTTCTTCATATCCTTCTTCTTTTTAAATTCATAAAATAAAATGAATAAATTTGAAAAGAAAATCAATGACATTAAAATATATATGTGTACATATATTTATACATACCTATGTGTATGTGTGTGTGTAAAAAAGAAGACACCAACTGAAGACTAAGGACCTGTGGCCAAGAGAAATCCTGTTATAAATAATCTCTCTGACCTAAGAAGTTAGAGGGAGAGGGAAGGAGGAAGAGAGGAAAGGAGGGAGAGAGAACGAGAAAGAGAGGGGAAGAGAGAGAGAGAGAGAGAGAGAGAGAGAGAGAGAGAGAGAGAGAGAGTGTAATAACTTTTATAACTTTGAGGTTACAGTTAGAAATGTCTCTAGTGAAATACTGCAATTTGAATGTTTCTTTTAAAACTTTTTTAAAAAAATGTTTCTCCTTTTAAGAGGCTTCCTAGGGATTACCTATCTGATACATTTGAAAACTAACACAGATTGTTAGTATTATGGATAACTAATATCACTTATCACAATTTCTATCTTAGGAGACAAAAAATGTAAATGCAGAAAGACAAATTTAAGACCTCTAAAAAGAGATAGAGGCATAAAAATTAGGGAGCGAAATAAAGAATCAACAACTGTAGTCTCAGGTCCTACTAAATTCCAGAAATATAATATATCTCATGTTTCCTTTATGATTTAATGACATTGTTTCAGCCTATTGCTCTTTGTGGTTGCTTCTTCTCTCCACTGCTTCTGACCTCCATATGTATTTTCTTGCTTCCCTCACGGTTTTCTCTCTCCAGGATATATATCAAGTTCTATTCCTAAACCCAATCTCTTAGGATGGGAGAGAATGGCTTATAAATTATAACAGCTTTCTCCCCCTGATTCAAAGTCAGGGCAAAACTTCCTAGGAGTTAGATAAGTAAGAAGCAAGTTGGGAGATACCTATATGACCAGCAGTCTCTCTCTAGCATTCTGATCTCCTTGGGTAATATCTGTCAAGAGGTAGCCATTGAGGCATAAAATCACTTTGCTCTTTATTCACATTCATTTGAGGTGAAAAGTTTGAATCCCAAATCTGCTCCTTTTGAGTTTATGATTCATTTAATAGCTATAAACCTCAGTTTACCCATCTGTATGCTAAGTAGTTTGATCTAATGGCTTATTTTCTTTCAGCATCAGATATTATGACATATTAAGGGATTAATTAACATGAACTCAGAAAAGAACATTGTAAATCAGAATATTAATTTATTAAATTGCTCACTAGCTCCTTATTGGTGCTAGATATATCTGGTATATTCAGGTTCTTTTGATTTCCTTTGCTTCCATAGGCTCATCAGACTTCTGCTATTACTTTGGGTTTACTATACTTCAACAGACCATAGCTTTTTTTCATTAATTACATATCAGCCTTTGTGATGAAATCTGAGAAATAACCGGGTACTGTGATGGTCTTTAGAGAGCCCCACAGTCTCATCATGAACATGTTTACAAACCATTTCTCAGCATGAATTTCTTTTGTAGCTGATGAATTTCTTTGGCTTTTGCCTTCTCAGATGTGTCATTTCATTATATCTAAAAAAAGTCATTGAATTATATTTTACATATGCCATTATGCATTTTTTAGTTTTCAAAAATATTTTCTTCTCACTGTGTATTTTACATTTGTCATCTTCTTCTTTAAATCACGTGTGATTTCTCTAAGATCATCAGTCTATGAGTAACTTGAGGATTAGAAGCCTTAAGCTGCTTCTAGAGCACAACCCTTACAGGCACTTGTAAATGCTCTATCAATAATTCATAAGTATTTATTAATCCTTTACTATGTGCCAGACTTTCTTCTAGGGACAGAAGCTACAATAACAAAAGGACAAGAATCCTTGCCTTCAAAGGGTATTCAAGAAAGAAAATTTTTAAAGGCTTTAATCCCAATATTGTTGAACTTGGATTTCTGACCATGAATTGAACATTTCCCCTTTGTAAAAGTTTTTTTTTCTTTTCTTTCCTTTTCAAACACTGATTCAAATATTTCTGTTTTTATTTCAAGGTAAGATTGCAGAAATGTTATCTGCCTCTTCAGTTGGTCCACTGACTAGACTGGTCCTTGTGAATGGCATCTATTTCAAAGGGAAGTGGAATGAACAGTTCAAGGAAAACTATACAAGGGAGATGTTTTTTAAGACCAGAAAGGTGGGGAAAGTTTTCAGGCATCCTGATTACTGGTATAAATGAATAATATTGAAAAATGTAGTGTAGACTTCTTAAGGATTCTGTCTTCTGATTTCTAATATTTTGTGACATCTGATATAAAAATGCATGAGAGAATCAAGAATAGTCCAGAAGGTATTTAGTCATGGTATCATTGAATCAGCAACATAGACTCAACATGACCTTCTTTAATCTTTGTGTCCAAGAACTTGGGCAAGCAACTTGCAACACAGCTTAGCTCATGGTTTCCCCAAGCATATATACAATATAAACAGTCACAGAGAAATGCTGGAAATACACAGGAATAGAACAATGGAAACTTGTTCCACAACAAGGTATTCCATGGCTTGTTATCGCTACTTTCTTCCAAGAGAGTCAGTTCTTCAGTGGCCATGGAATGATGTAGCCTACATACACCAGCTCAGCACTTGTACATGCTTTGTTGTGTCTGCTATCAATTCTGAGGGAGAGAAAAGACAAAGAAAATATCAAGATTTCTTTTTTTAAAATGTTTCATATTAGTCAAAGAGGTGTGTTGGAAAATAAGGAGTAATGTTGTGACTCTTTTATTTTATCAAAGGGTAAAAAGAAAAATACCCTGACTTCTTGTTTTGGAAAACACGGAGGGTTCCAGGTAATTTGACTGAATAAAGACATTTCTCTTGGGTAACAATAGGCTAATTTTCTGGAACTTCACATAGTGATTGTCTTTTTCTTTTTCCTTTTTAATTGGAGTCTTTTTAGCAGGTATTAGATGACACTTTTGCATAAAGGTACAGAAATGAGTATTCCTTTGTATACATTGTAAAGGTTTCTTTAAGTCAAATGCATCTTTTCGGTAAATTTTATTAGCACTTTCAGTAATCTGATGTTAATGGCACATCTACCCTTTCCCCACTAGAATGAGAAAAAGCCAGTGCAGATGATGTTTAAGGAAGCAACATTTAAAATGACTTACATAAAAGAAGTATCCACCAAAATCCTAGAGGTCCCCTATGTGGGTGAGGAGCTGAGCATGATAATTATGCTTCCTGATGAAAACATTGATCTAAAAAAGGTAAGTTAATAATCTCAAAATCAAATGACAACTTTTAATACTATTACATTACATTGTTCCTTGAAGTTTATCTGAGAATTCATTATAGAGATATATCCTCATATTGTGGATGGAATGCTACTATCCTATAACTCAGAAAATCTGGATTCTAATTATGGCACTACTTTTTTCAATGAAGAAATTTAATATCTTTAAACCTCAGTTTCCTCATCTGGATTCAGAAGACTTGTGTTTAAATTTGGCTCTGCTATTTACTAGTGTGAGCCTGGTGATGACCTCTAGGCTTCCATTTCCTCAGTTATGAAATGAAGGGAGTGGGCTAGATAAGTATAAATCCTCTCCTAATTCTAACTTTATAATATATATATATAATTATATAGAATATATATATAGAGAAATATATATATATGTATGTATACATATATATATATATATATATATATATATATATATATATATATATATATCTGTATACACACACACACACCCTACCCATTCACACACATATAATTCATTCCTGTAATCAGTCACTCTTTGTCTTACTCCTCCTGGAAATATTCAACTATAATTTCTTCCACCTATAATAAGGAATCAATTGCTACAAGAATGTATTAAGTGCCTATTTCATGCCAGGTACTATGATTGACACGAGAAACAAAGAACAACAAAAAATGCCATTAGCTAAAACGTCTACAGTTTTTTTAAGGTTTGTAAAACTCTTAACAAATATTATCTTATTTAATCCTCAAAACAACCCTGTGAGATAAGGGCCAATATTATTCCTATTTTCCAGGTGAGGAAACTGAGTCTGAGGAAAGTTAAATAATTTGTTAAGGATCATACAAGGAGTTTTAGGAAGGATTTGTCTCCAAGACCAGCATTGTATACATATACACTATGCCACCTAGCTACTAAACAGCAAGCAAAGTACAATAGTGGGTTTCTTTATTTGAGAACAACTAAGAACTGTTTGCCATGAACTTTATTTTTAAACAGGTAGGTAGAGAGATAAGATATAAGCATTTATTAAGTGCCTACTATGTATCATGGATGATATTAAGCACTTTACAGGTATTATCTCATTTAATTTGCACAATAAGCCTAGAAGGTACAAACTATTATTATACTCCTTTTGTTGTCATTTTTCAGTCACATCCTGTAACACTTCATGATCTCATTTGGGATCATGATACTTGAAATGGGGGCAAAGATATTTGAAATGATTTGCCCTTTCCTTCCCTAGTTCATTTTACAAATGAGGAACTGAGGCAAGTAGGGTTAAGTGACTTATTCAATATCAAACAGTGAGTAAGTGTCTGAGGCCAGATTTGAATTCAGGAGGATGAGTCTTCTTGACTCCAGGCCTGGTATTCTATCCACTGAACCACTTACCTACTCCGGTTTTACAACTGAGGAAATTGAGGCAAAAAGTATTTAAGTGTTTTGCCTAGAGTCGCACAATTTGTCAATATCTGAGGCTGGATTTCTAGGCCCTAGTGCTCTATTCAGTACTCCACTTAGTTGTCTATAGATAGATACTAATTAGATAACTATTTCAATATAATTGAATTTTTCATTCAATTTTAATTCAAATTCAATTCAATAAAAAAATTTTTAAATTCTGTTTAATTCAATTTAATTAAAAATAAATCTTTTAATTCTTTTTTATGCATTAAAAACACACCTCTGAGAAAGGGTCCATGGATTTCATCAGGCTACCAAAACACAAACAATATTAAGAACCCATTGCACTACAGTCCCACTCCCAGCCATGTTCTTTGATTTCTACTATCCCTTGATTTATTCCCCTTCTAGTAATTATGGTATTTTGGTGCTAAATATTCTTCATTTCTTCAATTTATTTTCCCCTAATGCCAATCTAAGAAACTGACCCATGACAATATTTTGAATTTGGCTTTTTAAAAATTTTCACTTTTTTCAATTTACAAAAATCTGTTTTCTCTCCCCCTTACTTCACACAAAACCCTTGTAACAAAAGCCAATTTAAATCGAATTCCTGCATTAGTCACATCTAAGTGACTGTATTTACATTTCATAAATGATTCTACACCCAGTCTTTTGACAATGTATCCTTCATTGTAGATCTTTTACTCATTTAGTTTTTATACCTTTTGGAGTTAATTTATTTTAAATATTATTGTATAAATTCTTCTCCTAGTTCTGTTCAATTCTATCTCCATCTGTTCATATGAGTCTTCCAAGGTCTTTCTGAAGCTGTCTTTTTCATTTTCTCCAGCACAGTATTTGGATTCAGTAATTTTGGAAAACAAAAGAACAGCAGGGTTTTCTACCTCTCATTTTGGAGAAAGGCAGTATGGAGCCTTAGAAAGGGTGCTAAATTTAGTCACTAGGCCTGAGCTTAAATCTCATCTCTCTGCCTTGCTCCCTGTATGGCCTTGGGCAAAGATCTTCTTATCTGTTTCCTCATCTGTAAAGTGAGGGGTTTGAACAATAGGTCTCCAAAGTTCCTTACACTCCTATTGCTTTTCCCAAAGTGATCTCCTACTTCACAGGGCTAGGATAGCTGAATCTTCAGTATATCACTAAACTTAGTAAGGACTGACCAGAGGCAGCATGAATGTAACTGATTGTTTTAACAGCATCTTATGGCTTTCAATTATTATCTTCCAGGTAGAAGCAGAATTGACCTATGAGAAATTTGTAGCCTGGACAAAACCAGACTTGATGAAGAGAACAGAAATGAGTGTGTTTCTCCCCAAATTTAAAATAGCAGAGCATTATGACATGGAATCTCTTCTTCGAAGTTTTGGAATACTGGATGCTTTTGAAGGAGGCAAGGCTGACTTTTCTGGAATGTCAACTCAAGGAGGCCTGGTTTTGTCCAAGCTCCTGCACAAGTCCTATGTGGAAGTTGATGAAGAAGGTGCTGAGGAAGATGATGCTGCAATATTCCGAGTGCCCATTTGTGGAAAAATTCTGCCAAACTTTATCCCTGACCACCCATTCCTCTTCTTTATCCGGCACAACAAAACCAACAGCATCCTCTTCTGTGGCAAATTTTCTTCTCCATGAAAATATACAATTCCTTTGCTTATATTTGCTAAATATTTAGTTTTGCTGCTTTTCTATGTTTTCCCTTAAAGTAGAAGATTCATAGCTATCACCCAAAGTAATGTCCTTAATGGACCATACAGAGCATTAAAAAAAAAGTAATTATGCTTTTTAAAAAATATTTCCTCCATTACTTAGTACCCATCCGGGCATATAGTATGCATTAAGTATTAATTATGCATCTTTTGGTTGTGACAATAAAATTCAATTAGTGGATTGAATGGTAGTGTTTGTTTCTACACTCAAATTGAACTGGCCAGTTGGGCAATGTGTGGTAAGAGTCACTGACCAATTCATCCAATTAATAAATAAGAGATTTGTCTTAGTCTTTTATTAGGCAAAAAGGAATTTTTAAAAAAATTATTATAGCTTTTTTTTTACAAGATGTGCATAGGTAATTTTTCAGCATTGACAGTTGAAAAATCAAAAAGGAATTTATTATAAGCTTTCTCATAAGAAAGGACACCCCCAATGTTGACCAAATGGGGTCAGAAAGGAAGTGCAAGGGTGAACAGTTCTCAGCAGGTTTATATAGACCCACCTCTGGCTCTTCAGAGTTTCAAGAATTTTCCCCAGTACAAAAGAGCACAAAACAAAGATGTTTATTTAACAACTAGGGAGGTTTGTAGTCTTGCCTTTTCTCCATCCTGAATGCACTGAGGGGATTTCAACAGTGCAAAATTAAAAGCAAAGATTTTCCATTAGAATCCCTAGATTTTGGAATCTTTCATTTTGCTATGAGAGGCAAACTGATTGATTTCTAGAGCTAAGGGACTAGTGTAGCCTGGCTCATTCCCTCACAGAAAAGAAAGGTAGAACAAACTATTACTACAATTCTCCCCAGCAATGTTATTTTGGGAAATCAAAGAATCCCACATTTGAATTCACTCTCATGTTTTTTCCATATCCAAAGAGAATGGCACTATCTGGGCATGGTACAACTCATTTTTTTTTCATTTAATAATCTATTTTGTTTTTTTTTTTTAATTTAATAGCCTTTTATTTCCAGGTTATATGCATGGGTAACTTTACAGCATTAACAATCGCCAAACCTCTTGTTCCAATTTTTCACCTCTAACCCCCTCCCCCCTCCCCCAGATGGCAGGATAACCAGTAGATGTTAAATATATTAAAATATACATTAGATTCACAATAAGTATACATGACCAAACCGTTATTTTGCTGTACAAAAAGAATCAGACTCTGACATATTGTACAATTAGCTTGTTTTTTTTTTTTTTTTAATTTAATAGCTTTTTATTTACAGGATATATCTGGGTAACATAGCATTAAAATTCCAAACCTCGCCAATTTTTTCACCCACCCCCCCTCTCCCCAGATGGCGGATGACCAGTAGATTTAAGACAAAAATTAAATTAGAACCCAAAATAAGTATAATTAAAAACGTTATTTTTTTCAAAAAAATCAGACTCTGAAATATTGTCAATTACTTGAAGGAAATCAAAAATGCAGGTGGGCATAAATTGGGATTGAATTCAATGTTGGTTTTGTATCACCCAGAGTTCTTTCTCTGGGGTGGCTATTCATTCTTACTGCTCCATTAAATGATTTGGTTGATCTCATTCTGAGGATGGCCAGGGTCCTAGAACTGGGTCATCATATAGTATTTTGTTGAAGTATATAATGATCTCCCTTCTCCATTTCACTCAGCATCGTTATTGAAGTCTCTAGGCCCTTTCAAATTCCTGTTGGTCTTTCTTACAGAACAATAATTTCCATAATATTTTCCACAATTTATTAGCCATTCTCAACTGTGGGCATCCCTCAATTTCCCAGTTTCTCACCCTACAAAGGGGCCCACAAACATTGGACTACGGGTCCCTTTCCCTTCTTTTATCTCTTTGGGATATAAGCGGTATAACCTGCTGGATCAAATATGCGTTTGATAACTTTTGACTGTTCCTCCTCCAGAATGGTTGGATTGTTTAACTCCACCAACAATCTAATTCCCAGTTTTCCCATCCCCTCAACAATCTATTATTTTTTCCTTCATCTTGAATCACGGTGTTAGTAAAATCTTAGGTTTTTTTGCATTTCTCTGATTAATTGACGGGCATCTTTTCTTATCAAAATATTAATTTCTTCATCAAAATTTCTATTCATTCAACGCCATTTTCATTGGAGAATGGTTGATTTTTTTAAATTAAGGGTTAATTCTCTTATTTTTTGGAAATACCTTTATCAGGAACTTTTTTAAAAATTTTTCCCGTTTTTGTTCCCTTCTTCTTTTCTGCATTAGTTTTTTTGTAAAACTTTTCAATTTTATATGAAATTTTCTTTTTGTGATCAGTAATGATCTCTGGGTTTCCTTTGGTCATAAAACCTTCCTAGTCTAGAGGAAACTATCCTGTGTTTTAATTTATTAATAATTTCATTCTTTATCCTGGTCTTAACCCATTTTTTTATCGGTTTGGGTTAATGGGATCAATTCCTAGTTTCTGCCATAATAGTTTCCAATTTTCCCCAAAATTTTATCAAACAGTAAGTTCTTATCCCAAAGCTGGGGTCTTTGGGTTTTAAAGAACTAGGTTGCTATAGTTGTTGATTGTTTTTCCTAAACCTAACCTTTCCACTGATCAACTAATCTTTCCCAATACCAAATGGTTTTAACTTCTTAAATATTTTTTAATTTCTCTACAGCAAAGCCACCTTAAGTTTTTTTATTAATTTTACTTGACCTTTTGTTTTCCATATGAATTTTTTTTTTTTTTCTGGGTCATTAAAATGTTTTTGGGGTCTGATTGGTAGCCTAAATAAATAGATTAGTTTAGGTAATTTATCTTTATTATTTTCTGCCCCTATCCAAGGCATTTTTTTTTCAATTTTTAGATCAGACAATTTTGGAAAAGTGGTCTGTAATTTTTATAAAGTTTCATTTTTCCCTTTAAAGATAGATTCCTAAATTTTTATATTATCATGTTACTTTAAATGGAATTTCTTTTTGTAACTCTATTTGGTTTTTTTAGTGATATATAAGAATTTAACTTATGTGGTTTTTTTTATAAACACTTTGCTAAAGTTGTGGATTATTTCTAATAACTTTTTAGTAGAATCTTTGGGGTTCTCCCATTACTATCATATTGTCAAAAAAGTGATAATTTGGTTTCTTCATTGCCTTTCTTTTCCTTTAATCTCTTTCTATCTTTTCCGGCTGGGTTTCTAATACAATATTAAATAAAACGGTGATGGTGGGCAACCTTGTTTCCTCGATCTTTTGGATGTTTGCGGTTTCTCCTTACATTATCACTGATGGTTTTAAATAGATCTTGCTGATTTTTTAAGGAAAATCCATTTTTTCCTATACTCTCAAATTTTTTAATAGGAATGGATGTTGAATTTTGTCAAATGCTTTTTCCATCTATTGAGAATGATCATGGTTTTGTTAATTTGGTTATTAATTGGAATTATATTGATATTTTCCTAATTTAACCAGCCCTCTTCTGGTTAAATCCTATTTGATTATGGTATTATCCTGGGGATGATTTTCTGTAGTCTTTTTTGCTAATATCTTATTTAAGTTTTGCTCAATATTCTTAGGAGTTGGTTATAATTTTCTTTCTCTGTTTTTCAACCTGCCTGGTTTAGGTATCAGGACCATGTCTTGTCATAGAAAATTTGGTAGGACTCCTTCATTCCTATTTTATCAAATAATTTTATACATTGGAATTTTCTTTAAATGTTTTTAAATTCCATTAAATCCATCTGGTCTAATTTTTCTTAGGGGTTTTTTTCCCTTTCTTTTCTTTTTCTGAAATGGGACTTTAAAAATTTACTTCCTCCTCTTTGTCTGGAATCTATTTTTTGGGGTGTCATCCTTTCACGGGTTTAAATTTATTGGATAAAAGTTGACAAAATAACTCCTTATTATTTCTCTAATTTCCTCTTCATTGGTGGAAAGTTCTCCTTTTCATTTTAAGACTATAATTTTTTCCTCCCTCCTTTTCTAATCAGATTTCCAAACATCTATTTTATTTTTTCAAAACAAACTCTTTTTTTAAAGCAATGTTTTTTACTTTCAATTTTTTAATTTCTCCTTTTAATTTTAAATTCCAATTTAGTATTTGTTGGGGGTTTTAATTTTGGTCTTTTTTAGTTTTTTTATTGCAAATTCATTAATCTTTTCTTTCTCTTTTTATTAAATAAGCCTCTGGATATAAAATTCCCTCTTATTACGCTTTTAATCCCTTTTGGAAGGTCTCATTTGTATTATCTTGAGTAAATTATTAATTGTATCTAAATTTCTCTTACCCAACTTTAAGATGGTTGTTTAGTTTCAATTACTTTTTGGTCTATTTCCCCCTAATTTTTTTGAATGTAGTTTTTTTGCATCATGATTGAAAAAAGCATTTTATTTCCTTTTTGTTTAATTAGGGTCTTTTTTAAATATGGTCCAATTTTTGAATGGGTTCCATGAACTGCTGGAAAAGTATATTCCTTTCTTCTCATTAATTTTCTCAAGATCTAAAATACCTAATTTTTCTAATATTCTATTTACTTCTTTAATTTCTTTCTTATTTGTTTTGTGTTTGATTTGTCTAATTCGGGTTAGGTTGAGATCTCCCACTATTACATTTTGTTGTTTTTCTTTTACTCTTCTTCTCCTTTGGAAGTTGGATGATCCCTCTTTTAATATTTTTTTGATATTGCTTCATTTTTATACTACCCTTTACGGATGTAGTTTCCTTCCTTCTCTTTAATTAGATCCAATTTTGCTTTGCGTCTGGGAAAGGGATGTACCCCTTTTTGGCTCACCTGAAGCATAAAGTTTTGCTCAAACCTTTTACCTTTACTCTATATGTATCTCCTGCTTTAAATGTGTTTCTTTAAACAACATATTGTAGGGTTCTGACTTTTTAGTCTTATCTGTCTCCCTCTTTTGGGGAGTTCATCCATTCCCATTTACAGTTAGAATTACTAAATCTGTTTTCCTGCCATCCTAATAACCTCAGATTTGCTTTCTTTTTTCTTCCCCAACTCTCTTTTCCCCTTTTGAACTTATTCCCCACTTGTATCCCATTTACCCTCTTTAAATCCCTCCCTCCCCCTTTGAATCTTTTCCTCTTCCTTCCTTTTACTCTTTTCTTTTCCTTTTCCTTCCCCCCTTTTTAATAGGGCGAGGAATTTTCTCTAAAACAAATGTCAATTATTTTTTCTTTGACCCTCTGATGAGTAAAATTCACAATTTTCCCCTCTAAATTCCCTCAGATAATAAGTTTTTTGCCTCTTCATGGGATTGGTTTCCCTCTTTTTCCCTCCTTCCCCCTTTTTCTGCCATCATCCCTTTTCCATATCTACTTCCCTTTTTTTGTTTATATCAGTAAAATCAAATTTAATTATTTTTTATATCTACAACAGAAATACAATTCTCAAAGAGTTCTTTTTACCTTTTTGCATCTCTTAGTTCTTGGTTGGAGATAAATTTTTTTTTTAGTTCGTTTTCCTTAAAACAAATGGAATTCATTTGTTTTTAAATTCCATTTCTTCCCTGGGAAAATGCTCGGTTAGCTGGGTAGTTTATTCTTGGCTGCATGTTCTTTGCCTTTGGAATTCAGATTCCGGGCCTTGATCCTTTAATGTAGAGGCAGCCAGTCTTGGGTAATCCTTATTGTGGCACTTCTGTATTTAAATTGTTTTTTTTTTGGCTGTTGAAAATTTTTTTCCCTTAATCTGATGGTTCTGAAATTTGGCCCAATATTCCTTGGGGTTTTTATTTTGGGTCTCTTTCAGAAGGTGTTCATGAATTCTTTCAATCCTTTTTACCTTCTGATTCTATTACATCTGGGCAGTTCTCTTTGATAATTTCTTGTAAAATAGTATCTAGGTTTGTTTTCATCTTTTCGGAAGGGTCAATAATCCTCAGTTATCTCTCCCTGATCTATTTTCCAAGTCTTCGTTTTTAAGTAGATAATTCCATGGTTTTCAGTTTGTCATTTTTTGGTTTTATTGACTGTTTCTTGCTGTCTCAAGAATCATTATTTCTTTTCCAGTTCTAATTTTAAAAAGTTATTTTCTTCATTAGCTTTTTTACTTCTTTTGTATATGTCAATTGGTTTTTAAATGTTGTGTTTTGGTCGGGAATTTTTTCCATTTCACTAATTTTTTTTAGTAATTTTTTCTTTTTCAGTTCCAAATCCTCTTTCTTGCGAATTCTTTGTCTTTTCCAATTCACAAATCCTACTTTCTAGTGAATTCTTTATTTTTTCCAATTCACAATGGACAACTCATAGCAGAGACACAGAAATTATTACTTTTTATTCAGACTCTACAAAATACTTTACCAATTCTACCCAGACATTGATACCTATTGTTTGCCTTACATCCTTGATTCGATTCCAAATCTTCCTCTTCTATTTATTCCCAGCTTATTTTTTTGATTTGCATTTTCTAAATGTCCAGCCTTTGTAACAAACCACGCATTATTTTAAATTGGACAGGAAGTTTCATAAACCTCTTTCTCTATTAGAACACAAATATTTATTGAACCTCCTTGCCTACAGCTATTCAAGCCTCTACAATTGTATAATTTGACAAGCATCAAACTGAATTGTTTGTGGGGCATCTTTCTCAGTAATATTAACCCAAATCTTAATTCTGTGTCCCTAACCTAAGCCCCAAATACTACTGTAGCAGGGGAATAGCATTAATCCCATAAAACCTCCCTCCTTCAGAGGATTGATGGACTCCTTACAGGGAACCCATTCAGCCCATTGGGCAGTTCCTTCCCAATTCTAGTTCCTTCCCAAACAAATGAGGTCCAAAGTCTTCTGGGGCACGAGACGATGATCTCATCTTCTGAAACTACTTCTGGCTGAGAATGGGCATTGAGCTGGATCATCCCACAGGTTCCCATTTGGAGCAGTCAGTCTGTGTTGATTGAAGATCTAGTGGGTTGGGTTAGACCTCTGAAGCTGGGTCAATATCGTTTTCTGGTGCTGCTCATTTGAAGCTGAATTGCTCAAAGCCTAGAGGAAAAGAACTAGAGAAAGATTATGTGAGAGAGCATTAAGAGCAGAACCCTCCTTCTTAGGAGTTGTGCTCGTATCTTCCCTGAAGTTTCTGTAAATAGCTAGTTAAGTTTCATCTCTTTTAATAGAGACTACATTACAACCCAAAAGCAATTTTCAGAAAGGAGGAATCCCATCAGAATAACAGAGGTATTCACAAAATCCTCTCTTACCAAGTCTCTTACCTATAAAAAGAAGAATACTGAGATAGATTAACCCAGATTTCTGCATGGGGCATATGTGAAACCTCTTTGCCAGTATTTTTTCTCTAGATAAGTATCCCTCTTCTGAACAGATCTCAGGATAAGGGGGTTCAATGGCATTTTTAGAAGTCACTTGGGCTTCTAGCCTCTGAACAATGAAAATAGATTTTACAAGAGCTTTTGTAGCCTATTGTAGGCCTAAGAGAAGTTTCCACTACTTAGCTCTGGGATTAAAATGCTTAAAAATTACTGTATGTGTGAGAAGACACACACAGGACAAATATGCTGTTCTACATTAGTAACAAATTTAAATAAAATTGACTTTCCCTTTGCTGTAACAAAACATTCCATAAATTATGTCCTTCCAACAAAACCTGAATACAATAAAATCCTGTTCTCTAATGTATTTGAAAGATGTTTCAGCTTTAGTTTTAACAATAAATAAAATAATAGGTCCAACAGTTTTATCAATTGTTCTTAAATTTTGAAAACTTTAAGGACCTTTTTTTCCCCATAAAGGCATATACAACTAGTAACAGATAGATGACTAAGCCATATACTCGTTTACCTAATTATAAGATATAATGACTACATATTTTCAGTTTGAAAACAGTAAGATCTTACATAGTTGTATTGTGCTCATGGCTTCTACTGATTACTTGCTCTGATTCTAGAAATTTGTTCTAAGGGGAAAAGCAGGGACTTGATTATAATAGCATCAAAATTGATCTTTCAGGGCTTCAACCTGAGGCCACATAAGTCACAGCTGACAACCAGTCATGTAGAAACCATCCCACCTTATAGCCAACTCAGCTCTCAAATGATGGGTTACTAACTTAATAATTCATCAGATAATCATTCCCAAATTCAAAAATCAAAACAGTAACAGTTATAATCCCAAGAGATTCTATATAAGTAGCAAGTTTCACTAATCAGAGGCTTCAAATCTCAAACTACCTAACCTTGTCCCTGCAAAGCACAGTCAAAACTAGATGCAGAACTATCACATTAAAATCCTACCCTAAATGCTCCAAGAAAGCTATAATATAATTCTTCTAAAAGCAGATGGAGACCTTAGAAGTAATTATTTTCAGAGAACTTTCTAACAAACTTTGTTTAAACTTGCATTGCTAAGCAATAGATCCTTTGATAGACCACCACAAATGACTTTGCTTTAAATCAACCACAGACTTGAAAAATAAAAATAAATATTCAGTTATTAACACCATGTAAAAGTCAGCTATTCCTTTAATATTAATTGCTTCTGTTGTTTAATAGGGGGAAGGGTGGACTGTCTTTACCCTCCTAAACCAACAGATCATGTAAATAACTAGTATATAGTTTTCAATCCTAAATTTCAGATTAACTACCAAAAATCCTAATCAAAAACCTCTAGAAATCTAAAGGTAAAGAGAATGAACTCTATACTCAGGTTTTTCCAAACCTAGGAAGTTCACAAACCAGGCTGAGCTTGCTATTGCCCACCCCAGCTATCTTCTGTGGGCTGTTTGATATCTCCTCCCACTCTATAAAGGGAAAAAAGGATGCTGTACACCCTCATATTAAAGGCGAACTGATAACATTTTCAGTCTCTTCCCTCTTGTTACAAATACAGTAATTACCAGTTTTAGATTTAGCATGATGACAATAACTCCCTATAACTTAATTAGCAATCTTAGAATTTTCATAAGTAATAACCAAATAGTCTTAGCTGTAATTTCCTCTTAATTTTCTAGCTAAGGTAGAAATACCCAATTGCCAGAAGGGATTTCCCACCCCAATTCTCACCTTTCATCACAACTACCACTAATCTCATCATTTGACCTCATCAAACCCTTATTGTCTCTTATTTTTAAAACCACCTTCAAAAAAAACTTTCTATAAAATTTTATAAACTTTACTTCTTAAGTATATTTCTTTGTTAAAAGGAGAAAGCAAGACAAACATTAGAAGACAAACAATATAGATAATATCTAAATAATTTTGAATCAAATTTCACAAAATTTATACCTTATGTCCAGCAAAACTGATAAAATTTTAAAGCATAGCTCGTATGATTTTTACAAATAGCCCAATTTACAATGTATAAAGCAACATAGTACTTTAAATATACAAACATGTGATCTCTAAGTTACCAGAGAAATTTGTTTTAATTACTTAAAATCAAAATTAAAATCAAATCAAATACAGATTGAAACTTCTAGGAACAATATTTCAATATGAATGCACAAATATTTCTAAAATTTACACACACACACACACACACACACACACACACAAAGGAGAAAATGCAGAGTCCCCATTTCTGGCAAAAGGGTTGTAAGAAGGGCTTTAAGAATTTGGTAGACTTTAGGATCCTGGGGAAGAGAGTCAGAGAATTTTTGGACCCAGGTGCCTGGTTAAGTCTGTGGCCCAGTGACTAGCCCACCCTCCATGTATGAAATGTCAAGAAATTATGTTAAAGATGTTGGGCACCAGCAAAAACCTCAGAAGAATGCAGGCTAGTCAGGGTCACCAGCCTTGCCAGGACAGATTCCACAAGCCTTTCCAAGGGAGAAAAACATGGAAAATCCCAGAGAGGGTTTTTTGTTTGTTTGTTTGTTTGTTATTTTTTTCTTCTCTGCGGTTCCTCTTAGGTTCAGACCTGCAAAAGGCTTGTAGTCTAGTAAATTATGCTTAGTTAAAAATTCAATAGACTAACTCAAGTTTTTGATCTCTGAAAGCTCCCAAGAAAGTATGGAATTTGTTCACTTGTTTTCCTTTTGTTCCTTTCTTAAAGGAAAGCCAAATCACTCTAGCTCTCAAAGATTGATCAATGACAACTCTCTAACCACTTTGTTTTTATTTGGGCCCAGACTAGATCAGAATGAATGTAAATAGGACCGACTCTCTTTTGGTCACAAACCCTAAGGGTCTTGTGCTCCCAAATTGATTTTATTTTTAACTAAATAAAAGAAATCATTCTCTGACTCATTTCTCTCCTAGTCTTAATCACCTCCCTGATGCCATGGTCATTTTCAAGTAAGAAGGAAAATTCTATCGGGGTCCTCAAACTTTTTAAATAGGGTGCCAGTTCACTGTTCCTCAGACTGTTGGAGGGCCGGACCATAGTAAAAACAAAAACTTTGTTTTGTGGGCCTTTAAATAAAGAAACTTCATAGCCGTGGGTAAAGAGGATAATTGTCCTCAGCTGTGGCATCTGGCCCACGGGCTGTAGTTTGAGGATCCCTCTAAATCATTATTGATTAGAAAAATTCAAATTAAAACAATCTTGAGAAAAATTATCATCAAGATAATTTCAGAAAGGCCTGGGAAGACTTATATGAAATTATTCAGCCATTACCCAACTAATGGGCATCCACTAAGATTCCAATTCTTTGCCACTACAAAAAGGCCTGCTAAAATGTTTTTTCTGTATGTGAGTCCTTTTCCCTTTTTTATAATCTCTTTGGGATATAGATTCAGTAATGAGACTGCTAAATCAAAGGGTATGCAGAGTTTAAAAGCCCTTTGGATATAATTCCAAATTGATCTCCAGAATTGCTCTCATTTCACAATTTTACCAACAATGCATTTAGGGTCCCAGTTTTCCCATATCCTCTCCAACATTTATCATTATCATTTCCTTTCATTTTAGTTAATCTGAGAGGTGTGAACTCACTCTCTTTTCTTGAGGTATCTATGCATAAAACTCACTCTTGCTTCAATGTTCCCCAATATATTAATGTTGTTTTTAAAATGTAGGACCAATATCTGAACATGTTTTCCAGGTATGGCCTTGTGCGGGATGGGGTGCTATACCCCTTACCCAAACTGATTACTCAGAGACATCTTCAGATACAAACAGGAAGAATTTATTCAGTCCTTGCAAGGAGAGATCAAGCACCCCAGCTGAGCAGACCCAGATGCCCACCCCAGCTATCTTCTGTGGGCTGTTTGATATCTCCTCCCACTCTATAAAGGGAAAAAAGGATGCTGTACACCCTCATATTAAAGGCGAACTGATAACATTTTCAGTCTCTTCCCTCTTGTTACAAATACAGTAATTACCAGTTTTAGACTTAGCATGATGACAATAACTCCCTATAACTTAATTAGCAATCTTAGAATTTTCATAAGTAATAACCAAATAGTCTTAGCTGTAATTTCCCAGCATGGTGCATGGAGGTAAACCAGAAATGGTGAATTGATTAAATAGCAAAAGACAGCTTCATTGGATGGACTGAAAAGGAAGTAACCATTAACCAATGGTCAGCAATGCTGTTTACTTCCTGTGGGTCACATAACTTCTTAAAACTTAGACCTAGGGTCTTGACCCACTCCATCTCTTCTTGAGAAATCTTCACTTGGTCCCATTTAGCCTGATTTCAGAGTGGTGTGATGTAGGGAAGGAGGGAATTGTTCTCTCTCTCACTGATTCTTAAAGCAGTTCAGAATTGTTTTAGTTGGCACATCATCTTTTTTTTTCTTTTTCTTAATAGCTTTTTTCTTTTTCCAAACACATGCAGAGATAGTTTTCAACATTCACCCTTGCAAAAACTTGTATTCCAAATATTTTTCCCTCTCTTTTCCATAGACCGCAAGCAATTCAACACAGGCTAAACATATGCAGCTCTTCTAAACACATTTACATATTCATCATGTTGCACAACAAAAATCAGATCAAAAGGTGAAAGAAAAAAAAGGGAAAAAAACCAAGCAAACAAACAACAACAAGAAAAAGTGGAAAATACTATACTTTGATCTCCATTCAATCTCCATAGTTTTATCTCTAGATGCAAATGGCTCTTTCCATCACAAGTTCTATCAGAATTGGCAAGTCATCTTGATTGGGTATGGGGGTGCAGATGTGCTATATTATTATAAAGTCTGAAGTCACAGTTAAATTATATTTTAAGACTATATTCCTGGCATACATCCCACTGCTTGTAATGTATTATCTTGGTGATATATTGCTATAATATCCCTGCTAGTATTTTAGTCAAGATTTTTACCTCAGTATTCATTTCAGAAATTTGTAGTATTCTTTCTGTTTTATTTTGTTTTGTTTTTTGCTTAGGAAGTTGCATCATACTTGTGTCATAAAAGGAATTTGATAGGACTCCTCCTATTTCCCCAACTACTTTATATAGTATGAAATTAATTGTTCTTTAAATGTTTTATAGAATTCATTTGTAAATTTATCTGATCTTGGGGATTTTCTTTGTAAAATAGAGTTCATTGATAGTTTTTTCAACTTCTTTTCCTAAAATGGAGTTAAGTATTCTATTTTCTTTTCTGTTAATATTTTTTGTAAATATTCATAAATTTCACTTAAATTGTCAGACTTTTTTGCATACATTTGGGCAAAATAGCTCCTAATTATTAACTCAATTTCCTTTTCATTAGGGGGCAGATTCACCACTTTCATTTCTGATATTGGTAATTTAGTTTTCTTCTTTCTTTTTAAAAATCAAATAAAACAATTATTCATCCATCGTATTTTTTTCATAAAACTAGCTCTTAATTTTATTTATTATTGCAATGGTTTTCTTTGCTTTCAATTTTTATCTCTTCATTGATTTTTCAGGATTTCTAATTTCATGTTTAACTTGAGATTTTTAATTTGTTTTTTTTCCCTGCTGAATTAATTGCTTTCCCAATTCATCAATCTATTCTTTCTCTATTTTATTATTATTATTTTGGACATATTGGGTTAAGTGACTTGCCTACATTCACATAGCTAGAAAGTGTTAAGTACTGAGGCTGAATTTTGAATTCAGGTTCCCTGACACCAGGGTCAGTATTATGTCCAATAGGACACCTAATTGCCTTTCTGTTTTGTTACTGTAAGCATTTAGAGTCTGATTTTACTGCAAGTACTGCTTTGACTTCACCCCCCCAATTTTATGTTGTTTCATTATTTTCATTCTCTTAGATAAATGCATTGATTTTTTTCTATGATTTGTTCTTTGATTCAATCATTCCTTAGGATTAGATTATTTAGTTTCCAATTCATTTTTATTCTTTCCACTTCCATTTATGGAATCTAATTTTTATGGCTTTACTATCTGAAAAATTTATATGTAATGTTTCTTTTTGCATTTGATTGTGAGGTTTTATACCCTAATAAGTGGTCAGTTTTGTAGGTACCATGTAATAATAAGAAAAAGATATATTCTCTTCTAATTCCCATTCAATTTTCTTCAGTCTATCATGTTCTTTTCTAAAATTCTATCACCTCCTTAACTTTTCTTATTTATTTTGTGATTTGATTTACATAGCTCTAAAAGTGAAAGTTGAAGTCCATGCACTAGTATAGTTTTACTATTTTTTTTTCCTGTTTCTCATTTAACTTCTCTTTTAATAATTTAGATGTTATACCATTTAGTGCATATGTGTTTAGTATTGATATTACTTCATTGTCTATGGTAACTTTTAGCAACATGTAGTTTCCTTACCCATCTCTTTTAATTAGGTCTAATTTTACTTTTGCTTTGTCTTATATTATTGCCACCCCTGCTTTTAAAAAATAATTTCAGCTGTAGCATAACATTTTTTTTTTTGCTTCAGTCTTTTATCTTTACTCTGTGTGTATCTCTATATTTCCAATGTGTTTTTCCATCCATTCTTCTATCTGCTTCTGTTTTGTAGGAGAAATCATTCCATTCACATACACAGTTTGATTACTGTGAATTTTCCTCCATTTTATTTTTCCCCATTTATACTTTTCCCCTCTGTCCTTTTAGTTTTTCCTCATCAGTGTTTTGCTTATGATCACTGCCTCCCTCAATCTGCTTTGCCTTCTATCTTGTCTCCTTTCTTTTCTCCCTTCCCTCCTTATTGTTTATGGGTTGATATAGATTTCTATACTCAACTGAGTGTGTATGTCATTCCCTCTAAGCCAAATCCAAAGAAAGTAAGGTTCACTCACTCCCCCTTCCTTCTTTCCCTTCCCTGTAATAGAATTCCATGTAATATAATTTACCCTACCCTGTCTCTTCCTTCTCCTCTTCTCCCAGTTCAACCCTCTTTTTCTTGCCTTAATTTTTTATATCATTCCATCAAGTTCAGCATATACCCACATCATTTGTCTTATGTATGTTCCTTCAAACTTAATAGAAATATAATTCTTTCCCCCCTACTTAAAGTATTTTTTTTCAAATACACAAAGATATTTTATAACATTCACTTTTTTTTTTTTTTGCTGAGGCAATTGGGGGTAAGTGACTTGTCCAAGGTCACACAGCTAGGAAGTAGTAAGTGTTTTCCTTGAAGATTCAACTCAAATTCCACCTACTTCAGAAAACCTTTCCTAGCTTTTCCAAATGACATCTCTTCTCAGTAAGAGGCTCTTCCCTCTACTCTGTAAATATCTCCTATCTATCTAGTTGTTTACATGTTTTCTTTTCCATCACAATACAAGTACTAAGAAATATGCACATTCTTAAAATCCCATTTAGGAGATAACATAAATCTTTCATATATTAATTTTAAATTTTCCACATTTAGTGTATAGTAGTTTTTTAAATTGAATTTTGTGGCTGTGCCACGTGTGTGTGTGTGTGTGTGTGTGTGTGTGTATTAATATTGCTTCATTGTCTATGGGTTTTTTAAGCATAATCTCGAGCTTTCTAGGAATAGAGATAATCTTCTATCATTAAATCAAAATGTTCTTACTGTGAAAAACATAGCATTTACAATCACACATAGTATAGTTCTGCTATACAGTCTCAGGAAAACAAAAATATAGGTGCTAGGATGGGTGGTTTTTATTAAAAGTTAGCCTAAGGCTCAGCCTTACAAGAACTCAGTAAACATTATTGATCAATCTTCTCCACCTCCATTAATGAGGTAACAACATAATAAAGAAGTGAGAATATTTGATAGACTTAGACTCTCCTACCTAACTCACACTAGTATAGGCTCTCCCTCTTATAGACTAAATCTTCACACTCCCAACCTAATCCCTAATGCCTGCCAGGATGAAAGTCATCAAGGTTATATGTGGTCCATGTGCAGTTTCACAATCAAGTGTTTTGCATATTGTTTTCTACTACACTCTGTCAGTAAAATCAACAGCTTGCATGCTTTAGATATAGCATCTTTATGCATCTTAGGAAGAGAAAGGTAAGTAACAAGAGGGAAAATATTCTAGGGATAGTGACTACATCTCTTTAGGGAGTGGACACTCTGCCACAGAACAGAATACTTTTGGTTTTATAGCTCCAGATAAAAAATAGAAAGAAACCATTAGTCTTCAGTCCTTCACTTCTCTTTGCAGCTGTTGGTATCTCTGCTGCTATAGTGGCAGCAGATGCCTTGATGCCTTCTTCATTGATCTCCAGGTAAGATTTATGCAAAACTTTGGATAAATACAAAGGTTTCAACATAAACATTCCAGAAAAGTCAGCCCTTTGCTCATCAAATGCATCTGACATCCCCAAAGTAGAGAGGATATGCTCCAAGTCACAGGTCTCCTCTATCTTGATTTTGGGGAGAAAAAATATCTCGTCATGATTTTCCATCAAGGCCATTGTTTCTGGTTTTGTCCAGGTTATAAATCTTTCATAGGTAAGCCCTTTTTCCAACTGGAAGACAAAATTGAAAATTCTAAGATTCTGATATCTAAATAACTCTCCTTCCACATTGGAGATTAGAAGTCAACTGTTTCCCCAAAGTTTCTTGAAACTTTATTCTGTTTCCCAGTCAGTGTCTATGCTTTAGACACCTCCTTCTTTCCTTCCATCCTGCTGACCTCATCTTTCAAGATACATCCTTCCTTGACCTTTGGGATTAGATTTAAATTTAACTCTAACCACATAACTGAGGAGAATTAAAGAAAATTCTAAGCATTTTACAATTTCTTGTTAATATACAGGACTGGAATTGAGAGTGAGTGGGAAACCTAAGGGGATTTGACATAATGGATTGAAGTCAGATAACCATATATTAATTAACACTTGTTAAGTGTCATGGATTTCATATAACGAGATGATGAATAGATAGCACATTGGGGTCAGGAAGCCTGACTCCAGTCTCTATAATCCTTGAAAAGTCACTTAATCTTAATTTCTCATATTTGATCCTCATTTTCCCCATCTGTAAAATGGGAATAATATAGAATCTTCTTCTGAGTTGATGTGAAAAAAAATCAAATAGGACAACATAAATAAAACATTTTGTGAACTTAAAATTCTTTAAATGTTAGTTATCACTAATGTTGTTGAATTCAGTATGCAAATCACCCAAAATACTTTATATTTTTTAACATTGTGTCAATGATATGAGACATTGAATCAGTATCTATTTCTATCAGAAGCTTTGAACTTTACATTTTCTATTTTAGGGGGTTCTGTTCTTGGCCAATTTCTTCAATTAAATCATAACATTTGAAAGGCCATGTTTAGTCAAGAAGGAATATAAAGTCAAAAACAATCCATGTTTGCATGTTTTCTCCCTGCACCAAACTGTGGGCTCCCTGAGAACATGGATTGTCTTTGACTTTCTTTATATTCCTTCTTGACTAAACATGGACTCATACGTGCAAAAATGTTTGTAGCAATCTTTTTGTAGTGGCAAGAAACTAGAAAATGAGTGGATGCCCATCAGTTGGGGAATGGCTGAATAAATTGGGGTGTATGAATGTTATGAAATATTATTGTTCTATAAGAAATGATCTGAAGGATGATTTCAGAGAGGTCTGGAGAGATTTACATGAACCTGTGAAAAGTGAAATGAGTAGAACCAAGAGAACACTGTACACAGCAACAGCAAGATTACACAATGATCAATTCTGATGATTTGATGAATTGCTGATGAAAAGAGCAAGATGATTCAGGCTAGTTTCACGATCTGCACCCAGAAAGAGGACTGTGGGAACTGAGTGTGGATCACAACAATATTTTCACTTTTTGTTGTTTGTTTGCATTTTGTTTTCTTTTTGATCTGATTTTTCTTAAGCAGTATAATTGTGGAAATATATATAGAAAAATTGCACATGTTTAATATATATTGGATTATTTGCCATCTGAGGAAGGGGTAGGAGAAAGGCAGGAAAAAAAATTTGGAACACAAGGTTTTGCAAATATGAATATTGAAAATTATCTATACATGTGTTTTGAAAATAAAAAGCTTCATATAAAAAATCTGGTAATCTTGGGGCAGCTAGATAACATACCTGATAGAACACCAGCCTTAGAGTCAGGAGGACCAGATTTTAAATCTTGCCTGAGATACTTGACACTTATTAGCTATATGACCCTGTGCAAATCGCTTAACCCTGATATTTTCACCAAAAATAAATAAATGAATGAAAATAAATAAAAATTAAAAGTGATCTCTTTGATGGAAAGGTTAAAATCCTATTTTACAAAATGTAAATATAATTGTTGCTGATGCCTTTCCAGATAAAGGAAGTCTTTACAATTAAAGGAAAGTTATTGTCAAGGCAATATTTATAGAATTCTTTGAGAGAACATTAGGAATTGCACTGGTGATATCTTTGTTGAGGGAATACTTGAGAGGGAAATTTTACTCCCTATATCTAATGACTTGAATTTGGACTGCAAGTTATAGTCACAGTTGTCTAAATCACTAGAAATTTAAATGAATTGAACTAGGTCACACAGCTGAGTTTGCAGCAGGACTTCAATCCAGGTTTTCTAGGCTCCAGGCTTTCTATCCACTTTTGTTTGCTTCTTCAAATTTGATCCTAATAAAAATAGCATTGCTTTTTATTCTTCATTACGTGAAGAATAGATAGAAAGTGGCAATTAGAGTTGTATGTTCTCTATCAGCCTACTAAGCCTATTCAGCTTGTTTGAGATTCTTGTCTCTTTAACAAATAGGAAGTATTCTAATGAACATTTATTTGCAGCCTCTTTAAAGGAGACAGAAAAAAATGGAAGAGGTCTTTCCAATAAGGGAAGTTATGGTTTATGTATATTTAAAATGTCTTGAAAGAAGTTATAGATATGAACATGATTATGAATAAATACATGTATAATTTCACAAAATAGATATACTATGGATATGTATGTGTTTACACACACACATACATAATGTGACACTCCAACTCAAATAAGGCCACATTTTGGGGTGGAAGATGGAAATATAGGTAAAAATTGGAAGCAGAATATAGAAGATGGCACTTTCTATGTTCAGATTGAAAAATGAAGGGAAATCTAGGGAAAGAGAGCCTGGATAACAAATTTATGTTAGTTCAGGGTGGACTCCAAAACCTAGAAGAAACTAATGCTTCTTCATTTCTCCAATCAGCCACACCTAATGTCTAGCAATTTTACCTAAATTAATCCCTCAGTTTATCTTTGGAGGAACAGGATATTGTCAGGTTTGAAAGGTTGTAATCCTATTCATTTGCCACCTTCAAAAGGCTAATTTAGTTTAATCTTGGGGGAAAGGGAACAGAAAAGAGTAAGCATTTATATACCTACTATGTGCCAGGCACTCTGTTAAGTGATTTACAAATATTATCTCATTTCATCCTCAAAAGAAACCTGTAAAGCAGGTACTATAATTATCCCTATTTTATAAATGAGGAAACTGAGGGAAAGGGGAAGTGACTTGCTCAGAGTTACAGAGCTAGGAAGTGTCTGAGGTTGGATTTAAATTCAGTTTTTTTAAAAAACTTCAGTGTTGTATCACATAGCTAGGGGTGGCGGGGAGGTACCTCAGGGTCAAGTGAGAAATTCTAGAATGATTTCAGGGGGAAAAAAACAACCTCATCTCCCTCAGCTTCCCATCTGCTTATAAAATTTCTTTAATGACAAGAGAACGATACTTTAATTCTCCAAGGAGAGATCAAAGATGCATGCCAGTGTGAACAAGCTAAGGGATAAACTTACCAATTACACAACTGATAACAGACTTGTTCTTGTCTTTAAAAGAAGAAAAAGAGCTTATTGCTTTTGAAGTGAGGGGACAATTTCCTGTTGCTGTGAGAGGGTTCAGAGAAAGGAGTCTAGGTATTTAAAAGTTCAAGACAAAAATTTTTAATAATTTTGTCAAGGATTGACCTTCTACTCTAAACTGAAATAGAAATTCCTTGAGGGCCAATTATCTTTTATTTTGCATTTTATCCTCAGGGTTAGCACAGTACTTAATATATAGTTAACTGGTTAGTAAATTGTTTTGCATTCAGTAAAACCTGTGGTCAGAGGTACATAATGTTCAAAGAGTCTGGGATGCTTCATTTGCAGGAAAACCTACATGTAGGAGAGAGGCTGGGATTTTGAAATACACAACAGAAGGAATGCCAAAATGTATTTAAGCAGGTACACTGTGAGAAGCTGGTTGAAGGAAGGAGGGGAGCATCCATGGAATGGAGAATGGTAGAGAGAATCAGAATCAACTTAAATCAGGAATCCAGGAAAATTAGTATATATGCATGGTGCTTGGACATATGCATCATCACTAATATGAGAAGTTATATCAACTTAGATCATATTTGCTAAAATAGATAATGACCCTTAAAAAGAGTTAGCTTCTAGACATCAAAAACTAGACATTTTTTCCAACATATCTACAAGCAACCCCAATCTCTGCTTCATAATTATTACCAAATTTTGATTTTTTTCTCAGCTTTCCTGTCCTCTTTACTCTTCCCACCCCCCAGATGAGTAAAATAACTTAATTTTCAGGACATAGTTAATTCCTCTTTCTTTTAATCACAATGACAGCATTTCTCTTTTTTGAGTAAGTAAATTTATATTGCTTTCTAAATCTTGTGATGCTTCAGGATAAGAATGCCTTATTTCAGGAACCCATTGTCTTTTCTTGCTACCAGCCATGACTGACAATTTGAATATTCAACAAAATATAATAGGAGTTATTCTCAATGATTACTGTAATTGTTGTGTTCTGAGGAAGGTACTACTGGAATGAAGACATGCCAAAATATAACATTGCCATTTTATCTACCCAGTCTTACCTTAGTTAGGTCACCAATAGTAGAAAACACAAGGATCATGGTCAATTCCATTCCACGATAGGGAAAGATGAAGAGCTGTCCATTCAGCTCTTCCAATGGATATGTCAGAAACTCTTCTTTCATCTTCATAATTTGAAATTTTTTCTCATTCTTAAAGAAAAGAAAAAGATATGTGATTGAAGCCAGATTATTAAAAGGGCAGAAAAAAGTAAATAAATATCTAAAATAATTTTCAAATTTATAAACTATATATGGATACTCTTAAAACCAACAAATACTGCAGTTAATCTTAATTTATTTCTTAATGACAGTTCTAAAATATCTGGACATTCCTTTCTCTACTCATATTCACATCCTACCTGATTGATTTTTAAAACATCAGTATATGTGTGCCTTGGATCAAATGCCTGCTCCCAGCTTGCTTTAAAGTTGATGGCATTCACAAAGACCAGCAGGCTAAGTGGATCAACGAGACCATCAGGTAGAGCCTCTAAAATATTATCTTTTAAGAAAATATAAATTAGATTTAGGTTTTTTCCCCCCAGAAAAAATATCTTTTAATAATATGTTGACATGGTTTGACATAATAGAATCTAGATTGAAGACCAGGTTTTCACAGTTTCTGAACTGCTACTAAATATAATCTTAACATAAATTCTTCATAGTCAGGAAAATCATTTATATATCTACAAGGTACACAACACTATATTAGATTACTGGTTGTTTGATAGTATGTAGTCTTATCATCAAGAAAATAATAACCTTGTATATCAAGTAATAACAGATTAAAAATATACATTTAAGGTCTCAAAAATATGACTTCCATAATCTACAAAGAAATGGAAGTATGGTTACAGTTGTCTCCATACATGGTCCATGTATAGAGACAACTGTAACCATACTTTCCAATTGTCTCCATGCCTTCGTGGAGACAACTATAACCATCCTTCCATTTCTTGGTAGATTATTTCTGAATTCTAATGGTAAACAAACAAACTCATTACTTGGTGAGATAAAAAGAATGTTCTTTAAAAGATGACTGATGTGAAAAACATGAAAAAACAGAATTTATGACCTTCAGTCTTCTTTGCTACCCAGTCATTTATGTAATTCCTGATGGCCCCTGCCTCTTGAGAAAAGCAAACATCTTCCATTACTGAATTGCAGAATTTGAAACAGGCTTTTCTAAAAGACTTGAAGAAGAAAAAATTATCAGAGTAACATCCCTATTTCTAAGTCCCCCAAATTTTCTAAGAATTAGAAATATATATAATAAATAACATGATACACATATACACATTTGCTATGTGACCTTGGATAAATCCCCAATTCTCAATGCCCCATATAACTCTCTAAGACTTTAAGTAGCACAGAAGGTACCATCCTATAGAGCAGAAAGGAATTTTTTTTATCTGAGAGTTCCCTATACTAATTAAATCACAGGTCCTATGTGCTGTGTACTAAGTAACTAAATATATCAGTCCTTCATCATATATCATTAACAACCTGGAAAAGAAACACTCTATTCAAAACAGAGTCTATTCCAAAAATGAAACTTAAAAAAAAATTCAGAGGAGTTAGTCTTATCCCAGAAAATGAGATAGTAAACTTTTCAAGAACAAAGAACTAATCTTACAAAACTTTTGAATTAGTTTTTTTTGTGATATTTTGAACTTATAGTAAGTACTTGTATTTGTTGAGACTCGATTAAAATAAATTGCTACCACTTCCTTCCAAGTTTTTGACTACCCTAATCCATTCTTTGCCATTAAAAGACTAGAAAAAAGAAAAAGTTAAAAGAAATATCCTTATTTCTTTAAAATAAAATGAATTTTTCAGGATTTAGAAATTATTTTTTTCCATTTTTGAACTAAAATGTTGGTGTGTGCTTGTAATAAATGCCAAGCCTGGTGAATGACTTGAGTTCAGGAGTTCTGAGCTGCAACAGGACTCAAGTAGATGGTTGTCTACACTAAGTCTAATACCAAAATTGTGAACCTCTGGGAATGAGGGTCACCAAGTTGCTTAAAGAGGGAAAAAACTGGACTAGAAAGAGCAAGCTATGGAAAGACTTACATGAACTGATGATAAGTAAAGAGAAAATTGTACACAACAACAAGATCATGTGATGATAAAATTTGATAGACTTGGGCTATTCTCAACAATAAGGTGATTCAAGGAAATTCTAATAGACTTGAGATAGAAAGAACCATATCCATCCAGAGAAAGAACTATGGAAACTTAATGTGGATCAAAGCATAGTACTTTCACCTTTTGTTGTTATTGTTTGCTTGCTTAGATTTTTTCCCTCTCATTTTTCCCCCTTTTGATCTGATTTTTCTTACACAGCATGACAAATATAGAAATCAGTTTAGAAGAACTGTACATGTTCAACCTATTTTGGATTGTTTGCTGCCTAGGGGAGGGGAGAGGGAGGGAAGTAAAAAAATTTGGAATATTGAATTTTGCAAAGATGAATGGGTGAAATAAAGGGAAGGAAAGGAGAAAATAGAGAGAAGGAGGAAAGAATTGTTTTCCCTAATGAGTTATATCTACATCTTAACCAAAAGTCTTCAATGTTTATTCAAACTGTACTATTATACAGGATAGTATCTAAGTAGAAGTAGTGAAGTAGGGTGAAGAAAGTCTAGTCTCAGATTTTCAATCCAATTTCTTCATTACTTATTTTCATTTCCATTATCACTTTATGATAAAATAGAAATATGGAACTTACTTGGACAAAATTTAGAGTATTTTCTCCAAAGATCTTGTTAGTAGTTTGAAGCTGATACCAAGTGGATGATTTGTTCATTTCAGAAATAAGTAATCGGAATCCCCAAAGGATATCTCTCTTTTTATTTAAGGAAAGTAACTAAGAAAAACAGACATGAATTTTCTCAGTTGGGTTTTTGAAGAATGATGAACAAAAAAATCCTGCTGGTGAATACTTCATAGAATCTTTGACTATTGAGAAAATAGGTTAATTGTGAAAGAACCATGTAGGACTATATATTTAAGGAGGCAGCTGCTCAATTTACCCTTTGTACAAGGGATAAAGCAGGGGAAAGCAGTCAGACAGAAGATAGAACCAAATCTAGCATCATTCTGGAGAACACCCAAATATATAGAAACAACAATTTTATCTGCAAAGCTTAGAGTAGTTTTCCAGACTCAGACTTTCTTTGGATCTGATCCCATGAGAATATGGATTTTGAAATTGATTTTTTTTCCCCTTTAATCAGAGTGACTTGTGAAATACTTTGCAGGATCTTTTTTGCTGTGGTCAAGCTGAATTAGATTATTTAGAACTGAAGTTATCAGACCTGGGTTAAAATGCTGGTTCTTCCACATGATAATTAAGTGACTATGGGAAAATTACTTTGGTAAAATCTGCTTGATAATACTATTGTGAGGAAAGAATCTTGTAATACAAAGCAAGACAGACATTTTCTTAGTTCTCTTAAGTTATATCACTTAACTTCAAGTTCTGGGAGATACTATTTAAAGCTAAGGAAGCTTCAAATAGAGGTTTGTCATTAGATTACTTGGAGTCACCAAGACTTGAGTTTGAATCCTGACTTCAACACTTATCAGCTGCATGGTCCTGCATAAGTTGGGCAGTTTAGTTGGTACAGTGGATGAAGAACTGGGCCTAGATTCAAAAAGATCTGAGTTCATATTTGGTCTCAGATATTTACAAATTATGTAACCCTGGATGGGTCACTTAACTCTATTTGCCTCAGTTTCCTCAATTTTAAAATGAGCTGGAGAAGAAAATGGCAAATCATTCCAATATCTTTGCCAAGAAAACCTCAAATGGGGTAACAGAAAATTGGAGGCCTGAAATGTCTGAACAACCACAAGAATAAGCTGGATAAATCATCTAATCTTGCTGAGCCTGTTTCTTCATTTGAAGTGTGATGAGATTAGATTTATTGAGTTTTTAAAGTCCCACCTTCAAATGTATTATCTTACAATCAGTGCTTCTAAGTGCAAAGAGTTGTTGCCAGATGATGTGGCTATAAAATAATTTTTTTAAAAAAGGGAAAGCTTCAGTCCTATGCAGTTCCTCTAACCTAGAAGTAGAAAAAAACATTATTTGATTTGAAATTAGAAGACCTTCATTTAGATTCCATTTCTGATAATTAATTTTTATTTAATTAATTTCCAAGATATGTAATCTTGGAAAAAACATTACAATTTGGGGGATTTCATTTGTTACATTAATATGTGGGAGTAGAAGATTTCTAAAACTATTATCTCCCTTATAGCAAGCTCCTGTGATCATCTATAAGAATTACCCGAGTGGTTGGAGTTAATAACCAAATCTTGTCCAATGACCAACAACTTGATGTGCCACTGGAGAAATTGAACTACTCTAACTTTACTTTTTTGCCATGAATACAACCAGAAGATAAGGAAATTAAACTTAAGTCAAAGAAAAAAAATCTAAATTAGACTTCATATGGGATAATGAAGGAATTGGTGCCATTAGTTTCATCATGAACCAAAAGGAAGCCAAAATATATTTTGCAAGGCAATTGCTCTCTTAGTCCTACATAGTTCACTGTGAACATGTAAAAGAGAACCCTAAAGCTGACAGGAACTTATAAACAATAGGCCTCTTAAATCTACTTCACATTATGCTCTGCCTGCCAGGGGACTAATTCCAAAGACAATTATTCATTAATGAGTGGTAGAACCACAGAAAGTGAAAAAGCAGAGCTATCACATGAGGATGTTGACCATAAACATTAAAAAAACAAAAACAAAAACAAACAAAAAAAAAAAAACATAATTTGATGCTCGATGATATCGATGCAAAAATGGGCTCAGAAAATTACAAAAACTGTGTTGGAAAATAGTTTGGGATTCAAGCAATGGCAAGAACCCAAAGATTTGCAAATTACTCAAGAAACTTTATGCCTATATATAAAGAATATATTCTTGAAGAAGAAAATTAGAGAGAAATTGAGTATGTCTTAAACTGTTTACCAATGCAGCCATTTTAGAATTAGAGATAAATATGTGCAAAGTCAAAACAAATGCTAAATTAGAAGGTGATATGTAACTATCTTTGATGTTATTGATATTGAAAATTCTTATGTGAGTAACTGTCCTTTACCACTGCAGTTCAGTAACTTCCCTATAACACAATCTTGAGAGTGACCTAGAGCTCTTAGAGAATTGTTTAGTGATTTGCCCAGATTTCCACAACCAGCATGAGTCAGAGGCAGGACTTGAACCCCCAAATTCCAGACTTTAAGATATTTCTCTATCCACATCATTTTGATTTCAAACTAGAAGAAAGGACAAAATTGAAATATTATTAAATATATTATGGTAGCTCTACCCCAATCTATCCAAAGAAATGGCCAATTCTAGGAAATAGTCAAAATGAAAGACATTGGTTTTCTCCCCATTTCTTAGAAAAGTTGGACTAACTAGTTAAGGTAATTATTGGGTTCTTTGATTTGTTTGTGGTATTACTTCTCATTAGTTCAACTTTTCTAAGAAATTCTTTAGGGAGAAGTAATTTTTAGGTTCCATTTAAAAGGAAAAGAATATTCTAAGATATATATACAAAGACTTAACTCCTTTTCCACCAAATGCCAGTTTCACAATGAACATCACACAAAATAAAGAGCAAATAAATCCATTTATCCAAGCCAATAATAAACAGATATTCAGATTAAAATATATTGGGCAATATATAGAGTGACTTTTCTCTCCTGTTGGGAGATCAAGAAAAAGTCCCTAAACTCACTGAAGGGAAAAATAATTCAGTCTTCTGTAAGTAATCTAAAATAAGGAATATGACTGAGGGACTGGTTCCTCCACATGTTTACTTCTTCCCAGAGTCCGATGCTGTGGAGGGATATACATTTGTTCTTTCCTTCCTTTGGAATAATGAAACATACCTGTGCTATTTGCGTAGCTGTTTCTTTCTTTGTTCCCAAGAGGATCATTTTCAGGGTAAATGAGATGCTTGGGGGAGAAAACACCACATTTTGCGGTTTTTCTTCACAAAGTTTTTTCAGAAGAGTAATGGCAAATGTAACATTTCCTTCAGAAAAAATATCCATGATGGAACCTTGACCAATCACACATGAAATGACTAATGAACACAAAGCTTGGGAACAGAATGCCTGGTACATAACAGGAGCTTGATATACATTTCATTTTCACACTCCTTCTGTATTCCACACTGCCCAACTTGAGCCTACAGAAAAGACAGACACCTTGAAGAAAAGTGAGTCTTCCTTCACTTCCTCTCAAGCTCAGTCGATGTTTCCAATGGTAGTTTTACACCAAGTGCAAAAGACCCACACAGAGCAAAACTGTGCCCAAAGTCTCTGAGCACTTAGAGCTCATTTTATGTCCACATCCAAATGGGGAGTATGGGGAAAAGTTAGAGTGCTTCTGCATGGAAAGCTGTGAGCAGTGGTGGAGAGAAGCAAGATTCCCAGGGCAGAAATCAGGAGAGATAGGAGCCAGATGTGAAGGAAGTCTACTGACTATCATCGTGTATGGATGAAAACTCAGACATGGGAATATAATCCAAGAGAAAGTGATAGGGCAAGGAAAAACACAGATTCTGGAAGAAAAGAGATCAGCTGACCTAGAATGATACTTGACTCCCCTCCCCCAGCTATGCACCCCCACACACACCCTCCCCCAGCCCAACCAATATAGAAAATAGTGAAGATCAATTTCAACGGTCTATGTATTTGGATGGATTCTTGCAGGGGCGTTGAAGATGACAAGTGAACAAATAAATCAAAGTTGCTAGGCAAAATAAGCCAGAGGATTAGTATTAAGAAATTTTCAAATTTAGACCTAGTTTGTGTGGAAAGCTTTTGTTCAGAATTCACAGATTATATAAGCTATTTATATTTCTGTATAGAAGGCATAGACTAAAGTCAAACTCAAAGAACAAAACTGAATCTATGCAAGTAGGACTCACATCTGGAAGAGACACCTAGAATTTATAAATCCTTGTCAAGAATAAAAGCCCCCTGGGTTGGGGGGGGGGGGTAACATGTGGAGACTCTACATAATCAGAAGCACAACTGCTACTGAGTTTTTGTGGTATTGACCATTTTAGGATTCTGTCACAATATTCAGAAAACACTCCGAAAGTAGAGACAATGCATCATTTCTTATTGGTGAGTACCAATGCCCATTTTCCTAAAATCCTGTCTTCTCATTCTTTTTCCACCATAGTTGAATCCACAGTCATAAGTAAGTAAGATAAAAGGCTAGTGCGATTTAACCCAACCAAAGGTTCTTCAAAGAATAATAGGTACAATCCCCAAAACAAACTGACCTCCTCCTCTCCTCCCTCTGCACCCCCAACCACCATCATGGAGTAAGTAGCAGAAAGAACACTAGATTTGGAAACTAGATGATACTAATTCAAATCCCACCTTCACCCTTTACAATAAATTTTTTTGCTAAAAGATGTCACTTAACCCTTATAGTCTTCAGTTTTCTTATCTGTAAAATAAAGGGATTAGACTAGTAAATGTCTAAACTCATAATGCTTTTGAGTGACTTGGCTATGATTACCTCTCCAAACTTTCAGTTTGCTATTGAAATGCAAACTTGAGCCCTTCCTTACCTGTGAAGTATCCCTTTTAGTTTTACTAGGAAGTTCTTTGAGGTAGTTGGCAAAGAAAGTTGTTAAATAGTTAGGAGTAGGTTTCCCAGGTGAAGGTTATCACTGGAATTAGAGGTCATCTAGTTCTCATTTTGCAGATGAGGAAGTTGAGGCCCCAAAAGGTTAAGATAATGCACAGAGAGAGGCATAGAGGATAGGTTATCTTTCTGTCTCAAAATTCAATGTTATTTATATCAACAAAATCATAAATTAAAAGGGCAATAATAAATCAAACAGAACAGGAAATTAAAGAAATCCAGAAAAAATACTACAAATATTAAAACTCCAATATTTTAGTGGCTCCATTAGTGATTCCTTCCAGTGAGGCTGATCAGAATATATCCATACTTCCCTTGTGACCATTCACCTATAGTCATCTATAGATGATTCACTCCATGCAATAGGAAAGTTCTTCTAGAATCTAGGTCTTTTTAATATCCTGTGAATAGCACTCAGATTTCTTGTTACTCATCACTCTAATTATGTTTGGCCTGCCTCCTTTTCTAATCTTGAAGGATGATACCTTTTAGATTATTCCTTGCATACTTTACTTGTGGTGATATATTCCAGCCTATTTTCACTACCTCTTTGCCACCACAAAAAGAGTTATTATAATTTTTGTATATGTAGATGCATTACTTTTTCTTTGATCTCCTTGGGTCATAGACCCAGTACTAGTAATACTACCTCATTCAAGAACCCCAGAAAGAATCACTCAAAGCTTAGGTTTGGACAATCTGGAGTGGCCTTGTTCCCCCCTTTCTTTTGACCTCTGTTTACCATCTAGTCCCTCTCAATCAGCCTTAGGTTGTGAAATCCTGATTAAGCAGAAGAAGTTATTGGCTCAAACCAGTCTCTGGTCAAGTCAAATCCACCACAAAAATGAACTCTACTCAGGAGAGCAGATTTTTGTAAATGCCAGCTGTTATTATAAACATTTGCCAGGTATGGTGCTAAGCACTTTATAAATATTATCTCATTTGAGCTTCACAATAACTCTGTTGACATTAAGATCCCCAAGCTATTGTTGAAGAAATTGAGACAAAGCAATGTCATCCAGTAAGTAAATGCCTAAGGCCAGATGAGTACACAGTTTTTCCCGACTCCAGGCTCAACACTATCCACTGTTTCATGGAGCTGGACTCATGAACAGATCAGCAAAATAGTCTCATTCACATATGTGTATCAGTCCCTCCCTTCCTTACCACAAACTATAGATAGACAAGATATTAAAGAAAGAATTTGTTTAAACTCAATTGAGGGCCTGAGTTTTACTGCCCCAAGAATTCTATCTCTACACATCAATCATCTTCACACTTGGACAGACATGAGTTATATAGGTCAGCAACAGCCCGTTCCCTTAATCCCTAGACTCTGGGGATAAGCTTTTATAAGCTTGAGGGCGAGTTTGTTCAAACTAAGAAGACAGCCTGTCCACTGATCCTGTCAACTGGAAATACTGTATCGCTATGATCTTGGCTTAAGTGGAAAGATATCTTTGAGAAAATTTATTATTTCAACACATTAATTTTATTTTAAAAATTAATTTATTGTTATAATAGCTTTTTATTTTCCCAAACACATGCAAAGATAATTAATGTTGAAAATTAATTGTGTTCCAAATTTTTCTCCCTCTCTCTTCTCCTCCCTTTTCCCTTAGGTAGCAAGCAATCCAATAAAGGTAAAACACATGCAATTCTTCAAAACATATTTCCCTATTTGTCATGCTGCACAAGAAAAATCAGATCAAAAGGGAAAAAACATGAGAAAGAAAGAAAAAAAAGAAAACCCCAAAGAAGGTGAAACTATTATGCTCTGATCCCATTCAGTCTCCATTATTATCTCTCTGGATGGGGATGGATCACAAGTTTATTGGAATTGGCTTGAATCACCTCATGGTTAAAAAAAAAAAAAAAAAAACACAAGTCCATCACAGTTTATCATCATATAATCTTGTTATTGATATGTATAATGCTCTTTTGATTCTACACACTTTACTTAATATCAGTTCATTTAAGTTTTCAGGCTTTTCTGATATCAGCCTGCTCAGCATTTCTGATAGAACAATAATATTCCATTGCATTCATATACCATAACTTTTTCAGCCATTCCCCAACTGATGGGA
The DNA here is from genome assembly GCF_902635505.1 of Sarcophilus harrisii. NCBI lineage: Eukaryota > Metazoa > Chordata > Mammalia > Dasyuromorphia > Dasyuridae > Sarcophilus > Sarcophilus harrisii. The sequence goes on from NC_045426.1 coordinate 430,393,501, forward strand.
CTCTGTTCTATTTCCTTGCCATTACAAAAAGGACTACTACAAATATTTTTGTACATATAGGTCCTTTTCCCTTTTTATGATCTCTTTAGGATACAGAACAAATATCCAGATAATAATCCAGATTCTGCTGGATGAAAGGGTATGCTCAGTTTTATGGTCTTTTGGGCATAGTTCCAGATTGCTCTCCAGAATGGTTGAATCAGTTCACAATTTCACCAACAATGTATTAGTATCCCAGTTTTCCCACATTCCCTGTATTTATCACTATCTTTTCTTGCCATCTTAGCCAAACTGAGACAGAGTTATTTTAATTTGCATCTCTCTAATCAATAGTGATTTGGAGCAATTTTTTATAGGACTAGAAATAGCTTTAATTTCTTTATTTGAAAATGTTTGGGGGGAAGGTAAGTGGCGCAGTGGATAGAGCATCAACCCTGAAGTCAGGAGGACCTGAATTCATAGTTGGTCTCAGACATTTAACACTTCCTAGCTATATGACCCTGGATAAGTCACTTAACCCAAATTGCCTCAGCAAAAAAAAAAAAGTCTGTTCACCTCCTTTTGCCATTTATCAATTGGGGAATACTTGTATTCTTATAAATTTGAGTCAATTCTTTACATATTTTAGAAATGAGGCCTTTTTTATGCTGGATGTAAAAAAAAAAATTCCCCAGCTTTCTGCTTCTCTTTTAATCTTGGCTGCATTGGTTTTGTTTATACAAAACCTTTTAAATTTAATATAGTTAAAATTATCCATTTTGCATTCATAATGTTCTTTTGTTCTTCTTTGGCCATAAATTCCTTTCCTCTCTATATATCTGAGAGGTAGATTATTCCTTATTCTCATAATTTGCTTATATTATCACCCTTTATATCTAAATTATGAACCCATTTTGACCTTGTCTTGGTATAGGGTATTATGTGTTGGTAAATGCCTAGTTTCTTATACTATTCCAGTTTGCCCAGCAATTTTTGTTAGATAGTGTATTCTTGTCCCAGAAGCTGGAGTCTTAGGGCTTCTCAAACACTAGATTACTATAGTCATTGACATTAATTTTAAAGAAGTTAAAAAGAGACTCTAAGAGGCAAAGTAACTTGCTTAGGGTCATGTGAATAGTAATGATAATAATAACAGATAATATTTTCACAATGCTTATTATGTGCCAGGAACTGTGATAATCATTTTACAATTATTTTCTCATTTAATCTTCACAACAACCCTGAGAGCCAGGTACTATTATTCTATTTTACAGACTAAGAAGGTGAAGCTAAGAGAGATTAATTGATTTGCCCAGAGTCATACAGCTACTAAGTAGAGGAAAACAGATTTGGACTTGGGACTTCCTGACTGCTGTACCATCTGCTGCCGCTACACCAGCAAATATGGGATGTTGACATGTGGCTCTAACTCTAAATCCTTTATTCTCTTCCCACTATGCCATTACTCCAAATCTTATTCACTAGGGCCATAGAGAACAAATCCAATTCCTCTCCCAAAGTATAGCACTGAAAGATCAAGGGAAGATGGGGAACAGAACTTAGTGGTCAGTGAATCTTTTGTGCTTTCCATTGCTGCTCCAATCTTTGATTGAAGGTTTATTTGTATGTTAAAGTACAAGTCCTCTAAAATGTTAAAGACAATTGGGTTTAAAAAAATAAGAATTTGACAAGTTACTCCCAATTAATAAATGGCAAAAGGATATGAATAGTTGGCCCCAGAGTCAGGAAAATTGAATAAAGGAACAGAACTTAGTGTGTCATCCATCAGTCATTATGTATTATTTAGGGAGGGGCACATCACTAGGCTGCCATGAATTGCACAGGAAAGGGAATAAAACTAAGATCAATCTGGTATTGCTCCCACCATTAATGCAGCCTCATGTGCTATTGATTTGGGGCTCAAAAAGTGAAGGAAGGAAATTACTTTTGTGTCTATGTCTATTGTCCAGCAAAGACACTGGACTCTATTCTTGATAATACTCACTGCTTGCAAAACCTTGAACAAATCATTGAAGTTGTTCCAGCTTGGTAGTACCTGTGAGAACTGATGTATCCTCCACACCCCAATGAGACATAGGTATAAGATTTCATTGGACTATGTCATAGATCCAGCCCTGATCTTTAAGCTTCAATGATTCACACTCAGTATTCTATGTCAAGACAACATCCCTAAATTATGATAGGGCAGGCAAGAAATAATATTTAATAAAGACTCATAGATTAGGAAACAGGAGGAAGATTAATAGACTTGAGTGAAGGACAGTTTCATAGCTTTGAAACTGGAAGAAACATTAGAACAAACCAGTTCAACTCCTTCACTGTTTTGCAAATGAGGAAACTGAGACTCAGGGAGACTAAATAAATTCAGGTGATAGAATCATAAGCTCAGAGAATAAAGGACATGAGAGGTTGTCTTGTCCAACCCCTTCATTTGTTAGGTTTTACAGATAAGGAAGCTAAGGCCTAGAGAAATTATATAATTTGTGATTATAAATACAGACTAGGAAGGAAGTTCAGATAACTTCTGGTGCAATTCTCTTTTTATAGATGAGGAAAACTGAGGTAGATTGATTTACCCACAAATTAAATGTCAAAGTAGTGAGGTGTGCAGTGTGGAGAGACCAAGCCTGAAGGGTAGGTGCTATTGTTATTTCCCATTTCAGTGATTTAATTAGGATCACACCAACTAGTAAGCATCTGAGACAGGATTTAATTTCAGGTCTCCTTGACACCAAGTCCAATACTTTCACCCAGTTTCCTCAACTCTAAAATGAGAAGGATTGGGTTAGGAAGTTAGTAAGTTCAGACACTTATTAGCTGTGAGACTCTGGGCAAATCACTTAACTATTTTTTGCCTTAGCTTGTCATCTGTAAAATGGGAACACACTGGAAAAGGAAATGGCAAACCACTCCAGTATATTTACCAAGAAAATTTCATGAACAAAAGTCCATGGGTGATATAATTGAACAAGTCAACAAGTTAAATGTCAGAGGCAGGATGTTAACCTAGGTCCTTTGATTCTATTAATGCTATTCAGGTGTGAACAGCATGGAATATAAATCCCACCTACTTTATAGACTTATGAGCTTATATAATCAGAAGATTTAGAATTTAAAGGTACTTTAGAGATCATCTTGTCTAATACCTTTATCTTACAGAGAGGGGAAACTGAGATCCACAGAAATCATGTAGCTAGCTTATAAGGAGAAAGTCAAACACTGGACCTGTGAAACTTCCCTTTATTTATTCTTTCAAATGGAGGCCCTCTCCATGGTTGATTGAACCATTATTGCTTTAATATTTTTTTCCAAATTCAAGAGAACCAAAACTTCATTAATGTAGGTACTACTTTTACCTCTGCAGATTACAAACTCTTCCCACTTTGACAGACAGTTATATGAAATGTGTCATCTAATACCCCACTCAGTAACCCAACCTCTGGTGATGAGTCTCTCTCTATAAACCAAAGGCAGGTTTTCAAATGGAGCAGATAAACTTTGACCTTGTACACAAAGCTTTTCCAGCTTGATAGGATCTTCCAGGGATTTTATACTTCACTGACATAGCCATTAAAAATCCTCATACCTTGATGAATCATCAGAGGAAGACATATGAATAATAAAAATAAATGGACTATGAGGTTCCTTCCAACTCTCAGATTCTGTTTTTTAAAAAATCTTTCCCTAAACCTTAGTTTTCATAGTTAGGCTCCTTCTTTTAGACTATCTAGGGTATTATTCCTTATTTACCCTATTTAAAAATCAATCAATAAATATATATAAGGAGCCTACTATGTGCCAGGAACTCTGCTAAGTTTTGGAAATACTTGCATGTGTGCACACACACACACACACACACACACACAATTATACAGTTTTTTGCTCAAGCAGAGTTCATTTTTTTTAACTTGTCCAGGATCACACAGATAGCAAGTGTGTGAATTTGGATTTGGGTCCTCCTTAGTCCAAGACTGGCACTCCATCCATTGTACCCAAAAGTTCACATTGTAATATGGTAAACAATATAGAAAATGTGTGTGAATACAGCATGTTCTTTAATTAATTTAATCTAATAATGGTTATGCATGTAAATTTATTTTTAACATATTTTCTTATGAATCAGGTTATGAGAGAAAAATCAGAACAAAAGGGAAAAACCACGAGAGAAAAATAAAACAATAAAAAGGGAAAAAATAAATAAAGCATGTGTTGATTTATATTCAGTCTCCATAGTTCTCTCTTTGTGTACAAATGGCATTTTCTAGCCAGAGGTTATTGGGATTGCCTTGGATCTTTGAACTGCTAAGAAGAACCAAGTCTGTCATAACTGATCATCCCCTAATCTTGCTGTTACTGTGTACAATGTATTCTTGGTTCTGTTTGTTTTACTCACCATCAGTTTATGTAAATCTTTCCAGGCCTTTATAAAATCAGTTTGTTTATCATTTTTATAGAAGAAAAAAATTCTATTACTTTCATATATCATATTCCCCAATTGATGGGCATTTACTCATTTTTATTTTTAACTCTGCCTCAATCCTTTTGAGCTACCCTATTGCTGATGTCAATCTTAAACATATGGTGTATATTTTCCACATTGAAAAAAACATAAATAACTTGTACATATTGAGTTCCTTGAAAATGACCTTTGATATTGGCTCTTATATGTGAAATTTTCTATTAAAATCAGATTTGGCTAATAGAAAGTCCTGAAAATAGGCAAGTTTATTGAAGGTCCATTTTTTCCTCATTCAATATTGTAGATAATTTTGCTGGACATGATAGTTTTGACTGCAGGTCTAGTTCTTTTGATTATCAGTACATATGATTCCTGGACCTGTGGTCTTTTATTGTGGTTACCAATAAATCCCTTACAATTCTAATTGTAGCTCCGGTACATATGATTATTTTTTTCTTGTTTCTTCTCTTTGATCTTAGGGTTTCAAAACGTGGCAACAATATTCCTATGTGTTTTCCATAAAGGATCTCTTTGAGATGGTGATTGGTGGATTTTTTTTTTTATTTCTAATTTCCCCTCATATTCTATCACTCCAGGACAATTACCTTGGATTATTTCTTCATCCAGGTTCTTTTTTTTGTTGTTGTTCACAACTTTAAGGCAGTCCAATTATTCTTATGTTTTCACTTCTTGATCTGTTCTCCAGATCTGTCATTCTTCTTATGTTTCACATTTTGTTCTTATTTTATTCTTTAGAATCTGTTTTGTTATTTCTTGGCCTCTCATAGCTTCACTGGTTTTCCCTTGCTCAATTCTACTTTTCAAAGAATTATTTTCATTTTTGAGATGCTATATCTTTTTTTTCTAGTTAGTTATTTTTCATAATCTTCTTGTTTTACTTGGGTGGTTTTAAAAAAAATTTTTTCCCTCAGTGTCTCTCATTTGATTTAAAAAATTTTTTTTGAGTTCTTCTATAAATTCTCTCTGGGCAGGGAGCAATTTCATGTTATTCTTTGGGGTAGAAGAAGCTCTTTTTACTTCAGTGTACTCCTCTGAAGATGAATCCTGGTTTTCCCTGTTCCCATAATAAATTTAATGCTGGGATTCAGTTCATTTTTCAAAATAAGAGATAATAGTGTAAGCCCTCTACTTATTGGGTGAAGGATGGTGCCTCTAACTACACTTGAGTCTTCCCTTCTGATCTGAAATTCCAAACCAAGAGCTCTACCTTCCAACCAAGTGGCTGCAGTCAGTATCCTATCTGCTCCCCTCTGCCTGCCTCTGCACTCATGGATATGTTGGTTCCTTCTTGCCCAGGGCCACATCTCTGCAGCACAGCTGGGCTCATGATCAGCTGAGGTTCATTCAGTCTTCTGGGACTCAAACCCCAATTCCACACACAGGCCAGGAAGTGAAAGTTTCTGTGGTTCCTGCTGAGGCTTAAGTCAGACCCAGCTCTCCCCAGGCCTCCCCACCTCTTGTTTCTAAGAAACTATCCTGGAAGTATTTGCATTTTATCCAACTTAATTCCCTGTCCAGAGTCTTTCTTCAGATCTTTTTGGGTTTGTACTTAGAGGACTTCTATTTTGCCCCAGCTCTTCTTGATTTTTCTGAAGTCTATGTTCACCCTGAAGTTCAAATTTGTTCTATTTGTGGGGGAAATCTGGAAACCTTGAAATTCACTAACCTACTCCACCATCTTCTTAGAATTCTCCATGGCTTATATTCTTATAAATTTAATATAATTCTTTATATCTTTTAGAAGTGAGGTCTTTAACAGAAATACTGGCTGTAAATTTTTCCCCCAGTTTTGCACTTCCCTTCTAATCTTGTTTGTGTTGATTTTGTTTGTGCAAAACCTTTTTAATTTAATGTAATCAAAGTTGTCCACTTTGCATTTCATATTGTTCTCTAGTTCTTTTTTGGTCATAAATTCCTCCCTTCTCCAAAGATCTGATAGTTAAACTGTCTCTTGCTTTACCAAATTTTCTTATAGTGTCACCCTTATGCCTGAATCATGTACAATACAACATAAATGTAAAGGTAATAATGACAAATATATAAAAAGTAGAGGGAAAGTCATTTGGCAAGGAAGTCATTTTAACAGGGAGAAAACAAGGGTATATAAGATATACAAGGTGTAAATATAAAGCTATAAATACAAATTGTTTGCCCTTCATTCCTGAAGAGGACCATGACATCAGGGAGGTGGTACTATGATATGCAAGTGAACTGGATTTAAGCGAGGGAGGATTGTACAAGGTCATCTGCCTCACTTTCCCTTCCCAGATCTATTTATTTATTTATTCATAGTTTTGAGGAACCATGTCTTTCCTGATAAACTAATTTCAGCCACTCCCCCACAAAGAACTATGGGATTGGCAAATAAAGACTGTATTTTATTCCCCTCATTTCTGGGAACAACAGGATAAGTCTGATTGATTCTATCTCGAAAGAGGCCCCCACCATTTTAGATATTTACTACAAACCTAGGATATTCTGATAAAATTGAATACATAGAAATGCATATTTTCATAAAAACAAATCTGACTTTAGCAACTTTTGTGTGACCCCAAGGTTTGTCCACATCTGTCATTTCCTTAGTGCACTAATAGATTTCTTTTCCTTTCAGTCTGGCTACTCATTTTTTGATACTCCTTCCCCCCCCCCCCAGGTTTACAGAGTTTATGGTGCATGAGACTCTCCTTCTCTCTCATGCAGCCGAAGTCAATAATTCCCATGATGATAGTTAAAACTTACAAGTCTTCCATCTTACCAGAAGAAGAAGTTGGTGACTCCCTGATCATCATCCAAGCCATGTAAACAATCAAACAGTCCACCTGGACTCTAAGTAATTTAGTGATATTGTCCAAGAATTAAAGTTATGTCACTCATTCAGAGACATAATGGATAAGCATATGGTAGATATGAGAATGCTAGAAAATATGACCACAAAGACAAATGATCAGAAAAGAAGTTGGTCTAGTCAGTTGTGAAAAAGAAAAGAAAGGGGTAGCTAGGTAGCACAGTGGATAAATCACCAGTCCTGAGGAGGATCTGAGTTCAAGTGTGATCCCAGACACTTAACACTTACTAACTGTGTGACCCTGGGCAAGTTACTTAATAAAATCTGCCTTGCCCCCCCCCCCCAAAAAAAAAGTAAAGGCAAACCAAAATAACAAGTCCATGGACTCTTGGTATTAAAAGAATGTCAAGAGATTTACTCCTCTAGAGGAGAATTAGAGTGAGTGGATTCCCTGTAGAAGATTTATGAAAAGCCATGAGCTTGTTGGGATAGCCATAGGAAAGGTCACCACTCTACCCATTGAAACCGATCCCTCCCATAATAGTGTTGTGTCACAGTTCCCTTTTGATGTCCTGACCTAGTTTCCCCATTGTCCTATTTAATTATTCTGTCTCAGGTTATAATTTTTCCCTCTTAATGTTTGATGAGATAAAAGTCTACCTCAGTTGCTCTGCCCCAAAAGCCCAAGCTATAATCATTCCCTCTTAAATGGTTGATGAAATAAAGGTTTTATATCTTTAGGTTTTAGTCATTCCTTCTTAATGTTTGACAGGATAAAGGTTTATCCATTTTAGATGTCATTAGAGTATTAGTAACCTCTCCAGTACCTACCTCCATTGTGTCATCCTAGGTGCCTCCCCCCATTAGGTTATCCTCATCCAGGTACCTCCCCCATTATGCCATTTTTCTTGTTATCCTATAAAAAAGCTTGCTCTCTGATACTTAGGGCTGGATTCTTTGAGATGATAGTCTCATCCAGCCCAGGGACCAACCATGGATCCATTTGGTCCCAGTATATCTCTCCATTTAATAAACTATTAAATTGGTCTCTAACCTCTGTCTTGCTCAGTTCCTTCAGAATTACAATAGAAGTTATTTTTTTCCCTTACTTCACTGAATTTTAAGGGTAAATAAAGTTGAGAGATCATTTGGTCCCAAGTGATGGACAGATAGAATGAGCCCCTCACCCTTTTCCTGGCCATCCAGAATTTACCTTTCTTTCTAATTTACTAGTATATTTAAGTTTCAGACCCACCCTAAGCTAAGTGTTCATCATACTCCAAAAGCAATAGCAGCCAAGACAAAAAGCAACCATGTTTAGTAGAACAGAAAAACTGCCTTTATTTTTAAGTTGCTGCTATTTTCTTTTATTCAGGAAAACAAAAGAAATGTGTAAGTTGTATAAATAGAATTGTTTTTGGAGGTAGTGGGCTTATTTAAACTCAGCTTTACTCTATGACCTTAATCTCTCTGGGTTTCAGCTTCTTCATCAGCAAGGTCCTTGTGTGTCTAACACAAGCAATTGCTTGTGTCTCTAACACAGCAAATGAGGTGAGCTAGATGACCTTGAACTCAATTGATACTTTTCACCTGACACACCTATTCCTGACTATTTAAAAAAATTCACCTTCTCAATTGCCTTAGTTTAAAAAAATGGCTTCCCAATAAACTGGGAAAATATTTTTACAGTCAAAGGTTCTGATAAAGGCCTTATTTCCAAAATATATAGAGAATTAACTCTAATTTATAAAAAATCAAGCCATTCTCCAATTGAAAAATGGTCAAAGGATATGAACAGACAATTCTCACATGAAGAAATTTAAACTTTCTAGTCATATGAAAAGATGCTCCAAGTCATTATTAATCAGAGAAATGCAAATTAAGATAACTCTAAGATACCACTACCCACCTGTCAGATTGGCTAAGATGACAGGAAAAAATAATGATGGTTGTTGGAGGGGATGTGGGAAAACTGGGACAATGATGCATTGTTGGTGGAGTTGTGAACGAATCCAACCATTTTGGAGAGTAGTTTGGAACTATGCTCAAAAAGTTATCAAACTGTGCATACCCTTTGATCCAGCAGTGTTACTACTGGGCTTATATCCCAAAGAGATTATAAAGAAGGGAAAGGGACCTGTATGTGCACGAATGTTTGTGGCAGCCCTTTTTGTAGTGGCTAGAAACTGGAAACTGAATGGATGTCCATCAGTTGGAGAATGGCTGAATAAATTGTGGTATATGAATATTATGGAATATTACTGTTCTGTAAGAAATGACCAACAGGATGATTTCAGAAAGGCCTGGAGAGACTTACACGAACTGATGCTGAGTGAAATGAGCAGGACCAGGAGATCATTATATACTTCAACAACAATACTATATGATGACCAGTTCTGATGGACCTGGCCATCCTCAGCAACGAGATCAACCAAATCATTTCCAATGGAGCAGTAATGAACTGAACCAGCTATGCCCAGAAAAAGAACTCTGGGAGATGACTAAAAACCATTACATTGAATTCCCAATCCCTATATTTATGCCCACCTGCATTTTTTATTTCCTTCACAAGCTAATTGTACAATATTTCAGAGTCTGATTCTTTTTGTACAGCAAAATAACGGTTTGGTCATGTATACTTATTGTGTATCTAATTTATATTTTAATGTACTTAACATCTACTGGTCATCCTGCCATCTGGGGGAGGGAGTGGGGGGTAAGAGGTGAAAAATTGGAACAAGAGGTTTGGCAATTGTTAATGCTATAAAGTTACCCATGCATATATCCTGTAAATAAAAGGCTATTAAAAAAAAAATGGCTTCCCAGCAAAACAAAAAAGAACAGAAGAGAAACTTTCCAAGTAAGTAAGACTTCATGTTTCCATGTGTATACCAAATTGAAGGTACTTGGGAAGTTTCATTTATATAGTTCAGAAGAGACGTTAGATCGTTTGGATCTTTAGAGTCTCTACCTTATTTCATATCCTCATTTTAGAGCTAAGTAACTAAAGTTTATGGGGCAGCTAGATGATGTAGTGGTTATAGTTCAAAGTATGGTCTGAAGACCCATTTTTCTGAGTTCAGTGTGGCCTCAGACATTTACTAAACCCTATTTGCCTCAGTTTCTCATCTGCAAAATGAACTGGAGAAGGAAAAATAAGTCACTCCAATATCTTCATCAAGAAAACCCCAAATGGGGGCATAGCTTAATAACAACAATAAAATTTAAAGCCATTATAAGGCAAATAACTTGCCCAAAGGCACATAAATAATGAAGATCAGCACTGTTTTAATTGGGATCCATTCAAATCCATTGTTCTTTCCATTATTCCATGGGACAGGTGAGGGCAAGGGTAGCATTTTGCTTTAGGAATTCTACTCTTTACTCTTGGAAGATCCTGAAGTCAGCATGAACTAAATTTACTTCAACTAAACTTTTCTAGTTCCACTTCAGCTTTTGGGGTGGGAGGAAGTAAGCAGTTTTATGAGAATAGGGATTGAACCTCACCAGTTGTGGATAGTGTAATACCTGTCTGCAGATGATTTCTAAGACTGAGGACAAAAAAAGATCTGGAAGGGTTCAAGGTACAAAAATTTTCTGGAGCATTTTGACTAGAAAGAATATTTCAGCAAACAATTAACTTGTGAACATGATGTAGCCTCCGAAAGCCTAGGTGCATTCAAATCTAATTAAGAATTATAAATCAAGTGAATAAGAAGTAGGTCAATGTGTATATTTGAAATGTTAAAAAAAAAAAAAAACACACATATTAAGGTAGGGAGAATCTTCACAATAAGCCTGTTTTAATGCATTAAATCTGCATTAGATCAGTATCCAGAATATGGGGTATAATGGCCTTTCTTCCATAAGGGGAAGCAGGATGGGAATCGGAGATGGTCCACCATTGGGATGGTCTTTAGATTGTGCCCACTCAGATTCTAGCAAGTTTTCCACTTTTTCATCATGGGAAACCTTTGTAAGTCAAGGCATCTCACATTTTCATTTTATATAGAAATATACTTAATCTTAAATCTTTACTTTCCACTCCCTCCCCTTGAGGTCATAGGTGGGATCCATCTGAAGAACTATTAGGAACAATTAGAAAAGAATTGCATGTCTTTTGTAAGTCTTTTTGCATGAGGATGTAAAAATCAAAGGATAAAGAACAGGTAGGAAATATACTTGTAGAGTGTCTATTACATTTTCAGTATTGATCATGGGCTCAAAGGACTAAACTCTGAGTCTGAATCTGTTTTTATGTAGTCCATTCTTTTGTTTCCTTGTTAATAGCTAAGATTGTGGTTTGATTTAATATTTATTAAATATTATTATCTGTATGCTAATGTATACATCTGAATCTGATGTATATTTCATCTGAAAATGAAAAAAGAAGACAGCTAACATTGTCATATGCTTCAAATCAGGCAGGAAGAATGAGTGACAAAAGAGTAATAGGTTTTCATGGTCATTAATAAACTGAAAGGGATCGCCTGTGGTATTAGAAAAGAATTCTGAATGTGGAGTGAAGAAAGACCTGGCTTTTAGGCCTGGCTCTAACATTTATTATTACCTTGGGGCTCATCTACAAAGAGGAAATGATGGTGTCAAAAATATTTTCAATGTCCCATCTCACAGAGTTGTAAGAGGAATACAAAGTAAAGTGCTTTGAGGCCATGAAAAGATTTCTGATGTTAAATGTAACTTGAGTAATCAAGATGGAAATTATATATCTTAAAATAGCATAAAGTAAATTCCATTAAAGGTTAAAGGCATTTATTGGTAGCAAAAAAAAAAAAAAAAAAAAAATGGAGGTAGGGGCTAGACCATTTGCCTGAGAAGTTTGGCAAGAGATAGATTTGGCAAGAAGATTGATGTGGCTTGGACAAATCAAAAGAAATTATTTTTCAGAATAAGAGAGACCTTAGTATATTTATAAGAAGAAAGGAAAATAACAATAAAAATGGAAAGCTGATGATTTTAAAGAAGGTCAAAAGTAAAAAGAGGGAATATTAAAAAGGAAAAAATGGAATTGAATATAACTTCTCCCCATGAGATTAATTTTGAATAGGTTACTGAGTGATCTCTTTACATTTCTTGTTGTAGATATTTTTTTGCAGATTGTCTCCCTCAATAGATTATAAGTTTCATGAGGGTAGGGGCTGTTTTTGACTTTCTTTTTTATCTTAGGTACTTAGCACAATGGCCGACACATTTATACATGCTTGTTGACTTGACAACAACACAATTTTTAAGTGGGAGAACCAGGATTCAAACCTTAGTCTTAGGAATCCAAATTCCAAACCATATTCGAGTTCCAGGTGGGGCAATGCAGATTTTATCAGGGGATGGAGAAAAATAATCTCAAAATTTTATTCACATGGGACAATTCTAATTGGAATCTGAGTCTAAAGAACTATTTTTGGCTTTGATGATAAAGCTACTTTTCGTTTCTCTATATTTTTGTTCTTCCAGAATGACATCCTTTGTTTGGTCAGAGGTTTGGTTTTGCTGGGTTCCCCACTCCCTGACTTCCTCATTCCCTTTGGGTAAAAGCAAATATTTCTTTCTAGGATATCCTTCACATAGTCAATTCATAATTAATCAGTTTTCTCCATAGTTAAGCAAAGATTTCACAAAGCTTTCACTGGAAAGATTTGTTTTCTGTTTATCAAAGACCAACTGAAAAAGCTAATGTCCCGTCCCCTCCTTACCCTTACCCTTTTTCTCAGCTATTTTCTTTAGACAGAGATGAAGATATTAACCTGGGCTTCCAATCACTTCTCACTGAAATGAATAAAAGAAATACTTCATACCTTCTTGGAACTACCAACAGGCTCTTTGGAGAAAATGCTCTAAATTTCCTCCCAGTAAGTCAAGTTTTTCTACTTAATCATAAGATGGTAATGAGGAATGGAAATAAAAAATAGATACTTAATAGAGGAAAATGGAATCTAAGTCTTAGACTAGATTAGTGGTTCTCAAACTTTTGTTCTCAGTATCCCTTTATATTATAAAAATTTGTTGAGAATCTGTCCAAAGAATTTTTGTTTTGTGGATTATATTTATAGATATTTACCATATAGAAATAAAAATTAATTTTGAATTTATAGGCTCTGAAAGGATTTCCCGAGACTCTTGGGATTCTTGGGACCACATTTCCAAAACCACTAAATTATATCAATCCTTTCTCCACTATACCTTGCTGCCTTTGCTTGGATACTATGTTAATAGTATCCTTGGATACTTGGATACTATGGACACTATAGATACTAAAATTACATTTTAATTTGCATGAACATTGGAAGGGGAAAAATGAGGTGGAGTAATATAACTTGCCTCTAAGACCTCTTTTGAATAGGCTACAAATATATGGTTAAGATATGATCTTATTTATTGGGAACATGTATATGTGTATGTATATTTGATAAAATATTAATAATAAAAATGTATTATATATTCCTAAAAATTATAATTTTTTTGTTGCTTTTTAGAAACAGGCCAGAGAAATGTCTGACTTTTTTTCTCCCTTGCTCTCTTCTAGTCCTTTAAAGAATGCTGTAAAAAGTTCTATAACTCACTACTGGAAGTTGTTTGCTTTTCTAAAGAGGCAGAGATCATCAGAAAACGCATAAATGCTTGGGTAAAAAAGAAGACCAGAGGTAATAAATTTATCTTTTTATGTTGCCTATTAGTTATTTTTTCAGGAATATCCATATTGGTTGCTGCATCTTTATAGAACTACAAAACCTTAGAGGCTTTCTGGTCCTAATTGCATCTCACCAAGCATCTCTTTCTTAACAGACTGCAAAGGATCATCTCAATTTTCCTTGAAAGGAACACTTTATCCTATGAAGTGGCCCATTCCATTTTCATAATCCTTAAAAAAAAGTCATCATTAAAAAGAACTCCAAAATATTTCTGTATTTTTTTTTTTTAACCCTAGTATGGGCTTACATTTTTCATCCACATTACAGACATCTAATGGTTTCTGGCACTACCAGTGATCAAATATAGTGAGACCAGTATAGAATCCTAGAAGCTCTGCCATATTTTCCTATCCTGTTTTACCACAGTTATTTCTTTAAACACTGATACTCATGTCATGTCCTCTATTCCAGGCAACCTAATGCTGAAGTACTGGTGTACAATCATCCCTTTCCCATTTTCTAAATTACCTTTTTGGAACTGTACTGGGGTATAGCCTATATTCTTGTACTGCTTTTTAGTCACAGAATGTGAAAAAAAAATTCTATCTTGTTTGAGAGGCTTTAAAAAAGCCTTTTAAAAATTAGGAAACTAAAATCTAAGAAAGATACTTCAATTTTGCCAATGTCTAATTTTATCTTTCACTAGAAGAGAAGAGATAGAAAAAGTACCTGGAAATAGATAACTGACTTCAGAGACTGGATGCTTCTTTTATAGGAGAGAGGCTAAGACCTTGAAATCCACAATCAAAGAAAAATATTCAAGATAGGTCTAAAGCAGTTATCCCATGAGAAGTCAGAGAATGGGGGGGGGGGGAGGGGAAGAGAAAGAAAACAAGAGGGGGGATAGGAGGACAGAGAGAGAGAGAAAGAGAGAGAGAATGAGTGTGTTATGAGATATCGTTCCACCTATAACTGATCTTGGCTCTAAAGAGAAAGGGAAAAGCAAGCAAATAAGCATTTATATAGCATTTACTATGTCAGGCATTCTGCTGAGTACTTTAAAAATATCTTATTTGATCCTCACAACAGTCCTACAAAATAAGTGTTGCTATTATACCCATTTTACAGTCAAAGAGAAGCAAAGATTAAATAATTTGCTCAACCTTACATCTAACAAGTCTCTGAGTTGAAATCAAAACTTATGTTTTTTTGGGTTTCAGAAAACAGAAAATTTTCCACATGTTTCAGACTAAATCTACACTTCACAAATTCTTAAAATGTTATATTTTTCTTTCTTGCCCCTTGTCCCTCCAGCCAATCTTAAAGGTATTTCATTCCTAAGGAAGATTCTTTTCCTTTGCAATGAAAGTGATCTCTCTCTTTTTGAGCAAATTCATTCAAAATTTTTCTATTGAATCTTATATTTTTCTTCTTTTGATCTCTGCTTAAGGAATGAAAGTGGTCTTGTGACAAAACAAAGTTCTGGCAACAATAAATATTTGGGAAGATGAACAGGAGTAAGATTTTTGGAATCCTAAAATAATTCTAGGCCTAATTCAATGGAACTTGAGAATGTCAGACTTAACCATTTGAGGATGACTTAAAAGGGAGAGATCATGAATTTTCATAGCCAGACAATTTTCAACTGATATTGCTAAGATTGCAAGAAAAGTATGAGGCTGAAGAAGCATCATCACACATTTCTAGGTCCAAATCTTCTAATAAGACCCCCGTTCTCTAGACTTTCATTAACCAAGGCAATGATTCTAACAATTAAAAATAGACCTGAGAGAATGATGGGGCAAAGATGATATTGCCAATCTATCTTTCATGCTTTCTAAAGCGAACAATAATATTTGGATTTATCAAAGAACACAACAAAAATTAACTAAATAAAAATTAACTGGATAATAGAGAAAGTATAAGTAAGAGATTATCTGGGAAAATATCAACACATGAAGTCAACATTGTGTCAAAAATAGCAGTAGTCTTTTCACTTGTCACTTTTTAGAACAAGTTGAGATCATTGAGGGAGAGAAGGTAAAGTACTTTCCATACCTGAGGAAAATTACTTCAATTTTCTGGACCTCATTCCTGCTATTTGTAAAGTGAGAGCATTGATGAGAACTCCCTGCTCTAAATCTATTAATTCTAGGATCTTTTTATTGCCATTACCAGATGGTGGCTTTATCTGTCAATGAAATGATAGATCCAGTTGCTAAAGTAAACTCCTTCTGCCAAGAAAGATCAACACATAATCTGCAAGATAGAATGTTAAAGAATTACCTATGGGATTGAGAAGTTAAGGAGTTTACCAGATGGTATATATCAGAGATAGGACTCAAACTCCAAGATTGCCTTTCTATTCTTTACACTATGTTGTCAGAGGATGTTTTCTCCTGAACTTCAAGAATTTTTATATCGCAACAGAAAACCTTTTCCCCTGTGCGTTTATATTTATTTAAATATAGTTCCACAGGATAGTAATGGTTATATTTTAAGAGTTGAAAGCATTGGACATGATTTGGAGAGAAAGAGGCAAAGACAATATCCAGCATAGTGTATTTGACAAATATACCAAAAATCGCAATTGATCCTGGGGAGGCAATAACTTTCTAGATATACAGTACAAAGAGAATGAACATATGAGGTCACATAGTCGGCGTGATTTTGGGATTTTCAATTCTTTTCTACAGGTTGAAAAAGAGCTTACCTATGAAACATTTATAACCTGGACAAAGCCAGAAATAATAGCCTTGATGGAATTTCTTAGCAAACCATTGTTCGTCCCCAGAGTCAAGATTGAGGAGTCTTGTGACATAGTTCATATTCTCTGCAGTTTGGGAATGTCTGATGCCTTTCATTAGGATAAGGCTGACTTTTCTGGACTGTCAATACTCAAATTTTTGTTATCTATTAAGTGTTTTTCACACATCTTCCCTGGAATTCAATGAAGAAGGTATCCAAGCATCTGCTGCCACTGTAGCATCAGAGATATCAGGAACTAGAAAAGAAGGAGAAGAAGGACTTGAGACATCTAGTTTCTTTCTTTCTTTCTTTTTTTAATCTGGAGCCATAAAATTAAGAGCATTCTGTTCCGTGGCAGAGTTTCTACTCCCTGAAGAGATACAATCACTTTCCCAATAACATTGCTACTTCTACACTTGCCACTCTCCCTAGTTAAGGGATGAACAAGAATGCTATATGTGTATGCAATTCGTGGTATTATTATCAATGCAGCATAGTAGGAAAGAAAAATTAGTAAAGCACTTCATTAGGAAATATTTCACATGGACTATACAATTCTATACATTTTTGTCCTTAATAAAATATACCTACGTACTGGCAGACTCTAGGGTCAAGGTCAGGAGTATGAAAACAGGTTGGAAAGGAAAAAGTCTGTGCTAGGGTCACTTGGATAGGAGGGTCTAAGGTTATTAGCAAATATATTTCCCCCTTTTTTATGCTCTTCCTAATAGGCAATACTTTTATAAAATCCTTGTTGGATGATCACAAGTCAAAACAATCTGGCAAATGCCACTATTTTGAGCATCTGAACCTATGTTCTCTCAAGATTAAATGACAGAGCTATACTATATATGCTGTGTGTGATTGTGAGTTATATACTTTCAGCAGCAAGAAAGAGAATCTAATTTTTCCTGGGAAGCCTTATAAGATTTTGCTTAAAGGAACTACTGACAGTAAACTTGACTCACAACTAGTTAGGTAAAACAGAAAAAGAAAATAATAAACATACATTTATTCATATATAATAAATATGTATGTGTGCATATAAATATGTGCATTTAAGTATATATAAATAGAAATGTGTATGTCCAGGTAGTTAATAAGCATTTAAGTGCCCATTATATAGGCCAGGCACTAAGTTAAATGCTAAGAATACAAAGAAAGATAAAAGACAATCCTCGATCTGAAGGAGCTCACAGTCTAAATGGGGGGGAGATCATGCAAACAACTATGTATACATTCAAGATATGTATGAAATAAGTTGGAGATTATCAACAGAAGGAAGGCACTAGCATTAATGGATATTGGCAACTACTTCTTGAAGAATATGGGTAGGTATTTGTAATTTAAAGGATTTCAGGCAGTGGAGATGGAGAGAAGGAAATTTCCAGACATAGGTGACAGCAAAAATGAGAGCAGAATATATTCTGTGTATAAGAACAAAGAGACTAGTGTCACTAAATCATAATATGTAGAAGAGAGCAAACTATAAGCAGACTAGACTAGGTTATACAGGGCTTTGAAAACACAACAAAAATTGATTTGATATTTGATCCTAAAAGTGATAGAAAACTACTACAGTTGGCTGAATCATAAGGAGGAAAAGGTTATAGCATGAGACCTATGCTTTAAGATAAGTAGAGGACTGACTGAAGAAAGTACAGATTTTTAGACAGGGAAACTAATAATTTGACTATTACAATTCTCTAGGTTTGAGGTGAGAAATTGTCAGCAAGAAAGTTACAGTAATGTGTTAGAGATTACATAGTACGACTATATTGGATTTATAGCAGGAATATAGGATTAGTTCAGTATTAAAACTATAAACAAACAAGAAAAGGCATATAAATGTATCAATAGGCATATAAAATTTTTATGTATTCTTGTTTTTTAAATTTGTTCACACTAGAAAATATTGGAATAAATGTTAAGTAGTTTATATTTATAATAAAGAATTAGCATTATATATAATGGCGATAAACTGGAATCAAATGCAATGCTATATCAATGTCCATTGTCACCACTTCTATTTTATATATTGTTAGAAATGTTATCTATACTAAATAAGAAGGAAAAAGAAATTAAATGAATAAGTAAAGGCAGAAAAGAAATAAAATTATCACTTTTTACAGCTAATGATAGGGTACTTGAAGAACTCTAAAGAGTTAACTAAAATTAATTGAAAGAATAACTTTATCAAAGTAAGAGACTACATATAACAAACATTCACAGTCAGCATTTCTTCATATTACCAGTAAAACTCAGCAGCAAGAGAGAAATTTCATTTAAAATAACTAAGAAATGTATAAGTTACTTGGGAATCTATTAAAAATACAAAGGAAATATAAGAATACAAAAGTAAAACATGTACAGAAATACATACCTAATAACTGGAAGAATATTGAATTTTTTTGTGGGTAAGGTAAGAATGAGGCATCTAAGTGGCATTGTGGATAGAACACTGAGTCTGGAGTTGGGAAGTATTGAGTTCACATCCAACCTCCAACATTTGTTATCTATATGATCTTGGACAACTCACTTCATCTCTATTTTCCTCACTTTCCTCATTTGTAAAATGGGATTATCTGAATCATTGCCTCGAATTGATCTTGTAGAGAAGGAAATGCAAACTACTCCATTATCTTTGCCAAGAAGACCCCACAGGGGTCAAAAAGGATCAGACATGGTAATGACTGAACAATAACAAGCTGAGACAACAAAACAATTTTTAAATTTATATACTTATTCAGTGTCATACTAATCAAATATCCCATTGATTAACTTATAAAACTTAAGTAAAAATAATGAAATTCACTACGAGGGATAAAAGATCAAGGAAAATCTAAAGGAAAAGAAAAATTTTTAAATATGAAGAAAGGGAACCCAAGTCTATAAAGAATCTATAAATAGAGGAAGGATTCATGACCAAAGGATAGAGGAAAATGCAAAACATAAAATGGATAATTTTGATTAATAAAATTTAAAAGTTTTTGCATAATTACAATGCAGCTAAAACTAGAAACAAAAACATTCATTTGGAGGGGGGGAGGTGTGGGAATTTGCATCAAGTTTCTCTGGAAAAAAAAATTTCATTCCTAAGATATATAAAAGACTCATTCAAATGTATAAGAATAAAGACCATTCCTCAGTTAAAAAATGTTCAAAGGATATGAGTAAACAGTTCTTAAAAAAATAAAAGAAATTAAAATATCTCTAGCCATAATGAAAAGAAAGTCTAAATCACTAATAATTAGAGAAGAGCAAATTCAAACAACTCTGAGGTTCCATTTCATACCTATTAGATTGACAAAAAAGACAAAAGAAAAAAAGACAGATGACAATACATTGATTCATTGTTGATGAAGTTACTCTGCCATTGTGGAAAGCAATTTAGAACTATAAATTACTAAACAAAAGAGGGAAAAGTCCTTATGTTTTAATGAATTTGTAGAACTTATTTTTGTAGTTACAAAGAATTGGTAATTAAATGACTGAACAAATTATGTCATTTGAATGCAATAGTATCTAATTGTGCTATAAAGAAATAAAAGAAAATATAGTTTCAGAAAAATGTGGGAATACTTGAATGAACTAATGCAGAGTGAAGTAAGTAGAACCGAAAACAATTTGTACTATAATATCCATTATAAAAACAATTCTGAATTACTTAAGAACTTTGTCAAAAGAGAGATTAATCACGATTCCAGAGAACTGATGGTGAAGAATATTGTAACCTCAATAAAGAGAGGTGATAGATTAGTTTCTATTCTATTATGTTTATAAATATAATATTTGGATATAGCCTATATGGGAATTTGTTTGCTTTACTATGCTTATTTACTAAGACGATTTTGTATTTCTTTTTTCTCCCAGTGGGGAGAGCAAGGCAGGAGGGCAAAAAATTCACAATAATAATAATATTTTTAATTGAAAAAAGAATTTTAATTGTAACTATACTTTAAAAGACAATGCTAAACATAGTATTTACAAAACTTAATGCATTAAATTAGTTACTAATATGTCATATGAAATCCAAAGATACAGACTAGCATGTAGATTTCATAACGACATTTTGGATAAGCACAGAATAAAAACCCAAATAGAAACATATATCTAGGTGAAATATAAGGATAAGACAAGAAAGCAAAATTTTGGGAAATTCAGCTAAAATGTCCTCAGCAGAATAATTATGTCTCTAAAAAAACATAAAAATATTTTAAATGAAATTGATGGCTACTGTAGGCCATTAAAAATTGCAAAATAATTCTAAAAAATCAGAAAAGAGAGATAATGGAAAATTTCAAGAGAAAGAGATAAAATGGAAACATTTAAAAAAAAACAATACTTAACACTTGCACAGTATTAAAGATATAGATCTTCAGGTAATTAATTAATATTTGAATCTCTTATTCAAGAATGACTTCGTTGTCTCCTCCATCTAAGCATCTTTGCTTACTGGCATGTTTTGTATGGTCATATCACAATGATGCTCCCATCTCTTCCCAATAATAATTTGGCTTCTGTAGATCTTATTTAGTGTCTGCATGAGTTCCCTTCTAGATCACATGGCTTTTACATACATTTTTACATGAACATTGAACTAAATTACTGCTTAAGAAGAAATAATGCTGCAGATAGCTTCTACATCCACTCCAACATAGTATGCTGCTCACCATACATTCCATAAAACATTTCCAAAAGTAGTTTCATTTGCTTGGAGAGTTCTATTGTTTAGACAAAAGTTACTTTCAAAATCAGCCTCATGACTAAACACCAAGAAGCAGATGACTTTGAATGTTTCACTTAAGGTTTCCATATGCTTGATTTTTCTTTTTCTCTTTTTGGTTCAGACTTATAATATCATCACTGTAGGGTAACTTCACAGAAGTGAAACTCCTTTTGCCACAGCAAGTCAGTAATTCTTTAATTTATAGTTTGACAGAATTGTACTAAGTGACTTTCTCAGGAACACACAGCTGTTATTTGACAAAGACAACATCTGAACCCAGATCTTCCCGTCACCAAGATTTGTTTATTCTCTATCAATCAAGTATATCAACTTGTTTCTCTATTATTATATATCAGGATGAAGTAGTTATGATAAATACTTGGAAATTGCTAAGTGGAAAAGAAGTGTACATATTTTTCAGCTATTTATGGAACCAAAAAATTCGACCATGTTCTTGGGCATAAAAATTAAAATACAGAAAAGCAAAAATATTAAACACACCCTTTGCTAACAATACTAAACAAGAATATAATCAATAAACATATTTTGAAGAAAAAAATTAAATCCAAATGGAGAGTAAATTAATTTTAAAGAATTTGCAGTTCAAAATTATAGGAACATTAGTTTCATCAAGAAAACGAGAGAGCTTGTTAAATTTTAGAATGCAACTAAAGAAGAACTTTAAGGAAAATTTGAATTTCATATTACTTTTGTCAAAAAAGAAAGAACAGAAAAATAAATTGGAAATGAGCAGCACCTCACCAAAAAAAAAACCCTAAAAGAATTATATTTTTAATAAAAAAATAGAAATTCTGAAGACTAACAAAACTGAAAGCAAAATATAAGAATTTGAATTTAAAAATAAAACAAAATATGTGTTTTTAAATTAATAAAATGGATTCATTATAAAAACAATACTATTTTGAAGTGTGTACCTGTACATGCACCTGCATGTGTATATATGTGTGTGACAGAGAGAAAGACAGAGAGATAGAGATAAGAGGAAGATAAAAATTCTAGTATAAAAAATGAAAATTTATAACAAATAAGAAAGGAAATTATTAGAAGCTATTTTATTCAATTATATACCAACAAACTAGTAATAACAAATGAAATAACATGGATAAATACACATAATTCCAGTTAAACAGAATAAAAAATAGAGAATTTAAATAATCTAAACTTAGCAAAAGAAATCGAAAAAACTCACAAAAAAAACCCTGACTTGTTGAATTTGTAAGTGAATTTTATCAAACATTCAAAGAATAATTTTCAACACTGTAGTTTACAAGAATATGGAAAAAAGGGATCCTGCCAAATTCATTCTACAAAATAGATGTCTTTACACCTACCTACAATAGGGAAAGATAAAGAAGAGAAGACCAGTTTCCCTAATGAAGATCAACAAAATATTTTTAAAGTGATTGTCACAGTAGATTAAACAATTTTTTGTAGTGACTAGATTAGTTTAAACTAGGCACAAAAAGATAGTTCAAAATTAATTTGTAAGATGCCAATAATAAATCATATTAATAACATAAACAAAAACTCACATGATTATATCCATATATGCAGGAAAACTTTTGCTATAATACAACCACCATTTCTGTTAAAAAAAAAAATCTAAAAAAGCATAGGAAAAATGCACCTATACTAAACATGGTAAATGTTAATAAACATTCATTAGTCATATGAAAAGATGATCCAAGTCATTATTAATCAGAGAAATGCAAATTAAGATAACTCTGAGATACCACTACACGCCTGTCAGATTGGCTAGAATGACAGGGAAAGATAATGCGGAATGTTGGAGGAGATGTGGAAAAACTGGGACACTGACACATTGTTGGTGGAATTGTGAACACATCCAACCATTCTGGAGAGCGATTTGGAACTATGCTCAAAAAGTTATCAAACTATGCATACCCTTTGATCCAGCAGTGTTACCATTGGGCTTATATCCCAAAGAGATCATAAAGAAGGGAAAGGGACCTGTATGTGCACGAATGTTTGTGGCACCCCTGTTTATAGTGGCCAGAAACTGGAAACTGAGTGGATGCCCATCAATTGGAGAATGGCTGGATATGTTTTGGTATATGAATGTTACAGAATATTTTTGTACTGTAAGAAATGACCAACAGGAGGATTTCAGAAAGGCCTGGAGAGACTTACATGAACTGATGCTGAGTGAAATGAGCAGGACCAGGAGATCATTGTATACTTCAACAACAATACTATATGATGATCAATTCTGATAGACGCTGCCCTCTTCAACGAAGAGATGAACCAAATCAGTTCCAATAGAGCAGTAATGAACTGAACCAACTATACCCAGTGAAGGAATTCTGGGAGATGACTAAAAACCATTACATTGAATTCCCAATCCCTATATTTTTGTCCATCTGCATTTTTGATTTCCTTCATAGGTTAAGTGTATATTATTTCAAAGTCCGATTCTTTTTGTACAGCAAAATAACTGTATGGACATGTATACATATATTGTATTTAACTTATGCTTTAACATGTTTAATATGTATTGGTCAACCTGCCATCTGGGGGAGGTGGTGGGGGGAAGGATGGGAAAAATTGGAACAAAAGGTTTTACAGTTGTCAATGCTGAAAAATCACCCATGCACATATCTTGTAAATAAAAAGCTATAATAATTTTTTTTTTTAGAAAATAAAGATTCATTAGAAGAATTTGTTCCAATTGCCACGAAGATGACTGAAGCAGGCACTGTGAAGTGTTTAAAGCTTGGTCAGACATCCAAGATGCCAAGGTCATATACTGCATTTCTATCTAGTTCCAGTTCTTAACTGCCACTAGACTTGAAGACTGGAAGAGAGTAAGACTGATGACTTTGTGCAACTGCCTCATTCAGAAGCAATTCACTCACAAATCATCACTCATGATGTCATTGGTCCTCTTGGAAAGCAAAGGATGAACAACAACAACAGTTAAGCACCTGCTAGATGCTAGGCACTGTACTAAGTGTCTGGATACAAAGAAAGGTAAAAGACAAGTCTGGCTTTGAAGGAGTTTGCAATCTAATGGGGGAAAGAAAATGCAACCAAGCTATATAAAGGAAGAAATGGAAGTAATTAAGAGAGGGCATTAGAATTAATGGGTACCAGTCAAGGTTTCCTGTAGAAGGTGAGATTTTAGCTTTGATTTGAAGAAAGTTGAAATAGCCAAAGAAGCAAGGAGGTGGAGATGATTGAAAGCATGCTGGATAATTAAAATGGCTGGGATTGGGAGACAGAATATCTTCAAAGGAACAGCAAGAAGACCACTGTCACTAGATTTCTAAATATATAGAGGTATAAAAGGTGTAAGAAGACAGGAAAGGTGGGTAAGGTAAGGTTATAAAGATTGTCAGTGTCAAACAGGATTTTATATTTGATCCTAGAGGTAATATGGAACCACTGAAGTTTGTAAGTGGGGGTAAAACCTGTACTTTAGGTAGATTATTTTGATAGCTGACCTGTCTGTGGTAGGTAGACTAACCACCAAGCTATTGTAATAATCCAAAAGAGAAAATGGAACATATGAGACAGGCCTTAGCAACAGATTGGATATTAAGGTTGGAGGAGAGTAAGGAATTGAAGGTGATACCTAGTTTGTGAACCTGGATGCCTGGAAAGATAGTGGTGTCTTCAACAATAATAGGCAAGTTAGGAAGAGGGGAAGATTTCTAAGAGAAGACAATGAGTTCAGTATAGCATATATCTGATTAATATCTGTCTAAAAACAAGAGGCAGTACTAAATGTCATTTAAAAAATCAAGAAACCTTTTTAATAATAGAGATATGAAAGATCCATTTGTGACAATTGTTATTTAATGTCATGTTCAAAATATCATCTATAGTGAAGGAAAAAACTGAGGGAAAAAGCATGAGCAAAGAGAAAATAAAATTATCAAATTTTGTAGATAAAATATGGTATACTTTAACAATCCTTAAGTCAATTAAAAATTAATAGAAACAATGGCATCAATAAAAGAGTAAGAAATGAAACCCACCTAATTTAATTATATCCCTTACTGAATATTAACAATAAAATGACCTAGGAAGACATGAAAAAAAGAAAGTCAATTCAAAATAGTCATAGAATGTATAAGATATTTGGTAATCTATTTAGCACATTAATGAGAATTATATGAATACAACTATAAAACAGTCTTTACAGAAATTTCTATTCACTGTTCAGTTAGGAAAATGAGTTTCCTTACTATTGGTTGCAAAACACTGAATATTAAGTTGCTAGAATATAAACATTTGGAGGGTAGGGACTGTTTCACTTTTACTTTTATATCTCCAGTAGTACTAACTATGTTTGGCACATATAATGTGCTTAAAAAATGTTTGTGGGTTGACTGGTTGATTGACTATAACTAATAACTATTTAACTAATTCTTATGGTTACCATTTAAAAGATGTTATATTCAACAAAAAAAGTTTAAGTCTTTTCCCTTCCAAAAATTTAATAGAAAATTTGGAGATGATGTATATAAAATAAAGAAGCAAAATGTAACTGTTGCTGGAAACAGATTATTTATCTAGTCTGTGTAAATTCAGGTATTCAGAGAATGATTAAAGCACACCTGAATAAGGAATTAATCAAATTTTAATTTGTGGCTTTCATCTTTTCTTTCAGTAGGAACAAAAGATTGGATTATCTAATCAGGACAGCCTAAGCAAAGCGAAATAAATATATTCTTCCTCATCCCACCCCAAGTTTGAGTCATTCTAGGCTCAGTACTCACAATCACTAAGCTCTATACCTTTATAGAGATATTAAGTCATGGGCTTGGCTCTCACTGTTAAGCCCTCTACTTATTTAATGTTTCCTTTCTCATGTATCTGTGCAGTTTACTACATTAAGGAGGAAGAAGGAAACTAGGTGGGTTCATGTCCACAGAAGAATAATCCAAAGATAGGTGATATCATAGGTATCTTCAAATCATTCACACCTATATAGAACTTTGTGAGTTTACAAAGTGCTAACTTCAGAGCAATTTTATGAGGTAAGAATTATCAGATTAGTAACTAGGGCAAATAGGAGTCAATAGGGCTTTATGTGGAGGTATTAAGAGTAGTCAACATCCAGAAACACAATTGTTCTCCATAGAGCTTATTAAAGTCTATTTGATACAACTGTCCTTATTCTTTCACCCAGAACCAGAAAACCATGACACCACTTTTATAAACCTCCACAGGACTCTGGAGGATAGGCTACTCCCTTTCCCAGAAGAAGCTCACTTGCCCGGGGCAGACTGCTTCCTCTTTCCCACAGATGAATCTGCCCTAGATGATCGAAAAACTGCTCTTAGCCTATAAAGAAAAAAAAAGAATGGCATCAGAAAACAGGCTTCAGCATGCTGTTTTTTCCTCCCCTCCTTTTTTCTTCCCTTCTTCCCTTCCTTCCTTCTTTCCTTTCTTCCTGTTTTCTTCTACAGAATGACTAATATGGAAATATATTTTCTGATTACACATGTTTAATATATATTGGATTATTTACCATCTCAGGGAAGGGGTAGAGGAGGGAAAGATTGAATTTGGAACTCAAAACAAACAAACAAAATGTTTAAATTGTTTTTAGATGCCATTGAAACAAATAAAATACATTTTTATATACAATGCTTTCTGCTTCCCAGAAAGAACTGATGGAATATGACCCTAGACAGAAGCACATTATTTTCACTTTCTTTCTTCTTTTTTGATAAGTTTTCTTCCACAAAATGATTAATAATAATTGCTCATGTATAATCTACATCAGATTGATTCTTCTCATGGTGGGGTAGAGGAGAGAGGGACAGAATCTGGAACTTAAAAACATGTTAAAAATGTTTTAAATTGTTTTTTCCATTTAGTTGGGGGGGAAATACTGTATTATAAAAATAACTGAGAACAATTAAGACTTTCTCTAGAAGTTGGATTTTAGCAGAAACTTGTCAGGGAAACTAGGAGTTGGAGAGGGGGGAAAAAGAGAATTATAGTCATGAGGGACAGCCAATAAAAACACTTAAGAGTCAGGAGATTCCGTATATCCTATGTAGGGAATAGTAGGTTAGTATCAGGAGACTGCAGCATATTTGGAGGGATGAAAAGTATAAGAAGATTGGAAATGTGGGAGGGGGGAATGCAAGTTTTGAAGAACTTTAAAACCAAATAGGAATTTTACTTTTATTTTATTGTAGAGACAACACATACACACACAGACTTAGTCATTCTACATATACACACATCTATATGTATGTATAGTAATACAATATTGAATGATAATAAAACTTTGCCTCTTGACTTAGAAATTATCTAAGCTTCCAAATTCTTTTGGGATATCCATGACACTTGTCTGGGACACTCATATATTTTGGAAGCCTTGCACATCTTGAGTTCCAATATTTTTACATGGCCTGCTTGGGTAGAATGTGCTTCCTTACTTTGTTGAGAAGATAAAGATAGTCTTCTGTTCTATAATAGGGACACCCCAAATACCTAAGAAGACTTGCTGGATCATCAGTGAACTATATACTTGGGTACATTTCACTTATTCTATTGATTATTGATCTATTCTATAGATTATTCTATTCTATCTAATTCTATTGATTATTCTATTGAATAGATCTATCTATTCTGATAAATCAGAAACATCTTCAATATGGTTTGGAGAAGATAATTTTAGTGTATTCAGTTTTCTTAAGAGGGATATAACTTATGGAATATTTTATTACATCAATGAAAAAAGTCAATTTCATCTATTTGTTACTAGTATGGAAATGATGTGTCCCGTGGTACAAACATGTTTTCTTTTAAATATTTTATTTGCTATGTATGTACTGTTCTAGAATTAAGTACTTCAGTACCTTCCCAAGTCTTTCATTATAACTGGAGCAAAGGCAGTCTCTTACAAGTAAATTAATTTGTGCAACCTTTGGACCTAGGAGTGCAAGAGTTTCCATGCCACCTATTATTTTACCTTCTTGTGAACTTTGACTCTTCTGGACTCTATGCCAGATACTTCCAACTACTTGTTCAACCCAGATACTCTCCTCTACCTGATCCCAAGATTCACCAGCCCTTAGCACCTACCCTCTTCAATGTTGTCCCCACTAGGCAGGGTCAGCTCTAGGCCCCTTTGTAGTTACAGAAGATGAAACCTTTGTCTCTTAGCTCCAAATGGATTTGTGTCCTAATTGATTGGGTGGGTAATGATGTAGTGCAGCACATAAGGAATGTTGTAATAATATCCCCCAGACTACCTGGATTTAGAAAAGTAGTGGAAACTTTAATAAAAATGTCAATACTTTTTAATAAACCCCAGGCCATAATAAGGCTTTGGGAATGATGTAGTCACCTTAGGAATGCAGCTGTTGGGAGTTATATGGCATAACCTTGGAGAATTTGTGTGAAAGAAAGGGCGTTGTGTTTGACATATTTATTCCATCAAGCTATTCTTCAAGGATGTTCTAGTTTGTCATCCAAAAATTTGGACTGTGATCTTGAATTGTGACCCAAACAATGAGTACTTTTTAAATTCATGATTGAACAAAGGCAGTTGTTGTTAGTCACCATTACTGAACTTGCCACCAATCATGTGAACACCAATTCCATGATATCATTTACCTTGATCAGTTCTTTGTTCTACACTCCCCAACTCCATCTCTAATATCTTTCCCTATGAATTTACAAATTGCTTGCTCCTTGCTCTTTTCTATCTTCCTCTTTTGGAATTTAATGCGCTTTAATTGGCTTACCATCATAATAAAACTTCACATATTGACTTAGAAAATATCTAAGCTTCCAAATTTTTATGGGACATTTGCAATATTGGTCCAGAATCCCAATATATTTTG
Source organism: Sarcophilus harrisii (assembly GCF_902635505.1). Taxonomy (NCBI): domain Eukaryota; kingdom Metazoa; phylum Chordata; class Mammalia; order Dasyuromorphia; family Dasyuridae; genus Sarcophilus; species Sarcophilus harrisii. The sequence continues at coordinate 430,422,746 of NC_045426.1, forward strand.
AGGATCCAATGAACCCAACAATATGACAATATATAAAAAGAAAGAATTCCAAATAAATATATTAGAATATAAACTACACATATAAGGGGAAAGAATCAATGAATAAAAAACATTTATTAGGCACTTAGTTTGTGCCAACAACTGCTAAATACTGAGATGAGGGACGGGCAAGAGGGAAAGAGCACCACTATTAATTTCAGGTCTCACCACATACCCCAAATCCCTGTTCTCAGAAAAAGAAAAACAGAGAAAGAAAAAACAGAAAGATATGAAAAGTAGGCTCAACTTAATATTCAAAAAATATAACAGTATGGGGCCATTTAGATTAAAAGCAAACTGCTTAATACAGTGCAATAACCCCATGGAAAAACAAATATAGCATAATACATATCATTAATAATAATGACCTTGGTCTGTCAAGGAGGGGTTAGATTACATATTTTGTTAAAAATAAAGAGAAATAAATTCCATCAGACATGGTAAAAAAACAAGTTATAGTATTTAAATCAGATTTAAGAAGAATTTACTTATTCTATGAAATGTAACATTTCATATAATCATGGACAAATGAGGCATTATTGTCTATCAAGTTTCTATTTTTCCTTTTTAGTTTCATTTGCTGTCATGAAAAACATAGTGTATATCACAATGAAGAAACAGACATTTGCCCTCAATTGCTAACACCTGAAAATAATAAGAAAAAAAAAAAAAACAATTAAAATGACATGGAAAAAGAGAGTTTTGGAAAGCACATTAAAGAGAAAAGTTTTTGAATTTAGATGTAGGAAAAATATTAAGAGAATTACTAGTCCCGTCTCCTTGTTTTACACATACCAAGATCTAAGAAAAGAATTATTTAACCCATGGTCACATAGGTAAGAAAAATATAAAGAATTAAATCCTAGATCCTCTAATCCTATATTCAGTGTTCCTTCCACTATGCCATCCTATTGGTCTGGTAGCTATAGTTTTGATAGTTTAATTAGTTTAAAAGACTCTTCATGAAGAGACCGTCTTGATGATCAGGAAGAACAATATCAACTACTTATATTCACATTAGCCGTGTGACCCTGGGTGAAAAGACACAAACAATTTTCTAAAACTATGTTGCAGAGGAAGTGTAGATCAGTATTGTTTGAGAGAATTGCTACAATGAACTAATCAAACTTTCTGTCCAAAAAGAAGTCTCTTATCCCAGAAGTGATTCTGCTGTTGGGGTGGGGATGGCTAAACTAGGAAATGTACAGTCTTAACAAATAGTTGAGCAATCCATGACTCTTCAGGAAAACAAGTCCTAATCTGGATTGATGCCTCTCCAAAAGAAAGCTCAACATAAAATAATAAATCTATTTTAATTGCAGATGCTAATTGTATGTCGCGATATGCTGTTTATAGTCCCTTCAACATAACAGTACATTTGTAAATATTTATTAATTCATTAATTCAATGTATTTAACAAGTGGTATAATTTCTTGATTGACCTAGGTGATTTATAAACCGCTGGTTATAGGAAAGTAAAAATGGTATCAAAAAGAGGAGAAAATTTAAAAGGGGACAAAAGGTAACCCATTAATAACTCAGTGACTTTAATCCTACCTGTTGCAGTAAAATGAACACACCCGATTTCTCCACGCCGGGTGATTTCCGCTCTTCCTTCCTCCTCCCTCCCCACCCCAGGCGCAAGCATCTCTGGACCCACCCCTTCTAGTCAAGCCTTCCAGACTATAGAAGGCACAGCCGTTGAGCTGACAGTCTCAGAAGCTATTTCCTGGTCTCCGTGTAGGAAGGGTGACTGTCTTGTCCAGTTTCTTCTACCCAGACTGTGACCTGGTAAGAGCACCACCTTGATGGCTACATCAATAGGAAAAGGGGGAGTGTGTGTGTGTGTGTGTGTGTGTGTGTGTGTGTGTTTCCAAAAATCTGCAGTTTAGCCTTTGTCCGGGATCCCTCCTCACTACAAGAGCTTTTAGACTTCTTCCAAGCCAGACATCGGACTTTACTTGGCAGGTGCAAGGGAGGGAAGACCACTAACTTCAGGAAGGCCCCCAGAGTTTCCTGGAGAACTGCCCAGTTCAGGAACCGCTCCCACCGTTTCGAATACGTATCCACACATATTCAAGTTCATTGCAAGAATAGAGGAGACAGTAATTGGCTAGGAAAGAAGAAGCTGTGAGCTTGCAGTTCCTCCTCCTCCGCTCCCTTACTCCGCTATCCAATCGCAGGATCTTTTGGGCGGGACCGTGATCCCTCCTACATTAGGCCCCCTTCTAAAGCGATCCGAACTGCTCTTGTATCCCGAAAGCTCCAGCTTCTGGGGAGGTTCCCTGAGATTCGAAAGCAGGAAGTGAAATTTAAGAACCCTAGTAACGCATCTAAATCTCTAGGGGTTCTCTCTCCTGACTGTCAGAGAGAAAGGCAAAGAAGGAGGCCTTGGTCACTGCCGTTTTCTCCGAGGCGAAAATGAAATTACAGATTGGAGGGTTTTAGTCTTCAGGTCTGGGATCCGCTGCTGTGTCTGGGATTGGGAGGAGCGAGGTGGATTGCCCTTGGAATTGCCCGGGGACCTCAAATTCTATTGGGACTATTCGTTCTTTTCTCCCCTTCCTCATTATTTACTTTGCAGGTTTACCCTGGAATTTATAGGGCTCGATTCTTCCTGGTTTTCGAATCCACATTTTCGTTTTTTTTTTTTTTTTTTTCCTGGCAAAATTAGGGCAAATGCTGTATGTGGAGTTGTAGGGCCCCAAAATGCGTTCCTTCCAAATGTTAGCGCCCAATGGGGGAATTTTGCATATTTGTGACAAGGGATTTTCATTTGGATAAAGGAGAAGAAACGATAGATTTTTGTTAACTGATAAAAGTACATTTTTAAAAAAGAAATCAGGGCTGAGAGTAAGGAGTACAAAGTGCATTGTCAATTTAAGAAATATTTGCAGAACAATTGCCGTGCAAGAACATCTTGCAAAAGTTGGGAGAGTTGCAAATTTGTTGATATCTTTATTTTGTTTTGCCTGTGACAGATACTGACTTTTCGTCACAGGGTTCAATGAGTCCTCAGAAATTAACTCTGTGACTGTAGACAAGTCACTTAATCCCTACTTGCCTCAATTTCCTCATCTGCAAAAAAGGGGATAATCTCAGCACCTACCTCCCAGGATCAAACGAGATAATATCTGTAAATTGCCTTGCAAATCTTAAACATAGCTAAATATAACATTAAAAGTTCTATATTAATACTACTAATAACTTTCATCACCATCATCATCCTCCCTAAGTTTTAAGTAATTCTTTAATACTAATTTATAGAGAAAAGTTATGGAGTTTCTCCTACTACTGAAATCACAGGCACGTCTTTTCTATATCCCTTTGTACATGCAGCACCTAGTGTGGTCTATACATTGCCTTTTCAATTAAATAAGCATTTACAAAGCACTTACAAAGTATGGCCTCTAACCACCTGGATCTTGAAGTCTCATAAGAGGCATGACTCTAGAATTTATGGTAAAGATACTACAAATTTATCTTTCTATTCACATTCAGTCCACCGGGGAAAAAGAGTATTGTCACATCTTTAGAAAAGTAGAGCCAGACATTTTTATTATTGACCATAAACTTGGATTAGTCTTTCCTCCAGGAAAGCACATTTTATGAATTAGGCAAAAGGTAGAAAGGCCTAAACACTATTTGATATTCCCTCCTTGCCTACTTCTGTAATTCTGGGGTTCTATAGTCCAGTTAGAACAGCCTGAGGATTAGGAAAAATGCTAACACTAGGTTAGTTGGTATGACCCTGAGACCTATCACTGAATGTTATTTTTTTGTTGTAGTCTTAAATCATGGAACAGCTGAGTGCAGCGAATTCCCATTTTGCCCTTGATCTATATAAGACATTGAATGAAGTTCATCCAGAAGAAAACATCATTTACTCTCCAGTTGGTATCACTACAGCTCTGGCTATGATATTTTTGGGAGCCAGAGGTAAAACTGCAACAGAGTTGTCAAAGGTCAGGAAAACTTCTTTCCTATTAATATGAAAAGTATTTATATTAATTAAATAATTAAATTTAAACTTATATTTAATTTACTTAATTTAAAATTAAGTTTAAATGTTCAAATTAAATAGGATCATGTATGACACTTAATGAATATAGTTTATTTAAATAGAAAAAAAGAAATGGAACCATTAGTTTTCTGGGAAGAGAACCATTAATGATCTGATTATTGTTTGTCTGTGTTCTTATAATTAGCCCAAATCAAAGTTTATGAACCAAAGATTTTACTTATTCAAAACCATCCAGCCCTTACTCTAGTTGATAATTTAAAAAACAATTAATTTTCTCCTTAGATGTTATAAATAGCTTTAGTTAAATTATTTTTTTTGAGATTATATTACCTTATATTTTAAAGGTGAGAGTTTGATACATGTGAGAAAAGGGCTGTCCATAAGGTCAAAAAGACTGAAATTCAAGCTCTGCTTCACATGTACTGGCTATGAACTGAATCTCATCACCTCAGGCAACTTTCTAAGGTTCTAATTTAAAGAACTGCCTTTCTGTTATGTAGAAATTTAGGAAATTTCCATTCTAGGATTTCCCAGTACCTCTGGAATCACACACATACCTGTGGAATCATATACACTATCTCTGTGTGTGTGTCTCTAACATACATTACTACATTTAGGGAATATTTGGTCTGAGGTTTGAGTTTTACTTTTTCCTTGCTCTTAATAAAAAAAATTAACTGAGTCATTTATTATAACTGTCCACCTCCCTCTGAATAACATGAACTTTGTACTGCTTTATAATTAGGTTTATTGTATTTTACAACTAGTGAATCCAACCCAGTCCTCATAAAACCATTTAACTACTTTTGATAGGAATAGCCATTATGCGGATGTTAAGCCTTAGAGTACTATTTGAATATATTGATATATTATGATTTAGCCGTTACTGATAATATCAGAGTAATAAAACGAAGAAATAGTCAGTATCATTGTGTCTATATATAGGACGTGACATTTATTAATCCTGATAAACTGCATAATTTCTAAGTAAAAATAATTGTGTACTATATTATATCTATATATCTATCTACCCATATAGATGACATATGGAGTTTAATATATAGAGTGATAATAAAGTCTGATGTTTAACTACATGTGTGGGGGACTAAAAATTCTTGGCAAACAAGCAATAAAGAATTATAATCATGTATTTATGTCATCCTACAAAGAAAAGGCAAGGAGAAAGAATATTAAATATTCTGTATCTATTTGTGAGTGTGCAATTATGTGGAAAAATATTATCTTGTGTTAAAATTATTCATCTCTCTTATCAATGTAATTTTTCACTGTAGTTTTTCATATCTTTAAGCTTGATTTCCAGTAAAAATGCATAAAATGGAATTTCAGAAATTATCAATGACAAAAATAGACAAAGTTAAATTGGTGGAAACAGAGAGAAATATCTTCCTATTCATAAAAAGAAATTTCTTAAAAATGCTTTTTCCCCCTAAACAACTCAGGTCTTACATTTTGATGAAGTGGATCAAGTTCATTCAAGATTTCAGACTTTAAACAGTAGTATTAACAAACGCGGAACTTCTCACATCCTAAGACTTGTTAACCGATTATTTGGAGAGAACTCATATGAATTCCTTTCAGTAAGTAAATTTGGTGGGGAGAGTATATGAAGAGAAAACTTCCATTAGAAAGTTGAAATGATTCTATAACCCAATAGTTAAGTTGTATCATCTAACCAAGAAAGGTTTATTTCAAATGCATTGTGTTTAGGAATATTGATGATACAAGGGAGTGTGTATGTGTATGTGTATGACATTTAACAAGTTTCAGACATAGTTACTGGGTAATTTAATCATTTTATTAATAATGCTAGCATGTGATTAATAAAAGGCATCAATGGTATTCTCAAATATTAGACTCATAAACTCATGGATTATCTGCCCTTGGAAGAAGGATGTTCCTGAGGGTAGCAATCAATTCTGATTGGCTAACAATTAATGAAAGAATGAATATTAGAATGAGGTGCTGGATCTATTCTAATGAATTTTGAGTATGTTGTTTACTTGATATTGCCCTACCTGGTGGTAATTTATTCAGAGAATTTATCCTCACAAAAATTGATAATGATATATCCTTTAAGAAGAATTCCTATAGTTTTTGATAAATTGTATGTAGCCTAAGAGATAAGCACAAGAGTTACCTCTGTTAGAATATTATTGACTTGTGAGAAAAGAGTTCTCTGTCATTTCTTTTTGCTCTGGACGATTTTTTTTAATAACTATTTTAACTCCTGTATTTAATCTTTCTCTTTTGTAGGAATTCTTGAATTCTCTCCAAAAATTGTATGGTGCCGAGTTGGCCACTGTTGATTTTCACCATGCTTCAGAAGATGCAAGGAAGGAGATTAACCAATGGGTCAAAGAGCAAACAGAAGGTAAGAATGCCTTAAGGTAGAAAATTGAACAAAATCTATTTGTCTTCAAATCAATTAACTTTCTAAACCTGATTTTTAATTTGTAAAATAAGGGAATAGAATCCATTATCCTGTGAGGTCCCTTTGAGTTCTAATTCTGTGATGGTAAAATCCTATAAAGTAAATGTTAGGGTCAACATTGAAAGGTAATAAATATAATCAAATTCTCTTTTGACCAAATCATTTGATGAGATTTAGTGAATAATATTTTCCTTCTCAATAGCTGAGTTTTAGGATCAAAACCAATATTAGAGATATATCAATCAAAAATTTGAGAACATTCTAAAGTGTGATTTAATTGATTTCAAAATATTTGCTAACATTTTTTGGTAACTCATCAATATGAATATTATGGGTCTTCTTGGATCTAAGTAGATTCCACATTGATTTGTAATATTGCTTTCCTAGTACACTCAATAGAATACAGGTTCCAGAAAGAAATGCAACATCTCTGTGAATACCCAGATTTTACCATGAGAATAAATGCCTAAATTATAGCATAAAAATTCATTAGAATTACCCCCACTTTCTGACCATACATTATTTGTATAAGAAAAAACATTTTTTTCTTTCTTTCTTTTTTTTTTTTTTTTTTTTCCTTTTGGAGGTGAGGTAAAAAGTCTTTTAGATTCTCAGTATTCTATTTTGTATATTTGAAGAGATGATTAGTGACTTTAAAAAATTCTACCAAGGAATGATTTTATTTAAGTGAATAATTTCCACCTATAATGCCAGGTCCATTGTTAATGGATAATAAATATATAGAGCCAATTAGTCTTGCTTGTCTTAAACTGTTGGCTGTGGATTTATATTGCATTCTGCTTCCTTTCTTTGTGGTTTATGTATTGTATCTGGCTGAATAAGCTTATTGTTTCATTTAGTGTGTAAGTATTCAAGACACAGCTTTTCTAATGTAGTCTCCTACATGCCTGTTGGGGATTGGTTCCCATCAAGTATTGCTCAAATTAGTTATAGTACAATTTTGATTAGTTTAAATTTGGTGTTTTAAATAAGAATTAATAAATCATCTCACTCATTTTTCAGGTAAAATTTCAGAGTTGTTGACTTCAGGTACAGTAGATAACCTGACTAAACTTGTGCTGGTGAATGCTGTATATTTCAAAGGAAATTGGGAGGAGAAATTTGATGAAGCACTTACTACTGATGCACCATTTAGATTAAACAAGGTGAGGTGAGGTGAGATCGAAAAAAGTGAGGATACAATAAGTACTCTTATTACAAAGGACAAAGTGTGTGTGCTTTAAAAAAAAAAAACAACAAAATTCTTCATATAATATTCTGGATTTTCTTCTTTTGTATATTTCTCAATGTTCAGAGAGAAAAAAAAACAGTGAAAATGATGTATCAGAAAAAGAAGCTACCCTTTGCTTACATTGAGGCTCTCAAGTGTCGAGTATTAGAACTTCCTTACAAGGGCAAAGAGCTGAGCCTGATCATTTTGCTGCCAGATGATATCGAGGATGATTCTACTGGCCTGAAACAGGTACCTTAGACACTTTGGATACATTACAGTCAATTTTTGGACACACAGATTTTTCACATAACATTAGACTCCAGATTGTGGGGGCACAAAACAGATTTCACACTATAACTGAAATCAGGTAGACTATGAACATATTTGTTGTTGTTGTTGTTCAGTGATTTTTTCAGGTGTATCTAATTCTTTATGACCCCATTTGAGATTTTCTTGGCAAATATCCTGGAATGGTTTGCCATTTTCTTCCTCAGCACATTTGAAAGATGAGGAACCAAGGCAAATCAGATTAAATAATTTGCCCAGAGTCACTCAGCTAGTAAACACCTGAGACTGAATTTGAACTCAGGAAGATAAGAATTTCTGATTTCAAGATTTATCTACCTTGCAAATTAGTTGTCCTATGAATATATTTATCCTTACTCATAACTCTTTTGAAGTTGCTATCAGTTACCCAGGTGCTCATCCTATAGGAAAAAAGTATACTCAGTAATCTAAAGGTGCTTACAGGTTTATTTTTAAATTGACACATTTAAATTTTATGGTTTTAGAAAGGATCTAAAACAGATTTGCTCAGTTCAATTTATTGACTTGGAAATTTTTGTTATTAGACTTTCATATAGAAAAAAAGACAAATATGACCATATAAACAGGGGAAAAAAGAGAGAAAATGTTTCAAAGTATAGTGATGCCAATGGGAGATAATGCTTTTTTCTTTCTTGGGCAAAATTCAGATCATCACATGATATTTTTTAATGTACAAGCTATGGGTTTGAACTCAGTGGCAAGCAGAAGAAGATTCTTGTACACCTTTTAAGTTTATTCCTCTACAGATAGACATGTGGCCTGGTATAGAAGAATGACTAATAGAATTATATTCACAGAATTTAGGTTCACTCAGCTTTGCTTCTTGCTTTTATGTATCTTTGAACAATCAGTCAATCAACAGTCATTTATTAAGCATTTTCTTTTTGCCAGGGACTGTGCTCAGCAATACGGATATAGAGAAAAATCCAGGAAATCAAAAAGTGACTGCTACTTTTAAGTGTCATATTTTCTTCCTGGGCAGGCAATTTATATATACAAGATATCTGCCATTTCTTTTATGTTTAAAATGAGATTTTGTACAAGATGATCTGTAAGGTGTCTTTTATCTTGAATACTGTGATTCTATGAACATAAATTTTATAACCCAAGTATAGCAATTTGAACATAGTAAGACTTCAGTATTTGTTGAGTATATAGATCACATGCCCAAGTTCCTCTCAGTTAGTCAGTAACGGAAATTCTCCTGTGTTCTGTTATCACCAGCCAATTTACTAGATTAGAACACAGTTCTTGCAAAGAAGTCAGTTTTGTGGTAGGATTAGGAGGAAAAGAATAAGACAACTCAGATCTGACCATTCACATAAATAATAATAATTGTATTAATTTTGTCAGTTCACCTACCTTAGCAATTCAATACAGCTATTAGAATTCTATTTTCTCTCCATATTTCTAATTTCAGATTGAAAATCAATTAACTATGGACAATTTGAAAGAGTGGACACATCCTAAAAATATGGGGATCATTGATGTTCATGTACGTCTTCCCAAATTCAAGATGGAAAGTACCTATAACCTCAACTCAGATTTAGCACGAATGGGTCTGTACAGTCTTTTTACCAGTGGTAAGGCTGATCTGTCTGGAATGTCAGGAAACAAAGATATTTTTATCTCCAAGATTGTCCATAAGTCCTTTATGGAAGTGAATGAAGAGGGTACCGAGGCTGCAGCTGCCACTGCAGGCATTGCAACATTTGCCATGTTGGCGCCCGAAGAAGAATTTAATGCTGACCATCCATTCTTATTTTTCATCCTTCACAAGCCCACAGAAAACATCCTTTTCCTTGGCAGATTTTCTTCTCCATAAAGCCTCTGGAAATGCAAATTGAATAAAGCACACCAAATTTTTAATATTTGAATTTTTAAATCATGGCTTCTTTGCTATATCTAATTTTCCCCATAAAGTTACTGTTTAGAAACACATTTTAATATTGTCTTTCCTGATTTCAATTTATTTGCTAATTAAAGTCATGAAATTTCACATATATTTATTTTTGTCTCCAAGTTTTGAATGTTTTGTTGAAATTTATCAGTTGTTTAGGTTGTTGCCTAGAATGGGCTCTCAGCTGTCAGAGCTCGAGAATTATTTACTGGAATAGTGGAGATTTAAATTCAATAGATATTGACTGGGTGCTTTCTGTGTTCATGGCATTATGCTAGGTAGTTGGGCTACAAATTCAAAAGCTTGATAGTCCTTATCTTAAGGAACTCGTCCAATATTAAATATAGTGTGCAAGTAGAAAGAACTAATATGCTAGAGAGATGTATTCTTTGTTATTATCTTTTGTACAAATGGCATCCATGAGATGTTTACCAAATAAAAACATCACCATCTCTCTCCTGATTGTACAACAAATGTTTAAATATTGGATTCAGGTTATAAAGTATATTACATACATGATTTTATTTGAATGGCAAAACAACCTAGTGAGGCATATAATATTGCATTATTATTGCCATTTTATAGCAGAGAATGAATGACTGAAGGACAAAAAATTTCTTAAGGACTTACTATGTGCTCTGATTAACAACCCAAATTTTGAGTTACAAATACAAAAGAAAGACCCAGCCCTGAAGGAGTTTATATTTTGGCAAAAAATATAAGAGACAGATGGCTAAGGTTTTGATGCAAGAAATCACAGGAATGTCTACTGGAGCCATAGAGTGGCTTAAGAAGCAATAGTAATGTTATTTTGGAGCACGGTATTGTTCCTAGAGCATGAGGTAGAAGTAGGAGAGGAATACACTTGCAGTAGCATGGTAGGATGATGTTTAGTTGTCAAGATGACATTGGAATAGACAAGTGGATTTGATCAAAGCTGCAAGGACTATAGTAGCTAAATGGCTTACTAGCAAGATGATTGGGATGTGGTATGATCAGTATATGGAATGGAAAAAAATATATATATATATACATACAAACACATGTATGTATATATTATTCAGTTGCTTCAGTCACGTCTGACTCTTAATTACCCCATTTAGCATTTTCTTGACTAAGACATTAGCATGGTTTGCTATTTCCTTCTCCAGCACATTTTACAGAAGAGGAAACTGACTTATCCAGGTTTAAGTGACTTAACCAGGATCATTCAGCTAGTATCTGAGGTCAGATTTAAACTCAAAGATGAGTCTTCCTGATTCCCTGCTCAGTGCTCTATTTTCTGTGAGTGTGAGTGAATGTGTATTTAGACACACACACAAATGTTGCTGCTCCTGTCTTCCTTATAGACTCATAGATTCTTAGAACTGTAAAATCTAGATCTCTTGAGATCATCAAACTATTACTAGTGGGCAAACTAAGGTTAAGAATTCAGGGCCACAGAACAAGATGCTGTCAAAGTGTAGGGATCAATGAGCCCGGGTCTTCCTAAAGGGGTTGAAAGATGTCTTCAGGGGTAGCTAGATGGCTCAGTGCACGAGTCCTGGAGTCAAGAGGACTTCAGTTCAAATTTGATCTCAGATATTTAACATGTACTACTAACTGTGTGACCTTGGGCAAGTCATTTAACCCCAGTTGCCTCTCAAAAAAAATAAATAAAGCGTCCATCTTCTTGGACCCCAGAAGGAGATGTCCATTTACCTCATCTGAAAACCCAGTGTGCACAGGGGAAGGGGCAGGGAAAAAGACAATTCCTAAGATAATCAACTGACATTCTGATGAGGATTAGTCAGGATCAGTTGGGATTATTCAGGAAGAGAATTTCAGAAAGCAGTTCTCAGTCAAAGCATATTTTTAATGCAAACAGTGAAGCAGGCTTAATCCTTAAGATTAAGCAGCAAGCTAGACAAAAGCATCTATATTCATACCAGGTGTCACAGGCTGAGTTAGTTATTACATGGCCAGTAAACTGCAAGAAACAGTAAAACAGGATGTGGCTGCTGACCCAGCCAGATGCAGGGAGCTTGGATCATATTATATGTTTCAAAGAACTGGGTTATAAATATGGTCAGTAATATATGTCCTGAATCCCAAAAACTAGCATGTTACTGGACAAGTTTTCCACAGGGCAGGACACAAGGCAAGTAATATATGTCCTGAATCCCAAAAACTAGCATGTTACTGGACAAGTTTTCCACAGGGCAGGATACAAGGCAAGGGCTAATGCCAATCCCATCAATTCTACAGAAATGAATTATCACAGTCCTAAATCAATAAAGAAACTTTTCTTGTCATGTTAGATATTCAAATGTGCCAAAGCCTTAGGCTTGGCAAGCGCAATTTTGATTGAAGGTAGCAGACTTCTTATGTTTCCTAATATTTGGGAAGTTGTCAAAAAACAGACAAGGTATTTTCTAGTACCAGGACTGTCCTTCAATAGGTAATTTCACATTGGTATGGACTCTTCAGTGTTGCCTTGAAGTCCATAATGGGGAAAGAAAGGCTGGGAAGTAGTTTGGCAGCAACTGAAATCCTTAAAGAAATGGAGTATTGCAAAGAACTTGCTCAGAAAATCAGTTCACTGAGGAGTCCTCTGCAAATAACTCCATACCCTTTTCTTCCTAATCATCCATATGAGATTCTGGCTTATTTTGTTTATCTTCAATTATTAATGATACAATGAGCAGCTAAGTGGCACAGTACATAGAGTGCTGGACCTGGAGTCAGAAAGATCCAAGTTCAAAACTAGCCTCAGACACTTACTAGCTGTGTGACCCTGGGCTAGAAACTAAACTACCTCGGTTTCCTTGTCTATAAAATGATCTGGAAAAGGAAATGGCAAACATCTTCAGCGTTTTTGCCAAGAAAATCCCAGATGGGGTCATGAAGAGTTGGGCACAATTGAAATGACTGAATAATAAATTCTCTGAGGTTCTGAGTTGCCCATAAAAATGCTGCATACACTAACCCCTCTTATTTATATGGTATCTGATATATTCTTCAGCATTAAATTTAGCAATGTGCTCTTGAACTACAGCTTCCAGCTGGGGTATTGGGCCTAATGTTCTACAGAAAGACATTATGTTTATAAATAAAAAAAGAAAAAAACACGGTTTTCATAAGAATTATAGGTCTAGCATCAGAGGAGACCTCAGAGAGCATCCAGTTTACACACTTTCGTTTCATAAATGAGAAAACAGAAGCCAACAAGATGAAGTTATTTGCCCCATGTCAAATAGGTAATATTTGAGAGGTAAGATTTGAACCCAGGCTCTCTGACTCCAGAAGCTATGCTCATTTCATTATACTATGCACATTATGTGGTGGAAATATGAAAGTATAAATTTTGTCAACCCATAGTAAGGTGTTGCCCTAAAGAATATGTCTGTGTATAAGAACCTCAGGTTATGGGCAGCTTTTCCCCCCTCTACTACCTCCTCTTTTTTCTCCTCCTGCTCTTGTCCTCTTTCTCTTTCTTTTGCTTCTCCTCCTCCTTCTCCACATAACCTGACTTTACTTCCTGACAATTTTGAAGATTATTAGAGATTATTCCTATCTGAGTTATTCAATTTATGAAGTCAGACTCCTCAGACCAGACAGACAATGAAATTAAGGTCAGGAGGAGCAAATAGAACAAAATTTTTTTTTTCCCCACAAAACCAAGGTGACCAGAAATGTTACATGCAGAGAAATTACTTAAAAGAAGTAATTTCTCAAGTTAAACTGAGAAGTGGGAGGAAGGAAGGCAATAAACTGATTATTACAAAATAAACAAAGCCAAGCTCAGTATTTTATAATTCTTACTTAATTCTGGTCTTTTTAGGTAAAGAAATTCTTCACCTTTTCATAATTTATAAAGGAAGGATTGCAATATATTTTAACCTAGAATTTGGGGGGCACTGTTTAGCTTTCAGCAGCCTTTTCTAGTTTTATAAATGGCAATTGAAATAGGAATTTTTTTTTTTACTCTTCACTTGCTGATTTACCCTTATTAAACCTTAGGATGAAAGTGTCATACAAATAAGCTTACAATGTATTGTGACCTGCCTGGAATAAATATTTGAAGAGGAGGTGGGAAGGAGTGTGTGAAAGATTTGGAGTGGATTTCTATCTTTGGAATTGCCTGAAAATTTAATTTGAATTGACATGAAAAGAAATATGAAAATATAAGTAGGCTGTTTCCAAGAATTGATTCTAACTTGCCGAGGGTCACATAATAAATATCAAAGGTGGGATTTGAACCTGTACATTTCTATCTCCGAATCTAGTATTCTCTTCATTACACTAAATTGCATCATTGTTCCTTTTGGGTCTCAAAGCAGCCCACAGAGGCATGATCCCCAGATATTATCTTCCCTGTTTTACAAATGAGGAAACTGAGATTCAGGAAACTTCACAGAATCATATATTCAGGACCTAGGCAAGATTTTCATGACCTCAGTCATACCTGAGAAAATGTAGAGGTTAGATGACTTGACTATAGTCATACATCTAGGAAATGTCAAAGACAAGATTTGAATCCACATCTTTTGAATTCCAAGTCTATCATTGTCTACAACTGTATATATCCTTTATTCATGTATTTCTATCCCAGTCAATTTAATTACATTTTCATTAATTCTCTAATCTATCTTGATCTGGTCTTAAGAAGAATATAATAAATGTCCTCCTTTTATCAGAACTCTGGAAATTGCATAGTAATGGGCACCAGAATTGGAATTGTGAAATTCTCTTTCCCCAATTTCATAAAAAAAACGCTCATAACATCTCTTATCCTGCTAGAATATGAGTTCTTTAAGAAAAAATAATATGCTTGGAAGATAGCCGGTTGAGAAGAAATAAGAAGAGGTCCAAAACAATTTTTTTTTTGGTTGTTGAATGAATGAAATTCCAGAGAGCAGAATTAGGAATAATAAATGGAAAATGTAAGGAGATACATTGTAGGGCAAATTCTTTGAATGCTGATATTAATCTAAAGATTATTAAATTTTTTTTTCTGTTACTATATTGATAGAGGTACAGGTCTCATGACCATTGATAGAAATACCAGCTTTATGACCAAGAAAGCCTCCCTTCCATTTGGGCATAGTTGTTGGACACAAAAATCCTAATTCTAGACTTAATTAGCAATTCATAAATTGGAGGGACATAATAAAAGGGATATTCCCTGTCACCGAGAAATGGGGTTCAGGCCCTCAATCCTGAAGGCAGGATGTCCTGCTTGCAAAGGTTCGTCTGCTAAGGATCACAGTACTAGTAATTATTTCACATGGTACCCATAAATATTATTTGTAGGGTGACACAGTGATTAGAAACCTAGGGCTGGCGTCAGAAAGACCTGAGTTCAAATGCAATCTCAAATCCTTGGCCAAGTCACTTAATCTTTCTCTGCCTCAGTTTAATTGTAAAATGAACACTTTGTTTCTAGTCATAAAACACTGAAAAGTAGAAACTTTCAAAAGAAATTTATAAGACTGAAGGTTTTTATTGAAATATACACAAAATTAGGCAGATATTAGTACCTTGTAGTCCCTTACTTTTAATCCTGAAGTGGCAACTCCTTTTCAGTATACCTAGATCAAATTTTAGCTTCCTGCCCTTTGATTTATGCTGAGGACCCCACTAAAATAAAAGGCATGACAACATTAAGCATTGCTCTGGCCTTGAATCATTCATAACTGCAAAGAAGGGTCAGATGGAAAAATACTAGTCATGGTCTTGTGACTCATTTCCTAAGATCATCTTGCACAAATTACCTCAAGGAGAGGCAAGAAGTTCAGAGAAACTTGTGACATGAAAGATAATTCTTATCTTATCTCTGAGATGAATCTGAAGGAACTACAGACAAAGGTGACATTCTTTTAATATTAAGGATTTTGAATTTAGGCCTTTTGAGCCAGGCTATGGGCTTAAAAAGTTTTTACAATTTATCATACTAACATACTATCAACTAGTCAACATTTATCCTTTTATATAAGAATATTGTGAGAAAGTTTTTCAGCTGCTTCTTAAAATCTAGGCATAGTCATAGGTCTATCACATTCCCTCCATCCACCTAATAGTTCTAATAATCGAATGTAATAGTTTCCTCCCTTTTATAAGCTGTGAACTAATATGATCTGATGTGACCTGTTGTTGACAAACCCATTGTGACAAACCCATTGTGACAAACCTTTTTAAATGCTCAGAAACTATACTTAAACATTATATATATATATATATATATATGTGTGTGTGTGTGTGTGTGTATATTATTTTATTCTTTCCCTGAAAAATATATTAGATAGTTTTAAAAGAAAGTAGGATTGCTGAACATTTAAAAATCATAGTAATATATATATGGGTTAAGTAACTTATTTATCCAGGGTCACACATCTGGGAAGTGTTAAGTATCTGAGACCAGATTTGAACTCAGGTCCTGCCCAGGGCGGGTGCTCTATCTATTGCACCACCTAGCTGCCCCTTAAAAATAATTATAATGTTCATTTAAAATTTTTTTGAAAAAAAAAAAAGGGAAAAAAAAGGAAAAAAAATTTAAAAAAGGAAAAAAAAAACAAACAAAAAATAAAATAAAATAAAATAAAAATTTTTTGAAGATAATGTCGAATGTTGGAGGAGATGTGGGAAAACTGGGACAATGATGCATTGTTGGTAGAGCTGTGTACTCCATTCTGGAGAGCAATTTGGAACTATGCTCAAAAAGTTGTCAAACTGTGCATACCCTTTGATCTAGCAGTGTTACTACTGGGCTTATACTCCAAAGAGATCTTAAAGGAGGGAAAGGGACCTGTATGTGCAAGAATGTTTGTGGCAGCCCTGTTTGTAGTGGCCAGAAACTTGGAACTGAGTGGATGCCCATCAATTGGAGAATGGTTGAGTAAATTATGGTATATGAATGTTATGGAATATTATTGTTCTATAAGAAATGACCAGCAGAATGATTTTAGAGAGGATTGGAGAGACTTACATGAATTGATGCTAAGTGAAATGAGCAGAACCAGGAGATCAATACAAATGAGGAAAGTGGCTATCTTTGGCAATGAGAAGATCCAATTCAATTCCAATTGATCAGTGATGATTGATCAGCTACACGAAGCGAAAGAACACTGGGAAATGAGTGTGGACTGCTTGCATTTTTGTTTTTCTTCACAGGTTAATTTTACCTTTCTAAATCTGATGTTTCTTGTACAACAAGAGAACTGTATAAATATGTACACATATATTGTATTTAAGATATGTTTTAACATGTTTAACATGTATAAAACTGCCTGTCATTTAGGGGAGGGAGTGTAGGGAAGGAATGAAAAAGTTGGATCAATGTTGAAAAATTACCCATGCATATGTTCTGTCAATAAAAAAACTATAATAAATAAATAAATAAATGAATTTTGAGTTCTAAATTCTCTCTTTCCTACTTTTTCTCCTTCACTGAGAAGGCAAGCAATTGATATAGGTTATATAGGTACAATCATGCAAACATATTCCTTTATTAGTCATTTTGTGAAAGAAAACAAAGACCTAAAAAAAAAAAAAACAAGAAAAAAGTTAAAAAAAAAAAAGAGTATTCTTCCATCTCCATTTAGACGCTACCGGTTCTTTTTCTTTAGGTGGATAGTATTTTTCTTTTTTTTCTTCTTCTTTTTAATTTATGGAATAAAACAAGCATTTTTATAACATAGTACAATAAAAAAAAGATGATTATACATGAAACTGCCAATCTACTATACACAATTACCTATTCCTTTCAAATATACAACAAAATTATATATTTTTTTTTTCTTCCCTCCTTCCTCCCCCATCCTAGAGATGGCTTCCATTAGACACAAATAGGTATTCATATATTGTAGGTATATATGTGTGTATGTGTTTGTAAAATTATTCTATAAATATGTAGAGGGCTGAAACTATTGAATTCAATGCACTGAGATTAGGACTGCCAAGCGCTTGAGGCTAACTTCTGTTTGGACGATACTCTATGGGCATATGCTTGGAAAATGGTCCTTTCCATTATCGGTGCTGGCTCAATGATTGGCGTATAGAGGATTGTAGGAGGGACTAAGGGGTGGAGTAAAACGAGCGAGGGTCATATGCTCAGCGGTAGACTGGAGGGAGAAGGTGGTCAAGGAGATTTTGCTTCCATCCTGTTCAATCCTGCATCTGGGAACCAAAAATAAAGACTCAGGACTTTTGCTTATCCTGACTCCGGCTGATTCTGGGGTGTCAACTTCCTCTTCTCTCTAGGATAAAAACACAAAAACCTTAGCCTGACATTGATAAATCACCAAACTTATTTTACATTTCTTCCCTTTATATATTTTATAATTCAGTCAAATATTTACAAGCTGATCCCCAAATCAACATTTGATTTGTATATTTACTGTCTCTTATATGCCTTGACTGTGCATCTTCAGCTTTGTATCTCAAGATCAAAGCATCAATCAAAGTATCGATTTAAAGGTTTAGCTCATGTTGATTGGGTCCTTGTTCCTTGGTAGCCAAGTGGGTCATAGAGAGTAGAATTTTAAGTGAACCTTTGTGGAAGTGAGCCCTAGAAGCCCAAGCTACTCTCTGAGACAAGCAGGAAGGGGTATTGACAGGATTATCTTGTTCTTAAGTGGACCTTTCTTGTAGTGGGTCCTTGTTGAATTCCTTGTATTGCAATCCCTGAGATTATTCCTTGACTATTTAAGACCCTCCTCTCCTCCTTGCTAATAATTGGTTTGTCTGGAACTTGGCAGGACCTTATGGCATCAGGTCATTACTTCCATATTCCCCCTTGTTATTTGTTAATTCATTAGGATATTTGTCCACTTGCTAAGTGTCACAATGACTAGTTTATTAGTTTTATAGCATCTTTCTTCTTGTTGATTGCTAAACTGCCTTTTAAAACTTAGCCAGCTGCCAGAAGTGTTGCATCTTGATTTACAGATGGTATATCTACAAATTCTTTTGAGATATCTTGTGACACAAGCCCTAAACCCCAAAATATTTTGAGAGTTCAATCCCCTGTACCTCTCCCTTCTTTTGTGAAGCCTTCTATGAATCTTTCCAAGTTATTACTGTTCCTTTCCTGTTCAAATTCTTTTGTATTTATAAATGTACACATTATACCAATCCCACTAAAATGCAAATTTCTAAAAGGCAGGAACTATTTTTTTTGTTTGTTTCTATATCCCAGCATTTAGCATAATGCCTCTCATAAAGGAGGCACTTAATAAATTTTTGTCAAAACTAAATTCCTTACCTCTAAATAATCAGAAGAAATTCTAGATGAGTTCTAAGAACTAGTTGTATGTATTTTTTAAAAATGACAGTCACTAAAGTAAATTTACATAAGACTGGAGACATTTTCCTGCTCCATTTCTTCATCAATGGACCTTACAACTTGCCCTTAGGAAATCTTCATATCAGAATTGAATTGCAAAGGCATTTCTTGAAATTGGCCAGATAAGAGTAGATTGGGAAAGGCTGAAAAGTTATCAAATGCTAGTTTCTCTGTATATTTTTATTCTCCTTACTTAACATTCCCTTAAAAGGGGAATGTTTTTTTTTTGTTTAAATAATTTAAAAAATCCTTTATAATCTTTAAATTTTTCATTTTATTTGCTCAGTATTCTCCTCCTTAGTTTATTACTTATTTTTTTAGGGAATTAAAAAAAATAGTATAACGTCTCCCATATTTAGGCAGTTGTTTCAGCAACTCATCAGCTGGACAACCATTTTTTTCCTCAGAAGACAAACTTTTTCTTCTTGAGCAGATGATGTAGATAAGAATCATAGATGGGGTTGTAGAAAGGTTTCTCTATTATTTCTTTTTCTTTTCTTTTAAAAAAAACTCAATACTATTTTCCAAATCCATATAAAAATAGATTTCAACATTCATTTTTGTAAGATTTTATGTTCCAAAGTGTTCTCTCTCTTTCCCTTAACTCCCCTCTCTCCAAGACAGCAAGCAATCTGATATGGGTTAAATATGTGCAATTCTTTTAAACATATTTCCATATTTGTCATGTTATACAAGAAAAATCGGACCAAAAGGAATAATAAAAAAAAAAAGACAAAGAAACTAACAAAAAGTAAAAATACTATGCTTCAAACCATCCCAAGTCTATTGGAATTGCCTTGAGTCACTGCATTGTTGAGAAGAGCCAACTATCATTATTGGATCATCATAATCTTGTTGTAATTGTGTATAACATTCTCTTTAGCCGTTTCCTTTTCACAATGAAGTAGATTTCAGATTTGCACCAAAAGAAGACTTTCAATGAAGAGAAGTCAACCCATTGTCTCACTGAAATATTTCCAGCAATAGGCATATGGGGATGGAGAATGCTATACAAATTAGTAATCCCTCCCAAAGGAGGGATAATAAGAGGTTTGAATCCGATAAACTTCAGGATTCCTTTTAGCTCAGAACTTCTGTGAAAGAAAAGTCGATCTATCTGTTGTGCAATAACTGGCTACAATTTACCTTTTATTCAGATCTCTAAGACTAGTATTTCTAGTTTGCTTTCTTTCTGCCATGAAATCTTTGCTTATAAAAGATTCTAACAAGTTGCTGTAATAGAAAAGAACTTGGTCGAGTCCCCATTATGTCACTTCCTGGGCAAGTCATTTCTCTTCCTTAAAGCTATTTCTTCATTTGTTATACTGGAATATCCCCAATTGCTCTACTTATTTCATTGGATTAGTGTTAGAATCAAATAGAACGCTTAGTAAACTGCAAAAAAACAAACAAACAAACAAACAAAAAAAAAAGAATAGAGTTGTTAAAGCTATTAAAAACATCCAGTTGCATTAACACTTTTGGAACATTTTTATATAGACAGAGAAATTAGGGCTGTTCCTTAGCTAGTGTGAATTCTTCCTACTCTCCATATATAAATGTTGATTAATTATTCAGAGTATATCCATAACCTTTTTCTCCTAAAAAATGCATATGTACTTCTGTCAAAGCCTAAATATTGTGAGAATTCTATGTCTCTTCTAAATTTCCTTTCCTCCCTCTTCATCTCCTCCCTGCCCAAATCAATATAATTAGATTTGGAATTTGAACCAATCATCTTTCTCAGATCTAGAAAATCTAACCTTCTGTCCTGGACAGATTTTTCTATATAGAATTGATTGAGTGAATGGGCAAATTATCAATGGTAAAGGAAAGAGTTTTATTAAAGAGAACCATGGACAAAGCCAGTGCCCTAATTTGGGGGCCGGTGAAAAGAGGTAGATTCAGAAAAGTTCAAGAATATGAATAACATTATAGAGTAATTATAATGCTCATTCATATATAGCATTCTTAATTTAACTGTAACCTAGAATGTCTGACTTTAAGGCCATGCTAATAGATTTATCTGGGTTTTGGTCATTACTTATTGCTTCTATTCCTAACATCTATAGAATTGAGACTCTTCAATGTATAATTACAGAGAATTTAAGACAGTGGAAGTCCATCTATGTACCACTCTTCATGAAGTTGAAGATACAAAATATAAGAACTTGGTGATTTGACAGGTCAGTGGCTTAATCACTTTGTGGCTCCCCTTTCCCTCATTTGTTAGGATCCTGATGACTGCTTTCCTTAGGATGGTGAGTCTGATGTCTAATGTTGTCAACATCAGTTCTGGTGTTGTTTAGGGAGACTCAGAAGGTCTGACTTCAAAGCTGTTGGCCCCAGTTGCCAGGCTCTAAGTGCTGGTCCTCCAATGGGAACACTAATTCCCCATGTCAATGTGTGTGTGTGTATTTACATACATATACATACAAAATGTGTGTATCTATGCATTCATATATGTATGTACTTTTGTATAATATGTAAATATAAAAGCAGATATATAGATAATATTGATAACAGATATGCAGGTATATATTTGGTTATATATGTGTATGTGTATGTGTATATACACAAACATGTTTATGTATTTATGAATACATATATATTTGTGGTAGTTATTGTTGATTGTAGTCATGTCTGACTCTTCGTGACCTTACTTGGAATTTTCTTGGCAGAGATGGAATGGTTTGTCATTTCCTTCTCCAGCTCATTTTATAGATGGTACAGGCAAACGTAGGTAAGTGACTTACCCAGGACACAACTAAAAAGTATCTGAGGCCAGATTTCAACTCAGAAAGATGAGTCTTCTTGACGTTACTCTATTCACTGAGCCATCCAGTTATCCCACACATGTATATATACACATAAATAACATCCCCTTTCTTTTTATTTATTTCTTAATGGATAGAATAAAGGTCATAGTATCCTATAACAAATATGACAAGGCATTTCAGGGATGATCCATTAGAATCCTTAAGAATATGACCTCCTTGAAAGCAAGAACTTTTTTTTTTTTTGATATTCCACAGGGTTTTGAACATTATAAATCATTAATAAATAGTTTATCTGCTTGTTCATTTTAAGATGGAGATGACTAGTCCAGTCTCTCACCCTAGTTAATCTAATGTTTAATCTCTTAATCTAGTGTCATTTTATAGATCTGTTAGGATCATCTCCTTTACTTCTCTTATTATGACGAGTAGCACTTTCAGAATTTTGGATATTTGTCTCCCTCTTATGAACAAAATCTGCATTACAGCCTCTGTTTATGTGTGGGTACATGTGCCTGTGTGTATGTATGTGTATATGTGCATTTTTAAGTGTTCATCTACAAATCTCCATCAGAACCAAAATTTCAAATTTACCTTAACTTTTGGTCTCAACCTCATCAGGCTGGTGGGATTGGCAAGTAGTGGAGTAATAAGGGGAGGAATATTTAAACAATACAGACCTTTAGACTGGACCATGGGAGAAGGCAACCACCAGATGCCTGGAAAGTCTTTAGCGATTTCTACTTCCCATCTATAAAACTCTTCTTTTGATTTTAGGGAAATTCCCAGAAGTCAGTAACTCTGTTCCTGTCCTTATCTTTTCTGCCTTCCATTCTTGGCTGGATGCTAGGAAGCATCAATTCCTGCAGATAGACCAGAATCTGGAAATCCAGGTACTTGCCAATACAGTTTCTCTCTCTCTCTGACTCCTTTGTTTCTCTCTGTCACACACACACACACACACACACACACACACACACACACTCACTCTCCCTCCCTAACATTTTCTCCCATTCTTCTCCATCTCTCTCCTTCTTTCTTCTTCCCTCCCTTTCAATATCTCTTCTTTTTCCCCTTCTCCCTTATCTCTTAAATTCTCTGAAAAAATATTTATAAGATCTCTTTTAGTAATGACTAGAATTTGGAAAGTGAAGGATGTCCGTAAATTGAATTACTGATCAAGTTATGGTATATGAATATGATGGAATACTATTGTGAAGTATTCACAAGATATACTTGTGAGAAAGGATAAAGGTGATGGTTTCAGAGAAACCTAAGAAGACTTATGTGAGCTGGTATGAAATTAAGTGAACAAAATAAGAAGAACAATTATAAAGACAGGTAATGAAAGACTTAAAATAACTAACCTATACAAGGATCAATATAAATAATAATAACTAAATACAATACTATATGCCAGAACTGTACTAAAGTTTTATAATTATTTTCTCATTTAATCTTCACAATTGCTTCACTATTATTATCCCTATTTTATGAATGAAAAAACAGGCAAATAGTGACTAAGTGACTTACCTAGAGTAGCACTGCAAGTGTATGAAGCTGGATTTGAACTCAGATTTTCCTGATTCCAGTCCTATTCACTGTGCCATATAGCTTCCTGAAGAATCTTCAAGGGACACATGATGAAACATATTACCTTCATCCACATATCTGATGTCCTTAAGTGATATACTTAAAGTAATTATTGAAGCATTTTTTATACATGGCTAATTTGAGAAATTGTTTTGTGTGGCTATATGTTTGTGACAGGTTTTGTTGATCTCTCTCTCTTTTTTTTTTAATGGAGAGAATAGGAGGAGATGTAAATGAAAGAATCCAGAGCTGAAAATGAAACTGAAATTTTAATTACATTTTAAAATTTTTTCAAAAGAAAAAGTGAGGAAGTTTTTAGAATGTTAGGGAATAATATGAACTTGTGTCCACAATGCCAATTCTAGGTGAAAAATCAGAGAAAGCTAGGAAAAAGTATCTGATAAGGAGGAGGATACTTGCTTTTAAGGGACTCCATATGAATGCAGAGAGCTCACCAACCAAATTATTTATAAATATGCTCCTGCAAAATATAGGTAAAAATACCAAAGTGTGTTGTGGTCCTCAAGAGAAAGCTTGAGAGTCATTGCTAAAACTCGGGGTAATCTTGAGATTAGAAAGTAAAGCTAAGGACAATCAAAACAAAATTTAAAAGGGTGAAGAATAATCAAAGGGAAAGAACCCCTCCTTGGGGCGATTAGAATGATAACTGTCAACAGAGAAGGAAGAGCAATTCAGTTCCTATTTTATTTTGCTTTTCTTAGAGAAGAGGAATGATATTTAGATCAAAAAGAACCAAACAAAAGTAGTTAATGAAATGTAATACTCAAGATAAGTAGGAACGGGCAATGAGGACCATACCCTAAATGGGTTCAAAGACCATCTATCTCGCAACTGCATTTATAGTGACACTGTTCTCAAGAAATTGCTATTATAAGCTCTGAGCATTTTTTCTGTCTGTTGCCTGTCCCTACAATGTCCTCTCTTTCCTCATCTCTGCCTCCCATCTATCCTGGCTTCCTTTAAGCCCCAGTTAAAATCCCTTCTTTTTTAGGAAGTCTTTCCCAAATTCACTTAATTCTAGTGCCTTCCCTCTCAATTTTTCCTCCATTTATCTGTATATGATTTGTTTATATACATTTTTTTTGTATGTAGACTCACCCATTAGATTGAGAACTCCTTGAGGACAGGACCCTTTTTATTCTCATCATTGAGTATAGTTCCTGGAACACATGTTTTTTGAATAATCCAATCTGGAAGAAAAAAGACACAGAAGGAAGTAAAATGACATGAAAGCTTCTAAATACAAACCAGTTGTCAAATATTCATAATGCAGATTACATGTGGATATTGTGGGTACATTCTTTCCCTACAGATGGCAGGTTGTTAAGCACAAAGCAGTGCACCTATATTTCCTAAGATACCTGCTGCCTCCTTACTCTAGTAGAATTAGGGTTTCCCATGGAAGGCTGTTGTCTCAGATCACAAGCACTCTGGATTATATCTCTGATATTTAATGTCTTTTCCTTCCTCAAAAGTATTTTGTTTTTCCAAAGACACATAAAGATAGTTTTCAATATTAATTTCTGTAAGATTTTGTGTTCCAAATTTTTTCTCCTTTCTTCCCTTACCTCCCCCCTCCCCCAAAACAGCAGGCAATCCAATACAGGATAACCATGTACAATCCTTTTAAACATATTTCCATATTTGTCATGTTGTAAAAAAAAAAATTACACAAAAAGGGGAAAAAAAAGAGAAAGAAAAAGTAAACAAAAAATGGCAAAGATACTATGTTCAATCCACATTCAGGCCGCTTGATAGTTCTCTCTCTAGATGCAAATGGCATTTTCTATCCCAAGTCTATTGGAATCATCTTGAATCATCACATTGCTGAGAAGAATTATCATAGTCGATTATCACAATCTTGATGTTACCATGTACAATGTTCTCCTGGTTCTGTTCATTTCATTTCACATCAGCTCATGTAAATCATTCGGGATTATCTATGATATCTAATATCTATATAACCTTAAATAAGGCCTTAATTTCCCTCGGTCTTGATTTCCTTTCCTGTAAAGTTAATCTAGAAGACCTCTAAAGTTCTCAGGTGTTGAAGGTAATGCTCCTTATCTATTTTTGCCTTGTTTCTTGTTTCTGTTTTAATATTTTGACATTTTCTGTTTTAAAACCTTTTCTAAGTGTTTTATTGTGAATTTTACCTTAACTTAAATCTTTGTTAAATCAAATGAATTCCTTTAATTTCTCTTTCAGCAGGGACTTCAGAAATTGAAAGCTGTTTCCAGGTGTGTGATGGACATAGCTCAGACAGGATTTTTGGTGTGAATCTCATATCTCTCACCTCAGAAATTGTCCAATGCCACAAATCCAGGCTTGATTTATTAATGATTTAGACTTAAATGATAGATAAAATGTTCATAATGCAGATTACTTGTGGATATCGTGGGTACATTCTTTCCCCACAGATGGCAGGTTGTTGAGCACAGAACAGTACACCTGTATTTCCTAAGATACCTAATGCCTCCTTACTCTAGTAGAATTAGGGTCTCCCATGGAAGGCTGTTGTCTCAGAGATCACAGTTCCTCAAAAGGGGAAGAAGGAAAAAAGAAAGAAAAAGGGGGAAGAAGAAAAAAAAAAAAAGCAATAAAAAAGCAGCTACCTAAGGAGAGAACAAAGAATGAACACAAGAGGCTCTTTTCTTAGAAGATTAAACTGTCCTCCAGGTGCTCCCACACTCTATACATTGCATGGCCTATCCATATCCCAGGCCTCATTTATAGTGAGAAAGGAACTTTTTTAAAAGCCTAGGATATTTTTTTTCCCTAAGTGAAATTAGTTCTCTGGGAAATGACCCACTTTAGCTATCCTTGAAATCTTCTGCAGGTGATAGGGTAGTGAACCAAATTAACAAGGCAAGGAAGGGAAAAAGCACGAGGAAAAAGGGGCAAAGACTTTTGCTGATTCAGTGGTTCACAATGAGCATGCTCAGAGATGCCTTTAAAAGCTGTTACAAGCAAGCTTTATACTATTAGCTGGAGGCAAGGTTTGGGTTTCAGTTATCTTGGTGAAGCATTAAGAGGCAAAGTAAACTATTCATTAGTGTTAGGCAAGAAAATTTTCTCCAATTTTTTTTCTTATTTAACTGTTTAAAATCCTGTCGAAGAGTCTCCAACTTCTTTCTCTTGTTTTCTCTTACAAGTGGTTTCTTTTCCTACTTCTTGGACAAGTGATCTTATTTAGGAAATATCTTGTGTAAGTGTACTGAAAAAATCCTGGATAGGAATCAAATCTGGGTTGCAAGTATTAATTCTACTTGAATTATTACCACGTTATTGCACACATGTGCTTCACAAATACCAGTTTTGTCACGATCTACTTCTGTCCTGTTATTTACTTTAAACAAAACAAAGTTGTTAGAACTAGAAAGTATCTAAAGATACTTTGTATCCAGGTCTTTATCTTGCAGTTAAACTGTTTTCTTTTTCTAGCCTCCCTCCCCTCACCCCCCACAGCCATTTGTAAAATGGGAATAATTAATGTGACAAGGAAGATATTATGTAAGCTTCTGTAGTAATTGATAGCAAATGTTTTGTCTGCCTTGTGTAGGGTTTTCTCTAGCATGGAAATGACTAAGACTTGAGTTGAGGTGCTTTCCAATTTATTTCACAATTCCTTCTCAATTGGCTCGATTTTTTTTTTTTTTTTTTTTTTTTTTTTAGAAGGCCTAAATAGTTTACTGTTTAGTGGAGTCTATCCAAGTTATTCGAAGAACAATGAGGGGTTGGGGCGATTGACTTGGTTGTCACAGAGCTACTTAGCATGAATGAAGAGATTATAGTCTAGTTCTGCATTCTAAATCCACTAAACACAAGACATATTTTAGATTAATTTTAGCTTTATTTAACTTTTTAAAAGCAAGATTCTTTAATTTAAAAAAAAAAGCATTCAGGAGCCACCTAAATTGCTTCCATTTCCTTTAAAACTCTAGATGCCATACTCTACTAACAGGAGCTGTTCTAGAGATTCCCCTTTAGATAATTCCTGTAGGATAGGAGTGCCATGAGAATACTTGCTCTTCTAGAAAATGTTTGTAGAAATATCTCCATACATATTTATCCCCCTTCTATTTCTACTTGTAAAGCTAATTGTGAGCTGACAACCTTCAGAGAGTGCTTTTCATAAGAGCATCTAACACTACTATGCCTCTACTAAGAATGCTAAGTATTCAAATATGTTGGTATCATTTGTGCAGAAAAGCCTTCGTTAAGGTGCCTAGATAACAGGGGTACCTTGCTTTTTGCCTGCTTGATCTAAACCTTTGAGTCCAGATCTTCTTTACTTAAGCTATTTAAGTCTTTCTCCTGTAAACTTTTTTTCTTGCCAGAAAAGGCAGAACTCTGGTGTTAAGCTAATTCCAAAACTAGCAAAGTCCATGAATACCTGCTTTTTTTTTTTTTTTTTTAAGCTCACATATATAAGCAACTTTGCCACAAACAGGGATAGGACTTAGTTCTGCTTTAAACGAAATCTAGCATTAACAGATTGCTAAGTGTCTTTATTGACTTCTAGCTGGCCTGTAGGTAGTGCTAAAAAAATCTTTAACTTGATTTCCTGGAAAAATCGCTAGAGAATTTTCCAAAGTACTTTGTACTTCTACCTAGAACAAAAAGCTTGTGGAGCCCACTTCTGGCTGAATCTGAAATCATAGTATTCAGCACTGATCAGAACAATGCAGACTTAGCAGCATAAATCACACACTGGAAGAAAAGGACATCTATATAGCTTTATAAATGTGAGGAATATGCTAGTATGGGGGGATTAAATGAGGTGGTATGGTGCCCGTGGTTCAACATCTCAATAAGTAAATGAGGAAGGACATTGACATTCTAATTTAGTAATTTGTGATGCCTAGAATGTCCAAAGCTGTTATCTGTTTTTTTTTTTTTTTTTAATCTGGATAAGTATTCTTAGTAATATCATTTCCTTAAGTTCATGCTTAGTATGGATTATTTTTCTGACCTCATGTGAAAATCCATGAGAATCCAATACTACATGGGTTTACATATGTTGAAGGAAGTAGCCTGCTTAGAAACTTCTGCTTGCTATGGTAAAGGGGAGATAGGGCCTATGCAAAAGATTGATCAAGAATACTTTCCTGCAAAGAAGATGACTGATATAATTGAAGCATGATCTGTCAGTGTGGGGAAATGATTTCTGACCAGAATAGGTTCATTGTGCATGGGCAACTACCAAATGTCCAACACTGTCACTCTAGATCCAGGGGTCTTCAAACTTTTTAAATAGGGGGTCAGTTCACTGTCCCTCAGACTGTTGGAGGGCCAGACCATAGTAAAAACAAAAGCCATAAACAAATTCCTATGCACGCTGTGTATATATCTTATTTTGAAGTGAAGAAACAAAACGGGAACAAATACAATATTTAAAATGTGAAGTAAAGTTAAATCAAACTTACCAGTATTTCAATGGGAACTATGGGCCTGCTTTTGGTTAATGAGATGATCAATGGTCTGGTTCCATATTTGTCACTGCTAGTCATAACAAGTGATGCAAGTGTGCATCCGTTAGTCTTGATCTGGTTGGAGATTTCAAATCTTTCATTCTAGAAAGTCTGTTCAAACATAAGTGCTGCCAAAGATGGTTGCCATTTTGAGTGCATGGTTCCTGAGATGAGGATATATCTCAGAGGAGAGATACATAGAAATTTTGAAGGCTACTTGACTTGAAATGCGTCTTTCAGAGAGTCACAATTCTGCAGTTCAGCCAGTTCTATTTGGTAAACTATATCCACATTTTCAGTGTCAATAGAAAATGGGTTATGGAAAAGCTGTTGTATGTCCTGTTCATGGAGATGAAGCTCTTTAAATCTAAATTGGAACTCCTTTTGCAATTTTTCCAGTGAATCCACATGTTTTGTTTGGGAATGCAATCGGCGGTTTTTTCCACTAACAGATTTTGAGTTGTGGGGAGATGCTAGAAGTTTTCCTCCTTCACTTGTTTGATAAGGAGGCCTAACTTTCCTTCAAATGCTTTGACATGTGATTGCATATCACACATGATCTTCCCCTTTCCTCAAAGTTGCATATTGAAATTGTTGTGTAGCTCTGTTACATCTGTCAGAAAGGCAAGGTGCCATTTCCATTCTGCATCATTGAACTCTAGTACTTTTTGTTTTTTGAAAGCAGAAAAGCTGTATTCTGTGGAAATCATAGAAATGTTTCAGTGATATACTGCTATAAGATTATACCACTATAAGATTCAGTGATATACTACACAGCGCTTGTTGGTTGGATGAGGCAGTGTATGACTATTAGATGAGAATGGTTTATGTTTGTCCGTCTCTTGATTAATGCGAACAATTACTCTTAGACCGCACCATCAGTTGTCACACTGGCTAGTTTAGCCCTATCCACCTCCAAACCATTCATAGTTTGACAAATCTTGTCATAAATATCTTCTCCTGTAGTCGTTTCTTTGATGCTTTGCAATGCAGCAAGCTTTTCTATGACTTCAAAATAATCATTCATCCCACGAATAAAAATGACAAGTTGTGCAGTCACACAAACATCATTGCTTTCGTTCAAGTGCCAAGGAAAAATATGAAATTTTTTTATGGAGTTTTTGTAAATGCTGATGCAGATTGTCTCCCATTTCTTCAATCCTCCATGTAATTGTAGGTCCTGAAAGTCTTGCTGTACTAAATAAATCTACCTTCTCTGGACACATCTCTTAAAGAATGCCTTCTTTCTGTTGCCAAATTCTCTCTCAACAAATGGTCTATTGTGAACACATCCAGCCATTCTGGAGAGCAATTTGGAACTATGCCCAAAAAGTTATCTAACTGGGCATACCCTTTGATCCAGCAGTGTCTCTACTGGGCTTATACCCCCAAAGAGATACTAAAAAAAGGGAAAAGGGAACCTGTATGTGCCAAAATGTTTGTTTGTGGCAGCCCCATTTGTAGTGGCCAGAAGCTGGAAAATGAATAGATGTCCATCAATTGGAAAATGGTTGAGTAAATTGTGGTATATGAATGTTATGGAATAGTCTTGTTCTGTAAGAAATGACCAGCAGGACAAATACAGAGAGGATTGGCGAGACTTACATGAACTGATTGCTGAGCAAAATGAGCAGAACCAGGAAATCATTATATACCTCAACAACGAATACTGTATGAGGATGTATTCTGATGGAAGTGAATTTCTTCAACAAAGACAAAATCTAACTCAGTTTCAATTGATCAAGGATGGACAGAAGCAGCTACACCCAAAGAAAGAACACTAGGAAACGAATGTAAACTGCTTGCATTTTTGTTCTTCCCAGGTTATTAATACCTTCTAAATCCAATTCTCCCTGAGCAACAAGAAAACTGTTTGGTTCTGCACACGTATATTGTATCCAAGATCTACTGTTAATCTATTTAACATGTATAGGACTGCTTGCCATCTGAGGGGGAGAGGGTGGAAGGAGGGAGGGGAAAAATTGGAACGAAAGTGAAGTAGTGCAAGGGATAATGTTGTAAAAAAAAAAAAAAAAAAAAAAAAAAAAAAAAATTACCCTGGCATGGGTTCTGTCAAAATTATTTAATAAAAAAAAGAATAAATTAAAAAAAAATAAGTGTTGCCAAAGTTTAAAAAAAAAAAAAAAAAAAAAACAAAAAACAAAAAACAAAAAAACACAAATGGTCTGCCAGTGCGTGCTATTAGCTTGGCAACTTAAACTTGCTCCCAGTGATGAAATATTTAGCTGCTTCTGCTTCACAAGTATTTTGCTGAGTTGTCGATGTATTTTTTCAGTTTTAATTTCTCACTTCTCCAACCAAACAATTGTTTATCTTGTTTCATAGTGTCGATGGAAAATTATATTCTTTTAACAGACAGTATATTCTGGCATATCAGACATACAGCTCTTTTCTTGTACTGGATGGAAAAAGTAATCATAAGTCCACTGTTCTTTGAATATCCTACACTGAGTCAATTTTTTTTTCTTGACGTCATTATTTCCTAGGGATTCCAAATTGCTATTAGTAAAATACCTATAAATACACACATTCACACCACTACAAAAACAATATACCAGCAATAACTTGTCTCACACAGAGACATCAAGACTGCAATGCCCAACTTCCTCCAAGCTGCCTCTGCGCTGTGATGCCTCCATTTCCCACACTCTCCTCCTGCTCTTCAAGCACTTCCGACTTTCACTGCTGCAGTGAATTCCCCCTGCACTGGCTGTGACATGCGCCGCATGCACTGTACATCCCCTGTGTATCTGTTGTGGTGGCTGCCGCTTACTGTACAAGGCCGCAGGCTGTCAGTTCTCCATCTTCTGCATCTCTCCCTTCCCCACACCTCACATCCCAGCCTGGGAACTCGCAGCACACTCTCCTCCGCTTCAGCCCAGTGCCAGAAGTGTGGGTTGCAAATGCAAGTTTAGGTCGAATGTCACTTCCAGTCTCATTTTTACCATAACTCCGCAGGCTGCATAAACATCCTCAGCCAGCCACATCTGGCTCGCAGGCCGTAGTTTGAGGACCCCTGCTCTAGGTCATAATTATAATTTGTACTGATTGGTTCATGGACAATTTTAGTAGGTCAGAACTTGCTAACATTGACTTCTCTATGGAGCAAGCATGTATAAATACATTAGTGATGTACAAGATTGTCCTGAGAAGAACTAAATGTTGAGGTTGAATCAAATTTCCTTATGATACCTGTCTAGACTATTAAGTTTATTTCTCTTTAATTTCTTCAAATTCCTCTTCAATTTCAACCCCTGATATGACGACCAAAATCTCTTCCTACTTCCCAGCAAATGAATCCTTGAGCTATAGTGCTTAGAGATAAGCTCTTTGCATTCTGCACTCAGACAATACAAATTCTTTCAGTTCCATGTCAATTCCTATTGATGTGGTAACTTTTGGTATTCTAACAGTATGGCAGTAGATTGAACACTGGGTCTGTAACTAGGAAGACCTGAATTCAAATCCTGTCTTGGGCATACCAGCTATATGACCCTATGTCACAACTTTGCCTGTCATTTCTTTCAACTCTTTCAGGAGGAAACAAACAACTCTAGTATGTTGAGAACCCCAGATATGGCTATAGTCAGACATATAAATGAAAAACTGCTTTAACAAATAACAGCATCTCAGGGCTATACTTGACTGTTACTGATAGCTTAGCTAAAAAGGATGCAATCATCCTTTCCTAGTTTCCAATCAAATTACACTCCTGCCTCTACTGCCTGGCAATGAACCATCACATTCCTTTGATACATGACTTATTTTCCTCCCTGCCTTCCTGAGTATCTATAGCCTTAACTCCCTTAAAGGGGAACTTGAGTATTCTTTCTAAATCTGATAGTGATATCAAGTTGATATGGCCACTTGAAAAATATTCTAACTTCTCCTTGCTTAGAATGAAGGCAGTTAGATGGTGGAGAGTAATCTAATGAATGAAAGCATGGAAAGATGACCATCTAGTTTTTTTTTTTTTTTTTTTTTTAAAGCTCTAAGAATCTTAAACTCAGTTGCTGAATTCCTGAAAACTATTAAAACTATGAAATAAGTAGTCTCTAGAAAGGGCACTGTTTGGGGAAAGGGCAGCAGGGAAATACATTTTATCCTAGGGAGACCTGATCACATAGTCCAGTATGGCAACTGTTTTATCTTCCTATAGTTGTCCTTACTCCTCGCCCACTGGGTACCTGCATTTAACCACTGTAAGTTTCCCAGATTCAGTATCGGGGCATCTTCTATACCTCTGAGACAGTTTATAATGCAGCTACGGGTTATTTGTAACTTGAGGCTTCTATTTTCTTATGAAAATTAAGGGTTTCCTGAAGATAATATGGGTTTTTACAATGTTGACATCATATAGTTGACAAGTCCTTCAGCTTTCTTTGATAGTATCTTAGATTTTGCAGTCAGACATGTATGTGAAGACTACAATCTAAGAGTAGCTAGAAAGCTTAAAGGGAGTGATGGCAAGGTATACTGAACTTTAAGATAAGTGGCCTATTTTGCTTTGTTCTGTGGATAGTACATAGGTGTTAACTGAATTCTCTTCACATTTTGAGCTCTTGCCAAAATTGGCAGTGCCAACCAGTGCTAGGCAATGAGCTTTACTAATTTCCCTAAAGACAATTGCCATGTGACTTGAGATTCAAAGCCAGGCAGAGAACATGGAGAATTAAAATAGACTCCAGAAAAAGGGATTATAGCTAAGAAATAGGATTCTGGCTTTAAAAGAAGCTTAATTAAGAAATTCAAAATATCTTCAACATGGAATACAGGGAAGACATGCCCAGGAAGTCAAAGGCTAGAGGACTGATCGTGATATGTTTGATCACACAATCACAAACCAGGATTACTGGGCATATTACTGAATTGGCAATTTCTCATCTCCCCCCACTGCTTGCTTATTAGTCTGGTTACATATGCAGATAAGGGGAAGACTACCTAGAAGTGCAACTCTATTATAATCTGGCACGTTAGAGAAGCCTAGTTGAGGTCTTTGTAAATAAGCAGTGCCAAAAGTTTAAAAGATTCTAATGAATCCTCTAAAATGCTACACTAAGTCTCTTAAACTTCCTCTTCTGGAATGCAATTTCACTATAACCCAGCCTTAAATGACTTCTCTGCCCCCCACCCCTCCCTATCATGGTTCTAATCAAATGTCTATCTTATTGCCAACTGTATGCTGGTGCATCAGCAACACAAGAGGAATGTGACCATTGAATCACTGGCCTCCTTTATGAGGGAACCCTGGATCCTAAGTTGTCTTGATACAATTGAGGTAATGACAGGTTGCCTTGAAGTTTTCACCTGCCTTTCGTGATGTGACAAAGATAGTTTTGGGAGTTTGCATAATTGACAAGTATTATACATTTTATGACCAGATGGCACATTTGCTCTGACCCTTCTTTTTGTGCTGTTCTGAATAAGGGTTATCCCAATAAACTTCCTTTACTATCTGATTATCTGCAACTCTAACAACTAGAGAATGAGTTTTGGTAAATTCTGGGAAGCAAGTACAGTGTCAGAAACCTACAATGATAGGGCTTATCTCTGTCCTGTTTCTCAAATGGTAGTTCTAAACTCTAATGAAGATGTGATGTCAACTCTGAGGGATGCAGATCATAGCCAATATTTTCTCTTGTCTATATCCTCCCATAGGTTGACTACTTAAAGAAACTTCATAGTCTGATCTTAAAAGTGAATTCCATTTTTCAACTTTATGCCTTTTTCTATGGTACAAGGGAAAAAATAACCATAGTTAACAATGTACAGTTTTTCTTATTTTTTCAGTCTGAACACCATCCCTTTTTTTGAGTGGATTCCAACAGGGAAAAATGGCCTGGTGGTTTAATCCCTCAATCTATATACCTAGCCCTTATCTCTGGATCTAATTGCACATTTCTTTGATATTCTTTACTTTTACAATCATTTCCTGATTATAATAGTTTAAGGCCTGCTCATGCCAACTCTAAGCCATTACTTTTGAGGAGAGCTTCAAATAATATAGATTTTTTTTTTTCCTCTTCCCAAAAGACCTCTGGTTCTTAGTCTAGTCTTCTCTCTAATATATAAACATACTATTTTGTTCCATCATGGCGGGGAGACAAATCTCCACTAAATATGGTACTGATGAATGGGTAACATCCCATCTCTAGGATATATTTGTGATAGAGAAATCATAAAACTAAGACTTTTTCCAGGTATTAATAACTAACAATTTTTAATTCAATTAGCCAATAAACTGGTTTGTGGTTCTCTCAGTTAACCAAAAACAAAGATGGCAAAGTCCTATATCTTAAATATCCCACTTTCTTCCTAATAGCACATTATTGGGCTTTCCTCTGACTAGGAAAAATTCACTCTAATTAGTGGACGCTTTTAGCCTCCCTCAAATCTTTTTGAGAATGTGGCTAGATGATAAAATTCTGCGTCTAGCAGTTTGGACACCTTGATCAGGTCCTTCCTGGTTTAGTTTTTTCCTTCATGAGCTAGATGATCCTAAACTAATAGAGAGCAAGAACAGGAGCTCTTGTGCTGAGAAGAGATCTCATCCCATCTAGAATCTGGTTTTCTCAGATGAGTGAGATCTTGCCTAGATGTCCTGAATAAAGCTAGATTGCTTCTGACATTGTTTTATCAGGAGTCTCTTCTTTAAGCTAGTCTCTTCACAGAGAAGTGTTACTTGCTCATTACTGATAAATAGTATCGAATTAAAACTAGTCTCTCATATCCTCACACCATTTACTTCAATATCTTAATCACTAAACTGTTTGATATCCAAAGATTAATTATGAGGCTTGAGTGTCTTAACATGATAAACGTATCAGGAGGGAGAGAGTTGATACATGGAAGCAAGTCCCTTTTGGCAAGCAGGCCTTCCAAAGAACAAAGGCAGGCATATGGGGAAGGAGTGAAAGGAGTGGCTTTTTTTTAATATTTTTTTTTTTTATTTAAACAACTCCCGAAGTAGTTTACTGTATCAGCCTATACCTTAGGGCTCACATCTGGTGTAGTTTTCTATATATTGAGAACATTGCCTAATGCTATTCTAAGATTCTCTGGAAGTCTCTAGAGCATTGTGAAGAAGGGTAGGGTAGAGAAGCCTCTAGCAGATCTTCAGGTTATTTGAAAAGATCCCTGTTTACCTTGCCATTGACCAGATCACCTGGCAAGAACTCTTATATCTCTAATAACATCAAATTGAGAACCTCTAGACCACATAATATATTGAATTTTTCCATATTCCATGCTGTTCCTACTATCTTCAATAGGTTAGATGTAAATAGATTATCTAAACTAGGTACTTGATTTAGATACTGGCAACAATACTGAAGAGAATCTATGAAGATCTGACTTACAGAACTTTCCTTCTAGTCGAAGTTATTTGACAATTGACATTGATTCCTAGAGTTTTACTATTACTGTTAATGTCATTCTTTGTTTCTAATTAAAGTTTATAAAGTTACAACCATCTTGTAATGTAAACCTAAATTCTATTATATTTAGGAAATTCCTATTCAATTAGCCCTTAATCTTTTGTCCAGAAGGTTATTGGGTAAAAAACCCCATCCTTCAAAATGCAGAGAATCCAAGTTGTTAAAAGCAAGAAGATTTTTATTAGAAAAATTACACTAGTCCTGAGGTAACCAAATAAGAGGCCCTTAGCCTAGGGGGCAACATCTTTAAAAACCAGAAAGAAGTTTGGGAGGAGGTATTTGGGGTAGAAAGAGGACAATCTTTTCCAGGAATAGATGAGGCACAAAGCAGGATGTTCCTCTTCCTCCCCCCCCCCCCCCCCCCCCCCCCCCCCCCCCCCCCCCCCCCCCCAGCAATAGCTGACCCTACCAGACTTACCTAAGACAGTTTTGAAATGCAGAGCTCATTAAGATCAACCAGGGTACCCCTAGCAAAGGATACCAGAGAAGAGCAAGACTGGCTTGCTGTGGGCTCCCCCTTGATTTGTTTGGCAAATGGGCTCACTCTATGGTGGAGGAACACAAACTGGTTAGCTTTTTGTTGTTTTTAAATTTCAAGCACAGTTTATTAGCCATGGCTACCAGTTTGACAAAAGAAAAAAATAGGTCCAAGAGCACCTTACTTTTGCTTAGTTGAAACCGAGTTGACAGAGCACTGTTAGACTTTAAATGAAATCTCAAAATGGGTAATATAATAGAAGAAAACAATAATCTTAGATTGAGGGACACAATGTCGATTCTTTGTACTTAAAATAGTATTTTATTTTTCCAATTCATATAAAGTTTAAAATTCACTTTTGTAAAACCTTGTTTCTATTTTTTCTCCTTCCTTTCTCAAGAAAAGCAATTTGATTAGAGGTTAAACATGAAATTCTTCTAAAGTACATATTCTAGACAAGGTTTGACAAGTTTTTAAAGTATAACAGATATAAAGTATTATGGCATTATCACTTTCATATTGATGAAAGCCAGAATTGTGAAATTCCTCCCCTGAAGATGGCATTAGCTGCTGAAGGTGCAGCAAGTTTACACAGTAGATAAAACTGAATTGGATTTAGGAAGATAAGTTCATCCTGAATTGCCACTTAAGTAGTGGTGGTAGTTAATAATACTTGTAGTAGCTGTTGTATATAATCACTGTTAAAGCATCCTGAATATGCAGCCTATTCTGTGCCATATCTTCAGATCTATACTGGCAAAAGTAGTTGGGTTTTTCCTACCAAAGGTTAAAACTTAACATCTATCCCTATTGAATTAATATTCTATTTAGAGCAAATTATCTAAATTATCAGGATTCTGAATCTTGAGTTTATTCGTTACTAGCTATCCCATCTACAATTGTTAGGAATGTACCATCTAAGTTCATTTACTTATAAATGCTCAACCATATAAGTTCTGGCAAATGTGCTTTTTACTATCTTTATGTACTCTAATGAAGATTTCTTGTCACGGTGACACAAAACCATTAAATTACTCTTCGAATTCACCCAGTTCTGAAATTGATTTTATCTATCTTACCTACTGCTCTCCCTTTTAGGGTTGTGACACCATGCTAAGAGAAGGGTGTGCTCGATAAATTGGGGGGTAGAAAGATTAGATGTAAACTGATCCCTATGATAGTCAATTGTGCTCTCTCTTCCTCCAAAACTCCTTTCCATGTAGTTTCTCAGCTTTTTTTTTTTCCTATATCAGACAAGTCCTTTCAACTATCATTGAGTATGAGTCTTGCCTTCCCATTCTGCTGATCAACTTTTCATTAAGATCCTGTTTTGACTTCCAGGAATCAGAAAAACTTTGCCTAGTATATCTTTTGTCTCCCCCCTCTCATCCTCCAAACAGGACACTTGCACTTGTCCAGTCTTGTGGTATTTTTCCCATTTTTGGTCCTCTTTCACATTCTTAATGCTGGTGCAGCAATTATATCTATCGCTTAAGGCAAGAAGCTGAAGTTGGCTTAGATCAGATCTCATAAATTCATCAAGAGTAAACGGGTTCTCTTATCTCCTTATATGACATGGTATTATAACAGCCAGAATTTAATGAAGGGCAAACTGAGATATGATTCCCTATTATTTTAACAGGGACATATAGTCTAGTAACAAAGGGGTCCTAGCTAGCCTCTATTTGTTCCAAAGACCTGGGAAAAGAAGATGGTGTTTCTTTATACCTAAGTGTAGGCCAAGATACCATGAAGATATAATATAAAACTAGTCAATTATGAACATTTAAACCTATGGTAGATCTAACTTAGATGTAGACTCTGGACAGATGTGGTTCACTGTCTTTCAATATGATGGGGGGTGGGGGAGGAGGGAAAGTACCTTCTGTTTTCAGAAGAGCCTAAATTCTTAACAGAAACTGTTTAATCATGCCTCCCCTGTGTTGTATTGTCCTCAAAATCGGTTTCACAACCTTAAGTTCTTAAGTTAAATCTAACATGAAATTAAGAGAACTGACTTGTCCAATCCCTCCAGATTGTCTTTGTTAATGTGGACAACAACCATATTACTGTCATTTTTGTAATACCTTATTTGACATAATTATCACTATGATGATTGAATAAATGTGAAAGAATAAAGAATATTGAATTGAGATAATGGATAGGTAGGTGTTTACTTAGGTCCCAGACCTAGAAATGTCTATGGCCTCAATGCCAACCCTTCACTACCTCTTGAAGGTCCCTAGATTGGAAGAATAATAGCTGGTAATTGTATTATGCAATTGATTTCAGTTTTTAGGGTTGGTTTGGCTTTACAGAAGGAAAAATCCAATTGTGTTAAACAGATTGGCACCTCTTTTAGATTTTATTTTTTCCTTTGTTAGCTTCTTAAATGTTTTCTTTAGCATTTTCAAGTATTTTACTGAACACTTCTTCCAGCCATTCATAGCTTTTAAAATATTTTCTTCTGGATATACTTTGTCTCCAATAAAGTGTTGCTTCAGAATAGAAATTTTATTCCCTCTTTGTCTTAATAGTATCTTGCACCATAAATGTTTAAAAATTCTAAAACTATGGAGACAAAACTCTTCTATAATCTTCCCATGTTAGTCAAATTTAAATTACCCTGAGTCACTTTTTTTATAGTGCTTAGGCCACTGATATACTCATCCTATACCTTTTGTTCATCTGCCTACCTTCTATAGACTTTTTTTTTTT
Source organism: Sarcophilus harrisii (assembly GCF_902635505.1). NCBI lineage: Eukaryota > Metazoa > Chordata > Mammalia > Dasyuromorphia > Dasyuridae > Sarcophilus > Sarcophilus harrisii. The sequence goes on from NC_045426.1 coordinate 430,462,565, forward strand.
CCTGCATTAGATCTTTTTTTTTTTTTTTTTTAAAGAGTATTTTGTTATAGATGGGAAATAGTGAAAAGGAATCCTGCCTCCAGTCAAACTGAATTTCAAATTCAGCTTTCCACATTGTTCACTTGTGGAATATTATGTATTTAAACTGGAATATGAGTGTTCCAATAAGTGAGAGGTGCTCATAGAGGAAGCATCTACATGGACAAATTGTTGCAATTTTTCTTCAAAGTTAATGAGGAGGGACAGCTAGTTGCACTGGCCCTGGAATCAGGAGACCCCGAGTTCAAATCTTTTCAAACTTCATCTTATCTGTGTGACTCTGGTCAAGTAGTTCTACCCCATTGCTTCTGTTCTCTAGCCCCATGCCAAAAAAGAAACCAAAGTTGAAGGATGCTTCATGCTCCTTGTGAAACCTTGATTTGGTCATATCCGCAATTTTGTTCATCATATGTTTATAGGGAAAACAATCTTTTTAGTAGCTTAAATAATACTTGACCTCTCTATGCCTCAGTTTCCTTATCCGTAAAATGAGGAGGTCAGATTACTGAATGGCTTCTGAGTACCTTCAATGCTGGAGGCAGAAACACTCAAAGAGGATGTGAATCTCATGTCCTTTAGTAGGAAGAGAATATACTAAGCTAAGTATCAAATCGATGCCAAAATACTTAAAGCACAAGATGAACCTCTATCTTGAAGGGGGGTGGGAGGTGGGAATAAAGCATTAAAGTTCTAGACCCACCATCAGTTTTATAGTGCCTGAATTAAAATCTGGTTTGATACTTATTAGCTGTATTATCCTGGTCAAGTAACTTTTCTGGAGAAGAAAACGGCCAACCTAAATCTCAGACAAACATTGGTGTGTATGGTTCACAGGGCCATGAAGAGTTGGACACAATTGCCTGTCACCACCACAACAACTACATGTGTGATGCTATGTCATATGTTAAGGATGGAAAAAATCCCTATCTTCAATAAGTTCTATTCTATTAGGGAGAGTGGTAGGGATATGATACAGGTGAATAGAAGCTAGCATAGGGGAAGAGGGTGTTTTTTTTTTTTTTTTTTTTAATCCAAGCAGCTAGAGAAATATGAATCCATAAAGTATAGGAGGAAATAATTAAGACAAATATGTATTGTTTGACACCCATAACTTCAAGTATCCCATGGACTCTGCTCTCTCAGCTTTGGTCTTTCTAAATCTGCCAGATTATAAAGCATTCTTTAAATAGCATGCTTTCACTCTAGCTTTTTTTTTTTCTTTTTTCTCTTTTCAGGAAGAGAAATGATTAAGGAAAAACCCTTGAGTAATGTTTTAACAAATGTTACTACATAGACCCTATTTTGTGGCATGATAAATCCAATTTAACATATCTTAATAGATACTTCACTCACCACCTCAGAATAGTGGTAACGAAAGCTGGTATTTTGGCCAATTTGAAGTAGCTATTCAGGGAAGCTTTATTGATCATACTCTTTCTCTTCACATTGTACATAATTTCTCCATCTCCTTGAAATAATTTAATCTATTGACTCAACTTCTGTCACCTTCATTCATAATGAAGTACCCCATTCAGCTATTTAGACATGTTCATAGTGTCAAAGTCTGGGGAAAATTGTTTGCTACTCACATTGTCTTTGAGGAGGAGGCATTGGGGGAAAGAAAAGGCATGGTAACTAGTTTTAGAATTAGAGGCCTGATTTGAATTCAGGCTCAGATTAATATTTTCATTCAGGCACTTGCATGAACAGTAAAAGAATACATTTAATGCCTTAACGATTTACTATATCTAAACTTGGTTTGGTAATTCTCCCTTCTTGGGTGCCTCACCCAAAGGGGGGGGAGATATAATATTGTAGCTGGCCTCTGGAAAAGCTTTCAGAAGCAGATGATTCTATTGTATGTTAGATCAAGATCTTTTATAGAGGGAAGGACCTATGCACATAGTCCTTTGGGCCTGAGATCTACTTTTTTTTTTAGTGCCTCTGGAACCTCTTGTTTCTACTTGCATAATTCTGTACAAATGTTGAGTGCAGGTGACCTCTTGTGAAAGAGCAGAGCAGTGAACAAAATACTCATTTGAGCTTCGCTGTCAGTCTAGGTATATAGCTTGGGGTTTCCTATATAAAGGACTGTCTGTTGCTACCAACTCTGTATAGAATTAGGGCTGAAGAGTATTAGTCCAACAGACTGAACAGCAGGAAGCTTTCAGGAGAAACACTGCTACTAGAGCAGTCTCTTCCAAACTTTGTGTGACATTTATAAGTGGATATCATTTATAAAACAAGAGCCAACTCAAAGGTGAATGAATTTCACTTGGCATAGACAGTTCCCCACTTTTAACAGATACCCATCTGTCGATTCTTGGATCCTTGCAAATCTCCTGTGCCCTGTGGAACCCGGCCCACCTGCTGTAATTTATGCTTAATGTTTTTGTGCAGGTGTTTGTCCCTTAGCATCAAGTGTGAGAATTCAAAACATATACAAAGCCCTATTCAGTTTTTCTGGGGATCCCTGTCTTCCCCACATTTTTTTAAAAAAAAAAAGTAGTGTTAATGTCATGGTGTCCTCTGGTTCAATAGTAGCCTGCCCCTGTAGGATTATATGGGATGCTAGTAATATTTTCAATATGTAACTGAAGACAGAATTGGCAGAAATGTGAAGTATACTTTTTCCTAGGTACACCAGTAAATGCAAAGCAATGAAATGAATAATTACATTCTGAGTGGATTTTTCCAGATAAAGCAGAGGCCAAAGTCAAATAACAGGCATCTCTGGAGATGGGGGCATATTTAAGTAAGAATTCCAAACTGGGGAATGTGTGTAAAATCCATCTGCCATGAGCCTATAGGGACAAGGCCATGAGGGTTAATAGCAAGATATTTTGGGGTTGAGGCAAAAGAACACAAAGCACTTCTTTAAAAAAAAAAATAATAACTTTTTTTTAGCCTTGTTCTTGGGTTTAATGGAAGCACACAGCATGGAAGCAGATTGAAAATGATTATGTGTAACGGAACCACATGGATTGGTAATACCTTGCAGGGAAACATCAGCTTTAACATCACCTTGAGTCAGAGGACGGGGAGACTAGTATGGGCTCAAACACATAATATAAAATGGATGGTACCTACTAATGACTGAGTAAAACAAAAGGTGTCAGCATTTTCCGTTTTTATTTGCCTTAATAGGCTCATTGCATTTTGAACTATCAAATGATATTAACAGATTGTGGGAAATTTTTGTAGTACCACAATGATAACCTATGTCACTCTTCAGTAGACTTATGAGGAGTCTGTAAAGTCTGAATGATATTCAAAGAAGGAACATAACAGCACAATGATCCTTAGTAGTATTGGTAAAAATAGTTAAGGCATCACAAAGGCTCTGGTTTTGTAATGCCCACTTCCATGGGGCTATGACTTAACTATCTTAAAGGGTTGCCCATAGACCCATTTACCTTGATATTACCAGAAGAATCTGACAATCAAGATCATCAGATAACTCGATTTGGTATAGGGAAGGTATAAACTAGGTTGGTGACTGGTCAATTGCAATACAATTTTGCAGGCTTTCTAGCTACTTGAGCTACTTCTGCATATAGTGCATTGTTTTTCTTGATTGGGGCTACTCTCCCATTTCAACACCCCTTGTCCTTGATGTATACAACCAAAGGGGCTATTGAGTATAGGGATAATTGTCGCTGTAATATCTTCATTCAATTGAATGAGTAATAGCTTTAGAAAAGACAGAGAGGGCCATTTCCAGTTTCTCTGCCTCCAGTGTGAGAAGCTAAAGCTTAGGTCCCTTTGTAATATGTCAAAGGTAATTCATATGTAGTACAAGGGATAAGGAAAACTGGATCCAATTTGTCAGTAACTTTTGAAAATCGGGGAGTTTTAAAAATCCTATCTCCTAATGGTTACCTTTTAGGGCCTAATTGTTTCCTATGATCTGGTACCCAAAGTATCCATATTGTTGGACTCTTGTTTTCTCTTCAGTTATTACTAGATCATATTGCTCCAGGAATCTAGTGGCCTCTTAGCATCAACTGAAGCTGTTTTGCACAGTGATGTGTAGCTAGGATGTGAGCCATATAATGGCTAACATAAGTCTGGAGATTTGTCTTAACGGGACAAAAGCTCTTTGCACAAATTGTTGACATAATGTAGGACTGGTTTTCATTGAGGCAAGACTTTTCGGTGATCTCAATGCTGATGCCATAAGATTAATGGTGGGCACAAAAAAAAGGCAAAATACCTGCAATCTTCTGGCTAAGGGGGATTGTAATTAGAAGCAATCTCTAAGATCTATTGCTCAGAATGGCCATTTTTTGTGTGTGGGAATCGTGGGTGAAAGAAGCCCTGGTTATAGTCATAGTTTCTATGGCCTTATTAACTTGAGCTCTGTAAGCATTCTTCATTTTCCTGACTTTAAAATAATAAATATCAGAATTATAAGGACAAACTAGTGTGGGATCTGTTTTTTGCCTAATTATTCCTGGACTACTTCTTTCATAGTTGCCAGATTATCCAATGATAAGGGCCACTGCTCCATTTGTATAGACTCGTGATGTTTCCAGGTTATTCTTTGAGCTCTTAGCAATTCAGCAGAGGCCCTGAGAATAAATTTGGTTCTGTCTGAATAACTCATTTGTGATAGCATCTTTGCTACTGAACTATGGGAGCATGATTTACTAAGATAGATGGTCTTATAACAAAGAGATACTGTGTAATGGTCTCTGCACTTCCAATTCCCCACCTGTTAGTATCAGAATGTTCCACAGGCCAGTCTGGAGGGCACTGATCCTTATAACTTAGCTCCTGTATCTACAAGGACCTCAAAAACTACTTCCCTTCTATCTGAATCCTGAACAGAGAACACTTCTATTGTACCTCTTATCCAATAAACAGGGATTCCTCTTTTCGCTCCAGCTAGCAAGTGTTTACACTGCTGGGCATCTGTACCATGAAAAGAATGGCAACAGTCTCCCGCGGACCCTTTTGTCCCCGATTCTGTGATGGTGTATATATGGATACTTTGGTAACAATTTCCCCAGCAGTGTATACTATGGGCAACTCCTCAATCTGAAAATACAGCTGCGGAGGAAGTGATGGCAACAGTATCTTGAAGCTATGGAGGTGTCTGCCATATCTCAATAAATCCTTTAGAGAAAGGAGAAATGCTATACTTATGGGAAGCTTTTAATGAAACAGTAACTATTGAGTGTACTGTTACCAGTCTGACTGGTTGAGATGAGTGATGACATGGCTGCTGCTCCTGTTGTTCCAGGGGCAGAGATGGCCCCTTCTGCCTGTTTCCCAACCAGGACCTGCAGCCCATTGAAAGCTCTGTCTGCAAGAGAGACAGGGCCCCAAAGATTTTCCCCTCTTTGAACCAGGCCAACATTATGTTTTGCTTTTCCCACATTTATAATGCACCTGTCCATCTTCTCTTTGGTTGGCCCATTCATACCTAAAGCTGTTGATTTGTCATAAGATCTACATAAAAAGTTTGATCCACCCTAGCAATGCAGCTCAGCATTTTTCCTATGGATGCTTCCCTAGGATCACCTGCCAAGACCTTCTTATAATCTGCGTTGCAATTTTCCAAAGCCAGTTGTTTGATCAGTGTTAGCTGCTGTCCTATCCCTACCATACACACTACTGCTTAAGTCAAATGGGCTAAAAAATATATGAACATCTCTATTTCCTTGCTTGATCTTGGTGAAATAGATGCCCTTATGAGCACCAAGGAGCTTTAACCAGGACATTTGAAGCATTTCATGACTTGCTTATAATCTAATGTGAACCCTAATTGCTGGGATAGGGTTGAGTAATTGTAAGGTGCTAATAAATAAATCAGCTGTTCATTTGCTTTAATTTGTTCCCCACATTGAAAAGTGAATTGATATCCATAAGATATAGTTCCCTGGACTTGAACATTTTTGCAAGTCCCATTCAATCATAAGGGGACAGAGTTGGTCTAAGACATCACATAAGGTGATGTGGGCTCATATTCTGTAGTTATTTCTTATTAATTTGAAATTTGGGGTTATTTCCCAATTAGAGCTATTGGGATCATTTGAATTTCGTCTCTATGTCCTCCTGGGGAGGACAAGATGAAATAAAACATGGGTCAGATGAGAGACGAAAAAACAACTGTTTATTTTAGGGCTAACAGCTTATGTGGGCAAAAACTTCATAAAATAAATGCCTGGACTCTGCCCCGTGGGAGACAAGTCTGAATTTTTCTAGTTCACTTCCTAGTGAACTTCAAGGAAAAGAACTTACTGAACCCTGAACCTGCTTTTCATGTGAACAGGAGTATTGTAAGCTGACCTGAGACTCGCAGCTTACTCTGTTCAAGCCCTCTAAGCCCCAATAATGGATTAACTTGGATTCATTTTTTTTTTGATATTGGATCATAATTTAAATGGGTACTTTTAGGGAAATATACTGCCCATCACTTATTCTGCCATTAATCATGAGTTAATTCTAGTGGGTATTCATGAAGGATGTTTCTTTTCCCCCTTCCCTTTTCCTCCTTTCTCCAGCGTATATGCACTTATAGCATTTTGAACCTGGGAGTAGAAAAAACTGATGTTCAAGTATGGTTTTTTTTTTTCCCTCCTGAAGGCTGAAATTCTTTTCACAATGACCTCTGAGGATTGGATTAGAGCATTTTGGAATTTGTTAGTCATTTTCTATAACTTAGCAAGGAACTAACTTCTAATCAAGGAACTACAAAAAGACATTTGGATTTTTTTTCCCCTTGGATTCTTGACTTATGGAGGAGAATGAAGAACAGGACCAGAATGTTGAGGTTGGTATTCATTCCCAAATTTTAATGGAGCAAGCTGCCAAGCATGGCAGTGCACTTGAAGGAGAGGTACAAACATTAGTTTCAAACTCATATTGTACGATAGACATGCAGACAACTAGTTTCTAATACCCTTCTTTGAAGAGTGAGAAGCTTATCAAGAAGACTAATGGATTAAGAGACTAGGAAGGGTTTTACCTCAAACTCTTGAATGTCCTTGGAAGGAAAGACTTAAAGGAATTTTATGTGAATATATAAGAATGTTCTGAATGACTGCAGAGTATATTCAACATTATGGAATTCCTACTGGAATGAACTTGACTGAGGAGATTTTTTTTCAGAATAATTATCTCCCTCAACATCTCAAAATGGAGAGAAACCTGTGATGAAGCTGAGTCAAGTAACAGAACTTCATTTTCCTCTAACTTTTTTTTTTATGAGAAAAGCCTCACCGAGGTCATGAATGTAGGGATTCATTCCAATCTGATCTTTGGAGATCTGAAACTTGAGGAAAAATCTTTGACATCAGCATTAACCTTTTTTCCCCATTTGTCAGACTCCTTCAGCTTCTGAACTTTCTTAGAATATGTATAACATTAAAATTGTATAAAATAGTATTACAACTTTCAAATTTTGAAAGTAAAAGTTCATAAACCCTAATTTAAAAATACTTGCTATATCTGAAACATACCTTTATCTACTTTCCTGAGGCAGCTATTGAAATACTTGCTTGTCAAGACCTCTCAGTACTTCCTACTCATAATCTTGGAAATGCTAAAGATTGAAATTGTCTAGAGGAAAATGCTATCTGCTCCAATTGTAAGAAAAAATTATGGCATTTTTGTATTCAGTGCCTTGTATCTATACAAATTCTTTGAGATGCTGCTTTTGGGATTAATGGTTTGCCCCATACCCATTGTTCATGATTGTGAGATTACTTCTGAGGGAATAGCTTACTTGGAACCAGAAGCCATGGGATCAAAAGGGAGAATTGTACTGGTTTTGGAGCCAAAGCATCTGATTTAAAATCCAGAGAAGTCACTCATTCTCCTTGATCAGTTTCTTTCCCTAAACTCATTTTGTACTGTCTTTGAATAATCTCATCTTAAGTCCTCCCCTTCCTGTAAGGCTCAGTGGATGTGACTCTAGAGACAATCTGATCTTTTTTTGCTCAGATATCTGAAGACATTTGGTTTAGCATCTTGGGGTGTGCAACATCCATATAGAAACATGAATAGGAGAATGATACATTGTTAAATTTTAGGTGAGCTTTGCAACTAGAAAAAATTAGGCTATGACAGTAGGCTTAGTAGTTGAAGGCCATGTCTTAAAAGACATCCTACAGAATTCTATGACTTAATGCCTCTGTCCTGGTCCTGAGTTTAATACATTCACCTAAAACCATTAGACCATCCTCCTTAGTTGTGAAAATACTGTCCTGAATATGCTTTTCGGTTTTAGTCTAAGAACTTTCCATAATGATTGCTGGGGAGAGATGAAATTCAAGGCAGTCTTTACCAAATCTATCCCTTTAGGGTAGGATTGTTTTCTAATTTACCACTTATCCACTTTGACTTTGCAGATGTAAATGTTCTGTGAAAATTTTCCTTAACCTGACCCTGGGAAATCAATGCTTTGAACAGTGCAAGGCACCTTTCATTAGAGAGGGAAGAGTCTTCCATTCAAAACCAATCAATTCTTGAAATTAACTCTGCCTTGTAAATTTTGGAAATTGGTCCTAATTGTGATTGCCTAGGTTCCTACACATCTTAATTAGGCTGCTAATGGGACTGATTATAAATGTTTCTTTTGTAACAGACAAGCTACTTAAGATCTTTACTAAGGTCCAGGAATACAAAGAATAACTAGTTCCTTTAAGGATCTAATGGGGGAAAAAATAAAGTAGCACCTTCTCTGGAGAAGTGTGTCGGTAATGTAGGTAGTAATCTTGTAAAATACATATTCATTTTTAATTAGGTTTCTAAATGTCTATTTTCAGACTTCAGGGATTGCTTTTTCCTCTTGATACTATTGGATTTCTTGCCTTTCTTTTACAGCAAAATAGCACCAAGCTAGCTATAGCATTATACCTCAGACTAAAGAATCACTCACTAGATATGTATCACAGAATTCTAAGTCAGACACATCCAAATTTGATTGTGAAGTAGCAGACAAGCTTTTACAAATGCTTCCTACTTGCCTTTTCCATTTCATGTCTCTTGAATGCACAAAAGCCACATAGTATGTGTATTGAGTATACATTTATCCACATAAATGGCATTTGAGGGAGAAACTTTTACTAGCAATCTTTCTATTTTTAAATCGGAACCCTGAAAAATGTAGGAAAGCTGAATATGTATCTGTGCAGAAGGACAGCATAAGCTTTGCATATGTGACATTGAAGAAGAGAACTTGCCAGACTGAACTGGCTTCATATGACTTGTGACAGAAAAAGATGTTCCAATCCCTCTTATGAACGGTTATCTGAAACTTCACTGCAACCCTTTAATGGCAGCTACAATGATGGGGGGTAGCCTGTGTACAGTTTGGAATTCTTGTTTTGGAACAATAGGTTTTCTTTAGTACCCACATGACTCTGCCCTTGTGGGAAGGAAAGTTTACTAGAAATCTTTCCAAGTGAATGAATTTATCCTGCTAATATAGATTGGCATCTTCTTTGACTTAGTTGCCTAGAGCACCAAGTTTGACTCTCAGAACTGAACCAATAATCATGCTTGAGATTGGTTTCCTATTTAACATGCCACACTTTCCCCCAGATTTTAGCGGGAAGCATTTTTAAAACAAAGGTCATATCCTAAACCTTACAGGGTTTCTAAGTTAACATGTGGCCCTGAATCTTAGACTTCATGCTTTAAACTGTACTGGCCATCTGGAAATATGTATAAGGACAGTGTCTGACTTTGGGTAAACATCATAGCATAAAAATAAATGAAAATCATTGTTATGCCCTAAATGTCCAAGTTCTATTAACAATTGTATGTACAATGAGCAAGGTGGAACAGTAAGTAGAATGTAGAACTGGGAAATCTATTGGTAAGTCTTCATTTGAAGATAAATGATAAATTATCTAAGACTTTTCCATAAAACTACTAGGGAGAGAGGAGAATACTATAAGTCTTAGATTCTTTATGGTAATATCTAGACTCAAAGAATGGTACTTGTAGAGGTGACTGGCTAATGGGAACACCAGACTTTCATGACCCGATTTCACTTTTTGTGGACCTTAGTATGGTATCAATATTGGAGACTGCTCCTGGGTTTTTATATTTTAACTGTTAAAATGTCCACACAGATTTCTCTTTACTTTCTTGATGAGGTTTTGGCAGAAGTCACTTGACACATTGGCTAAAGTCTGAGTCCTGAACATAGATGCCAAAATTTATAGAATCTTTTTTCCAGTCCTCTCCCCCGCACTGATAAATGACATAGTCACTCGGCAACCTTAACTAAAGTGACTTCTGTATCTGTCAGATTTAAGTTCAGAGCCTCCTGCAATTGGAGGCACACTTAAAGCTTTGGCTAAACCCATTAGAAGCACTGAGCTTGAAAGAATCCTGGCTGGCTTACTCTTAAGTGCCTCCCAACTTTTGGAGAGAGGTTCACAAGCTGCTTAAAGTTATCAAATGATTGATCTAAACTGGGGTCTTGGGGGGGGGGTGATCCTGGGTTAGAAGTCTTAAACTCCTCTGGAAGGGGCCCCACCCTTCTGTTCATAGGGAAACTCCCATAGCATCTCCACCTAAATTCAATTGGAGATCTTGGCCTGGGGCATAATCGCCACCCTTTATTGAAAAGTCTCCAGTTCCGGGTCCACCCCCCCCCCCCCCAAACCCAATATAAATCAAAGGCTATGTGCCCAAATCTTTGCAAATACTCCTAACAGGATTTCACTTGCTGAGTTGTTTTCTCGGTGTAACAAACCCTCTCCCTCCCCCCCAAACCTTGCCTGTGTTCATTTGGGCTTGCAAATTCTTTCACAAAATATTCTACCAGCCAGGGGATCTCTCAACCCTCATTTCTCACACCTCAACATTTGGTGGCCCATATGGGATCCCCAAAATCTTGGTCAAGGTAAGCCTTCTCTTGCTATTTGTCTGTTCTATAGCTGGAATACCCAAACACCAGGGAAGGTTTGGGCTATTGGGAGCTTCTATGCTATTAGAATTCTTTGACTGGGGATACCCAGACTGGGAATTCTTGTCTTTTTAATAAGAGTACCCTTAATCAGAACTTCTGTCACCTCTCCTTCTTTAGGAATGCCTGGGAGGTTGGGTGCTATAAAATCCAAGAAGTCTGACTTATGGCAAAAAAAAAAAAGTGGGGGGACAATCCACCTGTCTCTATCCCTAAGGATTCTTCCTTAGGCAGTTTTGTAAAAAGACAAATTCAGCTTAAAAGATCTCAAAACTAAAGTTTAAACTAAAACGGCACTGCCAGGTAATGCTTAAATTTGCTTGAGGGAAATCAAAATTAGATACTAACCTTTTAAAATAATCCCCTCCTTCCTGGTCCTCTAGGGACACAGGATCTCTCTGAATCCCATCCAGAAATACCTCCTTATCAAAGACAGGACCTTATGTCCGACAGTTTTTTAACTCTGTCCCTCTTACCTCCTAAACCAGATCCCAAGACTTCCAACCCCCACTCCACAATCCCTCTGATACAAGGAGTGACTTTTTTTTTTTTTTTTTTTTTCCCCCCCTCCTCCTCAGTATACTGATTTTTAGCTATCCCTGCTAACCTCTGCACCCTGAGAAAGGCAGGGGACTCTCAGGGAGAGGCACTTTGAGACACCTCTGCTCTATGTCAAATCTCTCCTGGACTAAGGAAAAACCTGGCCATTACTGAGGATCCCACCCAGTTTATTGTTGGGTCTTAAGGCCCAGTACCCTCCAATTTGATATCTCCTGGGGAGATATTAATATTAAACAATCTGTCCCAGATACAGAAGAAGCTGCAGAAGCTAGCTTTAAGCCCTCAAACTTTTCCCACTCATCTGTTAGAAATAAGCTTTTGGGGGCCTTTAATAGGGAACAGCAAACTGCAACAGAGGAAAAAAACCAGAGTTAATGTGAGAAATGGAGAAGTCCCAAATTTTGGCTACTGACACTTCCAGGAATCGGGGTTTTTGTTTCAGGTGTCATGGACAAAGACCATCAAGCTCGAAATTGTACCCCAGGAAATTCCCCCAGGCCTTGCCCTGAGTGCAGCCAGGAGGGGCACTAGAGGAGAGATTGCCTTATAGGCTACAAGCTACCCACCCCAAGGTGGGTACCTCACCCTCAATCCACCACAACATCCCAACACCCAGATGTGGCCAGTAAGACCACTGAATTTTTTTTGATATAGGGACTTCTTACTCTGGCATTCTGTTCTCATTTGTCCCTCCCCCATAGAATGGGGATTGAAGGGAAATTTAAGAATTGTTTTAAAAGTTTCCCTCTGCCTTGCCAGTATGGTGACCTATTATTTAAACTAGCTTCTTATTCCCTCCTATCCGGCTTCCTTATTGGAGTGTGATTTAATGGTGAAATTGGGAACCCAGTTGTCTCAGACTAGATGATCTTTTTGTGATGCTTTCAAAGCCCTCTCATATTCCTTCTGAAATCTGGGAGAAAGTAACTTCTCTACCTAGGACCAAGGAATGAATGCCTGGGCTCCAGCCTTAATCAGGATTGTGAAATTTCTTGAGCATGAACTTTTAACTCCGGCTAAAGAGTTAGAGATCTGAAGCTGATTAACTGCAGTCTTCTCTTGATCTGCATTCCCACCCAAGAGGCTTTCCTAGATGCTTCCATAAAAACCCTGAATTTTACCCTAGAAGCCAAACTGACTTCTGCCCTTTTCTGATTCTAATATAGAAAAGCCTTCCACTGTATGTAGATAAAAGCAGGGCCAGCCCCTGGGGGTCTTAACTTGGGCCCTTGAACCTGATCCCAGCCCCTTTGCCTATTTCTCAAAGGAATTGCACTCAGTTTCTCTAGAATGGCTCTCATGTCGTAGAGCAATGGCTTTACACCCCTTTTAATTGAAGAAGTCTTAAAACTTACCCTAGGGGACCAGAGCATTTTAGAAGCCAAAAGGCATCAGTGGCTTACTAGTGGGAAGTTTATCTTCAATACACACTGAAAGCTGAGCCACTATCCGCTGGGACTAATGCCCAGAAAGCTGAACTCGTCTTAACCAGAGCTTTGGAACCAAGGAAAGGAATGAGAATGAACATCTATACTGACTCCAAATGTGCTTTTCGTATTTTGCATGCTTATGGGACTACATAGAAAGGGGACTTTGACAGCAAAGAATTCACCTATTAAATATTCAGGAGAAATTCTGTTATTACAGATTGTCCATAAACCTAGAGACGTTTCAGCCCTATTTCCTAAAGGACACCAAAGGGGAGATTCACTTCAAGCCAAGGGGAAATAGGGTTGCAGATTCAGCTGTTAAAGCTGCTGCCCATTCACCCCTGACTATGGCACCTTTAATCCCCCAGCTCCCTGATTCTTATAGGGAGAATAGCTCACAGGAAAAATCCTTGCAGAAGAAAGAACCCCCTAACCCTTTGTCCTTCTGGCTGGTTTCAAACACCAACCCAACTCTTAATCCTAGAGGCCAAATCAGTGGAAATTTATTTTTGGTCTTCATCAGGCCTACACACTTGAGAAGAAATGTTTCTTCGATCCCTTGTGAAACACATTTTTACTGGTCACAAGCTGGGAGAAACGATCAGGCAGGTCTGCTAGGCCTGCCCAGTTTGTGTCCAAATAAATTCTGAAGGAGCTGTTAGACCTCTCCCTCTCCTGAATCCTGTTCAGAGAAGGGGGCACATACCCAAAGGAAGATTGCAAGGGGGCATGTGTAAAGTCTGTTTGCCAGAGGTTTCAAGTTGCTTGTGATCTTTGACACTTTTACTTATTGGGTAGAAGCTCTTCCCTGCAGAACTGAGGAAGTATCAAAGTGCTTGCTAAGAGATCATACCTAACTTTGGCCTACCTAGCTCCTTGAAGAGTGACAATAGTCAAGTTTTTACTTCTCAGATATTTCAGAATATTCCTGTGAAACCCCTTAGAGGACCTAAAGCTACTCTTCCACAGGATCCCTGAAAACACTCAGAAGGGAACAGTTTCGCCCTTTTTTTTTTTCCATTCTCACTAATCTCTCCTTCCTTCCTTTTTCTTACCTTTTAGTCTTTTTTTTGCCATTTCCCACTCCAAGGATGAGAACTTTGCTCCTAGCATTTTCTCTCCTACTTTTCTTGATGTCATTCTGTGGCCACCTGCCAGTAGTTTCCTTCTTAGCTTTTCAGCTAGGGAGCTCCGTGGGCACTGGGGGCATTCAGGATTGTTGGGTGAGCCATCAGCATCCTTAAGGCAGCCCCATTCCCAAATGTCTCCATCTCCACCCTAGATGCCATCCCACTTTTAACCTGCTTGTGAGATTTGTTTCCTCCAGGCTCCAAGTTACAAATTTTCAGTTATTCATTCATTCTGAAAATCATGGGACAACTGACTTGGACATGCAACAACCCTGAGATGTTGTGGTTGCTGCCACCTTTAGATCTCCCACTTCCTTTCCTAGCCTGAAACCCCATTGAGCATATGCCCCTTGTAAGCTTGAAAGCAGTTCCAGAAAATGTCCATCCCTTTCCCCTAAATGAATTTGGGGTGACTATTGAAGAGGGAATGATGTATAAACTGATCTTTGGGGGAAGCATGGTCTTGGGTTGGAAGTCTCAAACTCCTCTGGGAGAGGTCCCACCCTCCTGTTCATAGGGAAACTCCCATACCGTATCTCCATTTCCAATTCAATTGGAGAATTTGGCCTGGGGCATAATCTCCAAATTATGCCCTTTACTGAAGGTACCTAGCTCTGCACCCACCCCCCCCCCAAAAAAAAAGACCCAACATAAACAAAAGCTGTGTGCTCAAACCTTTGCAAAAAGCCCTCACAGGACTTGTTTGCTGAGATTTTTCTCAGGTAATAAACTCTCCCCCCCCCCCCCTCCTTTCCCCCCCCCCCACAAACTTCTCCTGTATTCAATTCATTCAGGTTTGCGAATTCTTTTGCAAAGCCTACAACAGGATCTGTCAACTGTCACTTCTCACGCCTCAACATGATGGCAGATATATATATATATATGGATCTGCTCTTGCTGTCCTTTGTATAATAAAGTAGTATTGTAGTGTCCAGGCTAGCATTCTCAAGGATCTCTGGAGTCTGAGATCAAGCTCAAGCACACTCACTCAGTCTCTCTCAAATCTGCTCCTTTCAAATCCTCTCAGCCCTTATAGATCTTACTACAATTATCACTTACAGTACACTGAGCATGTACCAACTGTAGAACCATTACATCACCATACAAAGTACTAAGTATATGTGAACTAGAGAAACATCTCATCAGTCACACTTAATTTAACACCCTGTTGTAAGTATCCTTGTTTCAAGTGTTTTTTCTCAGTTCCCTAATAGCTGCAGTCTTCTATATCTCCTGCTTTCTTTTGTTTTAGAATACAGGTGGTCACATCCTCCCTGACTTCT
Organism: Sarcophilus harrisii; assembly: GCF_902635505.1. Taxonomy (NCBI): domain Eukaryota; kingdom Metazoa; phylum Chordata; class Mammalia; order Dasyuromorphia; family Dasyuridae; genus Sarcophilus; species Sarcophilus harrisii. Next base: position 430,477,941 of record NC_045426.1, read on the forward strand.
CGGGAAGGGAGGTGAGCACCAAAGGGAAATGGGGAAATCAAACCCCAGATATTGTTAGCAGGTTTCCCCTGGGCTGAAGGGTCTTACTTGAAATAGGTATACATAAATCCATTAGCATGGGAGGTATTTCATAAGCACATAGTAATATAACACAGGCTAGTAGTGATGTGTAAAACAATATGAATCCACATGAGGAATTATACATGTTTATAAGTCCTAGAAGGAGGGTATATAAATAACATTCACATACACACCTTCAGCTGCCAAGAGATAATCCAAAGCCAATCTATTACTAAATCACTTTACTTCATGTGTCAAGGAATCCAATGATTCCTGCAGGTTTTGAAGTCTTGCATCAATCTCGTTAATTTTTGATTTTCATGTGTCAATTGCCATGCACATAAGGTTAGCTGCCAGACTCTTTCAGTGGCTCTCATGTAGTGAGAGATGGAACCATGAGATTTCATGGGCCTTCTTTGTTTCAAGGGTGGTCTTCTCTCTCTGATGGACAAAGTGAATACAGCTCATTGCCACCCATTTGATTCCTTCTCCATCTGTAGAGATACAAGTAAACCCCTCCCCCACTGCAGTTAACCTATCTGGTCCCTTCCATTCACCACTTTCTGGGTCTCTCCAGATCACCTGGTGATTATCTAAAGGTAGTGGACCTGCTCACACTGGCCACTGTCCTTCTGGCAGGTTATAAAACCTGTCTGCCAGAGCCAATGCATCTTTATCACATCAAAAAATTTAAGTGTGAAGAGCTAAATTCAAAAGTTCCCTAGGGTTATTTGTGGTTTCCCCCTTTCTCTTGTTTTTGCAGGAGCATCTTGATGTGTTTCTCCTCTACTACTTCCTGTCCTTGAGGATTAAAAGGCATGCCAGTGGTGTGTAAAATCTGATACTGTGTGCAAAATGTTTAGAAGTGTATGCAGGTCCATTATCTGTTTTTATTGCTTGTGGGACATCCATGACTGCAAAAGCTCATATAAGGAATTTGATGACTATCTGGCTGTCTCTTTTGCTCTGAAAAAAGGTGTCTACTACAACATGGATAAGACAGACGACCAAAAGACTTATTAATGGGTCATATCCATTTGCCAAACTTCATTGGGTCTCAAACCATGAAGGCTCTTCCTTGGAGGGAGAGCATAGGAGCATGGAAAGGAAGGCAAGCTGTACAAGCTTTTACTATGCTCCTAGCTTCCTCTTTTTTGTGCTCAAATTGCAAGTATAAAGCTTGAGCAGCCTGATATTAAGACTGAGATTCTTGGGCTGCCTGAAATAAAGGAGTTATTGGCCAACATGGTAAGAAGGCTTATCTGCCTTTGGATTTCCATAAAAAATAGGACCTGGAAGTTCACTGAGAGTGGACATGCAAGACAAATCTTACCTTGATGCTTTCTTACTTGCTTTTGAAGTTCCTTAAAGAGCTGATATATATTAAAAGCTGCAAATTTTATTTGGACTGTGGCAATTATTTGTACCATACTGAATAGGCTGAATCGGATATTATATTTATATCTCCTGGATAATAACTAGCTTGATTGCATACAACTTTTTGTTGAGTGGCCTGAAAGAAAGTTCTGATTACTCTCATGACTTGGCTATAAAGAGTATATACAGCACAAATGTTTTGGATGCATCTGTAAAGATAATTGGTCCTTTAAGAGGAACCTTAGAAATCTTTTCTTCAAAAATTCATTGCCAATTATGTAATAGCTGGGTTATCTTTAATGGAAAGCTGTGTGTAAAATTTGGAACTGTGCCTAATAAAATTTGCTGTTCTGGGATGTTTTCACAGCATATGTTAATGTGTACATTGGTATAAAAGTTATATCTTGTCAGGCTTTATCCCAGATAATTGTACTATTCATTTAATGACTTATTAAGATTCTAGCCACAAACACTAGATAAAGGAGTAAGGCTTTGGTCTGGTTGTGCTGGGAGGTTCACCCACTCTATCACAGTCTCCTTGATGAACTGCTGTGGGTGCCTATTTTGTAGCAAAAACTGATATTTCAAGGGTTTTTGAGTAACTCATCCACCTCGGATAAAGCCAGTTCAACTTCTCTCAAAGCCTCTTGTAAGCTGGCATGGTGAGTTTAAAGTACTGGCTCCCCTTAAAACGTCATAATGGTTGTAATTGATAGGTAGTTAGTCCTAACACTGGACACATCCATTGGATGTCTCATCAAATGCCTTTCAAAAATTGATAGGTTCAACTTCTCTGTTCTTAAAGAGAGCTTTTGTACTTGTAAACACCTTAGGATATACTTAATATCCTAAATATTGAAAAGGGGAGTGTGCCTTTGAATTTTTTCCGGAGCTATATGCAATTTGTATTTCCTTAGTTTCTGTGGTCTTTTGTAGACATGCTTCTAACATATGCTCCTCAGATGCATACCCCAAGATGTGGTGTTAAGTTCCATGGATGATAACTTTTGGCAATGCTTTTCTTGAAGTAAGAGCAGCAGTCACATGCATTTGACATAGCAGAGGCTATTCATTCCTTTTGGCAAAATTGTCCATCCTTCCCTTCATAAGGCTCAGCTAAACTAATGCTGGGTACTAAAAAGGCAAATCTTTTATCCCCCTTATCTAAAGGGATAGAATAGAAACAATCCTTAATGTCTATAACCCAAAAAGGCCATTCTCTAGGCAATTGAGTAGGAGATGGAAGTCCAGGCTGAAGAGTTCCCATAGTTTCCATCTTTGTTTATTTTTTCTTAAATCAGTCAACATCCTCCATTTTCCACATTTTCCAGATATATATATATATATATATATATATATATATATATATTTTTTTTTTTTTTTTTTAAACAAATACAGGAGAATTCCAAGAAGTTAAGAGAAGGTTGTAAGTGTCTTTGGTCAAGTTGTTCCTGTACTATAATTTAATAAAGCCTGAGTTTTTCCACTTACTAAGGGCTACTGTTCTACCCACACTGGTGTATCAGTTTTCCATTGAATGGGAACAGGTGAGAAGGCTGGCAGGCCTTCAATAGCAGCCCTGCCTGAAAAGCTGAAGTACTCGATTGTAATTCTAACTTTTGTAAGATGTGTCTTCCCCAGAGATTGATGGGGATTTTATTTACTATAAAAGGAGTAAACTCCCATTTCATTTCAGGAGTAGCACTGACTTTAACTGCTATTGATCCTCCTATGCCAGACATGTGTCTGCCTTAATCTTTGTCCAGTGACTGGGCCAACTGGTATCTCTAATGACTGTACAATCTGCACCCGTTTCTACCAACCCTTTCAATGGTATGCCATTTACATGGATTGTGAGCATAAGTTAGTCAGCTGTAATAGCTGCAGTCAAGAACATTCTTTGGATTCTGTTGTTGGGAGTCAAAATCTCAAATATCACCATTGGCTATTAGGAGTCTGTATCAGTAAACCTGATGCTACTATTTCTCCTAGGTGATAGATCACACATTGCCTTACCTATATTGGTGATTGGGATATTATTTATACATTCTCTAGTTTCCTAAATCAGTGTATGAATAGAGACTGTTTTGTAAGCACTCAGGAGTGAAATGGTCAAACCTACTGTGGCTGGAGGCAAAAGATCTACAGTCTGGACAGGGACAGACTTCACCTCTCCAGGGGACATTTCAGTAATCCCAGTTGCATACAACTCAATTCTCCCCAATTGTAATCTTCCCCTCTCCCCCCCAGCAGGTTGCTTCTTGGATGATTGATCATGTTGGAGTACTGAACTTTTAAAGACTCTTTGGGTGTAACATTGGCTGTCATGTTCCAATTGTGTGTGTGTTTTTGCCTGGGGCCCTGGACTTGAGCCCCATTTCCTGTTTTCCTGAGTCAATCTACATTCTGATGCTCAAGAGAAGTCTTTGTTTTGGACATAGGGTTTTGGGTCTTGTTCTCTTGCCCTATTTTTTTATGCCAACATTGAGCTTTCAGATGCCCTACTTTACCACATTGAAAACATTGACAAATCTCTCTGGAAGTCACTTGCCAAAAGGGACCCTGTCTTCCCATTTTCAGATTTTGAAAAGTCTGCATGCCTGGGTATAAAAGGTATCTGTGCCTATGGTGGCACAGCATTTTATGAATCTCCTCTAAAGGAGCATCTTTGTGTAGTCCTAGTATAATTCTTCTACAAACCTCACTAGCATTTTCTCTAGCAAGTTGTCTTATCATAATTTGTTGCTGCATCTTCACCAATAGTTCATGACAGTTGTCTATATATGTTCCTTGAAGTCGGTAGAAAGTTCATTTGGACTTTGTGCTATTTTTGTGAAGGCTTCCCCTCTATCTTGGGATAGAGGCACCTGGGAGGGTGCCCCATGCTTTTGAAAGCAGCAGAAGCAATTAGCTACAGGGTAATTAATCTATGCTAAAGTGTCTGCATATAAGGACCTACACCTTTTTCATTGGGCTTGTATTCTACAGAATTCACTATTCAGAAAGCCATATCAAGTTTTATCCAGGTTCTAAACATGTTTTTGCTATAGATTTCCAATCACTAAGGGTTAACATTTCATATGGCAACCTCTAATATATCTTGATATAAGATGATGTAGACCCATAAAGAGTTGCAAGCCTTTTATCAGATCTTTGATATACTCCTTTTAATCTGGAAATTATCTTCTTTCTTGACCTGGAGAATCAAATCTTCAATCACAGGGTATGCTTCTATTCTCAAATAGGATGTATCCTGTCCTTCCTCTTTAGCTTTAACTAATGCCTTTTGTAATCGTGTCATGGGGGGGAGAGGGGAACAAAACTTGTGCATGGGTGGTGCTGATGGTGTCACTGCCCCTCCCACTCCTTCCTCCACCCACAAAGGGGAAATTGAGGGGGGAGGGTCAGGAGATGGGAAATGCCCTAAGGGTGCCTGCTGAGAAGCACTACACTCCTTAACTTCATCAGCATTGTACTTAATTCCTTTCTTGTCCAATTCTTCATGCTTTTCAGCTGCTTTGTCAGTACCTCCCCCTTCTGCTCTTTCTCCTCGAACTTCCTTGTCTGGTTGTCCACATTAAAAATTTTTCCTTATTTTAAAACTTGTGGGATTCCTTAAAATCAATTGTATTATGTGTGTGTGTATGTGTGTGTGTGTGTGTGTAGAATGTTTCCCCGGGAATTGAATCGAGACTTTTTTTTTTGGTAATATTCAATTAGTTGCTCTCCCACTAGTTTCCACATATCTGGCTCTAATTTTTCTTCCTCAGAGCCAAGGAGAATCTAATATTTTAGAGCCCAGTGATCTGCTTACAAGTTGCCAGCAAACCTTGCTTCTTTTATTAACCTAACTATGCATGCTACACACTTCTCTTGGAATGGGGTAGGCTCTTTTCTTAGTATTTGCCCCATTTCAGCTGGAAAAAAAAAAAAAAAGGAAAGTGAAGTTTAGTCCTTACCAAAGTTTCCTGCTTGTCTATTTTTGTACTGGCCCTATTCAGTCACAAGGACTTTTCCACCGAGTCTGATATAGTCAGTTGAACTGCTGAGTGTAGGTCCTTCCATCCAGAGCCTCAATGTGTAGTGTGCTTCTTTCAGTGTCCCACATTCAGACGCCAAAATGTAATGTTTGGGCTAACTTTCTCAAGGATCTTTCTGAAGTCTGAGATCAAGCACACTCACTGGAGTCATTAATGTTGTACATACAGCAAGAGGTGTTGACTAGAGCACAGACCTCTCTGCTAGAGGCAAGAAGATGATCTAAAGCCATGTGATTATCCAAAGCCATATTAGCCGACAAGTCATCTGACTCAAAGAATGAGCCATTTAGTTGGCAAACTGGTGGATTGTGGCTGTCCGGTTGGAGAGAATGTTTTCATGCTCTAAGTAGCCAACCCAGGGAGTTAGCATCCCAGCCTCTTTCTTCAAGTACCACAGAAGGTTCTTCCAAAATTTTCCCCCCCTCAGAGGAATGGGGGCTGCATCTGGGGCACTGGCATTGTATACAGTGAAAGGGATAATCAAGTGGCCTAAGGTGCAATACCCATAGTGTTAGAAGGGTGCCAAGCACGGGTAGAGAGAATCAGAGGTGGGAGAGAGTTCCAATCAGAGGCATTTCTCTTAATGGGCCTCTGAGAGGTGCTGGAGGGGGATGGGGAACTTACTTTGCAAAGGAAGGCGTATCCCTTAGGTGCACAGATGGTACCTGAGGTTAGATTCTGAAGCAGTCTCCTGGTTGCTTGGCTCCATGGATGAGTATAGTCGCAAACCATTCTATCAATTGGTATGTTAGTTCTCAAAAGGTTACTGAAGAAGCTTTTTAAGGAAGGAGCCTTAGAAGCAGTGAGAAGGAACTTGCCAAGATAATCCCTGAATGGGTTCCCCACGGTCACTTTCTGGGGAGGTACATGATCAAAAGTGCACCTGACCTGTGACCCTTTTTTACACAGCTGGTGCAAGTTGCCAAGGTGAAATTATGGCAGGCCTGAGAGAGATCATACTCGCTTGCCCCACAGTGTTGGTGGTACAGGTCAGGGATATAAACCTGGCCCCCGCCTGGGAAACAGTGACATCCATTGTCTCCGTAGTGTGGTGATGTGTAGATGAGATCTTTCCCAGCCAAGAAGCAGGGGACAGTTGGGTCAGAGTAGTTCCCTTGGGGATTAGCTAGTACGACGGGGTGCTGTCCAGGGAGGAGATAGGGACATGTAGGGGGGGGGGGACATATGAATATGGGAAGGGTATGAACCAACATTTTCGGGGTATAGGCCAGATAGCTTATTTAGCTGACCTTACTCTAGGATGTGGTATAATGGGAGCACAAAGGGTTTTGAGCTCTTTGGTATGGGTTTGAGTCCTGTTGCCCTAGAAATAAGGGGGCTTGCACCCCTATTTTTTTATCCTATCAAGAATTCTTTTGTCAGACATATTTCTATATTTGTGGTAGAATACAGGATGGGGCAATTGGTAGGGAGATAAATCATAAACATATTGCTAGTTATTGGTAAGAAATTTTTTCATAGAAGGTGTTAGTCATATCGGAAATGTGGGTATATATGCTCTGACTCATAGAAAAGCTATGGTAAGTGTTTTTAGTATAAATGATAGGGTGTTTATGTGGGAGAAGTCTGGTGTGAAGGGGGAGGGTTCTAGGAATAGGATAGTTGTGATGGCGTTTATAACAATGATATTTGTGTACTCTGCTAGGAAAAATATAGCAAATGGTCCAGCAGCGTAATCTATGTTGAACCCCGATACTACTTTGGATTCTCCTTTGGTTAGGTCAAAGGGTGCTCGGTTTTTTTCTGCTAGTGTAGAAATATCATTGTGGCAAGTGGGACCTTTGCACAGAATGCATTAGGTCACATCTGTGGGACCCTGAGGGTGGTGATGTCATACCCAGCAATCCTGGACACCCCACTCCCCACAGAGTTCCCTAGTCTGACCAGGAAGTTGTCACCCCAATAGCGAAGGCCCATGGAGTAAGACCAGGAAAGCTGGAGAGAGAACAATAAAAGTAGAATCCTCATAACAAGGAAGGAAGGAGATTAGAGTGAGAGCCTTCTTTTTCCAGAGTTTTTTCCAAAGAGTCTTGTGGAACAAAAACTTCAGGTCCTCAATGGGCTCTCAGGAATACTCTGGGGTTATTTGAAGAGAGGTAACAGAAGCAGCATTTTTAATTCTAGAAATGAGTCCAGCTCAGGGACCCTTCCAGTTTAACTGCTGTTGGAGTGGTTAGAATGACCTTGTAAGGGCCTTTCCACTTGACACACCTATAGGGTTGGATCCCTGGGGCTTCCAGGTTTTCAAATACACCATATCCCCTGGATTGACAGGGGATGGGATTTGGTTTGAAGCTTTCGAGGGCCTAGGGAGGAGCTCATTTGCCTACTCGGAGAGTACGTTTTGAAATGCATTGAGCTGAGTAACAAACTGAGTGACTCCATGCAAGTGACATAGAATGTCAGTGATTTAGGAAAGGCCTCCTATACAGAAGTTCAAAAGGACTTAAAATCGCTTCCCGAGAAATAATTTAAACTAACTCTTAATAGCCCTAATAGGAGATATTCTTTATCCAGTCTTCCCAATCTCCAAGTAGAGTTTGGTAAGGACCCTCTTTAGTGTATGGTTCATTTTTTCTACCATCCCAAAAGCTTGAGGACACCAGGCAGAGGGAGATAAGAAATGTTAAGTGCCTTGACTTACCCCTTGGGTTACCTGAGAAACGAAGGCCGGCTGTTATAGCTCTGCAAAGAGCTGGGACAACCCAAAATGTGGTATGATCTCCTTCAGCAAGGACTTAGTCACTTCCTGAGCCTTCTCAGTCCTAGAAGGAAAGGCTTCTCCAGTTAGTGAATGGGTCAACAAACACCAGAAACAGCTTAAAAACCTCTGCAAGGGGGCATATGCATGAAGTCTAGCTGCCAATCCTCTCCGGGGTACATGCCTCTTCTCTAGGCTGGCTTCAGGAGAGGTAGGGGCTTACCAGCTCCCTCAGGATTCCCCTGGGCACAGACTGGGCAGGCCTGGCACACCTGACTGTTTCCCCCAGCTTGTGGCCAGTGAAAACGTGCTTCCCCAGGGGAATGGAGAGCAATTCTCCCCAAGTGGTGGCCTGGTGGAGACCAGAGATCAGTTTGCACTGACTTGCCTCCGTGATTGAGGTGTCTGAGGGTGGCTGAAACCAGCCAGAGGGAGAGACTGTACCCCCCTTCCTTTGCTAGAGCTGTTTCCTGTGGGCTATAGGAAGGAACAAAAGACTCAGGCAGTTGGGGAATTAACTGTGGCACCACAGTCAGTGGTGAAAGGGCAGCAGACTTGGCAGCTAAGTCTGCCAGCCTGTTTCCCTTGGCCTGAAATGAATCTCCCCTCTGGTGCCCTTTGCAGAATATGACGGAGACCTCTCTAGCTTCAGACAGCTTGTAGTAGATGCAGAATTTCTCCTGCATGTAATGGGAGAGTTTCCCCATTCTTGCCCCCTTTCTTTACAAATTGCTCCATGAGCATGTAAGATATGGAAAGCATATTTGGAGTCAGTGTAGATGTTGATTCTTCTCCCCTTCCCAAGTTCTAGCACCCTGGTTAATGCAATGAGCTCTGATTTCTGTGCAGAGGTGCCAGGAGGCAATGGCTTGGCTTCCAAGGTGCTGTGAAGAGACACCACAGCATAGCCCATCTTTCTCTCCCCATTCTTGAGAAAGCAAGATCCATCTGTGAACCACTCCCCGTCAGGGTTCTCAAGGTGGGGGGGTGTCCTTTAAGTCGGGTCTGCTGGAGTAGACAGAGTTGATAACTTCCCCACAACTATGGACAATCTCTCCGGCTTGAGAAGATGTCAGGGAGAAGAGTGACAGGATTTAAAGTGCGACAGACTTGGAGAGGGACAAGTCAGGGGTATCCAGTAGGAGAGCCTGGTATTTAGCCTCTGTGATGCCCTTTGGCTTCTAGAATGCTTTGGACTCTGTGTGGTGTTAAAACCTCTAATGGCTGACCCAGGGTCAGTTTGGAGGCTTCCTCAATTAACAGGGCTGTGGCAGCCACTGCTGAGACAGGAAGGCTATCCTAGGGAGAGAGTCCAGTTTGTTTGAAAAATAAGCTACGGGTGTGGAGTTGGGCCCTAGAAGCTGAGTAAGGACTCCCAAGGCCTGTCTACGCTTCTCATCTACATACAGAGTTAAAGGCTTCTGTAAGTTGGGCTGGGGCAGAGGTCAGCTTGGCTTTCAGGGTTTTTAAAAGCTTTGACCTGCTCAAGTCCCCATTTGAGAGGAAGGTTCAGACCTTGAATAGAATCTCAGAGAGGTCTGGCAATCCCAAAATTAGAAATCCAGATCCTATGGAAGCCAGCCATGCTGAGAGGCTCTCAGCTGCTTCTTTGAGACAGGATCTGGGAGGCTTAAAATAACCTGTTTCCTCAGAGATTGAGGTGGGGGCGAGTGCCCACCAGTCAGATATTTGGGTCACAATGTGGGCCTTTGGGAGGGAGACCCTGTACCCCCTCGAGGCTAGAAAGTTTAAGGTCTTTATGGCCACTATCAGAAACTCCTCTCTGGTTGGGCTGTAAAGTAAAATATCATCCATCTATTGTATAAGACTGCTGCCCGACAGTTTAAGATAGTGCAGATCTTTAGCTAGGGCTTGGCAGAATAAATGTGGGCTGTCACAAAGCCCCTGGGGCAAGACAGCCAAGTTAGTTGATGAGGGAGTTCCCCTGGCTTAGCCCATTTAAAGGCAAAAAGGAATCTCGAGTCCTCATGCAGAGGGATACAGAAAAAGGCATCTTTAAGGTCCAGGGTGGAGAAAACCATTGTGTATTCCCTGGAATTTGTGAGAATCCTATACGGATTAGCCACTATAGGATGAATTGGAACGACTTCATTGATCACCCTAAAATCCTGCACTAGCCCATAATCTCCATTTGGCTTTCTGACAGAACTGGAGTATTACAAGGGAAGTGGCAGGGAATCAGGAGTTTAAATTTAAGGAATTTGTCAATCGAAGGCTGCAGCCCTAACCTGTCTTCCTGCTTGATTGGGTATTGGCACCTATGAGGAATCCCGTGATTTGATAAGGGCTGGAATGGCACACATCACTCTCCCAGGGATGCCCTGGTTCCACATGGAAGAGTCTATTTCCTCCCAGATTTTCCAGGAATGTGGGGGGGGGGGGGTCCTGAAGAGGAGTGCACAGAAATTATCTGGAGGCCTCACCAGAGAGAATTGGGCTCCTAGTTTCATCCTCAAGTCCCTACCTATCAGTGGGCTTGGGACAGGAAGGGACAACTAAAAATAGAGGTGGAAACAATAGGTCCCTGAACCAGCAAGGCCGGGGGGGAGGGGAGGGGGGTTTCCAAATAATTTCTAAGTTTCCCTTCAATTCCCATCACCTTATGGGGGAGGGGCAAGTAGGACCTGAATGCTCGAGCAGGACAAGAGATGCTCCCATATCAAAAAGAAATGATATTAGTACCTGCTACATGCAAAGTCACCCTGGGCTCGGCTTTGCTAATGGAGGGAGCCAAGCCCAGGGCCTTGTCAGTCCCGGCCTGGAGGGCGAGGCTGGAGGCCGTGGTCCTCCCCTTCTCAGCAGTTGCTCTTCCGGTGTCCTTCCCGTTTGTATCTGGGGTAAGGGCCTAGAGGTTGGCTCTTCTAAGGGCAGTTTTTTCGCCTAATGGCTGGGCTGATTGTACCTAAAGCACAAACTTTGGGGACCCTTGGAAATAGCGACAGCCGGAGTCTGGGCGTGCTCACTGTTCCTTGCTCTGACTTTTCAATCCTCCTCCCGATCCCTGTTGTTAAACACCCCAAAGGCGATTTCCACTAATTGATTCATGGGAGTCTGGGGCCCTAGTTCCAATTTCTGCAGCTTCTGTCTTATCTGAGGAAGACTGATAAAATGCATGCCCAGGACAACAGTCCCCTCTGGAGAAGTGGGGTCCAGATTAGTGTATTTCCTAATGGCCTCTACCAGGTGCCCCTGGAATAAAGTGGGGTTCTCATCAGCCGCTTGGGTGATTTCTCTAAGCTTATCGTAATTCACCTGCTTTTTAAAATACCCTTCCTCATGCCCTCAACGAGGCAGGTTAGGAGATGGTCCCTTTTCTCTCTATCCCCTCTCCCCTCCTGATAGTTCCACCTGGGGTCTGTGACAGGTATGGCTGCGGCCCCTGCTTGATATCTACCGGGGGAGGTGACGGGCAACTCATCTCCACACTTCTGGGCCAGATCCCAGATACTCCTTTTCTCCTCTATGGTACAACAAGCAGAGAGAAGGATGTTAACGTCTCCCCAGGACATATCGTACTGGAGTGACAGCTCTAAACCCCTCAGTTAACTTAGTGGGATCCTTGGAATATCTGCCCAGTTTCTCAATTTGGAAAAGATCCAACATGGAAAAGGGCCCCTGCACTTTAAACGTTCCTCCCTCCCACCCCACCCCCCCCTTCCCTCAAGGGGCAAAGCTTGGAATCAGAGTCCTGAGCTACAGTTGTAACACAGTCAGGCTCTGGGGAAGGGGGTAGGAGGCCGGAGGAAGAGAGGTGGGAGGGAGCAGGAAGAGAAAGGGAGTGCGGCTTCCCCTCTGAGAAGGGCTGAGCATCGCAGGAGCCCCAGCCCTAGAGTCCAGCTCTGGGGGAGGGAAAGGAGGGAGAGGTTGGATAGCATGGGATCTAGGGTCCTCCGTGGTTTTGGAGGTGAATTACGAGCGTCCTGTGGAGGGCCGCGAGGTGGGGCAGCCCCAAGGTGGGGCAGACGCTCCTTGCATCTCCAAAGGAGTAAAAAAGAGAGGGTCATTCCAGAGGATCAGCATCTATCTCCAGTTCCTCGGCAGTAAACTTAGCCAGCAACATATCCTTCAAGTTAACCGTGACTTAGGATCCTGGCAGAGACCCATGAGGGCCTGAACGTAGGGAACTTCAGTTCATTTCTTTTTTCCTGCAAAAACAAGTCCATTTCTCTAATAGTAGGGAAACTGATAGAGCCATTAACTGGCCTTGCCTCGTGGTAGTCCAACTTATATTGAGGCCAGACAGTATTACAAAAGTGGATGAGCCTTTTCGATTTCTAAATCTTTTAAGCTGAATTTGTTCCTGTTTCTCAAGAGACAGCCCAATGGAGAATCTCTAGGGATGGAAGAGAAAAACTGATCCATTTTTGTCACAACACAAGCCCGAAAAGCTTTGCAATTGTTATAGCATAAGCTTCCCCAGACGTCTCTAGGAAGGTGCAACAAAAAGCACTCCTCAGAGGGCAATTTGTCAAAATACAGGATTTCATCCGTGTGGGCATCCCCTACTACAGACGAGTCCCCCAGAGCTCCTAGCTCCCAACAGTCCAAACAATAATTCCTAGGAAATTCGGGGGGTGGGACATTTAGGTTTGTGTGTGAAGAGTCTCTCTAGAATTTCTTCCAAAGAATGTAAGTCCATTTAAGTTTTACATCACTTTACCAGGCTGTCTGGTTTTGCCCTCATCATACTCAGTGGAGACAGTAGGCGAGTCCAGCCTTTTTCTTGGTCCTCACAGTGTTGTCTGTCATCAGCAAGATTTGGAAAGGTCTCCCCCAGAAGGAAGTGAGGCTTTTCCTCTTTCCGTATCTGGATCAACAGCCAGTCCTCAAACTGAAATTCATATACAAGAAATCCTAGTGGTGGTATCTGAGCAATCAGCCTTATTCTGTAATAGTCAAATGTTTTGTGGGAGAACACAATCTAATGCCAATGATGGAGGGGGGGGGGGACCCTGAAACTGTCCTGACTTTGGGGTAAACACTTGAACTCCTTAAAGGGGAGAAACTCTCCTGGGGAGAGGCCTGCCTCAGGGAATCAAGATAAAACAGTTTCATTCTGTTTTCTTGGTGGGACTAATTGAGTCCAGGACCACTCCCTACTTGGCTCAAATTTAAGTAATCTCATTTAGCTGGAGATCTAGATTTCTATCCACCCCTATTGAGCTGAAAATTGGCTCAGGACCACTCCCAGTAAATGATTCCATTCTACTGGAAATTTAGGTCTGAGGGCAGTAACCTCATTCAATTGAAACTTCAGTCTCAAATCTTTTAAAAGAGCAACTTTGGGGCTCATTTCCTTGCAGAGAGCCCAAAGCAGGAACATGCCATGCCAAAGGACCTAGCCTTGGTATAGCTGCCTGCGAGGACCCCCAGCCTGCTGGGAAGACACCCTTTTCTTAGCATTAACCCCTCTTTATCTCTCTGCCAGGATTTCTGCTAGACCTTTACTTTTCTGTCGGGACCTTGCCACTGAGAAATTAGCTTCCTAGCAAAAGCTGACTTCTCAGTGCCAATAGACTTTTTTTGTCAGTAACTTTTTGGGTTCATAAATTTTTACAAAGGACCTGTGCTGACCAGAAGGGGTTCCCACAACTCTCTGCCCTGCACCAAACCTCATCACTAATATAGAGTGATGGCTCAATCTCCTGGTTCATTCTTTCCACCTTTACCCAAGGAAGGAAGGGGCCAAGGAATACAAAACTCTCAGGTAATATCCAAGGCCTTTGCCAGGTATTGGAAAAGTTTAGAGGTAAAATGAGTCTCCTGGTCCAGTCTATCCTCTCCACCATCCCATATCTGGATTAGTTTTGTTTGTACAAAAACTTTTCAATTTGATAATCAAAATTTTCTATTTTGTGATCAATAATCTCTAGTTCTTCTTTGGTCATAAATTCCTTCCTTTTCCACACCTCTGAGAGGTAAATTATCCTAATGCTCTTCCAATTTATTTATAATCTCATTCTTTATGCCTAGGTCATGAACCCATTTTGACCTTATCTTGGTGTACAATGTTAAGTATGGGTCAGTGCCTAGTTTCTGCCATACTAGTTTCTAATTTTCCCAGCAATTTTTGTCAAATAGTAAGTTCTTATCTCAAAAACTGGGGTCTTTGGGTTTGTCACACTAGATTATTAAAGTTATTACCATTCCATATCTGGGAATGATTTGTTCAATATGATTTAACAGCTGGAGCAGTATTTTTGGTCCCTGGGAAGACCTCTACCCATAAGACCAGATGGTCTATTATGATGGGTTAGGTATCTGAGGTGACTCAGTTTAGCTACAAAGGCAGCTTAGTAAAGTCTGATCTGAAAAGGTTGGATTCTTTGGGATAGAATTTGACTTTTCATCCCTCAAAACAGATTGTCCCATTCTCTCCTCAGAATTAACAGGCTCCTGAGAATTTACATTTTGATTCAACTTTTGATACACTCAGACCTCTAAAGATCAGTATCTTGGCCAGAAATTTCCTCCAAATAGGGCACCTGCCCAAACAAAACGGTAATTTTCTTTTCATCCTTCTCAGTATGTTTTGGTTTACTTTATCCCAGTTCTTAAGCTTATTATCTAAAGGGCTATCTTCTGGAATATTATAGGCTCTTGGAGCCAGCTACGTTAGATTATTCGTTTTCCATAATTCAGTTTTCTTGTCCTCTCTAATGGAGGATTTCCTTGATATTACCAAAGGAATATAAGAATCTATGGACTAAACCATCTAGGATTTTTCTTTATCAAAGAAATATATAGGAGCCTTCTAACTACCTAAATTCTTCTAATGCCAATTACCCAGATACTTCATCAGTTTTTTGGAACTCTTCCCAATCCCACCAGTTCTTAGCTTTACCTGGGTTATACATCTTATTGAAAACTCAGCTTACTTATCTCCAGATTAAATTAGTCCTCCATATTTGCTAGCCCACTTCCCATCTTGCTTTCTGAGGGTCTCTTTGGGAGTTTCTGATCAGTTCTGGAGTTCCTGAGCTGGGTTCAAGAACCACTAGAGAATGCTGGAGGGTGCTTGCTCAAAGAGTCTATACAGGAAAGTTCCCTCATGAACAGGAAATATCCTGGACTGAGCCCCCAAACTGGGACAATATCGTCCACAAACTCTTGGAGTTAAATTCCTTTTTGCCTTTTCTTACTGTTGAGGGATGAGACCCCCTAACTGGGAGTCCCCAGGCAGGTATTGCAGATTTTACAAAAAGAATTGGCAGTCTCAAAGTTAAGGTTTTGCAAAAGAATTTGACATTGAGCAGTTCTCGGTGAACTAGATCCTGATTAGGAAAGTAGCAAAGAATTGGGAGACGGTTCAATTTTACTCTCCTATAACCCAAGGCCAGAGATAGTTCTCTGGATGAACTAAGAGTGGTGGTCTAGAGAGTAATTTTCAGGTGAATTAAGGGTGGCCATTATTTTAGGAGTTTACCTGAGGCTAAGAAACTAAAGTGATGAGGCAGGTGAGCCAGAACCAGAAGATTCAGAGTTTTCTACTCGGGCTCCCCACAAAGATCAGGGGAACAAATAGTCCTATTTACATGATTATGATTTCACAAGAAAGGGCATCTTCCATCTAACAATCTGTCAGCAAAGAAATGCAATAACATATATTGCAAAACCCCAGATTAAATAGCCTGGGGTTCAAGTCCCCACCCTTCCAGACTGCCTTTTTCTCCCATTGTTTGGGGGAGTCCAGACTTGCATTTTAATTGTGGAAATCTAACCCAGAAACAAAAGAATACAAGTCAATATTAATAAAATGTTTCCCTAGAGAACTGCTTATATAAGCAAATATCCTTGGATGAGAGAATTCAGTCATCAGCTTTTTAAAAAGTACTTAAAGGCTAATCAAAAGGGATGGGAAATAGGAGGGAGCAAACACCTGCAGCTTTTAGCTATATCTTATTATAAAGTCTCAAGTCACATTTAAGGCGCTCTATTTCCACGAGTGTCTGGCTCACGTAGTATATGTCATGATTTCTTTTTAAACCAGGAATGAGATTTTACAAGGTTTGTTTGACTACAAGTGAGATTGTCCTCCAGTTTTACTCCATAGTCCTGTAGTTTAATTCCTAACCTAGAAACTGATTTTTGAAAAGTCTTTGTCTTTATCCATATTTGCCTATCATTCCCAAAATGTAACTTGTAATGTCTCATGTGCTTCCTGACATCCTACTCTAGGATAAATTTTATCCTCTTTTCCCCTTCCCTCTCATTCTTGAAATAGGTCAAAGCCTCATTTGTTTTGTGTTCCTAACCAAGTTTTGGGACACTTCTATCCATGGAAGAAATGTAATACCAGAGAAACTAAGGCGCAAGATAGATTAGAGGGAGTTTAATATTAGTGGAGAGTTTGACCAAACGGGATCCATGGGCAAATAGCTGGTTAAATTGGTCTCTTGTCTCAAAGCATTCAGTAATGAGCAAGGGATTCCAGAGACCCTTATAGGGCTCCAGTGATCAAGAAAACAAAGGCAAGCAGGGGGTAGAGCACTTAGAGCATGGGTGAGTGTAAATTCCAGGAAAGGACCATAAATTCAGTTCTGGCAGGTTGTGAGGGTAAAAATGGAAGAAGGATCATAGATTCTAGTAAGTGAAGAAGCTAGAGACAGGATGTCTGGACCAAGAGATAGGGATGCTATCTAGGTATTTGGGATAAGCCATCTATCTGGAGTCTTGACTCTTTGGAATGCTGGCGGGAGAGCTCCCAGCCCTAATTATCTCAATCCTAATGGCCAGGAAGGGGGATGTGGGGGAGAGAGTTGCCACCAGGGAAATTGAGACAGTTTTGTTTAAACATCAGTTTTCCTGTCTTCTGACTCTTGCTATGCCCGATTTTTTTTTTTTTTTCCACAAAGAAATGAATCTTCCATTAACAATGAACACGTAGTTTGTTAGATTTAGATTAATTAAAATAGGCTTTTTCTATAAGTACCCTGGTAGCTTCATGGAACAGGGGATAATTTTGGACCCTGGATTTCCAGAAAAACTAAATTCAAATCCTGCCTTAGACACTAGCTGTGTAACCTGGGCAATTTTCTTAAATTCACAGAATAACTAAAATAAAATTCAAGACTTTTCAATAGCATGAGGAAGTTTATTCTTATCAATTAATATGAAAAGGATATTCATCTAGAATATAGCATTGTCTGAAGTCTTTGGAAGTCTTGTTATACATTGTGCTATTCAGAGAGAAGTGGATGGTTCAATGCATTTTTCCCTAAGCCAATTAAGTCTTTTTAAATTCAATTTTGTTTCCAGTTCTGCATTTCATTCTTCTTACTTGCTTTTCCAATGTTTAGAGAAGAAGGAAGGAAGGGGCAAGGGAGAGGAAGAAATCCAAGTGGGA
The DNA here is from genome assembly GCF_902635505.1 of Sarcophilus harrisii. Classification (NCBI taxonomy): domain Eukaryota; kingdom Metazoa; phylum Chordata; class Mammalia; order Dasyuromorphia; family Dasyuridae; genus Sarcophilus; species Sarcophilus harrisii. The sequence continues at coordinate 430,495,507 of NC_045426.1, forward strand.
ATAGTTAAACAAAACAAATTCTCACATTAGTTAAAAAAAAAAAAAAAAAAAAAAAATTCTACATTTGCCATAGTAGATCTACTAGAGGTATGTGGAAGCAGTTTCATGAGTCATGTACTACTATAATTTCATTTTGTTGATTAGTTTGCCTTTCAAAGATGTTTCTTTAAAATATTAAATTTTTTCTTGGTTTTTATTTAACCTTACATTAATTCATATAAGTCTTTCCATTTTTCTTTTTTTTTTTTATTTAATTTTGAACTTTAAAACAAGCATTTTCATAAATTAGAATAGGAAAAATAGCATCTCACCTGATCAGATTAATCATATACAACTTTATATTTCTTTCAAATATACAAGTTACAATTCTTCTTCCCTCTCCGAACTTCAAGATAACTACCAAACATAAATCTGTATATACATGTATACATATACATAGAGATACATGCATATTTTTCTAGATGCAAACAGCATCTTAATAGGATGGTTGTGGTTAATTTGGATAGTTATAATAGAACAACTTGATGTTATCCAAAGTTTTTCTTCATTTAAAAAAGAAAACTGCTATTACTGTGAATATAACTTTCTCTTGGTTTGCTCATTTTAAAATCATTTCATGGAGATTTGTCCAAGCTTTTCTAAAATTGAGCTCATTATTTCTTAGAGTAATATTCCACCATGAACATGTATCACCATTTAGCCATTCCCCAATTGGTGAGCATCCCCACAATTTCTAGTTTTTTACTGCCTAAAAATGTTAAAATTTTTGAATATAGATTTTTTTCTTCCCCCCTTCCCCCCCAAATCATCTTGGGGGGGGGGGAACAAACCTAAGTACTTTTGAGTCAAAGGGCATAGGCAGGTTTAATAAGTTTCAGCATAACTTCAAATTCATCACAAATGATTGGATCAATTCAGAGATCCACCAACAATGAAGATTTTGTTATTTCACATTCCCTCAAACATTTGTGGCTCCCCCCTTTTTAAAATCATTTTAGCAGGGATAATTTGACTAGGTATAAAACTCGGATGGTTATAAAAGAATTCTCCCCCCACCCTCATGGTTTTCTGCTTTCCTTTTGATCTTGGTTTCTTGTGTGTGTGTGTGTATAAAAACTTCTTAAACTTAATCAATTATCCACTTTATATCTGTATTATCTCATTTGTTCAAATCGTCCACCTATCTAATTCAATAAGTAATGTTCCATGTTCATATTTTCTTGCAATCTTCCTTTATATTTAGGTCATCTAACAATTTTGACCTTACCTTGATAAAAGGTGTAAAATATTGGTCCATGCTCAATTTCTGCTGTAATGGCAGAGAAAGTGAGGGCAAGACATACTGATTTTTAATATTTTAGTGTGGAGAGTTTTGGGCTAGCTGACCAGATGGTACTCGTGAGCAAAATCATTCTGGCCCAGAGGAACTGAGGCAGAGAATTCTATAGAGGGCTTTAGCTAACTAGGATTTGCAAACAGAATACATAATCTTATAGGGGAATACAATCTTACAATTTTATAGGGGAAACAGTAAGATAAGGGGGGCAAGGATACTGGGTAGGTGGATTCCAGGTAATTTCCATAATTCCAGGAAAGGATCATAATTTAATTTTGATAGGTCAAGATGATAAGGTTGTGGACAGGAGATAGTGAGGTGAGGGGTTAATAAAACAAAGAGGGGGAATTATCCCAGCAAAGATTGAAAATACATACCATTGTAAAACTCCAGGTGCAAAGTGGTCAAGCTTCAAATTTTTTTTTTTTTTTTTTTTTTTTTTTTTTTCCCCTTACTCGGTTTTCCCAGTGCTAATGGCAAGGGGAGGGGAGGGGGTGGCACAGTGACCATGATAATTATTTTTATTCAGGGAATAATACTGCCAGATTTCTAACTTTTGCAATTTTGGGGGGGGCCAAATAATTACTTGTCCCCAGAACTTAAATCTTTACACTCAAACACTATTTGCTTGCTATCATAGATTAGGTCCATTCTATACCTCTGATTTGCCTTTCTGTATTGGCCAATACCAGATAGTTTTGATAATTACTACCTTATTGTGATGGCATATTTTAAAATCGACCTGAGTCAGGAATTCAGGTTAAGGGAGAATCTTCAATCTTTATTCTCAGTGGAGGTGAAGAAGGATTGGAGGTCAAGGGAGATTAGCAATGTCAGCAGCAGCAGCAAGAAGCCAGCCAGACCAGAAGCCACCAGAGCAGAACCCAGCCAGCAGTCTCTCTCTGCCTCTCCCTGTCCCTCTGCCTCCACCCACCAAAATTGTCCTTTCCTATACAACACATCAGGACTTGCACAGAGTGGGCGGGGGCCATTCTTTCTCCAAGCACATATATTAATAGAATATGGTCCAATTACTACTTAGCCTCACGTGCTTGGGACCTCAGTGCATCAACTCAAGCCTCAACCCATTACATCTCCCGCTTTCTTGTTTTAGAACACAGGTGGTCATGCCATCCCTGACTTGGGGAGGTCAGAGCCCCCAGAGGAGGTGTGATCACACCCTCCCTGACTTCTCAGGAAAGGAGGTGAAAGCACTAAAAAGGAGATGATCATGCCCTTCCTGACATTTCAAAGGGAGATGAAAAGCACCATAAGGGAAGTGGGGGTTGCTAGCAGGTTTCTGAGCTGAAGGGTCTTATTATGTACAAACCCATTAGCATGAGAGGGAGGGATTACATAACGCATGGGATATTAGTAATGACCCTTGGTCAGTGCAGGCTCGATGTGGTGTAACACACATTAATTATTCACACAAGTAGCCGAATAGCAAACAATATAAATCAACATGGTGTTGTAAGAGATTGCTGGAAGTCCTAGAAGGAGGGTATATGTAAACAGTCACACATACACCTTCTTTAGCAGCCAAGAGATAGACCAAAAATTCAGTGGGAAATCAATGGATTCCCTGACATGTGAAGCAAGAGACAGTAGGTTGGTTTTGAAGTCCTGCAAAAATCTTTTTATGTGTTAGGGAATCCAACAATTCCAGCAGATTTTGAAGTCCTGTAACAGTCTTATCATTTCTCAGAGAATCCAATGATTCCTGAGGGTTTTCAAGTTCAATAATTTTAGATGTCCATGAGTCAAATGCCATAACTGCCATGCTCTTCCAATGGTGAGCACAATCAGCAACAGAACCACCCGATATTTCTTGGGCCTTCTCCTTCGTTTCAAGGGTCTGCTCCATCTCTCTCCAATGGACAAGGCAAAAATAAGGCTCGTTGGCACCCATCTGATTCCTTCTCCACCTGTAGAGATACAAGCAAAAACCCTCTCCCCCAAGTAGTTAGTCTATCTGGTCCCTTCCATTTACCACTTTCTGAATCTCTCCACATCACCTGGCGATTATCTAAAGATAGTGGAGCTGCTGGCACTAGACACTGCCCTTCCGGTGGGTTATAAAACCTGTCTGCCAGAGCCAGTGCATCTTTGTCAAATCAAGAAGCTAATAGTATAAAGGGTTAAATTTAGAATTTCTCTAGGGTTACCTGTGGCTCCCCCCCCTTTTTTTTTTTTTTTTTTTTTTTTTTTGAGGAGCGTCTTAATATGTTTCTCCTCTCTACTATTGCCTGTCCTTGAGGATTAAAAGGTATGCCAGTAGTGTGTAAAATCTTACACTGTTCACAAGTGTGAAAAATGTTTGGAAATATAAGCAGGACCATTGTCTGTTTATTGCTTGTGGCACACCCATAATGGCAAATGCTTGTGTGAGGAATTCAGTGACCACTCGGGCTGTTTCTTTTGCTGCTGGTATTGCAAAAATTGAATCCTGAAAAGATGTCTACCACAATATGGATAAAAGACTTATAATGGGTCACATCCATTTGCCAGATTTCATTGGGCCTCAAACCATGAGGGTTCTTTCCTGGAGGAAGTGTAGGAGCATAGAAAGGAAGGCAAGGCGTACAGGCTTTTACTATGCTCCTAGCTTCCTCTCTTGTTATTCCAAATTGTAAACGTAAAGCTCAAGCAGCCTGATGATATTTAGAATGAGATGCCTGGGCTTCTGGGAATAAAGGAGTATTGACCAACATAGTTAGGCTATCTGCCTTTGAATTGCCATCAAAACTGGGACCTGGAAGTCCACCATGAGAGTGGACATGTAAGACATAAATCTTACCTGGATGCTTTCTCGCTTGCTCTTGAAGTTTCTTAAAGAGCTGATATATATTAGAGGCTGCAAATTTCATTTGGGCTGTGGCAATTCTTTGTACCATACCTACTGAATAGGCCAAATCAGACATTATATTTGTCTCCTGGATAATAAGTAAGGGCTAGAATGATCGCGTACAATTCATTCTTCTGAGTAGACTTAAAAGGAATTCTGACTACTCTTTAGTCATGAGAGTATATAGCACAAATATTATGTTTGGATGCATCTGTGAAGATAGTTGGTCCTTTAAGAGGAACTTTAGAAACTTTTTCTTCAAGAATCCATCGCCAATTATGTAATAGTCTGGTTATCTTTAATGGAGACCATGTATAAAATTTGGAGCCAGGGCTAATAAAATTTGCCACTCTGGGATGGTCTCACAACACACATTTGTGTATTGGTATAAAAGGTGTATATCTTGTCAGGTCTTGTCCCAGATAATTGTACTGCTCACTTAATGGCTTTTAATAAAATTCTAGCCACAAGCACTGGGTAGGGTGTAAGGCTTTGTTCTGGTTGTGCTGGGAGGGTCACCCACTCTATCACACTGTGTCCTTGATGAAGGACAGCTGTGGGTGCCTCTTGTGTGGCAAAAACTGATATCTCCAAGGATTTTTGAGTGACTCTTTCAACCACATTGGATAAAGCCAGTTCAACTTCTCTCAAAGCCTCTTGAGCTTCTTTTGTAAGCTGGTGTGGTGAATTTAAAGCACTGTCTTCCCTTAAAATGTCATAACGGTTGTAACTGATAGGTAGTCAAACCTAACACTGGTTGCATCCATTGGATATCTCCTATCAATTTCTGAAAATCATTCAATGTGTTTAGCTTTTCTGTTCTCAAGGAGAGTTTTTGAACTGTAAGCACCTTAGGGGTATACTTCATATCCTAAATATTGAAAAGGAGCATGTCTTTGAATTTTTTCTGGTGCTATGTATAACTTGTAATTCCTTAGTGTTTCTATGGTCTTTTGTAGACATGCTTCTAACATTTGTTCCCCAGGTGCACATCCCAATATATCATCCACGTAATTCAATAGCATAACTTTTGGGAATGCTTTTCTTACTGGAGCAAGAGCAGCAGCAACATACATTTGACACATAGTAGGGTTGTTTTTCATTTCCTGTGGCAAAACTGTCCATTCATATCTTTTTATAAGGCTCAGCTAAGTTAATGCTGGGCACTGAAAAAGCAAATCTTTTCATATGCTCCATATCTAGAGGGAATAGAATAGAAACAATCCTTAATATCTATGACTCAAAGAGGTCATTCTCTAGGCAACTGAGTAGTAGGAGATGCAAGTCCAGGCTGAAGAGTTCCCATAGTTTCCATCTGTTCATTCACCCTTTTTAAATCTGTTAACATCCTCCATTTTCCAGATTTCTCTTTTACAACAAACACTAGGGAATTCCAAGGACTTAGAGAAGGTTGTAAGTGTCCTTGGTCAAGCTGCTCCTGTACTATATCTAATAAGGCCTGAATTTTATTGCCTCCTAAGGGCCGGGCCACTGTTCTAACCACACTGGTGTAGCAGTTTTCCATTGATAGGGACAGGTTTAAGTGTTGCCAGACCTTCAAAAGCAGCCCTGCTTAAAAAACCAAAGTACTCATTTTTAACCCTAATTGCTGTTAAAAACGTCTCTTTCCCCACAGATTGAGGATTTTTTCAATTATAAAAGGAGTAAAAACTCCTGTCTTGCCTTCAAAAGTCCATCTCTCTTTGCTGCCCATAGGGGCAGCACTAACTTCAGCTGCTACTGATCCCCCTATGCCAGACATGTAGGTGTCTGCTTTAATCTTTTCCCAGTGACTCGGCCAATTGGCACCTCTAATGACTATACTATCTGTACCTGTGCCTATCAATCCTTCTAATGGTAGGCCATTTATATAGATTGTGAGCATAGGTCAGTCAGTTGTTACAGCTGCTGTCCAGTATATTCCTGGATTTTGTGGTCTGGAGTCAGAATCTGGGTGACTATCACCAGGTTGCTTATTAGGATTCTGTATGAGTAAACATGATGCTACTACTTCTGGGTTATAAGTCACACATTGTCTCCCTGTATTAGTGACTGGGATATTATCTACACATTCCCCAGTTTCCCACATCAGTGTGGATGGATACTGTTTTGTATGTACAAAAAGGAGGTGAAATGATCAATCCTATTGTGCCTGGAGGCAAGGGATCTATAAGCTGGAGAGGAACAGATTTCACCTCTCCAGGGGGTTATCTCAGCTGTATACAAGTCTATTCTCCCTAATTGTAATCCCTTTCTCCCATCAGGTTGCTTCCTGGCTGATTGATCATATCTGGGTATTGGCTGTCTAGGCACTCTCTGGGTGCACCATTGGCTGCCATCATGCCCCAAGTGTTTTTTGTCTTGGCCCCGGGGCCGGGCCCCCTCATCCTGTTTCCCTGAACCTGTCAAATTCTGAGGCCCAATGGAAGCCTCTGTTGCATTTTGGACATGGCGTATTGGGTCTTGTTCTCCCACTCTGTTTTCTCACTCTTTCTCCTCACTCTGTCTCTATACCAACATTGAGCTTTTCAGATGCCTTACTTTACCACACTGAAAGCATTGATGAATCTCTCTGGAAGTCCTTTGCCAGAAGGGACCCTGTCTTCCCATGTTGGGCTCTTGGGAAGTCTGCATCATAGCCTGACTATAAAAGGCCCACTGTGGCACAGCGTCTTATGAACTCTCCTCTAAAGGAGCATCCTTGCGCAGTCCTAGTATAATTCTTCTGCAGAATTCATTAGCATTTTTCTTAGCAATTTGCCTTATCAAAATGTCTGATGCATTTTCATCATTAGTTCTTGTGATAGCAGTCTGAAAATATCCCACAAAGTCAGCAAAAGTGTTCATTTGGCCCTTGTGTTATTTTTGTGAAGGCTACACCCTTGTCATCTTTATTGTGGAGCGAAGCCCATACTTTGATAGCATTAGTAGCAATTTGCTCATATGCTTCTATGGAATAATTAATCTGTACTGTGACATCTGCATAGGGACCTACACCTGTTAGTAGGTCATAGGTGATTGCAGCATGAACTACACTTTGACTGTTTTGTTGGGCTTGTATCCTACAGAGCTCACTATATTCAGAAAGCCACAAGTAGTTTTGTCCAGGTTCTAGGCATACCCTTGCTATAGATTTCCAGTCATTAGGGGTCAAGATTTCAAAAGCCAAATTCTGTAATAACATCTTAACATAAGCTGATGTAGCTCCATAAAGAGTGCAAGCCTTTTTCAGGTCTTTGAGGATTTCTATGGCAAAAGGAGCATATCTTCGACTTTAATAAAATACAATTTGCAAGCATTCACAATGGAAAGACTAGGGATGTTGAAACTCTGAAGTTCAAACACAAGTTTAGAGATTGCTTATTCATTTTTTTTGTTGATGAATCTCAAATGACTAACCAAAGAAACTGTTCACATCCAAATATGGAGATGATACATATTTTCTTTCTAAAAATTAAAGGTTTATCAAGGGACTGTTTTAAAAAAAAAAAAAAATGCCTAGGAATTATTTTGGATTTTCCTAGGAGGAAAAATGGAAAGAGGAACCAGAGGAATTATAAAACTGATGTGGGGGGGGGGGGGAAATCAGTACTTCTCATATAATCCGGGTGTACAAGTTAGGTATCTATATAAACAAAGAGGGGGTTGACAGCATTAAGCCCTTGAACCCCATTTTCACATGAAATGGGGGAAGGAGGGAAGAACTCTCACAAATACACAACTGCTTACAGAAATATTTCAATGGGGAAAAGAAAAAGGAGATTTAAAGGGAGGGCATATTTTAAAAGAAGGAAAAGTCCCAAGCAAAATAAGCTCTGAATGTATATACATATTTAAGTTTTTGAGGTAGCAAAGAATGAGAATAGAACAATACTATCAGTTGAAAAATAATTGAACAAATTATATTATAAATGTAATGGAATAATTTACTGTAAGGGTGAAGAGGATGGTTGAAGGTTAGGGATGTATAGGATCATGACGACATTATGTAATAACTATATAAAGTAAATCCAAAGTACAATACTATTGGGGGGGTTTGATCCCAAATATATTGGAGTCTTGGGCCAGTGAGCTGTCTCACTAGAACTTTTGTAGGCTTAGATCATCTCCCAATCAAGGGGCAAAGTTTATTATAACTGCAATATCAATTAAAGTAGGCTAAATGTCAAAAGAGGAAAACAGCTATTAGCTAGGGAAAGACAAAGTTCCCTAGCAGAATCCCTCCCTTATAAGGGGAAAAATGCCATAATGGGAGCTAACTCTAATGAACTAGAAGTGCTAGAGGCAGAGCTACTTGCAACTCCATTAGATGGACTAAATTCTTAAAGAAGATAGAAGGGATTACAGCATTGACTGGCAGGCTAAGTTTCCAAAAAGGAGTTTGTTAGCCATAATATTTAGCAAGCTGGCTAACCGTAAAAGGACTTCTCAGAAGTAGGATACAAAGTAATTTTATGGGAGAAAAATAATTTTGTATTTGACATAACTTGACCTGAGTGTATACACTAACTGTGGGGTCATTTTATGGAACTAGAAATCTTTTGGGAATTTCCACATCAACCCAGAAATTGAATAGATGCCTTTGTAATTGTCTTTATTGTGGGCAAAGGTCAGAGGTCTGCCTGACTTATTGGTTCAGGCTCCTCCATTCCCTCTGTTAAAGGGCTTTTTTTGCAGGGTTGAGATGCCTCCCTTCTGTGGTAGCAGAAACTTGACCAATCAAGCAAGGCATTTAGGAGAGAAAGCTCTGGAGTTCAGAATAAGTGATATCATTCCCTAGGATTTAGTGATCCCAAGTGAGTGAGGACCTGTGTTACTGCTTATGTCCAGGATTCAGAGCAGAACTAGAGCTCCCTGGGTGTCATGGGCTCTGTTGGTAAGAGTTTGATATTCTAGGGACCCTAAAACATGCTAGTAAAACAGATAGTTCTTGATTAGTGTGCTCCTTTCTCTCGTGGGTAGTTTTCCTTCTAGGGATGACAGTGGTAGGGTTGTGAGAAGGGGGATAGAAGTAATGCTAGGGAGCACTGGCTCCTCTCTTAACATGAGCTTGCTTTGTGAGGCAGAGTGGGTGCAAATGTTCTACCTTTGCATTTGCTATTGCCAGTCTCTCCTAATTCCCAGGGCTTCAGAGAAATCTCTAATAAGTGTCTATATCAAGCTTAGCTCTTAGGTTATTGGAGGCCTCTGGCTGCTGTCAGACACGCAGTTGGAACACAACAGAGCACTTGAGAGCAGTTGTATGCAAGTCAGGAACTTTATTCACGGGGTTTATATCTACCCTTTGACTGTGCACTCTTAGTTCCTACTCCTAGTAGAGTTCCAGGTGAGAAGGAAAAAGGTTGAGCTCCTCCTCCACAGAGCTTATTTAGGGTCTGAGGTCATGCACACAGCTAATCTGAGACAGATCCTTCTCATTAAGGATGCACTCTCTATGTGGTCAGAGTTCCCGCCCACAAATGTGGTCCCTTTTTTTCTCACAGCAAATCATGTCTGGGGATCTCAGGGCTCCAAAGCCTCTGTTTAACATCCTGTTTGCACTGGCTTGACCTTTCCTTGACTTTACACTTGCCCCTCTTTCAAAGCAGGGACTGCTCATAGCATCAAGCTAACTTTAGCATCAGCAATAGTTTGACCAATGAGATCAGAGTATCATGCTTGAGGGAGGGGAGGATGTAATGGAACAGCAAACAAAGCTATGACAGTGAAAACTAGCAGTGATGTTCAACCCATTCAATAAAGTCATGCTCAAGGAGATAAGATACTAAAGAGGCAGGATGTCAATGCAGGAGGATGTCACGAGTCTATAGTTTCAATTGTATACATCTTTTGAAAGAAACACAGGAAAAAGGTGTACACAAGCAAAGTCATGTCCCGTAGCACTGCCTCAGTAATGTTGGCAAGTGTGGGTGTGTTGGTTTTTCACCCACTAATTTAGAGACATTGCCTACAAGTGGAAAACAGGGCAAAGCATCTCCCCAGAGGGTAACAGTGAGTAACTATGGGAGAAGAGCACAAGCCCATTGCCCATTTATCAGTCTGTGTTTTATGTCACCTAAAACATGCCATTTCAGCTGCTATACTGGAGCACTGCTGTCTCTGCTGTCACGGTCAGGAGGGATGTGGCTGCCATCAGCATCTGAAGGGCTGCTGACATCTGGCTGATCCCTCTGGGCCATCGTCTGATCCTTTTCCTGGTCTCCCAGATCAGATGTTTCTGGTTGGGATCCACTCCTCTGCTGTTGAGTCTGCATATGGAATAAAAACATACCCAAGACCCAAACCTTGGCCCAACCTGAGCCTTTCCAAATGCCATCTAAGCCCTTCCACATTACTTTGGAGAGAGGGCTCTTGTCCTTGTTGGCCAGTCTTAGTTAGCTGCACTTTCTACATGGGCCAGAAGAACATTGCTGGGGTGAGATTCAGAGTATGAAAATTGTAAACAATTATGAGTGATGGTGATAGTGATATATATCCAAGCGGACCTGTGTGAGTAGTGTGAAGGGTCTTGTGGATCCCAAAATCCCTTTTACTTGCTTAGACAGGAGCATCCTGAGAATACAATTAGCCTGTTCAACAATAACTTGGCCTATAGGGTTATATGGGTTGCCAGTGGATTGGGCAATGCCGAATTCTGTGCAGAAGGACCTAAAAGCAGAAGATGTATAAGCTGGTTCATTATCTTAAGTGCATGTGGGACTCTTGCAATGGAGAAGCAATGATAAAGATGGCTGATCACATGCCTGACTGCTTCTCCCGATTGGAGAGAAGCCATGAGGAATTGAGAATGTGTATCCAGTTACACGAATGCACTGCCTTTTAACATGAGTCGCATCCATTTTCCAGAGGGTATTGGGTGATTTACCATGAGGGTTTGTTGCAGTATCTCGTGGAGCAGGACAAAAAGGAGCACAAGTAGTACAGCGGCGAACAATAGCTGCAGCTTCTGCTTTAGAGATGCCATACAACCTCCACAATGAGCAGGAAGATAAGTTGAAACAAAGCATGTGCTTTTTTTGGGCAGGGGAATCGGCAGAGACCACACAAAGGATAAAGGAGGGCAATCGGCTACCCTATTGCCCTCCAATATGGGGCCAGTGCCATCACTGAGACCTAACATGCATGATGAAAAGGGGTGCGGCTCTGTTCAATGCATCCTGAGCCTGATGAAGATGATCAGTGATGGTGGAGTGCCTGTCATCTATATAAGCATGTGGTAGCTGTTGGATGGCTTGACAGGTATGTAATAATAGACTCTCTTTATACCGTTGCATGACACATAGGATGGCATATCTCATTTTTCTGTGTAGAATCAAAGGGGCATCCCTTGAGTGTCCCCCCCCTGTATATTGCAAACCTATGATTTTTAGTAGCATCAGTAAAATATATTAGGGCCTTGCACTGGCTCTGAGGAAAGAGATCCAGTGGCAATACTTATTCTTAGTCTTTTATACAACTGCCTAAGTGGCTCAGAAGTATACAAAGTGCTAAGGGACAAAGCTGTTGCAGAACTGCCCACATTAAGTTATCCTGGGCAATAGCAAGCACTTGCTGTGCTGATATCCCAAGAGCCAATTGAGGAGACTGTCCTGAGAATAAGTACAGCCCATTGGCAACATTGCCACAAAAAAAGTCCCTCGGTTTTGTTGGTCAGAATGCATGAAGGTCTAGTAGGCTACAGCCATTCATGGGGTGCTCGCCTTGATACAGTTCGGCAAAAAAGGGCTTATCAACAAATGCTGACAGCATCAAGGGCTGTGAAGGATCAGTACTAGAGGTGGGACAATGAGGAAAAATGTGCCCAAGATAGAGAAATGGAGGCTTAGTCTGCATTTTATGATATCCAAAAGATGTGTTGTGTTGCACAATGTTTTGCAACTGTGATTCTTCCTTAGTGGCCACCAGTATAATCATCCATGTAATGGAGGATATAGACATGTGGGTATAAACTGACTGGAGCAAGAACCTTGTCTACATACCCCTGACAAAGGGTGGGACTGTCAGCCCTCCCTTGTGGTAATACTTTCCATTGCCACTTAATGACAAGAGCTTGTAAATTAACAGCTGGAACAGAGAAGGCAAACTTCTTTCTTGGCTTTTCCTTGACCCTTACAATGAGGTGACTCCTCAGCCTGGAGGAGTTCAGGAGTTTTGGATATGCTCTCTTGCAGGGCTAATAAAATACAACCCTGCCACTGGGGTCATGATCCAGCTAATGGTGCAGCCATGGCTGGAGCTTCAAGGAGTTGACTAAATTTGAGTAGCATACTCATCAGTTACTTAAATTAAATTAAATGTTTTAGAGAAGTGTTTTATTGAGCTCCTTATCTGAGCAGCTCAGTGGGGGCAAGGCATATATGCCTGACTAGAGTGAAGGGATTGGGAGTAGGATAATCATCTAGAAATCGTAGTGCTATAGTAGCAAGAAAGGAAAGGCTTAATTCATAGTGACTAAACCTTCAGCCCATGTCAAGTTTCTTGAGTACAGTTGTCTATATTTGCTGTTGACTGCTTCATATTCCAGAGGTCAGGAATTGTAGGTTCTGCAATTTAGGGAAGTGATACTGTCCTTTTAAGACGTGACAGGTGGATGGAGGACTCCCTTCCCCAGAGTTTGGCTGCAGTGGGGGTGTGTAGCAGAACTTCAAAGGGACTTATATACCATGGCTCCATGGAGTGCTTTCGAAGATGGAGTTTCTAGTAGACCCAGTTGGATTATGGGCTGTGAGCCTCTTTGAGTCCAAAAAATAAAAAGGGACCGAGACAAGGTGGTAAATCTGATTTTTTTTTTTTTTTGAGTCAACCCAGTTCAGTAGTATAGGAGGGTGTAATGTTTTTTTCTAAATTATATTGTTCTCTGGGAGCAGGTTTCTTGGGGGGCTTCTGGGAGCAGCCTTCGTTTCAGTTCAGTGTAATAATCACCTTAAATGCAGCCAGCTGTTAAAGTCCATATCCTTTATTTTCTCTATCCTTCGCTTGGAGCTCAGCTAGCTTTTTGGAGGCCTTCCGGATCTTGGTTTCTCCACAGTACAGCCTGCCATCTCTTCTGTCTTCCTCAGTTCTGCCCAACTGAATACTGGCTTCTCAATCTCCCAGAGTGCTCTTTGGCTCTGAGAGCTTCTTGCTTATATGCTACACACAGAGTATACTCCAATCATTACATCACTAGGAAACCATTATTTGTTGTAGGATTAAATCAATGCTAAATTAGATCTAACCATTGTCTCCTCAATTCCACTGACTTAGCATCTTGTAAGAATTTTAACAGGAAGGAGCCTTTAGGGCATTGGATATTCTGTTACTATCTCATAAGGGCTGAATTTATGGGAAGCAAAATGATCTGGATCTAAGGTTAGAAGAGCTAAGGGAAGGGTTTTGAGCTAGGGCATACCTAGCTCTTCAGAACTTACCAAGGGAGGTTTTTAAACATCCCATTAACTCTTTCCACCATCCCTCATGATTGGGGGGTAATAGGCATGAGGGAGGCTGAGTAATTGGCCAGGATAAAAACAGAAGTACCCATTTTACAGAGCTTCATAAGCTAAGCTTATCACTATGTATTTCTTTAGGAACCCACATAATGGAAACTTTTTTCTGAGAAGATTTTTGCTGCCCAAGTGATTGTGGCAATATGACAAACACTTCTACCCACCTGGAAAACATAGGGACTATACTCAAAACACATTTGGAACCATGGGCAGGTGACAACTGAGTAAAGTTGATTTGCTAGCTTTTGAAAGATATATCTGGAAGAAGAAATGATTCAGAGCTGGCTTCAGAAGCTTGGATCCTTTAAGATAGTTAGGACATATCTCGTAGGCCATGACAGCCCTGTGAAAATTCCTCCAGCAATATTTATGGGCTAGTTTTATCAACTTGTCTCCCCAGTGGCTAAATAAATGAAGGTGTTCAATCATAAGAAGGGATTGGTTCTTTTAAAATACACATTTCTTTAGGAATCTTGTTGGGATATCATGGAATATTATTGTTCTGTAAGAAATGACCAACAAAATGATTTCAGAAAGGCCTGGAGAGACTTACACGAACTGATGCTAAGTGAAATGAGCAGGACCAGGAGATCATTATATACTTCAACAACAATACTATATGATGACCAGTTCTGATGGACCTGGCCATCCTCAGCTAGATCAACCAAAGCATTTCCAATGGAGCAGTAATGAACTGAACCAGCTACACCCAGAGAAAGAACTCTGGGTGATGACTAAAAACCATTACATTGAATTCCCGATCCCTATATTTACGCCCACCTGCATTTTTGATTTCCTTCACAAGCTAATTGTACAATATTTCAGAGTCTGATTCTTTTTGTACAGCAAAATAACGGTTTGGTCATGTATACTTATTGTGTATCTAATTTATATTTTAATATATTTAACATCTACTGGTCATCCTGCCATCTAGGGGAGGGGGGAAGGGGGTAAGAGGTGAAAAATTGGAACAAGAGGTTTGGCAATTGTTAATGCTGTAAAGTTACCCATATATATATATATATATATATATGGGTAGCCTTTTATTTACAGGAGAGATATATATATATATATATCTCTCCTGTAAATAAAAGGCTATTAAATTAAAAAAAAATCTTGTTGGGAGACAAATTGGAGCAAAAGGGGGGAACAAAGCATGGGAGAAAAAACCCCAGAAAAGTGAACATGTGTTGATTTACATTCAATTTCCATAGTTTCCCCACCCCCACCCCTGATGCAGATGGCATTTTCTGCCAAGTCTATTGGGATTGCTTTGCAATATAATCAGAGAAGAACAGTTTTTATAGCTGATCATAGCATATTCTTGCTGTAGTGTACAACATATTACTGGTTCTGCTTGTTTTGCTCAGCATCAGTTCATCTTTCCAGCCTTTATAAAATCGGCTTGTTCATCATTTTTTAATAGAACAATAGCATTCCATTATCTTCATATACCACAACCTGTTCAGCCATTCCCCAATGGATGGGCATTTACTCATTTTCCAATTCTTTGGTACCACAAAGAGTTAGCTAGAAATATCTTTGCACAAGTGGTTCTTCCCCCTCCTTTATGATTTCCTTGGGATACAGATCCAATAGTGGCACTGCTGGATGTACAGTTTGATATGCCTTTGGGCATAGCTCCAGATTGCTCTCCAGTTGGATCAGTTCGCAACTCCACCAACATTGCATTAGTGGTCCAGTTTTCCCGCATCCCCTCCAACATTTATCATCTTCTCCTGTCATCTTGGCCAATCTGAGAGGTGTTAAATAGCACCTCAAAGTTTTTGCATTTCCCTAATTAATAGGAATTTAGAATGCTTTTTCATATGATCCTAGATGGCTTTAATTTGAGACATCTGAAAATTCTGTTTATCTGAGGGATAAGTTCTTAGAGAATACTAAAGTCCATTTGGTCAACCTTTAGTCCTGTAGTCTCAAATTTACATCTTTCCTTTTGAAGCTTTTCTTGCTTTGTGATAAACATTCTCTTGTGGGTTGTAGCCATCTCTTCTTTAGTTGGGCTTAAGAGGCTTAGGCCAGGATATCTGGGTAAAATGGATATGCTTAAGGCCATACCTTTTGGGATAAAGTGAAAATCTTGTAGGCTCTTCTGCTATAGGAGCTATGCCCTAATTTGGGGAATTAGTTACTTTTAGCTTCCAAGTCAGCCAAATAATTTCTGTAAGCATGAATGCTGTCTTCTCAACTGTGTCCTGGAATTTTAATAACTGCTACTACCTGGGAAAACAGTAAACAGTCTAGTAAACGGAGATTTATTTCTGATTAATTGGTTGTCCTGAAGAGGTAAAACCATCTAAAAGTTATATGCTATCCCAAATACCAACTATCAGTGTAGATATTAATCCTTTTCCTTTTTCCCCAATTCACAAGCTCAGGCTACTGCCTCCCTTGGCTTGTGCTGAAAGGGTATTGGGCAACGATGAAACATCATCCACTTCTATGGTGGTGATTAAAACCAAAACCAGCAACCAAATCTCCTTCCTCATTTGAGGTAGTACCAGTCAGTCTACTCTATCCCTTCAGGTCCTCCGGGTTAGAAGGTAAGAAATCCAGATGAATTCCACTCATGGTCTAAAATCTCATCTTCACTTTCTACCTGATATAGAAAGGTGATATATATCTGATATATACAGGATTGTATGTTTATGCATTTGATCAGATTAGGCTTGGATAACCAATTCACTTCCAGGTTGGTTAGCCTGCTAGAAATCAAATGCAGAGTGTGGTATGAATTTAGGAGTGTCTCAACAGCAGGAGAAATGTGTTCCATTATGGGAGAATCAAGACAAATGTCTCTGCTACTGAGGACAAGGACTGATGTGGCCACTACTGCCCAAAGGCAGTTTGAAAAGCCTTTAGCAACATCATGAAATGTTTTACTGTAGTATCTCATTGGGTGAAAGTTTTTCACTGTGTTTGTGTTAGTACAACCACTGTATTCCCTCCTGTCTCAGACCAATTAAATGGGAGAGAATAGTTAGAGAGGCTCAAAGTTGGTAGGTGTTTGAGGGCAGACTTTAAAGAATCAAAGGAGTTTTGAGCTTCTGGAAAAGAAGTCAAAGGCTCAGGTACAGGGGGTGAAGCCAAGATGGCAGAGAGTAGTCAGGACTTTGCCTGAGCTCTTCCTGGCTTCTCTCAGAACCAACACCATAGCAAGCCTCTGAATAAGTTTGTGACAATCCACAAGTATTTGGAACAAATTTCTAGCAAAAGATATCCTGAAAGGATTTCAGAAAAGGTCTGTCTCAATGGGGATGGGGGACCCAACCCAGCACAGGCACAAGGCAGAGAAGACCAGGTTGGAGAGGCTCTTCGCAGGGATTCTAGTAGGATGCTTAGAGTAATCAATACGGCTGTATTTTGGCTATCTTGGCAATAAATCGGACTGAGACCTCCAACACAACTACAGAAGGCAAATAGTGAGCCCCTGCACCCCAGCATAATTTGGTCACACCCACCCAAAATAGGAAGAAAGCCAGCAGAACCAGCCCCAGGACAGTATAAAACCCCTGTCTTCCTGTAGAAGAAGTTTGGGACTGTATCCCCTTTGCCCTAAGAGCATATCTGAACCTTTAAAAATGAGCAAAAAGCAAAAAGAGCTCTGGCCCTGGATGCCTATTAAGGAGACGAGAAAAAATGGACCTCGAACCCAGAGGATGTTAAAGGCAAATCTCCAGATAAAATCTCCAAAGGGTTATTTGAGTTGATCTCCAACTAGAAAAGGTTCTTTTGGAAGAATTCAAAAAAGATCTTGAGAAAAGGTAAATGGGGAAAAGGAAATGAGAGCTTTTGGAAGAGGAAACACAGAAATTGAAGAAAAAAAACTCTTTAAATACAATTGATGAAATGGAAAAAACAATGGACAAAACAGTTCATTTTAAAAGTTCAAAAAATTCAAATCCAAAAAAAGGAGGTAAAGCTAACTGAAGAAAATAATTCACTAAAACTCAGAATTGGACAAAAGTGAATGATTCAATGAGACATCAAGACTCGAATAAAACAAAATAAATAAATAAATAAATAAAAAACATAAAATACTTCATCTGAAAGGCTGAGTCTTTTTAGGAGTTCATAAAAAAGACTAGGCAATCCCTAAAAATCCAGACACTAAAATAGCCTGCCCCAGACCAAGAAGTGCATACTCACATTTGGCGAGTACAGGAAACTGAGTGAGATTTTTAAAGTAGGATAAGTTTGGGCAAAGGCTAGAGGCGCAGAGGTGATGCCCTAGAAACAGAGGAGAGAGCAAAATGGAATTTGTCCCTAGATACTTTATGGCCTCTTGCTGCTAAGCCATTACAGAGCAATGTGGAGTCCTTAACAAAAAAATGTCTTGAAAGGGGAACAAAGGAGAATGGGGATTACTTTCAGATACGGAGGGTGTTGGGGATAAGACACAGGAATGGTCCCTCCTGTAATTTTTGAAGCAGATCCTATCCTTTTAGCCTGTATGTACCATTTCCTCCCAACCCTAAGAGCTCCTGTTTCAATTAGTTCTCTAATGCTAGCGACATAAGTCTAATGGAGGACTGAGAATTTTTTGGTCCACTACCTCCTAGCCACTACATGGAACTAAGGATCTTGGTAGTAAGTACAAGAAATTCAAAATAACATACTAGATGTTTGCTTTTCCT
Source organism: Sarcophilus harrisii (assembly GCF_902635505.1). Taxonomy (NCBI): domain Eukaryota; kingdom Metazoa; phylum Chordata; class Mammalia; order Dasyuromorphia; family Dasyuridae; genus Sarcophilus; species Sarcophilus harrisii. The sequence goes on from NC_045426.1 coordinate 430,513,837, forward strand.
ATGTTGCACATATCATTTTACTCTGAAATTAAACTTCTGTTTCATGAATTTCCTGTCTCTAGCCTGTTCAGCTCTATCCACTCATAGGATAGTCTGGTTCCAGTCTAGTTAACAAAGATGAGGCTAGAACTCAAGCATAACTTTTGTTGAAAATCTGGACATTTGCTCTAATTTAACCAGAAGTGAAACTTGCTAGCTTAGAAATATCAATAATGTGAAATCTTAGTGAGAAATGAACCTTCAAGGGAAAGTCTATAGTTTATAGTTAACCAAGGATATCGCTCATTTCCTTCATTTAATTATAGTAGCTATCAATTACAATGTAATGATAATCTAGATAGAGAGAATTTTTTTTTAATAGCCTTTTATTTACAGGATATATGCATGGGTAACTTTACAGCATTAACAATTGCCAAACCTCTTGTTCCAGTTTTTCACCTCTTACCCCCCCCACCCCCTCCCCTAGATGGCAGGATGACCAGTAGATGTTAAATATATTAAAATATAAATTAGATACACAATAAGTATACATGACCAAAACGTTATTTTGCTGTACAAAAAGAATCACTCTGAAATATTGTACAATTAGCTTGTGAAGGAAATCAAAAATGCAGGTGTGCATAAATATAGGGATTGGGAATTCAATGTAATGGTTTTTAGTCTAGATAGAGAAATCTTAAAATTTCTCACTGATTTTTTTTTTTTTTTGAAAGCTTTTTTGAGGGGAAAAAAAAGACCAACAAATGGCAAGAAATTTGAGGGATAAGAAAATAAGACATCAATAATTCACACCTTACAAAAGTTATAGTATCTTTAAATCATGTTTTTCGGTGTCAAAAAGGAAGTTAAGATCATTAAACTTCCAGCTTATAAATTCACATAAAGGAAATATAAAAATGCTTTATGCTTCTGATAAGGTTCTAAGTTGCTGTAGAAAAGCATTATAGCAGATTCTTAATTTGAGAAAGATTGAATAATTTACATAATTGCACAGCTTCTTAGATATTCTTATGTTTCCCTGATGGTCATTCTTCTCAACTGCTTCAGTAACTAGTGTAAATTAAAAGGGTTTGAGAGACATTAATTCCTGGGTAGCTTAATAATTTTATTAAGACTAGCACACTTTTTTTTTTTTTTTTTAAAGGAGCATCACTTGTCCACCTCTTTTTAAACCAAACACAATCGTGGTGGGCTTGGGGCTTATATGCTCTTTTGAAAGACTGGTGATCGATTTTAGTTGACAATGAGTGACATGTCATCCTTGGACAGAGGTGGACTATTTCTTGTACCCTGACCACTCCCAATCTTGGGCAATCTATTCAAAGGATTTATGTTCTATCCTAACCTAACAAATAATGGCTATTCCACTTGGATAGAATTTTGAACAAGAAAGTTAATCCAGTCTTATTACCAACTATGTCCTTCAAGAGACTGAACTTTATAAAATCATGACTTCAAAAAGGAGGAAACTCTGGATCTTCAAAACACTGCTATTAATAATTTTTCAGTTTCTTTTCTACTTCCTCCTCCTCAGGTAGAGTTGTTGCTCAAAGAAGTCTCCAAAACTTTTCTGAGAATTTCTTTTTAAATAACTATTTACATCTTCACTTAGTATCCTAAAGATTGTCATTCTTCCAGATAAGGTCAGTGGGCAGATATGCAGCGACTCTAGCATTTGTACCCCAAATTTTCTAGACTGCCTTGAGATATATTTGTCACTGACAGATGCATCACTTATTTTTCTGATTATCTCCCAGCATCCCATTGGTTGATTCTGTTCCTTTGGCAGATAAATTTTCCACTAATATTTCTCTTCAAATTAAATTTTTTCTAGTGGCTGAGGCTTGAATGGAAGATGATGCTATTTACTTACCTCCTATTTTTTCCCACATTAACTCTTCCTCTCCTTTTGTTATTACTCTTATGCAAATCACAGAAGTCTTTCTAATCTTATTCCAGGTCATGAATATGATGTCTCAAATATTGAATCGGGACCTAGATTCAAATTCTTTCTTTGTTGCTTACTAGCTATGTTATTCTGGACAAGTTACAACCTTCCTGGACCTTCATTTTAGTCCTGTGTAGAACTAAGCAGTTAAAATACATGATCTCTGAGGTCCCTTCCAGATTTAGATATATAATTTGGAAAAAAAATTATTTTTATATATATAGTTGCTTTATAAGGGGAGCTGGAATGAAGTAGGGGGGAACCAAACAAGCAGTGAAAAGGGTAAATAGAACCAAAAAGGCTTAATCCAGGGAACCACAAGTTTTATTAAAGGAAGCATAAATCTTCCACTGATTCAAAAGAATAGGATGGCTAATTGGTATCTGGGCCAAACTTCTGAACCTGACTTAACTGTGGTCCAGTGTGACCAAGTGGGATGCTCCTTCTAGTTTGACTGTTATGGAAGTAGAAAGTAACTTTAAAAGGCCCTTTCTCTTTGGGGCATAAATGGGAGTACCCTTGGTCCCTTTGTCAATCTTATGAAGTCACAAGGTTGATATGGTTAGGTGACTTACTAGGCCCAGGTGAGGTTGAATTAACATGCTCTTGGAGGGTAATTCTCATTTGGGTTGGGCAGCATAGCAAGAGATGAGAGTGCTATTAGCTCCCCCAGGAGTTCAAAAAGGCTGATTTTAGCATCTTTTCAGTAAGCTACTCTGGTGTGAAGAAAGCAAATGGGCAGGAGTTTGAACCCAATCTTGTTTAGATTCTTGACTCATTTTGGTTACTTCTATGGTTTGGTTGGCCTTCTTAATCTTTTCCTGGTACCTGGGGTACTTAATGCCTTGTTACTCACCTTGAGTGAGTTGGGAGGTAAAAGATGGGCCATTATCACTTTGCAGGGATCATGGAAGGCTGAATCTTTGGGAATGATGTCTCAGACCAACTTCCTTTGCATTTTCTGAACAGCATGGAAAGGCCTCGATCCAATTTTCTAAAAATCTCAATTAGAACTGGGAGGGATCAAAAATGATTAACTGGAAACATTATGGATGAAATCTAAGGAAATAACTGCCCCCTTGGGATGGGTTAAAAGGGAGAACGATAAAGAGTACCCTCAGATATAGCACATTGCACAGGTCCAGCAGACATGTTTCAAGATTTTAGAAAAGATACCCATCAAAGAAGAGTTTAATAAAGTTGGATAGATTTTTACCACCAAATTGAGTGGCGTCATGGAGTGGAGAAGCTTTCACTGCAGATGCTGGGAATGAACAGCTGGTCAGTGGGGGGCCCACAAGTCAACCAATACCATAGGAATAAAATCCCTTGGTCAAGGCCATACCAAGTTCCTCTTGAGTATACTAAAGGAAAGCAGCTCATTTTGGAGGGGCAGGAAAGGGAAGGGATTTTGAAGAGTAAGGAAATTGGAAGACAGTCCTAAGGATGCTCAAGTCAGCTACATCAGCCAGTTGCAATGGGATACTGCAAAATTCAGTCTGTCCCTTATAATACGTAACAGAAACCTCAGAAAGGAGCTCTGAACAGTGGTGAGGAGGCTCATCTTTAATAGGAGACCCCCTGGAGGTGAGGAGGTCTTTCCAAATAGCCCCATGAGCATTGAGAATGTAGAATTTAGAATCACTATAGAGACTGAGGCATTTAGACTTTGCCCATGTAAGGGCTCTTGTAAATGCAGCAAGTTCAGCCTTCTGGACAGAAGCAGAGGGACAACTGAGAGCACCCAACTCGATGGTATCATTGAGGAAAACAATAACCAGAAGAGTTCTGTTGAGCACACTACTAGAGCTGCCAGTAAGCCAGAAACCACTGGCATTGTGAAGAAAAAAAATAGCTTAGATGATCATGCTGACCTCCAGACTTCCTCACAGGAATGAGCAAAAGGTGAGTCTTGTGAGAATGAAAGTTAGTATGGCAGGATTAAGGATAGAACGGGTATTTGGGTTAAGGTCAGGGGAATCAAGGAGGAAAGGCCTAGTACTGGGTTAGGTGCTTGCTGTAGAGCCACCGAGATCCTTTCATCTCTAGGGTGCCCTGGACATGATGTGGGCAGTAAGGAGTTGTCAAAGGGTTTCATCTGTTAAGAGATACTTGTAGCTTTTAGGGCTTTAGAGAAATAACCTACAAAATAAGGGTCAGGGACAAAAATGGGTATAGCCATCCTTCCATCTGCATAAATATGGAAAGACTTGGCAAGACTGGGGAGTGCTAAAGCTGGTCCTAAAGGCAGCACTTAAACTTCCAGAAAGATGTTTCTTGAGAAACTCCCCATTCATTAGGGGGGCCATCTAGCTCATGGGTGATTTCAGAGGAGGGAGTAAGAGAGCTAATAGAAGGTATCCAGACCTGGCAAAATTCATGAATGCCAAGCAAAGTCCTAAATTGTCTTGGTGACTGACTGGGTAGTGAGAGGATGGCCCCAATTCTGGAAGGGGCAAGGACCTCAGCCTTGGGATAAGGATATGGCTGAAGTAAGTTAGTTAGACCTGGCCTCTGAATTTTAGAAAGAGAAACTTTAGCTCAGATCTCACTGCTAAGAAAGCTACCTCTAGCAATAGACTTACTCATCCATGTCTCCTCAAAATTTCACCATGTGGCCATTGGCCCAAAGTGTTGGAAGCCTGCTCCTCCCCTTTTTCCCCCTCTCATCAGGTACCTGTTGTAGGGTATTCTGGTTTTAAATTATATATGATCAGTCTTAGCTTTCACTAAAAGACCAGCCAACTTCTTTCTATTATGTAATTCTTTGATATTCATTGCTCCTGTTCTTCAGAGTTCCTCATTGGTCAAATGCTGTAGCCTGCTTATTCCCATCCTACTCTATTTATAATCCTTTGTGATGCTGCTTTTTTTTTTTTTTTTTTTTTTTTTTTTTTTTTTTTTTTTTTTTTTTTTTGAGAACATGTTTGTGTTCTAGATGCTACATTAGGAGCTTGCTTTTTGAGCTACAAAAAAGTAAAAATCTTTTCATTACAAACTGACAAATAGAAAAGGTAAAACCTTTTCCACACTACATGTATGACATAATTGGGACTAGATCAAGGTTTAATAAAACATTAAAAATAATGGCAATTTCTAGTCATCTACAAGCTACTTTTTTTAAAAAAAAATTCTTTTCTTTTTTACTTACTTATTTTAATAACTATAACTTCTTATTGACAGAACTCATGCCTGGGTAATTTTTTACAACATTATCCCTTGCCCTCATTTCTGTTCTGACTTTCCCCCTCTACCCCCTCCCCCAGACGGCAAGCAGTCCTATACATGTTAAATATGTCAGTCATATCCTAGATACAATGTGAGCAGAATCAAACAGTTCTCTTGTCACACAGGAAGAATTGGATTCAGAAGGTAAAAATAACCTGGGAAGAAAAACAAAATGCAAACAGTTTGCATTCATTTCCCAGTGTTCGTTCTTTGGGTATAGCTGCTTCTGTCCATCCTTGATCAATTGGAATTGAATTGGATCTTCTTCTTTGTTGAAGAAATTCACTTCCATCAGAATACATCCTCATACAGTATCGTTGAAATATATAATGATCTCCTGGTTCTGCTCATTTCACTTAGCATCAGTTCATATCTACAAGCTACTTTAATAATGTTATTATGAATTAGGCTAAACTGCAGTAATATTTGATACACTCCAGGACTAGTATCCTCAGTACATCAGAAAATATACTTTAATATCCCAAAGAAGCAAGGCTTTGTAGTGGCGGTTTTAACATAACTAACTTGCAGCTACAAACTTCTAAACATGAAAAGCAATCTTTTTGGACAGTCTCCCAGGCCTCAAAGAATAAAAGCAGAGAGCAGAATTGGTATAACATATGCACAAGTCTATTGTAAAGGCTCTTGCTTTGCACTGCGCAAAAACAGCTCTATTTATGTTGCATATTTATCCTATCTCCTGTGGTAGAATAGAGTGGTTATGATTTCAACCAGAATCGGCAGAATTGCAATCTGTCGAAAGGAAACATAGAAAAACCTTTGAAATAGTTGGAGAAGGGCTCTCCTTGTCTTTAAGGATGTTCAGATGACACTCTGCAACAATAAATTCTGATGTGTAAGGTCAGTTTTTGGGTGGCTTAAAAGGATAATCTGATGAAAATGTGCTATCTAGGAAAAAATACTCCATCTTCATATACAGAACCTAGTGGTACAAGTAATGGTAGTTGATCTCCATTCATAAATGTTATCTCCTTTAGGTACAGCACTGCAGTTTGGAGGTAGATCAAGGGTTAATTCAGCTAGCTCTTTCTGAATTCTTTCAGTACTAATGGATAATTTAGCAACTTTACTAGAGAGTTTGGTAGTGGTGTTCTGGGTGGTAGACTTTCTTTCTTGTTCCTCAGCTTCTGGTGCTTGCTAGGTCCTTTCTGATCTGTAATACCAAAGATCGTTTGATCTTTGCCTACATTTTATAGTGAGATTGCAGACTCTTGGTTTAAAAAAAAAAAAAAAAATTGCCAAGAGACCTGTTGCCCTTCTCAAAGGAAAGGGATTTCTTCCTGTAAAAACAGAAGGACCCAAACCAACATCAGATAACTGGTCAAAGGAGGTTGCTCGTGAAGGATATTTATAGAAAAGTGATTATCGGGGGTGGGGGAAGAAGGGTTACTCTTCAACCATTGGTTTGGGGACTCATCAAATCTGGAAAAATAACAACTTTTCTGGGGGACCCAGACCCCCAGAATTTGAAACATTTAGCCTGACTCAAGCTTTTCCCCTAGCTGAGTGGACAGCTACGTCCTGTTTACCACATCCCAAGCCCCTTGCACTTGGATTGTTGGGCAACAGCATCCTATCTTTCTATTTCCTGTGGCCAAATGCCTATGCAGGAACTACCAAAAGGCCCTGTTGGGACCAACTTGGCATCTTTGTCAAGTTATTTTTCTGAAAACTGGCTGAGGTATGTGCCAATAGCTCAGGCTAGAACCCTCCAGTTATTAGCTTATTTTCTCCCCTTTCCCCTTCCCTCCCATTTACCTTCACAAGGTTGGGGGGAACAGAATGGGGAGGACGGAAGTGCATGTGTCTGTCTACCTTGGACAGGATCTTACTGGCTTGAAAGGAATGCATTGGGCTGGCCAGCCCCTGGAAGGGCTAAGATGCTCAGCTTTGTTTCTTTAAAGCCAGTGGTTTTCAGGTCTCGCTGCTATACAGCAACAAAAGTAACATGTTTGTTTTAAGAGATGGGTTTTGGTATTAGAATCTTGGGACTGGTAAATATGCTTTGCAATTTCCCAAAAACAATATAGGTTGTTCTCTTCTTCTGTATCTCTGATCCTAGCTCACTATCTATATCTGCTGTTTGTCTCAAATAGACGTATTGAACAAGCTTTATAAGGTCTATATTCATATGCAAATTAAAACATAATGAATAAATATTTTTCTTTAGTTTAGTATTTCCTATGTGCAGGGACTGGCCATAATTGGGGTGATTGCATATCTTTTATGGGCTCTACGATATCTTAGAAAACAATGTAATCAATACAATATCATTCAAAAACAGGAGTTCCAAAGGCTCCAGTTTGTAGCTATTTGAAGATGATCCTGTTAAGAAATTTAAATATCTATGTAAAGAAAACCATTTAAAAAGGAGCTTCTTTCCTTGTTTATTGGTCATTGCTATAAAAAAAGAATATTAGTTACTACTATTGAAAATCTGTCTATGTGGAAAGACTAAGGTGCTTATTGTTTAATATACAGAATTCCCTCACTTTCTTTTTCTACCATAAAATTCTTTTCTTTCTTGGGTCATGTTGCCCCCATGTATTGCTGATTGAGTGATGGGGATATAGTTATTTTCTATAGAGGATATTGGGTCAAGCCTGAGGGCCATCCCCATGGCATTTCTACCTCCCAGAGCATACATCTTAAGTGTCTTCCCTTCCCCCCCTCCCCCCAACGAGAGTGCTATTTAAATACATAGTTGCATAGTGATGTTGCAATGTGGTATACTACTGGAGTTTCTGCTGATGATATTGCTTTACATATTGGGAATGTTGCAGTTGGAAAATCCCAGTATTTCTATTAAACTAGAAAGCTAATTGGAAATCATTTCTATAAATCTGTTTGCTCTTTTTCATATAAAACTTGGGATCACAAACTTTACAAGTATTTTGGGTATATGATAATTATAGAATTTCAGAAAATTACTTGGTAATAATAAAAGGACTAAGCATGAAATTAAATACATATTTACATTTAAATAAGTTGTCACATTGCTTTTTCTAGAAAAATAGATATCGGTAGAATGTGTGTATGTATTCTACCTAATGGAGTACTGACCATAAGCTTCATTAAGTTTGGGGCTGACTTTAAATTTATATTATATTATTGGCTGGGTCCTGCCCTCCCCAAATCCCATCTATCAGTGTATTACAACATTTTCTCTTGTTTTCATTTAAATTGCTTTATTTTAAAACTAGAAATATAAGCTAGGTGGGTAACCTTGGCAAAATTGTATCAATTAAAAGAAAATGTTAGATATTTAAATTACCTTAAATCATATGAAGGGAAGAAAAAAATTAGTCGAGGACATTGAATATGGAAAATGTTTTCTGCACAAGCAAAAATAAGACTACCTCTCATTGAGATGATGTAAACAAAACCATAGGCATCCAGAAGTCGAGAGGGAACATAAAGGAAAATAAATCTGGAAAGAGGAGTTGGGATCATTCGTTAGAGAAGTGGCAAAATACTGATTAAACTGGTGAGATGCTGACAAACGATGACATTTCTCAATTTTTCTTTGAGAGGAAAGCAGAGTTTTTATTCTATTGATAGTGTAGTTCTTGTTATCCCAAATTGTTTGATAGTAGTACCTCACTAAATCCTGAAAACATTAAATTTAGCGCAGTAGGAGAGAATGTAGATATTTAAAATTCCATACCAATGATGGTACTTATTTCTAGGACTAAATCTCCTAACCTCCACAATCTATGATGGCTTTATAGTAAAATGCCAATTAGCAAGTCAGATTCCCCTTTATTTAAAAAAAAAAAAGCAGAAAATATGGAATATAACTTAATCAAGTTTGCAAATTAATTGTCTAGAAGTTGCATCTAAGTGCTTACTTTAAACTCCTCTATTCTTCTGAAGCCAAAGACTCATTTGGTGAGAGGTTTAGCAAACCATTATTTTCTCACTATACAGTGGCAATTTTTGCAGACTGCTGGGAAACTATGCACAACCAGGACCAAGGGTCTGATGCTTCTGTGTCCTCATTTCCAAACTAACTTCATAGGACCCTTCAATTAGATGGCAAGGTCTTCTGTCTGAGATGGGTACTTGATTGTATTCTTCCTCTCTCAGGAAACAGTGAGAAAAGCTGATTCAGAGCTTTTTAAATAAAAAGCTTTACATAGAATGCTACTATGGCTAAATGAAGTAAATCATCCTAGTTTCACTTTCACAGGGAAAGTGTGTTAAGGGTCCAATACCAATGTTTAAAGAAGGTCATCTTCTGGCATTTAAAAAAAAAAAATTGCCTAAGAGATTAAGGATACTCTTAGAATCCAAACTGTTCTTAAGATGGAAAAAAAGACAAAGCAGAATAAACACAATTAACTTCATCTATTTTCTGTTGAGCCAATTTCAGCTTATGTATGAACACTAAATCTGTGGTCATAATCGCATTTCCCTGAACATCACAGATTTTGAAGCAGAGGTAAATATTTTCCTTGGACTTCACTTATTCTTTAATCTTAACTTCAAATTTGCTGTGCAATACCTTTTATTTTTGATTTGACAATCTACATGTTATCCTTTAAATTATAGTTTTGCCTATGTGGTGGCCTCATGCTTTTCAATACTAATAGGCTTGTCATCCAAACAACACATCTTGGGACCCAACCAGGTTATGATATTGAATCACATTAGTCACATCAAGACAGACTTCATGCATTTGGTTTGCTTTCATTAAGGATATATTGCAATAAGAAATCATGTTCCTTGAAACTGAATAGACATAAAATATTTCTGATTTCTGCTGATACATCTGTTCCTTTCACTTATATATTTTTTTTTGGGGGGGGGAGGGGGTCAGGTCTGAGGCATGGATCTTATCCATTTCCCGGGAATATGGGTCTCCCATTGGAGGTCAGATTCTTATCGCCTTTCTTATGACTTAAAATAGTGGTTGATAACTGTTGATACTTTGGGACATAATTGTCTCTGTTAGAAATCTCTTTAACAACCATTTTTATGAGTCAACCTTCTAGATTCCATACCTGATATGAGAGTCCAGCGTCTCGGATGGCCCTAAATTTGGTAAGGTTACATGTGTCTAGGAATGAATTTCTTTAAAAAAAAAAAAAAAAGTTTATATAAAAACTTGTTTGAAAGTATAGTACTGGGTCCTAATCTTTGCCTTTAAAAAAAAATTGTATAAAATTTCTATACTTGGTACTCTAGTGATATCATGAGTCCCTTCTCTGAAGCATGGAGACAACCTGGCTGCAAAGACTTAGATAAAAGTGTATTCTACAAGATTTATTACTTTAGGTTTAACATTTGTTAAAAGGTGTTTAACACTGATCAGTGTTGCATTTATAATCTATGCTTCTATAATGTTCTTATGAAGTCTAATTGTGAAAATCTAGTCCACTTCTATAATTCACAATTTTTCCATACACTCCTTTTGAGAATTAAACAGACTGGTAACGTTTTACTGATTTTTTTTTTTTTTTTTTTTTTTTTGATACTGGTTTTCCTTTTATAATAGCAGCTAAGCATCAGCTATGGTAGTTTTGTCATCAATATCACTTTTTGAGAATAGTTCTGGGATGCATACTAGTCATTCTTCTCTATAGACTTCTATATTTTCATTGAAGTTGCTGATCTATAATATTTTTCTATCTTCCCAAAAGATACTAAATCACTGGCTCTTAACTATTGGGTTTGCATGACCACATGTAAATTTGCAAATTGTCAAGGAGAAAGATGGGACTTACCTTATTAACAAGAGGAATGAGAATTTTCATTAGAAAACCCATTGATTCAGTTGGTGCTTAACTGGAATATAGTTGCAATTTTGGGTGTTATCTTCTCTTATTAATGATTCAAAATATTAAATGGCACCCATTACATCTAAATCTGTTATTTTCTTAGGTTTTTTAATAGATATCCATACCTTTTGTAGAATTTTGGTATAGGATTGTAGTGTTCTTTTCTAGAATATAATCATTCTCTGTGGGAGCAGGTTTCTTGGGGGACTTCTGGAGTCAGCCTTAGTTTCAGTTCCAAGTAATAATCACCTCAAATGCAGCCAGCTGTTAAAAGTTCAAATCCTTTGTCTCTTCCAAAATAGCCAAGTTAGTTTTCTTAGATGCCTATCTCCCTCCTTGGTTCCAAGTGCTCTTGCAGCTTGTCATTTGCCTCTGCCAGCTTCAGCTTCCAGCTCTCTGAATCTCCAGTTAGCACTCCTGATTGAGGCTCATCCTTTTTATATGCTCTTTTAGAGGTGTGAACTCAAAGGTTGACTCCTCCCCAAAGAGTGGGATTGTGGATTCCTGACTTGTGAATCTCCCCGACTTGTGAACTCTAATGTGTGAACTCTCAAAGGTGTAAACTTAAGTACATAAGCATTGTTTCTATCAATTCCAGTGAGTTAACACTTTGTAAGGATTCTAACATAGAATCACATATGTGACATTTAAAATCTAAAGCTAATGGAAATCTGCTATATAATTTTATAAACTGGCATTCTTTTTCTTCATTTAACAAACCAGTCTTAAACTAATACAATTTTATAATATTAGATTCCAAAATATTAAGACCAATTTCCCTTGGTTCTCATTTAGTCTAATATGCTTAAATATATTATATCTATTTCAATATTCCTTCTCTTCTTAATCATTTTCTTTATTATCCTTGTCATTAATACTTTTAAAAAGAAATAGGAGGGGGGAGGAGAGAAGTCAACTCTCTCTCATACTCTTCCTATTTTATCCCTAGTTCTACACTTATTCTAATCTAATTCTTGGTCTATATAAAGTAGACACATGCATATCAAAAGCTAAAAACATAAGTGATAATTATTGCTCATCCTTCATTCTTGAAGAGGACTAATGACTTTAAATGCTATAGTAGCAGCATAACCTAATGATATCATACTTTAGTGAGCAAACACCAGTTTCTAAATATGTAACTAAATCTACCTAAAAATTTATACACATGAAAGTATTTTTAAAAGAACCCCACTTTAGACGATGTGGGGAAAATAAGTAGTGGAATGAACACACTGAGTGCATACAGTAGACTACTATTTGGTTGGCAATCTCAGTTTGCTTCTTTTTATTAGGTATTGCTATCAATCTCTGAAAAGCTTTTTTTTAGAGCAAAAAAAAAAAAAAAAAAAAAAACAACACAAGGAAACAAGATCGTTAAGTACTATTCCATTAGAACTTCCTTCAATGGAATAGATGATGTCATAGTTGTATTTCTAGCAACCCAATTTAGATTATATGAGTAACCTTGGAAGGATAGATGAAATTGAAGAAAGGACCCCCAAAACTCTAACTCCTTGAAGGAGATTCTCCTTGAACCCTGTGTCTGCAGGGATCCAGCCTGAGGACAAACAGCTTTGTTCTGTAACTTAGGTGGTACTGGTTGAGTTCTGATCTAAAGAAATCCAACCCTATTGAATTAGAGACTCATTCAATTCTATTCAAATTCCAGCTCAAGCCAAAATTCAGCTTGTAGGTAAAGAGCCAACTTGAAACTCCACCCACTAGCCCAGCCCCCATGGAGCAGGCTTGGAATGTAGACAAAGACTTCCTTACAAAAACCGCAATTAAAAACTTATTTCTTTGCAGAGGTCCTGCCATGCCATGGAAGCCTCTACCCATTGGAATAATATTCTCTTCCAGTGTTACCCGCTCTTTACCCTTGCCTATTTCCCTAATGAGACTTTATGCCTCTGTCACAATTTCTCTACTAGAAACTTTACTTCCCAATGCCTATAATAAACTTTTTTTTTTTTAATCAATCTAGATTTTGGGGTCTGTAAATTCCTACAGAGAATCTCTGTGCCGCCAAAAGGGGGTTCCCCAAAACTCCCTATCCTTGCACTGGCTCCCAAGGGGGTATTGGGGAGCCAAACCAACATTTTGTTCCCTGAACCCCAAACCTGCCACTAGACCTTATTTAACTCCCTGACCACCAGTAACCCTAATCTCATTTTGGTTTTGTGTGGAATGGAAAGATGAAGAACTTGCAGTAATGTGTGAATTCTTTTTCTTGACCATGTATGTATTTTTTTTTTTTTCCCCTCATAATTTGCTTTGGTAAGGTCAAGTAATGAATTGATACATTTCCTCTATGCAAAGCACTGAAGCCTAGAAAGAAAAAAAAAAATATAAACTGATATAAACTGAGATCTTTTGGGGGGAAGGGTTGGAAAAGTCCTGATGGTGAACTATGTCTCCTTTAATCTGTGGGGGAAGGGTGATTTGGGGTCCTAAACCTTCCTCTAGGAGGAGGGGCAAGCCCTCCTGAACATAAAGGGAAACTCCCAAGATAAGTAATCTCATTCAGTTGGAAATCTTAGGGGCATTGTCCACATCCTATATGGAGTGGTTTAAACTCCGAAGTTAAGTAATTTCATTCAATATTGAATTGAAGCCCCAAGCCTCAGAGAGCTAATAAAAAAATGACTGAATCCTGAATCTTTGCTATTTGCCCTTCTGACTTAGCCCACCAGTGAAGGTATTTTCTTCTTGGTGTTGACCCATCTTTGCAGAAGTCCTAACAGGACTCTGCCTACTAAGAAAGTTGTCATCTTAGTGTACTGTTTTCTTAGTAAATAAATCCCATTCTTTGTCATAAACCTCATGCCTGCATTTATTGGGGTTTGAGAATTCTTTTGCAAAACATGCTCAATGGCCAAGGGGATCCCACTGCTGTTAGGGGAACTCTTGTCCTCAATTCTTACACCTTATCAATACCACATCTCTAAGAAAAATAAATGTCCATCTCAGGAGCCCAGGATACATGAACACTTGTTTGCAGACTGACTGAACTATTAGGAGCCACTTGGGTTTGTTCGTTTGTTTTTGTTTTTTAAATTATAACTTTTTTTATTGACAGAGCCCATGCCTGGGTAATTTTTTTTTTTTTTTTTTTTTTTTTTTTTTTTTTACAACATTTATCCCTTGCACTCACTTCTGTTCTGACTTTTCTCCTCCCTCCCTCCACACCCTCCCCCAGATGGCAAGCAGTCCTATACATGTTGAATATGTTACAGTGTATCCTAGATACAATGTGTGCAGAACCAAACAGTTCTCTTGTTGTACAGGGAGAATTGGATTCAGAAGGTAGAAATAACCCGGGAGGAAAAACAAAAATGCAAACGGTTTACATTCATTTCCTAGTGTTCTTTCTTTGGGCGTAGCTGCTTCTGTCCATCCTTGATCAATTGAAACTGAGTTAGATCTTCTGATGGAAGTGGATTTCTTTGACAAAGAAAATACATCCTCATACAGTATCGTTGTTGAAGTATGTAATGATCTAGGAGCCACTTGTTAATGGTAGCTGGGATCTAATTCTGACCAGAATAGATTGAATCCTATGAGGATGTGAATGATGCAAGGTGAGAGGTGAGTATTTCTGACTTACTCTTATGCTGCATGCAAAATGTTTTCAAGGCACAGCAAAGTTATATCCATTAAAGAAAAGCATCCATTCCTTTGCAAACAACACTTGCTTCTAGTAACTGTTCTCAGACAATTATTTCCAATTGCCAGGGTCATGTTAGTTCCAGTGAGTAGGGCTAGCTCAACTTGAAAGTAAGATAAAAGTAGACTCATTTGCAACTCCTTAACTCTAATATATAGCTGCAGGGTTCTGAGAACAGATTGCTCCCTTAACTTTCATTGTGCGGTAATACATAGCTGCAGGGCTGTGAACTGATCTGCCTTTATGTGCAAATCCCTATTTAACCCTTTATAGGCCTTCTGGGTTTCACACTACAGTTTGAGTGTCTAAGTGAAGTTCAATGCTTATTTGGCTGACAGACTTAAGGAACACTCTCAATAACCCAAGCAAGCAGAGAAATAAAACCTGCATAATAAGAGCTGATCCAAAGTGTAACAAAACAGAAGTTTTACTTCTTAAAGGGTTCAGTTGTTATGACATATTTTAGCAATGTCTCCAAGGTCAATTCCTGGTCTTTGGGTATTTTTCATGTGGTACTAAAGAAAAATGTGGTACATTTTTACCAAAACACAGGGAATGCGATTAGCTCTGCCTGTTAAGTTTAAAGGCTGTGGCGCCTAAGCTTCCCATGGGTTTCATTCTCCCCCCCCCCCCCTTCTCCTCGCCCCCACTAACATGGTGTTATTTGTAGTTATATCAGTAAGTTTGTCCTCCTAAATCATAGTGTGTATCCATGGCGGAAAAGGAAAGTAAGTCCAATACTGTGCAGCTCGAGTTTAGAGTTTGTTGGAGTCTCCATGCTGAGGAGTGTAAACTGCATTGTTAGGAGTTCCAACCCTCTGCCTCCTTCCGAACAGTAGCTGCCAGTAAGGATGCTCACAGGTTTGGAGGGTGATATGCTGTAACAGCTGTGGAATCTTGTGGGATGCTTTCTCTGCAGTGATGCACATGGATCTGGTTGGAATTCATTTTTCTTCTCCATCACCTGCTGAAGCGGCATCTTCATGTCAATATGTGTGATGGTCCACATCTATTGGGTGTGGGGTCTCATTACATGGCCTGAATAGATTGCCACGGGGCATAATGGGAAGGGTTCCTAAGGCAACCCAGACAGGAGGGGATAAAACTCATCTGGGGGATTTGTCATTGCCTTCACCAATAACTTTTTTTTTTTTTTTTTTTTTTTTTAAATCTTTGACAACATAAGATAGTTGTCACAATGGTGAGTCCCATCTTGTATTCTCCACTTTGTTTTTGAAATAGTGTCTTAATGTCTCTATGGCAGCATTCCATTATCCCTCGACTTTGAGGGTTAAAAGGGATGCTGGGAACATGTGAAATATGCATCTGTACAAAAGACTTTGAATGGGGCTGAAGTATAGGTGGGAGCATTGTCAGTTTTTAACATTACTGGAAAGCCCATGAATTGTGCAGCAGCACAAAGATGATTTATGATGGCCTGAACTCCCTCAGATTGTCTAGTGTTAGTAGACACATACTCTGGTTTTACTTAGGCTGACACATGCACATACTTCTGGGTCCCAAAAGATGGTATGTCTGACATCCATTTGCCAAATATCATTGTTGCTAGATGATAACCCTTAGGTTAGTAGATCATGAACCTACAGGAGCCCTTCTGGTAAGGAGCATAGAAATGTAGGACTATTGATCTAACTTCCTACTTTGTAATGGGATATAACATTCTTAATGTTTTAGCAGACATGGAATTTGTTGTGAGCCTTTTGTGCTTCTAGGATGTTCAGCATATGCATTTTGTCCACTATTTCATTGGCAGTAGATAGGGGATTGGGGGAGGGTCGGTATGTGACTGTATATAAGTAAATATTTTGCCATACCATGCTCTTAACTGTTTGCACTTCAACAAATAATTGAAATATAGGGTTTGGTTGAAATTTATGTGCTGTCTCTAACTTACTTTCTGACAGTACTTATACCATTTTTGCTCTAAAGCATTTAATGTCCATAGAACAAATCTTTAAAGCTTGTAAATAGCAAATTCATTTTGTTGTATAGCCTCAAAAGGAGTATCATACACATAGTTTTGGTTGAGAGAAGGGCAAAAGCAAGCTTCCTTATTATACTTAGTAGCATTGGTTTAAAAAAAAAAAAATTAAGACCCTGTGAAATAGGTTTGTTGGTAATTATTCTGGGTATTATCCAGAACCATGTAGAGTACAACTTGGCACACGGGGTAAAGGAGAGTCATATAAATAAGACAAGGGGAATTATAGTGGCAATTGCTATTCTAATGATATCTGAAATGAGTCACTGGAGTCCCGTATATTGAAATCACAAGACATCCAGTCAAAATAATGATCCTTTTGACAGCCTTCAATAACATGGCTATCATAGTAACATATGGGGTTAGTGAAGAGTTAAGCAGCATGGGGGGAGGTGTCATCCATTCTACAACAGGTTTTTTTTTTTTTCCCCTTGATGTAGTAGGATATTCAGAAATATCTAACACTTGTGCTTAATCCTTTCTCTGGGTCTATATGACCTGTTTGAGTCTTTTCAATGCTTTGTTCAACTGTTTGCAATGTTTTCATAGCCAACTGAGTAAGGTGGTATGGAGAATTTAAATCTCAATCTCCTCTCAAAATGTCATAAAGGAGCCAATTGTTTTGGGTGAAGCCATTGTTTATCACTCATGAAGTTTTTGAAGTCATCATTTTAAATCTCTTTTCTGATCTGTAACTTGTGGCCTTATAACATCTGTTCTTACATGAAAGCCAGCCTAAGTATTGAAAAGGAGGGTATTTTCATACTTTCTCTGGGGCCACTTCCAAATCATGCAATTTCAATTGTCTTGTTACTTCTTGTAAAGCTTATTCTAAAATTAAGTGTCCTTATGGACACCCAGCAAGTCATCCATATAATGTAGCAGAACTAACCTTGATATCTTTCTTATAGGTGCTAGCACATTCTTGACACATTGTAGGACCATTTTTCATCCCTTGGGGTAAAACAAGCCACTGATATCGTTTATAGGGTTCAGCATAGTTAATGGATGGAATTGAAAAAGCAAATCTTAAACCCAAGATTAGTTTTATTCTATACCTGTCTTGGGTCTAAAACTCGGTCCATCCTGGTGGCAAAATATTAGGCAAAGGCAGGTAGGTGGGTTTGTAAAGCTCTCCTGGTATGTATTTGTTCATTGACTTTCCTTAAATCAGTTAATATTCTCCACACCTCTGATTTTTTTTTTTAATTATAGCTTTTTATTTAAAAATATATGCATAAGTAATTTTTCAGCATTGAAAGTTGCAAATTCTTTTGTTCCAACTTTTTCCTTCCTTCCCCCCAACTTGATTTTTTTTTTTGATAACATACCGAAGAATTCCAAGGGCTGACAGAAGGCTCTATATGCTTTTGTCTTAATTGTAATTCAACTATATCCTGAAGAGCTATGATCTTTTCTATTGTTAAGGGTCACTGTTCTACCCATTACAGGGTCATTATCTTTCCAATGAATACAAAGAAGTGATATAATGTTGAAATAGCTCTATAACAGTGACCCCAGTTAAAAAGGGGGCATTGTAAGTACACCTTATTGACTTTTAACTACCCAAGGTTAATGGAGGAGGCCTGTGAGAATGTAAGTTTAATGATACCCTGTTTCCCTTCATGAGTTCATCTCCATTCATTGGAACTTATGTTTATGTAGGGGAGAGAGTATTGACCCCAATAATTTGTGTTGAAGACTGTTCCATTTTCCAGTAAGGAAGCCAGTGCTTCTGTGCTATAATTGTCCTGTCTCAGTATCAACCAACCCTCTAAAAGGCATTCCTTCTAAAATGTTAACTTAGCAACCTAAGCAACCTATGTCTGTAACAACCTGGCTCCAATAAATCACTTCTGGTCTTACTATACAACCTTCTAATTGCTTCTAGCATAACACTAAAGCTTGTGCAAAACAATCCCCTACTTCTATGGTTGCAGGCTGTGTGCCCATATTAACTACTGGTACACACAATAGGTTTTTGTTTTTTTTTCTTTCCAACACACATTTTGGTCACACCTAATATCTTCTGGGTAGAGAGAGTTATTGCCACTAAGTACCCAATAAGTAAAGGAGGTATTTGTTGTATTTGAACATATGCAGTGTGCTCTGGGAGGATTTTGAGCATAAAGGGGGGAGCTATGGTCATCTAGATATGGCATACATTTTCTTCTGGTATTTGAGCATATTGCTCCTGTAGGGATAATGGGTTTATTTCCTAAGGGGGTTTTATGCCAGCCATCGCGCACCCTCCCCCCCCCACCCTTTTTTTTTTTTTTTTTTTTTTTTTTTAACCTGACAATTTTCTCAAGCTAGCAGTTTCTGGAGTACTTCTACTACTCCCTCATTACCAATTGATCTGATGAGGGCCTTACTAAGGCATTCAAGAATTTGTCTGGGAAGGGAACCCCAAGCTTTTATTGCAGCCTTAGAAATTTGCTCATACACTGTTATGGGATAATTAATCTGTTCAAGAAAAAAATAAAACTGGAAACATTCACAGAACACAAACTGATTTATTAAATGACAAATCAACAATGTAGGGAGAGGGTTAAACCTAAATCTAGGATGCCATTATCAAATAAAATATTACTGACCAAACAAAAAAGGCATTTTAGAATTTTAAATGCAGGAAATCTATAAGCAAATAAGAGCATGAAAAATAAATCTGACCAAATTAAAGCCAGAATGACCCTTATAGTTTGAATGAGCCCCCTTTGTAATATTTAAGCATATAAAACTACTACTTGATATATTTCTCCATGAACTTTTTGTGAAACTCTGATCGAAGGGTATCATTTACAAATCTTGTGTCTTTTTTCCTCTCATCTAATCCTTTGGCGCAGTTCTTAAAGACAATATCATCATCCCACCTTCTCTTTACTTTGAAGTTGGCCTTAGGCTGAGAGGGACCAGTGAGATTTAGGAGAGGGTTTCCACAAAGAATATTTTCCACCCGAATTCTCTCTTCTCCAGCCTTTTGTTCTCGTTCCTTCCGAGCTTGTTCTTCAGCTCTTTCTTTTTTTATTTTTTCTAGTTCTGCCAGTAGAGCTGCAGTGTCATCATCATCACCTTCTTCCTCAAAATCCTCATCTTCATCTGTTAGGGGATCATCTGCATCAAGGCAGGCTGCAGGAATGTGATCTAACCGAGGTTTCTTGGACACAGAAGATGAAGTTGTGTGCTCTCTAGTTGGACGATCTCTATTTTTTTCTCTTGCAGCAACTCTCTCTCTCTCTTCTAGTTCTTTCCTGAAATCACGGTTGCGAATCTCTTCTGGAGCATCCTGAGTGGTTTGTCTGTATTTTATCTCTGTGTGAGAAGGTAGATCTCTGCTTGAATATTGTTTTGAAAGTTGGCTCAAATCCCCTTTCCCTCTTCCACCTCTTGCAGGTTCAAATGTAGGTCTTGCCGCTGTGGTCATCTTCAATATTCAGGCGAGTTAGTCCCACAGCTCTCTGATGGTGCACAAGCACCGTTACTCCGCCCACAGGTGGGTGCCAAAATGTAATGTTTTCAAATGGTTCTCTGGGAGCAGGTTTCTTGGGGAGCTTTTGGAAGCAGCCTTTCAGTTTTGTATAATAATGGCTTCAAATGCAGCCAGCTGTTAAAAAGTTCAGATCCTTTATTTTCTCCTTCAAAATAGCCCGGTTAGCTTTCTTTAGAGGTCTATCTCTCTCCTTGATTCCAAGAGCTCTTATTGCTAGTCCTTGAACTAGAGGCAGAAGCTGGAAGAGCTAAACTCTGACTCCAAAGCCTCCAGCTAGCACAAAGGTGATATATATATATATATATATATATATATGGAATGGATCTGACTCCACCTACAAAAGTAGGCGGCTCCTCTCTGACTTGTCAAGCCCACCCTGGGCTCCTCTCTGACTTGTCAAGCCCACCCTGGGCTCCTCTCTGACTTGTCAAGCCCACCCTGGGCTCCTCTCTGACTTGTCAAGCCCACCCTGGGCTCCTCTCTGACTTGTCAACAATTTAAAAGATTTCTTCTTAATTTTTTTTAAGATCTCCACTAGAACCAAGTGAAATATTTTCAATACACCATTTTTTTTGTCTTCATGCTTTTTTTTTTTTTTTTTTTTTTTTTTTTAAAAGCAATTTCTCATAAGGTCTTGATATTGACTCCATCTCCCTGAATAACTGAGACAAAGCATTAACAATTTATGGCTTTTTGGATTTTCAGTAACTGGATGTTTCTTACCTAGAATGTTCAAAATCTTTATTTCAGTGTCAAAAGTGAATGAAGTGCATTGTGAAAGCCATCTCACAAGATAGCTGACTTTCACTCAATTTTTAGAATAATGTTTGTGTCCCAGGGTCAGGTTTCTTTCTCCAGAAATCATGTGGTTTATAATGAGTGGGACTTCTTGGTTTTTTTTTTTCTTTTTGTGAGACTAAGTTGGGGCCACCTTGGCATTGAAACTTCCATAGAAGCTAATTTAGTAATCCTAAAGATGTGGTTGGGTTCAAAGTTTTTTCCTCATGACTTGGAATGTATGGTCATTTGTCCTAGCTAAGGGGGCAAAGATTTAGCCTATAGGGAGTGTTAGCTCAGGCTCCTATATAATTCTTATTTGCCTCTCCTTGCCTAATTGCTTGTGGAGAGGGAGACTCCTTTTTCTAGAAATTATAATAAAATTCCTTTCTGCTTTTTGCCTTAATCTCCTTAATTTGATTTATTTGAGCTGGTGGTCTTGTCCCACAGTTTGTGGGGGCTCTCCCGGATCATGCAACCTGATGAGTGGGCGAGATCTCCAGAGCTAGCAGAATGGGTGCCCTGCCTTGCTTTAGGCAGGCTTTGAACTTCTGGGACCTTTCCCTTCTTTTCAAGGTCAAGTGGCCCATGAGAAGAGAGTAGAGGCATATCAGCAAATTCTGGGGCAAATTCCAAGTGGCAGGGATTGGGCATAGCAATCAGTCAAGCAACTTTTGTGCATGGAACAAAAAAGGGTACATGACCTGTGAGATCCCCCTTGAGGAATGCAACTCCTCTAGAAGGGGTGCTATGGACAGTATAGGCCTTTGGGGAAGACCCTTGAGTCAACAGACTCTGGAAAGGTGCTCTGAAAACTCTCATCAAATATTCAAAATGGGAGAGCTCAGCTAAAAGTCTCCCACTGCCAAAAATGATTACTCTGTATGGTAAGCATATTCCCAGGGCTAATTGAGTATGTTCAAATCTGTATATAAAACAGATTTCAGTTTGGATCTGCTTTTCTTTGTGTTAAAAGCTGTGAATGAGTTAAGGAATTGGTCTCTGTTGCTGGTTTGGAAAAGATCAGGCTGAGTTGAAAAGATAAATCTTTAACTTGTCCTGCTTCAATCCCCCTGGTTGCAACCCCCCTTTCCTGCTCATTAGGACTAAGATAATTAGGGCTGTGGAGATCTGGCCACTCTGGCATTCCAAAAGATAAACGTCCAGAATGTCCTATCTCAGATATCTAATTGGCACCTTCTATTTCTAAATTCCAGACTCTGTCTCTAGTGACTACCCCTTCACTCCCAGTTCAGAGTTTATGGTTCTCTCCCCCCACCCTGTCAGAACCAGATTAATGGTCCATTTCTGGAAATTCCCATGCTCTGTGTTCAGATTCCACCCCTTGCCTTTGTGTCTCCCCTGATTACTCAAAGCCCTATATAAATCACTGGAATCTCACATTTGATGCTGATGCTGAATTCTTTGAGACTTCAGTCTTGGGACCAAAATGGATCCTTTGGCCACAGAAAATCTCTCCCTCTCAGAAATCCAAATAAAATATTAAACTTTCTAATCTCTATTTTGCTTCAGTTTCTCCAGTATTATATTTTGGAGGCTCCAGCGAGATGAGAGTGAGATTAGAGACCTTTGGGTCTCTGCCTGGAACTGTGGGGCGACTGAGATCTGGACCTTTTGTTGGAGGGGCTAGCCCTGGTTTGTTCCAGAATTCCCATGAAGGACAGCAAGGCTCGTCATGGACACCTCTATTTTGGCCACAGGAGAGTAAGTCTGGGTATCTTGGGCACAATCTGGTCTGCTTACTTGTTCTGTCTGTTTTGCTAATATCTGGATTCTCAGAAAAGTAAGATGCCAACGGGCATTAATTTCTGGGAAAGGGTATCAACAGGATACTAGATGATACCATCTGTTTTTAGTATCTTTTAAGATACATCTTAATCCGAATATATTTGGACAATAAAGCTAGCTGGGTGCTCTGGCACCATCTTGTTCTGGATCTGAGTGTCTTTGGGCACTATCTGGTTCTCTGGGCATTCTTTGTTAATGTGAAGGCAGAGAAATGCACCAAACTGGAACCTGGAAGCTGATTTTTAAAAAAGGCTCCATTTGGATTTCTGAGGAAAAAGGCTCTATCTGAAAACTTCCCTCGGGGAGGTTTCCAAGAACACTCCTGTTGTGCCACAGTTCTCTTTTGATGTCCTGAACTAGTTTCTCTAATTGTCCTATTTAGTTACTCTGCCTCAGGTTATAACCTTTCCCTCTTAATGTTTAATAGGATAAAGGTTTTATCTTTAGGCTACAATCATTCCTTCTTAATGTTTGACAGGATAAAGGTCTATCCATTTTAGATGTCATTAGAATATCAGTAACCTCTTCAGTACCTCCTTCCATTGTGTCATCCTAGGTTCCTCCCCCTTATTAGGTTATGCCCATTCAGGTACCTTCCCCATTATGTCATTGTTCTTGTTGTTCTATAAAAATCTTGCTGTCCTAATACTCAGGGCTGGATTCTTTGAGATGATAGTCTCATTCAGCCCTGGGACCAACCATGGATCCAGTTGATCCCAGTGTATCTCTCCATTTAATAAACTATTAAATTGTTCTCTAATCTGTCTTGCTCAGTTTCTCCGGCATTACGTTTTGGAGCTCCTCACCAAGATAACAGAAAATGAGAACAGGACTAGGGGTTAAAGACATTTCAAGTCTCCACTTTGGACCTGATTTTCTTTTCCTCCAGAGGCTCCAGGAAGAGAGCAGTTCACCAGCTGGGGCCACACCCGACAGTGGATACTTTCGATTCGGCCAGGGGAGAGTAAGACACAATCTTAGCACCTGGATTCTCAGAATAATAGAATGCTGACAGAATGATGGACATTGGATTCTGAGAAGGTTATTATTCAGGACACTGGATAATGCCCTCTGGTTTTGTGTCTCCTAGATCTGTTTTTGTCTGTCTGTTTTGGCTTTGGTTTTTGATTAGTGTCGAGCTGGATGCAGTTGTCACTACTGGGTGTTCTTTTAAGACACCATTTGGCTTTGGTTTTGATTAGTGTTGAACTGGACACTACCTGAGTGTCTCCTAAGATACATCTGTTTGTGCCATTTGGAACAACTCTGGGCATTCCAGAGTATAAATCTGAGTGTTTTTTGTTTTTTTTTTTTTTTTTTTGTTTGGTTTTTTTTTAAGACTACATCTGGCAAAACAACAACCACCACCCACCGCCACCGTTTGGATTATGGGAGAGGGGGGCAGACTGGAGCTTGACTGCTGGATAGTCTTAGGTGTGCTCTGTGTTCTGTGTAATTTTTTTGTCTGTGTCCCTGGTCTGTGTTTGACTGCTAGACAGTCTGTGTGTTCTGTGTGATTTGTTTGTCTGTTTTGTTAATTTTGTGAGCTCTGTTAAATTTAAGAACAATGATCAAATTTGGGAATTGGTTATTTCAATGCTGAACTCCAGCTGGAAAAAACGTTTGATTAAGAATTTTAAAAATGATTCTAAATCTGGGAAATAAATTTTACTGTTGCCTATGCAGGCTAGAATTAGTTATCTTTACGTATAAGATCTTAAAAGAACAATAGCTTGTTAAAGAAGTTATGTTAACTTGCTTGAAAGGGATCGTGTGCCTCTAATTAGGTAAAGTATGTAGCAAAAAGGATTTGACTTTTCTTGAAGACTTCAAGTCTGGCCAAGTTGAAGCTTAGGAGAAGTCCATTGGTAATAATGGCCACATGGGGCCAGAGGAAGAGAAAGGAAAAACTATGCTGTTTCATTATTTGAAATATGATAGGAAAAGCAGTTTTATATTATTGGGAATTTAAAGCTGTATTTTGGTTCAGAGTTTGATATCTATATTATAACATTGTAAATTATGCTTTAAATCCAGCTCTGCTGGACATGTGGGTTTTAATGGAATCTTTCCCACCCATCCCCCTGCACTGATTTCTGCTACTTTAAATGTTGGGTGGGGTAGGGATCCTTTGTCTTCAAAGGTAAAGATTTAAACTCAAACCCCACTTACTTTAGCTATTGGAGCATCTAGTTAGCCTGGAATGTAGTTTAGTTAGACTTCCTTCCCCCCCCTGTCTCTTTGGAGGTGGAGTGGGGGGAAGGGCAGCCACATGCAATCCTATCATTCCCCCCTCCCTCTAAACTGTTCCAGACATTTTTTTTCCCCAAGTTGTAGCTACCTGGTTCTTGGCTAAAAGCAACAAACTGATTTGTATAAATATAAGGTTATGGTAAATATTTGTTTAGGATTTGTTATTGGAGGTAAAATTTCTTGGGTTTGTAGTTAATGTCACTGCATTTTTTTCACCTCCTCTAACTGATTTCTATAATCGGAGCAATGGTCAATAAGAAATTGTTAATGCAATTCAATGTCATACCTTACTGTTTCCAATCTGATTATCTGTAATCATTATATCCCAAATACTTGACTAAATAAATATTTAGTCTGGTCATCTATTGGTTACTAGATATTGTCTGGATATTCAAATTTTTTTTTTAAGGTTTATTACTAATGAGAGACTACATCTTGTAGCAGTCCTTGTGGACCAGTCTTTCTATCTGACTGTTCTAATCTTTCTTTGTTAGATTTGTTTTTGTTTCTAGATTTGGTCAAATTACAGATATATTGACTTGCTTCTGGGACCTAGATCAAGCTTTGATTGTCAGCACGCCATACTACCTCCCTGGACTGAGCATCTCTGCCCATCTTCAGCAGGAGGAAGCAGCTTTTTTAGAAAACCATTGCCCCTTTTCCTGATGTAATTTGGACTGATATGGGGGAGTGGGACAAGTGGTTGAATTGTTAGAATTTTAACTATATTACTGTGTGTTTAAGATGGAAATTGTTAAACTTGTACAACTATTGCTGTTATGTTAGAGGGATTTTTAGTCTGTTATGTATATGCATATATATATATATATATATATGATTTATATGTGGGATGGTTATTTGATAATTCCTTTCCATGAGGGGAAACAAAAGGGAGGGGATGAAGAAATAGGAAATTGCGGAAAATACAGAAACTGTATTTTCTTAGGCACTTCTGCCCTACCCCCTATCTTACTAGTTCAGATTTAATTGGAAGTCCTTTAAACAGTCCTTTTCATTTTTTACTCCATAAATTTACTGGACTATGATTTGCTGGTGATGCTTTAACTTTGAAATCCCTTATTCTGTGGGAATTGCCCTGGCAGACTCAGTTTTTGGGATTATTTTTTAGAAACAACCAGAAATCGGATATTTGTCCTGGGACTGGTAGTCTCTCTGATCTGTTTCTCCACTCCTGTTACCCCAAATCCTTAATTAGTATTTCAGCATACGTAAAAGGACCTTGTAGTTGATATGGAGCCTCTAAAAGTTTGGGGTTTGCCTGTCTTGGTCTAACTATGCATAATCTGCTCAGAAATCTGATCCTTCCTGCAGCCCTGTTTGTTCCTCTGGGTAGAGACAGGTGGAGCTCTACTCCAAGCCTCACCCTTCTCCCCTGGAGTGGGTTGCCCCTCTGAATAGGCAGCACAACTGTCTTGAGCCCTGCTGCTCTGTAAGGAGAGGCCGAGTCATGCACAAATGACCACAGCTGTCCACAACTCCCCAACTGCAGAGGATCTGACATGATTGTAATAAGGAACTTTGTGTATTGCTGATTAACTTTGAGGTTATCAGGGAGAGACCTGACCTTGCCATAAGTCCTTGCATTGTTCTAGCTTTATTTTGATTTTTATTTGGCCTATTTACTTCACATAGGGTTGGTCAAAATTATGGTGCTATGATCTTCTAGAGGAAAGTAATTCAAAGATTTGAATAGTTAGAAGAGAGAGAGAGTGTAGAATGTTGTACCACAGTTCCCTTTTGATGTCTTGACCTAGTTTCTCCAATTATCCTATTTAGTTACTCTGCTTCAGATTATAACCTTTCCCTTTTAATGTTTGATAGGATAAAGGTTTTATATCTTTAGGCTATAATCATTCCTTCTTTTTTTTTTTTTTTTTTTTAATTTAATAGCCTTTTATTTACAGGATATATGCATGGGTAACTTTACAGCATTAACAATTGCAACCTCTTGTTCCAATTTTTCACCTCTTACCCCCCCACCCCCTCCCCTAGATGGCAGGATGACCAGTAGATGTTAAATATATTAAAATATAAATTAGATACACAATAAGTATACATGACCAAAACGTTATTTTGCTGTACAAAAAGAATCAGACTCTGAAATATTGTACAATTAGCTTGTGAAGGAAATCAAAAATGCAGGTGTGCATAAATATAGGGATTGGGAATTCAATGTAATGGTTTTTAGTCATCTCCCAGAGTTCTTTTTCTGGGCATAGCTAGTTCAGTTCATTACTGCTCCATTAGAAATGATTTGGTTGATCTCGTTGCTGAGGATGGCCTGGTCCATCAGAACTGGTCATCATATAGTATTGTTGTTGAAGTATATAATGATCTCCTGGTCCTGCTCATTTCACTCAGCATCAGTTCGTGCAAGTCTCTCCAGGCCTTTCTGAAATCATCCTGTTGGTCATTTCTTACAGAACAGTAATATTCCATAATATTCATATACCACAATTTATTCAGCCATTCTCCAACTGATGGACATCCATTCAGTTTCCAGTTTTTAGCCACTACAAAAAGGGCTGCCACAAACATTCGTGCACATACAGGTCCCTTTCCCTTCTTTATAATCTCTTTGGGATATAAGCCCAGTAGTAACACTGCTGGATCAAAGGGTATGCACAGTTTGATAACTTTTTGAGCATAGTTCCAAATTGCTCTCCAGAATGGTTGGATCCATTCACAACTCCACCAACACAGTTTTCCCGCATCCCCTCCAACAATCATTATTTTTTCCTGTCATCTTAGCCAATCTGACAGGTGTGTAGTGGTATCTTAGAGTTGTCTTAATTTGCATTTCTCTGATTAATAATGACTTGGAGCATCTTTTCATATGACTAGAAATAGTTTCAATTTCTTCATCTGAGAATTGTCTGTTCATATCTTTTGACCATTTTTCAATTGGAGAATGGCTTGATTTTTTTTATAAATTAGAGTTAATTCTCTATATATTTTGGAAATGAGGCCTTTATCTCAGAACCTTTGACTGTAAAAATATTTTCCCAGTTTATTGCTTCCCTTCTAATCTTGTCTGCATTAGTTTTGTTTGTACAAAAACTTTTCAGTTTGGTATAATCGAAATTTTCTATTTTGTGATCAGTAATGATCTCTAGTTCTGCTTTGGTCATAAAGACCTTCCCCTTCCACAGGTCTTAATGTTTGAGGTCTATCCATTTTAGATGTCAGTAGAATATCAATAACCTCTCCAGGACCTCCCTCCATTGTGTCATCCTAGGTGCCTCCCCCCATTAGGTTATCCCCATCAAGGTGTACTTCCCCCATTATGTTCTCTTTATCCTATAAAAATCTTGCTGTCCCAATACTCGGTGCTGGATTCTTTGAGATGATAGTCTCGTTCAGCCCTGGGAACCATGGATCCATTTGGTCCCAGTAAATCTCTCCATTTAATAAACTATTAAATTGTTCTCTAAATCTGTTTTGCTCAGTTTCTGACATTACTCATAGTTTGTATGTGTTAAATGTCTTGTAAATGTAATAAGTCTGTGGCTTATTTGTCTTTGTTGATTAAGGAGCTCTGTTAAAGTTTTAAGAACTGTGATTGGGAAGCTTGGCAATTGGTCAAAAGGGACAGAAAAGGTTTGGCTGTCCTGTCAGAAAAGCAGTTTTTCAAAGCCTGCTAGTAGGAGCAAAGGGAAGAGAACAATAAAGCCTTACATGATTCAAATTCAAGGTTTGTCTGGGCTGGAGAGATTAGAGAGAACAAAAGTTGATGCTGAACTCAGAGGAGAAAACATTTCATTACAGGGTCCTCAAATTACGGCCAGATGAACAGCTGAGGACATTTAACCCCCTCACCCAGGGCTATGAAGTTTCTTTATTTTAAAGGCCCACAAAATGAAATTTTTGTTTTTACTATAGTTCGACCCTCCAACAGTCTGAAGGACAGTGAACTGGCCCCCTATTTAAGAAGTTTGAGTATCCCTGGATTAGGAATTTTAGGAAACTTAAGTGGGAAAGAAAAATACCATATTCTTTTGGACATTTTAAAGTGGTACTGATTCTGAAACTGTGGGAGATAATTTTACTGTTGCCTGTGCATGCTAGATTTATTCTGAGTATAAGATCTTAAGAATTTGTTTGAATATTGAAACCTTTGCTACTGAAGAGAATCTATAATTTAGTAGGGTTATTTCTAGAAGTTTAATAGGTAGTTTTTTTAAAAGAACCTTTTAGATTGTTTTATATGGAATTATGATATTTTGTATGAGTTTAAGATGACTCAATAATCAATTAAAAGTTATGCCCATTATTTAAAGGGTCTCTGAGAATTTTTTTTCCTTTGAGCTTTTGAAAATGTTTGTTATGGATGATATGCAATTTGGGATTTCTCTGTATTGGTATTTTAAAGCAAAATGACTTGTATAATGTTCACTTATGAAACATCTACTTAGATAGGAAAAATAAGTTGTGAACTTACTGGGACAAATTTCTTACTGTTATCAATATAAGGTCATGGTAAATAGCTGTTTGGGATTTATTATTGGAGATAAAATTTCTTGGGCTTGTAGCTAATATTATTTGGGAGTCTGAAAATGATTGGAACAATTACCTTGAGTAAAACTGAATTGTGTGCTGAAGGATCAGTTTTGACTGCTTATATTACATTAGTCATGTCCCTGCATTTTTTTCTTCCTGTGACTGATCAGAGCAAATGGTCAACAGAAATTATTAATGCAATTCAATTATGTCATACCTTGTTCTTTCCAATCTGATTATATGTAATAATTATATTCTAAATATTTAGATGACCAGGCTAAATACTCATTTGTCTGTTACTGTATATTTGTGTTTATGGATATTTAGGTTTTTTAAAAGTTTCTGAATGAGAGGACAGCACAGTGGTCTGTGAAATCAACTGCTGTTTTGTTTATTGGGACTTATAGCTGATGAGTTTGCCTGTCCTTAGAGGTAAACTTGTATCCTCACATAGGAAGCTGCTTGCCAGTCTACATTGGCACTTCCACATTTTGTAGCAGTCCTCGTGAGCCAGCCTTTCTATTTCAGACTGTTCTAACCTTTATTTGTTAATTTGTTTTTTTTTTTGTTCTAGATTTTGATCAAATTATAGCTACATTGACCTGCTTCTGGGACCTGAATCAGTCCATTTGGATGCTTTGTTTTCAGCATGCCACGCCCATTCCCTCCTTCCACTAGAGTCAACTTTCTGCCCATTATCAGCAGGAAGCAGCTTTGATTGAGACCATAGCCCCTGCTCCTAATGTACTTTGGACTTTGATATGGGAGAACTGCAAAGTGGTTGATGAATGACTGTTAAATCCTGGCTGGGTCATTTATTACTGTGTGTTTGATTTTCGATGGAAATTGCTAAAATTTTATATGTTTATAATATGTATCTGCATTATGTACTTGGTTACTATATGTTCCCTTCAGAACATGTAATTGTTTGAGGGATCTTTAGAAAACCCCTATTGTACTAGTCTATATATAGGAACTTTAATTCACTCTCAGGACTTATACATGGGATAGTTTCTTGAAAATTTATTTATTCCTCCTTGGATGATTCCTGCAATTAAAAAAAAAAAAAAAAAATGGAGGAGGAGAATCAGGGAAAGCTGGCTGATTTTTTTCCCAAAAGTACTTGAAAGTAATCCCTAATTTCCTATTCACTTTGCCTCAGGCACTTCTGCCCACTCCACCCCCTCACCCCCCCAGCCCCCCATCCCACCAGTTCAGATTGAATTGAAAGCCCTCTATCAGTACTTTTTGGTTTTTACTCCTTGTTGGGTTTACTTATTTAAACCCTCACTGAGCTGTGATAGCTTATGCTTTACCTTTGAAACAACTTATTCTGTTGGAATTGCCCTGGCAGACTCAGTTTTGAGGACTATTTTCTGATTTTCTGTGTGTGTGTGGGTTTTTTTTTTTTTTTTTTTTTTTTTTTTTTTATAAAAGAAACGACCAGAAATCCGGCACCTTGGGACTTGGCAGTCTCCAGTCCTGTAACCCCAGTTCCTTAATTAGCATCTCGGTATTCTCAAAGGATGTTGCAGTTTGGTATAAGGCCTCTAAAAGTTTAGGGTTTGCCTGCCTTGATGGTCTAACTGTGCATACTCTAACTCTGCTCAAATCTGGATCCTTTCTGTATTCTACTAGCAGCTGCTGTCTGTTCTGGGTGGGGACAGGTGGAGCTACTGCAGGCCTCACCTTTCCTCCCCCACCCTTGGAGTTTCTGACACATGGGGTGCCCCACCTAGGATGGATCAGCATTACTGTCTTGAGCCCTGCTATTCCCACTATAAGCAGAGGCTGAGTTAAGTGCACAAATGAGGGAGAGTTCACTGAGTTAGGTGATCTTCAGTCTCAAACTGAATTCTCTGGCTGAGATGCTCTAGAACTGCAGTATGCTAGCAATAGGGAGCCTTTGTACTGCTGTCAACTCTGGGGTTATCGGGGAGAGACTTGTCCTTGCTATAAATATTTGCATTTTTCTAGTTTTATTTTGACCTATCTACTTCAGTTAGGGTTGATCAAAATTATGTTGTTAAGACCTTCTAGGTATCTGGTGGAAGGTGATTCAATGACTTGAATATTCAGAAGAATGTGTGGAATGTTCTGCCTCAGTTTCCCCTGGTTGCAACCCCCTTTCCTGTTCATTAGGATTGTGGAAATGTGAGCTATAGAGATCTGACCACAAAGGACATCTGGAGTTTTATCTTCTGGAATGCCAATCTCAGATACCTAATTGGCATCTTCTATCTCTAAATTCCAGGCTTTGTCTCTAGTGACTACCCCCTTCACTCAGTTTATTAGAATTTATGGTCCTCGCGATGGTCCGTTTCTGGAAATTCCCATGCTCCACCCCTTGCCTTTGGCTCTGAGCAATCACTGGAAACTCACATTTGATGGTGAATGCTTTGAGACCTCAGCCTTGGGACCAAAATGGATCCTTTGGTCACAGAAAATCTCTTCCTCTCAGAAATCCAAATAAAATATTAGTCTAATTTCTCTTGCCTCGGTTTCTCCAGAATTACAAACTGATGTATATAGAAAGGTTAGTGAGAAATATAAGGCATATGAATGAGAAGAACATAGACTGAAAGGGATTAGAGTTTGAGAACTTTTGGGAAATGGAAAAGCAGTGTGCTACCACTGGGGAAAAAAAATTAAATGAAAAATGACACTTCTGTGGGCCTAGAACTGGCCAATTTGAGTCTGCAGAAATGATTATTACAGAACTGTTTAAAAATTTTTAGCAGATTCTGGGATTTTTGAGAAGTTTTAATTTACTTGGCCCTATCAGATAAATTCAGTTAGTCTATTGTGTTTTGAAGTAGGCCTAATATACATTATTAAAAGCCTTCTGAGGGAAACTTAAGGAAAAAACAATAAAAAACTGCTCCCTCTGGGTTTTCCAAGCTTTTCAGATTTGTGAAATCTATCTTGGCTAGGGAGGTGTTCCTGGTTGACCTGAATTCTTCTGGGGTTTGCACTGGTTCCCCAATGTCTTTGACATGGGTCCCATCCCCAAAATTTTGGCATAGAGAGTGAAACAGTCACTGGGCCACAGATTTGTAGTCCAACACCTAGGTCCAAATTTCTGACCCTCTTCCTCCAGGGTCTTAGAGTGTTGTGAGGACCGTGTATTTTTAAATCAGCAGGAGTCCGGAGTTCAGGTTAGGGGAAAATCGTCAGTCTTTATTCTCAGTGAAGAAGGATCAGAAGTGGAAGAGAATAGGTGATAGCAATATGTGCAGCTGAGTCAAGAAGCTAGCTAGATCACCAGCCACACGACCAGCAGCAAGGAGAATGGAACCCAGGCCCAATCTCTCCCAGCTTCTCTTCCTGTTCCTCTCTCTGCCTCCACCCACCAAAATCGTCATTTCCTGTACAACACATCAGGACTTGCACGGAGAGTGGGCAGGGACCATTCTTTATCCAGTCATGTATATTAAGAGTATAGCCCAATTACTATTTAGCCTCACGTACTTGGGACCTCAGTGCATCAACTCAAACCTCAGCCCATTACATCTCCCGCTTTCTTTTATTTTAGAATACAGGTGGTCATGCCATCCCTGACTCCTCAGGGAGGTCAGAGTCCCCAAGGGGAGGTGATCACAGCCTCCTTAACTTCTCAGGAAAGGCGGTAAAAGCACTAAAAAGGAGATGATCACGCCCTCCCTGACATCTCAGAAAGGGAGATTAAAAGCACCAAAGGAAAGTGGGGGTTGCTAGCGGGTTTCTGGGCTGAAGGGTCTTATTATGCACAAACCCATCAGCATGGGAGGTATTACACAAACACATAGCAATAACGCAGAGGCTATTAGGGATGACTCTCCCCACAGTCAGTGCAGGCTCTGTGGTGTAACAAACATGAATTGTACACGCATATAGCGGAATAGCAAACAATATAAATCAACATGGTGTTGGAAAAGATCACCAGAAGTCCTAGAAGGAGGGTATGTAAACAACAGTCACACATACACCTTCTTCAGCAGCCAAGAGATAGTCCAAAACCAATCTATTGTCCATTGCTTCACATGTCAGGGGAATCCAATGACCCCCTGAGTTTTTGAAGTCCTGCAAAAGTCTTTTTATGTGTTAGGGAATCCAATGATTCTAGCAGATTTTGAAGTCCTGTAACAGTCTTATCATTTCTCAGAGAATCCAATGATTCCCGAGGGTTTTCGAGTCCTATGTCTAAGAGAATATGATTCCCGAGGTTTTCAAGTCCTATGTCTCAGAGAATCCAATGATTCCTGAGGGTTTTCAAGTCCAACAATCTTTGATGTCCATGAGTCAAATGCCATAACTGCCACGCTCTTTCAATGGTGAGCACAATCAGCAACAGAACCACCCGATATTTCTTGGGTCTTCTTTGTTTCAAGGGTCTGCTCAGTCTCTCTGCGATGGACAATGCAAATATGGCTCGTTGGCACCCATCTGATTCCTTCTCCACCTGTAGAGATACAAGCAAACCCTCTCCCAAAGCAGTTAGCCTATCTGGTCCTTTCCATTTACCACTTTCTGGGTCTCTCCACATCACCTGGCGATTACCTAAAGATAGTGGAGCTGCTCGCACTGGACACTGACCTTCTGGTGGGTTATAAAACCTGTCTGCTGGAGCCAGTGCATCTTTGTCAAAAAATCAAGAAGTTAATAGTATAAAGGGCTCGATTTAGAAGTTCTCTAGGGTTACCTGTGGCTCCCCCTTTCTTTTGTTTTTGGAGGAGCATCTTAATATCTGTTTCTCCTCTCCACTATTGCCTGTCCTTGAGGATTGAAAGGTATGCCCGTGGTGTGCAAAATCTTATACTGTGCACAAAAGTGTGCAAAATGTTTCAAAGTATAAGCAGGACCATTATCTGTTTTTATTGCTTGTGGAACACCCATAATGGCAAATGCTTGTATGAGGAATTCAGTGACCATACGGCTGTCTCTTTGCTGCTGGCATTGCAAAAGTGAATCCGAAAAGGTGTCTCCACAATGTGGATGAAAGACAGACGACCAAAAGATTTATAATGGGTCACATCCATTTGCCAGATTTCATTGGGTCTCAAAACACAAGGGTTCTTCCCTGGAGGCAGTGTAGGACCGTGGAAAGGAAGGCAAGCCGTACAGGCTTTTACTATGCTCCTGGCTTCCTCTCTTGTTATTCCAAATTGTAAACGTAAAGCTCGAGCAGCCTGATGATATTTAGAATGAGATGCCTGGGCTTCCTGGAATAAAGGGGTATTGACCAACATAGTTAGAAGGCTATCTGCCTTTGAATTGCCATCAAATATGGGACCTGGAAGTCCACTATGAGAATGGACATGAAATATATAGATCTTACCTGGATGCTTTCTCACTTGCTCTTGAAGTTTCTTAAAGAGCTGATATATATTAGAGGCTGCAAATTTTATTTGGGCTGTGGCAATTCTTTGTACCACACCTACTGAATAGGCCGAATCAGATATTATATTTATGTCTCCTGGATAATAAGTAAGAGCTAGAATGATCGCGTACAATTCATTCTGCTGAGTGGACTGAAAAGGAGTTCTGACTACTCTCTTTATAGTTAGATCATGAGAGTACACAGTGCAAATATGTTTGGATGCATCCGTGAAGATAGTTGGTCCTTTAAGAGGAACTTTAGAAATTTTTTCTTCAAGAATCCATCGCCAATTATGTAATAGTCTAGTTATCTTTAATGGAGACCCATGTAAAAAATTTGGAGCCATGGCTAATAAAATTTGCCACTCTGGGATGGTCTCACAACACACATTAATTTGTGTATTGGTATAAAAGGTGTATATCTTGTCAGGTCTTGTCCCAGATAATTGTACTGCTTGCTTAGTGGCCTTTAATAAAATTCTAGCCACAAGCACTGGTAGGTGTAAGGCTTTGTTCTGGATTTGTACGCGGAGGTTCACCACTCTATCACACTGTGTCCTTGATGAAGGACTGCTTGTGAGAGTGCCTCTTGTGTGGCAAAAACTAGTATATCAAGGTTTTGAGTGACTCTTTCAACCACATTGGATAAAGCCAGTTCAACTTCTCTCAAAGCCTCTTGAGCTTCTTTTGTAAGCTGGTGTGGTGAATTTAAAGCACTGTCTCCCCTTAAAATATCATATAATGGTTGTAACTGATAGGTAGTCAAACCTAACACTAGTCGCATCCATTGGATATCTCCTATCAATTTCTGAAAATCATTCAATGTGCTTAGCTTTTCTGTTCTCAAGGACAGTTTTTGAATTGTAAGCACCTTAGGGTATACTTCATATCCTAAATATTGAAAAGGAGCATGTCTTTGAATTTTTTCTGGTGATATGTATAATTTGTAATTCTTAGTGTTTCTATGGTCTTTGTAGACATGCTTCTAACATTTGTTCCTCAAGGTGCACATCCAAGATATCATCCATGTAATGTAATAGCATAACTTTTGGGAATGCTTTTCTTACTGGAGCAAGAGCAGCAGCAACATACATTTGACACATAGTGGGGCTGTTTTTCATTCCCTGTGGCAAAACTGTCCATTCATATTTTTTTTATAAGGCTCAGCTAAGTTAACGCCGGGCACTGAAAAGGCAAATCTTTTCATATCCTCCTTATCCAGAGGGATAGAATAGAAACAATCCTTAATATCTATGACTCAAAGAGGCCATTGTCTAGGCAACTGAGTAGGGGATGGAAGTCCAGGCTGAAGAGTTCCCATAGTTTCCATCTGTTCATTCATCCTTTTTAAATCTGTTAACATCCTCCATTTTCCAGATTTCTTTTTCACAACAAACACTGGGGAATTCCAAGGACTTAGAGAAGGTTTTAAGTGTCCTTGGTCAAGCTGCTCCTGTACTATATCTAATAAGGCCTCAATTTTATCTTTACTTAAGGGCCACTGCTCTATCCACACTGGTGTATCAGTTTCCATTGGATGAACAGGTGAAAGTGTTGGGGCCTTCAACAGCCCTCTTAAAAAACCAAAGTACTATTTTTAACCCTAATTGCTGTAAAACCCTCTTACAGATTGATGGGGATTTTTCTACTATAAAAGGGTAAAAACTCCTGTTTTGCCTTCAAAGTCCATCTCTAGGGGCAGCACTGGCCGCTGCTTTTGATCCTCCCCTCGCCAGACGAGATGTCTGCTTTAATCTTTCCAGTGACTGGACCAATTGGCACCTCTAATGACTGTCCGATTGCAGTGTCTCAATCCTTCCAATGGAAGGCCATTTTATATAGATTGTGAGCAAGGTCAGTCAGTTAACAACTTTGTCCGTAAATTGCTGGATTTTGTGATCTGGAATCAGTCTGGGTGACTATCACCAAGCTGCTTTTGGATTCTGTTAGTAAACCTGATGCTACTATTTCTCTGGGGATAAGTCACACATTGTCCCTGTATTGGTGACTGGGATATTATTCCACTTCCCCAGTTCCCACATCGGTGTGGATGGACACTGTTTTGTCCGTACTCCAGGGAGGTAAAATGGTCAAACCTTGGCCGGAGGCACGGATCCATAGGCTGGAGGGAACAGATTTCCCTCTCCACGGGGGTGTCTCAGTTGTCTCAGCTGCTCAATATTCTCCCCTAATTAAATCCCTTTCTCCCATCAGGTTGCTTCCTGGCTGTTTGTAATCCCTTTCTCCCATCCTATGGCTTCCTGGCATTGGTCATTTTGGGGTATTTGTCTAGGCACTCTCTGGGTGCACCATTGGCCCATCACAAGTGTTTTCCGGGGGCCCGGGGCGGGCCCTCATCCCGTTCCCTGAACCTGTTTTTCTGACCCAATGGGGAAACCTCTGTTGCATTTGGACATGGGGTGTGGGTCTTGTTCTCCTACCCTGTTTTCTCACTCTGCCTCTATACCAACATTGGCTTTCAGATGCCCTACTTTACCACACGAAGCATTGACTTGTCTCTCTAGAAGTCCCTTGCCAGAAGGGACCCTGTTCCCATGTTGGGATCTTGGGAAGTCTTCATCATAGTCTGGCTATAAAGGCATTTGTCCACTGTGGCCGCGTCTTATGAACTCCTCTAAAAAGGGACATCCTTGCGATCCTAGTATAATCCTTCTGCACACCTTTAAATTTTCCTTAACAAATTGCCTTATTAAAAACATCTTTGTGGTTTTTCCCCATTAGTTCTTTGTGATGGTCCAAACATCCCACAAAGTCACAAAGGGCTCATCTGGCCCTTGTGTTATTTTTGAAAGGCCTCACCTTTTCAATTTTTTGTGAATGAAAGACCTCATATGCTGCTACTGAATAATTAATCTTGTTGTGACGTCTCTGGGGACCTATAACCTGTTATGATACAGGTGATCTGATGAACACATTTTGACTATTTTTTGACTTGTATTCTGGCTCACTATATTCAGAAAGCCACATTAATTTTGTCCAGGTTCTAGGCATACTCTTGCTATGATTTCCAGTCATTAGGAGTCAAGTTTTAAAAAGAAATTCTGTATGATTTAACAAAGCTGATGTGGCCCCATAAAATGCAAACCTTTTTGGTCTTTGATGATTTCTATTTAAAAGGGGGTATCTCTGACTTTGTTGACCAGAGGGCAAAACTGGGAAATTACAGGAAAGAAAGTGGCTGGAGCTCCCCGGATTCCACCCCTTTTCTTTGGCCTTTTAAGCCCTCTTGAATCTACTCATAATTGGATTGGGGGATGCTGGGGAGGTGCTGGTGCTGTCGCTGCCCCCCCCTGCCCCTCCTCCCTCCATCCTGGAGGGGTGGAGTTAATAGGAGATTCAATCACTTTCCTGGGGTGGGGCTGAAGCTGCCTCCTGAGGGTGGAAATCCCCACATCCCTCACTTAATCTCCATGGCCTGTGGGGATATGGTCATTAATCTTTATTCCTTCCTCCTTAATATCAGGCCTGCCTCTTTGCTTCTCCCAGGGGACAATGGGTTTTCCTTCTTCCAAAGGGATAGGTTTTTCTTAATGCTAACTGGGTTTTGTTAAACAAAAATACCTCAATGGAAATTGAATGAGGACCGTTTTCATTGTAATATGCAGACAACTGTTTCAACCAGGCCAGATCTCTCGAGATCTGCCCCCTCTATGAACCAAGGGAGTCGGTTTAATTACCCAGAAGTCTAGCTACCTATTCCCAAGTTATAAGGCCCTTGTCCTTCTATCACATGCTTTCTATAGCCCACTCTGGGTGGGGTGGGTGGGGTTGAAGGGTTGGGGGCAGGATGGGGAATTTTAGCTAGCATTTGTCCCATTTGAAAAAAAAATCACTGGTTTAGTTTTTAAGAAAATAAGTTCCCTGTTTGTCTTTTAACAATACTCACCCAAGTTCCTGGTCACTGGAGACTTCTTCAGTCCTTGGTTCCCACCATTGGGCACCAAAATGTTGATGGTTTTCCTTAGTCTCAGTTGGAATAAATAATTAATCCAAAATCTCAACCAGCTGCTAAAAATTGCAAACGTTTATTTCTCCTTACAAATTCGCCCGGTTAGTTGAGGCCTATCTCTCTGCCTGGCTCCAAGAGATCTTGTAGCTTTGTCCTTGGTTTCTGCCTCTGCTTTCTTCAGCCTGCAGTCAGCTCCGACTCGTGGCTTCTCAATCTCCAGTGTGTGGTGAGTAGTCTTTTCTTCCAGAGTGTTCTGTCTCAGGGCCCTGTTGATGTTCAGGAGAAAATCTTTCTCGCTCTAAGAGCTTCCTTCATTTATGTGATCTCCCAAAGGTTAGCTCCGTCTTCTGGAGAGAGAGGGATTCTGGGTTATCTCCTGTTGGAATCTTTTACAAAGTGTGAAGACATTGGAGTTGATTTGATCTGATTTTGGGCCAGAACTTGAAATAAGGTATTAGGTGGAACTGATTGAACAATGCTTGTGTTCACACCTTTAGAGAGCTCAAGTATCTAAGTACTCAATGGAGTTCACATGAAAGTTCAGGGCTAGTATGAGAGCTGAATTCACATCTCCCTCAGGACGAGAGAGCACTCTGGGAGATAACCTATAATCCCTGCCTCGAGAAGGTGGAGTTAATCTTTGGGAGATCACATAAATGAAG
This sequence comes from Sarcophilus harrisii, assembly GCF_902635505.1. Lineage (NCBI taxonomy): Eukaryota > Metazoa > Chordata > Mammalia > Dasyuromorphia > Dasyuridae > Sarcophilus > Sarcophilus harrisii. The sequence continues at coordinate 430,553,329 of NC_045426.1, forward strand.
GAAGCTCTTGGAGCTAGGAGGATTTTCTCCTGAACATCAACAGGGCTCTGAGACAGAACACTCTGGAAGAAAAGACTACTCGCCACAGACTGGAGATTGAGAAGCCACGAGTCGTAGCCAGCTGGAGGCTGAAGAAAGGAGAGGCAGAAGCCAAGGACAAAGCTACAAGATCTCTTGGAGCCAGGCAGTGAGATAGGCCTCAACTAACCGGGCTAATTTGTAAGGAGAAATAAACAAATAAACATTTGCAACTTTTACCAGCTGGCTGAGATTTCGAAGTAATTATTTATTTCAACTAAGACTAAGGCTGGCCCCCAAGAAAACCTCCACAATTTCCCAGAGTGCTCTCTGGTCCTAAGGGAGGTGTGAATTCAGCTCTCATACTAGCCCTGAACTCTCTGAACTCCATTGAGTACTTAGATACTTGAGCTCTCAAAAGGTATGAACACAAGCATTGTTCAATCAGTTCTACTTAGTATCTTGTTTCAAGTTCTGGCCCAAAAATAACTCCAAGATTAAATTAACTCCAATGTCTTTAACACTTTGTAAAGAAATGTGTTAACACTTTGTAAAAGATTCCAACAGAGTGTGTCAATTTTTTTAAAGCCCTGTGGTCAGACTTGAAAGAGCAATTTTCTGCTACCTTAAGTTTTGGGATTGTGTTATTTACACTGGAATTCTTATTCTGAAATTGTAGGGGATAATTACTATTAACGTTAAAAGTTCAAACTTGTTTATTTTTGGTATAAGAATTTAGAAAGGTATGAATTGATATTGAAGTATTGTTACTAGAAACTTATATCTGTATTTAATTTGATTTTAAGTTTAAAATTTTGGTTTGCTAGGAACTTAAATCATATGTATGTATCTTCTAATTAGATGAAATATATTTAAGCTACTATGTTGCTTGCTAAATTGTGTATTGGGTAATTTGTGAAACTGTGTGTGAGCTGTGCTTTAACATTTTGTTGGCTCAGCCAGATATGTGGCATAAATTTTGTGAAATTTTGATCCAAGGCTATTTAGAATATTAATCTTAAGTTTTGTCCTGCTTTCTCCCTTTAACAAAGTAAAAGCAAGAAAATTTGGCATATAGGGGATATATGTAATTGCAGAACAAATTGTATCTGAAAGGTGTACGATATGTCTAAAAACAAGTATTGAGGTCTCTGCCCCCTCCCCACCCCCCAGAGAGGGAGCCTGGTTCCAGAATATTTAGGTTAGGTTTTAATGAAATGATACCAGTGGGGAAACAGATAAGGTGATGGGTGGAAGCATGAGAGCTCAGGGGAAAGCTAAGAGGGGTTAGTGGAATAACATTGGAACAAATTGTATGTAAGTATGGATTGGTAGAGATGATGGATTCTGATAAAGGAATATATTTTATTTTTAAGATTTTATAAAAAATAATGGGGAAGGATTGCAAATTGAATGAATTCCATACACCTGGGTATCTGCCCTAATCTGGGAAAGTGGGGAAAAAAATGAATTGAATTCTTAAGAAACTGATTACTAAATTGATGTTAGAGACTAGATTTCCTTGAACCAAATGTTTGCCTATTGCTTTATTAAAGAATTAAAACTGTCCCCAGAAGTGACCTGGACTTTCCTCATAAGACTGGTTTATTATATTTGGGAGAAGAAAGGTCCTCTTTTGAAACAAAGGCTAAGTTTTTAAGGAATTGTGTACTGATTGTGTCCTCATCATTTTTAGCCCTTAGGAAATAAGGATTGCTGACCCAGGCAACACCTTTACCTTGCCACACCTCTTGCAGGACAGTGGGCATTTACTAAGTCCTAGAAGAAGCCGAGTGGGAAGGACCTTACCAGAATTGAAAGTTAGAAATTGAGCTCAACAGAGGCCAAGATCGTCCTAATTTTTCCGCCCAATTAGGATGACCCTGGCCTCTGTTGAGCTCAGTTTCTAACTCAGTTTCTCAGTGGTGTTCTTTTGAATAAGAACCCACCTGAGTACTCCTGAGCTGGCTTAAGGTGGATTGTTATTACATGATTAATTAAAAACTGGGACAATTACCTGAAAGTAAAACTGAGTTAAGGATGCTTTATCCTGTATGTACTCTCAGCATCAAAACTGGTCCTTCAGGCCTTGACCTATCATAAACTTTTTTTTTTCTCTAATGGCAAATTTTTATAATCAGGACAAATGGTCATTAGAAGCCATGAGCACAATTCAAAAAAAAAAAAAAAAAGTGGTCATATGCTAAAGTGAGTATTGACCTAATCATCCATCTGTTGCTACTTGCATATGTTTGTCTATTTATTTAAGCATCTTTATTGTTGCTGACTTTTGTGGTAGTCATCTATGTTTGTAAAAGGTTATCTACCTCATTATGGAGGACATAACTGATTGGACTGATAGGTGGCTCTGCTACCTGAGCCCAAGAAGAAAATTACCATCAGGAAGGAGATGTCTGTGGAAGGCTATTCTCATAGCACTTGGTGGGGCCCTCCTATTCCCAATCTGTATTAGAATTAGATTAGAATATGAAGGGCAAGGAAGGTAGGAAATTCTCTGGGTGATTTTCATAGTTAATATTCCCATGAGAAAAGACTATTTCCAGGAGAAAATATTGACTATTGCCTTGGTAAAAGATATACCCAGACAGTAGAAAAATTAGCACATGTTCTGATTCAAATTTGGACCTCCCTTTTTAAGACCTCTTGGTGGTCTTGTTTTGGAGGAGCCTATTGGAGACAGGCTCTATGGTTCTCCTGATAGCCCTCAGAGTTATGTTCCCCCTGTATGATGCAACTTTATTACCAATGTGGTTCAGAAAACTGCAAAATCATTAAGGTAGAAGGTATAGTCGTGGGATTAGTGTGATCCATGGTGCTCCAGAGACAAGAGTGGGAACTGGAACCTGGAGGAGGATAGATCAGACTTAGAAGATGAAGTTGATCAAATTGTTAAAGAAATGTATAAACTTTTTCCACTCCCTATTTTTGTCCGCTTGCATTTTTATCTTTTCTTCCCAGGTTATTTTTACCTTCTTTCTAAATTTGATCTTGTGCAACAAGACAATTGTATAAGTATGTATACGTATATTGTGTTTAACATATTATACTTTAACATATTTAACATGTATGGGGCTACCTGCCATCTAGGGGAGAGGGTGGAGGGGAAAAGTTGAAACAGAAGTTTTTGCGAGGGTCAATGTTGAAAAATTACCCATGCATATGTTTTGTATATAATAAAAAGCTATAATGAAAAAAATACACACACAAAAAAAAGAAAAATGTATAAACTTTGGCATTAGAAGCTTTCAACTGATGAAAGGGGGTGGGGATTGAATGAAGTGAGATGTGAAAGTTGTCTCACAAGATGGAGAAAGTGTTCTAAAAATTGAGTGAAAATTGGCTATATCCCAGGGCCAGGTTTTTCTTCAGAAATCATATGGTTTACAAAGAGTGGGACTTTTTCTTTGTGAGACTAAGTTGGGGCTACCTTGGCATTGAAACTCCCACAGAAGATAATTTAGTAATCCTTAAGATGTGGTTAGGCTTAAAGTTTTTCCTCATTTATGACTTAGAATCCTTTCTGCTTTTGCCTTGAGAAACCTCCTTAATTTATTTGAGCCAGTGGTCTTGTCCCACACAAGAGGATTTCAAGAACCTGATCCAATTACTAATGGTGCTTCTGTGTTCCTTGATACAATTAAATGAATAAATGGATTTTCTCATATGCATTACAAATGTCATAGCTATCATTGACCAGAGACATAGGCAACACATTTAGGAGCTCTTTAAAAATAAATATAATTTTTAAAGGTCAGAATTTTTTTTTATGGTTCTAGGATATTGACCTCATTTCTTCTTCTTCTTTTTTTTTTTAAATTAAAGCTTTTTATTTACAAAACATGCGTGAGTAATTTTTCAACATTGACCCTTGCAAAGCCTTCTGTTCCAAATTATCCTTTCCTTCCCCCACCTCCTCCCCTAGATAGCAGGTAGTCCAATACATGTAAAAGATGTTAAAATGTTAAATCCAAAATACGTATATATATTTATACAGTCATCTTGTTGCACAAGAAAAATCAGATCAAGAAGGAAAAAAAATGGGAAAGAAAATAATATGCAAGTGAACAACAGAGGGAGAATCCTATGTTATGATTCACACTCAGATCCCACAGTCCTATTTGGGTGAAGATGGCTCTCTTCATCACTGAAGAATTGGAATTAGTTTGAATCATCTCATTGTCGTGGAGAGCCACATCCATCAGAATTGATCATTATATAGTCTTATTGCTATGTATAATGATCTCCTGGTTCTGCTCATTTCACTTAGCATTAGTTCATGTAAGTCTCTCCAGGCCTCTCTGAAATCATCCTGCTGGTTGTTTCTTATAGAACAATAATATTCCATAATATTTATTAACTTATTCAGCCATTCTCCAGTTTATGGACATCTATTCAGTTTCCAGTTTCTTGCCACTACAGAGGGCTACCACAAACATTTTGCACATGTGGGTTCTAAAGGTCAGAATTTTTAAAAAATAGTGAACATATTGAGAATCATTATTCTTTTTGTAATAATTTAACCATTAAAGATTCTTGTGAAGCCAAAGTTCATATATAAAGAATGTAGATCATGGAATCTATTTTTTAAAAAATTGTCATAGATAACAAGAAAATGTTTTGATGAACATAAGCATTGATTTCATTCTTCCAAAAGATGGAAACCAACATTAAACTTTGTTACAAAAGGCAAACAATGTTTCAGCATTTTGACTTCAAAGTCTTTCTCTAGCAGCAAATCTGAGAATCTTTGCTTAAGTACCTATTCTTTCTTGCTATCACTAAACACCTTTTAAACAATCTAGCCTCCTTAGAACTGACAAATCCATGTATTGTTTCATTTTTTTTTAAGCTCCTTCAACTTCTAAGAATCGGTGGCAAGAAGGATATCAAACTTGGCTCTGGGTCTTCACACTTCATCTCATGGTTGAGGGTATATGGACATGTTGTGTGTCTATTTAACGATGGCTTGGATTCTTGCTTGGATTCTAGATAGTGGACAATGCTCTTTTGTTTTCCCTGTCACCAATGGAGTGAAACAAAACTATACTTGCTCCATTTTTAATGTGATGTTTTCAGCCATATCAAACATCATGAGTGAGGATGAACATGGCATCAGTCAGTTACCATACTGTTGCTAAATTTTTCATCTTCAAAGTCAAGATTAGGGTAGAAGGGAGTGTTGGTCTATGATTATTTTGTTGGCAAGGTGATTGTGCACTTATGCAGCCTCTGAAACATATGGAATAACGTATAGATCAATTCTTTGCTGCTTGTGCTAATTTTGGTCTAACAATCAACACCAAGAAAGTACAAGTGCCCCATCAGCCAGCACCACACCATCCATATATGAAACTCAGTTTTAGCAAATGGAGAAGTTTTAAATGCTGTGGTAAAGTCCACTTACTTTGGCAGTATACTTTCCAGGGATGTACATGTTGATAATGATGTTGATGTATGAATTATGAGAGCTAAGCCAGTGTTTGGGAGAATCTAAAGGAAATGACATTAGGGCCCATATATACCAGTTCAGGGCTGAGTAAATAAACTACCTCAGAGAAAAAGAGCCTGGGAAGATTCCAGGTAAGTTATATCTGCCTTATATTTCTCTTCTTCCTTGCCTAGCCACTGAACCTTGCTCTTTCCCTAAACCGAGAGAGGAATTTTCTCACCAAGTATCTTTGAACTGATGAACAGCAAGCATTTATTAAGAACCTACTACATGCCAGACTAAATGTTAATGAAATCACACTAAAACCATCGACTAAGGAGATATTTTGTCATTAACAAAAGAGTTTGGGGAGAGATATGACAAATTCTCCAATTGCAGAAGGAACTAAATATGAGCTCATACACCCTTGAGGATAAGCATGTAGTTGTTAGTACTGGGGTCCTATTACTTACAGGTTACTGGCCAGTGTATTAAAGTTATAAATGCAAACACTGACTGAAGTTAAGGAAAAGACAAAGATAAATGTCAGCCTTTATCCATGAGGAATTTATTCTATGAATGGATCACTTCTGAAAAACGCTGAAGATGCTCCATGTCCTATAGTAGCAAATGTTCTGCCAAGATTTAATTCTTTGTTAAAATAAACACCTATTTCATTGCACAAATTTCATCTTTAATAAGTGGTAAAATTATATGTATACTAAAATTTTAAAAATAAACTCCTTCAGGACTTATCAGTAAATGTGATTGTATAGTTATTTTATAATATCTACCCAGAGTTGTGCAAAAATTTCTTGGGTGAAAAAGATTGTGTGGAAAACATTTAAGAACCCTTAATTTAGGGTATTCCAGTAAATGGCTAATAAATTGGTTCACTCATGTGTGACTACTATTTTGGGGGGATATGAGAGCATGCTATTTTGGTGTAGGACACCTAGCTCAGAAAGTCTACTCAAATTAGACTTGTGAAACCTATCTAAGCATGTATCTAGAACTTAGAAAACTTAAATATCACTAGTCTGATTAGATTTATTTTCTTTCTACTCCTAGTTTCTTTACATTGAGATATTCTGAATTCATTTATATTCTGTCCTCTGGTAAGTGAACTCCAGAAAATGCATTCTTGTTATTGAGTGAGTGACATCTGGACTAAGAAAAAAGGAAATAGTCCTTAGTATTGAACCAGAATTTAAGTATGGTTGTAGCAAGTTTAGCATCAGAAGTGAAAAAATTGATTACGAACAAAGTAGAACTGAACTGAATCTAAGGAAGCACCCCAATTTGGAGGGGGGAGACAAGGTTCAGGAAGTTTGTAAATCAGTACAGATACAGAAGTTAATATAAATTACAAACCAACTAGAGATCAAAGGCAAAGGTCCCTTGAATCAGTTTCAAGAAGAAAAGCTAGTCCTCAAAGAAAGTAGTGAAATTGGGACACAGTGTAAGACACAAACAAAAGCTAGGAAATGCAAATTTAACTGCCTCTGCAAAATCAACTAATGAATTTACCACACCACTTTTGTGAGTAATTCTGCTTTATCCTGCCCTTCCTCAGGCTTAATGTAACTTACTTTTAAAGTCTGATTATGGGGGTGAAGGAATAGAGGGTAATCATTAGTCTTATTTTAGCTGACTTTGCAAAAAGCCCACTTCTCTCCCCCCCCCCCCAAAAAAAAATTAGAGAGGTTTTGGATTTAATATGGCCTCTCAATTCCATTTCCTAATTTCCTAACTCTTAATTCCAATTCAATTTTTCTGTTAAGTTATAGAAAGGATAAATTGTAAATAATTAATTTGTACATAGTTGCTTACATGCTCTATTCCTCCTTAGATTGTGATCTCCTTTGAAAACAGGGACTGACTTGTCTCTTTCTCCCCAGATTTAAGAGGGCATCTGATTTTTAAAATATCCTTCTAAACAGTAAGACAAGTCATCTTTTGCTTTTTTAGTTTCTACTAATTTCTCATTGTTTCTAATAAAGTATTGCATGAAAGTTCAGGATCTTTGGTTCTGTTATTTGGCTGGGAGTCTCATCCTGAGGAATCATGGGAAATGGTGATATGTGCTTAATCTGGAATTTTCTAAACTAGTGTTTGAGACCAAACTGCAATAATGATTCTTTAACATTAGATGGAGCTACATATCAACATTTTGGCTCTGTAATGCTAAAAAAAATTCAGCATCTTCTGAAAGACCTAGATTTAGGATGTTAATTTTGCAGAAGATATAAGATTTTTTTCAAGTCTTCATTCTCATTATTTCCATAAATTTAAATTGATTTGAGAAATAAATTTATAAAATTTCTGCTATTGTAGGATGGAAGTGGGTGGGATACAATCTTTGTATTAAGAATTTTTGTATTTTCTTTCCCAGTCAAATTTTTAGGTGATAATGAAAAGCTTCCCTAAATTCTCATTGATTTCTCTTATATGCAGTAGAATATTATGGGATCCAGATATTTGTATTGCTAAAAGGGCATCAGTTCCAACTTCATGTTAGATAATATATCTTTATCCCTCGAAGTCTTCAATGTGAGTTGTCAGAAATATTATATAGGTAATTTTGGATCTGGTTCAGATCTGACTTTGACATCAATATTTACTAATATTTTGTCATCAAAAATGCATTACTAAAAGAAGTGAGGAGATTAAGAAGTGTATTTCACTACAAAAAAAGACAGCTTGAAAAAATTATTGAAATGCAAATAAAAATAGTGATATGAAACAAGAAATATGAATTTTAACCTCTATCTTAAATTTAATACTTAAAACATCATTTTGTTGAGGTAAAAAACAAATATATAAGGACAAGATTTATAAATTATAAATTTATAAAAGGACAAGATTTGGTTGCTTCTAGTCTCTTGTCCCAGATAAAAGTGACTTATTTCACCTTGCCTTTAGTTTACAAGAAAGTGTGACATTTCTATTTCTTTTGTGGATAATTCTGGGGCAAGAAACTTAGAAGGGGAAAATGGAATGCCTAATTATGTCCCTGGCTTTTTTGGCTTGTTCAGAAGGGATTTATGCCTTTTAACATGGGTTCTTGATCAAGGACATGGTATTACTTCCTAAGCGTCCAGTCAGATGAGGGATACATTTTTATGGACTTAAGTACAAGGACTTTTCATTTAGAAGCTACATAAGGTTCCAATCTCCTTTGCTTCAACATGTCCCCCAAAGGACCCATTTTCTTTTCACATCTTCTGAACTTCCCCTTTCTTGTATAGAGGGCACCATCATCTTTTTAGTTACCCAAGTTCCCAACATTTCATCATTGATACTTCACTCACCTCACCCCCCATAGCCAATGTATTGTCACATATCACTTATTTTTACCTTCACAAGACCTTTCACATATGTCCTCTTCTTATCTCATATACAACCACAAACTTAATCCAATCCCTCATCACTTCTTGCCTAAACTACTCCAACAGTCTTCTAAATAATCTCCACTTCAAGCAATCTTCTGTAGAGCTGCCAAAATGACCTTCCTAAAACACAGGTCCAACTATACCAGCTCTTATTACTGCTTATATCCTACTAGTATCAAATGCAATTTATTAAACTCCTTCTGTTTGCCTTTAAAGCTTTTTTCATGTCCTGAATTTATCATAGTATGAATGGGGCCTGCAAATTCATAGAATTCTTGGGATATCATCTTTCCAAATGAAGAACTAAGAAATCTAGAATCCAAGAACTTGAGGACAGTACATTGGAGAGACTTTGGAATATATTTAGACGTGCATAACTGGCTTTGGTCACCTAATCACTTTTTAATTGTGGAATCATTTGTTAATCTTTGGTCAACATGATTCCATTCTCATAGGCTAGAATTTCATACACACACACACACCACTATCCTTTATATAATTTTCAGTTGCTTCTTTTAGTATGTTAAAATCTAACCTTCCTTTAACTTCTATCCATTAATTCTGGCCTCTAAGCTTTAATTTTCTCTTAACGATATTTATCCTACTCTTTCCATCTGTAGACCATCCTCTTTAATAGAAGTTAGGAGTTGAGTGCCTCTCTTATTATAGCATTCACCTCTAGTAGGTCTATTTTTTTAACTTGTTTGTCCTCTGAGCATATTTATAAAGGAAATACTTTAACATATAATCAGAATTTGAAATAGGAGTTTTTACTTCAGGCACAGGCATAGAAAGGACCTCAGCTTTTATCTAGTAAGACCTCTTACTTTCCCATTCAGGTCTTACACGTTCATTTTACAAATGAAGAAATTGAGGTCTAGGGAGGTTGAATGACTAATCTACAGTCATTTACCATATCACTTTCTCAATCCAGCAGAACATGTTCTTTTATATTTTTCAGTGGGGGTTGCATAATGTGGCACTTGAGCTGAGATTTAAAGGAAATTAGATAACTCATCTGTTATAAAGTGGCAAGATCTTTGTTCAGTTATAAACTGAAATAGGTGATTTCTGAGATCTTTTTCAGTTATGAAATTATAAACATTCATTTCAATATTTTTTCTTATTTGAAAAAACAGTAAGAAAAAGGAAAACAGAAAAGAAATAGAAAACAAAATAAAGCAAAACAAAAGACTGTCATGTGCCTGGAAGAACATCAGGAACGATTCAAAATATATAGCAACAAATTGCAGATCAAGAAAATATATTAGTAGAAGAAGATATTCATGAATGACCATTTTTTTCTTTACTTCCTTATAAACTGTTCTTTGGTTCTCTGCTGCTCCCCTTATTTGTTTTATTTTTTTCCTCTCTTTCATCCTCCCCAACTCCCCAGCAAGCTATATTTAATAAAATCTATGCTTATATATATATATATATATATATATACATATACACACTTACATTTACATCTCTCCCTGTAAATACAAACATGTCTTTCTTATCCTTGTTGTGTCTTTAATTGAATTTTTCTCCATAACTTGTCTTGCTATTACTTAACCTTCCCTCACTCAAGAATCCCTCCCTTGTCTTCTTCCCTCATCTGTTGCTTCCCCATCCACCTATCCCTCCCCTCCTTATTTCTTTATACCCTTCATGGTGTACGTGTGTATATGTGTGTGTATCTATATTTATATCTATAAATAGATATAGATATACTTAGAATACTCATATCAGAAATGTGTTCAATTGGTATCAGAGTTACAAGCTCTCCTCCCTTCTCTAATGCCTATATCTGCACCTCATTTGTATAACATGATTGTTATTTTTGCCTTAACTCTGGCAATCTTTCTTTTGAGCTATCTTATTGTTGATGTGAATTTTATATACATACGTGTGTGTATATATATGTTCAGTTTGTTCATGTTAAGTTTCTCAAAATTGATCTTTCATATTGTCTCTTATATGTTAAATTTTCTGTCAAGTTTGGTTTGGTTGATAGAAAGTCCTGAAAATCTCCAAGTTCATTGAACGTCCATTTTTTCTCATTCAGGATTATAGATAATTTTGCTGGATATGATTTTTTGGCTATAGGCCTAGTTCTTTTGATTGTAGATATGATTTTAGGACCTGAGGTCTTTTATTATAGCTGCTAAGTCTTATACAATTCTAATTGTAGTTCCGGCATATTTGAATTGTTTTTTTCTTGTTTCTTGAAAAATTTTCTCTTTGATCAGGGGTTTTTGAAATTTGGCAGTAATATTCTTATGTGTTTTCCATAAAGGATCTCTTTGAGGTGGTAATCAGTGGATTTTTTCCTATTTACGCTTTCCCCTCATGTTCTATCACTCCAGGACAATTTTCTTGGATTATTTCTTGCATTATTGTGCCAAGGTTCTCTTTTTGGTCAGAAGTTTCTGACAGTCCAATTATTCTTATATTTTCTCTTCATCTGTTCACCAGATCTGTCATTTTCCTTATGTTTGGCATTCTGTCCTATTTTCTCATTTTCATTCTTTATTATCTACTTTGTTATTTCTTGGTGTTGCATAGCTTCACTGGCTTCCCCTTGCCCAATACTAATTTTCAAAGCGTTATTTTCATCTTTGAGACTGTCCCCTTTTTCTAGTTTGTTAACTTTTTTTTACCATAAGTTTTTTGTTGTTTTGGATGGTTTTAATTTTTTTCTTTGGTTTTTCTTCAGTCTCATTTGATTTTTTTAAAAAATTCTTTTTTTTTTTTTCTTCCCTGTTCCCATAATATGTTTCAATGGTAGGGTTCTTTCTTCTTTGCTGGTTCTTTTTCTTTAAATAAGAGGTGTTTAGTGTAAACACTTCTAATTGTGGGGTAAGGGGATGGTGCCTCAAGCTTCCCTTCTGCTCTCCAGTCTGACCTGGAACCCCAAACCAAGAGCTTCACACTTCTGCAAATGACGGCAGCCAGCAGCATCCCTTCCCTGGTTCCATATTCATCTGGTGCTGGTTGCTTCTCACCCAGGGCCATATCTCAATAGCAAGCTGGGCCCAGCATTCCCAATCAGTCAAGATTTGAGGTTGGCTTAGTCTTGCTGGACTCAACCCCCCATTCCACAGTCTGAGAGATAAAAGTCTCTGTGGTTCCTGCCACATACCCAGATAGCCCAAGAAGTTCCAGATTGATGTTTTTGCAGAGCTAGCTGGGAGGTGTTTGCAATTCAGAGAGGTTAATCTGGTCTGGTGTCTTCACATCTTCTCTAGTTGTTATCAGGAGGACTTCAGTTCTTCCCAGCTTCCTAATTTTTCAGAAGACTGTTCTCCCTGATGTGAAAATTTACAAAATTCATTTCAATTTTAAGCTTTAGAATGACTGTGAAAGATCTTTGGAACTGAAGCAAGAATCATGAGTAGGCAAAGGAAATTTTCTTACTCCAGGAGTCATTTATTTATTTATTTTTTAAAATTTTTTGCTTTTTTTTTAAATTTAATAGCCTTTTATTTACAGGTTATATGCATGGGTAACTTTACAGCATTGACAATTGCCAAATCTCATTACAATTTTTCCCCTCCTTCCCCCACCCCCTCCCCCAGATGGCAGGATGACCAGTAGATAAAATATAAATTAGATACACAATAAGTATACATGACCAAAACGTTATTTTGCTGTACAAAAAGAATCAGACTCTGAAATATTGTACAATTAGCCTGTGAAGGAAATCAAAAATGCAGGTGGGCAAAAATATGTGGATTGGGAATTCAATGTAATGGTTCTTAGTCATCTCCCAGAGTTCTTTGGCTGGGCGTAGCTGGTTCAGTTCATTACTGCTCCATTGGAAATGATTTGGTTGATCACATTGCTGAGGATGGCCAGGTCCATCAGAACTGGTCATCATATAGTATTGTTGTTGAAGTATATAATGATCTCTTGGCCCTGCTTGTTTCACTCAGCATCAGTTCATGTAAGTCTCTCCAGGCCTTTCTGAAATCTTCCTGTTGGTCATTTTTTACAGAACAATAATATTCCCTAAAATTCATATACCACAATTTATTCAGCCATTTTCCAACTGATGGGAATCCACTCAGTTTCCAGTTTCTGGCCACTACAAAGAAGGCTGCCACAAACATTTGTGCACGTACAGGTCCCTTTCCCTTCTTTATGATCTCTTTGGGATATAAGCCCAGTAGTAACACTGCTGGATCAAAGGGTATGCACAGTTTGATAACTTTTTGAGCATAGTTCCAAACTACTCTCCAGAATGGTTGGATTCATTCACAACTCCACCAACAATGTATCCAGGAGTCATTTATAAATTATTAAGCTAATATAGCACTGAAGACATTTGATGGGCTTAAATAAGAACAAGTATTCCAGTAATGCTTCTTTAGCTAAAGGAAGACCTTGTAAGCCTCAAAGTATTTGAGGAATATTGGATTTCTTGTCCTCCCATTTGTGTCCTAAAAGTACATTTCTGCATCTGCTCACGGCCATGACCTGCTGTATTTTGAAGTTAGTCCAGATTGGACCTAGATTCATGAGTTTTCAAGGAAACCCATCCATGAACTATTTCATGTTTAAAAGGAACTATTTGAATACCCTAGAAATTGGCGACAACAATTTCTAACATTTCAAAACAATTTCAAAAATTGAGTTGACCCTTTGCCACATGTCTTTGAGTCCACCTTCCCATGGCTTCTCTGTGCACTTATGGGAGATATCCTCTCCCTTCTTCCCTCCATGACTTTAGCATGTTTGTCTCAGCTGTTTTTTATACTACCACTGTATTAATATCCCTTTCTAAAAACTAATTATGTCTAGCTGAATAAATGATTCTCAACTGATAATCCTGGAAAGCAGAAGATATTGTGGGAGGCTTGAACATCATTGAAATAGCCCCACCTCCTCAGGACCATCTCCTAGAATCTTACAGGTAGTGATATTTAGCCTTGCTATGGGGCCTGAGACTTATCTGTGAGAGAAAATTCCCAGAAGGCTCCTTGGAGATCACATATGGACCAAACTTAATGACCTAAAGATTCTTGGTGCTTACTAACATACTTTATCATCAAAAAAGTTTGTTACCAAGAGGAGAAATGAGAAGAGGACAAGAAGTATATTTCATTATGGCAAAAAAAAAAAAAAGAAAGAAAGAAAAAGAAAACAAGAGATACTACCATTTGAAAGTATCATTGAAATACAAATAAAAATGTTATATGAAACAAGAAATATGAATTTTAAATTTAATATTTTAAATATTTTTTGATTGAGTAAAAAAAAAAACACAAATATGAGGACAAGATAGAGATAAATGCCTTTACTGCTTCTAGTCTCTTGCCCCAAGTGAAGTGACCTATTTCACTTTGCCCTTAGTCTATAAGAAGTGTGACATTTTTATTTCTTTTGTGGATGACTCTGGGACAAGAAATACAGAAGGGAAGAATGACATGTCTGATTATGTCCCTGGCTTTTTTGGTCTATTTTAACTGAAAGGATGATGGTGCCCTCTATTCAGGAATGGGGAAGGTCAGAAGTAATATAGAAAAAGGTAATGGGTTATTATATGTGGGGCTTGTTGAAGCAGAGGAAATTGGAGCCATGTGTGGCTTCTAAATGAAAAGCCCATTTGGTCCATAAGTGGTCCACATATGGACCAACTCTCTAAGGGATCCTTTTTAAAATTCACTGGAAGCCAAGTATTTTATACTTGTTAGCAGAACTCCAAGGTCCAGACTATCTCATTTTACAATAACCAGCTTTCTTATTGAATCATAGAATCTCCTTGACATCCCAAATTCTGTTAATTTTCAATCCATTTTTATCCTTCTGGCATTTTCCTGATAGCATAAGTACCATTATTTATATTAAATCATCAGTCTCTGTCTGACATAATTATCAGCTCTCACTTCTTTCTCAATGTGGAAGTATTCACTGTCCATGAATTCAGCTATTAATAATATCAGCCTTTACTGAGTCTTTTAAATTTAAAAAAAATTATTTTTTTAATAATTATTTTCCAATAACTGCATCCTTCAGAGTTTCTTCCTTTGTAACAAATGAAAGTTGTTATGAATCACACAGCAATACAGTGGTCAGATTTGATGGCATTTGTAGCATTCCACATCTAGAATTTGTCACATTTTTACTAAGAAAAAATTATCATCCCTCCATTGGAATCAAGATCAATGATTACATTAATAAGAAATCTTATGTCTTTAAACATTGCTTTCTTTTATAGCATTGTGATTACTAAGTATAATGTTCTCTTGGCTAACTTTTGTTTGGGTCTGCCTCATTTTATCAATGAATTGGTTTTCTTTGGTTTCTTTTAATCTTCCATATTTATTATTTTTTACATAATATCCAATTACATCCACATGCTACAATTTATTCATCATTCCTCAGTTATTGGTCACTCATTTTATTTCTAATTTTTTTTTTCTGCCACAGAAAGTTCTGCTATGCATATTTTCTCCTGATATATATATATATAAAACCTCTTTCCCTCATGATATCTTTGAGATATAAGCATAGAAATGGTCTGAGGGATGCTTTATTTTTTGAAATGTTTTATTAAGGTCTCCCATTTTATGTTATTTTCATTATGCTTTCCCCCTTCCCCCACACACATTAAACTCTATTTTGTAAACAAGAACAACCATTTAAGTAAAACCGAACAAAGTGAGGAAATCAAACAACAAACATCTCTTAAGGACCTGTTTTGTGCCAAGCTTTGAGCTAGATAAAGGGGAACACAAAACAATAAAACAGTCCTTTTCTCAAGGAGCTTACATTCTACTGAATTTGTAGCATTCTGCACAATCCCCAAATTATCTACTGAAAGGAGAAGGGGATTTTATCTGTTTTCTAGTTCTAAGATTGCTGACCCACTTCTACACATTTCTAGTACCACTTTATATGAATTTAGAAGCAAAATGGTTCACATATTAAATACTTATATAAGATTCATTTAATAATATTCTAGAGTCCTCTAAATGGATAATATCATCTATCAGTGAACCTCCTTTAACTCTTGAGCGTCAGGTTTATTTATAGAAACAATAATGAAAATCATAACAAATATAGTTGTAATGAGCATTTGCACACTGAATATCACAGATTCAAAGGCATATTAATTCCAAGTCCTGAAAGCAATGTTTTAGCTAGAAGTAGCACTTGACTTTGAGAATTGAGATTTTTTTTTTTTTTAAAGACTCATGGGTTATGAGAAAATAAACTGAGAGAAAGGAGTGGGAGGAAGGCATCTTCAGTTCTGCCAAGTATTTAATGAGCTAAACTAGGTAATATTATCAAAACTTGGACATCAATCAAAGTGGGAGGGGACACTTAAGAGAAACTTAAAGGGCAGACTCTGGTAGAGAAGGGAGAGTTAAATATGCAATATCAAACATTTAATATTTTAGAACACAGGACTTGGGATGAAGCTACTAGTCATCCTCTCTTTTCCAGAGACTATAGGAAGTCCCTTTAACCCCTGTAAAAAAAAATTCTACTCTTTCTATAAATTCCCTTCCCCATATCTGTACAACAACAAATACATAAATATACTCTGGCTTCTTTTCAGGCACAGGCATAGAAAGGACCTCAGCTTTTATCTATTTTTCCACAAGAATATTTTAGCAGTCATTCAATTTTGCCTCTCTTAGTATTCATCTACCATATGGGTTCTAGGTCTGGTTCTATTATGCAATAATTAAGATGACCATGAATTGTAGTCCCCTTCCCCTCTCTGTTATCATATTTCTCTGAACCTTTGCTGCCTCATCTATAAAATAAGTAGAGAGTTGAATTTAGTGAAATTTAAAGTTCCCAGAAGCTTAGACTTTCTGTGATTTTTAAGATACAGTTTTCTTCATGTATTAGTTGAGTAGCTTATATAATGTAATTTGAGACCTTCTTATACTTGGGTGCCAGAGTCCCTAGAATTCGCCATTTATCATTAATTCAACAGTAAAATTCCTATGCTTAAACATTGGTATCTTTCTTCTCAGTCATTAATAATACACATGTTCTTTGGAGGATAAATTCATTAAGGTATTAAAAGTCAATAATGCAGGGCAGTTAGGTGGCACAGTGAATAGAGCACCAGCCCTGAAGTCAGGAGGACCTGAGTTCAAATTTGACCTCAGATACTTAACACTTCCTAGCTGTGTGACCCTGGGCAAGTCACTTAGCCCCAATTGTCTCAGAAAAAAAAAGTCAATGATGCTTTCCTCCTTATAGAATCCTTTTCCTTCATGTCATTAGAAAGTATTCAACTATCTCAAAGGGTACTGACATTGGAGGGGACAGGAATTAAAAATAGGAATATTTAATTCATGTTTTTCCTTTTTTTTACAACTTTCCCTTGACTCTTTCCAGGTGGGACTTCACAGCACCTTTAAAAAAAAAAAAAAGTGTAAAGCATGATATTCATTATGGTTATGAAAGGAGATGAAGTGTTGCTATTTTTAGTACTAAGATTCTTCCCTACTACTTAATACAAGGATTAACTGGGGAATATCAGACATTTAATTTGTTCCTGAGATCTGTAGGGTAAAGAAAAGCAATTGGAAACCCCAATAGGAACAATCAATGAGTGGATTGTGTTGGTTTGTTCATTGTTTTATTTGAAAAAAAATGTTTTCAGAGGAAGGAATTTCATGGAGAACATAAGAAACTGACATTAGTTGATACTTGAATCTGGGAATAGAATGCTATCCACAAGTTAACCTAATTTATGCTGTTTTTCTCCTCACAATTAATGTTATTAACTCATTTGATTTGTTTTTTTTAAATAACATTATAGTTATTTTCCAGCTCTGTAATTGAATCTATTCTATTAAAAAGTTCAGCCTAAACAGTGATTAAAACAACTAAGTCTGATCACATATGCTACATTCTTCACTCATAATCCCCCTTTTTTCCCTTTTCCTTTTCCAGAGCCAAGATGGTTCATTAAAATCCATCTGAATTTGCTGTCTTTCAATAATACTTCTATTTACAACATAGTAATCATGCATATTCTTGTTTCCTTGGTTTCAAAAAACTTTAATCATGTCTTCACAAGTAACTCAAATACCTAATCACTCTCAAATAATAGGAAGAACACCACTACTCAGACTTAACTACTTATTAATCAGCTAGAAGTCCTTGAACAAATTTCTTTATTTTATTTTTGTGCCTTACATGATTAGGATAAAGATCAAAGGAGATCATTTTTGTAAAATGTAAGAACCCAGAAAGCTTTGCACAAATTTGAGTCATTATTCTGTATTACTTATTGTTATATTCAACTAAGGAGCAAACACCTAAAAACTGGAGGAGAGTAGCAAGATATAGCAGAAAAAACACTAGAATTAGAGCTAGTAATTAGAACTAGTATGAGCTCCAGCATCATGAGATATGTGATCTTAAGAATTAGAACTTGTTTGGGGATCTTCTGTAAAAATAAGTGTTCCTTCACTTTTAAAAATTGAACTTGTTTGGGCCTCTTTTGTAAAAGTAAGAGTTCCTTCGCCTTTAAAATGAAGGTTTGAACAAAAAGATCTCCAAGTACAGTTGCTACTTTAAAATTCAATGAAAAGAGAAACAGATTATTTGGCTGTGACTTCTTTTTCCATGGTGAGGAAAGAACTGAGAAATTCCCTATGGTCTGTTAGTAACTTGGCTCAGAAATCAAAAACAAGGAATAGCAGTTGAAAAAGGCTGGAAATCACAAAGCAGAATTAGCCCTTGAAAGTAATTATAAGGGAAAGATTGGCAATGAAAGCCCACCATTGCCATATATCCTTCTACCCAGCTATCATATGGCCATAATATATAATGCTTCTAATGCCTTTTTTTTTTTTTTTTTCCCCTCTGGGTATTTTTTTTCTTGATTATTGGTGAATATCAGAAAATAAATATACCAGATTACACTCTTGTGGACTTGAAAAGACTAGAAAAGTCACCAGAGATTTAGCAACTAGAGTCCATACCTGAGTCTGCCAGTACCATCAGCAGCCAAGTCCAGTTAGGAGTCCTGAGGCACCTACCTGTTTGACCCAAGACAGCAGTGAACCAAATATATAATCAAGGCACTGTGCCCTTTAATTAAAGAAATGACTTTCATTGCTCATATAATTATGCCTTCTATCTGACAGGGGTTAGAAACACAGTAGCCCTATGATCTGGAAAATCTATGTACAAATTTTGGCCTTCCTTTCATACCGGAGAAAAAGTCTGAATTACCATGATTTTAAGAGATATAAATGTGTTGATGTTATTTGATATTATACACATTTTACGCATTTTGAGTTTCTAAACTTTTTCTCTGTCACCTGTGGGCCTTCATATGTCATCTGAGGCCTTCCCAAACTCTTCCCCTAAAATTCCTATTTTATTTCTTATGCTATCTCATGTCACATCAGAATCACAACATTCTGAAGGGATAACTAGACTATATTCAGGAATGACCTTAATAGAGGAAATACACCTCAAATATTTTAAAGTTCAAATCTACTCTCCTAGGGACTGAGATATTTAGAGGGGAAAATGTTTTTTCTAGGGTTTTTTTAGTCCTTAGCTAAAGGATCATTGTATTGCTGAGAGGAGTAAGTCATTTAAAATTGATCATCACACAGCATTTCTTCTGGTTCTGTTTATTTCATTTTGCATGAATTTGTATAAATTTTTCAAGTTTTTTTAAAAATCAGCCCGATCATCATTTCCCATACAATAGTATTTCATTATATTCATATACCACAGCTTGTTTAGCCATTCCTCAATTTATGAGCATTACCTCAGTTTCCAATTCTTGGCCACCACACACACACACAAAAAAAAAAGCTACTATGAATGTTTTTGAGCCTCTAGGTCCTTTTTTTTTTTTTTTTTTTTTCATGATCTCTTTGGGATATAAACCTAGTACTGGTATTGCTGAATTAAAGGGTATACAGTTCTATTGCCCTTTGGACATGCTTCCAAATTGCTCTTCAAAATGGTTGGATCAGTTCACAATTCCACCAATGATGCATTAATGTCCTAATTTTTCCATATTCTCTTCAACATTTATCTTTTTCCTTTTTTCATCATAGGTGGGAGGTGAGATTTTAGAGTTGTCTTAATTTGGATTTTCCTAATCAAAAGTGATTTACAGCATTTCTTTAAATGGCTACAGCTAGCATTGATTTCTTCATCTGAAAACTGCCTATTTGAGTCCTTTGACCATTTATCAATTGGGGAGTGGTTTGTATTCTTATAAATGGCTATATATTTGAGAAAAGAGACCTTTATTAGAGATACTTGCCATAAAGATTGTTCTTCAGTTTTCTGTTTTCCTTCTAGTCATGGTTGTTTTAGCTTTCTTTTTGCAACATTTTTAAATTTTAATTTAATCAAAATTAGTTATTATATATTTTAGAATGCTCTTTACCTCTTATTTGTAAATGAATTCTTTCCTTATTCATAGTTCTGACAGATAAAATATTCCTTCCTCTCCTAATTTGCCTATGGTATCAGCCTTTATGACTGGATCTTGAATCCATTTTGACCTTATCTTGGTATATAGTATAAGTTGTTTATATTCAGTTTCTGCCATATTGTTTTCCAGGAGTTTTTTTTTTTTTTTAATCAAATAGTGATTTCTTATCCCAGAAACTGTACTCTTTGGGTTTATCAAACACTAGCTTACTATGGTCAATTATTACTGTATATTTAGGTATACCTAAGCTATTCCACTGATCTATCAATTTTTAGCTAGTATCAGATAGTTTTGATTGCTGTTTTAAAATATAGTTGGAGTTCCAGTATTGCTGGGCTCCGTGGCATAGCTGTTATCACTGTCTTTAACCCTATTGAATCCATATATAGCTCAGAAAATGTCTTATACTATGAAATAAGTTGTGCATTTAATTTTCATTGTGTAATTATAGTGACTTATTGTTGCCAAATCAAGCAATTGAAATACATTCTTCTTTGAAATAAACATTATCTTGGAGAGGGGTGATTTCTTGATAACTACTTTCTATTATCTTGTTAAAATATCTGTTGAAGTTTGGCTAATGATTATATCTTATAGGCAAGCCTAACACAGTGTATATAAACTTAAGGAAAAACTATGGTCTCATTATTGATCTAATGTTAGCAGTATTGTACATGGAAACCAATTTTTTGGGTAAAATCAAATTCATCGGCTTTGCTTTTATAATTCTCATTAGGTTAAGCTCAACAAGTGATAAACAGGGACTAATGTACCTGTTGTGTCTGTGATTCTCCAAACAAAACAGTGGCAACCATGTTTTATTCACTAAGGTATTTTAGAAAAATATTTAAATATTAAAGCATTATGTAGAAAAATTTCATTTAATTTAATAGATAGGGCAAACATATTTAGCACTGACTTTGTGTAGAGCATTGACTAAGAATTTATAGAAAATACAAAAATTTCTGTATTTATTATTTATTTAAAACTTAAGTACAAAATAGAAAAAAAATTGTCATGTGTGCAACAGCTCTCATAAGATTCAAAATATGAAACAATTAATTTTCATTTTAAGAAAGCTTATATAGTAAATAGTAAACATTTTCTTCAGAGCTAATCATCTTCTTTGCTGTTCACTTTTTACTTTATTCTGTTATTTTCCTTTTCCACTACCCCCTCCCAAAGGCTACAATTAAGTACAGATATATTTATGTTTATATAAACACATATACATAGACATACACAGATATCTATAATCAGACACACATATTCATATACATCTATGTAATGCTGTACTATGTTTGTCCTCTTATTTCTTTGAAGGTAGATATCTTTCATAATTCCAAAATTCCATATTTTTCTGAATCCTCCAACTCATTCTTTATAACTAAACTATTTTAAATAGTTTAAAACAATATTGATCAGTATAGCTGACATGTAGTTTCTCTATTTTTTTCTTTTTGATTAAATCTAGTTTCATTTTAATTTTGAGATCAATGGTTACTACTCCTGCTTTTTTTCTAATAAATTCTATTCCTAATCATTATTATGTTTGTGTATCTTGTATTTCCTATCCCTGCTGATGCTTCTGCTTTACTTCTACCCATTAACTTGCCATGTTATTGTTTAACTTACACTCCCCTACCGAACACACCCCTCCCTTATTGTTTTCCCCTACCCTTTCCCTTCTTTATTTCATAAGCTACATGCCTTATTCCATTTCTGTTATTCTACACACCCTTCTATACTCCCCTTATCCTATTCTCTTCCTCATATTTCTTTATAATTGTAGAAGACTTTAATACCCTTTAAGATTATATATGTATGTATATATATATGTATAATTCCCTTTTAGATTTTTAAATACATATTATACCCCATATGTATAATACCCTTTTCCTTTTTAACTCATTCCCAATGTGAGTAGGCTTTCAAAATTACCAGATGTTCTCCTCCATCTAATTCCTGTGTCATTTTTTTTCTTTCTCTCACACCTCATTCATATAACCAGATCATTCTTTTTAACCTTTTCCTACATGGTTGATGCTAAGTGAAGTGGGTAGAACTAAGAGCATTGTACATAGCAACAAGAAGATTGTGTGATGATCATCTGTGATGAACTTTGTTCTTTTCAACAATGTAGTAATTCAGGACAATTTCAATAGACTTGTAATGGAGAGAGCCATCTGCATCCAGAAAGAGGACTATGAATGTGGGCCATAACATAATATTTTCACCTTTTTTGTTGTTGTTTGCTTGCTTTTTTGTTTCTCAATTTTTTTTTTCCTTTTTGATCTGATTTTTCTTGGCAGCACAATAAATGTGGAAATATGTTTAGAATAAGTGCACATGTTTAACCTACACTGGATTACTTGCTGTCTAGGGGAGGGAGTTTGGAAGAAGGAAGGGAAAAAATTTGGAACACAAGGTTTTGTAAGGGTGAATGTTGAAAACTATCTTTGCATGTATATTTTGAAAATAAAAGATTCTGGATCTCCTTTTATAGTTGGTTTACTTTCTTTTCATGATCTTATTTTTCTTGGATTATTCTTTTTTAAAGTGTTTCCTCAAAATCTCATTTGACATTTGAAATCTTTTTATTTTTTAGTTATTCTATGAATTCTTTTTAGGCAGGTGACTAACATTAGTCTTGGAAGGAAGTGAGTTTCTTTTTTATTTCAGTATCCTCCTCTAAATATGAATCTCAATCTTCTCTAATGCTATAGTAATTTTCTATGATTGTATTCTTTATCTTTTGCCTGCTTATTTTTTTTTTTTTTAAATAGCAGATTGGTAGTGTAATTACTTCAAGTTCTGGGAGATGGTAACTATGGATTAAAGTCCTCCTTCAATTCTCCCTTCTGGTCCAGAACCCCAAGAACTCCACCTTCCTGTAAGTGCCCAGCCAGCTGGGTCCCTACCCCACTGCTTTTATGCTCACTGGGCATATGCTGCTTCTTGCCCAGAGCCTTGTTTTGGCAGCACAGTTGGGCCTGATGTACCTTATCAGAGATTCCCTCATTCTACCTTGAATCAGACACCAAACTCCCCACACTTTCTAGAAGATGAAAGTTCCCTTGACTGTGGTGGAGGCTACTTCCCAATCAAGCTAGGCTTAGGTCTCATCTTTTGCTGTTTCAGTAGAACTAGCCTGTTTGTTTCACTTCATGTTTATACTTCACATGGGCCAAATCTTTGTTATATATCTTTATTCAGTTCTCAGATTGTCCCAGAATGACTACAGTTCTGCCTCAGTTCTTGTCCATTTTAAACTACTCTATATGTGCTCAATATGTGTATTGTTTGTGAGGGAAATATGGAGAATTTAGAATTTTCTGACCTACTCTGCCATTCTTAGAATCTTTCTCTGTATAAAATTTTATAATAGCAGTTCATTTGTAAAGTTAATAATATTCATTGAGCATCAGCATTGTGCTATTAGCTATTGTGCTAAGAAGTAGAGATACCAAAAAAAGGAAAAATCTGCTCCCCCCCCCCAAAAAAAAAAAACACACCAGCCAATGCTTTCAAGGAGCTCACAGTCTAAGGGAGATATAAAAATAGCTTTGTACAAACAAAATATAGACAGAATAAGTTGGAGTTAATCACAGAGGAAAAGAATTTGCATTAAGAAGGATTAGGGAAATACTTCTTATTAAAAGTGGGATTTTATCTGGGACTTGAAAGGAAGTCAGGTATATTGTTCTATGGATTCCCAAATCCTCCTTTCATGATAACTTTGTGAAGTAAACAATAAAAGTATTATCAATAGTTTTTTGCAGATGAAAAAAACAGGTCTTACAATATCTAGCTGAAATAGTATCAACCATCATATGAATTTTGCTTTTGATATTTTGTTGCTTGGACTAAGAATGAATAGTTGTACAAGTTAGGTAGTAAGCTGTCCAGCAATTACTGATATATGAACTATAGAATGCAGGATGCAGGAAAGGGTATGTAAGGTATGTTTGTAAAAAAACATACTGTGTGTATGTTCTGTGTGTGTGTGTGTGTATACTTAAGATACATTTTTGTTCTACATTATCAATATTTTGTACATCATTTTATTGTCTAAATATTCAACAAAGCAAGTCAATTATTGGTTTCAAAACACAAATGGTCTGACTGAAAATTTAACAATTGAATTGATTCACCCAAAGTAGTTTGAGCTTATGCCCCTAGATGGGGATAAGGAGAGTAAAATTAGAAGCTAAAATAGAGCTGGAAAGAACTTTAGATGTCAATTCAACTTTCTTATTTTACAAATAAGAAAACTAAGGCCTTAAGGAAGTGAAATAGCATAATCAAAGTTACAGTAGTTAATAAATGAGAAGAATTATAGAGCCATTGCATTTCTGTTTTGTTAGGATTCCTACAAGGTGCTAAGTAAGTGGAATTGAGGAGACAATGGTTAAATCTAGTTTAGCATTGATTAAATCCTACAACAAATAATAGTTTCCTAGTGATGTAATTGGTGTATACTCAGTGTAGGGCATATAAGGAGAAGCTGTCAGTGCCAGAAAGGACAAGAGCACTAGAAGCTCTCTGTTCTGACTCAGATGCATTCCATCTTCCACCTTTGTTGTGGCTGGAGGTTCAAGCACAAATCTTGAAAGTCGGGGAGATTCAGAAGCCAGAGAAGGCAGGCGAGGAGCTCAAGCTTTCGGAACCAAGACTACAGAAGGCCTCTCAAAACCAAGGAGAGAAATGGGCCTCCAGAAAAACTAGTCGAGCCCCCCGAAGAAGACAAAACTTTGAAGGAGATAATAAAGGATTTGGGCTTTAACTCCTGGCTGCATTTGAGGTGATCATTGAACTGAAAAGAAATCTGCTCCCAGAGAAGATTACATTTTTGAGAAGAATATTACACTGTTTTATTTTTGTTTTTCCACTGCATTTCAAAGAAGCTTTTTAGAAAACTAGAACAAACTATTAGCTGAAGTGGTCAAGGCTGAATTTCTGCCATTAGAAAAAAAAAATCAAGTTAGAAGTCAGGAAAAGAATCATCTAGATGCTTTTCTAGGAAATGTTTAACTGGCATTTAGGTCCCAACTCTTTCGAGCTTTTTAAACTTTTTCTATTCACAACCTTTTTTCATCTGAGGAATTTTTATACAATCTTGAGAGTGTATAATCATGTAAAGAAAGTATATACATCAAAACTTTACTGATAATAAATCAAAATTTTGTGACCCCCATATTCAGATCCATTTCCCCATGTTGGGTTGTGACCAACAGTTTAAAAAGCTATGATTTAGAGGGGAATTTCCTTCTAAAACTGAAGGGCAGACTAGGAACTATCTATTCTGTGTCCATGAGAACTCGATAAGAAATATCAAGGAAGACATTAAGAACTTAGGATCAGATAGAAAGATCTGAGTTTGAAAGTCCACCAGATTGGAGCTGTTTAAAATCCTGGTGCTGAATTAAACTACACCTTGTTGATTCTAGTACAAGAACCATATATCAATAAAAGTTTTTTTTTTTTAATTGGTCTTTTGTTTTTACATTCCTTTATAGGCTGCCATCTTTACTCTTGGACTTTCTTTACAAATTCCCAGAAAATTCTTCACCTTGAAAGCTCATTGCACTCCTGGACTTGACACATTGGATGTATCCTCTAACTTACCTTTTGATTGACTGGTTTATCTCAGACTCTCCACTTGAAGGATAAGGCTCAGGTCAACCATGTCTTTATTCTTCTCCAGGCTGGAGTTCTTCTCTCCTATATAATCTCCATAAAATCTCCAAGCCAGGTACTTTCATTTCTTTCCCCCTCCCCTTTTCAGCTTTTTATTTATCTTCCCCAATTAATATGTAAGCTCTTTGAAAACAAGGACTTTTTTTTTTTTTTGCTTATTTTTGTATTTCTAGCCTTAATACTGTATTAATTCAGTGCCTTACACATAGTCAATCTTAATATTAATAAATCTCCATTTGATTTGATAAAACCTTTATTTGTCCCCATAGACACACATATACCCAAATCATTCCTTTCCTTTAAAATAAAACTAACTCATTTTAACAAAGGATTTTTTTAAAAAGGAGATGAGGAAAGAGTTCAGGAAAATTAACGAATATATGCTCAAAGTTTAACTTTGTATGCCAGGTGCCACAGGTGTAGTCCCCAATTTTGTACAGAAAAGAGGTACATTTTCAAATCTCTTCTTGGCATTACCTTAGTCATTTTGCTTCCACAGTGTTCAATTTTTATTACCTTATTATTATTTCCATTACTGTATTCATTGTATGTAACATTTTCTTGTGAGATGCTGAATTTGGGTCTTGCCTCTGACATACTCTTGGTAGTATGATGCTTACAAATCACTTCTATCTTAAGAGATTTATCCCCAAAGCATTGGGATGTTAAGTTGCAGAGTAGGTGCTTACTTGAATTAGTAGAGAATTTTCTCTCCAGGTGTCTCTATGCTTCTTTGTATTTGTCATATTTATAAATCCTTATTGAACAGTATATCTGTATACTATAATTTGTTTTGCCATTCCTTAATAATGTAAAAAAAAAAAAAAAGTAGCATATCTACTTTGTTTCCAGTTCTCTTCTATTGCAAAAAAGTGGGCTGTCAGTCAAACATTGTTTAATAATTTACTATATTTCAGGTAGCTGTTAAGAACTGGGAGTATACTTATAAAAGTTAAGCAGTTAGTGCATACAAGAAGCTTAATGTTGTTGCTAAAGCTAAATACACAGATCTATTTAACCACTAGAGGGCATTGCTGGTCAATGCCTGATGCTATTCAGTGTTACATTCCAAGAGTGTCTGATGTCACTCCTAGAAATCATGTATTCACCTAACACTAGAGGAAGCTTTGGGGTACCACCAAGTTCTTTATGGTTTTCATGAAGTTGGCCATCCCTCTTCTTTTGCTCTCCCTGCTTTTGGAGGGGAATTCCTTATTCTAAGACCTTGGTATGGATGTATTCAAGCCAACGGGGTTCCTCCATAGGTAAACCTTGCTCAAGTGCAATAACACAAGCAAATCAAAAACACCACTGCGTTTCCTACTTACCTGATCTTTCCAAGTATAGTCTCTAAATCTGTTTCTTTGAATTCTGCAAGTAAGCCAAAAAACAAAAACTAACAAAAAAGAAAAATAAAGTTGAGGTGTTAATACCCAAACTTCCTCAAAGGCAACTTAGGGGTCCCAACTCTACTTGCATACTCTTTTAGCTAATGATTCCTTCCATAATACAATAAATACAAAATGAAAATAGCATGATTGTCAAAGTACATTAACAGCTGGGGGATTATAACTTTTATTTAAATGATGGCACTTAAATGTTTTTTGTATATACAAAACCTTTTGATCATTGATCTCTTAAAGTGAGAACACAGTTGATAGGTGCTGGAAGTGGACTAACAGTACAAAAGAAACACCACAACCTCTTGGGGTACTAAAGTAAGGGTGTAGTTATAACAGGTCTGTAACTAAGAGAATGAAACCAAAGCATGTACATTGCCTAGCTATTATGATTATTCCTTAGTTTATACAAGTAGGCATGTGTATCAAGCCTTTTCTATTTACAGAAACACCCCAGTTACATCACACAGCTCTCTGATTTGTATGAGTGAATTTTATTTTATTAACAAGATCTCACATCAGTAATGTATAAAAATAAAAATAAATGTTTTAATTCACATATGAAAGAATAAGATCAGCTCTGGGGAGTCTTCTTTCTAGAGGGATCTCCTAAAAAGAAGTTATAGATGGAGTCAGGGTTTAAAGTGGTCGAAACATTGTTCTGTTGAGCACTAACAAAATTCCTTTGAGCTACCTTCTAGTTCCCCTTCTTTGGAAGTATCAGTACTTGTACAGAATATCATGCAGTAATTTGTTAGTGTTTGGATGAAATTATTAATTTTTTATGACCAAACAGATAGTTTTGGAGTCTTGGACTAATTAATTCCCTTCTCTGGGACTCAATTTCCTCATCTGTAAAAAGAGGAAATTAAATTTTTTTAGTTCTATGGTTATGATCGTAGAATCCTACTTGTGGGAGGTTCCAATCAATTACTAGCATTCTGAGATGTCACAAAATCAGCTAATTATGTTGTCTTTTAATCATTTCAGTTGTGTTCAATTCTTTGTGAGCTCATTTAGAGTTTTTTTTTTTGTTTTTTGTTTTTTTTGGCAAAGATACTGAAGTGGTTTGCTATTTTCTTTGTCAGCTCATTTTACAAATGAGGAAACTGAGGGAAATCAGGCATAAGTGATTGAATATCAAATAAATCACACTGAACTAAGTCATAAGAAGTCATAATTATGTTGTAGGTTCCAGGAATAACTAATGGGTACAATCCCTATTCTCAAGAGGACTGTGTTACAAGAATAAGGCGGCCTAATAAATATTTCTACCTCAAATTATCTACCTATAATGCTGTCAATGGAAAGAGTATGGCATTTAGAGTCAGAGCACCTGAGTCAAAATTCCAGCTCTGAATTTTAATGACTTAGTGATGTTAAAAACATTGCGTAACCTCTAGGGGCCTCAGTTCCTTCATGTATAAAATGGGAGTTTGGACTTGATGTTGTCTAAGGTCTCTCCTAGGTGTAAAGTCTAAATGTTGTTTGCACAGAGATCAAGGTTTTCTGCTCACCTGTCATAAAGGCAAATGTATTTTGTTAATATCTTTGATTGGATGTTTCCCACTGTGTCAACACTGAACTTAAAGATGACTTAAAATAAATCAAATTTTTCAAAGGTTTTGATTTCTTTTATGTTTACATTAACAATCATTTTCTGATAAATACTACCCATTGAACCCTTCATTGTGAGAAGTCTAAATTTACTTTAGTCTGTCAAATTCAAGATTTTTATTATTTAAAATGCAAAAAGTATACAAGTCATACAAATCCCTGTTTTAATCATTGAAATATAACTTCATAAATAAAATATTGTACATAAATGTTGCAAAAATAAAATAAAAACAACTAAAAATTCAATATAAAACCATATTTTATAAATATAAATAAAATAATAATAAAAATTATAATTTTAAAATTAATTCAAACCATGCAGATTGCAAAAAGTCCCAGGCAGGATAGTGACTACAATATATAATATAACTCCAGGAATCCTTCCACAATACCACTACAGAATTTTTTTTTTGACTGAGTAAAAGCAACCAATAAGCATTGAACAGTCATCTGCAAAGTTCCACATTCCTTGTTATCTCTTACTTAACTAAGGTAATATCTATAAAGTGCTTAGCACAGTGGCTGCCACATAGTAGATGCTTAATAAATATTGATTCTCTTTCTCCTACCCACTTATCTACTAAGAGCAGTGTGTTTGAAATGGATTTTAAGAATAAAAGGTGGGGCAGTTAGGTAGGGCAGTGAATAGAGAACTGGCTCTGGAGTCAAGAGGACCTGAGTTAAAATTTAGCCTGAGCTATTTGATACTTATTAGGTGTATGACTTTGGGTAGGTCATTTAACCCCAATTGCCTCAGCAAAATAAATAAATAGATAAAATAAATTAAAATAAAAAATAAAAGGAAATGGGAAGGCAGAGAAAATTGGGAGCTTTTCATATATAACCTAGTCATTAAAAAATTTTTTTTCAATCATGTTGCATGTATCTTTGCAAGAATTCTCAGAAACAGAGATTAATTTTTGGTAAAACTTTTTCAGAGATAATTCAATACTTGGGGACTTGGTATTTCTTTTTATATGGGTTATCTCAAAATTGTAGGTAATTTTAAAAAATAAACTTTAGGGGAAAAAATGCTGACTTTACAAATTGGGCCTCAGAATTCTCTATTTACTTTATTTCTCCATGACTTCAATGGTGCCTACTTGCAACACCTCAAAGCTCAGTGGGGAATCAGCTGATTCAAGCTGGTTCCTCTCTTTTTCCCTGAGGGATCCTTATTCTACTTAAGTTTCAATTCACTTTTTGTTTTCTTCTTTCTTCCTTTTTTTTTTTTTTTTTTTTTTTGACAATTGGGATTAAATGACTTGTCCAGGGTCACACAACTAGTAAGTGTTAACTGAGGCCAAATTTGAACTCGGGATCCTCCTGACTTTAGGGCTGGTGCTCTGTACACTCCTTCAATTAACTGCCCCCACTCACTCTTTGAAGGAGATATTTCATTAGCATGTTCTATATACTTTTTCCAAATGAAAGCTGGACCACTTCTTTTTCCTATGTACAGTTCTCTGGTTTATGATAATAACATAAGGAGCAGTATAGAAAGAATGCTAAATTTGGAATCAGACGCTTGAATTCAAGTCATTGCTTTGTGAACTTGGATGAGTTGATTGATATCTTCTCTGGTCTTCAGTTTCTTCCGTATTAAAAAGGAGAGAGTGAATTAGATCTAGACCTTGCAGATCCCTGCCATCTCTTCTAAATTTCTAAATGATTATTCTTATAATTTTATTCCTTCCACAATACACAGGATCATTTCTTTATAGCCCTTACGTATTCACTATTTAAAAACATGATTAATTCCTTCAGGTATCAGATAAAATGAAAGACATTTGACTCTGAGAAGCCAATCATACTAGTATAGATAGCAATGGAACCAGAGGAATAATTTAAGCTAAAACATTTTAATGGGAACAAAATTATCTAAACTTATCACTTACACTAAACTTAGCATTAGATCAGCATTAGATCAAGATGAGCTAAGCTATGTAATTTAACTTTGTGATTTTATCTCATGGATATTTTAGGAATACCAAATCAATCAAGGAAGGTGAGAACAGCTCTTTCATATTATTTTCGTAACTTTTTCATAAAGTGCAAAACAACACCAGAAGAATTCTGGGATACTCATTGTTTTCTCTTCTGGGTATAATAAGGTTTGGAATAATTCTGGCTAAATGGAGACAGTTTCACAAAATATGTCTTGCTTTTGATTAACAAGACTTACCTTATTGTTCTTGTAGGAAATGAAGTGAACTGATATCATCTGAAATTTAGAAAGAAGTTACATATTTATAATTTAATTATTTTTAATTATAAATATATTTATATATAATTATAAATTTAAATATTCTATATAATTATACATATTTATAATAAATAAAATAAAATAATAAAAATACAATAAATATAATTAAAAAACCTTTAAAATGTTTGAGAAACTGCTACAATAAATGAAATCATTTAAGACTTCTAGCACTTTGCTGAATTGAGCAGAAATTCTCAAAAGACTGAAAAAAACCCAATTAAAATACTTTAAAAATCATAGTTTCAGTCTACCTAGAGAATGGTTTTGTACAGAGAAAGAATTACTTTAATATGAGATTGAATAATTTGGACTTAAAGAAGGTAGAATAACCACACAAGGTGGTAGGGATAGAAATAAGGATTAGATTTGTGATTTCATTGGTTTTTAGGGAACTCTTGGGGGTGGATATTCCTTCTACCAAAGCAGATTGGCACCTAACTGCTCTGTGACTTCCAGTCATGGAGAGCTGCCTAGAGTGTGAAGTTAATATTCTGAGCGTCACACAGCCAGTATGTATCAAAGACAGCCATTAAACTCAGATCATACTGACCATAAGGTGACCTTAAGGCACCCTTTCTGTCCACTGAATCCTGCAAAGAAGGGCAAGAAAGGAAAAGAAAATAGTTGTTCTTTATGCTCAAGGAGAAACACAGTCACTATATTGAGGTCAAGGTACACTGAGCCCGCTGATCAGTCCAATATTAACTCAGAAGGCTCTACCATAGGTCAGTCACAAATAGTCCACATAAAAATTTGAAGTATAGATATTTCTAGATTTGTGTATCTCATGTTTCCTTTGTAACTACAATTCTGCTTCATTCATAGAGTCTTTTTTTTTTTCCTGAGGCACTTGGGGGGTTAAGTGACTTAAGGCTAGTTTTGAACTCGGGTCCTCCTGACTTCAGGATTGGTGTTCTATCCACTGCACCACCTAGCTGCCAAGCTTAGAGCCTTTGATGGAGGTATATATCATACTGGATGGTCCTTTGCTAGTGTCTTCCATGTCACACAGTCAATTCCAAAGATCTTTCGAAATATTTTGAGAGTGTCCTTGTATTGTTTCTTCTGACCTTGATGTGATTTCTCCATAAAATACCATCGACAAACTTATGGTTGGCATTTGGACAAAATGACCAACCTATCAGAATTGTACTTTTTGCAGTAGAATTTGCAGTTCAGTTAAAGAAAGGACTTCAGTGTCTGGTAGATCTTGCCAGGTGATCTTCATGATCTTCCTAAGATAATTCAAACAGGAGCAATTCTGTTTCCTGGCATGGTGCTGGTATACTGTCCAGGTTTCAAAAGCATACAATTTTGAGGTTAATACAATAGTTCCTTCCTTCCCTCTTTCCCTCCCTTCAGTTCGGTAAGCAGTCTAATACATCTCTCCATATTTTCTTTCAGAGCCTCCCAAACTCTAAGCTAGCTTTGACAATGCATGCATCAACTTCATTATCAATGTGTATATCCCTGAAAAGTAAACTGCCAATGTAAGTGAACTTATCCACAGTATTCGAAACTTCCTTTTATGTAACCAGTGATTCCACATATTGATAATGGTGCAGTGTTGGCTGGTGGAGAACATGATTTTTTGATATTTATGATTAAGCCAAAATTAGCATAAACAGCAGAGAACTGATACTCTGTTGCATCACAGCCTCAGAACTGTATTGAGTATACAGTCACCTGTGAACAAAGTATCATACCAACTTTCCTTCCACTTAAACCTTGGCTTGTAGCTTTTTTCAAGTTAAATAATTTACCATCAGTGTAATAGCTGATCCTAATGCAGTTTTTTCTCTTTGTTGTTGGCATCTGACAACATCTCTGAAAACATCGTGCCAAAAAAAGCATAGAAATAAGCACATAGCTGTTTCACTCCATTGGTGACTGGGAAGGTATAAGTGCATTCTCCATTATTCAGAACCCAGGTAAGCATGCCATCACGAAACAGACAAAAAATATTGAAGAACTTTCCTTGGCAACCAAATTTATACCACATGGGGAAAAGAAAAGAGAATAAGCATTTATTAAGCACCTACCATGTGCCAAGCACCACACTAAGTACTTTACAAATATTATGTCATTTGATCTTCATAATTAACTCTTACAACAGCATATCTGAAAAAAAATTATTATTAAACACTGCTAACTGAGTTATAAAGTATCAATGAAGACTTATGGGAGGAGGAGGTATATATTCATAGGACTTTAAAGAGTGGTTAGGAATTCAACAGGAGTAGGAACAAGAGAAGTCTAAGAAAGTAGCATGAGCAAAAGTATGAAGGCTGGAATGCATAGTATGTTTGAGGTCAGATCAAGGGCTTTCTCCATCTTGGTTGGAGTGTACATTTTGTGAAGGGGTACCATTATGAAACAAGGCTGGAAAGATAGGATAGTGTCAGGTGGAGTAGTTGGTACTTTATACTATATAAGAAGCCACCAAAGATGTTTGAACATAAGAATGATATAATCAACAGAGGAAAAAGGGATTAGCTATGCTTTTTTATAGTGATACAAAACTTCCATATTAGCCAAGTCCAAAAAAATAGAAAATTTGTGTATGTTAATCTGCTCTGAGTTCATGTTGTTATATATACAATATTCTGGAACCATGGGATCTCTTTTCCTCAAAGAAGGCAAGGCAGCACCAGCCCTGAAGTCAAGAGGACCTGAGTTCAAATCTGGCTTCAGACACTTAACACTTCCTGGCTGTGTGACCCTAAGCAAGTCACTTAAGCCCCAGTTGCTTCAGAGAAGGAGGAGGAGGAGGTGGCAGCGGCTGTGGCAAGGCAATGCTTTCTTATATCTATTGTTAAGGGCCAAGTTTAGTCACTATAATTTTGTAGCATTCAATTTTGACTCTTTACTGTTGTTCTATTTACATTGTTGTGATCATTGTATAATTTTTAAAAACGTACTTATTTTACTCTGTAGCAGATTGTATATATCTTTCTACATTTCTTTATCATATTCTTTTTTTCTTATAACATAGCAATATTCTTTTATATTTTGTCTCATAGAATGACTTAACTCCTACTTTTGGGTATTCATCTAATACAAAGTGGAGGCTAATGCTGATATTAGAGAAGAGAGACTCCTGGTTCCTCAGGAGTAGTAGACACTAAAGAAGGAGTCTTGTTTACTTTTTATTTTTTTATTTATTTATTTATTTTTAATTTAATAGCCTTTTATTTACAGGATATATGCATGGGTAACTTTACAGCATTATCTTGTTTACTT
Organism: Sarcophilus harrisii; assembly: GCF_902635505.1. NCBI lineage: Eukaryota > Metazoa > Chordata > Mammalia > Dasyuromorphia > Dasyuridae > Sarcophilus > Sarcophilus harrisii. The sequence goes on from NC_045426.1 coordinate 430,587,851, forward strand.
TTTAAACCCAGAATAGTAATGTGTTTGGGAGATGATGGTGCAGTAAGGATAATTAAGTCCAGAATCACACTAAAATTTATGAAAATTAGGTGTCTCTTTTCTTGCATTTTAGTATTCTAGTATTTAAAAATTTTCCTTCCGAGTCATTTAGCTTCTCTGAGACTTAGTTGTTTCAGCTGTAAAATGGGGATGTCTATCTTAATTAGTTGTAAGGAAAAATGATATAATATATGGAAAATGCTTTGTAATCCTTTAAAGGATTATATAAATGCTTATTATTTGGCATGAATTCAAGATAGAGTTCACCACTTTTGTTGCCTTCTTTTGGGTGTTCTCTAGTTTAACAATGGCCTTCCATATTTCTAGCCATAACATGGCTAGAAATGGACACAAAATTCTAGATGTGTTCTTATCTTGACATTATTCCTGTGTGTCTGTGTGTGTATCTATGTATGTCTTTGTCTCTGTGTGTCTCTCTTCTTTCTGTGTTTCTGTGTGTCTGTCTCTCTGTCTCTGTGTGTATGTATCTCATCATCTAAACTACTTTATCATTGAAAATAGACATTCACATGGAGAAAGATAGAACAGGAAAACATTATTTTCAGATAAAAATATGAGGTTAAAAATATGAACTTCTCTCCTCTCTTACATAAATCCTACTCAATTCCGAATTCTATTTCATCTTTCATATATAAAAGTCTATTCAAGTCTATTTGATCACTCATGTGATTTTAATTTAATCCAAATATTTTGGCCCTGGATTTTGTTTTTATGTCACTTTTCTGTTGTATCCAATTCTTTATTACCTCATTTGGGGTTTTCTTAGCAAAGATAGTGGAATGGTTTACCATTTTCTTCTACAACTCATTTTGAGAAACAGATTTTAATTAACATACCCAGGATTATTCAGATAGTAAGTGTCTGATGCTAGATTTAAACTCAAAATTCCTAACTCTAGGACCAATGCTCTTTATCCATTGCACCACCTAGTTGTATCCTTGGACCTAAATTGCATAATGTTTAACACTTTATTGTCTATAGTCTTATATTTCAGCAATGTAAGCACCCAAAATTTTTGAGAGATATAGGCACTTTTTAAACCAATACAACTGTTTTACAATTTAGGATATTTTTATTTTACACTGTTGCTGAAAAATTCGACAATTTGCCATCAGTCTGGTAATGAGTACCCCTTAGCTTACCTTAGACTTGGACAATAGGCATACCATCTGGGCTCCACCATGGTAGGACCTACCAGGGATTGGACTCTAATGGCTTATCCTTGGAGAACCTCTCCATAATATTGAGGAGTCAAAATAAGATTATAACAAATGAATTTGTTTTGTATTTTAGTCTTCTCAAAGTTTTTGTTATTTAATTTTATTTTCCAAATAAGAAAAAATCTATTTTTTTCTTTCTCCCACCCCTTCCCCATTGGAAAACAAATCCTTGTCTTATTTTGTACCCTAAGATATCGAGCTTCATCACAATTAATTTTCTGGAATCAAAATAATTGTGATAATTATAGTCTCTAATTTTTTTCCCCTATGTTATGTCTTCTCAATAAGATTGAATGGTCTTTAACAGTAGGTTTTATGTTGGACATCTTTCCTCCCCCCCATTTTTAATGGTATTTTTAGGTCCATTTGTTCCAATGGAGCAATGAAATTATAACTCTTAATAGTATTATAAGTGGACTTGTAATTGTAATTGAAATAATATCTCAAGGTCTACTGAAGTCAAAGATATTATATATAAGAGAGTGTCTCCTGATTCTCCATCTTGATGTAGTGGGAATTCATTTTGCTTCTTCACAGGCTGAAGGAAGGAGGATATAATTATGTGTAAAATGAATCATAATTCAAACTTGATGAATGTGGTTTTCAGCAAAAGATGTCATGTAGCACAATGGGAGATCATCAGTAAACAATTTAGGATCTGTAGGAAAGCATATGGTAAAGGCCAAATAAGTTCTTTCCATTTACATAGTTGTAATATGTAGTTGTCTGACTGTAGTTGTCAGATAGTTGTCTGACAGCATAGTTAGAATGTTGTCCCAATTATGCAAGTATTTTTAGAAAACTGAATATTGAATCTTGGAAATGAAAATGACTTTATAGATGAGTTGCTCCAACCTCTGATTTTATAGATGAAGAAGCTGAGGCACAGAGGACCTGCTACTTGTGTATCTCTAGAGGGTAAGCACAGAATCAGAACTTTTAGAAAAAGAGCCTCCAAGATAAACATCTTGTTAGCTTCTTATTAAAAGGTTTAGTCAATGTGTATGATTTAATTTTCTGCTTTTAGAACCATACTAAATTATGTTGTTTACCAAAAAAGTTACCAGTGACTAGAAGTCATTATCAAGATGAATCTCAAAGGACAAAAATCCAATTACTTGGTTCTCATTTGCTTAGAGGTAAAACAGTATCTTTCTATTTAAAACTTATTTTTTTCCTGAAATAATGAAATTTAAACAGAATTAATTTACATTAATATTGTTTGTCAGAAAAGATATGAGATTTCTCCAAATAAGTCTTTTGTTATTCTGAATACCTAGATGTAAAGTCAGTGATAACTCAGGGTACAATACCAGGACAATTAAAGAAATCAGCTTGAAATGATACAAGGAAAATTTGCTTGTTAGATATATTAATTCCTTTCTTGAGTGGGAGTGTGGGCCAAAGAATTATTGAATTAGAGACAAGAGGGATGTTAAAAGTGATTCAGTCCAAATTACCTTTGCTCTAGTTCCAAATTTTGTAGATGGGAAAATAGAGTCACAGAGAAGTTAAGTGACTTTCCCAGCATCACAAACTAGGGAGTGTTCTAAGTAGGATTTCAGTATTTCCTTGGATCAGTGGTTAAGAGCCAGAGTTTGTAATCAAATGATCCAGATTTGTTCTATATCTGCCACTAAATTGTTTGTTTCTAGTCAGATTTTATTTTTCCATATTATCCCAAGAAGCTTTCTCATCAGCAAAATGAGAATTGATAGATGGACATGATATTCTTTTGTAACTATCATTAATTCATTTAATATGCTAGGATTATGGCCAGAAAAAACCATGCAGAGCACGGTCTATGTTTTCTAGTATGTTTGTTTAAAATTATTACTTTTTAAATTATGAACTTAACTATTATTTGGGCAGCTAGATGGTGCAGTAGTTAGAACTATGTCCCTAAAGTTGAGAAGATATTTTTCTTAATTCAAATCAAAAGTCTCAGATAACTCACTAGTTGGGTGCTCCTAGACAAATCACTTAATCCTGTTTGCTTCAGTTTCCTAATCTGTAAAATGAGCTGCAGAAGGAAATGTTATGCCAAAGTTCCCTTTTATGTTATGACCCATTTCTCCAATTGTCCTATTTAGTTATTTTGCCTTAGGTTATAACCATTCCCTCTTAATGTTTGAGATAAAGGTTTTATAGACATTCCTTCTTAATGTTTGATAAGATAAAGGTTTATCCATTTCAGATATCATTAGAATATCAGTAATGTTATTGTTCTTGTTATTCCATAAAAAGCCTGCTGCCCCGATACTTGGGGCTAGACTCTTTGAGATGATAGTCTTGTCTAGCCCTGGGATCAACATGGATCCATTGGTCTCAGTATTTCTCTCAATTTAATAAACTATTGAATTGGTCTCTTATCTCTGTCTTGCTCAGTTTCTTTGGCATTACAGAAATGGCTAACCACTTCAGTATCTTTGCCAAGAAAATCCCACGAAGTGTTAGACACAACTAGAACAACTTAACAACAAAAAGCCATTATTTTTCTAGTGATGCCATATGGCTACAAATAATGGAACATCACAATCTCACAAGAATAAACTTTACAGTTGATCCAAGAGGCAATGGAGTAGAGATATACAGCAGACAAAAGCAGTCCAGCATATTTCCAATGATTAATCGCTTTCAAGAAGAGGAAGAAGATATCTTCAAGGACAAATGTAAGCAAAAGGGAGATGGACAGGTCATGGTATTGAAAAAAGACTAACAGAAAAAAAGCCTGAATTGGGCCTCACAAAATGTTACAATTTAGATAAAACATTTTAGAGTGTTGGGTATATTTTCTGGGGAGAATTTGTAAAACAGCATCAGCAAGAATCAATACAGAATGAAAAGTAGTTTTGTTTTAGTAAATAACATAAATTATCCACTTTGGGATCACAGAAACTTTGAAATATTAAAAAAGCCACTTTAGAGAGATGCTAATCCCACCAGAAAATAAACAGCTATACCTTGGACTTTATCTAAGTTTACTATCTACTCAATATAAACACACATGCATAGTTTCTCTTAACTCATAGTCACTAGTAATCTAGTTATTGCTGCTGGTATATAAAATAATAATAGCATTTGTGTGGCATTTTAAATACTTTTCAAATATCTCATTTGATCTTCATAACAACTCTGCTTAGGAAGTAAGTGCTACTTTTATTGCTATTTTACAGATGGGAAAACTGATGGAGAGAAGGGTTAAGTGATTAGGTTAGGGTTACACAGCTATAATCCAATTTTGAAGTAAGGTATTCCAAACTCCAGGTCCAGCACTCCATCCACTGCATCTATATACTCAAGGCAGATGTGTTATATATACTAATATGCATAAATGCTTTATCCCTTAGTTTAAAAAAAAAAAAAAAAAAAGATGAGCTTCTTGAAGGCAGGGAGCCACTCCATCCATTGTATCTATATACTCAAAGTAGATGTATTATATATACTAATATGCATACGTGTTTTGTCCTTAGTTTAAAAAAAGATGAGCTTGTTGAGGGCAGGGACTGTTTATTTGTTTATTTAGCTGGCATATAGAAAGATCCTAATTAAGTTTGTTGGTAGATTAAATGATTGTTTATTTTTAGTTTTAGGCTGTTCTCCTTTCTCAATTCAATGAGTGTGATCAGAAAACTTGAAAAACCCCAGCAAAGCACTCACCAAAATGGACAGTTAACAAAGATATTAACAAACAAAATATAAAACTTGGTACAGTAGAGTAAAGAATGATAGAAGAAAAGAAAAATTGATACTGACTGTACCCCCTACAAATCTGTTATATAATTCTTTTGCACTTCCCCAATCAATTCACTATCTCACTTGGCATAGCAGAACCATTTCATCCCTACTCAAACCTCTCCATAGCTCCTTTACCCCAGACTCTCACCTGAGAGAATAGCCTTACATTTTAATTAAAAAACTGAGCATTCCCTCTTGAAGGTCATCTCCCAAGTTTACATTTTCACTAATTGTTCTCTACATTACTAGAATTCTCTCCTCCTCATGTCTACCTCCTGGCTTCTTTCAAGTCTGAGCCAAAGTCCCATCTACAAGAAGGCTTTCCCCAAACCCTTCATTCTAGGGCCTTCTTTCTATTAATTATCTCCAATTAATACTATGTGTAATTTTTTTTTTTTTTACATAGTTGTTTGCACATTGTTTCCCCATTAGACCATGAGATCTTTTAAATCAAGGACTATTTTTGTCTTTATGTATCAATGCTTATTAGAATGCCTGGTATGTACTAGGCACTTAATAAATGAAGCAGGAAGAAGAGGGGCTCTGAATATTAACTTCATCTGAATTTTGGAAGCAGAGTGGAATTTAAAAAGGGAAAAAATGGGCTATCTGTCAGTGACTCAGGAATAATATGAATCACCAATAAAGAACAGGGAGTTTTTTGTGTTTGTTTTTTTTTAAGTTTGCTTCAATAGGACAGAACATACTGAACTGCAATAACTGTTCCTCAGTCATGTTTCATAGTAGAGATTTGGAAATATAGAAAATGAAGTTGTATGTTAACATTTATTAATCATTTTCCCCAACTTGTAAGTATGGCCTGATGTCTGTAGTATATTGGATTTTTTTTTTCATTGCAACTCAGGTTTTGGTGAATCCCTAGTGCCCTGCTCAAAAGAATATTTGTAAATTTATACCACCTAATATCAATATGCTGACACATATCAGTTTGAGATCATCTGGGAGGGTATCAAAAGAGTTCATTTGGTTTGCAAACCTCAGCCTGAGCAAATCTCTTACTCAGCAAGCTGGAGTGGTCTTGTGGCAGCACAGCTCTCATGTTTATAATTCTGTAAGGGAAATATGGGTAAACTGACCCTTCATTTTGGATTCTTTGATTGTCATGACTAATACTGCAGGCATATTTACATAATCATTCACCAGAAGCCTGTCTTTTCAAATAACCTTTTCTATTACATTTCTTGGGGCCAGATTGCAGTGCTCATTTGTGTGAGCAGCTGGGACAGTAATATTTAATGCGTCAAATTCCTTCTTTTAGTTTCTTCAGTGGCATTCTTCTTTCTGTTTATGTAATAGGTTAATCATTGGGAAGCATATGAATTATTTTCCAATAACAGGCTTCTCATCTCTGAGATTTAGTTGTTTTGTATTTCCATAGATTAAATTTCTTTTGACTTTTATCCGTGCAGAACAAAAGCAATTTCTCTTTTCCTTTTTTTCCCAGAGAAAAATTTTGTTTCCAAAATGGCTTTCATAATGAACACAATAAAAGCAATATCTTGCATCAGCCACTAAGCAGCCACAATTAGCAACCAAATGTTGATAGCAAATTAAGAAATATGCCAGATTAGCTACTGCCACCTTTCCATCTTTGCCTCTGGGAACATGAATTAAATCAACACTACTATTCATAGAAAGGGTATGTCAATCAGTTCTTCTATGACCCCATTCTATATTTCTGTGATTTTCCAGGCCAAAATCCTCCTCCCTGACCATCATTCACTAATGTTTTCTTCCTGTATTAGAATGTGTCTTAAGAGTAGAAACTGTCTTGTTTTGAACTTGTCTCCCCAGTACATAGCACCGTATGTGGTATAGAGGATGTTTTTTGTTTCGTTTGCTTTGTTTATTCATTCAGGTCATTGAGACCTTGACTAAGCTATAGGAGATCATTCTTCCTCATCCAGAGTACACATAACTACTGCCCTTTTGGACACAAAAAAAGGTACGAAGGTTTTTGGATTCATAGTAATAATATAGTTAGAAAGACTTTTGAACATATAATCTTCTTTCTGTATATTCTATACTTACCCAGACTTAAAATACTTCATACAAACTTTTTTGCTCTGTATTTCTGGTCCATAGAATATGATCATTTCAAGTAATTCAATAGAAGAGATCTTAAAAGGAAGATATCTATTCAAACCACATCTGGGCATCCTTTCCCTTTGAAACATCCCTAACATGTAGATTGATTATTCATTCTCTTATTGAAGACCTCCAGTGATGAAACATTAGTTTACATACTTAAGCAGCCCATTTCACTCTAGACAATTCTGATTGGGAGATAATTTTTCCTTATGAAATACCCTATAAGAATAATTGGTTTATATAATGACACCTCAAGTCCATGTATTTCTTTTGCTGAATTATGTAATTTCTATTAAAAAAAAAATTGAAGAATCATAATCTGAATCCCCAGTTAGGAAAATTCCTAAAATTTAGGTAGAGATTTGAATCTCTGCTTTAATTATAATTTATATATATCTTTACCTAACCCTTGACTTCAATGAGATTAGGCAAAATTCAAATAATCTTAAATGTTTGGGTATTTAATTAATAATCTAATTAGTTTTTGTCTGTTAATAGGCCAGTACTGAGAGGGGAAACCAAGAAAAAAAAAACTCTTTTTTTTTTTTTTTTTTTTTTTAAGGAGGTGAATACAACCAGTGGTATGAACCTGAGTCTTCTGCTTCAAGATGATCCTTTCTTGTTGGATGATCAGCCTGATCTCTCTCTTCTCCGTCACAGCTCATCTTATATGTTCTCTTCCCCTTCTTGTCACTTGTGCTTGGCTCTTGGTTGTTTCTTATTCATCTCTTGATGTCCTCATGCCTTCGTTTCAATTGCCAGATATTTGAAATCTCCCCTCAGTTTTGAAGTAGCTTGTGCTTTTATATATGTTCTTTGGGAAAATTCAAATCTTTCTGTTTCAATTGGAAGAGACTTCCTATCTCATCTAATCTAAAATTATAGATCCTTGAGGAATTGGGGGATATATGTACAAGTAGTTGATATACTTAGCTACATAGTGTAGAATCCAGAGCAATGGATACAGATTGCTAAGAGGAGGTGAGTTTCACCTCAATAGAAGTGAGGAGAGAGCTCTATCAAATACCCATCCTGCTTAAAAATAAGATTGATAAATGAATGATTCACTTCTTTCCTCTAAGCCTCAATTTCCTCATCTTTAAAGGTACTTAGCTCAAAGTGATTTTTATGAGATATTTGATTTGACCTCTCATTTGCATACTAGCACTGATTTATTGGTTCCATGTTAAATGATACCTCTGATTCCCTGCTTTTCCTGATCTCCCTACTCCATTACTATTGCTTTTTTTTTTTTTTTTTAACAAATTACCTTGCATCTATTTTGTCTGTTATGCATCTAAATATATGTATACATATGTATATGTATGGGACAGCGAGGTTGCACAGTAGATGGAATACCTAGTCTGGAATCAGAGAGACCTTTCTCAGTTAAAATCTTATCTCAAATACTAAACTGTGAGCCAGTCAACTCTATTTGCCTCATTTTCCTCATCTAAAAAATGAACTGGAGAAGGAAATGGCCAATTACTTCCAGTATCAAGAACTCTAAATGGGATAGATTTAGATATCACTGAAACAACTAAACAACACAACAAATGTGTGTGTGTGTGTATCTGCTTTTATATAGAGGTACATACACATTTCTGAATATGCATGGAGTCTCACCTCAACAAATTGGGAAATAAATTGGAGTTGCCCTCTTTGCAGGTAAGCACTATTTCCTTTAGGCCTGTGTACCAAGAATACTTATCAAAGTGCTTAATACATAGTAGATTTTTATTTAATAAACTTTTGTTGATTAATTGATTTTTGGCCCATTTACTCTATCTCTTTTTTGCTTTTGCTTCTCATTTTTGCTAAAAATGTTCCCTCTCTTATCTTCAGCATTCATGGCCAATGTAAGCTTGTTATAAATTTTAGGATGGTTGATATTACTCTTAGAAAATCAAACTATTCTCTACATTCATCCTCAGCTATATATCTTAGCTTCCATTTTCAGGACATATCTTTTAAGGATCTGAGTTGATAAATGAGTTCTCCCATATATTCACTATGTTTTATTTATTCATTCATTTGTTTGTTTATGTATGTAAACATGGGTCTTAGCTGAATAAGCTTCCCCATCATAGTATACTTTAAATATATATATATATATATATATATGTAATTGAAAAATCTGGCAAAAGCCCAACCACTAATTCATATATAGTGGAATTTAATGGTTGTATCCCAAATAATACTAGATTATGCTGCCTTTCATGCTATGTGGAGGCAAAACACCAGCATTTGGCTATTGGATATCTACTCAAAGTTATTTTTCTGGTAGTTGCTGATTTGGCACTGGCGAAACATTTCCTTGTCAAAGAATCATATTCATAGTATCATCAATCATCAAGGGACCACAGAGGCTATCAATCTAAACTTTTCATTTAAGAGATGAGATTGCTGAGGATTACACCAATTCCCTAGGTCACGTATGTAATCAAACTTCCAGGTGAGATTTGGATCCAGATCCTCTGATAGCAGAATCAGTGCTCTTTCCACTCCTTTCTACACTGATAAAATCATAGGTTTGGACCAAAATATTTTTTCATGCTCATTATGAATATTCTTCAATTCCTCAAGAATCTATGATTTTAGCAATGTGAGACTGATACAAATCATTTTCACCATAGTGTTTTTTTTTTGTTTTTTTTTTTTTTTTTTTTTTTTTTTATGTCGGTGTGTTTGTATGTGTAATTGAAAGAATGTATATGGATGTACTTGTGTAGGTATACTTGTAAAAGCTATTACCAGAGGCCAGCTGTTGTGCTATTAAGCTTTCTAGAAAACATTCTGAACAAAGAAACTGAAAATTATTACTCAGAAGTGGCAGCAGCACCACAGTAACAATAATAGTAGTAAATTTGTGATTGTTCAGTCATGTCCAACTCTGATCACAATTTGGATTTTTTTGACAAAATACTAGACTGTCATTTCCTTCCCCACTCATTTTACATTTGAAGAAACTGAGGAAAACAAGGCTAACTTACTTGCTTAGGGTCACATAGCTAGTAAGCATCTAAGGTTGGAATTAAACTCACATCTCTCTGAGCCCAGGATCAGTGATCTATCCACTGTGACTTCTAGTTGCCCATAATATTAGTAATAACTTTAAACAGAGGAAGCTAAGTAGCACAGTAGAGTGCTATCCTTGGAGTCATAAAGAATTCAATTTAAGTCCTACTTTAGACATTTACTAGCTGGATGGACCTGGACAAGTTATGTGACTCTAATTTCAATCTTTCCAGCTATAAAATAGGAATAATTATAGCACCTACCTTCCAGGGTTGTTGTGAGGATCAAATGAGATAACATGTAAAGTGATTTGCAAACTTTAAAGTGCTGCATGTGCTGTTTGATGATGATGGTGGTGGTGAAAGTGATGGCGATGGTTACGCTGATGAAGATGATGATGGCCCCATTCTGGCCTTCATACATAGTCTCTCATCAGGCCCCTACATGGAACTTGCACTCTATTTGCAACCCTGTGAAAAACAAGGGTTTCTTCCATCTCACCATGAAGACTTTGGAACAAGATTTTGATGGACATAATTATTACTCTAAGACCCAGAGGGCTCATTGAAAATCATTGATATCATGTAAGTGACACAAACTTCTATTGAAATCACCATTTATGGAAAATGCATTTAATCATTTAGAGAACACAATAACTTGGGCCTGGTTCAGCTCAATCTTCTTGTAGTCTATGTCTGAAATGGAAATGAAATGAGATATATGAAACCAATCTAAATTGCTGATAAAAGAAAGTTTGCTTAGCCACAGTAGGGAAGAACCATCAAGGATAAAGCATTCATTCATCTGAGCATCCCTTCCAAGTCTTAATCATACAGCTCCTCTACAACCTGAAGCTTCAGGGAGGGCCTGCAAGCCCTTGTGTTCTATTTTTGTGCCTCGGTGACCAGGAAACTGTGTTGATGACACAGTCTCTAGTTCCCCAAGCAATCAACATTCAAGGACAGTTTCAATATGTTTTTAAGGAAAAACTGTCCTAATTTGAGAGAAGAGGTACTTTAGGATATTACTCCCACCACACATAGTGTCTGAAACTGTAATGAAATGAGATATAGGAAACAATCCAATAACTGATGACAGAAAGTTTACTAGCCACAACAGGGAAGAAGCATCAAGGATAAAGTATTCATGCATCTTAGCATAGCATATAGTTATGCAGTTTTAATCTGTAAATGCAAATTTTAAAAATTTAATTCTATTATTATGACATAAAAATAAATGATTAACTAAATAAATCAAGAAGAACATTTGTCACTATGTAACTTCAGAAACAATGTGTTCAGTGCATTATACAAACAGCTTCACAACATGGGGATTTTCTACTAATGAAGGCCTGGAAAGTTATAGGAGAAATCAAATTCTAAGTAAATGAGGTAAAAAATATCTACCTGAAATCCTATACACATTCGATGGTTCAATGACTCCAAAATCTGTACAGTGGTTATGATTTTGCACTTAAGCCAAACATGGAATTTGACTTAAACTTGCCATCCTGGTCAAAGATATGTATTACCATTTGGGAGGATGGAATAAATAATGGTGTCATTTCCATAGGGAAATAATGCACATTTGGGAGGACAAGTATCCTGTTCTGATTTAGAATTCAAAGCTTTCCTTTCAAAGTTAGCTTTCCAAATGTATCTATGGCACTGAACATGCACTTTGAGAAATCTGCAGGTTTATGCCTTCTTTGTTTGCCTTTTGAAAATTACTTTTAAAATAATGCACTAAGTCACAATCCAGTCTGTAGAGAGATATTTTCAGTTTCGTCCAGAGGGAATTATGTACGTAATTCTCATTAACAATAATGTGATTTTCAAATAGAATTCCCTAAACACCAGGCTGTGTATTCATCCATTACTGCCTGGTTTCCAAGACATGAAACTCCATTTCTAATACTGTTTTAACTGTGTCACAGCAGTTAGAACCTAACTATAATTAGTGTTGACATGCACAATTATGGATTTTTAGCCATCTATATTGTGCTGAGATTATATTCCCTGAAGCTATCCACATTTTATTAGTTTAGTACCCAATATTTCCGTAGTATCCAAATTAAATATGTTCTAAGAGTTTTAACATAAAACTCACTAGATTAAGTAAATTTAAATCCTGAATGTTCTTACAGTGATAATTGGGATTGTTCAAAACAATTAGGATTATTCAATCCATATAGTTGGTACTATACAAAAATATAACTGGCTCTAATTGTTAGCCATTAGACTCATAATTTATATTTGATAAATAGTTGAGATACAAATACATATAAGAGAAGGAGAGAATTTAGAGAAAGGGAGAAGGCCAGAAATATTTGGTTATTTTCTTTCAAATAGTATTTTATTTTTTTCAAATACATACAAATTTGGCTATTCTTTTCTTTCAAACAGTATTTTATTTTTTCAAATACATACAAAGATAGTTTTCAATATTTATCTTTACAGAATCTATGTTTTAAATTTTTCTCCCTCTTACCCTTCCTCCTGCTCCCTCCTCATAATAGCAAGCCATTTGCTATAAAACTTGACTATTTGCAAGGTGAATAAGTTGGTTCAGTATAGATTTCATTGTGAAATTTAAGGAAGTATTGTAATGAAGAAAAAAATAAAGGGAAGGCTTTATGAGAGACAGACTGATGATATATGAAAGAATGAACTTAAGACAAGAATGAAGGAGATGAAGATCTCATTTGAACAGTGTACTTAAGTAGAAGAAGATATAGACAAAGGATATATGAATTGTATTGGAGTATAAAAAAGTTTAAATCTGATTTTAAAATAAAAATTCAATAGGGAAGATATGAAATAGAAGTGAATTAATATGTCACAGGTAAGAATATAATATTTTCTAGATACTGAAGCTTTTGGTTATAAGTATAATCCTGGTCTTTCTTTGACGTGGCACCTTATAAGTTCCCCCAGGATTATAGTACTCTTAAATCAGTATCCTTTCAAACATGAAGCTCATGAGTCCAAATTACTTGAAATGAGCATATGTTTTTTCTATTTACCAAGATAACTAGAAAGCATAAAAGTGAAAAGCAATGTAAATAAAAAGAAAAATTTCCCCTTGCCACCCCCAAAGATTTCCACACAAACAGTGGGAAAGAGGAGAAAAAACTAAAAATATTCTGGAAAACTCATTCTTCTAAGATTACAGCTCACCTGAAAGGCTCTGCTTCTAAAGTTGGTATTTACTGCATTGCTACTGCCATCTGTTGCTTTTCTAGGAGCTGCTACTGTCACCTGCTTTCTCTGTTAAATCCCAGTAGCTGGATTTCTTCTTACAAACCCAGATGTATTACAGTTCTTTCATGAACCCAGTTTCACTACTCTTCCAGCTTTTTTTTTTTTTTTTAAATCAGACCCATAACTATACCCAGCCATCCCAAAAAGTTATTCAAATTAAATCTATCTTTTTAACTCTTTCCTTCTCAGAAACTTGCTAACCCCACTTATAATTGGCTCAGGGCAAGTATTTTATTTTTCTAATTCCTATCATATCCTGGTAACTAGTACCAGAGTCATAAATATTTATCTAGAAAAAAGGTTTTTTTTAAAGAATACTAGGAGAGTTGGTGACCCTTTTCTCACATTCCTGCACCCCAAAGCCCCTTTCTTTCTTTCCTTACAGGGAAAACACGGGCTTTAATAAATTGACATTGCTTTGTTCTGGAGAATATTTGATGCTTCACTTGACAATCCTAAAAGATAAATTTGATTCTAGTTCAAAGAAGTTTATTGGAATTTTCTGTTTATTATAGTTTTTTTAATATCTTAATTTAATTCATGGTTCAATAGAACAACTTACAATTTTGATGGAACCCCCTCCCAAAATGTTTGTTTCAGTTCATTTCAGTTTTTGGTTTGGCTAATTTGAAGTTTTTCTAATTCTGTTTTCCTACATTTGACTAATTTTAAAATTTCTGGTTAAATAATCTCTACTATGACTGTATATCCCATGGGAAAAGATCAGTTCTCTAGAGTACAGAGAGTGACTTCATAAAGTTTATTTTAAGTTAGGATTTAGTTTTACAGATTGAGAGATACTTTGGCCCAGCGTAGGTAGAAAAAGTCAGGCATGCTAGTCTCTAGATGCATGTGCCATCTAGTTAGAGTGAGCTTATTATGATGATGAGAAATTGTGCTGCTTTTTAATTTTAAGTAAAATTTGGAAAGCCTGGAAAATTAGAATTCTGGATAAAGTTTTGAATAAGTGAAACTGAACCATGGTTTAAATTCTGCCACAGGCATTCTTGTTTTTGAAATTGTGAATTACTTGAACACAGTGCAGAGGCAACATAGCTTTGGCATTGATCAACCAACTAAATGCTTGAAGATCTCAGTTCAAATTCTGACTACACAATGAACTCAATAAGAAATGCTGGGTGTGTTCTATGTGCTTTACTTTTCTAGTGAGTAAAATTGATAACTAATTGACGCAGTGGATAGAAAGCCAGACCTAGAGTCAGGAAGTCTCATCTGACTGATTTCAAATTTGTCCTAGTTGTGTAACTTTGGGCAAGTCACTTTACCCTGTTTACCTCATTTCCTCATCTGTAAAATGAGCTGGAAAAGGAAATAGTAAATAATTCTAGTATGTTTGTCAAGAGAACCCCCAAATGAGCCACAAAAAGTTGGACATGATTAATAACAACAGAATGGCTATCATAATAGCAAGTTACTTGAAAAGGCAATTATAATTAGCTAATCTTGTGTTTGATTTGTGATATTCTCTGATCATGGAATATTGACTCCTATTTCTCATGATTGATCTCTGTCTCTCAGATGTGAAAAAAAGACGATCAACTGGCCACTTTTGACATATGAGAATTGAATTTCAGAGAGAAGTAGGATCAAGGAACGCAGATGAGCAACCTGCCCAAGAGAGATACTGTTCTAGGAGTGCAGCAGAGTGGGGATACCGAAAGAAGAGAAAAGATATCAGGACATGAATTGTGCTGGAGTCACAAAGAAAGGCATATGACAGTATCTGCCTTCAAGGAGCTCACAATCTCGTATGGGAAGAGAATACATAAAAATAAGCTGAAAATCTGACAGCTGAGGTGGGAAATGACCTAAGGAGATAAAAGTTTCAGAGTTGATTTAGTCTTGCAGAATGAAGAATTTCTCAAAATGATGGATAAGATGATGAATGCACTAGTGAAAGAAGTTTCCACCCTGGTAGTACCCCACATTAATGAAATCAGACATAAACATCCTTTCCAAAATAAACAAAGAAACATGGTAGTGTCATTTCTGTGTAATAACTAACATCTGTCTGTTAGAAGTTTGAATCAAGGCCACATCATTTGATAATCAGTAGATGAATAAATGCTGAACTAGCTAGAATGCTCGGATATAATGATGTAACAGTGAAACAAGGTTAACATGTTACTTTAAAAAAGATATGTTGTGTTGATTAGGAACTTTTTATTCCAGGAATAGATAATCGACTTGTGATTTCATTGACATAGGGCACTCTCAGTATATATGTTAGAAGTAGATCTTAAACCCAGGACCTCCTAGCTCTGTGACCATTATTCTATCTACCACATCACATTGCTTCTCTGATAAAACAAAACTTCATTTCATTCCAGTTTATAAATATGTAAAAAGGAATGATGTCCATCTTACTGGGACATGATCACTGGTGATAAAGCTACCTTAAAGTTTATCTATTGGGGTTGAGTTACTTGGCTCAGATAATCATAGAAAAGAAATATTCAATTTCATACAAGAGAATGACAATAAGGAGAAAACATACCAAAACTTATGGGATGCAGACGAAGCAGTTCATAGGGGAAATATATCTCTAGATATTTACATGACTATAATGGACAAAGAAAAGATCTATAAACAACATGAAACTAAAAAAAACTAGAAAAAGAACAAATTTAAAAACCCCAATTAAATACTAAATTAGAAATTCTGAAAACCAAAGGAGAGATTAATAAAATTGAAACAAAGAAAACTGTTGAACTAATAAACAAAATTAAGAGTTGATTTTATGAAAAAACCAACAAAATAGATAAACCTTTGGTTAATTTGATTAGAAAGAGGAAAGAAGAAAACCAAATTACCAGTATCAAAAATGAAAAGGGTGAATTTATCACCTATGAAGAGGAAATTAAAGCAATAATTAGGAGCTATTTTGCCCAATTGCATGCCAATAAATCTGATAATCTACCTGAAATGGATAAATGTATATAAAAATGTACATTGCCTAGAATAACAGATGAAGAATTAATTACTTAATAAGATCCATTTTAGGAAAAGAAATTAAACAAACCATTAATGAACTTCCTAAGAAAAAGTCTCCATGGCCAGATGAAATTAAAGGTGAATTGTACCAAACATTTAAAGAATAATTAATTCCAATACTATAAAAATTATTCAGAAAAATAGAGGAAGAAGGACTCTTACCAAATTCCTTGTATAGTACACAGATATGACAGTGATATGGTACTGATATCTAAACCACAAAGGGCCAAAACAGAGAAAAAAATTATAGGCCATTTTCCCTAATGAATATCGATGCAAAGCAATTACAGTAAGTTATTACCAGGATAATACACTATGATCAAATGGGCTTTATACCAGAATGCACGGCTGGTCCAATATAAGGGAAATTATCAGCATAATTGACTATATCAATAATCAAACTAACAGAAAGCATATGATTATCTCAATAGATGCAGAAAAAACATTTTACAAAATATAACACCAATTCTTATTAAAAACATGAGGGAGCATAGAAATAAAGGGATTTCCTTAAAATTATGAGTAGCATATCTATATAAAACCATCAGCATTATATGTAATGGGGATACACTAGAAGTATTCCCAATAAGATCAGGGTGAAACAGGGTTGGCCACTATCACTATTATTACTCAATATTGTACTAGAAATGTTAGATTTAGCAATAAGAGAAGAAAAAAGAAATTGAAGGAATTGGACTTGTTGATGAGGAAACAAAATCATAACTCTTTGCAAATGATATGATGCAGATAGAAATCCTAGAGAAGCAATTCCAAAACTACTAGAAACAATAGCTTTAACAAAATTGCAGATATAAAATGAACCCACATAAATTATTGACATTTTTATATAATACAAACAAAGCCAAGCAGCAAGAGATAAGAGAAATCACATTTAAAATAACTGTAAATAATACGAAATATTTGGGAGTCTACCTGTTAAGACAAAGCCAGGAACTATATGAACACAATTACAAAACACTTTTCACACAAATAAAGTTAGATCTAAACAATTGAAAGATTATCAAGTGCTTTTTGGTGGACTAAGCTAATATAATAAAAATTACAATTCTACCTAAATTAATCTACTTATTCAGCGCTATACCAATTAAACTGCCAAGAAATTTCTCTAAAGCTAGGGAAAAAATTCATCTGGAAGGACAAAAAGGTCAAGAATTTCAAGGGAATTAATGAAAAAAAAATACAAACAAAGGTGGTCTAGCTGTACCAGACATAAAACTATTATAAAATGGTAGTTATCAAAACCATTTTGTCCTGGCAAAGAAATTGAATAGTGGATCAATGGAATAGGTTAGGTTCACAAGGCACAATAGTCAATGATTAAAGTAATCTAGTGATTGTAAATCCCAAGACTCCAGCTTCTGGGATAAGAACTCACTATTTGACAAAAATTGCTGGAAAAATTGAAAAATAGATTGACAGAAATTAGGCATTTATCAACATCTAACACCATATATACCAAAATAAGGTCTAAATGGGTTCATCATTTAGATGTAAAGGGTGATAACTACAAGCAAATCAGAAGAACAAGAGATAGTTTACCTCTCAGATCTGTGGAGAGGGGAGGAATTTATAGTCAAAGAACTAGAGAACATTATGAAATGCAAAAATGGATAATTTTGATGCCGCTAAATGAAAATGTTTTTCCACACATAAAATCTATACAGCCAAGCTTAGAAGGGAAGCGGAAAATTGGGGGAAAATTTTTACAACCAGCGTTTCTTTTTTTTTTTTTTTTTATTTAATAGCCTTTTATTTACAGGACATATGCATGGGTAACTACAACCAGTGTTTCTTATAAACTCCTCACTTCTAAAATATATAGAGAAATGATTCAAATTAATAAGAATACAAGCCATTCCTCAATTGATAAATGGTCAAAGGATATGAACAATTTTCAGATGAAGAAATTTCTAGTCATATGAAAAAAATGCTCTAAATGATTATTGATTAGAAAAATCAATTAAGACAACTCTGAAGTACAACTTTATACCTATCAGAGTGGCTAAGATGATGGGAAAAGATAATGATGACTGTTGGAGGGTATGTGGGAAAACTCCAACTAATGCATTGTCAGTGGGGCTATGAAATGATCCTGCATTTTGGAGAGCAATTTGGAACTATGGCCAAAGGGCTATCAAACTCTGCATATCCTTTGATCCATCAGTGTCTCTACTGGGGCTGTATCCCAAAAAGATGATAAAAGAGGGAAAAGGACCCACATGTGCAAAAATGTTTGTTGCAGCCTTTTTTTATAGTGGCAAGGAACTGGAAATTGAATGAATGCCCATCAGTTGGAGAATGGCTGAATAAGTTATGGTATATGTATGTAATGGAATATTATTGTTCTATAAGAAATGATGAGCAGGCTGATTTCAGAAGGGCCTGGAAAAACTTACATGAATTGACGCTAAATGAAGTGAAGAGAAGCAAGATAACTTTATATGCAGTAACAAGAAGATTATGTGATGATCAACTGTGATCATCAATAATGAGATGACTCAAGGCAATTCCAATAGATTTGTAATTGAAAGTGCCATCCACATCCGGAGAAAGAACTATGGAGACTGAATGTGGATCAAAAAATAATATTTTCACCTTTTTGTTGTTGTTTCCTTTTTTTCCTTTCTTGTGCTTTTCCCCTTTTGATCTGATTTTTTTTTTTTTTGCATAGCATGACAAATATGGAAATATGTTTAGAAGAACTGCACATATTTAACCTATGTCAGATTGCTTACTGTCTTGGGGAGGGCGAATGGGGGAGAAGAGAGAAAAAAATTTGGAAGGTTTTGCAAAGGTGAATGCTGAAAACTATCTTTGCCTGTATTTGGAAAAATAAAATACTATTTTTTTTAAAAGGAAGTATTTTTTTGTGTACTGGGTCTAATAAATTAGGGATGACTTGCCAAATCTTTTTAGAGATATTCTGAGAGGCTGAATGTCAGAAAGCAGCAGAAGAGAAAACCTAGGCCCTTTGGAGGAGAATGTCAATGGGAAAACAATACCTGCACACTGTTTCCCTTTTAGAATCAATAATAGCTGCCTTGGGAAAGAGGCATATCACATACATAGGCTCTCTTTCTCATAGCTCAAGAAGAGAATTATTGAATCCCTGAGTCACTGAACTTTGAGTTTCTGGTCTCAGGTAGAAAGAGGTAATTTTCTCTCAGTCTGAAAGATGGCATCCTGGGAGAGAATGATATGGCCAAATGGTGGGCTCCTGAATCCTAGTTTTCTAAGGAATTTCAAAACATCCTGAACCCCACTATTCCTGAATAGAGGAGGAGAAAATTTACATGATAATGCCCAACTCTTGCAGAGTTTGAAGACCTAAATTTCAAAAAAGAGAAGTTCCTGACATGTTTCAGTCTCTTAGAAAAGGGAGAGCCAAGTATTTAACTCTCTAGATAGGGGATCAACATAAGTGACTCATGTTATGGAAGTGCAAAAACCTGAATTTCTCATTTTGCTATTACTATGAGTTATTGAATCAGTCTGATGGGAAGGAGTGACTTTCTAGAAATCTCATCTTTTTTTTCCCCATGACAGCAGGGCAAGCCATGTGGTGGCATAGGAGTATCAGGTTCGGCAGAGGGCTCTGGGAGAAGACTGGTCCCATCAGAGTCAAGAACATCACATCAATTATTTTCAGATTATTGGGAGTATTTCTTTCTATGTGGCTGTCTTTTCTATGGGCTGAGATACTATCTTATACCTATTGAGCATTTGAGTGCTTAAATGAGAACTGAGAACCTATTTACCCACATTTATGTATATGAGCTATATTTATAACTATGTTCTGAAGTTTTCTAAGGGAAATTGCCTGGGGAGAAGACAAACCAAATAAATAAAATTTTGAAGAGCTTGCCCTTAAGATTGAATCCTTGGAGTAAACCTAGAACCTAGGGAGTAGGGTCACAGGTTACACATATGGGCTTGCCTTCTGACAAATATCTTTCATAAAAACTCGTGTTTTGAAAATCATACATCTCTGGGGTACCTTCATAAATATCATCCTTTGTAAGTATAATTTATAGAACAATGTGTAGTATTTGCTGGGAAGCTTCAAATTTCACTTTTTTCCCCCCTCCAATATAGCAATTACATTACTTTTTCGTAGAAACAGTAGTGCCACAGAGCAGTCACAATGAACCTGTTATGTCAAGTCACATTCCTTTTTAACTCTCCTTGTATTCAGAATCAATAAAGCAATGTTGCCTAGGTTACTATGACGTACTCTAAAGCCAGGGAGGAATAGAATCCTAGTCCTAACGTTGATGAAAACTATAGGTTTGTAATACATAGGTTATTTACATCTGCAATGTAAATTGTAGATTATTCTGCAATATACAGCAGCTCTTTAGGCCATTTGTTTTCTTAATCAACAGCTAGAAGTTCTAGGATTGATATTTAAAGACAGTAGCACCCTAGTGTCATTAATTTACTCTCCTCTCCCATACAGTTTTATTTCTACTTTATCAAAAGACAGCTCAAGAATAGGTTTACAAATATTTGAATTAGATTTAAATTATCTTGGTGATTAATCATGTAATGGAAAAATTTTATAAAAACATTATCAATTACACAATCTATTCTGCCTACAATCCTCTACCAGGAGCCCTTCTGCTAATGATCCCTTAAAGTGGGGAAAGCAGCCAAAGATGTCAG
Source organism: Sarcophilus harrisii (assembly GCF_902635505.1). NCBI lineage: Eukaryota > Metazoa > Chordata > Mammalia > Dasyuromorphia > Dasyuridae > Sarcophilus > Sarcophilus harrisii. Next base: position 430,608,963 of record NC_045426.1, read on the forward strand.
GAGAAACTAGCAGGATTAATAGCTAGGGGAGTTAGTGTGTACTTTTACTATTACCAACTCAGAATATCTGTAAGGCTTATTCCTGTAGGGACTGTGCCTTTGCAACAGCCTCCTACACCTGATAGAGAAACAACATCATGAAGTGATCACAAGTACACTGTGTCCCAAGTGGAAATATCCTGATGTGTCATCTCTGTTGATCTCTCTCTCTCTCTCTCTCTCTTTCTCTCTCTCTCTCTTCTTTCTCTTTCTCTGTTTCTCTTTGTTTCTCTCTCTCTGTTTCTTTCTGCCTTTCTCTCTGCCTCTATTTCTCTCTGCCCCCCCCTCTCTCTCCCACTCTCTCTGTTTCTCTTCTGCCTCCCTCTCTCTCTCTCCTGTCTCTGTCTATCTTTGTGTCTTTGTGTCTCTCTTGTATCCTTTTTTCTGTGTTGATCATTCTGGAAATAATTTTCTAGAGGAAAAGGAATACTTAAATAGGAAATGAACTAAGCAATATGCATTTGAAGAAGGAAGAGAAAATGATTGTCATTCATAAATAATGGAAACACATTAATTAATTAGTAAATTCAGTTTCTACCCAAGGGAAACAGTCTTTGGCTACTAATATATTAACAAATTGCTGGAATTCCCTCAGTCATAGATATGCATAAAAATCCAGAATATGATTCAACAAGGCATTAATTAGTAAAATATATGTGTTTTCCACTAATAGATATGGAAGCATCATTTTTCTGGGGAAATAATAAGCAATTTAAAACACCAAATTTACTTTCTAAATCCTTGTTTTGGTTCAGGAGCAGTTAATGATATTTGTAATAAGATATTGTGGAATGATAAACTTTTACAAATTGTGAAAGACTTCATCTATGTTAATCCCTAAAGTTAGATATATAATCCTTGAAAAAGGCTGTGGTAATGTTTACACCATATGTTTATATCATTTGCCTTCAGGGTCTGTAATCCAAATGCTACTTCCTCTCATTGTTAATTCAAATCATCCTTGAGTTCTTAAAGAAAACATTATACTATATTTTTATATATGTAAATCTATATTTACACACATGTATATGTGTTTATACATACATATATTTGCATCTTTCATTAAAGAATCTCTTGCTTCCTTACTTTACACAAATTCACCCATGGCCAATCTTAATCCCTGGTTTATTCATAACAATTCCCGGTTTCTATGACCTTGTAGTGGAATAATTGTGGTAGAAGACAGGAAATGCTGCTGACTCCATCTACCACATATTTATGTTATTGAATCATCAGCCAGAGATTTCAGCATGGGGTAGTGGATAGAAAACTGGCATTGGAGTCAGGAAGACTGGATTCATGTTGAGCTTTTAATATCCACCTTACCTGAGTGATCCTGGGAAAGAAACTTGAGCTTCCAGAGTCCTCAGGCACTCTTCTAAAACAACAGATTGCAGATGAATTGCTTATCTGCACTGGTAGTAGGAGTATCCCCTTGGGAAGCTCTATACCAAAGAAATCACAGGTATGGATTACATATATATATGTAATCCATACCTGTGATTTGTATGAGCTGTTATATATATGTAACATATATAACATATAACATATTAAATAATATATGTATAATAATATACAATTATATATGTAATATATACATATATATGTATATTATATATATGTATATATATATATTACTTATAATAACAGCTCATCCTGGAGAGAGAGATACCTATATAGAGAGACCCACCTATTTTGGGAACTCTAATGACTTGACAGGAGGCAGAATAGACATCTCTAACCTCTTCTCCTCCTACCCCTGTTCCTGGGAGATTTTAATTTTTGCCTGAAAGGGAAACAAGGACAGAACCTCATCCACTCTACTCTTCTCAGAGAGAAGGGGTACTGGACTAAAATTATATCTCATATGCTCCCTTAAATACTGTTAGTCTTGGGGATATAATGGGGTTCAGTTTAATTTCTTACTGCTTTGTCATTTTAAGAAGAGGAGGGAACCTCAAGCTTTACATTTAAAAGCTTGACTTTCTTCCCCCCAAATACCAATTCCACAAATGAAGTCAAATAATGAATAGAAATGAAAGCTCATTTATCCAAATTGGTCATAAATAGAAATCAGAGAAGGTAAGCTTCAGAAGATATGTACCAGAGTAAAGGAGCTCTCCATTGGGAGTAAGATGAGAGAGGGAAAAGGGGATAGAGGGATATGTGTGTGTGTGTGTGTGTGTGTGTGTGTGTGTAAGTCCTAAGTCCTACTTCTCTGTCAAGGGGAAACTCCCTCAAGTCTCTAGTGTAACAAGCTGGAGGCAAGAATATGATACATATTGCTATCTCCTTTCATGTGTTCCCAAAGTCTTTTCCTTCAGCAACTTCAAGTGGGATTGGCCTCTTTTATTTCCCATCTAGATGCTGAAAAATAGAAGTACCCAAAGTGATTCAAAACTCAAAGAAGATCTGAAGCTTGAGGAGTCCCAAAGAAGACTGAAGAAGAAGGGAGATACCTCTTTTTTTTCACTCTCCTGTCCATCCCTCATTCAGGGTAGAACATTAATCTCCATCACTGCAGAGAGAGTTCCATACCAATGGACTTTGGGACAGTATAATTGTACAAATGTCACGTTATTTTATCTTCCCAATAACACTATTAGGTAGGCACTATTATTATCCCCGTTTTACAGATGAGGAAACATTCACCTCCATCAAGCAGTTATTTCCACAAGACTTCACAGACACAAGGATTATGGGAGGCCTGGGTAAAACTGCCCAGGGCTAGTCAGATAGTCAGTTGCTGAATTTGTTTTCTAAGCCTTACCTTATAATTAACTTCCCTCTCCTTATTCTTTCCTGCTATTATCATTATTATTCTAGCTATAATGATTATCATAAATGTCACTCTCACTCCAATTCAGGGTAAAAAAAAAATCTACCCTATGGAATTTTAGGATGAAATTTTAAAAAATGAACAATAGTGTGGAGCAGGATCAAAAGGACCTCAATGAGGATGCTTCCCAATGACAAGATTAAAATAGCAAAGACTACTAGTATATGAGAAAGAACTAGGAGAACCGCCTTGGCCCTCCTGGGATTTCTAAAGTTGCTCCTTTGCTTTCAAGCCCAGTGTCATCTATGCAGGCTAATTTACTGCTAAATTCAGTCAAGCAGGTGACTCCTCAAGCATGGATGCTCACCAACTTGATTGCTCTGCCTGTACTATGGATTTTGGTCTCTGGATGTTTAGGGGCTTTTTTGACTGGAAGATTGTAATCTGCTCCCATCTACCTACAATGTATGTATTTATTTAAATAAGGAAAAAAGAGACATAAGAGGAGCAGAAGAAACAAAAGTGGTCATGACTTTATTGTCACATGACAGATGAGATGGGTAGATAAAATAAATGGCATAAGGGTCTATTACCTCCCTTCCCACCTTGCGACATTATTTCCTCAATCAAAAGTCATCACGGAAAGAAAGATTTCATATAGTCATTCCTTGTATATACACAATCTATTCAGAAAGTTAAAAGGCTTTCTGTCATCATGCAGCAAGCTAACAAAAGTTAATACACAGTCTCTGAATTGGGGCAAGACTTTTCTATTATAAATTTTAACTCATTTCTGGAAATAGACTTACCAAATGTCCACATGGTCTAATATTAGACAAGGCATGTGATGCATTCCTGAAGAACTGAACTCTCATTTTTCCATCCTTTCTCTGCCTCAACCATACCATTATAACACAATATTTATTTGAGCTCTTGACAAGACTTCACAGACTATTATAATTTTTTTTAATTTCTAATTTTTTTGAGGGTGGATGTCTTACAGTTGGAATTAATACCCAAACTCCACAAGATCACTTTGCCTTCCTATGGCAATGGTTTTGATACAGCTTTGAATGAAAAAAAAAGTTTTTCAACATCATTTGTCATTTTTCATTATTCCAGTTTTTGTCTTGTTTCCCCCATGATGAATATTCTTCTTTTATAGCAACAGTTGGCAACAGTTTTTTCTTTACATTATTATTATATCTGTTCTCTTAACTTCAAAAAGCCTAAACTCTTTATAGAGGAAGTAATTACAACCCCTCAGCTTCCAAGTTCCTCTGAGAGTCTTTTGCATTTTTTTGAGGCTTAATTAAGTTATTTTGCAAAAAGGAAATTTCAGTTCTTGGGGTTGTTTTTAATTTTTGCTTTCCAACTTTCTTTGTACTTCCATGTGATTGATGCTATTTTACTAAGAGCTAGGCTGATCTTTGAAATGTTTGACTTCCCTAAACTCATAAAAAAGACATAAAAAAGATAGCTAGTGTGAAAGTCAACATTCAACTGACAGAAAACTAAATAAATGTGGGAAATTAGGTCAAACAAAGTTTCCTCTACTTCAGGTCAGCCTAGTGTCAGTAGAAGCACATAATTATATCACAAAATGAAAAAGTATTAAAAATAATTTCTTGTCACAAGTAACTTATATCATTTTAATGTAATTAAAGAACCTTCCAATTTTATTTATGATTTTTGCTTTATGATAAAATGGGTATTGGGTAAGGACTTGAGCCATATTTCTTCTTCACACTTAACCCAAGTAATATGTGATTGCAGATTTGATTGAAATATTTATTCCTAGAAAAGATACCTTTTGTTTCCTAATTTTGTGGAAGATTTGCAGATTATTGAAGGTGCCTTTTATTTTCAGGGGGGAAAATCAATTTTGAATAAAGAAAGTACAACCTTATTAACAACAGGAAGTTACCTCCTCAATCCCGTAATATTGCCACCCATTTCCCCATAGCTCTATTATTCTTATTTGTGCTGATTGAGGAAGTTATTATGCTTTCCTCCTATTCCAAAGAGCCACAATGTGGCAGTTGTTAATTCAGGAATTGCTAAGAATGACTAAGCAGAACCACAGAACTTCAGCATTGGAAGAGGCCTCATTGAGCATTACCCATAAACGAAAAGGAAATCCTACTGCCAGCATAAGTAACATATGGCCTTTGAATCTTTGCTTTAAAATGAAAGGAAAATCATTACATCTTAAGGTACATTTCCTTCTTTGATAGCTTTCATTGTTAGAAAGTTTTCCATATATCATGGAAGTAGCTGCCTGTTTACACTCATTGTTTCATGTCTAATATCTCTTTTATGATAGCACTTCAAATATTTCACAATTTTACATCCATCCTGAATACCTATATATTAAACAAGTCTAGTTTCTGCAAAACATTTTTGAAACTTGATACCCTTCACCATTTCAGTTGTCCTCCCAAGGATATTCCTTAGTTTACTAATGTCCTTCCTGTAATATAATAAACAGAATTGAATGTAATGCTCCAGAGTACAGTCACATTATCACTTCTTTTTCCTGGAGATTATGCCTTTGTCAACCTATCTCAAGAAGTTTGTGATTACTACAACAATTTATTTATTCTTATTGAATTTAGGTAATCCACCAAAGCCCTCAGATTTTTTTTTTTTGCATGTACCTTGCTGTCTTAGTCATCTACATATCTGTTCACACTTTCCCCATTTTGTATTTATGAAATTGATTTTTCAAAATTTGAGTGTAAGACTGCTATTTTTGTTAAAATATAAATATAAATTTTAAAGTTGAATATGATTTATTCCAGTCTTCTAGCATATCAAGATATTATTTGAATTTTGAACCTTTCATAGATCATGTTAACTCTCTCTCTCAATTTTATGACATTTATATGTATGTCTTGATTCTAAATAAATGGTAAAAGTGTTAAATAGTACACAGTCAATCAGAGAACCCTTAGAAGCTTTTTTAAAAGTTGATATTGATCCTTAAATGTGATAATGATCCCTAAATAACAACTTGGGACTGGCCATCCAACCAGTTCTGAATACACTAATTATGTAACATCTGGTCTACATTATTCTATTTTCCCAGAATAATAGCATAAATGATTTTATCAAATAGTTTTTTCAAATCCAGGTAAACTTGATCATTCTCCTGATCTATCCCCATTTAGTAACTTTGTCTAAGAAGGAATAAATTTAATCTTATATGACTTATTTTTGATAAAGCTGAGTTGATTCTGTGGTTTCCGTTCCCTTTTCTAGATTATTTATTAACTATCACTTTCATAATAAGTTCTATAATTTTCTTCAAAATTAAAATTAAGCTTGTTGGTTTATAGTTTGTATATTTCATTCTCTCACCTCCTTTTTAAAAGGGGGACATTTGCCCTTCTCCAATTCTGCAATGACTCCCACTCTCCCTGATTTGCCCAAGATTGACAGTAGCTTATTGGTCATATTTGATAATTCTTCTGATACTTGAGAATATAGTTCCTCTGGACCAGGTGACTTGAACTGATCTAAGGCCAAATGTTTCCTTACAATCTCTTTACTTAGCTTGGGTATCAACTCCCTGTTGTTTTGTACTTTCCATTTTAAAGGTTATTCTTGTCCTTAGAGAAAACCAGAGCAAAAGAAGAATTAAACATCTCAGTGCTCTCATTATTACCACCTTATTCACTCTAGAGCATGATGCCTGTGCCTAATATTTCTGCCTGATTGAAAACAAGAAGGGAATATTAACCTTTGTTTTTGCCTTTGTCATAACGGTTGTTAACTAAGGTAAGTCTTTTCTTGTAGCAACCTGTCTGAACAAACTTGATAGCAGATGTATCCTAATCTGGAGCCAAAGAAGGAGTAATACCTGCCCCAGTACTTCACAAATAATTATAAGGATTAAATAAAATAATGAAAATCAAAGTTTTTTTTCTTAGTAACAAATCACTACACGTATTAGGTATTACTAGTACTATTTGTTGAATTTTTTAAGCATTAAAACATTTTAAGTAAGTTCAAGCTTTATCATATTACATTGGACAAGTCATTTAACATCTTTGGGATTCAGTTTTCTCAAAAGTAAAAAGAAGGGGTTGGAGGAGATAGCTTCAAAACTTCTTCATAATCCTAAGAATATGATGCTATGTCAATTATTTCTGAGTCTATGAATTGTAAGGAATTTTGAATACATACATACCTACATATACGTAAAAGTCAGTGAAATATAATATAGAGAGAGTGTTAGATTTGGAATCAGGCTGACCTGATTATATGTCTATAATAGAGTTATGGAGAATTTCTTGGGCCTCTGTTTCTTCATTAATGAAATGGAAATAATATCTTTAGTACCTGACTCTCAGGGTTGTTGTGAGACAGTAATGAGATAATATATGTAAAGCACTCTGTAAATATTTTATTTATATGCACACGAACATTACTATTATAAGTTCTTTGAAGGTGGAAATTTGGTATCTACTAAACCAAAAGATCAAAGAAACTTAAAGTTTAACAATTTACCTAGATTTTAGCAAGGCATTGAATTGTATTTCATTCTATTCTTGTTGAAAAGATGGCAAGATAAAAGTATAGATAGATGGATTAAAAATTAATGAAATGGTAAGAACCAAAGAATAGTCATTAGTGAGTAGCTGTTGTATGGACTTGGTTTATGTTTATTTGGAGGGTGCTGCCTGTAGTAATAGCTATCCAAACTAGATTTATTTCCCTGCCTTCTGAAATAATTAGAAAAGCAAGTCGTCAATCAATTAATTAGTTAATTAATCATTAGGGCATGTAATATATCTTTGGGTCACCAGATGGCACTGCCCACAAAATATCAGCCAAGTGGTCTGTCAAAGACTAGTCAATGTTCATATGCCAGGTTTCCCAAAAGTGGAGTATCCCCACTGCTCATCAAAGGGGGGTAAGTCTGCAAACTCATCATGGGTGACAATTACAAGTTTTTAGGTTAATTTTCCTTCAGAGCGTAGACCATGGCCCTGCGGTCTCCAAGTAGATTCTGATCTGGGGATGTGAAAAATGAGGGATGGAAAATTTCTTTGAAATATTAAAATTATGCCTATTTCTATCTGGATACCTCCCCCCCCCACTTTGGGAAATAATCCATACCTGACTGACCAACGTTATTCATAAGACTTAGATATTTCACTTGTTTCTGATCACATAATTTGTTAAAACTCGATAAAGTTAATAACTATATAAAAAAGAAAAATTATAAAGAAGCTGTTGCCTAGCAACACTAAGGCAATCAATTTGCTCCAACATCTTTCTTTCTAATCCTTCCAACCATCCTCACAAATTCTTAAGTTAAAAGGATTAGCAGAAGGTATCACGTGGCTGGAATCTACCAGAAATTACTGCAAGCAATCACAGGAAAAAGAGAAGGAGGTTGGTACTAGGAAGAATGGAGTATCATCCTGACTCTATCTCACCAGTGGCTGAGGTTTTATGGTCCTGGTCTCTGTCCTGTTCCTAGCCTAATGTTCCAACATTGTTTCCTAATCACCCAATAACTGAATACTATCTCTCTTCCATGTTTCTGTCTTCACCACTACAGACTTTCAGAATCTGTCCTGGCTTGTTTTTCAAAGAACCCTAGCTTAAGCTATAATAGTTCCAATCAATGAACAAAAAATTATTAACACCTGTTATTTTCTAGGTTGGTGGCAAGTAGTTGTGTACTGCATCCCCTGCTTCCTTCCCAAATGCTCCCTGACTCAGGAACTTCTCTGCTCTTGGCTGCATAAAAGGAATGTCTGTTCACCCAAAGAAAATAAGGATTTGGTTAACATGTACCCATATTCCTTTCCTTCCTTCTCCATTGTTTTGTTCACTAATTTTCCTCACTAAACTTCTAGAAGGCATTATGAACTCTGATTTAAAACCATTACAGTTCAACCAGGAAAGAGATTTTAAGTAAAAAGCATAGGAATCTCTGCTTGGCCAGGAGATATTTAAGACATATAAGAAAGTCTTAGACAAAGAAACATCAAATTTGAAGGTAACATGAAACTGGAAGAACAAGCTAACTCATTGCTTAGTAAGGTTTTTTAAATCATGACAAGCTAGAAAATTGGGCTAAATTGAATTACGTGAAATTTACTGGGGATAAATGTAAATATAAAATTGGGTTAAAAAAGAAAAACAACTTTACAACTACATGTTGAGATAAGCTTGTTCAGGTACAAGTTGGCCTAGGCAACCTTGAAGTTCCTTCAAATTCTGAGATTCTATGATTTTCTTAGTAAATGGATTCTAGAACTGAAAGAAGGTAGACACAGTTAAGGTTTATAGCAGAAATCTTTTGTCTCTAAAATGACAGAACATAGGTTTGACTTCTAACTTAATATCCTTTTGTAGTCCATTTTCAGAGAAGCTTCCTGGTTGTTGCCTATACTCAAGTTTAAGCTGCAATTAGAATAACCAGAACTTGACAAAGTTTCATTGATTTCATGGGATGAGTTAAGTACATTCAAAACCCCTGTATCCTGACTAATTTAAGAAATTCTTCTTTTTTGTTCTTTATATTTGTAACATATCCAGAATCTTTCATTTTGTCAATCAGAATGCATAACAGAAGGATTTTTTTATATTGCTTTTAATTGGTGAATCTCTTAATAAGACAATTTCATTGTCAGAAATCTTTAAGGACTGATCTAAATCCCTACTGAATATATGTCTCTCTTTCTAACAATGAACTATAAACCAAATAGTTTGTTTCTGTGCTAACACTACCACCAATAAAGGGGATGAAGTGAACTAATAATTCAATGAAGACAGGTTCTTTTTTTTTTTTTTTTTTTTTTTTTTGTTGTTGTTGTTGTTGTTGAAAGAAAGGTTCTGAAATTTGCCTTCTCAGGACAGGTAATAAATTATTTACCCACCTTTAATTTTCTACATGTCAAAACATTGTAATATAGGAATAGCTGGAGACCACCCTGAGATTCACACTACTAATGATTTATAACTCCAAACGACAATTCCTCCCTACAAAATGAAGTCAAACCATAATCAAAAGTATAGTCCACAGCCTTTTCTTATTTTAGTCAAGTTACATATATCATTTCTTCTGCTTGTCCTTATCTTAATCCTGCTTAGAGGCTTTAGTCCATTGGGTCATTTAAGGATATTAAAGTGTTAGTACAACATCTTAGATTAGTGAGTTTATACAATGATGTAAGACAATATGTGTTTAACATACTTTTTCATATTTTTTATTAAGTAGCCTTTACATATACATATAAAGCACACACATAAATCATAAATCTATGAGCATCATATATATATATATATGTGTGTGTATGTGTATATGTATGTGTATACACACATATCGATAGGTATAATATATATATACACCCATGTATAGTATACAAGTACTATATACTATGTATATATAAACAAGTACTATATTGTATATATACAAGTACTATACTATGTATATATAAACTATATGTAGTATAGTTTATGTATACAAAATACATATAATTGACATCTGAGTGGGGGAGCTACGTGTATATGTATTTGTTCACATACTGGTTGTCCATATAATTGAATTTCATCTAAATAATAACCTTTTTTTTTCCTGTAGGTATGTGCTCATACCTGCAGGAGCATTTTTTTAACATTGGCACAAAGAGAAAAGAGTTCCATTAATTATTCAGAATCTTCTAGATTCCAAATTATAGTTGAATTCCCAGTGAAGTAGGCACAGGGTGGCATTAAATAAGATCTAGGTCAATTGTCCCTGACCTTTGCATATGTGTAGGTAAAGGTTGGCTTTTTCCTTTCAGGGACTTAAACTTAATTTTTTTCTCATGTAAGTGTATGGCTTATTTTCATCAAAATTCATAATTCATTTAACCCCTGAAAGGCTTGATCTCTTACTTAAAAACACTTACTGATTGAAAATGAAAAGTACAATGCTAAAATCTGTTTTCTCTGAGTAGGAAGGTCACTGGTTTTAAGACTTTCTACATCCTTCTCATCTTCATGTAGTCTCTTGCTTCCAATCCTTTATACTAAGGTTGCCTCCCTTACGTTGAGGATTATAGGCAGTCAAAAAGGGAATGTGGAGGTGAGAGGAAGAAAAAGAATCATTGTGTTAGGCCAGTGTTTCTCAAAGTATGGTCTAGAGAATCCTAGGAATCTCTGAAACCCTTTTAGAAGGTCTACAAATTCAAAAATAGTTTTTATTTCCAATATGGTAAATGTCTATAAATATAATCCACATAAACAAAAATGCTTTGGAGAGATCCTCAATAATTTTTAATAGGATAAAGATACTGAAAATAAAAGTTTGAGAACCACTGTGTTAGGCATCTTCCACTAATGCCTTCTCTCTCTCTGATAATCATACAGCTGCTTTGACAAATTGCCAAGTAAAAGCTGTGATCTGATAAGTCAGAACATGAATCATCAAAGATCAGATATATTAAAGCATTTATTAAGAGCTTACTATCTGATTATTGTATTATATATAGAAATAAAAATGGAAGTAAAAATAAAGTCAATCACACCCTCAAGGAGTTTACATTTTAATAATCAAAAGCAATAAATAAAAGGGAGCTAGAAAGAGCTGGGATGGTGGAGGGAGGTATAGAAGTAAATGAGCATAGCTGAATGGGTATTTCCTCAAATGGAGATTCCTGTGAGGAACACATTAATTAGAATTGGAGGCCACAACCTGCAGGCAACACGTTTCTGAAAAGTCTTCTGTGGTGAAGGTGGAAAAGTAGTTCAGGAAGTCTAGGGTCTGAGGTTCTGAGGTCCCAAAGTCACATACTACCTGTGTTATTTCCAATGACTTCCAGTTGAATGAACCCTTCTATAATCTCTTCCATTTTTCCTTCCCCCTACCTCCAGTTTCAAGCTTAGCACATAGCTGTGTATTGAGTAATTTCTCTGAACTAGGTCTGGAGTTTCTGGGATGCTACATCATAGAATGGAGCATTAACTGAACTTCTTCAACCAAAACAGTGACTGTTCTCCACGCCTAGGATACAAATTCAAACATCTAGAAGAGCAAGAGTCTCCTAGTGAAGACAGAAATAAAAAAAAATCCCTGTGGCTGAAGACTACAGGACACAAAGTACTATGCCAAAATGTCTTATTCATTAACAATGTATGATTTTTGTTTACTATAATCCCCTGAGACTACTTAGCCCCCAACTCCCCATCTCTATGGTGGAGATCTAGTCAGTGAAAAATATATAGATATATAAAAAGACTATGACCTAGTGAGGAGCTGGCCAACAGATGCTAAATTCCATTTGTTTTGTTATTTGTGGATAGTTAGACCAAGCCCTTCTGAATGATCATGGATTTCATTTAGGAGCCTCTAAAATCCCCAGAAATTTGATATAATCTGCACAATGCCATTCACAAACAGATTTAGAAGACTTCAGCATCTATAGAGAATTCTTTAATTTGGACTCTGTGTTGGATCTGCTTCACATTCAGTAGGCATATGATTCCTGTTTTATTTTTCTTCCCACACTTTCTATTCTTATCAAATTGTCTTATTACTGAGGTAAGTGCCATATTCACTACCCAGAATACCACATTATACAGACTCACTACCTTAGTAGCATCTTCTACTTTTCTCTCTATTCACCTTATATAACCAATTCATCATTAAATCTTATTTTTTCTACTTTTACAATAGCTTTAGTACATGTTTGATAATCTCCATCCATAGAGCCACCAACATAATTCAGATCCTTAACACCTCTTAACTACATTAAAGTTGCCTCATATTTCTCCCAGTTCCAGTCCATCCTTCCCTTAAATGTCAAAATAATTTTCCTAGAATTCTCATCTCTTCACCTCCATTTCTAAGTTTTTCTGACTTTGATCCAAACTACCTTCTCTTTTTCTTTCTTTAAAAATATTCTTTGTACCATTTGGTATTGGCTAAGAAATAGACTATTTGATCAGTGAAACGGGTTAGGTTCAAAGGACAAAACAGTCAATAACTTTAATAATCTAGTGTTTGACAAACCCAAAGACCCCAGCTTTTGGGATAAGAATTCACTGTTTGACAAAAACTGCTGGGAAAATTGGAAATTAGTATGGCAGGGACTTCTTAGTCACCATTTTTTTTTCATAACTCTAAACTGTTTTTCAAAATGTTTGTATATAAGATATTTGTGTATCTATCTTCTTTAGATATTAACATATTAACTATCTTTTGTGATATTTACCATTTTTAAACCTTAGGGTTGTTTTGACTTTCATTTCCTTTATTAGTAGTGATTTGAAAGAAGCCGGTTATTAATAATTTGTGATTCATATTTTGACACTGTTTTTCTTTTCTTTTTTTTTTTACTACCTATTTATAAGGGAATCAGTGAATGATTGATAGAATGAGCAAAACTGAAAATAAAAACAAACTAGGTACCTAACTATTGAAGAATGGTTAATGAATATATAACCAGTAGAAACAATAAATATGAGGCATGTAAAGAAGTATGGGAAGATCTATAGCAGAGTAAAGAAAGTAGAATAGTAGAATAGAAAGTAGAATAGTAGACACATTGACCATTAGTACAATGGATAAAGCACAGGACCAGACGTCAGAAAGACTTGATATCAAACACTTACTGGCTGTGTTACCTTGTTTGCCTTAGTTTTCTCAACTGTAAAATGAGCTGGAGAAGGAAATGGCAAACCACTCCAATATCTTTGCCAAGAAAACCTCAAATTGAGTCATAAAGAGTTGGATACAACTGAAAAATGACTAAATAACAAACAAAACATACTAGTTACAAATTTAATTAAAAACAACATTAACAACAACAAATCCTTGCCAATACATAACATTACTATTAATAGCTAGAACTATATAAAGCTTTAAGGTTTGCAAAACTCTTTACAAATATTATCTCTTTTTATCTTCATAATAACCCTGTGAAGTAGGTGGTATTATGATCCTCATTTTACAGATGAGAAAACAGGCAAACTGAGGCTAAGTGTGAGATATCACTAAAACAAACAAACAAACAAAAAAAAGATGACAATACTACCATGTTCAAATAGATTCAAATAAAACCATCTTTTAGTTTGGAGCTAATAATCAATAACAGTTTGTGGATATGTGTACAACTTGTACAATCTCTTTTCTTCCCTTTGTTATTTTTTTCTCATTTCTTTTTGAATCTTTGAATATCTATATTTGTTTTTGGAATTTAAAATGAAAGGCATATTAAAAGCAAAAGGCCTGGAGCCAGAGTTATTTTTTTTCAAAGTACAGCAGAAAAGGGAGACTTGAACAGCCTGAGACTATCTGTGTGTCACTCAGGCAATCAAAGCATTCTTTGTCTTTATATGGAGAACCACAAGCTGTCTGCTTTGATATTCTCAAGGTAAATGAGAGATCATTTTTCATCTGCTCAGAGATATAAAATAATGCTTTCTATTTATATCTGTCTATATGGCAGGAGTAGACCAAATACCCTTTTAATGCCATCCACACACGGGAGCAATCTCTAAGCTATACACTCAGCTGTGCAGGTGGTATTTCAGGACTGGGAAAATTCAGCCGGTTCATTATGACATTTTCAAAGGGTAATGAAACTCCCCACCAGTTTTCTAAGCAGTTTAGCAGATTAGGCATTCCTCTAAAAATCGGCCAAATTTTACACTGGTAGCTCAAGTTTTCAGGTTTTCCTCTAACAAACCCTGTCTTTGGTTATGAAAATCACCCCCTCCCTTCCTCAGGAGCACTGAAGCCCAGAGGTATTTTCTTTAGTAAATTACTGCTAAAAATAGCATCCCAGATTGGAAGAATTTGTACTGAGAAGTAGCATCAAACAAATGGCCTTTCAGCTCAGTAAACTTCCAAATAGTGTCTAACTAGAATTATATTATATGAGGAAACAGTGGATTCTAGTGGTTAGCCTTTGGTTCCTTCCACTTTCCTCTTCAGACCTTTTCCTCCCTTCCTGGCCCCTTGAATTCCCTTCCCATCTTATTCTTAACCATATAGTCATCATGATCTATATCTGGCCACTAAATCCAGATAGCTCTGAAGGAAAAAGTGAGGAAGGTGACCTTGACTAGCCCTCCCTCCCTTAAATCTAATTCACTTGAGTGCCATGGCATCACTCCCACTCTAAGAGTGTCATGGTCCTCTTAGAGAGTGAAAGACAAACAACAACAATATATTTTTCCCCCTTCTAAAGTTTTAGCTAGCTTAGATATTATAAAGAGCAATAGGATTGGAGTTAGAAGTCCTAGGTTCAAATCCTGACTGAAAATGCTTGTACTTTCTTCCTGTTGATTCTTTCCAATTTACTATTTAAAGCTTAATTGTTCATAGTGTGTGCATGTTAGGTTGCCCATTAGATCATGAGCTCCTTGAAAGTTGTTCAATTGGTCAGACCTGTTCGACTCTTCATGATCCCATGATCCTGTCCATGGGGTTGTCTTGGCAAGGGTCCTGGAGTATTTGCCATTTCCTTCTCCACTGGAATAAGGCAAACAGAGTTTAAGTGATTAGCCCAGGATCACAAAGCTAGTATATATCATGAATCCAGGTTTGAACTCAGATCTTTCTGACTCCAGGTCTGGCATCCTATCCACTGATCTTTCAATTCCTTGAAAGAAGGGACTGCTTCTTTGCTTTTCTTTATATTCCCTGCTCTTACTAGTGCTTGTAATATAGTAGTCACTTAACAAAGGCTCCTTGATTATTGACTGATTACTGCCACTTATAATCTGTCCAGGCTTCATCTGAGATTGGAAAGTCATCAGACTACAAGAATGGAAATCTTTTCTAACGCTAAATCCATTATGCCAAATTACTGTGATTCCTGAAGTACTTTATCTGTTCTTTAACAGGGGACTCTGGGAAGTCAAGGCAATTTAAAACTCATTTGAATCTTGTAGTAGAGGTCTCTGTAGCAGGAATGATAGAGATTTCATATGCTATTTTGTAAGATTTTGATGCATTTTTTGTAAGATTTTGTAAGATCTTGATGCATTTTCATATAATCACAGATGTAATGTAGATATAAAATTACTTGTACTCTGTGTTTTTTTTCTTGTAGACTTAGAAAAAATTAAATATAATGTTAATAAAGAGTAGGGTTTTTTTTTTCTCCTTTAGTAATAAAAATGGTAAGATTTAAATCCTTTTATATTTGGTGACTGAACATTAAAATTTGGGGTTGGAGGCATCTGGGAAGAATGTGTATTATTAGCTTTACTATTTGTTTTTTATTAAACAATATTTTTATTGTTTAATTATTAAATTGTTTAGTAATTAAAATTATTAAGCATTTATTTAATGTTTTAATATTTTTATGTTTATATATTTCTATGAGTACTTGTTTTTTAATGTTAGAATGTAAGCTTCCAGTGATAAGGATTATTTCACTCATTATATTTGTATCACTGATGCCAACATTGTTAGCATTTAATAGAACAGTGCCATGGATAAAGCATTGGGCCTCCAATCAGGAAGACCTGACTTCAAATGCAGCTGCAGACACTTACTAGCTGTATGGTCCTAAGCAAGCCATTTAATTTATGATTACCTCAGTTTCCTTAATTGTAAAATAGGAGTAATAATATCATCTACCTCCCCAGATTGTAATGAGGATAAAATGAGAAAACTTTTTTTTTAATGGTTAGCATAGTATCTGGTACACAGGATATGTTTAATAAATACTTATTTTCTACATTATTAAATGTATGATGACCAATTGATTATTGGACTACTCAGCATTCAGAGTTCTTACTCTGTCTTCTATTAGCTCCATAGCTATGTTTATACTCTCCACACTACTGAAATGTGTTCCTTCTTCCCTCCTCCCCATTATTTACCCAAAATAACCCATTAAAATATCTTCCTTTCTTCCAGTGTCCAATTCAGTGGCCACACTCCCCATGAAACTTTCTATGAATAGTTCAAAATGGTTTCTTCTTCCAAATATGTGTGTGTGTGTCTGTGTATCTGTATGTATAAGTGGTTATTTGCCCTTTCTTCTAGAAGAGAACTATGATATCAGAGAGGTATTACAATGACATGCAAGTAAATTGGATTTAAGTAAGGGAGGGCTATGCAAGGTCACTTGCTTCACTTTCTCTTCCAGAGTCATCTGGGTTCAATCACCAGAAATAGATCAGGATAACTAGAGATGGCCCTGGATGCAGTGGAGAAACACGCACACACACACACACACACACACACACACAAAAAAAAATGTGTATATGTATGCATGTATATATATATATATGATATATATGTATACACACACACACACATATATATATATATAAAGTTTGACTTCCATTATTAAAATGTAAGCTTCTTGAAGTTAAAATTTTTTCATCATTTTAAAAAGATTATTTTTTTAAATAAATTGATATTTAATAATAGATATTTTAAAAAGCAATAGGATTGGAGTAAGAAGCCGTAGGTTCAAATTCTGACTGAAAATGCTTGTATATTGATTTTTTCCAATTTACTATTTAGAGCTGAATTGTTGATAGGTGTTTGCATGTTGTGTTGTCCATTAGACCATAAGTTCCTTGACAAAAACAAAACAAGCATTTCCATAACACAGTATAATAATAAGATGATTGCACACAAAACTCCTATTCTCTCCAAATACACAACAAAATTATCATGTTAATTTATTTGTTAAAACATTCATTTTTCCTAAATAGAAATAAGTAACTAAGTGGTAAAAGTAGATGGAATGCTAGATGTAGAGTCAGAAGGCCTGAGCTCAAATTCAGATTTAAAAAGTTACCAGTTATACGATTCTGGAAAAATCACTTAATAGCTGTTTGCCTCAGGTTCTCTAATTGTAAAATTTGGATAAGAGTAGCAAATATTCCCAGGGGCAATTATGAAGATTGGTTTACAAACCATTTAGAACAGTACCTGTTATATAATAGTCACACAATAAATGCTCCTTTCTTCTTGCCCTTCATATTGGCATGGTGCTTAATTTGTTTGTCGAATTGAATCAAATTTTCAGTTTTGTGTCTTGATGAAATATCTATTATTTTACCTCAATTATTATTATCACTGGCATTGATTTTCTGTTTGGCTGTGGAGAAAAGGGAGCAGCCACATAGTTCTCACTGTCTCTATTCTTTCAATACTTCACATTTCTCTTTGTTTGACTATGAGAGTTTAGATTGCTAGGCTATGAGGATAAATATCTCGGTCTGAAAAATCAAAGGGAATTTTAATGATCTCCCATTTTTTTGTGCCCTAGATCATTTTATCCTTCATTCCTTCCCTCTCTTCTCTTAAATAAACCCCATTCTCTTGGGGGAAATTATGATCTGAATTAAAAATAGTAGAAGTATCCAATTTACTCTGTTGATTTTTCCCTTACTCAGTGAATAAAAGTAATCTAATCTTCCTTCCTTTTGAGAGGTTTCTGCCTGTGTAGAGAATAGACTATATAATAGATTCCAAGTTTCCTCTCATCTCCAAATTTTGATTGTATTTATCAATGAGGTCCAAAACAATTGGAAAATGAAAAATTCTGTCTTGTTCAAGGTTTTTTTTGGTGGTGGGGGGGGGAGTTTGGAGTTATTTATTTATTTTTTTGGTCTGCATAATTCCTAAACTTTATTTAGTTGCTTTCCTTCCTCCTCTAACAAGGTGGCACATTGGATAGAGTGCTGGGTTGCAAAGACTCATTTTCCTTGTTTCCAAATCTGGTCTCACTTTTATTAACTGTATGACTCTGGCCAAGTCACTTAACCATATTTGCCTCAGTTTTCTTATCTGTAAAATAAACTAGAGAAAGAAATAGCAAACCATTGTGTTTGTTATCTTTGCCAAAAAAAAAAAAACGGGGTCACAAAGAGCAATAAATTCCCTGTCCCAGAATTGAGTTGATTGAACTGAATGGTTGTTTGGGAATTATAAATCAAAGTTATCAAATAAACAGAGGGAGGGATAGCAAATAAGCCAGTATAACTAGATAATAAAGCCAGAGGAAAGGAGAGAAGGATAAGGTGCCAAATTGTGAAAAGCTTTCAACACCAAAAAGAGAGACTTTAACATTCAATGCTGATGATAATAGATAGTCAGTGGAGTCTATTGAGTTTAGGAATGAAGTAGGTAGACATGGTGCCATGATCAAAACTACATTCATACTTACATTCAAAGACTCCAGAGAGAAAGGAGGATTTTACAAGATAGTGGAGTAGGTTGATAAATTCCAAGCTCTCCTGATTTCCCCCACAAATAGAACAAATTTGCACTTCAAAGCACACATAGACTGGTGAAAAATCAGGGAGACTTGGGGCAGAATAGGTGTTCTCCTGGGTCAACCAAAGAAGATCTAAAGAAAAACTGACCCTTGGCCAGGATTAGCCTGTCTGAAGTGCAAACACCTCTGGACTAGCTCTGAAGAAACAACGAGTGTAGTCCCCTCAGGCTAGTTAGGTATGGCTGGATTCTCAGCAGAAACCACAGATACTTTCACCTCCTGGATTGTTTGTCAAATTGGGATTGAACTTCCACTGACTGGGAATGCCAGGCTTATCTGTGATGCTAAAACATGGCCCTGGGAAAGAAGGAACCCATACCTGGAAAATGCAGAAGGGGAAAGGCCAGCTGCTGGCTGTGAGCTCTTGCAAGAGGATGGAGCTCTTGGTTTAGGGTTCCTGGTCAGAGTGGAGAGTTGAAGGGAAATTTGAGGCACTATACCCCCCACACACACACCTGACAATTAGAGGTGTTTACAATAATACCTCTTAAAAAAATGAACCAACAAAGAAGAAAGAGCCCCACTATTAAAACATATTATGGAAATAGGGAAGACCAGGGTTCATCTCCAGAGATATTTTGATTAAAAAAAAAAAGCTTCTATCCCAAAGAGTAGTGAAATGAGGCTCCCTGCCCAGAAAGAATTTCTAGAAGAACTTAAGAATTCAAAAATCAAATGAGAGACAATGAGGAAAAACTAAAGAAAAAAATTAAAACCATTCAAGAAAAACAAGAAGATTATGAAAAAAAAAAACCCTTAATTTGAGAAGGAGGTACAGAGTCTCAAAGATGAAATTAACTCTTTGAAAATTAGCATCAAGCAAGGGGAAGCCAGTGAAGCTATGAGAGATTAAGCAATAACAAAACATTATAAAAAATGAAGAAATAGAACAGAATATGAAATATCTTATAAGAAAAATGACAGATCTGGAAAACAGAGCAAGGAGAGAAAATATAAAAATAATTAGACTTCCAGAAAGTTGTGACCAAAAAGAAAACTTTGGCACAATAATGCAGTAAATAATCCTAGAAAATGGTCCTGAAGTAATAGGACATAAGGTGCAAGGTTCTGGTTAGCTTTCTGGAGTTCTCAGGACCAGCCTTGTTTTTAGCAGAATAATCACCATGAGAATAGTCAGGGATAGAGTCCAAAAGTCTTTATTGTCTCCTTCACAGTCTGTTATTATCTTCTTTGCCTGAGGCCGGTATGTCCTTGTTTGAGGCTTTCTGGAAGCCCTCCAGAATGGGTCTTGGTTTTAGTGGAGGAAATGCAGGAGAGCCACCATGAGGCTAATGAAAATGGAATGTCTCTGGTCTCAGTGGAGAAGTGAAGGAGGACAGGCCAGCCACCAAAATAGTGGGAGATTGAATGTCTCTCTTCCACTACTTGTTGTCTCTTATAAATCTTATAGAATAAGTGTCAATCTTGTAGAATTATATTAAGTACTAAGTACATATAAAACTAGATAACCATTGTCTTATCAATTCCACTGAGTTAACATCTTGTTGTAGGACTAAATCAATTATACTGAGTCTTAAGTATATTTCTCCAAAGTTCCTGCCCTTTACATCTCCCACTTTCTTTTGTTTTAGAACATAGGTGGTCATGCCCTCCCTGACTTCTCAGAAAGGGGGGTGAAAACGTCAAAAAGGAGGTGATCATGTCCTCTCTGATGTCTTGGAAAAGGAGCTGAAAACACCAAAAGGAAATGGGGAGTCAAACCAGATTAGCGCATTTCCAAAGGGTCTCACTTGAAACAGGAATACATAAATCCATCAACATGGGAGGTATTACATAAGCACATAATAATATAACACAGGTTAGTAGTAATGTAACAAACAACATGAATCAACATGAGGAATTATACATGTCCATAAGTCCTAGAAATAGTCCAAAACCAATCTATTGTTCATTACTATGTCAGGGAATCCAATGATTCCTGAAAGTTTTGAAGTCCTGCAATAGTTTCTTCATGTGTCAGGGAATCTAATGATTCCTATAGGTTTTAAAGTCCTGTAATAGTCTCATCATGTGTCAAGGAATCCAATGATTCCTTGAAGTTTTTTTTAAAAAATTTTGATTTTGAAGTTCTGCAACTGAAAGAGTCAGCAGAGATAGGAAAGAGGTGTGTGTATGTGGAGTGTGTGTGTGTGTGTGTGTGTGTGTGTATATATATATATATATATATATAGAGAGAGAGAGAGAGAGAGAGAGAAGTATATGTCTATGTATGTGTATGTATATAACTACACGTGTATATATAAATATATTTTTTTAAACTATAGCCTACTTGGGGGTGGGGATGGGGATGAGGGAGGGGGAGACTAAAGTAAAATAGGTGTGCCACAGAAAACCAAAGAACAATTTACAAGGAAGAAAAGAAAAGATGAACACTTGTGAATATAATTTATTTTACATATATATATATATATATATATATATGTAAAATACTTTTTTAAATTGGTATTTATTGTTATATATTTTGAATCCTCTCTGATGTTTGGCTGGGCACATGATAATGTTTGCTTTTGTTTTTTGTTTCATTTCGTTTTGTTTTGCTTTTCTGTTTTTCTTTTTCCTTATTCTGTTTCTTCAGATCAAATAAATTTGGGGGGGGAGGAAGAAAAGAAAAAAAGGAAATTTTTGTGGGCTTATAATATCAGAAATACGAGTTTTGGCAACATGTATTCTGTATGTTTTTTCCCCCTCTACATGTATATTTTCTTTGTGTTCCTTCTTCCTATTTATGTTATGATTTGATGAAAGAGTGTGCCCATGATTATGGGGAAAATGTTTTTGATATTTTCTTTCTATACTGATGAGGGGAGCCCCAACATCCTCTCTCACTCTCTTGGATTTTGGGGGGAACACTTGAGAAACTCCCTCACAGAATCATACCAGACCAAGGGATCTCCCTTGGCATTGATACCTGTGAGGCACTCTCTGCCTCCTGAAAAGACATTCTCTTTTCAGTGTTAGCCTCTCTTTATCTCTCTCACACATTTCCCTAACAGGACTATGCCCCTCTTTATCTCTCTGTCAGTATTTCTCTGCTAGACCTTTACTTCTCTGTTGGGACCTTGCCACTAAGGAAGTCAGTCTCCTAGTAAAAAGCTGACTTCCCAGTGCCAATAAACTTCTGCCAGTCTAACTTTTTGGGTTCGTAAATTCATTTACAAAGGACCTGTGCCAACCAGAAGGGGTTTGCCACAACTCTCTGCCCTGTGCCAAACCTCAACATTTTTGGTTCTCTGACCGGGAATCGAGGGGAGCCAAACCTCATCCTATATCATTTCATTAAATGCCTTCTTAGAAAAAAAAAAAAAAAAGATTGCAGAGAGGTCAAGAAAGTTGAAGATTAAGAAAAAGCCATTAGTTTTGGAAATTTAGAGACCATTAATGATTTTGCAAAGAGAAGTTGCAATTGAATGACTAGGTCAGAAGCCAGATTGCAGAGAGTTTGAAAGTGGCTGAGAGAAGAGGAAGTAGAAGCATTTTGTGTAGATTCCTTCCTCAAGTAGTTTATCAAGGAGAAATTTGAGAAAGTAGATAGCTGAATTGGGAGAATCTAGTGAGGGCTTTTTTTTAAAAGTATGGGTGAGGTAAGTTATGTTTTTAGGCAAATGAGGAGCCAATAGATGAGAAGTTTGAGATAAGAAAGATTGTGGACCTGATAGTTTGGGAAATCCACTAGAAAAGATCAGGGATAGAATCAAGGGTGCATGTAGAGAAGTTTGCATTGGTAAGGAGTGGAAAGGCCACCTCTTAGGAAATAGAAATGGGGGAGGGAGATAATTAGGTAAAAAGAAATGAAGAAGAGGAAGAAGAAGAAGAGGAGGAGGAGGAGGAGGAGGAGGAGAAAGAAGAAGAGGAGGAGGAGGGAGAAGAGGAGGAGGGGAAGGGAGAAGAGGAGGGAGAAGAGGAAGAGGAGGAGGGAGAAGAGGAGGAGGAGGAGGAGAAAGAAGAGAAGGAGGAAAAAGAGGAGGAGGAGGAGGAGGAGAAGAAGAAGGGGAGGAGGAGGAGAAGAAGGGGAGGAGGAGGAGGAGAAGAAGGGGAGGAGAAGAAGGGGAGGAGGAGGAGGAGAAGAAGGGAGGAGGGGAGGAGGAGGAGGAGAAGAAGGGGAGGAGAAGGAGGAGGAAGAAGGGGAGGAGGAGGAGGAGGAAGAAGGGGAGGAGGAGGAGGAGGAGAAGAAGGGGAGGAGCAGGAGGAGGAAGAAGGGGAGGAGGAGGAAGAAGAAAAAGAAGTAGTTAAAGGACAAAATACATAGCATATAAAATTTTGGAAGAGATCTCAGGCCTCATTTAGTCCAATCTTCTCATTTTACAAATGAGGAAATTGAGATCTAGACAGATCTTCTGACATGAAATCATTGCAAGAAGAAGAAGAAAAGAAGAAAAAGAAAAGAGGAAGAAGAAGAAAAGAAGAAGAAGAGAAGGAGAAGAAGAAGGAGAAGAAGAAGGAAAAGAAGAAAAAGAAAAGAGGAAGGAGAAGAAGAAGAAGGAGAAGAAGGAGAAGAAGAAGAAGGAGAAGAAGAAGAAGAAGAGAAGGAGAAGAAGAAGAGAAGGAGAAGAGAAGGAGAAGAAAAGAGTGAGCCTTCAGTTAATGGCCTTAACAAATTATAATGGAGTGAGAAAGTAAAATGGAAGACTGGAAGGAGGATGAAAATGCTGGGAATACCTGTTATGGTTAATGATATCAGGAGGTAAAAGGATTGTCTTGCTGTTTTCTTGTGCAGTGGTGTCTGATTTTCTATGATCCCATTGTATTTTCTTGGCAAAGATACTGGAGGGATTTGCCATTTCCTTCTCCTGCACATTTTACAGATAAGGAAACTAAGGCAAACAGGGTTCAGTGACTTGCCCAGGGTCACATAGCTAGTAAGTGCTTGAGGTCAGATTTCAACTCAGGTCTTCCTGATTCCAGCAGAAAAGTCTATGTATTATACTACTTAACTGCCTTCCAATAGTGATGTTTCAGCTGACCTTATATAGCATAAATTTATAGTAGATTCAATACTAATAGAGGAAGTAAGTTTCTTGAGCATGGAGCATGGGAGATTGATTTTTTTTTTCTTTACATCTCCAGTACTTAGCACAATGCTTGGTCCATAAACATAAAGACTGGATTAGTGATTTATTTAGCACAATACATTTCCCAGTTAATGAAAATCTTTCTGCAAATACAAGTTGACATCTTCTCTGGAAGAGATCTCAGGCCTCATCTAGTCCAATCTTCTCATTTTACAAATGAGGAAATAGAGATCTAGACAGATCTTCTGACATGAAATCATTGCAAGAAGAAGAAGAAAAGAAGAAGAAGAAGAAAAGAAGAACCTTTGAGAGTTCAGTGCCTAAAGCATTGAAAAGTTAAGGGACTTGTCAGTTCACGTCAGAGGTAAGACTGGTTCAAACCCAGTGTTAGTGAAGCCATGGCCTGTTCTTTATTCATAAGCATTTAATAAATGCTTGTTGATTTATTCATCGATTTTGAAATATCGAGAGGCAGGCTACCACAGTGGACAGAAAATTCAACTAGGAATCTGGAAGATCTTGATTCACATGGGAGGCAGCCAGGTGCCATATTGTGTTCCTTACTGGAACTAGAATAAAAAAGATCAGTGTCAGAAACTGTCTTGCTGCCTACTAAATAAAGTCTAATGGTTATCATGTCCATGATCAAATACAATGTCTTTTTTAGCCAATATCTTTTGTTTGTATATCAAATTCATTTTTTATTCAGGAAGAGAGAGTGGAAGAAGTGTAGGGAAATAGAAGGGATCCTAAATGTGTAGTAAAGTCTGTCTCTGGAGAGGGACTGTCCTTATACAATGACAATGATTTAAAGGAAGGCAAAATAGATAACTCCAATTTGTCTCTTCTCCTTCCACCCTTTTTGAAGAAAGACTTTCATTCTTTCCAGGAGGGGAAGAAAAAGCTTAGATCTGATGGCTACCACTCTGCTCTCCTCAGAGAGAAGGGTTAACAGACTATACCTGTCTGATCCCTTAAATGTTGTTTATCTAGATTTTCATCTAACTTTTGATCACCTTATCATTTTAGAGGGAAGGAGGACCCCAAGCTCCATATTCAGGTGTTGACCCTTTCCCACATAATACCTATTCCACAATAAATGCACATAGAGAATAGAAAGGAAACTATTTATCCAAAAATATAACAAAACAGAGATCAGTGAAAGTACACAAAGGAAAACATATAACAGACAATACAGAGTAAAGGAGCTCTCCCATTGGAAGTAAGATAATGTAGTAAGATAACTGAGAAGGGGAAGAAAGAGACAGAGAGAAAGAATCTGACCCAAGATCTCACTCCAGGAAGTCTCTAGAATAGCAAGCTGAGAATAGGATATGGTAGGGATGGCTCACCTCTCTCATGTCTTCACAGAATATTTTTCTTCAACAACTTGAAGTGGGCTTAGCCTTTTTCATCTTTTTCTCCTAAAGTTGGGAGTAAATAAGACTCTCAGAGAGTTCTGAAGAGGGACTTCTGCTTGAATAGTCCCCAGAATGAGGGACTAACTAAGAATTGAAGCTTCCACCAAGTCTTCTCTACCCACAAAGGGCAGGACCTTTATTTCTACCAAAAGAAGAGAATTCCATAGCAATGGGCTTTGGGATTGAGGTTATACTGATATAACCCTCTCCACAACCTCTTATAAACCTTCTAGAGGGCAAAAAAGAAAGAGAGTTGTTCCCAACTAATGGAAATGGCAATCATCCCTGCCACAGTAGATGGAGAGTGGGTGGGAAATGGAAGACAATAGGGAATAACTCAGCTGGGTGTCCTTCACTATCCCTAACTCTGTGGACAGGATGGTGTTGAACACTGCAATCCCAGATCCCCAAACCATTCAGAATTCAACATATAGTCTAAAACAAAAAGCTGATGTAGCATTAATAGGATTATAACTGTCCCATCACCACTGAGGCAAAGCAGTGGGGTAGTCTGGACTACTGAAATCAAGGTATTTTCTGAAATTCCTAATAAGGAACGAGAAATGTGAGAAAGGGGTCCAATAAACTTAGCTCAAACTGTACTACAACAAATATGTAGCTAGGAAATGACAGAGGGGTGATGTTCAGTCTCTAGATCAGTTAAGTTTTGGCATACATGAATCCTGGGGGCTAAGGATGCACTACTTAGGCTGGTTTTCCCTGACTAATATCTTCTTTAGCAATTAAAAAAAATTTTTCAACAAAACCAAGTAACCCATTTACTACACCTGACAATATATGTAACAATTCACACCCGCAGTTTTATCAATGAAGGAAATGAGGTGCATTTTCTCAATCCTTCTTCCTGTCCAAGCTTGGTCATTATAATTGCATTGCTTTTCTTCTTTTCATTGCTTTCTTGGCTCTATTTTCCTCAGTCTACATTGATTTTTACATCTTCCCAGCATTCTCAGAATTCTTGATAATTATAGCACAGTATAACTTTCATATGAAACAATTTATGCAACTTGTTCATTCCCTAACTCAGTGAATATTTTGTGGTGGTTGTTCTTTTTCTCCACTAGCATGGAAACAGGCAAACACAGGATTAAAAAAAAGGTTGCTTGAGTATTCTGGTATATTTGAGATCTTTCTATCTCTAACTTCCTTGGGGACATATAACTTGCAGAGGAATTTCTATTATTTTATTTTTATCCAATATCTGATAGTGAAGTCTATTCATGTTCTGTTCTTTGCAATCTACTGAGTATTTTTTTTTTTTTTGGCTTTTGTTTTCAAAAAATTCTTTCAAATATTTTCTTCTTCCAATGTCTAAAATGACCAAGTTAGAACAGTTTTGTGTGTAGTAACTATAATGTCCCTGGAACTGTTTGCCCATTTTCAAGGCAATTATATCTCGCTCTAATAAATCTTTGGACATGATTTATTTTCCCAGGGCTTACATAGTCATAGAGGCAGAACAAATCCTGTAATGACAGACAGAGATAGGAAATTGCATCTAGGTCACTCAGCTTAGCCCAGGATTTTGCTGACTCTTGACTATGGCAGATTCTTCAACTATTCTTGACCCTCTGATTTCATTTCCTTGTTTTGTTTATATTTCCTGGTTTATAGATTTAATTTTGTGTGTTCAGGAATTAATCTAGAGAAATTTAGAACAGCAAAATGCTAGAGCCAAGGCCTTCTATTTACTGTAGACAATATTTTTTTGAAATTAAATTCATAGTCTAGAGAATTTTCTATTTTTTCTACTAATGAAGATAATGGATACCAAGAGTCAAAAATAGTGAAAAAGCCTAAAATAATTTCTATTTGTCATTGCCATACATTATATACTTGATGCAGGAAAGAGATTAAGGAAGAGGAAGTGTTATAAATTCCTATTGATTTTTCTGTAGGCTTATTTAAAATTTATTTTTCATTTTTTGAGCCCCCATTCATTTATGGGAATATTTGTTAAAGGATAGCAAGGTCAGAAATAATGCTAAATGGTTAAGGAGCCAAGTCTGAGATTAAATAGTTGTGACAGGTAATCTATAGTAGTAGTATCAAGCTCCAAAAGAAACAGGGACCACCAAGCACTACATAAGGATTTCTGATGATGTATATTGAATTAGAAAACCACATGTTAATATTGTCTATACTCTATTCATTTTTATTTATTTTGTATAATATTTCCTACTTATATCTTAATGGCCACACTCAGGAGTTTTGTTGTCTGTTTGATATGTCTGATCTACAAAATGAAAAATCACACTTTTTTTTGTTATTTATTTCTATTTTAGCTTTTTATTTACAAGTTGTATGCCTGGGTAATTTTATAGCATTGACAATTTCCAAACCTTTTGTTCCAATTTTTCCCCTCCTTCCCCCATCCCCTCCCCCTGATGGCAGGTTGATCAATACATGTTAAATACACACATATAGCTTATATATAGATTAATAAGATAGCAAATAAATATTTACTAATATGATATTTTATAATAATAATTTAACATTTAATATTCTAAGATTGTAAAGATAAAGGACAGATTGCATCTGAATTTTTTGCTTTTTTTTTTTTTTTTTACTTTTGGTCAATTAACAATTCATAGCAGATTTATTAAGATAATGCAGTTGTTAGGCTTTTGGCATCTCTTTTACCAAATTGCAGATGGGATCATGATGTCATGGTCCTCTTTGAAAATGAAGGACACATAGTAACAACATAGAATGAATAATATTCTATCAGAATGTATGCCTCTTGTATCATACTGTTTAATTGTGTCTGTTTTATAGGCACTGGAAGCATATAGTTAACTATAGGAACCCCCCTCCAAGTGTGTAAAATGGGCAATTTTTCAACAGCTGTGGTTATAGTTGCAGAACAGAGCATTGCAACTAACAGATGGCAGCCACTTAGCAATCTCAGCATCCATATCACATGGAAAAGCCTAAAGTGGTGATGTCTAAACGGGGTTTGTTTGGGAATCAGAAATTCTGTATTTGTCATCTATTAATTTAAGAAAGCCCTTAACTAACTGTTTTATATATCATTTGGTTTCTAGCTAAGTAGTACAACTAAACTTTAGCCCTTTATATATCTAACACATTGCAAATCAGAAATGAAATGTTTATGAAATAATTCAAATTTTAATTTACTCTTAACATCCTGCTGAAAATGAATCTCTTAGTGAAAATGTCATAATTCTGTGAATTTTGCCTTGAAAAGCAATATCCTCATCCCTGTAAATGAAATAATTAGTGAGTCATGTCCTTAAACAACCAGACATGCATTTGGTGAGTATGAATAAGTAATGGAAAATGTTTCTATTGTCTCCTTTCAAGCCACTCATTAAACATACACACTCTATTGGTTATTTAGTTTATTCCATTTTCACATTTCAACTGGACTACTGTGTTTATTTAGCCAGTGAAATGGACCAAAAATGAACTGAGGCATTATTCTGTTTGAAAATAAAATATTTTTTTTCATGCATATGAGACTAAGAATTTGTTGATGACTTTTAAAGATCAGTTACATGTGCAAAATGTTTTCTTGTTCTGACTGTTTGCTTTTCTATAATATAATGAATCTAAAGTAAATTTGCAAAAATATGAAGTATAATTCTCAAAAATGTATGTATGTGTAAATAGAATTATATGAAGAGTACATAGTATACAATCAATTAATTCTGGTAAAAAGGATACTTTGTAATTCTGGAAAAAAATTGCAAGTTCAATTCCATTATTTTGTAGCTCAGGAAAAATTAAAATACTTTTCAAACTTTGTTGTGTGTGTGTGTGTAGGTGTGTGTTGTGTATGTGTGTGTCTGTGTTTTGATCTGCAACTTCATCAGTACTGTGAGCTCCTTAGGGTTTTTTGTTTAGTCGTGCCCTCCATCTTGGAACCTCATTTGGAGTTTCCTTGGCAAAGACACTGGAATAGTTTGACATTTCCTTCTCCATCTCATTTTACAGATGAGGAAACTAAGGCAAACAGGATTAAGTGACTTGGCCAGTATCACACAGCTAATAAAGTGTTTGAAGTTGAGTGTTCCTGACTTTAGGCTCAGCACTTTATCCATTGCACCACCCTTAAGGATAGGATTTATCTATTACCTTTCTTTATGTCTCCATCTCTTAGCACAGTCCCTGGAATATAACAGGCACTTAACAATGCTTATTGACTAACTAACAGTGAACAACATCATGTACCAAAAAAGAGAAATATCTTCTCTATTACTTAGAGTCCAGTAGTTACCTGGGACATTGAAAAGTACCCTAACTTTTTTTAAGGTTACATAGTCAGAATTTTCTGCCACTTCACTGCAGAAGTGAACACAGTATTTGTTGATTCTGAGTCTTCCTCTCCAATCTCAATTCCTATTTGCCTCTCCTTTGTTTTTCTATAGTGTTTTTGTTTTCAAAAGATGACTCCAAACCTCATACATCCCATAGTTACCTATCACAATACGAGCCTTGATCCATCTAAATAAACTGCATTTTCTTGATATAGGGATCGCACATGTAGAACTGAATGGGACTTTTGGGGTCAACTAGTTTAGTTCCCTTTTTTTTAATAGATGAAGAAACAGAGGTTCAGAGAGATTAAGTGACTTGATGAAGATCAATCAATCAATAAACATTTATTAAGCACCCATTGTGTACAAGGCACTATGCTGAGTACTGAGGATATAAAAAAGAGGGAAAAATATAGTTTCTGCCCGCAAGGAGTTTACAATTTAATGGAGGAAATACTACAAGTTACTAGGGGAGATAACATGCAATAAAGATATGCAAATCAAAATAGGGAATAACTAATAGAGGAATGACTCTAGAATTAAAGGAGGTTAAAGAAGCCTTCCTTTATAAGGGGGGATTTTAGAGCTTAAAGGAAAACAAATAAAGACTTACAATGAAATGTGGAGGACTTATAAAAGTAACAGCAATATTAAAATATTATCTAATAGATAATATTATAATATTGCTGTTACTTGACTTAGCTATTCTCAGTAATATAACGATCTAAATAACTCGGAAGAACTTTTGAGAAAAAATTCTATTCATCCCTAGAGAAGATACTGATGGAATCTGAATACAGATGAAGCATACTTTTTTTAAAAACTTTGTTGGGATTTTTTATTTTCTTGGGTTTTTATTTTGGTCTATGTTTTCTTTTACCACATGATTAATATGAATTATGTTTTGCATGATCATATACATATAACATATCATATTGCTTACCTTCTCAATGAGAGTGGTCGGAAGGAGGGAAAGAATTTGAAATTCAATTGTTAAAAACAAATGCTGAAAACTGTTTTTACATGTAATTAGAGGAAAACAAAATACTAAGTCAAAAAAGGAAGCCAGACAACTTAAATATAAAGTCAGAATTTGAACTCCAGTCTTCTACTTTGAAATCCGGTGCTTTCCATAAGACCATACTGCCCAGGAATCCTCAACTCTATTAGAATCTGAGAGTGATAATAACTTTTTCTTGGTTGCCAGGTTGAATATATAATGTTTCCCCATATAGACACATACAAACACACACACACACACACACACACACACACACACACACACACAAAATCAGTAGGATGATTTCAGAAAAGCCTGGAGAGACTTACATGAACTAACTCTAAGTGAAGTGAGTAGAACCAAGAGAACATTGTACACATCAATAGCAAGTTTATACAGTGATCAATTGTGATGGACGTGACTCTTTTCAACAGTAAGGTGATTCAGGCCAAATTTCAATGGTCTTGTGATGGGAGAGAGGACTGTGGGGACTGAGTGTGAATCACAATATATTATTTTCACATTTTTGTTGTTGTTTGTTTGAATTTTGTTTTCCTTCTCATTCTTTTCTTTTTTGATCTGATTTTTCTTGTGTAGCATGATAATTGTGGACATATGTATAGAAGAATTGCATGTTTAACGTTGGATTACTTGCTATCTAGAGGAAGAAGTGAAGGAAGAGAGAGAGAGAAAAAATTGGAACACAAGATTTTGCAAGGGTGGATTTTGAAAACTATGCATGTGTTTTGAAAATAAAAAGCTTTCTAAATAAATAAATATATATTATATATATATTACATATATATATATATATATATATAATTTGAACTGTCATTCTTATAATAACAGTAGGTTGTTCAATACAAGGAGGAAGCATCAAGCATTTTTCATTAAATATGTAACCAAGAGCATAAATGAACCCATAATCTAGTTAATTATATATTTTCTGCAAAATTAGCTCTTTATTAAAAGGAATACTATTAATTAAGCCAATCCCTAATCACTATTTTAGCAACAGTTAAAGGAGAACAATTTAGTTACAAATTAAATGCCTTGATGTAATGTCAGTTATTATTAATCACTACTTATCCTCGATTTTCCTTATTCTGGTACAACTAGAAAGCTGTCCTTTTTAAACATGTCTCTCTTTTCAATAAAGAGATTTTACTTTTTTCCCCCAAAACTTTCTACTCTTACCTAGTTTTCTGTTTCTGGTAGCTCTTTCTGCTATCTTGAGATTGGAATACCAATAGTATAGTCCTCTCATACTAGAGAAGTATGGACTTTTACAATTTTGAAGAAAACTCATGCTAGTCTTTTTGTAATCCTGAATATAATTTTCTATTCAATACTTCTTTAGAAAATCTTAAAGCTTGCTTTTCTGATAGATTATTTGCATCCATAAGGAATGAGATTTTTAAAGAACGTTTTGTCTGGGCTTTCAGCATCTTTACAGCCTAATTTCTAATGAAACTTCTTAAAAATCATTATGTATTTGTGTGAGAAAATTTAAAACGCATCTGAATAAGAGCATTTTTAAAGATAACTTGTGGTGTCCTTGTAGATTCCTGTTCTATATAAATAAACAATTTGTATAAATAAAATAAACATAGCTTTTGTTATTAAATTGACATTTTGGTTTTCTGTATCTGAAATCAAAGAATGTCAGGATTTTGTACTTATTAGCTTATTATTTTTGAAATAATGATAATATTGTTTACCTTTCCATATAGTTTTAGAGAGTCAGTGAAGACTTTGTCTTATATGTCTACTATACACATAACACATTATAAGATAGAAATATTTTTTCCCCTGAGGCAATTGGGGTTAAGTGATTTGCTCAGAGTCACACATCTAGGAAGTGTTAAGTATCTGAGGTCAAATTTGAACTCAGATCCTCCTGACTTCAGGGCTGGTACTCTATCCACTGCACCACCTAACTACCACAATAGAAATAATTTTATAGACAACAAAACATAATTCAATTTATTTAACTACAATTGAAGTTATGTTCTTGACCCCCCTAAAACAGATTGACAAAGTATCTACTTTAGCCAGGTATCGTGAAGTATACTGTTCATATTTCTCTAAACAACTTGCAACAAATTTCAGGATTGGCATGGATTATGGTTATAAAAATGAATTCAAAGTGAAGATTAAGAATTACATTTACAAACATCATGTATTGGAAAAGGAATTGTTTTCCCAACATCAACAAAACATGAGCCAAACTATCACAACATTAGCAATTATGGAGTGAAAACAGATGGATCATGAAAGCCTAGAGCAAAAATAAACAACCTAATCATGATCTAATTAGTTATCTTGCAAGAGAAATCATTTTGAAGGGTTCTCCATTTAAGCAAAATGCTTTGTTGTCTTAGTAAGAGGCCTAATAACAATTTAGTTATAAAAATGAACAACCGTAAGAGCAATTGCAAACTCTGTGTTTGAAGAAGTAGTTGAGGTACACTGTCAATGACCCATGGATTAACTCTCCTTAACAATCCAGGTATCATTAAACAAACCACTGTATTGTGTCAGTGGGCATTGCTGCTGGCAGGCTTTGATCTGGAGAGCAGTGACATAATACAGCAGGTAGAGAAATAAAAACGTCTTTACATTTCAAAAGCGGATCCAGACAAAGGGAGTGCTTTTTATTACTCAGTCTTTACATTTAAAAAAAAAAAATTACTATCTTTCTAAAGAATAATAAAGCTGGACTTTTCTAGTTATACTAAAACTACTCCCTTGTTTTCTCTAAGGTAGCTACCCACTTTGAAAGACTGTTATAAAGGAATTGCTTTACAAAACTTTAGGTGCTCTACAGAATCTCTTTTTTCGGAAGGGGGAGGCAGAAGTCACCCAAGGGATATCCAGATCTGGGATTTCATTGATGTAAGGCATCCCCAATGAAGAAACTTCCTTTGCTAATGCAGGTAGGCAACTAATCTGAAATTTATTACTTTATAGAAATGTTTTGGTGCCTAGGAGAGAAAAAATAATCTGCTCATGACTACACGGATAATATGTGTTAAAATCAGGATTTAAGGCAAGTCTTCTTGATTTCAACATCAGCTCTTCATTTACTATTCCATCGTAGCTCTCATATAAATGTTGGTAGTTATCATCACCATCACCACCATCATCATCATCATCAACCTTTGCAATAATTATAATAATAAAGGATGCTAGTACAAAGTAATAGCAATATTATTAGATGATCAGTTGTGAATGATTTGACTATTCTTACTAAATACAATGATAAATCCAACACAACTCTGAAGGACTTATGATGAAAAATGCTATCCCTACCCAGAAAAAGAAGCAATGGTATTAATGTAGATTGAAACATATTTATTTTTACTCTTTTCTTTTGTTGGAGGATTTTTTTTAGGGGGAGGAGGTCTTTGTTTTCTTTCACAACATGATTTTTATGAAAATATTTCATATGACTACTACACATGAATAACTTATATTGAATTGTTGCTCTCCCAATGGGAGAGGGTAGGAAAGGAGAAAATTTAGAACTAAGGTTATTTTATTTTATTTTATGTTTTTATAATAGTTTTTTTTGTTTCTCAAAATACATGTACATATAGTTTTCAATATTCACCCTTGCAAAACGGTGTGTAGAACCCAAAGTTTTAAAAACATATGTTAAAAATCACTATTTTTACCTGTTACTGGGGAAAAATAAAATACTAAGAAAAAGATAATAATAAAGGATCCCTAGAAACTTTCTTTATACAGTGGATTTCCCTTTACTTCACAATACATATATGATCATGTTCTAATTATATTTCAAACATCTGAGCAATATTCTTTTAGTATCATAGATAGAGAACTAGAACGACCCCTAGAGATCATTAAGTTCAACCCTCATGAGGAAATTAATACCTAGAATTGGTATAGAACTTGGTCAAATTCACCCACATAGGAAGTAGTAGATTCAGAAATTGTACTGGAAATCACAGATGATTTTCACTTAGAGGATCAGGCTTCATAGATTTTCCAATTCTCTTAATTCTAACATTTATTGTTTCTCTTCATACACTTGCTTAGCTATGTGACCCTAGGCAAGACACTTAACATATCTCAGTTTCAGTTTTTTCCTTTGTAAAATGGGGATAATAATAGCCCTTGAAGATGCTAAGAGTATCAAATGATATAATATGCATAAAGTGCTTTACAAACTTTAGAGCACTATTTATATATGAGTTTTATAATTATTATCATTATATTATTGCTACTTCTATAATTCCCTTCCAGCTATCTCATTTCCTGTTTTCTTCACACATCTGTCTCCTTCTCTGTCCAGGCTTTCTTTATTCAAAAATGACAACTTTCCTTAATACTGCCACACCTCAATATATCACCTTACTTCTCTCTCCCTTTCATTAATACCCTTCTGTCAGGAGTGGTTAACCTATCTTGCTGTCTCTACTTCATTACCATCCTTGCCTATTTTAATATAGCTTGAGATCTAACGCAATTTTTTGACTAGCATATTGCTAGAGTTTATAAGATATTTTAAAGTTTCCAAAATAATTTACATTTATCTCTTTTGATCCTCTCAACTACTCTGTGAGGTAGTTACTATTATTATGCTCATTTTTTCTAATAAAGGAACTAAAATGGAAAAAAGTAATGTGACTTAAGTTTCTGAAGCAAGTTTAAATTCTGTACTTCTTGATACCTTGTCCAAAACTCTAACTTGGCTTACTCACATTGAGCTTATGATCCATCAAAGTCCCCAGATGTTTTCCAGAACAATTCCTATCTAACCAGGTCTCCCCTGTCTTGTATTTATACAGTTGATTTTTATACTCAGGTACAAAATTATCCCTATTTATTGTATTTATACAGTTGATTTTTATACTCAGGTATACAATTATCCCTATTGGGTTTCATGTTACTAGACTCAATCCAATGCTCTTCAATGCCAGGCTTTTTTTTTTTTTTAATCTTGACTATCATCCAGTGTCATAATTATTCCTTTCAGCTTTGTGTCACCTGAAAATTTGATAAGTATGCCATCTATTTTTCTATCTAAATCTTTCAAAAAAAAAAAGATTAGATAGCAAAAAACCAAGAACATGTTGTTGAGGTACTTTATTGAAGACATCCTTTTTGTTGACATTTAGCCATTTTCTGAAGGTTTCCACTGAGTGTGATCTTGCCCTCTGCAAATTTTATTATAGCTCTGCCTGGATACTCCTTGTCCAAATGCATTCTACCTTTTTTGGTATTTTTAAATATACATATAATCTACCAGTTCTCTTTTCCTCCCTCCTCCACTACTACAGCTGTTTTTTAGATTATAAATTCTAGAGAGGAGGGACTCAGTCATTATTCATTTTTTGTACCCCCAGTTCATAGCATAGTTCCTTGCAGGCCATTCAAACATTCTGTCATTTTGAACTAAAATATCCTTCATATATAACTCTAGCAATGTGACACATTTTATTTGTGTCAATACATGTTTGAACTTGTAAGGCCCAATTTGAATCTTACCTTCTCCTTGAAGCCTTCAAAGGAATTTTTTCCCACCATGAATTCTCTTCTTATTACACATACAAACACATATACACACACAGAGATAGAGAAAGATTGTGGGATATTATTGGGCACTGATAATTGGAAAATCAGGAGAGATTTCTTGAAGAAAGTAACATTTCAAAGAGTTGGGAGTTGTAAGAAGTGAAAGTAAGGTCAAAGAGATAAACAGCTGCAGAGGCAGGATCTGAACCCAGAGACCCTGATTACAGATCCAGTGCTATCTCAAACTGTTTCTAGGGACTTTTCTGACATGTGAGGGATTGTTGTTCTCTCTCCAGAAATCTTCAAATGATGCTATGAAAATATTCCATTTCTAATTGATTTGTAGAAAATGAAATGAAAGATATTTAAGTGCACAATTTTATATAAGAAAATCTGAAGAATTTCATTACCAGTCATTATTGTTGTTGTTGTTATTGATAACCTTCTGGAATGCTCCAGCCTGACTCAACTTAGCAAACATATTTTCATTGCTCCAAGGATACATTTTTGTATTTTCCTTCATTAGTAATCACTATAAACTTGTGTGCTTCTGAGATACTTACTGTTTAATTTTTCTGTAATTTGATTAAAATTGTTTAAGAGGAAGACTGTATTTACTTCTTGTTCTATTTCCCTCACAATGCCTTGTAGAGAGCTATCCATTGGCCCAATGAAAGAAGGAAAGGAAAAGTATTAATCACTCACTGTATGCAAACACTGTGCTAAGTGCCAAGGATAAAATCATGAATGCAAGACAGTCCTTGCTATCAAAGAGTTCACATTCTTGTGAAGAAAGCAAAAAAAAAAAAAAAAAAAAAAAAAAAAATGGGAGTTTCAACTGCAAATTGAGTTATCCTGGAATGCCCTAGTTATCTTACATCTATCTTCTCTTCCAGTTTATTCATTCAATACTTAGTGTAGGCCTATTTTGTACAGATACATAGTTCATACAGTTCTTTTGATTTACAGACCAGGAACAAAGCAACACTGGCACACAACAGCTCACACACAACTTTTCCATATGTATGCAAAGATAGTTTTCAACATTGACTTTGCAAAACATTGTGTTTCAAATTTTTCTCCCTCTCTCCTCCTCCTTAAGAAAGCAAGAAATGTGATATATGTTAAAAATATACAGTTCTTCTAAACATATTTCCATATTTGTTATACAATGCAAGAAAAGGCAAGAAAAATCAGATCAAAAGAGAAATAAAACACAGGAAAGGAAAAAAAAACTAGCAAACAAACAATACAACAAAGGGTGAAAATACTATGCTTTGATTTATATTCAGTCTCCATAATTCTCTGGATGTAGATGGCACTTTCCATCACAAGTCTGTTGGAATTGCCTTGAATCATTTCATTGTTGAAAAGAGCCAAGTCTATCACAGTTGATCATTACATAATCTTGTTATTGTATATAATGTTGTCTTAGTTCTGTTTACTTCACTCAGCATAAATTCCTGTAAGTTAAAGTAGGGTCTCTTAAACTTGTAAAGCTTAATTATTTCCATTTACCATGAAGGGAAAGGAGGCTGCTGCTTCCACTCCAGAGATATGAGACAGATTTGTGTATAATCTATCTACTCAATATATGTTACATATTCTTCTGAATATGGAACAATGCTGTTTTTTTAAAAAAAACTTATTTTATATTCACTTTTCAGAATCCAAAGTCCCAGAGACAGAGTCTGAGTTCTGGTGGGAGGTGAAGGGTCAAAATGAAGATGACATGATTGAGAAATAGCTGAGAAGATAGATTTTTGCCAAAGACTCACTCCTAGGTCCTATGTTGTTTTGTTTGGTTTTGTTTTGTTTGCTTATCAAAGACTCCTTTGGCAATCTGAAAAAAAATCTATTTGTCCCTTCTTAGAGTAATGCTTTTCTAAATATATAAAATAAAATACACATGATTACAAAGGAAGCCAATTATTTTGGAATGAAGTCATCAAAATGGAATAATTTGTTTTTTAAAAAA
Organism: Sarcophilus harrisii; assembly: GCF_902635505.1. Taxonomy (NCBI): domain Eukaryota; kingdom Metazoa; phylum Chordata; class Mammalia; order Dasyuromorphia; family Dasyuridae; genus Sarcophilus; species Sarcophilus harrisii. The sequence goes on from NC_045426.1 coordinate 430,647,320, forward strand.
TAGTTCAAAGGCTCTAGATTGAGAGCCTGTGAAGAAAAGTTCAGTCTATCCTTTGTCTTAATTGTTTGAAGTTACATTTGGAAATCTGCTTTTCTTATATAATCAGAACTCATAATAAAATATAAAATTATAAAATTTTAGCTTAGCCACATTTCAATTTTGTATATTGACAGTATTTAATATTCAATAGCACTTGATACTTTAAAAAAGAAATAAAACAATATGTGATCATAAGATCTTAGAACTAAATGGGATCTTAGAGTTTATTGAGTTTAACCTTTTTATTTTAGGGAAACAAAACTGAGGCTCAGAAAGATTATGTAACTTGCTGAAAGCCTCACAAATAATCAACAAGCATTTTCTTTTAATTTAATCTCTTTTAAAGTTTTACATTATCTTTTGTTTTTACCTTATCTAAATTCATGGATATATATTTTCCCTCACCTGCCTAGAGAACCATTCCTTTACAATTAAAAAGGATAAAAATCAGTTTTTAAAAAGCTGTTTAGTAAAAATCACACATCAACTAAATTGAAGAGCACATGTAATGTATCTATGTCCATAGCTCTCCATCCCTTCAAAGAAGAAAGGGAGGTTCACTTCTTTTTCAGGGACAGACTTAAATGGAATCTAGACTTGAAGTCAAAGAGAACTGATTTCTAATCCTGCTTTACCCACTACTAATAATTTGTTGCTTGACCTTTAAAAATCTCAATTTTCCCATCTGTAAAATAGGGATAATAATATTGTTTCCCTCAAAGGGTTGTTGTATAAATCAAATTATATAATACAAGTAAAGCCTATTTTGAAAGCCTTAAAATATTAAATGTTTATAATTATTAACCTTAATTATAAAGCATTTTGGGTTTTGTTATTGTTTTTTCCTTTTACATTGTTGCACTCAACTATGTATTTTGTTTTCCACTTTCTGTTTATTTTACTTTATATCAGTTTATATTCATTCATCTTCTCATGTGAACAGATATTCACTATTTTTAATTTGCCAGGCAATGTACTAGATACTAGGGTAACAAAAAAAAATCAAAATGAAAGAGCCCCTGTTCTCAATGAATTTAAATTCTATTAAGGGAGACTACATGTACTCGGGCCACTCCACTACGATATTCGACAGGGGTCTGTACTACTGATAGAACCTCACTTCCTGAACCTTTTCTATATCCTTTCTGCCTCCAGCAAAACTTGTCTGTCCTGTATTCTATTTTATAAGATTCCCTTCTCTTTCAAATTTCAACTAACTGATCTTATCAGGGAATCTGAGGTAATGGATACGTTTATCTGTAACAGTTTTCTGCTTATATTGTTTTTATCCAAAGCTATGATTTCAGGGGTAGAAAGTTCACACAACATAGGAGTTGAGTGAAATGGGAAACTGATGACTTCTCAGAATAATAACTTTGAGTAATTCAAGACTCATCACTAAGAGTCTATTTAATTAGGCTCTGGGAAGAAGAGCAAAGATTTACTTTTCCAGCAGAAAATACCTGATCTTTACTCAACATTTTAGAGAAGAACCTGATTAATTATTTAATGTCCTGGAGATATTGGAGAAGCCTCCAAACTGACTATCTCTGTTTGTTGATTGAGAAAGCCTGAGGTAAACCAAGTCTCTTTAGTTATTTTAGAAACCTTTAATCCCTCTGGCTTAATCAGTTACTTACCTCTAAATAAATCTCCTTATTGTGAGGGATTATGTGGTTTCTCACAAAATTATTAACTATAACCTAAATTTTAGTTTATGAAGGTCTGATTGGGTTTAGGAAAAATGAAATTCTTTGTACAAACATTACAATAGAATGCTCATATCAGCTTAAGCAAGCATTTGCAAACATTGTAACAAGCTGACCACAATAAACTTGGGCAAACATACTTTCAATAAGTCAACTAAATTGGCTTGACTAGAATTTAACAAACCTTTGCTACTTCCACTTGAGCAAACAGTGAAAATTAACTGGATAAGGGAAAGGGATCATGGGTTCCTATGACTATTTAATCACTTCCAACTCTATAATCATCAACCTCCTCTCTCTGAGAACTCATTGAGCAGATTGCCCGTTTCTTGGAGATTCTAATAAAGCTTCTGATCTTCACTTTGAGAAATCTCTGAGTAGTCATTTTGAGTTAGGGGTTGTGTATCCATCCCATACAAAGTTGTTTTGTGTTTTTTTTTTTTAATTAACTAATTTTATTTTTAGTGAAGAAAGAGATTCTAATTACTCCAACTATACACAGGATTCAATCTGTCTATAACCTATCAGATTTTCTAAGTTAAAAGCAAATAAGTGTTTAAAAGAAAATATATTAAAATATACAGAATAGATAATGCCTTGAATCAACAATTAAAGCTTCCTTCTCTTATCTTTATAACTAAACCTTTAACTAGAATTATTAACAGGGAAAAGAATGAGTGTCTTTCATTTTTACTAAATCTCTTTCCCTATCTTTTGGTAATGGTACCAATGAAAAATGAATTGACTGTGGCAGCAGAATAAGAAATACCTTTTATAAATAATCCAATAAGGGGACAATTAGAGCTTGAGAAAATTGAGTAACTGGGTTTGTTGTTGCTGCTGCTGTTGTTATTGTTTGTTTGTTTTTGTCTCTCATTTCTATTTAGCAGCAGATTCTAATTTCCTACTAAAATATAAAGGAAAGGGGAAAGTCTTATAATGAGAGAAAGAGAGAAAAAAAGAGAGGCAGAGAGAGACAGAGAGATTCCATTTGAATAATGAAAGTATAATATTTAAACTCATGAGATACTGAAATATTAGCATATTTTAAGAGAGAAAGAAAAGCTTCTTCTACTCTGCAGATTTCTTTATAGAGGGATTATCAGAAGGCATAGATAAGAACTGCAAAGGATTGGTATGGTTTTATCAATTTATAATCTGCTCAGTAGATCACTACATGGAGGAGATCACAAATTCAAAATTGTAAGGAAGATTCTGGGAAAAGAGTGGAATAAAGTAAGCCATTCATATTTCCCCCACAAAGGAGACAAAATACTGCCTCAAGACAGTTAAAAATAATAAAATTTGGGGCAGAATAATGGTCCTCTTGAAACAATCTGAAATGATCCAGAAAAATACCTGAGGGAGTTTAACCTTTGTGAAATGTAAATACCTCCAGGCTAATTCCACTGAAACAGCAAATAGCAAGCCCTGGGGCTAGCCAGGCTCTAGACTGGGCACTAGCAACAAGAGTTTTCATCTTTTAGACTGTGTGGGGAGTCTGCATTTGTGTTAGAGACTGAGGGAGCCTCTACTAATAAGAAATGCCAACTCCAACTTTGCTGCTGAGATGTGACCCAGGATGAAAAGGAATCAGCACATACCAAGTAACTGCAGAAACAACGAGGCACTGCTAACCTTGTGCACTTACAAGAAAGCAGAGTTCTTGGTTTCAAGTTGTAGGCCAAAGGGAAAAACTGAAGGAGGACTTGAGGTCAAAGGAACTATACCCCAGTACTAGAAGTTATTATACCAAAAATCTGCTATTAAAAAAAAAGAACAGGTAAAAAAATCAACCATAGAAAGTTACTGTGGGAATAGGGAAGACTGGGGTTCATCTTCAGAGAAAGGTATTGAAGTTAAAAAAAAAAAAGCCTCTCCTACCCTAAAGAGTAATGTTAAATGATCACCTGCTCCAAAAGAATTCAGAAGAAAAAAAACCCCTAAAAATCAAATGAGAGAACTAGAAGAAAAGAGGAGAAGAAAAAGAAGGGGAAGGAGGAAGAGGAGGAGGAGGAAGGAGGAAGAAGGAAGAATAATCTAAGAAAAACAGGCAGTTTATGAAAAGAAAATTTACCAACTAGAAAAGAAAAGCCAGAATCTTAAGGAAGAAAATGACTCTCTGAAAACTAGAATTGGTCAAGAGAAAGCCAGCAAATTTCAAAGAGACAAACAAGTAATAAAACAAAATATAAAGAATGGAAAAAATAGAAAAGAATATGAGACATCTCAAAAAAGAAACTAATCTGAAGAAAAGATTAAGAAGAGAAAACATAAGAATAATAATATAGAATCTTAATACAGTGATACAAGAAATAATTAAAGAAAATTATCTTGAAGTGTTAGGACAAGAGGGGAAAATAGAAATAGAAAAAAAAAAAATCCGCTGATCATTACTTTAAAGCGATCCTATGAGGAAAACCTACAGGAACATAGCCAAATTCTGAAACCCACAGGTCAAGGAGAAAATATGAGTAACAACAACAATAAAAAAATTCAAATGTCAGTCAGAATCACACAAGACTTAGCTATATTAAAAGACTTGGAATACTATTTATTGAAGAGCAAAAGAACTAGGGTTTTTGCCCTTTCTGGAAAAAGCATCTCACCACTCCAAAAGATATTTATTGAGTATTTACTATGCCTAACAAAGATTTGGCTTGATAATTAAATAGAATATTGAAATAAATTAATAAATAAAATTACTAAATGCTTCTATATGCAAATCACTATATCAAGCACTGAGCATACACATACAAAAGCAAATATTCCTTGACCTACTAAAACTAACATTCTAGTAGAGGAAAGCTTTTGATACTTTGAGAGAAGGTAGAGATAGAGAGAAAGGAAACTGGATTGGAATCAAGTATATAGCTCTTCCTCTGTGACTAGTCAATCCCAACTCTCACTGGTGTTAGGATTGACTCCCATAGTACAAATGACTACTTCTTTCTTCAGAATTCTAGGAGGAACCCTGAAAAGCTGTGGCTTCCAAGGCTGTTGTCCACAAGCCCACAAAAATGTGCTTCTCTTTATTAGTTGAATTCTATTAGCTTTTAGGAAAGGGATTTAGGGATAAGCTTATAGCAAAATAGTTGTTACAGAACAGTCCCTCTGAAATGGAGATGCACTCTTCCCTTGCAATATACAAGGTCCCTGGAGAAAATGTGTTTGAATTTAAAATATAATGCTAATGAGCTACATGTGTAGGCAATACAAGTGGCAAAAAAGTTACTGTACAAGTTCAGCCATAAAACATCCTTTTTTTCCTTATGGAGTTTTTATGAAATTTTCCTAAGTTTATCAGCTAGAGTCAGAAGATTAATACTATTGTATTACCAAGAGCTAGTTACTTCTTGCCATCATGGTGGATTGAGATTCCTGAAACTTCTGGTATAGTTGTGTAGTTGGGGTATTTTTTTTTTTTTTGCACCCTTGTACAAATGTTTTCTCTGTCATTGGTCACACCATTCTTTTAACCACTTCTATTACTTCCAATGGATCTGATACCAAATCCAGTTACTTATGAGTCTTCTGATGGCTCTGATGGATCTCTCAAACTTGCATAGTCCCCTAGGAACCACTTTTCTGTATATTTATTCATATAAGATAAGCAGAGAATAAAATACAAAATACAAAAATACAAAAGTAACTAAGGTGTCATATGTGCATGATCATAGAAACATAGTGTCTAACTTGGAGACAATTCAGTTTACCTTTGTCTTACCTCAGTTTATAGCAGCTATTGCCTTGTTAGATACTAGGAAGAAAATACAAAGATTGAGAGATCAGGAAGGTACCTATTTAATGGGTACATTAAGTTCTGGAGTCAGACAATTAGCCTTTTAGCCACATATGATGAGAAACATTCAGAAGTTGTGTGCAAATGCTCAAGTTTCTATTTGGTTCCCTGGGGATAGGCAGAAAATATTTTTGCATACTTCAGAGTGAAAGGGGAGTGGTCTATTGTCTATAAAGGAGTTCTATGCTAGAAATTATACATTTCTGAAGGTATTAAGGGGATATATATGTACATATATACATATATTTATATATATACACATATATATATATATATATATAAATATATAAAACATATACTAATGAGAGAAAGATACCAAAGGTGTAGAAAAAATCTGAAGCTTATTAATACCACAGATAAGGACATTAACTACTAATCTAAATGTCCACTATCTCTTCTATATAATGAGAGTTAATGAATTGAGAGCATCCTTGATGAATAAAGAATTATTATTCTTTAATAATAAAGGGAAGGAGGGAAGGAGGAAGGGGAAAGAATGAGGGAAAGGAAGGGTTAAAAAGGAGGAAAGTGAAGGAAGGGAAGGGAAAGAGGGAGAGAGGAAACAAGCACTTATCAAGCACTGTGATGTAGGTAGGCATTTTGCTAAGCATTTTACAATCTCATTTGTAATGTGTATGTCTAGTTAGGGACAGGGTGAGGCATTCATACTTTATATGAAGCCAGATAAATAACTTCCTTCTATCATGTTGATTTCATAGGTCCATACAAAGCATTAGATAGTTCGAAGAGTTAACACAACTGATTGTAATTACTTCTCCTTTAAAGAGACAAACATTTTCTTCTGCATTCTTCTAAAGGTAAAGTAAAGTAGTTTAGCTATCCATAGTTCATTTACCATTCATGAGTGGCTACTTTTCTTGTTAGCATTTTCCCTTTGTTGCCTCTAGATGGTGTATAAATTATGCATGATTAGTGAAACTGTCTAGTTCTCAAATTTTCCTCCAGAAGAATTGCAACTTAATAAATTCCTGAGAAACTATTACATGTTTTATTGCTGGAATTTGGACTTATTTGAAGATGCAAGCTTAGCTTTCATTCCCAGCCCCTTCTCCTTCAGGATACTCTGACACTATAGTCACAGTTGGTGTTTTGAAACCTATATTGAAAAATATCCAATGAACTAAACACCCACTTCCTCTAGTTAGATTGTATGTGTCTGGGGAAATCTGTGTGTGCGTGTATGAGTGTGTGTATGTGTATGTTTTCTGTTGTCTTCTAGACTCTCCCCTTTTATTTCTTTTCAAAGTTTTTCAACATGCATGAGATACGGTTGGTTGTCTGCAAGCTGACTGCAAATCTGGTTTCAATTCATTTGAGTTTGGCCCCTCACAACTGAAACAACCTTAAAAATGAAGATTAATCAGTGAATAGGAAAGCATTCTTTACATGGGAATTCCATCGAAAAGGAACCATAGCCTTTGTATCAAACCTAAATTGTTCTCACAATGGAGGAAGAATACCTATAGACTGTTTACTGAAGACAGAGGCAGGCAAGCTAAAACTAGAAAAAAACCCAAAGGACTAAAAGTCATGTAGACACAAAATACGGGTGATCTATGGGAGTGAGTATAACACAAGACAGTGTGACTATAAGCCTTTTTCCCCCAGAAGTCTTGCAGATATGTTTCTGAGTCAAAAGATGATGAAAAAATTTTAGGTACACGCACATTAACAACAGTTAAATATTTAATTCAGTAAATAAACTACACATTTTATATGTGTGCAGAATATATGTGTGTGTGTGTGTGTGTGTGTGTGTGTGCATATGTATGTGTTCCAAGATGACTTTGGCTTCTGGGAAAGTGAAGTAAGTAGTAAGGACAGAGAGGAAATGCAATGTCATATATGAGAAACAGCAAGAAGGTCAATTTGGCTAAACCAGAGAGTTCAGGGTTGAGACAATATATAAGGCTGTAAACAAAGGTGGGGACCAAGTTGTAAAGTTTTTCAATGCCAATTTGTTCATAGAAGGAGTAAAGAGTCACAGAGTTTCTTTAGAAAAGAAATGATAAGGGGGATAGAGCACTGGCCCTGAAGTCAGAAGGATCTGAGTTCATGTCGAGCCTCATACTAACTAACTAGCTATGAGATTCTGGGCAAGATACACCCCCAATTATCTCCCTGCAAAATACAAAAATAAATAAATAAATCTGTAGATTAAAAAAAAAAAGAAAGAATCACTTGCATGGTGAAATTAAGCATAAATACATCAAGTGAAAAAATGGTCATCCAATGAAATAGAAGCATTTCAAGCTTCCATAAAGAGAAAACAAAATTTGATCTATAATTTCAAGACCCAAGAGAAGCATAAACAGGTGGAAAAGAAAAGGGATTCAATAGAGCTAAACAGTTTACATCCTTATATAGGAAAATGACAATTGTAATTCTGTAAAATTGTATCACTTAATTGTACAGTTAGAAGGAATATACACAGAACATATAAGGTAAATTTGAGGGAATGATATAAAATAATTAATTGATGAGAAAGAGGAGTACACTGGGTTCAGAAGGAAGGGGATGATTGAATGGGGTAAATTCATATTTCATATGAAGAGCTTGAAGGACCTATTACAATGGAAGGAAAGATGGAACTGTGGTCAATGAGTATCTCTTGAACCTTACTCTCATCTGTATTGGCTCAAAGAAGGAATAATATACACAATCAGTTGAATATTGAAATCTAACTTACCTGTCAAGGAAGCAGAAAGGGAACAGATTAAGTAAAGATGGGGGTGCTGATAAGAGGGACATAGTATACAGAAGCAAGGTAAGGAGAAAAGGTGAAAGTACAGAGAGGAAAAAGAAGAGGAAAAATAGGATGAAGGGAAATAAAAATCATAACTATGAATGTGAATGGGATAAACTCTCCCACAAAATGAAAACAGAGAGCAAAGTAGATCAAAAACGAGAATGTCACACTATGATGTTTACAAGAAATACAGTTAAACAGAGAGGCACACACACAGAGTAAAGGGGCTGAAGCAGATTCTAATATTCTTCAGCTGGAGTTAAAACAAAAGCAGTGATAACAATTCTGATCTCAAAGTAAAAGCAAAAAGACAGCTAATTAAAAGAATTAAGGAAGGAAAATACATCTTGCTAAAAGGTATCATAGACAATGAAGCAATATCAGTACTAACCTATGTGCACCAAGTGGTACAGCAATCAAATTCTTAAAGGAGAAGTTAAGTGAGTTACTGGCATTATGAAATGTAAAATAGATAATTTTGATTATATTAAAGTAAAAAGGTTTTGTACATACAAAACCAATGCAACAAAGATTAGAAGGAAAGAAGAAACAATATTTGCAGCAAATTTCTCTCATAAAAGATTATTTCTCAAATGTTCAGAGAGGGAAGTTAAATTTATAAGAATACAAGTCATTCCCCAGTTGATAATCAAAGGATATAAACAGACAGTTCTCAGATATATAAATCAAGATTATCTATAGATATATGAAGTTCTCCAAATTGCTTTTGATTAGAAAAATGCAAATTGAAACAACTCTGAGATACTGTCTTACTCCTATCAGATTGACTAATATGAGAAAAAAATAAAAGAAAATGTAAATGTAAATGTAAAAGAGGAACTGGGAAAATCCATTTTACTAATGCACTGTTGATGAAATTATGAACTGATCTAACTCTTCTGGAGAGCAATTTGGAACTACATCCAAAGAGCAACCAAACTGCATATCCTTTGATCCAGCTATACCACTACTAGGTCTACATTACAAAGAAATCATAAAAAATAGGAAAAGTACCTACAAATACAAAAAAATTTATAACAGCCATTTTTGTAATGACATTTTTTTTGGAAATTGAGGGGATGCCCATTAATGTAAATGTAAAAGAGGAACTGGGAAAATCCATTTTACTAATGCACTGTTGATGAAATTATGAACTGATCTAACTCTTCTGGAGAGCAATTTGGAACTACATCCAAAGAGCAACCAAACTGCATATCCTTTGATCCAGCTATACCACTACTAGGTCTACATTACAAAGAAATCATAAAAAATAGGAAAAGTACCTACAAATACAAAAAAATTTATAACAGCCATTTTTGTAATGACATTTTTTTTGGAAATTGAGGGGATGCCCATTAATTGGGAAATGACTGAACAAATGATGGTATATGAATGCAATGAAATACTATTGTACAATAAGAAATTATGAACAGGCAGATTTCAGAAAAATGAGGGAAGACTTGTACAAACCGAAATGAAAAGAAGCAAAAAAACATTGTACACAGTATCAGTATCATTGTGTAATGATAATCTCTGAATGATTTTCTCAGTAACACAGATATCCAAACAAGTATAAAAGTTTGCTATTCATGTCCAGATAAAAAAGTGATGGTTTTGGAATGCAGATTGAAGCATACTTTTTCACTTATTTTATTCTTTTTTATGTGTTTTTTTCCTTTTGATCTGTTTGTTATTTCCCAACTGTGCCTAATATGGAAATATGTTTTACATGATCTGCTTACCATTTTCTAAAGAGGGAGGGAGAGAAGGAGAAAAATTTGTTACTCAAAATCTTATTACAATGAATGTTAAAAATTTGTATTGACACATAATTGGAAAAAAAATAATACAATATTCTTAAATGTTAAAAAAAAATAAAAGAATGGAGATACATATATACAAAAAAGTACTTAGCATAGCATCTGGCTGCTATAAATGCTTCTTCCATCTACCCTTCATCTTGACTCTCTGCATTTTCACAAATTATCCCTTTTCCCTTTTAATGTTCAAAGAATTAAGGAAGGGATCCTACATAACACCTAGTTCAACACTCTCTTTGCCCTCTTACTCAGTTTTGCAGATGAGGAGGCCTAGGCAGGTTTAGTGATTAACCCAAGATCATGTAGGTATTAAGTGCCTGAGAAAGGATTTGAATCCACATTTCCTGACTCCAAAGTTAGTGCTCTTTCCATTTTACTACCCTGACCAGAGAATCTGCATTTTCTTTCAAAGTTCAGTTAGGTAACATCTCTTTTATAAATCTCTCCCCTTCCCCAAAGTTGTTAACATTATCTTCTTAAGTAATTGTATGTCTATAAATTATATATTCTTAAGGCAGAGGTTCTTAATCTGGGACCACACTGTTCACTAAGCAGTCTATATATAGATCCCACAGTGTACATGAACTTGAATAGGAATTCTTTTTGAGTCTGAGATAATTTTTTTTTTTTGTGTGTGTGGCTTTAAATGTAGTAGTTTTGACTTTGTTGTGTTCTCAGTTTGTTTTGATCTTCCCCATCAGTGTAGTAATTTTCTATGGTCAGGCTGTTTTTTTAATTTGTTTGCTCATTTTTCCATATTATTTCTTGACTTTTAATTTGATGTTAAAATTGGTCTTCGCTTCTGAGGTGGAGGGGACACCATTCAAGCTTCATGTATTTTTTGAAATTGTTTTCAGAGCTGGTTCTGAGGGTCTATAAAATTTCAGTTCTTTTAAGGAATTTTGATCTAGTATTTTGATCTGTACTCTGCTCTGTGAGCAACAACAATTTTTTCTATCCTAGAGCTGTGACCAATATCCCTGTTCTACTGAAGACACAAGCTCTGGTGTACTGGTTCTCTTCCTCACCCTAGTAGCAAATCCAGATCCATATATGAGCAATGCAACAGAGTCCTGCACCCAGTGCCAGTAATATCCTCCTGACCAATTGTATGATCCACCTTCTATCTCTGAACTGAGAGCTCCAGAAGCAGTGTCTGTCCCAGCTGATAAATTGGCCCCTAACATCTACTACTGGTTGTCTGGGGCACATCCTGTGCTAGCATAATGTGCTCAACTGCACGTCATTTTCAACCATTCCTCATACCCAGGAGTGACAAACTTCTTTTTCTCAACTTTCCAAGTCATTTTACATTGCAAAATTGTTTCACCTTGTGCTTTTTTGGGTTCTGCCATTTTAGAATTCATTTTGAGGCAGAATTTAAAGTTGTTAGGAGGGAAATTTGGGAGAGTTCAGGCAAGTTCTTTCATTTTCTTACCATCTTGGCTCTGCCCCTGTTGTGTATTTTCAAATGTTTCATTGACATTCTTTTCTTTTTTTTTTTTTTTTTCTTACATTTCCCTCATCCTTCTATCAATTCCTCCCTCTAAGGTATTGTCAAGCAAAAGAAAATCACTTCTTGGTTGAATTTTAATACATATGACTCATTCTATAATCAGAGTCCATTGCCAACAGATAAAAAGCACATTTCCTCATTGTACTTCTAGAGTTGTGATTAGTCATTTCAATGACCAACTTTTTTCTTTATGATGTTATATTCATTCTACCAGTTGTTCTCCTAGTTCTGCTCACTTCACTAAACCAGGTGATGCTTGTTCCCATGTTTTAATGACCCTTTTTATTTGATTTTTTTTTATTGTACAATAGTGTTCTATTACTTTCACATACCATAAATTATTTCAACCCTTCCTCTACTCATGGCTATCTAGTTTGTATCCATTTTTTGGCTACCACAAAAAGTGCTATGATTTTTAAAAACATGGGTCATTTCCCTCTGTCTTTGATGTTTTGGGGGTATCTCTGCTCATTAATGGTATCACTATATTATAAGGTATAACTAGCTAACTGACTTTTGTGTATAGTTTTTAATTGCTTTTCAGAATAATCGAACCAATTCTTAGCTCCACTTGTAATACATTATTGTGCCTGTCTTCCTGTAGTGCTTCCAACAATTGTCACTTGCCTTTTTTTGTCATCTGTTTGATCAGATTTGTGTAAGTTAGAACCTCAGAATTATTTTAATTTGTAATTTCCTCATTTTTAGTATTTGGAAATTTTTCATATGGCTATTAATATCTTATCTTTCTTATTCTTCTCTTTTTTCTTTCCTCTTCCTTTTTTGGAGGCAGAGTTAACCAACTTTCCCAGAATCATACAAACTAGTAAATGTCCAAGATTGCATTTAACTCAGGTCCTCCTAACTCCAGGGTTGATGCTCTATCCACTACATGACCTAAGTTCTCCTTACCTTTCTTCTTTTGATAACTAACTATTCTAATTCTTTAACCATTTATTTATTAGGAATAATTCTTGTTCTTACATACTTGTAGCATTTTTTTTACATAGTTAAATCTCAGATCTCTATCCAAGAAAATCATGAAGAATTTTTTTCAGTTCACTTCTTCCCTTCTAATTTCAACTTCTTTATGTTTATATGAAACTTTTTTCAATATTATGTAATAAAAATTGTCCATTTTATCTTTTATGATAATCTCTATCACTTCTTTGGTCGAGAACTTTCATCTTATCCATAGTTGTGAGAGGCTTCTCTTTCCCTTCACCAATGTATTTATAATCTTTCTCTCTCACATTATCTCTCTCTCTCTCCTTCTCTCTCCTCCTCTCTCTCATATTTTATATGTGTATATATACATATGCGTATATACTATATACATATGTGTGTATATATAAATAAATAGTTATCCCTTCCACATTATGATTTTTCTCACTGCGATTTTGATATGTCATGGGTCAACATAAAAATTAAATAGGAATTTTGGGGATTTGTAAAAGCTGCAGATGACTGCAAAGGCTAGCAGATGACAAAGTTTAGAAATTAAGAAATGCATAAAATATAATTGTAGTATTGTATATCAATATATTTTATTGTTTAACACCATAATAATTCAGACTTCTTTGATACAAAAGGAGGGCCAAAAATTTTATGTGCATTTTCCACATTGTACTATACCTGTACCCTTGTGATGAAAAAGGAATAACTGTATATGAATACATATATATATATATAAATGAATGTGTGCATACAAATATGTTTGGATATTTTTGTGGAATATATCCAGTTAGATATATTTGTAGTTATTTTTGAATCATTAATTTGAACTATTGGTTTAAATATAATTTTTGCCAAATTTTTTTCTGGCTTTCCCAGCTTCTTCATCAGCTTTCAAATCCTTGTGCCAGTGATTGGTGACCTTGAATTTAATAACAACTATGCTCTTCTATTTGATTTTTGTCTAGGTTGTGTGTGCATAATTTGTCCTATTGATTAACTTTTCTATTTCATAACCAGTAGCAAATAGTTTTGTGTTCTCATAGGTCACAAAACAACTCCCAACAGTCCAACTATAATACAGTGATATGTTCTTCATCCTCTACAATTCTCATTGATGTCCTTTTTCAAAACCTCCATAGAGAATATGTCAATGTGATGAAAATTCTACTCTTTTGTTTTTGTTTCTTAAATATCTTCTGAATAGCAGTAGAACATTAACACTCTCTACCCTGACACTAGCTCCAACACTAAACTGCCTCCTTTTTCACATATTCAAGTCCCTTACATATTCCTTTTCTAACATAAGTCATCATTGGCAATATCCTGCAGCCTACTTAATACCTACCATACATTTTCAATTGGCCTTTGTGTCTATTCTAATGAAATCATGATAATTTATGATTCACAAAAACAAAATATCACCAGGAGAATACTGGTATTGAAAAAATGGGTTTTTGTATCAGCAAGTAGCTTAGGATCATTAAAAAGACTAGAACATTTGTTTGGCATACAGATTTTCCTTCTTTCCACCTCTTACAATCATCAATTTCCTTTAGGGTTCATTTCATTATAGAAAGTCTTTCCTAACTATCTCAGTTGTTTATACTGTCTTCCCTTCCTTCCCTCTCCCCTGAAGAGAAAAATTACTTTATATAAACTTTATATTTACTCATCTATAAAAATTATTTTATATCTTTTTGTAGCTTTATATTCTTTTGTATCTTTAACATCTAGCACAGATTCTTGAACAAAGCAGATTTTTAATATATCTTTATTGAATTGAATTGGATTAAATTGCAAGCCATGAAAAATTTTTCAAGTGAAATGTAAATTGATCTCCACCTTTTCCATTATGGGTCCAGTTCATTATCCATCTGCAGTCCTGGCTAAGAAAGATGCACAGATAGACTATTTCAATAGATCCAACTGTAGTTAGGCAATATGTCTTCTTCAATGTGAGTGTGTGTGTGTGTGTGTGTGTGTGTGTGTGTGTGTATGTGTGTGTGTGTGTGTTTATTTGGGTTTGATTCAACTTGGATTTTCCCAAGTCACTGGCTATGTTCCACTCTTGTGATGACTGTGTATTTCATTAAGGAGGTTCTGTTATAGTACAGATACTGATGAAATCAGAATAGCATAGTTATTGAACAAAAGAATAGGTACATCTGGGATATTGTGTGGGATAGAGAATCCCTTATCTAGCTTTCTCATGTATATCTTCTATGATTAGCACATAATTTTGATGAACAAATTTGTCTCCCTTGTTGTTGATATTCTGAAGGTTTTAATTGAAGTTACTTTCCAGTTCATACTTATCAGACTTGTATAGTCTTAACATTATGGGAGAGGTTCAGTTTGAAGAAAGTCTTTTTTAGGAAAAATGAAATTTGATCAATGACTTTTTCCTTTCTATTACAGTCATCACCAGTTCCTCCCACATGGACCTTCCCTTATAACAAAGAAAAAAATTTGCACCTGTATAGAAGCCTTGTCTAACAATGTATATAATATTCTATCATAATACTTAGCAAAGAGTGAAGGAAGAAGACAAGGAGGGATCTTTGGGTGGAGGGAGGTTAAGTAATAGCAAGACAAGTTATAGAGCAGAATTTAAAGAGGCAACAAAAATAGGAAAGATGTGTATGTGTTGGGAGGGGAGTGTGGGTATGACTGTGAGTATGTGTACATATTTATATATCTATACTTAAATATATTTTTTCTTAAATGTAGCTTGCTTGGGAGTGGGGGGTGGGCAAAAGAAGGAAAAAGAATAAAATAAGATGAGTAGCAGAAAACCAAAGAACGATTTGCAAAAAAATAAAGAAAAAATGGTCATTCATAAATATAATTTCTTCTACCTATATGTGTATATATACATACATATATAAATATATATATATATATGTATATTTTTTGATCTGGTAATTTGTTGTTATATATTTTGAATTCTCCCTGATAATCTTCTGGGCACATGACAATGTTTTATTTTGTTTTGCTTTGTTTTGTTTTGTATTTCTTTTCTATTTTCTTTTTTTTTCTTACTCTTTTTCAAATAACAAAGATAAAAGGAAATAATTTTTTTTTAAATACTCATTTTTCTTCTGTGATGGAAGAAGTATGTTTCATGAGCTCTTAGGGAGAACTGTTTTGTAATCATCAGATAGACACAATGGAATCTTTAAGAATTCTCCAGATCTCTCAGTAACCCTGTGAATAAGACTATGTGGGCTTCTGTGAAAACTTGCTTGAAGTGGAAGGGAATTTCCTTACTTAACAAACACATATGGTAACACTCTTATGACCCCGTGAAATCACCAGCATCCAAGTTCTTGAGAAACATATATTTCATTACTAATCTAAATTGAAGTAAGACCACAGACCGCTATGATTCTGAAGAATAGGCCTTATGAAATATGTCATAGATATTTAAAACTTAGAAATGAAAAACATGTTTATATTTTTAAAAAATAAATCCCTGCCTGATTCCCAAAAGATATTAACTTCTAAGTTATCTGCTAAAGGGAGTAGTATTAAATCATTTAATATTTAGAAAGCAGATTCATATTGCTGAAAGATTATGATACTCAATATGTTTTATTTTATTTAGATACAGGCTTTCTGATGAATGATATCAACAGAAAATCAATGTTGTTTCATAAAGTGCCGTGATTTCACATATTAGTCTCATAGTTAATACCTTTGTTTGAATATCTTTTCTATCTCAGCAGGGTTTTTTTTTTTTTTGACAGTATCATGATTAGTTGCATATATCTGAGCACATTTTAACATGAGGTGTCAAGACTTTTATAAGAATGTCATAAAAGATACCGTTGGTAAACTTCTCATGAACTTTGTCAGCATTCTATTATTCTTTAATCTTTGCATCTCAAAACATTATCTTTCATTCTAGTTATACAAAGAATCATCTCCAAAGAACTTAAGTCTTTTATGTCAGTGAGAACACTGTGTAAAATAATGATTACACATTTTTACAGCACTTTAAATGCATACAAACTACTTTCTTCTCAACAAGATTTGGAGGCAGTCAGCACATATGATTATATTTCCTCTTAAAAAATAGAAAATTGAGCTTCCATTCTATGTATAATCACATAGCTAATAAGTGCTAGAGTTAAGATGCAAACTCAGGGATTTTAAATCCAAATTCAGGGTTCTTTCCATTACACAAAATAAATTTAAACATAGTCTCTTACCATTAATAGCTTATGGGTTTCATATTGATTGTGTTCATCAAGAGCAAATTCAGTTCTGAGGTACTTGAATACAAAAAGGGAGTGCTTCATCCTTGCTAGATCTCTGATTTTTATGTCAAAAAGACATGGATTAAAATCTCATCTCAAATAATTTCTCTGAGTGCAGTTTCCTCATCTATGAAACTGGAATAATTTTGCAACACCCAGAGTAATAACAATTGTAACAGAAATGCTATGAAGATCAAATGAGACCATGGATGTAAGATGCTTTGCAAATCTTATAGCACTATATGAATGGCAGATATTGTAATTATATGACTCTGTGATCTTGGGCAAGTCACATTGGCCCACAGATTGCCACAGGGTTGAGGTCTGATAAGTACAAGTATATTACAGCACAGATGGGAGTTGGGAATATGAAATGTCATTTCTAAGAACTGAGTAGATCAGAAACTGGTGCAGAATCACAACTGGGAATTCACAATCAGGTTCAAGACAGTGAGACTTGGATTTCTAATACTAAATATTTGGATATCTAATATAATATAAATACTTGGATATCTAATGCTAAAAGAAGTGAGACTTGGATTTCAGGCAGCTGAGCTATAGATGAGGAGCCATGCTACATAAACAATGTGATCTCATCATGTAGCACTGGACACATGTGAGTTTTAATAATGACCCTAAAAACTAGGACCATTCTTCACCTAGCCCAAACCACCATCAGATAGATCCTTCCTAGTGCTTCTACTTAGTCGGAAGGAAGGGAAGATCCCTAAAGTACACTTGGATTCTTTATGTTGTCAAAGAATCACATAATTTCTGAGTTGGTAGAATGTCTAGTCTAACCCATAATTAAAACATAATCACTTCTCCAACATCACTGCCAGGTGATCATTGAACTCTTTAAAGGCCATTAGTGAGAGAGCTCTCCTTTCTCACAAAGCAGCTCATCATTCTACCTTCTGGCAGTTTTAATTGTTAAGAAGTCTTTTCTTAGCAACAAGCCTACAATGATCTCTTTCCAGTTCCTACTCATTGCTCATATTCCTACTCTCTGGAGCCAAATAGAATAAATCGAATACTCCTTTCACATGACGTTCACCTGCAGACAGATATTATATCCACTTAATTATGGACATAATTATGTGCCAAATGTCTTTGGCAGATTGAACATACCCAATCCCTTAAGGAAGATTAATGAAATCTTAGACACAAGAGCTAAAATTATGTACTTTTTGTGAATAGTATTCCTTTTTTAAATAGTATTATATTTTTCCAAATAGAATACAAAGATAATTTTCAACATTTATTTTTGTAAAACTTTGTGTTCCACATTTTTCTCCCTTTCTCCCTCACCTCCCCCTTCCCCAAGACAGCAAGCAATCTGATGTAGGTTAAATACATGCTATCCCTTCAAACATATTTCCATATTTGTTATGTTGTGCAAGAAAAATCCGACCAACAACAAAAAAAAACCCACAAGAAAGAAAGGAAACAAACCTTCTGGATCTGATTGCCATTTTCCAACCCAAGTGTATTGGAACTGTCTTGAATCACCTTGTTGTTGAAAAGAACCAAGGACATCATAATAGATCATTACATAATCTTGCTGTTACTGTGTACAATATTCTCCTGGTTCTACTCACTTCATTCAGCATCAGTTCATATAAGTCTTTCCAGAATCCTCTGAAATGAGCCTGCTTATCATTTCTTATAGAACAATAATATTTCATTACATTCATATACCATGATTTCTTCAGTCATTCTGAAACCAGTGGGCATCCCATTTCCTTGCTGTTATAAAAAGGGATGCTACAAACATTTTTGCACATACGGGTCCTTTTCATTTTTTATGATCTCTTTGGGATACAGACTCAGTAGACTGGAATAAAGTCCATGGAATAAAGTTCTGGAATAAAGTCCATGCACAATTTGATAGCCCTTTGAGCATAGTTCTAGATTGCTCTTCAAAATGGTTGGGTCATTGTAAAATCTTTTTATAGAGCTTAAAACATCTATAAATTTGAATTTGTGTTATTCCTAATGACATAAAATGTAATAGAAATACACTTCGGTCCTGATTAATCATTAAACAAGTTACTGAGTACTTATAGTGCTTTTAGCATTGGAGGATCATAATGTCATCATTTCACAGAGGAAAGAATCTTAGTCCAGTCTAAACTTCTTATTTTACAGATGGAGAATTAAAGCATAAAATAAGTGACTTGCTGAAGATCACAGAGGCAGTTAAGTGAAAGAGTCACACTATAATTCAGAGTCCTCTAACACCAGAGCTAATGCTCTATCTGCGGGATATACCTTTCTCAAGAAGCTTACATTCTAATGAGTTAAGATGAATATACGAGAAAGAGACCCAGACTTAGAAGAGAAATTCCAGACACTTAAAGAATGGAGCTGACTATATTTGTTTATCATTAGAATGTACTCGTTTTTCAGTCATAGCTGACTCTTTGTGACCCCATTTTGGGTTTTCTTGACAGAGATAATGCAATGATTTGCTATTTTCTTCTTCAGGTTATTTTACAGAGGAGGAAATTGAAGCAGACAAAGAGAATTAAGTACTTGTCCAGGACACATAGCTAATAAGTATTTGAAGCCATTTTAGTAGAATGGAAAGAATTCCATTCCAAATTTTATATATATACATACATATATATATATATATATACACACACACACACATATATATATATTTTTTAACCAGAAGGAAAATTGTCATTCATGGCTCTCTCTGCATGAAAATTGATAGCAAAAAAAAAAAAAAAAAAAGCCAGAGACACGGTTTATGGTTTAGAAGTATAGGACTCATCTGACTGGATTTTGTCCAGCTTTTGGTGTGTCCCCCTGAACACTGTGAAACATACAGTCTGTGTTGGAAAACAATGGATCTTCACTTCCCCACTTTTCATGCATAAGAACAAAGAACAGCTGTGTCTGTTTGATTTCCACAGGAGGGATAATGGGACACCACAGTGGTATGTTAAAATTATACTGATTGAACACTCTGTTGCAGGTGACCTTCAGGCTGTGGGAAACGAATAGATGGTGGTTAATATTCAGGCAAAACAATAAAAGGAAGTACAAAATTAGGGACAGAGTATACAATCTGTTAATGTTTTCTTAAGTTCTTGTTAAACACCAGCTAAAGTCATCATCATTAAGGAAGAATGTATAAATTAGCTACTGTAATTAGTAGTTCAAATATGGACTTTTCAGAGGGTTATCTTTATGTTACTCATTAAAATAATTACATCATTTGTACTAATGACTGGTAAACTAGAAAACTGAGTGGACTATTAGGAGTGGAGAACTTCTCTCTGTAGCCTTCATTTGCTAAGATTTTTTCTTATTTTTCCTTTGCTGGCTCTGTTGTTTTACTACTTGTATAAGATTGGGAGAGCAACATAAATTCTCCAGGCCTCAATTTCCTAATTTCTAAAGTGTGGGATTTGAACAAGATGATCACTAAGATCTTTTAGAGGTCACAATTTATTTCATATAATAAAATTTGTAATTTTCCTTATGTTGCTGTTTATTTGTTATAGGCATGTCTGACTGTGACCCTACTCAGGGTTTTCTTGGCAAAGAAACTAGAGTAGTGTGCCATTTCCTTTTCCAGTTCATTTTACAGATGAGGAAACAGAGCAAATAAGGTTAAGTATCTTGCTGAGTATCAAATAGTAAGTGTAGGGATTTGGAACTCAGGAAGATAAGTTTTCCTGCCTCCAGGCATGATGTTCTATCCATTTTACTACCTACCTGCTCCAATTTTCCTTTAAATGATAACATTAATTTTTTTTTACATCATTTCATTCAGTTGTTTTCATGAAAAAAAATTATTTATTTATTATTTATTTTCAGAACAACAAGGCTAAGGACGGGCTATCCTTTTTAATTTATCTTAATCTAGTTCTAGTTTGTTTAATCTATCTTAATTTAGTTCTATCTACTTTAAATATAGTGAGGCAGGACTTTATAAACTTTATGATACCTCTCACTTCATAATCATAAACTTCCTTGAGTCAAATAGACAAACATTTATTAAGAGGCCACTACGTATTGGAGACTGTGCTAAATGCTGAGTATGTATTAAAAAGGCAAAATACTGATTATTAATGTTAGACATGTAGTTGGCATAGTAACTGCTGAGTGAATTTAATTGATTCTGATGAGTCACTGTGATAGTCATAAGGTACCAAAGGTAATCTTAATTACCAATACATAGCTTCTTCCTTTCTCTCCTGATGTGTATGTGAGAACAAAGTGTAGTTTTACCTTCTGACTCTTAACTAACTCATTGACTCTTGGAGAATAGTTAGACAAGTAAAGAAATAAATGTGATGGAATACTATTTGCTATAAGAAAGGATAAAAAGAATGATTTCAGAGCAACCAAAGTTTATATGACCTGATGCAGAATGAAGTGAAGAGAATCAGGAAAGTATAATTTATATACTGACAAAAATATTATAGTGACAACTTTGAAAGACTTAGAAACTCTGATCAGCATAATGATCAATTAAAGTTTCAGAGTACTCATGAGCATATAGATGATCCATCTCTTGATAGAGGTAAGATTACAGATATAGAATGAGATACTTTGCTAAACATGTTTGTGACATATTTGTAACAAGAGTTTTGCTTTTCTTTCATTCTCTTTTAGGGGAGTAGGAAATGAAGATGGATTTTTGCTGATTAAAAAATAAAGAATTCTGTAAAGTAGAGGTGAGGAGGAAGTGCATTCCAGGCACGGGAGTAAAGGCCATTATTGGTATATTGGAACCAGAAGAGAAACTACATTTATTAAACACAGTATGAGGAACAGGAAAAGGACTAGTTTGGGAGGCTTTTTAAGTGTGGTAATGGAAATAATGACTAATGAGACTAGAAAAATAGGATATCCACTTGCAAAATGGTTTAAAAAACCTAAACAGAGTAGTTTGTGCTTTATTCTAGAAGATATTGGAGTTTATTAGGTAGGGGAGTGTGGGACATGATCTTATCTATATAACAAAAATCACTTTGATAGCTATATATATGGGGAGGAAGAGAGAGAAGTGGGGAGAGAGAGAGGAATGGAGAGAGGCAGGGAGGGGAAGGGAGGGAAAGAGAAGAGAAGAAAGTTTAAATGATTAAGTAGTAAAGGAAGTGTGATAGAGTCTAGTAGAAGTATTTTAAGGATGGGGCACTTGGACAATTTTAGCAGCAAGGAAGGAAGTAGTACATCATGAGATACTTTATTAGAAAGGGTAGCAATCTGTTGAAGATATATATATATATATGTATGTATGTACATGCAAATCTGTATATATAATAGAGATAATGAGTATAGACAAGGAAGACAATTGAGGTAGCAATCTGTTGGAGAAGAAGGTAGAAGAAACATTTGAGAAGAACTTGGGCTTGAGAAGGAGAAAGGCCACCTTTTGAACAAATAATATATAGAAGATATAATTATGGGGAAATGTTAATGAGTTTTAAGATTGCAAATGGATTGCATGGTGAATATGTTCTATTTTCTCATTAAAGTGTGAGGCAAGATCCTAAGTTAAGAATATATAAGGAAAAGGATGAAGAAAAGGTTAAAGGAAAGAAGATGAAAAATATATATATATAGGGTGTGGAGTATAGTAGACAGACCTGAATCAAGGTGATCTGAATTCATAATTCACCTCACTAACTGCACAACTCTGGGGATAGCATTCAATTTTCCTAGGTTTCAGTGCCCTCATCTGTAAAATAAAGACTATGGACTCAATGGCCACTAAAGTCCATTCCAACTAAAATCCAATGATGTTTAATCATTTTTCCCTCATGGATCTCAATTTCTGTATCTACATAATGAGAGGTTGAACTCTAACATTTCTAAGGGGTCTTCTAGTTCTAGATTCTATAATTAGCTATTTTATGAAGTGAGATAAATCTCATTTTAAACATATTCCTGAAAAGTCTGTGTCAAACTGGCAATAAGTTAAATGATATTTAAATTTCTAGGAAAGTGAATTTTAAAGAAATACTATGAGAACTCTCTTGTAAAAGAACCAACCTCTATAATTTATTTTTATATGATCACTCTTCAGTTATTAGATTTGTTTTTAAATACTGGTCTAGAAAATATTAATTTTTGTTGTGGTTGTTGTTGTCCAAGAAGCATGACATTCTGAATGGTAATTTGAAAAATGTAATTTTTTTATATAAACTTATTGTATTTAAATTTTAAAAATAAACACAAAGCCAAAAGAGGTCCCCAGAACTGCTGTTCTGCCTTTGTATAATACATCTGCTTAAAGCGTGAGTTAGGCTATCCCATAATGTTCATTAAAACATAATTGCATTTGCTTTTCACATAAATAGAGCTAAATAGCTGTAGAAGTAGTAATTAATTCTTCATGAACCATAATAAAAATGGCAATCAAACTATCAAAGAATTATTTTATAGAACTGGAAAAAAAATAATAAAATTTATCTTGAAGGACAAAAGATCAAGAATGTTAAGGGAATCAGTGAAAACAAAAAGTGAAGGATGGTGGTTTGGCAGCACTAGATTTCAAACTAGATAACAAAGTGGTAATCATCAAAGCAATCTAGGACTGGCTGAGAAATAGAGAAATCTACTGGTGAGTCAGTGGAATAGAGTATGTACACAAGATAGATTAGTAAATGATCATAGAAGTATAGTTATTGAAAAACTAAAAGATCCAAACATTTGATACAAAAATTTAATATCTGGCAAAAACTGCGTGAAAAAATTAGATACTGGAAGAAACTATATATAGACCAACATCTTGCACAGTATACCAAAGTAAGCTTAAATTGGGAGGTGATTTAGAAATAAAGGGTGATATCATAAAAAAAAAATTTAGAGGAGCAAAAAAAAAAAATGTGCCTGTCAGATCTATGGATAAAAGAGAAGATTGTGACCAAATAAAAGATAGAAAGCATCACGGGAAGTGAAATGGATAATTTTGATTACATTAAATTTAAAAGATTCATACAAACAAAACCAATGAAGCAAAAATTAGAAGGAAATCATGAAGTTAAGAAAAAAATTTACATTATTTCTCTAATAAAGGTCTCATTTCTCAAATATAGAGGAAATTGAGTAAATTTATAAAAATAAAAGTCATTTCATAATTGATAAATGTTCAAAATAAAATATATAAACAGATAGTTTTCAGAAGAAAAATCAAGACTACCAATAATCATATGAAAAAATACTCTAGAGCATTAATAATTAGAGAAATGAAAAATAACAACTCTGACATATTACTTCACATATATCAGATTACCTAAATAACAGAAAAGGAAAAAAAAACACAAATGCTGAAGGGGATGTGGAAAAATAGTCAAATGAATAAAGTGTTGGTACAATTCTGGAGATGCATCATTCTGGAGAACAATTTGGAACAATTCCCAAAGAGCTATAAAGCTGTATACATGATTCAACCAAATTGAGGGGATTGGAGAATTCCTTCATCAACTGGGGAATAGCTGAAGATGATTGTGATGGAATACTATTTTTCTATAAGTAACAATGAAAGGGATGGTTTCCAAAACAACCTGGGAAGACATATATGAGCTGATGCAAACTGAAGTTAATGTTAAACAGTAATGGCAATATTATAATGATAATCAACTGTGAAAACTTAGCTACTCTTCTTCAGCAACACAAAGATCCATGACAATTCTAAAGTATTCATGATGAAAAAATATATTTACCTCCTAGAAAAAGAACTAATAAACTCTAGGTAAAGATCAAATTTTCTTTCTTTTTTTTTTATAACATGGCTGATATAGAAATATGTTTTTCTATGATTTTATATGTATAATGTATATCATATTTTTTGCTTTCACATGGGTAGGGCAGGGACTGAAGGGAAAGAGGGAATTTGGAACTCAAAAGAAACTAATACTAATAAATAAAAGCAATAGAATTTTAGTAAAGTCTGATTACTGAGTTATGGGTACAGGAGGGGCTAAATTCTGTGTTCACATGATTCTGAATTTAGGATATGTAAATTATTTATCTATCTGTGTGTGTGTATATAAAACTGAATTTCGTTATAATTTATTTCTTTTGTTTTAAGCATTTTAAACCACTATTCAGAGAAGAGGCCCCATGATAAAGAAAGCATCACCAGTCTGTCAAAAGGGTATATGACACACAAAAAAGGTTAAAAACCCCTGTTCTTAACTCTCATAGTAATGGGATAATCATGAGCATTTAGTTAATCATGATAAGCTAAGTTGTTGGAATAATTTCTGCATGTCATCACAATTCCTTCACACATTTTAACATCCCCAAGACCTTAACTTATAACATTAGAAATCTGGCTTTGGAAGAAAATCTGTTGCATAGACCACAGATCCCTAACAACTGTTGTTTCTTAGAATAATCTTAAGAGATATGGAGTCAGATTTTCATTATCCATTAATTTAGAAATTGAAAAATATATAAATAATGTGAATTAGTATTTGCTAAAAATTATTTTTTAAAAAATTCAGAATTTTTAGGTACCAAAAAGCAGGAAGTCTGGAATTTCTTGATCAGATTTCTATTTCACTGTCCTGCTGGTTAAAAGGCTAAGAGGAAAGAAATTATTGAACATCACTTAAACATCATTTTCTACATCTACATTGATAATGTGTAACTAATTTTCCCCCTGCTTTTCTTGTAATAAAAGAAACCACATGATTTATATAGTCAAAACAGCCCACAAAACAGCAGCAAAAAAACTGCTACTAAGCTAACTGTTGGCAAGTGTTAGAGTAAGAAGTTTAACAAGGGCTTCACTTCCTTAAAAGAAAAGAATAAGAGTAGACTGGAAGTCATTGAAATAGTATAAAATGTGAGTTAATGAGACTGAATTCTGGTCCAAAGAATAAACTGATTTTTGAGGATCTTAAAGAAAGATGTTCAATAAGTTACTTCAGCTCTCTGGATCTAAGTTATTTCATATATAAAACAATAAAGTTAGACTAGTTAATAACTAAGGTACCTTCCAGAAGTAACTCTATGATCCTAGGATCTTACATGAATATTTATCATTGAGAACATTTATATCTAAAGTATAAATGTTTGAAGTATACCTTGTTTGAGGAAGATGGACTCAGCAAGGAATTTGTCAGTAACAGAAGCATGATGAGTAATCTCCACCCACACTCTGCCACTGCCACAGAGAGAGACAGACTAATGACAGACAGAGAGAAAGTTTAAAAAAGGAATTTCAAAAAGAGAATTAAACAACTTGATTGAACAATGTAAGTACCAGAAAGGAGAAAGAAATAAGCCATTTGGAAAAAAAAAAAAAAAAAAAAGGAAGCCGGACTGAGATATAACCTCAAAATAAGTAGAATTCTAAATAAATTTGCTAGAGTTAGTTAAGTGACATGGTAGATGGAGTTCCAGGCCTAAAGTCAGGAAGATATTTTCCTGACTTCTGCCATTTATTAGCTGTGTGACGCTGGACAACTTACTTAACTCTGTTTGCCTCAATTTTTTCATCTATAAAATGAACTGGAGAAATAAATGACAAATCTCTCCAGTACCTTTGCCAAGGAAATTCCAAATGGGGTCATCACAAGTTGATTATGACTGACATGACCTAACAACAACAGCAAAATCTCCAGTGTATGAGTGGAAAGATGTAAAAGGAAAGAGTCTGGAGGAGAAAAGAGTTGGAAGAATGGTAAAGGACATTGGATCTGGGCATTGATTGAAAGTGAATAATATGGAGGGTTGGCTTCAGGAGGCAGTTTTTAATCTAAAGAACATTTATAATGGCGGAACATTTGTAATTTATTTTTTTATCATGTTTATTATAGCAAAATAGATCTGGTCTTGAGAGAAACCTCAGAACCAATCTCCTCATTTTATAAATAAGACTATTTACTAAAGATTGCATAATTAGTAAGTGGGAGTCAAATAGGTTCTCATTTCAAATTCTTAAGTCTTTATTTGTGTTCATTCCCATTCTTATGTGATCAAAGGAGTTAGAGTAAACTACGGTGATAAAGTTTGATTATCTGTGAAATAAAAATCTAAAGGGATTCATGTGTAGCACTAAGTAGCATGAGCCATTCAAAAGTAGAAGACTCATCCATATGATGATGACTTCCATCTAAAGAGTAGGTTCTGGACTAGTGATAATCTGTTTTTCTTTCAGCAGATAAGCTTTCCAAGGTTTAGGCAAAAACTCAAGCTAGAATTTATTAAGAGGTTTGATACTATAAAAACCAAGTACATAGCATAGGATAATTCTTGGAGGCAGTGTGGAATAATGCCTAATGCTAGACTTGAAGATATGTCTGGAGATATGTCATTTCAGGACTTGATACTTGTTAGCTGTATGACCTTGGATAAATCATTGAGCCTTAATTACTCTACCTGTTAAAAGAGGAAAAACATGTCTATCTACTTCACATGGAATTTGTGAAAAAAGTAATTAGTAACTATTGAAGTTCCCAAGAAATATGAACAATTTCTATTATATACTATACCTGTTCATCCAGGGTTGTCTTTAATCCAGATAGTAGAAAAAATAGTTGGAGATGCTATTTTCTAGTTCTCTGACACCATACTTCACATGTAACAAGCTTTAAAGATTTTTATCGATTTGCTGATAGAAAGTGTGCTTTGATGCTTAGAATAATGGATTTGATTCACCTCAGTAATAATATGGTTGCTTTCTCCAGTGGAGTAGATCACAATTTATCCCATAACCCCTCCACTGAGGTCCAAATAACATGGCCAGTTCAGGCAGAGGGAGTGAGATGATGCTTTCTCCTAATTTCTTGACATTTTGCAGAAACCAATGAGACAAGCAGGCTCTAGTCTACCTTTGCATTTCTTAGATGCATCTGTAACTTCTCTTCTCTTTCACATCCGCTGTTTGATAATGTACTACAGCTTACTCATGCCAAATATATGCTGTTTCATCACCTTTGAGTCACTTCAACTTTAATTCTATGGAGGTTGTGACATTCATGACTCAAAACTATTCAGCATCCCTGTAAGAATAATAGAAGGCTTGGTTTTGGATACTCAACATCTTTTTCTGTCAGCCTCCTCTTCCCTCTGATTAGAGAGTTGGAAGGTAGAGCACTAAACTTCTCCCAACGTATTTCTTTATGAGGGATGGTATCTGAACTTTCCAGAAAGCGCTGTATTTTCCAATAGTAATTCTGCTTGGTTTTGACTCCTAGAACATCAAAACCCTCTGGGGGTGGGGGAATCACCTTTCCTTTTCAGCTTCCTTTTGTGTATTATTGTCCCTCATTAAATTGTAAACTCTTTGAGGGGAGGAACTGTTTTTCTCTACTTATTTGTATTCTCAGCACTTAGCACAGTGCCTCGGACATGGATAAATGTTTATTGAAATGAATTGATATTTAGAAGATGAAAATTCCTTTGAAGAAGCCTGAAGACTAATATATGCTATAAATTATATCTGTGTAAAATATGAAAAAGAAAAATGAAACCAAGACATCTTCATCGCTCCTCTCACTGGCAAGGATGCTTTCTAAATGTACTTTTTGTTATTAGTGGTATAGCATAAGAAGAGAGACTAAATCCCTGGAACATGACCATAAGAAGCCCATCTATCATTAATACTATCATTAAATCATTAATACAAATCATGACTCTACCACTTTATTATTTGGGTGACTTTGTACAAATCATTTAACTTCTGTGGGTCTCAATTTCCTCATCTGGAGACTAAGAAGACTAGCCAAGATAGCATTTACTAAACTTACTAGCTCTAAATCTGTAATTCTATGACACAAATGGGGAAAGAACCTGAGAAAATAAAAGGGCAATTTTGAGGGCATGAGACATCAAAGGCTAGTCCCAGTTACCTAGAAAATGATCTACTTCTTGATTTAAAGTAACTCAATTTATTTTCCCTTTATTTTTCTTTCAATTACATTTTTGTTTGGAGGCAATCTTGGTCCCCTCTGTTCTCTCATGTATATCACTCACTTCAAATGACAGGCCTTTTTCTGCTGATTTGAAGGCATTAGGGATAGAGGAGACAGGAAAACACTCCCAACTGTAAAAATTAATTTTTCTCAGTCCCATAAGCTTGATCTACATTAGGAAATACTCATCAGAAAAACTGATGTCATGTCAAATTATTCAAGCAAAACTCTACTATATGAATAATATTTATACCTAAAAGAATCCTCCCAATTAATTTATGAAACCAGGCATAGCTCTTTGAATTGCAATGTCATTTCTGAGAAACACTAGCCAGCCTTCTGATGCTAGGTTGTTACATATGGTCTTCCAGTTAACCACCAATAGGTCCTAAGCCAAGCCCATTTGGTCATTAGGTCCTGAGTGACTCTGAATATCAATCATTTCTGCTTTAACCAGAAACCCTTAGGGTTCTCCCCTAGGGGATTCATTCATTTATTTATTTTTATGTTTTGGGTTTTTGTTTTTTTTTTTACTAGATGAAAGAGAAGATTCTTTGCCTCAATTGCTACCGAGCCTTAATCACTGCATCTGTGTGGCCTCCCTCAAACTGAGATCCCTTGAAGGTCCTAACTTAAAAGGACCAAGGTCTCCCACTGCATCCAGGGCCATTTCCAGATCAATATATAACCACTAGACCCAGATGGCTCTGGAGGGGAAAGTGAGACAGGTGACTTTACACAACCTTCTCTCACCTAAATACAATTTACTTGCATGTTATTGTGTCATCTCCCTGAAGTCATGGTCTTCTTCAAGAACAAAGGACAAAAAACAAATTTCAAAAGATAGGCAACATTCTAATTCTTTGTAAACATGGCTTCTAACCTTGTGCTATAGAGTCAAAAACAAGATATTTTAAGGTTTCTCAACATTAGGCTGAGTACAATTCTTCGTCTTTTTGTATGTAAACAATTTAGTTGCTAAAAGGGAAAGAAAAAGAAATTCTGTGTTAAGAAAATTGAGAGACTGACTAAAAGAAAACTGCAGAAAATGCCAAAACTTTGTTCCTTTGTTTCCATTCATGTTGGAATAAAAAAAACTGAGAAATGGAAAATAAGGTTTTTTTGAGTCCCTTGTGAACCCTTAATTGCCAGATTCAAATCCTACCTTTGATAGCTTCTGATCGTTGTTGAGTTATTTCATTTGTGTGGCTCCATTTGGGGTTCTCTTGGTAAAGAGTGGTTTACCATGTCCTTCTCCAGCTCCTTTTACAGATGAGGAAACTGAGGCAAAGAGACCGGCTAAGAGCTATATACTAGTAAATTTTTCAATCTCTCATGTTGCCTACTAGGTAATGAACTTAAGAAAGCCTCAAAGGCTGTCAAGAGTAGAAGGAGTACACGTATTGATGAAATCATAGATCCTGGAAGCCAAAAGGGACCTGTCTCTTTGTATGGTGAAACTCTTTGGATGTATAATTTATGCTGCTAGTAGGTGAATTTTGAAACTAGAATAAATTAACTACTCTCTTGCGTTTTATCTTCAGTTGAGAAATATATTATGACAGAATTTTCTTCCCATTTTAGCATTTGTGAAAGTTGTTAGCACTTTTATTTTCACAGAAGACTGTTTGGAGTTCATGATTCTCTAAAATAGTAATGATGTGCTCTCATCATTTAAGCATTAATATAATCCTTTATAGACTTCTGCAATGTTCAGCTGACCATGTATGAAATTTCTATCCCTAGTTTCAAAGTGTGGCAATGTAATAGGAAGGCAAAAAGTAATCTTACAGTAAACTGCCTCAAATCCTCATTGGGCCCTTAATTTACTTTAATTAAGCCCACGTTAACATTCTCTTTACCTCTGACGCCACTCAACCATGTTTCCATTATGGCTTTTAAATTTGTGTGTGAGCATGAGCACAGTGGGTGTGTTGTATTTACAGGTATATATGGAAGACAATCAACTGAGTAGGTAAAGGAAAGTTAATATAAAAGATTGCCCTTCCCTGCTTTCCAGTCTGTTGCTCATGTCAAGGTTCAAAGGCTATGGAACCAGATCAGACTCCAAAAGTCATCTAGTCTAATCATCTTATTTTATCAGTGAGAAATCTGAGACTCAGGAAATGACTTAACTAAGATTTCACAGATACATAATTACAGAGACAAAATTTGAATCAAGGTCCTCTGATGCTAAACCCATTTCTTTATGTACAACTATAAATTTGCTGACTTCTGGTCATAAATAATCTTCTCTTCTGCTATTTGGAAACTTTATTTTAAAATGAAGAGCAAAGAAAAATATACACTCCAAATTATTGTGAAATAGGTTCTGTAAAAACTAGAGAGGTCTCTCTGATAGAACAGCTATCCCAGAATAAGTGGGATATTCTCCAGAGTCATTGTACTTGTACAGTAAATGAATCCCTGTGGGAAAAGCATCTTTCAGGACTGCCCAAAGGAGGATCATGCATCTAATTAGGTGAAAAACATTTCACAGTGCTCCTGCCCCTTTGATTACAGTAAATTTGGTCTATTCTATAAGATTTATTGATGGGTTGAGCTAGGGATGACTTCCACTCTGACAATTAACATATATGCTTTAAATATTCCTGATGGTTTTTACTGAAAGAGAAAAGGGAATTTAAATAGCAATAATTTTTTCTATCTTCTTTTTTTTTTTTTTTTTTTGCATTACCCATATTGATTTGTACATAAACCTAGACACTACTTTGGCTCAAATCTGACTATGATTATAATTAGTATGTCAAGATAGTTGGGAAAGGAAGACTTAGCTACCTACCCTCCTTACATTAAGAAGAGTATATTAAGGCTACGTTACATTACCTTCCGGCTAAAAATTGGTTTTTACTCTTAAGAAGTTTTATTTAGCTGTGGATTGGTCTGAATGACTTCTAAGCTGACCTGAAATTCTGGAATTCTCTGAAGAAACTTCGTTAAATGTAGCTAAAAAGAAACAAATAAATAAAAAAACATTTAGCAGTTAAGACAAGCTACATAACTGAACAACAATGTTTAGTAGAATATTACAACATTTTCTTATAGTGATCTCTAAGGTGAGTTTAATGATTCCTGATTTCTGGAATATATAAGTATTTTAAGCCAGAACTTATTAGCAAAAATCCACTTTCTCCAAATACCCTTTTCTTCATGTGCTCTTGGGATAATGATTGGTATTTAGGAATCATTTCTCAAGTTTTAAATATATTAATAAGAAGGCAGAGGAAGGAGGAAGGGAGGAGAGATGGAGACCAAGAAAGAGATAGAGACAGAGACAGAGAGAGAAAAGAATGCCATGTTTTCCTTTAAAATGGACTTACATGAACTGATACAGGATGAATTCAACAAAGCCAAGATAACAAAATATGCAATGACTACAGTATAGTAAATGAAAAGGAACAATAACCACAAAATAAGCAAGAGAGACAGACAGGCAGGTAGTCATGTAGACAGAGAGACAGATAGAAAGAAAGAAACAGAGACAGAGACAGAGAGACAGAGAGATAGAGAGGGACAGAGAGACAGAGAAATAGAGAGAGACAGAGAGAAAGAGAGAGAGAGAGAGAGAGAGAGAGAGAGAGAGAGAGAGAGAGAGAGAAAGAAAATAAGAAAGGGAAAGAGGAAGGAAGAATAAGAAACCTTGTTAATCTGCAAAGAACAGATGCCTTGTGGGAACATGATGTATACAAGAAAAGTATCTACAGATCAAATAAAGTCAGTGACATATAAGAGAAAGAATGAAGTCACACAGGGGACCATTCTGTTCTGACTGACTTCAGAAGATCCAGTCAGACCAGTATTTCCAGGTGTTTACATATTTCCACTGAGAAAGAATGAAATTAGCAAATTCAAGCTAAAGAAATATTTACTTTCTGATGACTCATTTTCTTTTCAGTCCTAAATACAAGATCCAAGCACAAATGTGTGATCTCCAATACATCCAGATAAACCACTTGCAATTCAAAATAGATGTTTGAATATGGTGAAATCTATTCCATCCCCCCAAAGGTGAAAAGTGATAGTGCTCCACATGTTAGTCTATGCTTCATTAAATTTATACCTAAATAAACCATATGGAGGCAGTATGGCCTAATGCATAGAGACCTGCTTTGCATCCCGGAAGCCTTGGGTTTAAGTCAATAGTAGGTTTTGAAGCAGATTCTAATCCTAAAATTTTAGTGTAAAATACCAGTTTTAGTTAGGTGCCTTTCTGGTTTAAAAGTAGTTATACAAACTCTTTATTATTATTATTCATTATAAGAGTGGGAATCTGCTCACTAACTAAACAGGCCAAAGATGATCAAAGGGCAGATCCATATGTGAAAGTCCCTGGCAATTGCTCAAGGAAAAATGAAGAAAGGACTACACTGGAAATTTAAAACATTTCTATAGACAGAATTATCAGGATATACAAACATAAACTGGAA
Source organism: Sarcophilus harrisii (assembly GCF_902635505.1). Taxonomy (NCBI): domain Eukaryota; kingdom Metazoa; phylum Chordata; class Mammalia; order Dasyuromorphia; family Dasyuridae; genus Sarcophilus; species Sarcophilus harrisii. Next base: position 430,680,540 of record NC_045426.1, read on the forward strand.
GGAATTATGATTGTATTTGTCTGAATATAGGCAACTCTCAAACTTCCATCTCCTTGGAAATCTGCCTAATAAAAAACTTCATAACTGCCTTTAATCAGTGCTCTATTCATGAATTAAAATTTGCTATTTTCCTCTCAAAGAAATATAATTTTTGAAAATTGTTTATGTTCAGGAGGGAACCAATATAGGCAATATTATAGTCTTGAAATTTTTTTCCTAAATGGAGTTCTAAATAACATATAAAGCTAGATACATAACTTTTGTTTTTCCTCTACCATGAAAAGAAATGCTTAAAACAGAAAAGATTTACAGAAGTAAACACAAAACATAAAACAATAATCTATCACCATCATTATAAAATCAAGACATTTTGTGAGACTTGCAAAGTAGAGATTTCATTTTCATCTCTGACTGGTACCCTCTGTACAATTTCAAAGCCCAGATTTCCTAAAAGTCCAAGATACCTCAGGCATCATGAATCCTCTCAGCAGTACCCTGGCAATTTCTTTTGGCAGTGGAACATCTTCTCTGAGAAACAGAATTATTACATAAAACATCTTCACCATGGGCAGCCATCAAGGTACTCAAGAATTTACAATTGATGGAACTTACAAGTTAGTCATCAAGTCTGAAATGATTGCTTCTCAGGATTGTAATTCAGTGCCTCCCACTCAGGAAAAGAAACCCAAAACAGAAGAGGATGTGACAAACTTAATCACATTTTCATAAAATAACATTTATTAAACATATAAAAGAGACTTAAAATTTGATTTCAGGTTCTCTTAAGCAAAGCATATGGTCTTGCTGTCATGTTCACAGAGATCATGACTAATGGAAAAAGGGAGTATTAGAGAAAGCCCTCCTTCCCTTATGCTGGATGCCCAAGGGACATCTGAGATGGTAAGTCAGTTAATTAATCAATCAATTTAGGCAACAGGCCTATTTAGCCAACATAGTGCTAGGTGTTAAAACAACAAATAAAGAAAAAAAATTATCTTTATTCATAAATAATCTTTATTTTATTTATATTATTTTAAATTATATTTATTTATATTATATTAAATTTAAATATTATGTATATTATTTAACTATATTTTTATTATATTAAATTTAAATATTTATATTTAGATTATTTTAAATAATCTTTACTCATTTTACCTTACATGCTTAATGAGAGAGAATTGTAGAGTTTTATAATTCCTACAGTCTAAAGAGAAAGTAACTTTTTTTTGTCTCATTCACCAATTATCACACAACCGTAGCCTCTATTCATGGGAATCAATAAGGGATATATGAATCATCTCAAAACATTTCCTTTAACAGAGGGTTTTGCAAGGGTCAATGTTGAAAAATTACCATGCATATGTTTTGTAAATAAAAAGCTATAATAAAAAAAATTTCCATTGCTGAGCCAGATCATGTGGTGATGCAAATGGTGAGGGTTTGCTAATTTCCTTATTTACTCCCTCTGTACATTTGAATATTTATTCTTTCCAGGAAAACAAGTGAGATGCATTTGGCATATTTGTCTATATCTTCAATTCTGTGTAGTATTATGGCTCAAACATTATCCTCTTAAATCCTTTATTCTAAAAAGTATAAACAAAGTCTGCATGATATAGTTCCTTTAAAATATATATTTTTAAAATTTTCAGTAGTATATTATTTTCCCAAATACATGTAAAGATAGTTTTCAACATTCATTTTTGTAAGACTTTGTGTTTTAAATTTTTCTTCTTCCCTCTTTTTTCTCTCCCCTCTCCAAGACAGCAAACAATCTGATATAGGTTAAATAAGTGCAATTCTTTTAAACATATTTCCATATTTGTCATGTTGTACAAGAAAAATCAGGCCAAAAGGGAAAAGACTATAAGAAAGAAAGACAAACAAGCAAAAGAAAAAGATAAAAATACCATGCTTCTCATTGAAGATAGCAGTTTCTATTCCAAATCTATTGGAATTGCCTTGTATTGCGAGATTGTTGAGAAGAACCAAATCCATCATAATTGATCATCCCATAATCTTGCCATTACTGTGTACAATGTTCTTTTGGTTCTGTTCAGTTCACTCAGCATCAGTTCATGTAAGTTTTTCTAGGTTTTTCTGAAACCAGCGATTCTCATCAGTTCTTATAGAAAAATAATATTCCAGTACATTCATATACCATAACCTAGTTAGCCATTCCCCAACTGATGGGCATCCATTAAATTTCCAGTTCTTTGTTACTATAAAAGGGCTTACACAAGATACTGCTATCATTTTTTGCATAGCCCAAATTTTCTTCATATTCCTCTTCAGCCCTTGCACAGAAAGTCATCCCATATAATAAAGATTTTTTTTTATAAATAAAAAATTAGGAAAAAAAGGAAACATTACCTAAATTAATCAATACATTGGGAAAAAATGACAATATATTATATGTTTCACATCTGTGGACCTTCCAATTCTTGAAGTAATGGGAGAAGATGCCATCATATTTCTTTGAGGCCCTTCCTATCCTTTGTGATTTTGCAACATTAATTTTTTAATTGCATCAAGCTTGCTTTTCTTTCCATCTCCATTGTGGTACTGTGTATATTGTTTTCTTGGCTCCCTAATTTAATTTTGCATCAGTTCATGTACATCTTTCTATGATTCCCTGTTTTCTTAATAGCTTCTTGAATGTCTTGCAGAATCTCAAACAGTTCATTTAGGAGAGCTTTTAGACTACCCTCAGATCAACAAGTTTTGGTAGGGGGGTTATGTTTTTTATTTTTATTTTTAGAAAAGGAAGGGGAAGCATTAAGACTTACTATAAGTGGTGGTCTGAAAAATTATGATCAACTTACCTCCTACCCAAAATGAATTCAATAAGTAAACACTTTGCAAATTTCTTATAGATTCCCATGTGCTTGTTGTTTATAAGGGCCTGTCCCTTATAAATGAATAAAATTAGAAAATGATAAAATTTAAAGTTAAAACAAACTATAATAACAAAATAAAAAAGGGAATGGAAGAGATGAGAGGATGGAAGAGGAAAAAGAGAGGAAAAGAAAGGGGAAAAGAGAAAAGAGAAGGAGAAGGAAAGGAGCCTGGAATTAAGAACATCTAAATTCAAATATATCCTTAGACACCTATTTGCTATGTGACCCTGGGCAAGGCACTTGATTTTTGTTTGCTTCAGTTTCCTCGATTATAAAATGGGGATAAAAATATCTGCTTTACAAGGTTGTTGTGACAATCAAATAAGATAATATTTGTAAAAAGTTCAGTCTAGTTTCTGGCACAGAGTAGGAGATTAATAAATGCTTGCTCACTGTTCCTACTTAATTTTTCCATATGGCCTGAAACTCAAAAGATTAGAGTTCTCTCCAATCTTGCTTCATCTATAACAGGAAAGAACAAATGCAAAGAAGCAAAGAACAGAAGTCTATATACACAAGTGGAAGGCTCAAAGCTCCTACTCATCCATACATTTATAGCATGACTTTTCTCAAGTACTTCAAGAGAGAAAAAGAACTATAGCAAAACTCACTTGGTTTTTATGATGCCTTTTGAATAAGCCTCATTGCAGGTTATTCATCCACTCAACAGCTTTAGTTGATCACAACCTGTTACAGAATGTCTATACAAGCTCTAAATCAGTGAATAATTCACTTTTATAATACATCATTAAATCTTTTCAGAAGCAGGTTTTCCAACCTTTTCCAGGTGAGGATTGCCTCTTGTTATATTACCATTTTTATTGTTTACTCAAGTCTGACTTTTTGTGACCTCCCCTCCTATATTATATTGTCCATGAGGTTTTCTTGGCAAAGATACTGTGCTACTTAAGTAGTCCCTATATTGTAATATTCAGTGGGGTAAATGCATGAATGACTATTTAGGTTGATGATTCTCAAATCTACCTATTTTGGCCTAATCTTTCTGCTGAATTCCAATCTCCTATCTCCAATTACCCTTTTCAGACATGTAGAACTAGATGTCCAGTAAACATCTTAAATCAACATTTCTAAACCTGAACTCATTATCTTTCTCCTTGAACCTTCTCTCTCTCCTAACTTCCCAAGGTTGTAACTTCATGATTGCTGGATTGAATTGAATTGAGCATGTGGGCTTCTCTACACAAATAAGCTAGTTCTAAAATGGACTGGAGATTCAGCCAGAACTAAAAATGACTCAGTTAAGTTTTCTATCTATCAAACTCTATCCATATCTATATTATATTTAAATTATACATACACCTATATTCAGTTAATATTTAAAACTTTTTTTTCCTTTGTATTTGAAGAGGACCAAAATAACATTATTATGTTAGAGTTGAGTTATAGTGTGTCTAATTATAGCTGATCAGACCAATATGAGTTCGGAATGCTCTGCCACAGGTTACACACAAATAGTCCCTATGAACATTTGGGGTACCTTCTCTAATTTTGCACATCTCACATTTTTGGGGGGCTAATTCAATTCTGCTTTGCTCATAGAGCACAACACTTTCTCTGATGAGGGCATGGTGTACTGGGCAATCCTCTTCAAGTATCTCCTCATACAATTGATTCTAAAGGTTTTTAGAGAGATCTTGAAAGTATCTTTGTATCACTTTTTCTGATCACCTTGTGAGCACTTGTCCCCCCCCCCCAAAAAAAATATTTAAATCTGTAGATACCTAGATGGAAAGTTTAATGAAATAAAAATTTATGTATAATATGTATAATGCCATGTCTGTATATCTATCCATATCTTTATCTATATCCAACACATAACTGAATGTTTGTTGTCATTCTCACTGTCAATAGAATTTAATCTCCTTGAAGGCAGAAGCTATTGCATTTTTGCATTTATTTCCCTAGAACTTAGCAGAACACCATACTAAGATTCTAGTTGATTCATGAACTGATTTTATCTTCTCCACTTTTTTGCTGTTTGTTTTAATATTAATTTCTTAGTGAAAGTTCATTTTATATCCTCAAGTAATAGCAACAATCAGCATATAATTCTTTAAAGTTTATATAACACTTTACAAATGTTATTTCATTTGATTCTCACAAGGATCCTGGGAATTAGGTGCTATTATTATTTTCATTTTACAAATGAGGAAACTAAGGCAGGCAGATATTGAGTGAATGAGTCTGAGACTGAATTTTAATTCAGGTCTTTCTGACTTTACGTCTAGTGCTTCTTCCACTGAATCACCACCCAGTTGCCTACAAATTGATAATGTATTTCTTACAGAGAACAATTTTTCTCACGGGCTAGTTAAAATAGACTATTGCTTATGCCCATAATGGCTAGCAGAAGAAGCTACAAAGTAGTTTCAAGGACAGCAGAAAGTGGAGAATAAGAAGCTGGAGAATGAAGGTGTATGAAATTGATTTTATGTTATTATCCAAATCAATCTGTTTTAGTAATTCCATCAAAAAGTCCTTACATAATCCTGCCCATTTTACCTCAAGGTGAAATTATTTCCAATACTTCCTAGAGGCATTCTCCATTGCAGATGGGCTGGTTTCCCTGCTGTCCTCTGATGCTCATTCCTATCCATATGACGTTTTTTTTTTTTTTTTTTTTTTTTTTTTTAACAACCTCTGGCAAAGGATTGTCTGGCCACAAAATCCCTGGAATTTTTCATTTTTCCCATTTGGGGAAGAGAGGAAAATAACATGAAATCAGCCTTCAAGTGGTAGGGCAGAAATTTTTCAAATGTGGAGGACAGCAAGGAGTTTGAGGGACTCGGTGAAAACAAAGGGAGGACGAAGGAGAAGAGGCAGTCATCCCTTAGCAGACTCGAAACTGTGGTAGCTGCTGTCTGTCACCTGCTCACTTCTCTTTCAGGAACATAAGAGAGAATTGATAAATGGACAAGGGGAAATGTCTTATTGTTCTTTATGGCTTGCTTTAGTAGCAGGGTTGCTGAAAAAAACAAAACAGTCCCAGCCTGCATTACTTCCACTTAGTTAGATTTTTTAAAAAATTATAAAGAATACATTTTCCAGATTTAATATTCTCATAAACTTCCTGTGGTTGATCCTGACCCATAAGAAGGCAATGAAAATAACCTGGGAGAAGGGAAACTTTTATTTTGAGGCTGGAAACTCAACTCTCATTGTTTCAGTTTCGCTCTCTCACTGAGGTGATAAAGTGGGTAGAGCACTGAATGTAGAGTCAGAGAAAATAGTTTAAATGTATCCCAAGACATTTACTAGTCGTGTGACTCTGAGAAAGTCAATTAACCCTCTGCCTCAATTTCTTCATCTGTGTGGATGATGATAATAATAGAATCTACCTCCAGGATTGTTGTGAGAATCAACTAAGATAATTAGTTCAGTGCCCAGCTCATAGTAAGTGCCATATAAATATTATCTACTATTATAAGCTAGTTATTGTAAGCAAGAGCTATTTTACAAGTGTACTTAAAAGTATAAAATTTCTAAGTAGAGTGATATTTTACAAATGTATGCCATAGACATAAGACTAACTTTTTTTGTGTTTTTCCACTTCCTCTGTACCTACCTAATCCTACTAAACTTAAAACCCAGATCACATCTCACCTTCTTCCAGGAGCCGTCTGTCTCAACTGACTCTAATCCAATTCTTCTCTGTATTCTGTGCTACTCTTAAACAGCATCACACACCTTAACGTTTACTTGTTCTAGAATTATTGATCAAACATAAACTTTACCTTTCCAATTAAATTTTAAGTTAAGTGAGGGCAGAAAGCGTGATCTGTATTTCTATAATTCCTGCTATGCCCAGAACAACAGATACATTCTGAAACCTGGGCAAAAGCTCCCAGTTTACAGTGGTGTGTGGGAGAAGAGTCTGGAGTTTAAAGTATGCTCATTAACTTGCCAATCACATATTGCTTTCTTTCAAAAGCCAGAAAGTATTTAGTGATTTAAGAGTCTTTATTGAATAGTGTACTCGGTGTACAAAGAGTATAATAGATGCTCGGATAGTAGCAGTAGTGAATTCAGAAAGACAAGCTGTCCTCCCTCAAGGGCTGTGATGGAAGGAAGAGACATTGACACAGACACATCTATAATAGCACAGTTATTTTTTAGAAAGTTTTTTTTTTCTCTTCAAAGCACAGTAACATAAACAGAAAACTTTCTTAAAAACTCTGTTTATTTAAAAAACAAAATTTTCCATTGTGCACAAAACAATTTAATCTAATTCAATACACATTTCTTAAGTACTTGCCATGTGACAACTTCACTCCTAAGCTACAGGGATACTTAATTAGATATTTGTAAATATATTTTATTAATATGTACTTAATAAAAAATAGTGTCTGCCCTCAATGAACTTAATCTAAAGGAGACAACATATAAAAGGAATCAGAAAAGGGGAGAGGGGAAGGATATCAGGAGTTTCCTAGCCAGGGCATCTTGCTGTATGGAGTTGAAACCAGGTACAAATAAAGGCATTGGGAAAAATCTGATTCTCTGCCCTTCAAAGAAAGGGGGGAGGATACTGAAGGAGGAGGGTTAAGTCAGGACTTGAGTTAGGAGCATGCTGGTGATTTTAAAAGTGATAAACTTAGCCTGGGAGGGACATCTTGTTCTGTGCAGTGGAAATCACACAAGGTAGCAGATTCAGGGGAGAGAATACTCAAATGGTTCACAAAGGTTCAAATAACACTATGTCCAAAAGGCTATAAAACTGCATACCCTTTGATCTGGCAGTGTTTCTACCAAATTCTGAATTCCAAAGATATCATAAGAAGGGAAAAGGATCCACATGTGTAAAAATGTTTGTAACAGTACTTTTTGGAGTGGCAAGGGACTAGAAATTGAGTAGATTCTTTTCAATTGGGGAATGGCCAAATAAGTTATGGTATATGAAGGTTATGGAATATAATTGTTCCATAAGAAAGGATGAGCAGGCTGATTTCAGAAAAGCCTGGAAAGAATTATATGAATTGATGCTGAGTGAAGTGAGTAGAATCAAGAGAGCATTGTGCATAGTAACAGCAAGATAATAGAGTGATCAACAGATGTACCTGGAATGGAAAATGCCTTCTCTATCCAGAAAGAGAACTGTGGAGACTGAAAGTGGATTTAAAGTATAGTTTTTTTTCACTTTTTGCTTGTTTATTTGCTTGTTTTTTTTTCTCATATTTTTCCCCTTTTGATCTGATTTTTCTTATATAATATGACAAATATGGAAATATATTAAAAAGTATTGTACATATATAACCTATATCAAATGGCTTACTATCTTAGGGAAGGAGGGAGAAAAAAATTTGGAATACAAATTACACAAAGTGAAGGTTGAAAACTATCTTTATGTATATTTGGAAAAATAAAATACTATTGAGAAAAAATAAAGCTACACAGGGTATGGCATGAGCTCTTCAAACAACAACAGCAAAAAAAAGTTCAAATAACTCTTTAAACTGAGTTAACATCAAGTAATATTAGAGAGAAGAGAGCACAATATACATTTAAAATGAGCTTTTGTTTATGTAAAATCTGAAAAGAAAAATTTCGTGCATTTCTTATATTCTAAGCCAGACTATAGACTTTATTCAAATAAGCATTGTTAATATCCCTATTAATTTCATTCAGATCAATCATTTTGTTCAACAGAACAAGAGTATATATCTGTTAACCAAATACAATCAACAATCATGCACTTGACCAATTAATCATAAAATTTAGAGCTGAAAAAAACAGAAATTATAGGATTTCAGAATTTGGAGCAGCCTTTGGTTTATAAGATTTTGAGCTGGATTAAATTTTGGATATACTAGAATCTCAGAGCTGAAAGATATTTCATGGCATTTAGAGTCAAGAGATACCTTAAAAATCTTGTCTAATCTCCTCATTTTACAGATTAGGAAACTGAAGTCCAGAGAATTTAAGTAACTGGTTTAAAATACGTAGCCATTGAGTAACAGAGCTGGGATTTGAATCCAGGTCCTTTGATTCCAGAATTTATATATATATATATATATATATATATATATATATATATGTGTATATATATATATATATATATATATATATGTATATATATATATATATATATATATATATATATATATATTACCATTAGACTAGACCTTCATGTAGCACAATCTGAACCTAATCAGTAATCCTCTCTGTAACATCACTGAAAAAGTGTCATCCCATCTCTGTTTAAAGCTCTCGAGAGAGAGAAGACTATTATTTTCTGGTAATGTACATTCTACTTTTGGACAATTCTGATGACTAGGTTGCTTTCCTTTCACTAAACTTAAATCTACTTCTCTACACATTATATCTCTTGTTTCTATTATGCTTTCTGAGGTCAAGCCAAATAAGTCTCTTTTAATGCCTGAATAATCCTCTAAATACATGGTTAGAATTGTCATGTTGCCCTGACAGAATCACATGAAGTCTCTAAGTTGAAAGGGACTTCAGAGACCATCTGGTTCAATATATAACTATTGGAATCTACAATTACTATATTGCCTCCAAGAAGCTTTTATTCTCCCTCTAGTGAGGGGGAACTTAATATCTATCAAGACAGTATATTCTAATATTTAAGACAAGTTTAATTATTAGAAACATTTTTAAGATCATTTTTTAAATGTTCAATAGCATTTTATTTTTACAAATACACATAAAATAGTTTTCAACATTTATTTTCATAAGATTTTGTATTCCAAATTTTTCTCCTTTCCTCTTCCTCAAGATAGCAGGAATACTAGATAGCAAGTAATCTGATATAAATTACTCAGTGCTTTTAAACATATTTCCATATTTGTCATGTTATATAAGAAAAATCAGACCAAAAGGGGAAAAAACCATGAGAAAGAAAAAACAAACAAACAAACAAACAAACAAAAAAGGGTGAAAATACTATATACTTAAATCCACAGTCAGGCTCCATAGTTCTTTCTCTGGATGCAGATAGCATTTCCCCTCTTGAGTCTATTGGAATTGCCTTGAATCAATTCATTGTTGAGAAGAGTCATTTCCATCACAGTTGACCATCCCATAATCTTGCTGTTACTATGTACAATGTTCTCTTGGCTCTGCTTACTTCACTTGGCATCAGTTCATGTAAGGTTTTTTTAGATTTCTCTGAAATCAGCCTGCTCATCATTTCTTACGAAACAATAATATTCCATTACATTTGTATATCATAAGTTATTTAGCCATTCCCTAATTGAGAAGCATTTACTCAATTTCCAGTTCCTTGACACTCCAAAAGGGGTTGCTAAAATATTTTTGCACATATAGGTCCTTTTCCCTTTTTTATGATTTCTTTGGGATACAGACCCAGTAGAAGCATTTCTAGCTCAAAGTATGTACACAGTATATATACATTGTAGCACCTTTTTACTTTATCAAGTCAAAATCTGCCTGTCTATAACCATCAACAATCCTTTGCTCTAGAGTAAGTATTTTTGTCTTCTAGGACCAACTAGAGGTAGTCTAACCCTCTTCCACATGATAGCCTTTCATATACTTGAAGATTGCTACTTCTCCAAATCACCTCCCCCTTCCATTCCTTTCTCCAAATCTTCCTTTTTTCAGCTAAACATTTCTAATTCCTTCAACAGACACTCACATGACAGAGTATGTGGACTTCTTAACATCTTGGTCACTCTTTCTCCCTTTCCTTGACTGTGCACATGCTTCCTTTCATCAATGTCCTCCCTAACAAGTGGTCCCCAGCCTGAACAATATTGCAGAAATGGTCAGATCACACTATTTAATTTGCTTTACTCATTATTCAGATGAAGAAAATGGATCCAAAGCATTGAAGAGATCATTAAGATTACTTCTTATATTTAGTTTTTAAATTATCACTAGAATGTGGCAGACATTCAGATTGTCACTAATAATGCTTCATTCTACTGGGAAACTCATTTTGTTTATTTGACTCAGCTTTAGGGTTGTTTCACCCTTCTCCCAGTTTTATAAAAGGCACCTGTAGCAGCCCGTGTGCCTGCCCAACTTCCAGATGTGGCAGATTAAAATTTTGCCTCCTGACTCTCTATGGCATTCCGAGCCCTTTACAACCTACCTCTTTCCTACCTTTCCTGTCTACTTATATACTTCATTCCCTTCTGTGCATTGCCTACTTACTGTTCACTGCATCTTCCATCTGCAACCTTTTGTTCTGGCTGTCTTTCATGCCTGCCTGAAATACTCTCCCTTACCTTCCCATCCTATCTTCACTGGTGTCTCTTCAAGACATCTCCAAGAACACCATTTTGAGTTCCTGACCAGCAAATGCTAGTGACTTTCCTGTGAGGTTGCCTTTTATTTACATTTTATATACAATGTTTTTTTGTTTTTTGTTTTTTTTTCAACATGAAAATTAGAATTGGAAACTCTCTGGGGCAGATTGCTGTGATTTTTTTTTCTTTTCTTTTATCTTTCTTTGAATCCCTAGTCTTTAGCATTGTTCCTGTCACATAGTAAGTACTTAATAAACGTTTACTGATTTGCCTTGACTTGATTTTTATGGAGGAGCTAGAAGAAATAACTTTCAAAGGCCAACATGTTGAAGAGGTCTGGCTCATAGAATTTTCTTTAGGGACCACCAGAAGGAAGAGACATTGGAAAGGAGAAAGAGAAGATAATTCCAAAGCCCCAAATGCCTGAAGGGTTTCTTTTTTTTTTGCTGTGAATCTTCAAGAAGTCATTTATCTAGGTCTTAATAAGGCATTAGGGTGAGAAACCTTGAGAATGTTTTCATTAAGGGGTGGTGTGAATACAAGACCTGCTTAATTTTAGACTTCTGTTCCCTGAGGTGCTGTTGAGGGAAAAAGATTCTGTAGAGCTTAGATTCAGTATTTGGTCAGTCAAATTTATGGCAAGGGAAAAACTAAAATTATTTGGTAGTAAAATTAAGACACAGAAAAAAGGATTTAAATGAGGTGGGGCATAATGAAGACTTGTTCCCAGTGAGTTGTTGCTTAGGACTAACATTACCCTCTAAGAATGTATGTGATCTTTGTTGTAGCCAGTCTTAATTTGGTTCTGTAGCTTTCCTTACATTCCCCTTTTTTCCATAGCTAATCCCTTAAAGAAAACTAAAAAGGTTAATATATAGTTATCAAGGGAAAAGGGAAAAAGATGGAAGAATAAGAAGAATTTCTGATCTCCTATACAGGAGTCTCACTGATAAAGAAACCAAAAAAAAATTATAACACTCGATGGCAGAAGACACATGGAATCTGAGTAATGAGCTGTGGAATGGAGGTGAAGTACCCAGAGGAGCTGGAACTTACTTCCCTGCCCCAAAGCTCATAACAAAATAATAGTTAGCATCTATACAATTTCTTAAGCTTTGCACAGTCCTTTATACTGATTTGATTCCCACAACAACCCTCAGAAGTAGATGCTCTTATCACCAGATCTATAGATCCAAGGAAAGTGAGATATTGGGAAATTAAGTAAATTGGCCAGAAAAGTTTTTGGACTAATTTTCCTGATTCTATTTTTGGTGCTTTATAGACAGATATCAGTAGTATCAAATTCAAATAAAAACAGATCCCAGAAGATGCATATTGACTTAGAAAACCATATATTAACACCATCTATGTTGCATTGTATTTTATTTTTACTTAAACATTTCTCAATTATATTTTAATCTGTTTTGGACAAAACAGGAGAATTTTACATAGTCTTGGACTATACTGCTTAATGATCTTACAAAGATGATGATGTTTGCAACAAAAAGAAATACAAGGTCTAAATAAATGCATAGAAAATAGTTAAACACAATATCATTTGTGAGGGCAATAATATTTGGGAGAATCAAGACTCAAGCTGAGGTTGTAGATAGCCTCATGATCAACAGAATTTGGGCAACTTCATCCTATGTGAGTTTTGTCCATATCCTTCCATAAATCTTCCATAATGGGGCTGGAGGTATTCTTTGAATCTTTTAGAGTAGAGCCATATGGCATTCAGTGAGTAGTAGTACTTGTTCTTTTATGGAATCTCCCTGGCTCCCTTTATGGCTAAATGATCCTTGTGTGTGTAAATATACATACATACATATATATGTTGGTATACATATACATATATAATGCATATACTGTATCATGGATAACATGCTTCTATTTAGACAGAATGATTGCAATTTATTATATATAATCAAAATGGTATGATTTTTTAAAATTGTTTTTATTGATGCTTTTTATTTACTTTACTGCCACTTTCCAGTAATTATCTGTGCACCCTAAAAGAACCCTCCAGAAACAAAGCAATATAGTTAAGCAAAACAAAACAAACACTGACTATATTATTATAATGTAGGCCATATTCTTCACCAGTGTTCCGCCACATTCCTTCTGCCAAAAGGAGGGAGAAATGTTTTATCATCAGTCCTCTGGAATTAACTGCTTAAAAGGAAACAATTTTCAGGTGAATCTTTGATGCAGAACTTAACCCCCAAATAATTGAGAATTAAGTAAATAAATTAATTCAAATGTGGCTTAATGATTTTTTAAAATAATATTTTATTTTCTTCCAATAACACATAAAGATAATTAACTTTCTTCCTCTCACCCCCTCTCTGAAACAGTAAGTAATTTGATATGGGTTATGTACCTTCAGTCATACAAAACATATGAATACATTTGTCATGTTGTAAAAGAAGAAAGACCCAAAGAAAAAGAAAACATGAAAAAACATAGAAAATCAAAAACAGTATGCTTTGTTCTGCATTCAGACTCAATCAGTTCTTTCTCTAGAGATACATAGCATTTTTTTTTTTTTGTTATGAGTTCTTTGGAATTGTCCTGGATCATTGTATTATAAATTTGTGTTGTAATTATGTAAAAATTATAAATCATTTACAGTTGATCATTATTACTGTATGAAGTGTTCTGTTTTTGCTCATTTCATTTTGCATCAATTTATATAACTCTTTCCAGGTTTTTCTGAAAGCTACCTGCTTATCATTTCTTTTTTTTAAACTTAACATTTTATTTTTCCCTAGTTACATGCAAAAAAAAATTTCAATATTTGTTTTTAAAACTTTTGAGTTCCAGATTTTTTCCCTTCCTCCTTCCCCTCTCCTATTGAGAATCCAAGCAATTTAATATAGTCTATACATGTATAGTCATGCAAAAAAATTTCCATAATAACCTTGTTGTGAAAGAAAACATAACCCCCCCAAAAAAAAACACTCAAGAATAATAAAGTGAAAAACATATACTTCAATATGCATTCAGATGCCATCAGTTCTTTCTCTGGGCATAGGTAGCATTTTTTCATCATAAATTGTAGAGTTGTTTGGGATTATTGTATTACTGAGCATAGATATGTCATTTACAGCTAATCATCTTAGAATATTATTGTTAGTTTGTGTACTGTATATTTCCCTTTATATCAGTTTATGGAAGTGTTTCCAGATTTTTCTGAGAGAGCCCTGTTCATCATTTCCTATAGCACAATAATATTACATCATAATCATATATAACAATTTATTTAGCCATTCCCTCAAGTGTCCTCTCAATTTTCAAATCTTTGCTCCAAGAGAAGAGTTGCTATAAATATAGGTCCTTTTGTTTTTATCTTTTTGGGGACACAAACCTAGTAGTTGTATTGCTGGTCAAAGGATATATGCATGGTTTTATAGTCTTTTGTTCTATAGAATTGCTGGAGCAGTTCATAATTCTACCAAAAGTGTATTAATGTCTTACTTTCTCCAATCTCCTCCAACATTTGTCATTTTGCTTTTCTGTCCTATTAGCTAATTAACTAAGTATGTGGTAGAACTTCATAATTGTTTTAACTTGCATTTTCTCAATCAATAGTGAATTAGAGCATTTTTTCCATATGGTTATAGATAACTATAATTACTTCATTTGAAAACTATTCTTATCCTTTAATGTATTATGATTTCTTACAAATGATAAGCTAAAAGTATATCAGAAAACATCACTTTATTTCTTGTAAATGCATTGATGATTAAAAATAAATTTCTTCTTACGGGAAATCCTAAAATCTTCAAAGGCAATAACTATTTTTATTTTTTTGAATTTTATTTTTTATTTCATTTTAAATTTAACAAGCATTTATTAAGTGCCTGTAACATAATGGGAAATTTGCTAAAAGTTTTAATAGAAAAGGGAAAAGAAATCCTGTAGAAAGTTTTTTAAGTAGATATTTTTAAATGACTAAAAATTCAAATTTATTCTTCTTGCTTTTTGAAAGTTTGCAATTCACAGCTTATGCAAAAATCATTTTCATAACATATGTCTGCTGTGTTTGTAAATATTTAGAACAGAAATACCAAATATAGATGGATTTCAATAACACTTTGTTTAGTGGTTTCCTGACTATCTTAGCCTCCTCTGACACTTAAAGGTCTCATGTCATCTTTAGAAATTTACCCAGTCTGAGATCAAACCCTTGTTATTATGTGTTATGTGTAGGCTTGAGCTGGATCCAGAGCATTTGGGCTTGCATGGGAATAATTTTGGGGAAACTGGATCTCTCTAGAGAAAAGGATGATCAAAGGGAAAAAAATGGAAATATATTATACTAGGGAATGTAAACAATGTCCCGAAGATGTAGGAATTCTTTTCTCAGTCTTCTTTCTCACCTTAGATTGTTCTTGCTAATGTTATTACTAGTTTCTGTGTCTTAGGTTACGTTTACAATTAAATTCAAAATGAAAATTAATCTAGTCTGTCCTTATGAGTTACTTGGGTTTGTCTCCTAAAACTTCTCTGATCAAAAGTTAGGTAGAAAGATAAATTAGATAGAAAGGTATAGAGATATATAGATGGTGTAGATATATACATATATTATGCACACGTGTGGATATATTTCATTCCTTATTCAAACTACTTCCTTGAATTTGTCCTGTTCATAGATCACTAAAAGTTCCAATCTTTATGGAAAAAACTCTGTACAGATAGAATGAGATAAGTTTGAATCAGTATTTTGAGTTCCAATCTAGCTATTCCTTACAATTGTAAAATGTTCTTTATTTTGTTTTGTTTTTTATTGTGGGGATGATAATGTTGTTTTAAGATAACTAACAAAAATTGTAGTAGTTCATTTATAAAATGAAACTATACCAGAGATTTAGCTTAACATCCATTCTAGGCACTGAGTAAAGAGACAGAAATATATGGGCAAGATAATCAGGTGAAGCTAACATTAAGGATTTAATCTGACTGCCCCATACAAATACAACTTTATTTGTCATTTGAGTTTGAAAGATAGGCACAATAAATCAGAGTTTCTTACAGTTTTGTTTCTTATCTGGAAGAAATTAGATATATAACTCAGTGTAACAAATACCTTCAATTTAAGTGAAAATCATTATAGTATGAAAATTCTTGACATTATAAAAGGTTGCCAAGACAATAAGTAAATAAAGTCATAAAGCATTTATTAAATACAGCAATGCTCTAGTTACTGTGCCAATTGCTAGGGAAAAGGGAAAAAGACCCTGCTCTCAAGAGTTCACCATTTAATGGGTAAAGATAATACGCATTGACTATGTACAAACAAGATTTATCACAGGATAAATTGAAGATCATCTCAGAGGAAAGACAACAAAATTGTGGAGGACTGTCCAAGGTTTTCTTGTAGAAGGTAGGTTTTTAACTGAGACTGGAAGGAAGCCAGAGAATCCATGAATCACTTGGGTAATAAACTTGTCAGAGAAGAAAAATGAATATATATGAGAAATGCTGTGAACATTGGATTGGAAGAACTTGGCCACAATTTGATGAAGTGGTGATAAAGGGTAAAGAGTCAAAGATAACATCTAGGTTAGATGCCTAAATTATTAAGAATCAGTGGTGCCCTTGATAATAAACAGAAAGTTAGGAAGAACAGGTCTTTGGAGAAAGATAATGAGATTAGTTTGGAATATATTGAGTTTAAGGTATCTCTACAACATCCAGTTCAAGATGCCCAATACATATTTGGCAATGTGAGACAAAATTAGAACAAATTTTAATAATTAGATCTAAAATATCATTTTTAATAGCTCAAAAATTTTATTTTTATAATAGACCTTTATTTTCAAAATACATTCAAAAAACATTCACCCTTGCAAAACCTTGTGTTCAAAATTTTTCTTCCTCCCTCTCTCCCTCCTTCCTTCCTTAGACACCAAGTAATCCAATATAGGTTAAAAAAAGTGCAATTCTTCTAAACATATTTCCATATTTATCATGCTGCCCAAGAAAAAATCAAGTCAAAAAGGGAAAAAATGAGAAAGAAAAAAAGCAAGCAAACAACAATAAAAAGGTGAAAATACTATGTTGTGATCCATGTTCAATCCCCATAGTCCTCTCTCTGGATGTAAATGACTCTCTCCATCACAAGTCTTTTGGAATTGGCCTGAATCACCTCATTGCTGAAAAGAGCCAAGTCCATCACAATTGATCATCACAAAATGTTTTTATTCCTGTGTACAATGTTCTTTTGGTTCAATTCACTTAGCATCAGTTCATGTAAGTCTCTCCAGGACTTTCTGAAATCATGCTCCTGATTGTTTCTTATAGAACAATAATGTTCCATAACATTCATATATTATAACTTATTCAGCCATTCTCCAACTGATGGGCATCCACTCACTTTCTAGGTCTTTGCCACTACAAAAAGGGTTGCCACAAACATTTTTGCATATGTGAGTCTTTTCCCCTTTTTTAATGATCTCTTTGGTATACAGATCCAGTAGCCTTTTAGGCATTGCTCTCTAGATTGCTTTCCAGAATGGTTGAATCAGTTTTCTCACATTCCCTCCAGCATTTATCATTATCCTCCTGTCATTTTGGCCAGTCTAAGAGGTGTGAAGTAGCATCTCACAGAGTTGTTTTAATTTGCATTCCTCTAATCAATAGTGATTAGAGCATTTTTTTAATATGACTAGAAAGGGCTTAAATTTCTTCATCTGAAAATTGTCTGTTCATATCCTTTGACCATTTATCAATTGGAGAATGACTTGTATTCTTGCAAATTTGAATCAATTCTCTGTATGTTTTAGAAATGAGGCCTTTATCACAATCCTTGGATATAAATTTTCCCCCAGGTTTGTGCTTCTCTTCTAATCTTGGCTGCATTGGTTTTGTTTGCATAAAACTTTTAAAATGTATTTAATAAAAATGATCAATTTTTATTTTATAATGTTCTCTGGTACTTCTTGGGCCATAAATTCCTTTCTTTTCCATAGATCTGAAAGGTAAACTATGCCTTGCTCTCCTAATTTGTTTAAAGTGTCACCTTTTATGTGTAAGTCATGAACCCATTTTGACCTTACCTTGTTATAGGGTGTTAGGTGTTGATCAATACCTGGTTTCTTCCATACTATTTTTCATAAAAATTACATTATTTAAAAATAAAAATACTCATTTAAAAGCAATTTAAAAATTAAAAAGATCTGAAAATTATATCAAATGCATAAAGATGATAATTGAGTCTGAATTGATGAGATCACAAAGTAAAATAGTACAGAAAGGGAAAAAAGAAAGCCTACCCCAGAGCCTTGAGGAAAACAAATAGTGAATACAACTTAGACGAAAATCTAGCAAAGGAAATTTAAAAAGAGTTATCGAACATTTAGGTAGAGAACTATGACAAACCAATGTCAAGAAAATCTAGAGATCTGTATCCCAAAAAAAAATCAAAGAAAAAGGAAAAGAATCTATATGTATAAAAATAGTTATAGCAATTCTTTTTGTGGTGGCAAAGAGTTGGAATTAAGGGAATTGCCAATAAATGAAGTATAGCTGAATGTTGCGGTATATGATTATGATGGAATACTAGTGTATTTTAAGCAATGACAAATAAGATAGTTTTAGAAAAGTAAAGAATCATTAACTCATGCAAAGTGAAATGAGCAGAAATATTAGATCATTGTACACATTAAATGCAATTTTTATTGATGATAAATTGTAAAATATTTAGCTATTCTACTCAATACAATGTTCTACAACTATTCTAATTGACATATGAGGCAAAATGCTATTCAATTCCAGAAAGAGAATTGAAGAACTCTGAGTGCAGATTGAAGCATATTATTTTTCACTTTATTTTTCTTATTTGTTAGTTTTTCCAACACAGATCATAGATATGTTTGTATGACTTCCTATGTGTAATTTATATCAAATGGATTGCCTTCTCAATTGGTGATAAAAGAGATAGAAGGAGGGAGTGAATTTAAAACTTAAAATGTATAATATGTTTTTTAAAATCTAGAGAGAAAAAAATTTCAGAAAAGAGGTGATTGATAATGTCTATACCTGGGGGGGAGGGACAAAGGTGGATGAAGAGTGAGAAATCACTATTAAAATTGGTGAGTAAGTCATCATTTGGTAACTTGAATTTCAATTGAATGATGAGATTTGAAGGCAGACTGCAAAAAAAAAAAAACATAAGAGGAAAGGAAGTAGAAACATCAATTATAGATAATCTTCTCAGGGAGGTTAGCTATGAAAAAGAGAGCAGATATAGAACAATAGCTAGCAAGTATGAATTCATCAAATAAGAATTTTTTGAGTATAAGCAATACATGCTAAATAAAAGATTGGAAGATACCATATTCATCCAACAGGTAAGTATATTTTTTCATCATTGTAATTACCCAGATGACCTTGCCTTGTTAATAGAACTGAACACTTTGAATTTTGGCCAAAATTATGTATATTTAAACAAAACTAAATCTCTAGATTATTTTGCAATTTAATGTCAGTTGTCTCATTGTCATACCACTGGTGAAAGTGGAATATGCCTTCAAAATATTTGATGGTGGATAGATCTTGGAATTTGTGTGACAAATAGAAAACAGGCTAGACAGTCTGATTTCTTTTAGATGTCATGTCTTATCTTATGTTGAAGTAAATATTATGACTTCATGAAATGAAGTTTGGTAAACATTTCTGATTCAAGACAACATTAATACATTTGACTTAAAGCATTTGAATTGCTAGTTCATTGTTACATGAGTTGAATAAATTGCTAAGCAAATTTAGGCGAAAAACATACCTATTTCACATTGCATGAATAACTTAAAGTAAATCAATGCATGTTTTGCTCTATTTAGAGACACCTATAGTGGAATTTCCTATTTGATAAAACCAAATAATAATGGAAATAAAATACTTAACAACATATTAAAAGGAATAATTTCTTTCCTATTGAAACATAACAAATATTTGTTTATTGTTCTAGGGAAATAAAAATGAAATAGCTCTCTAAAACTATATCTTTCACATATTTTGGATATTTTCCAAAAATACCTTTGGGGATGTGGTGGACTATGAATATGGAATATGATATACCATGTCAGATAAAGCAACTGTGTTATTTAGTTTTGATAAACTGTTTTGTTTATTTTTGGGGTTTTTTGGGGGTGGGGTTGGTGATTGAGAAGAATTCATATGTATATTTATATATCTATGGGAATATCTTAAAATTACTAATATATAAAAACAAAATTAGCAACTTTTAAAAGAAAATCTTTATAAATATTAATTTAAAAAGTATAAACAACTTCTAGAAATCCTAAAGTTATGATTTTCTTATAGCTCTCTGTAAGCATGTACAGAGATCTATGGATATTTTGCACAGATATTGTCTAGGAACATTTATTCTTATGAGTCAATTATAACTCAATCATCAATATTACATCATCATTGAATAATTTGTGCATCTCTTGATTTTCTAGGAGTTATATAGAGATAACATATATCCTTGAAATTTCAGATTTCTGTAATCAACATCAACCAAGCTGTCATTTATTATGACATTAATTTATTTATGTTTACCAAAGAGAGAAGCTTCAAACAGCTGAATAACAACATAAAAGAATAAATTCAGCTTTTTAGGAAAATGACAAGCTGGGACAGTATGCCTTGTCTTACTTAACATAGAATTCTGAACCCTTTTACCAGTTGGGTGTCAAAAATATTGGACATAGTAGTAACAAATAACTTGAAACAGAATTGATTCCCATTGATTGAGCAATGTCTAGACGAGTTGTAGTATATGAATGTAATGGCATATTACTATGCTATGAGAAACAATGAAGAGTATGATTAACCCAGAGAAGATTTTTATGAACTGATATAGGGTAAATAAAACCAGGAAAAAATATATAGTGAGAAGAACAATATTATTGGAAAGAAGAACAATTACAAAACAATTAAAACTGAATGCTTTGAGAATGTATTTCCCTGCTTACTTTGGAGAGTCAGGGGTCTCTGGATTGGGAATACTACATATGCTATATATGGTTGATTTTAATACTAATTTTGCTGAATTTTTTTCACTTCTTTTTTTAAATCCTTTATTATAAGAGAGAGTCTTTAGAAGAGAGGGGAAAATATAGGAAATTGTAGATGACATAAAAATGAAAGATCACAAAAAGTGATAACAAAAAAGAAAGTATTTGATGTATTTAAATAAATTGAATATCTATCTAATTTAACAGAGATTCTAACAAAATTTATTTCCTAACAAATGCTCTGAAAGAAAAAAAAAGGAATCAAGAAAATTCATGTGGTCATTTCATTAAGAGAGGATATGAAGAGATGGCCTTGGAACCAACAAGCCCCGAGCTCAGTTTTTACTTCTGACACATGCAAACTGTGTGATTATGCACCAGATAACTTGCTGAGTCTCCAAATTACAAATTGCTAATCACATTGGTAGGTGTTTTCTCACAAGTAGTTTCTTAAAAGGATGAAATCATAGTTCTAGACCATATTTCTGCTCAGTGAATTATTTCCTTCAGTGTGATGCTCTATTGTGGTTCTGATTGAGCCCCAATATGGTGTGGGACCTTTTCTTGCTCTAATACATAATTGTCCGTGAGCACTGGAGAGCTCTGTGCATTGGAGAGCTCTGTATAGTATGCTCTTCTCCCATCTCCAATGACAACAGACTACCCTCTGTTTTGTAAGTCAAGTTCAATAGGCAAATAATTCACTGAGTATTTTTTTTTAATTCTGCATCAGGATTTGGTTTGGTATATTTTCTAAAACTATTTAGAGGAATTCCTATCAATTCCTAGCAAGCAAATCTAATCAATCCAAATGAAATTCCTACAATCTTTGAATTACCTCTGCATGATACCATTTCAGTCAGGAATTCAGATGGAGAATTTGGATTTTTTTGGTTGAGGTCATATTATATTTCTTCATTAGTTGCCTGGAATATTGGTTGGTCATTATGATGATAAGAATTCAGCACAATAATAATCCATCATATTTACACAGCATAATTTATAGTTTATAGGCATTCTCTTAGATTCCCATTATTTACCCCCTTCCACTTTCTCTTTTTCTCAATTTTTTTTTTGTTGAATTAAATATATTTTGGGATCTAGTTGTGCACTTCTTTCTTTTGTTGTATACTTCTTTCTTTTGACTGTTACTGATGAGAGTAAAGTTCAAATATCAGCTGCTACCCCTACCATTTCCTCCTTGATAGATATTTACTGAGCACCTGGATTGGTTAGATGATTTTCTTTCTTCCCCTTTTGTGTATTTCTTCATCTATCTCTTTCAAATCTCCCAATGAATTCAACTCCTTAGATTCAGGGGCAGGGTCTATAGAAGGCATATCAAATTCAACTTAGAAAGAATAATAAATAGTTGAAGCTGAAAGTGTACTGAAGGCAGCTCTGAGTAGCTTAAAAGAAGTCATCACAAAAATGAACACATATCTCAGAAACTCAATTTTGCAAGGGCAAGATTTTGTTGTTGTTGTCTTGACTTAAGAAAATGTTAATAATTCAGATTGAATTTTATATATGTGTGTGTATACACACCCCCTCATCCTCAATAGAGTCAAATGGCTCTTATTAAACACTTGCCATTACAACTCTGATTGAAACTGAGTGTTGCTAGCCTAAAAACAACTGAACTATATTTAATGTGAAGTAGGAAATTGGGTAAGAATTTTAGACTTGGAGTCAGGAAGCCCTGAGTTCAAATCCCACCTCAAATAATTACTAGCTCTTTGACACTGGGCAAGTCCCTTAACCTTTCTCTGCCTCAGTTTTCTCATCTGTGAAAACGGGGATGATAATAATAGCATCTACTTTCCAGGGCAGTTTTGAGAATCAAATGACACAATATATGTTTAAAGCACTATATAAATATTAATTAAAACATAAGGAATTCTAATCCTACTGCTCAAGAATACTTAAACACAGCTTTTTGTCAGGTACTGATCACTTTCAATAAAGAGATGCATGTAATGGAAAATAAATGTGCACCTTTTCCTCTCTTTTCATATATTATCATTTTCCTAATTTCTTATTCTGCCTTGCCCAGTGACTGATGAGTATGTGGCTAGACTTTGAAATCAGCAATCAGTTCTACTGTTCCTGGCCCAGAAGTGAATTCCCACTCTTTCTTCATGAGGTAGCTCATTGCTGGAGGGAAGAGATAAAGTGAAAAAAAAAAGGAAAAAGAATAATTTCTAATAGTCTCCAGCCATGAATTCCTCATACTGCCTAAAGTACTGCCCACTCAGTTACCCAGGTTACCGCCTACACTACCCTGCTCCCAGTAGTCTTAGAATTTTATTGATAAAACTATATTCATAAGAACAAAGACCTTTATTATTTTTCTCCTGAAAAGGAACACATTACCCTTGCATTGAGCTTACTACCCACTTTGGGTTGTCTGCTGGTGTGCTCCCTCCTCTCTTCTCATTGCCTTTTCACCATTGTTGAATTTAACAGAGCTGCCCTCTTGGTTTCATCTAGAGAACAGGTGAATAGATGGATGATGGAGCAGGTGTAGCAAAGCTCATCTGAGAGATGGCAGGATACCTGGTCTTGCTCTTAGATGCTGGCTGTATTACAGTCTGAATTGCAAAACTCTGTTCCTAATGCTGCATATTTTAATGGTATTTCATCCCCCCATCCAGTTATATGTGAAGACAATTTTTGGCCTTCATTTTTACAAAATTTTGAGTCTCAACTTTTTCTCCTCTCTATCTCCCTGACCTTCTCTCTCCTTTTCCTAAAATGGTAGGCAATTTGATATAGTTATGAATGATTTATCAGATAAAACTTATTTCCATATGAGTCATAGTTGTAAAAGAAGAAACAGATCAAAAATTTAAAAAAAAACATAAAAAGGGATAAATCAAGTGAAAGAAATAAAATCATCAATCTACATCCAGAGTCCATCAATTTTTTATCTAGATGAGGATACCATTTCATAATAATTCTTGAATTTTTTGTACTTGTCTTGGATTATCATGTCCTTGAGAAGAGTTGAGTCATTCATATTTGATCATCACATAATGTTGCTGATACTGCGTACATTGTCTTCCTGGTTATGGTCATTTCACTTTCCATCAGTTTACACACATCTTTCTAGATTTTTATGAAATCTGCCTGTTCATCATTTCTTATTGCATAACAGTATTCCATTACACTCATTTACCACAGTTTGTTCAGCCATTCCCCAACTGAGAGCATCCCCTTAATTTCCAACATTTTGTACCATAAAAAGGCTGTTATAAATATTTTTGTACCCATAGCTTCCTTTCCTTTTTTTTAATGACCCTCTTGGGATACATACCTATTAGTGATATTGCTGGATTAAAGGATATGTGCCCTTTGGACATAGTTCCAAATGGCTTTTCAGAATGGTTGGATCAGTTTACAACTCCACCAATAGTGCATGAATGTCCTGATTTTCCTATCTCCAATATTTATCACTTTTTTTTTTGTCATATAGACAATCTGATAGGTGTGAGGTGCTATCTCAGAGTTGTTTTTACTTGCATTTCTTTAATCAAAAGTGATTTAGAGCATTTCTTTATATGCTTATAGGTAGCTTTGATTTCTTCATCTGAAAACTTCCTATTCACAACCTTTGATCATTTATCAATTGGGGAATAACCTGTATTCTTATAAATTTGGCTCAGTTTTCCATATATGGTGCCTTTATCAGAGACATTTGCTATTAAGATTTCTTCCCAGCTTTTTGCTTTCTTCTAATCTTGGTTGTAATGAGTTTATGCAAAAGCCTTTTAGGTTTAATGTAATTAAAATGATTCTCCATTAAGAATTTTAATGTGAACACAGAATTTAGCCCCTCCTGTACCCATAACTCAGTAATTTTAGTGCTATCCCACTTGGTGCATGTATGTTTAGTATTGATATTATTTCATTGTCTATTGTACTTTCTAGCAACACATAGTTTCCTTCCTTGTCTTTTATTTAGTTCTATTTTTGCTTTTGCCTTGTCTAAAATCAGAATTGCTATCCCTGATTTTTTTAACTTCATCTAGAGCATGACAGATTCTGCCCTAGCCCCTTACCTTTACTCCGTGTGTGTCTCTCTGCTTCATGCATTTCTTATAAACAATAAATTGTAGGATTCTGGTTTTTTATCCATTCTACTGTGCATTGCTTTTTTATGGGAGATTTCATTCCATTCAGTTTAACAATTATAATGACTGTTTCCCTCTATTCTGTTTTTCCTCCTGCTTGTCTTCTCTCTCCTTTCACCCTTTCTCTCCTCACTAATGTTTTGCTTATGTCTACCAATTTGCCTCAATCTGCCCTTCCTTCTGTCAGTCTCGGTTCTGCCCCTTTCACCTTTACTTAATCTGCTCCTCTCCTACTTAACTGTAAAGTAAGATAGATTTCTGTATTCAACTGATTTCATGTAATTCCATCTTTTGAACTGATGAGAGTAAGGTTCAAGAGATGCTCATTATCCACCTTCCCATCTTCCCCTCTACTATAATAGATCTTTCATGCCTCTTCATATGGAATTTACCCCATTCTACATCTTCCCTCTGTACCCAGAATACTACTCTTTTTCATGCCTTAATTTTTATGACATTCCCTCAAATAGACCTTATATCTATACCCTCTATCTATGTATATTCCATATTGTTGTTCTATTAATGATATAATTTTAAAGAATTACAAATATCATCTTCCCATGTAGGGATGTAAACAATTCAGCTCCATTGAATCTCTTATGTTCTCTTTTCCCTTTTTAAAAATCTTTTTAGCCTTCTCTTGGGTCTTATTTTTGGAGATCAAATTTTATTTGTTCAGTTCTGATCTTTTCCTTATGAAAGCTTGAAATCATTATATTTCATTGAATAGCTATTTTCTCTTGAAATATTATGTTTAATTTCATTGGGTAGGTGATTCTTGGTTTTAGTCCTAGCTCCTTTGCCTTACAGAATATCATGTTCTGTGATCTTCAGTCAAGTTGCATATATTTTAAAAGATTACTACTGATAAGGAATTTTATGAAATAAGGAAATTACCTTTGTGACAAAAAATGGTTTTGCTTTTTTTACTCCAAAAGTCACACAGTTAGAAGTTCTTTTCTGTGTAATTTAAAAAATGAAATTATTCACTTGTTTTGATTTTATATCAACTATATTCTTGAAGACATCCTAACTCTTCCTACCCAAGGAAGATATTACAGCTTATAATTAAGAAGAAAAAAAGAAAAACTAAACTAAATTTCATTCATCCAAAGAAACCCAACACCTTTTTTGAGACTAACAGTCTATGTACTTTTCCATACCCAGAGTTATCCATCTCTGAAAATGCTATAATAAAGTTTGTGCATTTAAATTCAAGCAACATATACACAAAACAGCTTTAATTTCATACACTCATTTCATCATTTAGTTGCAGGGAAACAGATACCTATTGTTGGTGAACATGGACTCAGAATTCTAAGAACTATATACTAATTCTTTCAATCATGTCAAATGAACAAATATTTGTTAAGTGCTTACTATGCAACTGACACTGGCACCAAATGCTGGATGGAGAAAGAAAGGAAAATAATAACAAAAATAGAATGATAGAAAGAAAGGGAGTAGATCTAAAAATCTAATCCCTGCTGTCAAGGAGCTCATAGTCTCATAAAGGAAGCAACATTCAAACAATTGTGTATTAAAATGTACATATGGATCACCGAGTTAGTCTTAGAGGAACGATACTTAAGATGAAGGAAAACTGGGACAGGCTTCCTTCAGAAACAGGATTTTAACTGAGATTTGAAGGAAGCTAGGGATGGCAGGAAGAAATGCGGAGGGTAAGAGTTTGAGGCACAAGGGACAGCCCATTGGAAATGTCCAGGAATTAACAAGGAGGACAGTGTCATAGTTTTATAGAGTATGTGGGGTAAAGGTAATAAAATATAAGACTAGAAAAGTAGGAAAGGACCAAGTATAAAGGACTTTAAAAGTCAAATAGAGGATTAGATCCTAGAGGTCATGGAGTCATTAGAATTCACTGAATGGAAGTAGGAGTGATCATGTAGAATTAGGACATGGTCAGCCCTGGGCTTTAGGAAGATCAGTTTGACCACTAAATGAAGAATAGACTGGAGTTGGAAGATAACTTACTTAAAGTAGGAAGACTAGCTAGAGATCTCTATGGTTTTTTATTTTCAATTAAAGGGTAAAGACTAGCTAGAGATGTCTGTTTTTTGTTTTTTGTTTTTTTCAATTAAAGGGTAAATTCAAGAACATTTCTAAATTAAAATTCGGTCATATGCATTACTAGTAAAACAGCTCTCTTATACCTATCCTGAATTTTCCCGCAAATCAAAACACAGATTGACTACTTGGAAATGAGTCCCAAAGGTAGATTGGCCCTGTTTTTTCTCTTTTCATTACTGGCATTCCCTCTTTCTCATGATTATCTTTTTCTTATACCTTCAAAAAGAACAGGAGAGATTCTTACTGAAAATAAAATGATGCTTTAGAAATGCTGACAGGAAAGTATGATAAGCCTTGGATTATAAATTCATTTGCAAAGGCCCAAAGAAATCATAGGGGAAAGAGGCAATGTGTTTTCAAGAAGAAAATCAAGTTATTCCTAGCTTCCCTCTTTTATTCTTATTTCCAAGGAGAATGTGGGAAGGAAGAATTCTGGTTATGGAAAACCCTTCTATTATTTTTTTTCTGTTAACTTAGATCAACTGCATCCAGAAAACTTTGCATCAAGAACGAGTGGGCAGAGAAATTGTAAATTCATAAAATCTTGGAGCGGAGAAGGATCGTAGAACTCGGTACAGTTATCTAGTTGAAGCTTGAATCTCCTCAACAGAAAAATAGACATCTGATCTTTGCTTGCTTAAAATATGTATGTACACATGTAATGTTAAATATATGTAGATTACCTAAAATATATACACATCTCATGGGCGGCATTGATAAGTTTGATTGAAGATTTGAACCATCTCTGCAGGAAGAGGGTAAGAAGAGAACCAAAGGCCCTGCTTTCACTGACAGGATGCTAATTGTGGGGGAGAGGGGGGAAGGGTAGGAGATGAAGGCACAAATTTCAGAATAGCCAAGGCTGGGTAATCTGTTCTGTTGTCTGCAAGTGGTAGATTAGGCAGAATCATATCTTTCTACCATTCCTCAAGTATCTCTGGTCTAGGTATAAAATAGATTCTTGATGTAAACCACTTCCCTGACTATTCTAAAGCAGGAAGAGTGTTTCTTAGACAATGGTGTGCTGGAGTTAATTCATACTTGTTTACTAGAGTAGACTGTTAAATTTTCAAAGTGAGCATTTTCACCTTGGAAATCAATTAGTGCTAGAAACTAGGGCTTGACTTGTTTTATTGGCTACCTAAACTTCAGAAAGTGATAAATAAAATGTTAACAATGCAGATAAAATTTAACAGTGCATAGTGTGTATTTTTTAAATGATATTTTATTTTATTTCCCCAGTTACATGTAAAAAAAATTTTAGCATTCATTTGTACAAGATTTGGGATTCCAAATTTTTTCCCTTTTCCTTTTCTTTCCTCTTCCAAAGATAATAATAGTTTGATATAATATATACATGAACTACTATCATGTAGAACATATGTCATTATTAGATATAGTTATTAAAAAAGAAACATTAAAAGTTATTTAAAAAGGCAAAAAAGAATAAAGTAAATGAAGAAAATGCTTTGATCTGTATTCCAAGTCCAGCAGTTCTTTGTGTGGGTAAGGTTAGCCTTTTTTTCTTGAGCTCTTTGTACTTGTGTTAGATCATTGTATTACTGAGAAGAGCTGAATCATTCATACTTGATCACCACACAATGTTGCTGATACTGTGTTTTCCTGGTTCTGCTCATTTTACTTTGTATTGGTTTATACAAATCTTTCCAGGTTTTTCTGAAATCTGTCATTTCTTATTGAACAATAGAATTCCATTCCATTCATTTATCACAGTTTGTTCAGTCATTCCCAATTGCTGGGCATTCCCTCAATTTCTAATATTTTGCCACTATGGGGGCTATAAATATTTTTGCATGTGTTGGTCTTTTTCTCTTTTTTATGATCTCTTTGGAATATAGACCTAGTAGTGGTATTGCTGGATCAAAGGGCATGCATAGTTTTATAGCCCTTTGGACATAGTTCCAAATTGCTCTTCACAATGGTTAGACCAGTTCCTAACTCCACCAATAGTATGTTATGTTTTAATTTTCCCACATCCTCTATGACATTTATCACTTCCCTTTTTTTTTTTTTTGTCAAAGTAGGTGTGAGATGGCTATCTCAGGTTTGTTTATAAAAGGGGCAATCTGCTTCTCAATTCTATTAACATTATCACACTAATTTTAAAAATAGTATAGTACCTTAAAGAGAGAAAGCATTTTCAAATATTTTGATGCAGTTTTTAATAATTTACTATTGACCCATTTAACCTATCATAATCAATTCAAGATATATTGAGCCCTAACCTTTTGATTAACCTCCATGTTTCTATCCTACACCAGTATACATTTCCTGATCTCTCCTACTATTGTGTGAGAGGCATTCTCCTTGATTCAGAAGAGACCAAATATGGACATTCTCCAGGGGCTGAAAATACAGGTTGAACAGTGGGAGAAGGCTGCTTAGATCATTTTATCCAGATTCTTCCAATCGTGTTTAGACATTCGTTTACTGTAGCCATTCTAATTTTTTTCAGGGAATCTTCTATCCATTTTCCTTTCAGGATATGCAAACATTTTTACAGTAATCTTGAATCTGAGTAAACAGAAACATGCTGCACTTAAATCTCTAGAAGCAGAAAATCTGCCATCTGTTTTCTCCCCAGAAAGAAATGCAAAGGTCTTAAGAACAGATGATTGATTTCTACACATCCTTGCAATTCAGAACATCATATGGTTAGGTTTTTTCCAGACTTCAGAAAAGGCCAAAAAAAAAAAAAAAAAAAGAGGGAGGGAGAGAACATAACTATCATTAAAATATATATATATATATATATATATATATATATATATATTTTGTGACAAGAGCTTCTTGAGTAATCATAAAGTCTTTGTATTAAATATATATATTTATATATATTTATTTATGATAGTTTTCCTCTGTAGAGACCCTTTCTATTGGATACAGTAATCCTTCTTGTACTTTCAACACCACAATGATGACAAATGTATAGCTTCATATATCATAAACTTTACCTTTGTTACTCATCTGCCCAAATAATTTCAGCTGCTCTTAAGATAAAACATAAAATTTCCTCTTTGACATTTAATACTGTTCACTATTTGGCTCTAACCTGCCTTCCCAGACTAAATACATTTATTCCTTCTATACTCCATGCTTTAGCCAAACTGCACCACTTACTTTTCCCTACTACTAATTCTCACCTCTTGCTTTTGCATATATGATCTTCCGTGGCTAGAATGCTATCACTCCTTACCTTTACTTCATGGAATCCCAGCTTTAGTTCTTTATCCTTACAGAGATCTTCCCTGATTCCCCCACTTGTTTGTGCCCTACCATGACACTGTATATTGTTTTATTTCCATAGCTTGTATTTAATCTATATGGATGCTGCATTGTAGAGTATAAGCTCCTTAAAGATAAGAACTGCCTCACTTATGTTTTGCACCTAATATAATGTCTAACTCCTAGTAGGCTCTTAATAAATATGTGTTAGTTGATTGATTTACCAACTTTAGGTGGACAAATCAAGTCATATCTTTATTTCAACTAATTTACTTTTTCATCTTATTTGAGTATACTGAGTGTGATGTCAGTAGCTATCATTTTGTCATCTAGAATTATCTTGCTCTCTTTATTTCTCTTCTCAAACCTTCCATTCCATCCTAGCATAGTCTGTAAAGAAAAAAAAACACAAATATTTAAATCTACTAGCTCCAAATGTTTAGCATTATTCCAACTTGTTAGCATTTCCATCCATCATGAAAGGCAAAAGAGCCAGCCAGCCAGCCAGCTTAGAGAGAAGTTTTCTGACTTTACACTTGTAATACTCCCAATCTCTATTTAGCAGGAAATAGGAGAGGCAAATGGAATCAATGAGTCAATTCTTTCTTGATGTATAAAAACCTTCAAGATGATTTCGTTGTTGTTGTTGTTTATGCTATTGCTTCTATTTAAAAAAACTAAAAATCTAAGATTCAACATACTACAGTTAAAACTGACTACCTGTAATATGGAATTATCTATGGTATTTTTTCACATATAAATATGCAGATGACAATATTACAATGGTTTCAAATTTTATTTTCTATCTGAAACAGATCCACAATGAACTGTTTGTGGAAAAATATGGATACAAATTGGACAGGAGGAGAAAGAATAGAAGGATAATATGTTTGACAGAGAAATGAATTCTCTATAGATGAAACCATGGCTCCATTATAATATAAAGTAATTTTGTGAGGAGCTTTACGCTGAGATAAGGTAGTGTTGTATTTTGAAAATTTGTACTCGTGAAATCCAAGGAAAAGAGCATGGAGGCAAGCTGGAAAGAATTTGGATGAAGGTTCATCAGTGGAGAAACAGAAATTTTTGTCCCTACACATGGAGCTGTATCATTCTGAACTTGCTTACAAGATCCAATTTTAAAATTTTTGATTTGATCATTTACAGTTCAGAAATTGGCCAGTGCTACAAATTAGGGCTTATTTTGTGGTGGTATTGATTGTCAAGATTTGAGACAGGGATGGAGAAAATGTTAATAATAAAAATTAAACTTAAAGTCTTATTGTGTGTATATTTTTCTCCAAAGAGCTTGTTGTGAAACATATTGCTAGCACATCCTAACTACAGATCACGTAGACAGAAAGCAGAAATAAATGGAGTCTTTGGGAAACAGATCATAAGCCCAGTCTTGGGACTCTGATACAATAGTTAAGGGAAACTGCTGGAGTTATGCTGGCATAACTAATAATCTCTTCCCTTATTTTACTGAGAGATTCATCCTTCAAAAGATAGATTAAAAAATCAGAGAACAAAATATATTCTGGATCTGATTTTTACTAACAGAGATAAACTAGTTTCTGGGACAGAAATAATGGAAATCTTTCAGTGCAGGAGAATTTTTTGGTAGGATTTCATGAAATAAAATTTCCTAAGGGAAGTCAACCACAATAAGGTAGTAAATTTTCAAGAAAAAATTCTGATGACAAGAAGTGAAATAATTCTGAAGTGAAAGAAAAATGATAATTTTCTGATGAAACTAATGTAGATGCACAGAAAATTCACCAACCAACTTATATTCTAAAAAGGCATAAACAAAAAATGAAATCAAGGACAAATAACATAAGCCATAAATGAAAACTCAGCAGGGGACTCTCAGAATAGTTCCAGAAGACCAAAACTCAAATTAATTGAGAGAAATTTTTTTCTTGATGATTGATTTAACTAGATGATTATTGATTATCTAATGCTGAAATTACATGATTCTGATTTCTAAATCCCACATGCCTCCATCAAGAAGAAAAAAAGCATAATTCTGTATCTTTTCTATCGTCAAATAAATATTCAGTATTACAATTCAGCTATTCTGCTAATGATAATTCAAGATATCATCTTTTAAACTATCAGTTTAAAAGCTGAAGTAGAGGGACTAGAGAAGAAGGACCAGATCAAAGAGCTTGTACTCCCTGCCATCACCAAATGAAATCTCTGTAATCTCCAATTTGAGAAAATATATTCCCCCTAAAGAATTCAAAGTGTTGAATCATTAAAACTCCACTAACAGGATGTTTTGTGTATAATTATTTTCAAAAGGGAGCTTGGTGGAGCTTTCCTTTAAGAAAGTATCTATGAATGTTGAAGTCTTAAGTAACTCTATTGAGAAGTGATGTTGAAGTTAGTCTCCATGAAAATCAGTTGGATACCAAGACAACAGAAATCCTCAAGTAGAAATGTTATGAGCAGCATAGACCAAAGATAAATCTCAGAAAATGTGGAAGAAAGAAGTAGGTAGGTTTATAGCATAGAGAAAAAAAATAGACTTTATGCTATAATGATTTTGGAGTGAAAGGATCAGGAATTATGGTGCACAATCCTTGTTAATTATTGAAGAACCAATCTTTCTTTAAGGATGAACAGTACAGAAATATAAAAACAGATGAGCAACTATTTAGCTCATTCCATATTTCTAAGATTTTTCACCTATCTTGCTAAAGAGAGGATCTTTCATTTATTTATTCATTTGCTAAATACTTAAGTCTATACAAAAGCTTTGATGAAGTGAACTAAGAGGCATGTTTCGTTAATTTAATTGGTTAGAATATGGGGAATATTAGGTTGAACATTGGGAGCATTCATATGAGAAATTGGGCTTCTAATATCAAGTGGTATCCATATTGAGAATATTTGCTGGGAATCCTCTAAGCAAGATTGCAGGACAGTGGAAAGAGCAATCAATTTGGAGTCAAAATTTAAATCCTTATTCTACCACATACTCTCTGTACAATTTTAGGAAAGTTACCTACATCCCCAATTATGAATTTCCCTTATCTGTCAACTGAGAAGATAGTATTATATGTTTTCTAATATGCTTTTGCCAAATTGTACCACTTACTTTTCCTTACTTCTAGTTCTCACCTCTTGCTTTTGCATATATAATCTTCCGTGGCTAGAATGCCATCACTCCTCACCTTCACAATGATCTTTTGACTGTGACTGGCCTAGTTCCTTGTGCTGCACAAGATTCTCATTGAGACAATAAAAAAATGTCAACTGAATGCCCACTGTATGCTTAAGATAATAGGAAGATAAAAAAGAAATACTCAAATACCCTTTCATAAAACAACAGCCAGAATCCCACAGATGATTCAGAATCATTGAATCATAGACTATTTGTGCTGAAGGAAACCAAAGAAATCTAGTCCATCTTTGTCTTTTTTGCAGATGATGAAATTGAGGCAAAAAGGTTACATGATTCAACTTTTATAAAAAAATTTTAGGTAAACAGAAATACTTTTCTTACAGTGAGTGAAATACTCTTAGCTACATGGTAATCCCTAAGCAAGAGTCTTCAACTAAAGTTAAAGATTGAAATTTTCATTGAGTTGACCACTTATAAAATGCTTTCATTTTCAGAGAGGAAACTATTAACAAAGACCATCAATATCCTGCATAATTAAGTATAAAAGTCATTTTTTATTATTTTAAAAATATTTTTTACACTGTATCCATGGATACCTAAGCCAAAGAAATAGGACTGAATTATTTCTCCTTCCTTGTTGTGATTTGGTCCATATTGTCACCTAGGCTGTGGGTAGAAAAGGTTATAGATTTTTTGTTTCCATTCATCATCCTCTCTACATACATGCTTACATATATGCATACACAATTTGTACACACACACACACACACACACACACTGAATTATCTTTCTAGAGAACTACTTCTGAACCCAAGCTGCTGGTCAGATGTGGTCATTTTTCTTCATTAGATTTCTTTATCTAACCTACATTTCTGACATGCTATTCAATTCAATCTTTTTACTCTCTATGTTAGGACATAGGAAGCTTTGAACCTGTGCATCTTGTTTTCTTCCAGAAAATTAATTCTTGCTTTTTTTACTATTTTGCATAATTTAAAACTCTTATTACATTTTATTTATTCATCCTTGAGATTGAGAATAATAAGGTACTTTGTAAATGTGAATTATTTTTATTACAGAATATTTCTGGGACAAATATTAAATATGCAATTCAATTAAACAAATTCTTATTAATTACCTACTATTTGTGAAACACTGTACTAAACATTTGGGAGATTAAAAGATGACTATGATAAACTTCAAAGTTATAAGGAATCCTAGAGTTCATAAAATCTAACCCCCTCAATTTATAGATGCAGGAATTGAATTCAATAAAAGGAATATATTATGTATTAAATCTAGAAATATTAAGTGACTAAGCCATTCATCCAGATAGTAAAAAGCAGGCCCTGCATATTCAGTGCTTTCCTCTTCCCCTCTTTGTTTTGTATGTTTTTTTTTTTCTCCTCCACCACAAATTCAGCACTTAAACAGCTCCAGGTACTATGTTGGGAATTGGATAAACACAAAAATTTCTTGCCTTTCAGGGGTTTACATTTTATCAAAGAGACAACATAAACATATGTAAAGAATATAAGGTAACTTTTTGAGGGAAGGTAATAACTGGAGAGAGGGAGGAGACATGAATTTGGAAAAGCCTCACAGAAGGATTCACTTGAGTTACATTCTAAGAAATCCTGAAAAGAATACAAATGTTTGGTATACTTTACTCAGATATCAATTTTAAAAGGGCTGAGGGAATATTTTTCAAATTTTCATTATATTTCTTTCAGTGATTAATTCTTCTGGATCTCAGAAAGTTGAATTATGTCTTCTTTTTCCCTCCTAGATGCTTTTTCTTCTCTAATCTCATAAGAAATTCTGTTGGACCTGAGGATTTCCCACTCTGGGTAAGGTTCACCTTGCCACAGACAATGAAAGAGAATGGGTTGCAGAATGCAATCTTCATTGGTTACACTATCTAAATGCCTATCCAAAACAGACATGACTTCCACATCAGCAGCAGCCTTCCCTGTTAACACCCATCTCAAAGATCATTTTAATTGCTTCATGGAAGCGATTGTTAGCCACAACAACCCTGTAGTATAGCTCTTAGAAACTAGACAGGGAGGGAATGGAGATCTCAAGGCAAAATCCTGAGATAGAGTAGGACATAGTATTGAACTAGGTCCTCACAGACAACCTGACACACCAGTGTTTCAACAACTCTAGTGTTTCAGTAGTAATGAAACATGTACTGGCACAAAGCCTCAGGAGTTTCAAAGCTTTTGATTCTTTTGCATATAAAAGCAGTGCCAGAGTGGCAGTGTTCTTAGTGTCTTTGGGCAACTGGAACAGTGCCTAGTATCTTTCACTTGGTGCTCTGACTTCAAGATGTTATTTTAAAAACCACTTTTGGCTTACTGAGAGTGCCAGACACCGTGCTAGGCACATAAAAAAAAAATATGATTGTTCCTTCAATTATCAACAAGTATTTATTAAAAACAATTATATGCCAGTCACTGTGCTAAGCACTGGAGCTATGAGTACTTGAAAAGATCATACATTCTAATGGGGAAAAGAACAGCTGCATATAAGTATATATTTCATAAATATAATATGAATAAATACAAATGTATAAAAAGTAGTTAGATACAAGGTAAATCGATCTAGGAGGAAGGACATTAGTGGTAAAGTGAATAAACCTTTGCTTCCTACAGAGCAGGGCTTTTTAAACATTTTTCTCCTCATGACCCCTTTTTTCCAAGAAATTTTTGTGACCCAGGAATGTAGATATATGAAATAAGTACACAAACCAAACATTTATGATAATAAATCATAATTTAATGGCCTCAACATTCAGTTATGCAACTCCACAGTCTAAGAAGATTTGTTACAGAGGATGGTGATTGAACTGCATCTGAAATGGAAAGGGGGATTCTATGAGGCAGAGGTTAAGGAAGGAGAGTTCACTGCAAACAGAATAACTAGTAAATAGGGTGATTTTTTAAATGCTATTCATAAATGATATTAGCACAAATGTTCCAGTTGTACATAACAATTATAAATTGTTTCTTACTAATCAAAAATTTCTATACCATTTTATAAGTTTAAAAAACCTTCCCATAATAATCCTATTTGATAGGTATAAAAGTCATCATTTCCATTTTATTATTCAGTAAATTGAGAGACAAAGAGTTTCAATGACTTTCCTGCAATTATTCAGTTAATCTTGACAAAGATGGACTTGAGAATTCACCCTGTTTTCTAATCAGTTCATTTGCTTAAAAAAATATTTATTAAACATCTGCTATGTGCCATACATATGGTAAATTAATATAAAAATGAAGCAGCAATCTCTGCAATTTAAAACACCTTCTATTGGGAGTGGGGGTGAACAACACATACTCAGAAATACTTTTTTTTTAATTATGAAGTAAATGCAGAATAATTTTGTAGAGATAGACACTATAGCTCCTCCTATAGCTCAATGCTCCTCTCTCATTCTACAAAAGAAAGTGAGAAAAGTGACCTTGAAAGTGAAACCAAGGTGGGAATCTCATAGTTCTATCATCATCTATTTAGCAGAATATGTAATGTTTTTATATCTTTGCACTGCAAAACTTGATCTTTTAAAGTACTAAATATTCCTCATACAGAGAAATTAGAGCCAAAAAGGCTCCTTCCCTTACTAATGCTGTCAGGAATGCCACCAGGATTAGAATTTAGGCACTACTTAATCGACATGTGGTTTAAGAAGGCTCAGTCTGATTCTAATAGGGCACAGATGCCATCTTAGTCAGCATTCTCAAGTGAGAAGGAAAAGGAGAGACCTCAATTCCCAAAGAAACAAAAAATCCTCCTACTCTGAGGATAGAAATCACTTAGTAGAACAGAATGCCCTGCAGAGATAGAGAGAGAAATTTTTTTAAAGTCCTATTCTCTAAAGAAGTTTTGTGAATTACTTGTTTCAGTGTTACAATTATAGGATGAGGGATGGAAGAATGTTCTATGTAGCAGCAGGGAACTGTGTAACACAGCTTCATAGTTTCAATTATAGAAAGAAAAGACTGAGCAAAATGAAAAAAAAAAAAAAAGGAACTTAAGCCTAAAAAATTTATCAGGAGGTAGGAAGAGAAAATGGGCCTTGACATGTATACTTATTTTGTATTTAATTTACACTTTAATATATTTAACATGTATTGGTCATCCTGCCATCTAGGGGAGGGGGGGGAAAGAGGGGAAACATTGGAACAAAAGGTTGGCAATTGTCAATGCTGTAAAATTACCCATGCATATAACTTGTAAATAAAAAGCTATTAAAAATTTAAAAAAAAGAAAATGGGCCTTGAATAATTTGGAATATTTGTAACTTAGATGAGAATTGACCAATAACTTTCTACCATTATTATTTATCTTCAAAGTCCAGCTCAGCATCTACTTTACATAATAATTTCCTTTGTGATCCTTCCAGCTAAGACTATATCCTTCCTCTTTGAATCTCTCAAAATATTATTTTTAATCTATCTTAGACATATAATTTTATTATCTAATTTGTATTATATTTATCTACATATTTCCTCCAGTTGTATTATAAGGAAGGATCACATTTCATCTTTAAAGCTTCCAGTAGTCTCCTAAACATATTAGGTGCTTCATAAATGATTGTTGAGGTTAATTGAACTGAGATGAATTGGTTATTAAGGAGGGCACAGAAGGAAGAACAGTACAAAAGGAAAAGAGCTGAGTTCTGTATCACAGAACCTAAATTCAAATACTGACTTTGCCTCTTATTATCTGTGTGACCCCAAACAAGTTATTAACCTCTCTTCACCCTAGATTCCTCATTTATAAAATGAGAAGATGAGATGGCTTCTCAATTCCCTTATCTCTCATGAACTAGGAGCCAGTGATAGCTGGCAAAGTGATGTTTTAAAATTTGGTCAGGAATAACAGTTCAAAAGAGAAATAAAGACTTGAACAGAAGCATACATTAAAAGTTTAAAATTTATTTTCTCATGAAAATGTAATTGAACCTTGGGAAAACAAGTATAATGTGAATTGGGTTATTAAATTTAGATAAGACTTCCTGGGTAAGTATATAATGAAAACTAAGTCCATAGAGACTATGACATACCCATATCTTGGTCTTACTTATACAGATATCTTCACTTTTCAAAATATTGCCATAATAATCTTATTCTTGGGTGCAACTCCAGGGATAAGCAGCTCAATCATCTGTACCCAAGTAAAAAATCATAGCTCACATTAGCACTAAAGTGCATTGAAATGGTAAAAGACCTAACTCATTTCAGTACATAGAGACTCCCATAATGAGGCTCAGATATCAGGTTTATTCTGACAAAATGAAGCAAGAATTAAGATGGTTATCTGTAAACATTCAGATAAGTAATTGATTTCTCATGTAGGTAAGTAATGATAAATTTAATTTTGTGTTACCAGGATAATCGCCCTAATTCTTCATTTTACTTTATTGGTTGATACCATCTCACAGTATTTCACTCACTATCATATTAGGCCAAACTCCAAAGGAGCAGTGCAATCAATTTTTTTTTGTTTGTTTGTTTACTCTTTCTTGTAGATCTAAGAGTCAGACAGAGAGTAAATATTGGTATTGGTGTTCATTCTTTTTTTCAATTATATCTGATTTTTCATGATCATTTGAGGTTTTCTTGGC
This sequence comes from Sarcophilus harrisii, assembly GCF_902635505.1. NCBI lineage: Eukaryota > Metazoa > Chordata > Mammalia > Dasyuromorphia > Dasyuridae > Sarcophilus > Sarcophilus harrisii. The sequence goes on from NC_045426.1 coordinate 430,719,973, forward strand.
AAAGACACTGAAATGATTTGCCATTTCTTTCTTTAGACCTTTTTACAGATGAAGAAACTGAAGTAAACAGGATTAAGTGACTTATCCATGGTCATAAAGCTATTAAGTGTTTGTGGCCAGATTTGAACTCAGAAAGATTAGTCTTCCTGAAACCATATTGGTAATTCCATTTAAAAGAGATAAAAAATAACAAGCAATAACAAGCAAATATCTTTTTTACTTGCATATCTCTACTCCCATTTCTTCTCCTTAAAAATGTTCATTTTCCAGTTTTGAGAAGAAAATCTGTTTCCATCTCCTCAAAAATTTCCTCTTGTCTTTTATGGCAATAAGAACAATTCCATTGTTTTTAACAAAATAAATTGAAGAAGCAACAATGACTAGTAAAATGTAAAGGAAGATGGCATTATTCACACAGCTTTAGGGGCTCTCGACAAACCTTTGAGAACTATCTCCAGGGAAAATTATGATCTACCTTAGCAAGATTTGAGTCATCTTAAATCATCTTCTCAGCAGAAGAAATAAAATAAAACTCATCAACAAGACTTTACCAATCCTCAATTTTAGTTGTTGACTACCTGTTTTTAAAAAGATTGTAGATATTACACAGGGAAATAAGATAAACAAAAATAAATTATATTAATTAGAATCTGTCAGAATGAAGTTTAATTAAAGGGTTCTGAATTTGTTCCAGTCCCCACTTCTTGGCAGATATGACAGGGCTCACTATGAAAGTTCAAAAAGTATGTTACATCCAGCGTTTAATCATTCAGTAACATTGGAATTTCTTGAGGCTGGATGGGGGTGTTTCATGTTATAGTTCCAAATGTGCACAAAGTGAGTCACTTTGCAAGAGACATCAATATGCCACCTGCTATGGCTTTAAATTGAGCCAGGTTTTCAACTAATTTCTTTTTTTTAGAAAAGGACATTTCAGTAGGTTTAGATTCTGTTCTGTCAAACATCCAAGGTCTCCACATGCCGTGAAGTTTTGATCCATCAATCATGGTTTTTGGACACATACTTGCCGAGAATGGATGGTAAAGATTTGTGCTTCAGATTGGTGGGTTTTGACTAGACCATTAGCAACATGAAATAGGCAAAACGGGGAAACTGAATGGTGAATCCGGACATGGGTTAAATATAACCAACCTTTCACATGTTGTAACTGTGTCTTCGGGAGGAAATCATTTAACCTTTGTGAATTTTCTTAACCATAAAGCAGTGGTGATTGTTGTTCAATCATATCCAACTCTTTGTGACCCTATCTTGGATTTTCTTGGCAAAAATGCTGGAAATGGTTTGTCATTTTCTTCTAAAAATCATTTGATAAATGAGGAAGCTGAAACAAACAGGGTTAAATGACTCACCCAGGGTCACCCAAATAGTAAATTTCTGATGCAAGATGGGAACTTAGGAAGAGCAATCTTTCTGACTCCAGGACAAATACTCTATCCACTGCATCATCTAGCTGCCTATTGCAATATCTACCTTACAATATTATTGAGATGATATATATATGCAGTACTTTGCAAACTTTAGAACACTATATCTATAAATATAACTTAAGATTCTACCATGGAAGGCTTTTTGTTAGGCTTTCTGCCATTGGCATTTGAAAATTATATTTTTTAAAAAATGATATTTATTGGGGTTTTTTTCCTTATTTCACATATGGTATTTAATCAGAGCCACATTTTTACTGAAGGGGAGCATGAAGTAATAGAGAACAGCCTAGAAGTTAAGAGGACATGGGTTTAAGTCTTTCTGATACTGACTGTGGGACACATAATTCATTTAACCTCTCAGTGTACTTGGCAGCTCCTTTAACACTAGAGATCTGACAACAACAATAAAAATGAAAAGAACAACAGAATAATCAGAACAATCAAAATCAAATGATGGCAAGTTAAAATAACTAAATTTGATCCAAAAGAAGACACATGAGGTGACATTTCATCTTTCTCCATTGTAAATATGTAACAATGCATTTTTTTTTCAATATATTTGATGGGTTTTACTGAATTTTTTTTCTTCCTCTTTTTTATTGAGTGTTATGAGGTGGTAAAAAGAGGGATACAATGGGAAATAAAGGAGATTATAAAAAGAAAAAAATCAATAAAAATCTACTTTTTAAAAAGACTATAAATCTGAGAAGGTGCTAGTTTGCATTGGGAAAGAGACTTACTTCCTCTGGGAATTCCTATGCACAATTGCCCTGGCTTGTATTACAAAGTTCACTAAATTAAATAGATATATACTAACATTCTAAATGCATTTGAACATAATTTTGCCACAAACACACTCATAGAAAAGTAACAAATGGTTTAATGTTCCAGGATTTCAGGCATTAGAATAGTCAATGAAATGCAGTGGCCAACTGGTACAGGCATACTCCAAAAATGATAGCAGCTTGTTTTTATCATAAAACAAATAAGTTAAAAGTTTCTACCCTCTTCTGAATCTGAAACTTAAGACTATTTATGGAAGGTTCCAAATTCCTGGTACACAGGACAACATACCTCCGTTTCTTCTTACAGTGCTAGCTGAAGGTTAAGACTAATTATAACCTTGACTTCATTTTCTATACTAAATCAAAGGTGTTAATGTCTTTGAAATTCCGACCACAGCGGTAGCAACCCTCAGCTTCCCGTTGGGTGTCCTTTCAATTACACAGTTGCATTTCCCTCTTCAGGGTCAGGGTATTGCTGACAAAAGAGATAAGTATTCAAACATGTTGTATTTCTGTCCTTGATCCAGAAAACAGACTGGAAATCTCCAGTGGCCAGGCTTTCCTGACAAGTTTCCTGTGCCTCTTACTTTTAGCTGGCTCCATAAATTGAAGACATTATTTCATCTCTACTCTCCACTCCCCAACATAATTTCCAGTACTAAAGCAATGTTATATCTAAGTAGAGATACACGACCCACACATTACATTTTGTAAGAATATTTTATCAAGGAAATGACATATGCATACTGTACTTTGATTTATTCAGTACTTTTCCTGAATTCATTTCAAAAACATGAAAAAAGAATGCCTATAAACTCCTATTCTCCTATGACTTTGGTGGGTAAGGAACCTCAAATCTGTTCTGCTGATAAAGAAACAGAGGGATTTAAGGAAAAAGAAAACAAAAGGATTTATGGTTGTTTTGACTTACGATCCAAGTGTTTCCAGAGCATAATCAAATTAGTGGGGTTTTTGTCTGCAGAATCATATTCTTTTTTTAAATCTAAGGTTAAATTACAAACTCTAACAAAGTTCTTTTTAAAAAATTAATAATGACTTTATTTTCAAAATACATGCAAAAATGGTTTTAAACATTCACCTTTGCAAAAATGTTTATTGCAGCCCTTTTTGTAGTGAAAAGGAACTAGGAACTGAGTGGATGCCCATCAGTTGGGGAATTAAGGTATGGTCTATGAATCTAATGGAATATATTGCTCTATAAGAAATAATCAGCAGGATGATTTCATAAAGGCCTGGAGAAATTTACATGAACTGATGCTAAGTGAATTAAATAGAACCAAGAGAACATTGTATATTACAAGATTATGTGATGATCAACTCTGATGGGCTTGGCTTTTTTCAATAATGAGATTCAGGACAATCCAAATTTATGGAAGAGATATCTATGTAGAAAAACAATCACAAATCTTTGAAGCAAGTATGAATCACCAAAGGAGATTTGACCTCAGGTACCTTCACTCCCAATCTGCTGCATCAAGGTTAACATACTGATTGTCATTTGGTTTTTGTTGTCATCATCATTACTGTTGCTTGATTTTGTTTTATAAGCAGAGGGTTTAAACACAAATTCCTTTTGCATTGATATCTCAGTAGACACTAGGAAAACTAGTTGATAATTGTATATAAACTGAAAATTTGTTCAGGAAATGAATTAATTTATTTTTATATGGACCTGATTATCTTATGATATTTAAAGCAATAGTGTATTGGTAAGAACACTGGTTCTTGGTATCAGGAACTTTGGCTTTTAATTTGGGGTCTGTTACTTACAACTTTTGTGCTATTAAGTAAATCCCTTCATCTCTGAGTCTCATTTCTTCTTCATCTATAAGGAAGAAAAGTAATACTATCTTTCCTAGTTACTCCAAAGGGTAATTGTGAGGAGATTGTGAAGTACTGTATAGAAAATGAAAATATAAGTTATCATTACTGCAAACATTCAATATGCTATTTGATCAAATGTCCAACTGGATAAGAATTAAAATATTTTTAAAATAACATATGGGAGGGGAGAAAGAAGTTAAAAGCCAAACACACACAGGGAGCTTTTCTATATTATGAGAATATTTAAAACTCTTCAAAAATAGAAAGAACCATTGAGAGTTGAGATAGAATAGGATCAAAGATTATGGTTCTTTTGCTGAAACAATAACTGATAGTCAAGTGGTGGCTATAAAACGACTTGCTATTAATGTTATTGACTAGATAAGGATTAGGCTAGATGATCAAATTGGAAGGAACTTCAGAGGTCATGTAGTTTAAGGAGAGTGGTAGAAATAAGAATAGGAAGAAGGATAAGAATTGGAATGAGGAGCATTATAAATTGTAATGCAAAGGTATCTGGAGTCCTTCCTGGATAAGGACCATAATGCAGGCCAAGAGAGGAGTGATGCTACTTTTTCCCACACACTGTCTTGGAAACACTGAAAACTTCTAAAACTCCATTACTGGCTCTGAAAATAGGAAAGCAAAAAATCCTGAGTGCCATTATCCCCCAAATACACACAGCAGGAACAGAACCTAACTTTTAAAGAAAGCTCAAAATCAAGAAATGGGTGGGAAAATGAGCAAGCATCAACAACAAAACATGACCACAAAAAACTATGATAACAGGGAACCCAAACTCAGAAGAAAATAAAGTAAAAACAGTTATAAGAAAAGCTACAAAAAAAAAAAAGTGAACTGGACACAAACCTAATAAGAACACTTGAAAGAGGTAAAATTTGTTTTGAAAATCAAATAAGAGTGATAGAGTAAAAATTAGGTAAAGAAATGAGAGCAAAGGAAGATAATTATAAAAAGACAACACCTTATCTTGATCTTTTAAAAGGCACAAAAATACTAAAGGAAATAATACCTTAAAAACAAAATTGGCTAAATGAAAAAGAGGTATAATATCATTAATGAAAATGACTCTTTTAATAGAAAAATTGTCCAAATGGAAAAAGAGGCACAAAAACTCACCAAAGAAAGTAATTCCTTAAAAATTAGACTTGGGCAAATAGAAGATATTGGGCAAATAGTCCATGAACCATCAAGAAGCAACAAAAGAAAGTTAAAAGAATGAAAATAATAGAAGAAAGTGTGAAATATCTCACTGGAAAAACAACCAATATGAAAAATAAATCAAGGAAAGGTAATTTAAAAATTATTAGCCTACCTGACAGCCATGATAAAATAAAACTTTGGCATCATATTTCAAGAAATTATCAAGGAAAACTGCCCTGACATCTTATAACCAGAATGTAAAATAGAAATTGAAGAATTCACTGATTAACAACTGTAAGAATCCCAAAACAAAAACTCCAAGAATATTATAGCCAAATTCTAGAGTTCCTGGGTTAAAGAGAAGATACTTCATTCAGCTAGCTAAAAAGAAACCATTAAAATATAAGGAGCTATAGTGAGGATAACACAAGAATTAACATTTGCTATGTTAAAAGAAATGCAGAAAACACAGAAATATTAAATGTATCCTTTGCAGACCAAAATGGCGTAAAAATTACAGTCAGTAAAGGACCACAGACGCATAGATTAAAACATTAATTGGAATCAAACTAATCTAACCCTTTAAAAAATAGGGTTTCAAAAACAAATTCTAGAAACACGGCTTTAATTTTACTAAAGAGAATGACAACAATTAGGCAACTTAACAAAATTTGTGGGATGCAGCTAAAGCTAAAATATGTATCTATAAATACATATTGATAAAAATGATCAAGTAATTGAATATGCTACTAAAAAGGAAACTTTTAAAGAACAGGTTAAAAATATTCAATTCAACACCAAATTGGAAATCTTTAAAATCAAAGGAGAAATTAAAAAATTGAAAGAAAAAAAAATACACGTTGGATTAAGAAATAAAACTAGGACCCATTTTTATGAAAAAAAAACAATAAAATAAATAAGCCATTGCTTAATTTGATTAAAAAAAAAGTTACCAGTAACAAAAATGAAAAATGTGAATGCATCATGAAAAAGAAAAAAAATAAAGCAATCATTAGGAAGTATTTTTCCAATAAATTTGATAATCTAAATGAAATGGATGAATACTTACAAGACTATTAACTGCTTAGATTCACATAAGAAGAAATGGAATATTTAAAACAATTTTATATTTTAGGAAAATAAATTGAACAAGCCATTAATGAACTGTCTAAGAAAAACGTCCCTTAGACCAAATAGATTTACAAGTGAATCTACTAAACATTTAAGGAACAATTAATCCCAAGGCTACATAAATTATTGGGAAACATAGCTAAAGTAGTCCTACCAAATTCTTTTTATGACACAAATACCATTTTGATACTTAAACTAGAGAAAGCAAAAACAGAATAAGAAAATCATTAACCAATTTCTTAAATAAGTATGGATACAAAAAAATTAAATAAAATACTAACAAGGAGATTACAGTAATATATCACACATATCATAGGTGTGACAAGATAGCATTTATACCAGGAATGGAGGACTGGTTCAAAATAGGAAAGCTATCAGCATAACTGACCATGTCAATAACAAAAACAATAAAAATCATAAGATTATATTAATAGGTGTAGAAAATTTTACCATCTCTGTAGATTTAACTTAAGCATTAATTCTTTTTTTTGTCATGGCACTTTAATATCCATCTTGGTTTTGATCATTTTAAGACTTTAGTTTTTCATTTAATCCTTTTCACTGGCAGTGATTCCAATGATGGAAAAAAGAGTAAAGTAGGAAACAAATCAAAAGCCTTCTCTAGCCATGAAACTGAATCCAAATGTGGCAGTAGTTTGAGGTTGTTCCTCTAAGTTTTTTATAGCATCATTATGAAGAAAAACATCTTTGTAAGATATTTCAATGCAATAACCAACCAGGATTCTGCAGAATTGATAATAAAGCATGCTGCCCCACCTTCTGACAGAAAGGTGATGGATGAATTCAGAGTTCTAAATGAGAACTATATTTTCGGACATGACCAGTATAAAAATGTGTTTTTCATAATTTCATAATTCATAATTCATAAATGTGTACATTTGCTACAGGCATAATGCTTTTTCTTCTCTTTTCTTTTAAATTAGAACAGATAGTGAGGTTGACAGAAAGAATGGAAAAAGATTATGGGATTGCCAGAAAAAGAAAAAAGAGAAAGGAAAGAAGAAACTTGAAGCATTTTCAAGCACAAAAAAGATGGTCAGAAAGAAATATAGAAAAATATGGTAAATTTGAATATTACATTTTGTATTTTAATGCACTTAAAAGAAAAATAAGCTCCACATACTAGAAATTTGTGGTTTCATACATAATCCTGTTTTTCTATTCTATTCTGTATGTGGAAATTCTCATTTTATTTGGTGTTGAAATTTAACTTAATGAAATTTGCATTAAATTTAATTTTATTTATCAGAATTTTAAATTTTAAATTGTTTAAATATTGAAATTCAAGGTGTATTATATTGAAAATATATTGAATTCAGCATATACTATTAAAATCCAATAAAACTACAGAGGAAAAATATTATGTAGCCTCTAACAAAGATCTGGGCAAAGAAATAGATAGCTAAAAGAGGATTTTTCCTTTAAAGTTTCCTATTATTTCTTCCTTGTGGGGGTACAGAGAGTGAGCATGAACAAACATGCATGTGTCTGCATGTTCTTTTCCATTTTCTGCTTGACCTACATTTTGTGGAAATCATTCCTGTTACATAGCTCTTTGGCCTTTCTCCATCCACCTGACACCTCTTTAGTTAGCCCTTTACATGTTTTTAGGTGGGTAAAGTAGCAGCATCATTATTGAGTCAATGTCTGTCTGTCTTATGAAATTCATTTATGATAATACAATTTTTATATTCTTCCTTTTCAATTCTATTTCTAACAAAAAGCCATAAGCAGCTTATGTGAATTCTGAATAAAAGGGGAAACCGTGAATGATCATGATGTGGGTGAACCCTGAAGCTATTCAACTATGCAAATGAGATTTAATATTACTGATAGAGAATACTTATTGAATTGCTAACTTCCCTCTAGCAGTATTATTTTTTATGTGAATGTGACAAGCCAATGAAGAATAGCTGAAGGCATTCCCTTAGCATCCTCTTAATTTCCTCCGTGGCTTCTTTGCGTTTTGATGGATAAAGAATATTTACATTTAAAAGTGAGCACCTGGAATTATATTGGCTACTAAATTCAAATTGATTAAAATGGGAAAGTAAATTTTCATCAAAAGATATTATACAATTTGTTTAAATTTTATAATATTTGAAAATATATAGAGCACATGGTTTGGTAGGTAAATTCATCTATAACAAAGAGCTCAGTATTAGACTATATTACTATTATATATATACATATATATATATATTTAATTTTTAAATGCTTTTTTAGCACTGATTTTAGATTAAAATTTTACCATCTCTGTAGATTTAACTTAAGCATTAATTCCTTTATTTGTCATGGCACTTTAATATCCATCTTGGTTTTGATCATTTTAAGACTTTAGTTTTTCATTTAATCCTTTTCACTGGCAGTGATTCCAATGATGGAAAAAAGAGTAAAGTAGGAAACAAATCAAAAGCCTTCTCTAGCTGTGAAACTGAATCCAAATGTGGCAGAAGGTTTGAGGTTGTTCCTCTAAGTTCTGTAGTTTTGAGTTGCAGATTGTGGAAATGATATTGTTTCTATGTTATTTAATGTCTTTTTCTCAGACTATGTCAACACAAGTCAGGTGTTTTCTAATTATACCATATTGTTTGACCTCAAACACTCCTGTTTGCTTTCATGCCACAACAGTGACCTTGCATTGAAAATGAAAAGTTTACTATATACATTCTACCATAAAAATATGTAAATAAGCAGTGTGTTCACATTAGTGGCAACACTTAACAGGTCACATTCTCTCTATAAATATCTTCTGATTGCATTTTATAAAGTAAGTGGGTTTCCCTAACTAGTAAAATATTCTTCCTGCATTTTGGCCAAGAGGTAGAGGTAGAGATCCACAAGCATGGGATAAGAGATACTTTTTTTTAGTAACAGTGTAGATTTATTTTTAACTATTTCTTAGTTATATAAAAGGGGTTTGGGGATGGGAAGAGAAGGCACTGGAAATGTTAAAAGGCATCATTAATAAAAAAATTTTTTCCAAAAAAAGTGGTTATTCAAAACAAGAAACATGCTTTTTTATGCATATTGCATGCTCAAGGCCTTCATCTAAGCAGATAATCTTATCTTTCTTTTCAATGCAATGTACAAGAAGAAAACAACCTTGGGATCCTATTCTATTTTCCTTCCTTTTTCTATCAAATTTTCCCTTCCAATCTTTGACCATGTTCCAAAGCTGAATAGGGAATTTCTGTTCCTTAACAAAAAAAAAAAAAAAAAAAAAAAAAAAAAAAAAAAAAAAAAAAATGTTTTGGACTAGGTGAAAGAAGAGATTCTTTATCTCAATTGCTTCAATTCCTAGCCAGAAATCCTGAGGGTCTGCCCCTCCCAAATTTATTTACTTAGATTTTTTTTCTTTGATTAGATGAAAGAGGAAATACTTTGTCTCAGTGGCTATCTAGCTTTAACCACTGAATGTATGCAGTCTCTGTCAAACTGAAACCTGTTGAAGACCTTAGCTTAAAAAGACCAACGTCTCCCATTGCATCCAGGGCCATCTCCCCTCTTCCTGATCTATATCTGGGCAGGACCCAGATATCTCTGAAGGGGAAAATGAGGCAGGTAACCTTGCACAGCCCTCCCTCATTTAAATCCAATTCACTTGTATATCATGGCAGCACATTCCTGATGTCATGGTCCTCTTCTAGAACTAAGGACAAACAACAACAACAAATCATAATATCAGCATCTCAGAACTCAATGGGAACATTGATCTATGAGAAGACTGGGAGTCAATATGACTTTGACCAAAGTGTTCCTTGGAAGCTACATTTTTTGAAATATGAATAATAAAAATAACCCATATTCATGTTGCTCTTTGTAATTTGTTTCCCTAATACAAACTGTTCTGTGTGTGGTGGGCAGTGGAAGCATTATTATGTTATAATAGAGATAAGGAAACTGAAATTCAGGTGACTTCTTCATGAATACCTCATTAATAAGTGACCAGAACCAGGACTTAAGGCTAGGTATTCATTCTTCAGTTTCAGTGTTCTTTCCATTACATGTGTAAAACCTTCAAGTAAATCACACAGACTGAAGACACAGATAGAAGATTGTTGTATGAAATTTCATTTTTATGCTATATTTATGAAGTGCCTGTTTTAATAGAGCACTGATAGAGAATGACCTTGACAATACATGAAGGAATGATTTTGCAATATGAATAATCATATAAGAAGTTATCTTCTTTGAACTAGACTTTCAGAGAAGAAAAGAATTTGTGCTTTGAAAGGAATCTCAGGGGCCATCCAATCAAATCAGACATTAAAGAAATGTTTCCTACAATCATCCTAAAAACCAAACAATATTTGTATCACAAATAAAATAAAAATATCCACAAAATAAGAGTAATTCGGAATTGAGAAGAGCCATAGAAATCAATTAATCCAAAGGACTAAAGAATAACTTTTATGACATACCCCAAAAATAGTCATGTGGCTTTTGCTTGAAATCCTCCAGCTAGAGGGAGCCATTATCTCCTAAGGCTAATCATTTCATTCTTCAAAAAGTCTAATTATCCTAGAGTTTTTCCTTGAATGAAGGCCAAGAAAAATGTACTGAAGAAGAAACAAAGTATTTTTGTAAAATACTGATTTTTAACCTTTACATAAAGAAATTCTGAAGAGTTTGTATCAAAACATTCTCAATTAAAATAGTTATCTCCTATGCTTCAAATTGTCTTAGGAAAAAATGACTGCTTTTGACTTATTAATATGTTTCTACAGACTAGTGATTCAGTAGCTAATTACACAATAAATATCTAATATGTGTGTGTGTGTATAGATAGATAAAGTGTGTGTATAAATACATGTTTCTCCCTTTTATATGTAACATATATTGCATATGTGCATGTAAGAGTTAGATCATTTATTAAAATGATAATAATAATTGCAAGAGGACAAAGAGTTTTGTACTGTATAATCAAGTCATAGACTTTTTAAAACTGAAGTTGCTTTTATTAACCAGGTGTTTGAGAAAAGGTATCAAATTACTATTTAATTTAAAGTTAACATTTTGGGAATGACAAGTAGTTCAAGTCTTTTCACAGTGGAGCATTTCTGTTTTATTTTAATGGGCATGAACTACTCTCCTGAAGCCATTTGCCTTTATGGTTTCTTTGAAAGAACGGTTTGATTTTCCCAATTAGATCTGGGCTAAACCTCTGGTACATGAAAATGGAAAAAAAGAAAATACCTTTTCCTGGCCACAGAGGTACAAAGAGATTCTTTTCTGAATTCTTCCGAATATTTTATTTTATAACTTCACCTTGAATATTCATAGAATCAGACAATGAGTCAGAGGATACTAGCTTGTAAGTAAAATGAGAGTTTTCAAAATGATGAAGATAATTATATAGTAATAGAAAGAAATCTTGGGCTGGTGAAAAGAAACAATTAAGGGATGGATAGCCAGAATGCTTCCCTGTTATTTTCAAGATTTGGGGGAAAATTGAGAAAATTCTCTAACATGCTAGATTATGTACTCTTTGTGGAGAACATATGTAAAGACATGGATAGAATCACATGAAATAAACAGACATAGATGGTTATAATCTACATTGTTAGATTAAATTCAAAATCAAGGAGATCAAAGATCCATTTGAGATTTTTAGTAAATCCTGTGTATAAACAAGCAATATTTATCCCCCGATACAGTAATCTTTCTTATTGCAATTCATAATTAGACAGAGAGGCAGAGGGACAGAGAGATAGAGACTTCCTTTGTTTTAATTCTGCTTAGGAAAGGTTCATAGGATTGTAGAATTAGAGTCAGAAAGGGACGTTAGAGGTCATATAATCCAACTATTCATTTTATAAAAGAGAAAAATGAGGTCTGAAGAAGTGATATAACTTGTTCAAGATCATACAAAGTAAGTGGCAGAGCCAGAATTTCAACTGAGTGTTTTAGTCATGTCTGACTCTATGACTCCATTTGGGATTTTCTTGGCTAAGATTCTGCAGTGGTTTGCCATTTTCTTTGCCAGTTCATTTTACAGATAAGGAAATTGAGGCAAAAATGACTTGCCCAGAGTCCCATGGCTAGTAAATATTTGAACTCAGATTTTCCTGACCCCAAGCTTAAGGCTCTATCCTCTGTGCCACTTAGCTGCCCAATGCTCCTATCCCAGCTTATTTAAATTTCCCTCTCTATTGATCTCTACGTCACCTGCAATTTTGATTCTACAGAAGATTATGATATTCTAAAATTTATCTATGTTACATCAGAAGAAGAAAATTGATAATTAAAAAAATGAGTTATTGTGTCAAGGAGCAGCCTAGTTATTTATAATAGAAATATGATGGAATTTGTATATTTTCTGTACATTTCCTCCTGTGCCATTCTGAATTCAGATCATTGTCCAGGAGCAATGTCTGCCAAGATTGCCCACTCAACTGAATGTCATTGTGAGAACAATAGGTATTCTTTATTTATTTGTTTTTTTCTACCAGGGTTCATAGCTTGTCTGTTTTCTTTTGAATGGTCAGTTATTATCATATATGGGGAGTCCTTCTTCCTTTTGAACTTTGCACAGGTAATCAATCTTCCATGGAAATAGCAGACAACTTTGACAAGCATTTGTCTCTTTGTCTTATTTCTCCCTTGAAATTGATAATTGAATATTTTTTAATAAAATTAACTTGGAGATTTGGATTTATCAGTGAACTTTTTATGGTCTTAACATATATATGGAAGACACAGAATTGGAGAACCTTTCATTGTTTTCTACTGAGTCAAATTCCACATAAGAATTTTAGTGCTTGTATAACTTTAACCTGTGTCCAAATCTTGCCTCTTATGCTAATTGACCAGGACAAATATTTGTTTACAAAAATCCTCTTCAGGATACACTGTTCTTATCTATAAAATGAATGAGTTTGATTAGACAGCCACCAAGATTCCAGTTTAGCTATAGACCTATGATTCTATGACTCAGTAGACTTTGGGAGAGGAGTGAAACTGTCTGACAGTAAAATAAAACATTTTAAATCTAATGTGCATATGTGTTTATATATACATGATATATCATGTACATAGATATAGATATAAATGATATAGATATAGATATAGATATAGATATGTTCTTGTTCAGTAACTTCAGTAGTGTCTAATTCTTTGTGACCTGATTTTGGACTTTTGTTGGCAAAGGGACTGGAATGGTTTTCCCTTTCCTTCTCCAGATAACTTTATAGATGAGGAACAGAGGCAAACAGAGTTAAATTTCAACTGGCCCAGGATCAAACAAATTTCTGAGGCCAGATTTGAATTCAGAAAGAGGAATCTTCCTGATTCCAAAGCCAATGTTCTAACCTCTGTGCCATTGTACTATCTAATTGTTCCTGAGATATGTTTTTGTGCGTATGTGTATACATGCATACACACACACACACACACACACACACATATATATATATACACAAATATATGTACATATATATGCAAACAATAAAATATATATTATATGCATGTGTTTATATAGGTACATTCACACATATACATATATATTAAGACAGACAGATGATAGATATGTAGACAGATAGATATCTATATTTGAGGGAGTATTAGGACTTATAATATTACCATAGTAAAGAATTTTTAGTGTCAAATTTCTACTTTTATCAATGAAATCTAAAGTTATTGATAATCTTAGATAGTTGGCTAATTTAGTCTTAGAGGGTTGATGTCATAAATGATTTACAGTTAGCATGTGTCAGAGGAAAGATCCCTCCCCACTATAGTATATTGATTGCCTCTCAGTGTTTGTATAATTTCTACAATAATTCTCTCTTTCTACTAATGCAGATTATGATTCCTCTTATGTTTTAGCAGTTTGTCTTCAAAAGTTTTTATAGCTGAAAAGTTTAGCACCTGCTGTTGAGCCTTTCCAAATTTAGTTAAACCCACAGACAACAATCTGATTTCTTTTGGATCATTAGCAATATGGATCCATTCTATTAGCATAGATATTTAAAACCTGAATATAATGTACTTCTCTAAATCTTTAATAAATTAAGACTAGACAATTTCCAGTAAGTAGATTTTTGATCTTGACTGGATGACTCCATTTAATGCATGTTATTCATGTATTGCAATTTCAAGGAGGGCTAAGGTCAAAAGTGCCATTATAATTGTAGACAGAGATTAGCATGCCATGCTGAGAGCCAGCTTGGCCAAATCAGAAGACCTGGGTTCTCAATCCAGCACCACTATTCAGCAGCTACACATGTGTGAACAAATCACTCAGCTTTATGAAATTTCAGGTTAGTGGACATAATAACATTTTTACCACCTACCTTAGCAAATTTCATTAGAATCAAATGGAATAGTAGTTTTCAAGTGATTTATAAATGTAAGTTCTGATTTGTATTATGTGAACAAAAAAAAATGAGAAAATAATATTTCTTTAATCATTAGGGATAATGTGAGGTCATTTCCCAAAGGACTAAATGCTTTTAGCTCCACAACTCCTGCCTTAGGACTCCACAGACCTGATTGGCAGGTACCTCCTGGGACCTGCTATATCTAGGAAGACTCCAATCATGCTTCACTTTAATTTCTGGCCAATTTCTCATCAGTCATTGTGTCACTCTGACCAGAAACTATTCTTTGAAGGACTTAACTCTTTTAGCTCAGAAACTCTTGCCCTAGAGTCCTTGCTGCCTTAATCAGTGAGTATCTGTGGCCCATTATATCTTGCCTGACTAGATACATTTCATTTACTTCTCAGCCATCTTCTTGCCAATTGTTTTGCCACTATATCCTCCATCCTTCCCTTTCCTTTTCTGGAACATCATGAAATCATCTATTCTAGCTCCTGGAAAGCATTTGTCTCTCTGTTTTATTTCTTCCTTGAAATTGATAATTGAATATTTTTGAATAAAATTAACTTGGAGATTTGGATTTATCAGTGAATTTTTATGGTCTTAACATATATATGAAACATACAGAATTAGAGCACCTTTAATTTCTATACTGAGGCAAATTCCACATAAGAATTTTAGTATTTGTGTGACTTTAGCCTGTGTCAGTCAATAAATAATTATTAAGCACCTACTTTGCATCAAAAGGAGGCTGATACAAAAAAAAAAAAATTAGTCAGTACTTGCTCTTAATCTAAATGGGGAGACAGCATGCAAACAATTGTGTACAAACAATATATTAAAAGGATAAATTGCAGGTAATTAATAATGGGAATGCATAAGCATTAAGGCAATGGGAAAAGATTTTTTTTTGAAGGTAGGGACTTGAAGGAATCCAGGAAGTAGATATGAGGAAAGAATTCTAAGTTACAATCAAATTCCATATCATATCACACATTCTTATGAGGAAAATCCAGCTCTTGAAAAGACTTTTCTTGACATTCCCACAAGTATAACTTAGGCCACACACTATTGTTCATGTTACTCATTGATCATCCTGATTCCTGGTACCTGTTGATAAGTTCTGTTACTCAGCCCCCACTGACCTACCCAGTGCAAATACTGGTTGACTTAAAAAAGTGTAACAAAGGTGTGGTCTTACAGGTTCTATATCTACTGATTATAATAAATCAGGCTTTCTTTGCATTTCAGAATTGTAAGTCATATAAAGTAGAAGGAATAAAGATGAAACAGGGGGTTCACAGTTCAATTCTCTTTCTGGTTTGATTTTTCTAGCTGCCTGTTTATTCCACACATTCAAACAATGTTCTTAGTAAAAGACAAATGTAGTCACTTTGATGTCCTGAGGTATACTCTCACTGATTATTGATTGTCTGAAATTAGGATACATTTCCCTCATTTTTCTACAGTAGTTACTTAAACATTTCTCATTGTGTCCTCATATGCTCTGATTATCTCATTCTCCCCATCAGACACTTGAAAAATGGGTTCTTTATGATAATCAATCTGCTGCTGGTCTAGGGCCTGCCTCTTTCTGGAGATAACAACTGACACCCCTGTGGGTGAGAAGCCTGTTGCGCTCCAGGGTACTGTACTTCCCACATCAAACAATGTTTATTGTGCACCTGGGAACCTAACAAGGTAGGAACAGATTGTAGCTTTCTGTTCATATTTCTCAGAATTCTGAAGCATGTCTTGGAACCACATGAATTTCCAATTTCTAAGAGATGCATCTTTTTGGTTTGTATGATTAGCACATAAGTTCTTCATCTCCTTCAAAGTATAACCACTTTTATTCTAAACCAAACTAATATAGACCAGGAAAATTTTATTTTCTGAAGGTATCTTTCCATAGAAATGCTTAGGCAAATTTTATATCCTCTGAAAATCAAGCATTCGTTAAGTAAGCTTTTACTATATTTGAAGAACTATGTTAAAATACTGTGAATACAAGAAAATGAAAAAAAATATAACCCCTGCCCTCAAAGAGTTTAAGTTCTAATGCATCAGATAATATGTAAATAATTAGGTTTATCAAGAAATAGCACTAGTACATTTATCCTATAATCCTCCTAATTACATGGTGGCTGAATGAAGAATTTTAAAAAGTTGAGAAATAACCAGAGTCACTTTTAAATATGAATCCTAGAGATCAAAGTTTAGTAGGTGCTTATTATTTAAGTGATTTTTTTTTTTTAAATTCAGGCTAGCGTCTCAGGCACTCAGGCTCCCAATCTATCATCGTCTCATCATTATCTCTCAACCCTTATATCCAGTCTGCTGCCAAGAGCTATTGATTTTTACCTTCCTCACAATTCTCACATTCTCTTTTTCATCTGCTCTGACACTGCCATCCCTTTAATGTAGGCCTTCATCATTTCGTCCCTGTACTATTGCAGTAGCTTTTTGGTTGGTTTCCTCTCCCTCATTCCCATCCATCCGACCCTCAGCAGCCAAGGTTGTCTTCCTAAAGAATGGGTTTTTCTCCTCTCCCTTTACCCCTAAGCCTTACTCTAACTCCAGTGGCTACCTAACACCTCTAGGATCAAAAACAAAATCCTGTTTTACCTTTTAAATCCCTTTGGAACAAGCCCTTTCCTACCTTTCCAGTCTCCTTATACCTTAGCTCCCATTCCCCACCCTTGTTACTCTTCAATTTAGTGACTCTATCCTTGTTGCTAGTCCTAGAATATGATATTTCATCCCAAGACTATGCATTTGCATTGGCTTTCTCCTGTACTTGGCATTCTCTCCCTTCTATGTCCTAATTTCCTTGATTTAAGTCAGAGCTAAATTTCCACCTCCTAATGGAAGCCTTTCCTGATTTTCCTTAATTCTAATGGCCTCCTTCTGCTGATTATTTTAAATTTATCTTGTAGATATCCTGTCTGTATGTATTTGTTTGCATACTGTCCTCCACATTATACTAAGAATTCTTTAAGGAAGGGCATTATCTTTTGCTTTTCTTTAAATCCCCAACACTTAGTATTGCCTGGAACATAATAAGAACTTTATAAATGTTTATTGACTGACTGACAAAAATTCCACATTATAGATTGTGTTTATGTTATTATATTTGTTTATATGTTTATATATTTTATCTCATGCAATAATTTTTAGGAAGAAAAATTTTTAGTTTACTTTCCATTGTTGGGTTCCAAAATTTCCCTGATCACTACACATCTTTATACTATTGGTTCTGCTTGATCCAAGGCCCAAGATCACATCTGATATATTCTATCACTGTAATTCTAACCCAAGTGTTTCATGGACCACATCATTTTGGAAATGTGGCTAGAAGCTTGCCTAGAATAACATGGACTCATGGTTTGAGAATACTTCAATTTTACTTCTTATGATTTTAGTAAAATTAAGAATAGAGGGGAGAATAGCCATCTAACTATGATATTCAGGTACTTTAATTATCCTAGGGAAAAGAAGGATGAACAAGAGAACTTCTAATAGTTTCATCTAATTCTTTGATTCCATGATATTCTTGGAATAGATGGAAAAAAACAAAAATACTCCTCTAGGGATATTAGTAAAAATAACAGTTGAATTTTTTAGGGACATAATTATAGGCAGACCCCATCGTCTGAATGAAAGGAAAGAAAGTTACCAGAATCACAAAGAGAAGAAAAAAAAATACTGATCTTTTTTATTTGTACACTACTAACATGACATTATGACAACATATCTTAGTCTAACCCTAAGAGATTGTCTTCTTTTTTCTTTTGAAAGAATCCTTAGAAAGTGCAGAAGTAAACAAAGGAAGCAAGTTTAGCTTCATTCCTTAAGAAACAGAAGAATTCCACACTATTGAAGATAAGTTCTATTTCTTTAGGACTCCGATAAAAGAAAAGATTTATCAAGAACCTGGACAATAGCAATAGGAGTGTCTGACAGATTGAGAGACTTTAACAAACAAAATTGCCGTTCAAAGTACATTTACTCTGACAAGGTAATACAAGGATCATCATTTTCCATTACAGTAAAATCTACATTAACTGCATTATTCAAAGAATGAAGAGTTCCATTTAATTGAATTTTCCTGTTAACCAAAGATCAAGCACAAACCCTTTCTCTCTTCTTCTCTGCTAATGAAAATCTATCAAAAATGTATTGGCTCATCTACCTATTACAGCAGGTTTTATGAAATTTTATGAACTTATGAATAATTAAAGTGATCCAGAAATGGAACAAGCTACTTAAGGAAGACATGAGTTTCCCATCATTGGAAGACTTTAAGCAGAAGCTGTTTAAGTTCTTGTTAATGGTGCTATAGATAGGAATTTTGATTTGGGTCTAAGTTGGACTTAAATGAATTCTGAGGTCTCTCCTGGTTCTAAGTATCAACAATCTTATCATTTTTTTCAATAATCCATAATCTTGTTGGTTTTGTTATTGTTATGGTCAACTATGGTAGTAGTTTTCCTGATATTGAACCAGCTCTGCATTCCTGGTATAAATCCCACTTGGTCAAAGTGTATTATTCTGCTAATAAGTTGATGTAATCTCTTTGCTAATATTTTACTTAAGTGTTTGCATCAATATTCATTAGAAAAATTGGTCTGTAATTTTCTTTCTCTGTTTTGACTCTTCCTGGTTTAGGTATCAGTACCATATTTGTGTGATATAAGGAATTTGGCAAGATTTCTTCTTTACCTATTTTTCCAAATAGTTTACATAGTATTGGAATTAATCATTTTCTATATGCTTGGTAAAATTCACTTGTGAAATGGCCCTGGACATTTTTATTTAGGAAGTTCATTAATGGCTTATTCAATTTCTTTTTTTTTTTTCTAAAATGGGACTATTGAAGTAGTTTATTTCTTCTATTAATCTGGGCAATTCATATTTTTGTGAATATTCATCCATTTCAGTAAGATTGCCAGATTTAATGTCATACAGTTGGTCAAAGTAGTTCTTAATTATTGCTTTAAAATTTTTTTCATTGATTGTAGTTCCCCCTTTTTTTTTTCACTTTTTCCTAAACAAATTTAATTAAAGGTTTATCTATTTTGTTGATTTTTTTCATAAAACCAACTCTTAGTCTTATTAATTAGTTTAATGATTTTCTTGGTTTCTGTTTTATTAATCTCTCCTTTGAGTTTCAGAATTTCTAATTTGATATTTAATTGATGCATGTAATTTTTAAATGGCTCACATTTATGTTTCAATTTAAATTTCACAAAGTATTTTACATTATTTATCTAATTTTAGCTTTATAACTACCCTTCGAGAAAAGTGCTTTTATTATTTTAATTTTACAAATAGGGAAACAGGTTAAATTTACTGGGCTTTACAGCTAAATCTGTGAACCTGTGATTCAAACTCAGGTCTTTCTGATCCAAAATCTAGCACTCTAGCCACTTCATTACTTAGCTAACTCAAGACAAAATCATAAACTGTAAGTCAGAATATTAATTCCTTAATTTACATACTATTATTCACTCCAACACACTCTCTTCATAGTATTAAAACCTTGGAAAGCACTAGTCATTAAAAAAATGATTGATGAGCATGGGATTAGAGCAAAAGTAGTTGCATAGGTTTGAGAAATATTTCTTTAAGAAACATTTCATTCAGACTATAGTTGAGCCCAGAGAATTATTCACATACTATTATTAAGTATATCAGGAATTCCCAAACTGTAGGCTAAGAATCCTCAAGGGGCTATAGAATCCTCAAATCAATATGTATACCAACACTGCCATTTTGATCTTTATTTAGCTCCAACAAAATATGCAGTATGACAGTATAATCAATCAGTAAACATGGTTTCTGTAGACTCAGTAAATAATACATCTCATACATATGCATTAGTTCTTTTCAAATGTATGCAGATATGATTAACAAAACACAAAATCACTTAAATTTGGTCATTACTCATTTTTTCAATCAACATATAATAATAATAATATAGTTACAGATACAGATATAGATATACAGATATAGATACAGATGCCACAAAACTTTTAGTTTCCTTAAATTTCTTCCCTTCATAGTCTGGCCAAATTGGATGACTGACAATCTCCCATCTCATGTTACTCTTGCTTGCCTCTATGTAATTATGTCCATGCTTGGAATGAAACCTTCTCTTTTTGCTTGCTTCATCTGCCAGCTGTTTTTACCCCCTGGATATGGCTCTGTCTTAAAGTCTAAGGCCTGCTCTCCTGATTGCTGAATTCCTCACCCATTCTTCCTTTTTCACCTCCTTACCAATAGCCTTGTTCCTATTATTTCTACCACTTTCCAGAATATTGGTTTCTTGATAGAAGAAAATGTCTTGATTGTTTGTATTTGTATTTCCAAGGCATAGCACAGAGCCTGACTCTAATAAAATATATATTATCCATCTATCCATCCATTCATCTATCTATTTTTCTTTCTGCCACTTGAAAGTCTCCTCTTCTTCCTTCAAGTTCAGGGGTCACTCCCTTCATGTGTATCCTTTCCTGATAAATCTAGCTTGATAAATCTTTACCCTTGTCATATTCTACCTTAAAAGGAGATTCTTGGCTCAATTGTTTATTTAATCACAACTGAGACCTGTTGAAGAGCTTAGCTTAAAAAGGCCCAGGTCGTCCATGGCATCCAGGGCCATCTCCAGGCAACCTGCTATGTGTCTGGTCACTGAACTCAGATGGCTCTAGAAAGGAAAGTGAGGCAGGTGACCTTGTACAGCCCTCCCTCATTTGAATACAATTCACTTGCATGTCATAACATCACCTCCTAATGTCATGGTTCTCTTTGAGAATGAAGGACCAAAACAATACCCTATACATACTCATTTATGTGCATGTCATTGTGAAGCAGGAGGGAACTGTTTCCTTTACTAAAATTGTCACTCTGAAATTGTGTTCCCTTTGATCAGGATCTCCCAGGCTCCAAGGAGTCGAGACAGAGTCCAAACCTTTCAGGATGAGAGAATCAACTCCCATCGAAATTCTGAATTCTCATTCAATTGAGGAATCCTGATCTGGGTTGTCCCAGTCCCCACCTCATCTGATTTGTTCGGAAAGTCCCAGCCTTCACTAAGATACCCAATATAACAGCTTCTCTCAACCAAGGTCTTTGCAGATGGACCTAGGTAGCTCACTCAGCTGCCAGGATCATTCTACCCAATGCATTCTCAGTGCCAAAACTCCATTTTCCAATGGATCTGTCACTGTAGAAGTCAGCCTCTTGATAAACTGGTTTCTATCCAACAATAAACTTTCATCTTGCAATAATTTGGGAATGAGTGAATTCTTTCACTCCTAAACCTTTGGCCGATTTAAAAGGGATACTTAATAACTCTTATTGCCACTAACCTCTTGACCATCAGGAATTGAGACTACTCAAGCCACATTAATTGCTCCCCATTAGATTATCAATTCTTCGAGAGAGGAGGTAATGTTGTGGTCCTCATCAGCTTCTGGCACAGTATCCTCCTTATAGTAGATACTCATGTCAATCATTCCAGTCTTTCAATTATGCGAGGGATGCTTATGTTGCTCCTAATCTCAAATACATTTAGTTGCTTGCTATGATACAAAGATACAATACTCTTTATTTTGATATTTAAGGGCCTCTACAGTGTGGATTCAACTTCTATTTGTAGCCTTAGGTAACATTACCTATCCTATGTATCAACTATATTTATACTTTATCATAAGATTCTATGAAAGATACGACCTTGGAAACAGTTTTGTTCATAGAATTGATAAATATTTGCTATCATCATATGGAAGATGTTATTCATAGGGTAATATGTAGAAGATGAATCCTCATTAACAGTAAGGTATTCCAAATGTCCCTATGTGTGGATTCTTCATTTTCACTTATGCCTGATACTCCATGACCTCATTTGGGGTTTTCTTGGCAAATATAATAGAGTGGTTTAGGTGTGGTACAGGGGAGGAAGGGTGTTACAGACTTCAGAGTGCATTGAACAACTTTAAAATTAGTCTTTTATTGTTACTTGAACACCACAATCTAGTCTAGAAAGTTATAAATAATGGGAGATTGCTTGCTTGGCTATATCTCAGGAAAGGAAGAAGGATTTAGCTAAAATAGATATCTAGTTTTATAACACTCTTCTGCAGAGAAGTTTTGTTAAAAACAAACAAAACAAAACAAAACAAAACCAAAAAAAACCCCACTTTTTCTTAAAGATAAGTCTCAGAGCTACAAAATCTAGGTTAAAGGATTAGCAGTTCAGAACATTAAATTAGGAAAGGATTAGGAGTGAAACACTGCCTAAGAAAATCTTGTACCTGACCTCAAAAATATGATGGAAAAAAAAAATCTAAACCTTAAACCTTTATTACAGCCCTCATAATTCTTTTCTAAAAGTGGATATTTTAATAACTACCTTTTAATTTGTCAGTCATGCTTTCAAATTACATTACTAAGCATGCTGAGAGATTTCTGCCTAGTTTTAACCAGACTGGACAAGGAAAGACATTATGGGAAACAGGAAAGAAAAGACTCTAAAAGTCAGAATGGTTGACCTTTTCCATAAATTTAAGGTGCTGTCAGGTTTTAACACCCACCCTACTCCTAAGGTGAGCCTCTGAAGGCTAGTCATTAAAGCTCTTTTGTGGCTTTCTATACTTGATCTCTGGGGTGTGCTGGCTGCTCTAAAGCCAGCCTTGATCTCTCTGTGTGCTTGAGGGTTACCTGAAAGGAGAAGGTCATTCTGTTTTCTTTTTTCTCTTTGAACTAAAGTCCATGACTGGATCGTATCCCTGCTTTGTGTACAAAATGAAGCTACAGTTGCCCCAACAGCTACTGTAATTAGGATTAGGAAAGAACCCAAATTTCTAATTTAATCATGTTAACTGAAAGGGGGGAATAGGGAGATAAGGAGGGGAGAATCACAAGAACAGTGAGACTCAAAAGTCTGAGAGGGTGATTGATGGAGTATTCCAAAACTGAATCATGAAATGTTAGGAGATAATGAAATCCACTAATCATTATAGAGAACTGACATAAGCAAGACTGGAATGCTGGTGTAAAATTGAATATCCCATCATCAGTAAAATCTGTCATGATTAGTTTTGCTTCAGGAAAATCAAAAGCACAATTTTATTTTATTTTTTTATTTTAATTTTTTTAACACACAATTTTATTATGATACTGAAATTCATAGGACCAAAAGGTTGGAGGTCAAAATGTTTATAAAACTTATTGACTCATTTTATAAATGTGACAGAAAGACCTAGAGAGTTGACACAATTTGCCCTGGAACACAGAGGTAGGAAGATTCAGAACTGGCGGTGCAGTCCAAATTTTCTCATTCTGTATCCTGCTTTCTTTTTATAGGACCAAAAAGCTTAAATGGAAATCCTTTTTTGTCATCAAAATTCCCACAGATTTATGTCTCCTATTCACTGCTTGGTATGGAGTATTATAGAAATAGATTCTGTCTTCCTTCTGAAATGTCAGGAAATCACAGGAAATCAGAAGTTCCAGGAGCTCCCTTTTACATCCAGAATAAAATGCATAAACTAGTTGACAGAAAGATAGATAGCTGTAAGTAGATAAATACATATATGTGTGTCCATATATACAAAATATAGATGAAACTATATATGTGTGTACACATGTTTATATACATACATAAAATTCCAGTATATATACATATCATCTATCTACAAACATAGTATGTTTGTATATTGAAATAAACAACATATGTATTTACATGCATATGTGTGGGACAGTAAACTCAAATTAAAATTAGAGACTCTCAGAGTAAGGAAAGCAAAAAGGGATTTATTATGATCTCCTAAGAAAGGGCAACTCCCAACAAACAAGGTGTCAGTAGAAGAGTGCAAAGTGCAAAGTGCAAACACAGGATTATATAGACCCTAACCAGAAGCCCCCACCCCACCCTCTGACCTTTTCTCTCTTTAGCTGGAGAATTCTAATTTACCCAAGAGACTAAATATGGACTCCAGAACATACTTTACCTTATTAGGTACCTAAATGCTAATGAAAAAGAGATGGGTAGAGACCAAAGGGAAATGTTTATCTAGGATAATTGAACACCTGCAGCTTTTACCTATAGCTCAACTTGTTATTGCAAAGTCTCAAATCACAATTAGGATATAGGATATAGCCACATCCTTTTGAGAAGTCTTCACTCAATTTATCTCATACACACATATATAATTTATTTATATACATATACATTCTATTCTTTGTATGTGTATGTATATGCCATCTCCTATCTCTGTCCCTTTCTGCAGGAGGTCCCCCATACCTAAAATTCTCTCCTCTTTTCAATTCTGCCTTATAGAATTAACAAAGAAATTAAGGGACTGTCAAGAATCACATATCTAGAGATATTCTGAAATCTTTTCCCTCTTCATTATTTTTTTTTCCACCAGGACTCTTTCCTAGCAGGCAATGTACTATAGTGCTTATATACTGATCATAAGAACTCACATACAATCTCTTTGTCTCTATATGTGTCTGCCTCTCTTTCTCGCCTTAACACATCTCTGTATCCCTGCCTATTATTCTGTTTCTTTTCTCTTTCTCTATCAGAGCACCTGTAGTCCAGATTAGTGCAAATGGTATTCTCCCTGCCTCAACTGTCTCCCCACTATACTATATCCCACACACTCTTATTAAAGTAATTTTTTCTTAAATACAGATATGACCACATGACTTCCTTATTTAATTGACTGCAATGGGTTCCTATTGCTCTTAGGATAAAGCTCTCTCTAACTTTTAAAACCCAATCTGTCCCCAGTATCATTAGACATTACTTCCCTTCCCATATTCTGTAAACCAGCTCTTGAAGCAAAACTGATGTTCTCTCCACCTTTCACCTACATAACTCTGCACTGATTTTCCCCCAAACCCTCCTTATCTCCACATCATAGAATCTCTTCTTTTAAATGCAGCTTCTATCTGAAGTCTTTCCTAATTCCCCAATTATGAATGTTCTTCCTCCCAAACTACCTTATATTGAGCTATTTGGTATAAAATCAACAAGATTCCTCTTCATGAGCTCAAATCTGGCCTCAGACACTAGCTATGTGACCCTGAGCAAGTCACTTAATTCGGTTACTTCAGTTTCTTTATCTGTAAAATGAGCTGGAGAAGGAAAAAGCAAAATACTGCAATGTCTTTATCAAGAAAACCCCAAATGGAGTCATGAATAGTTGGAGTCTGAAAAACAACTCAAAAGAAATAAAATATATTAGGTTTTAGAATATAAATTTATTGTAAATGGGTATTAGTTTTATTCTTTGTAGTTGCATCCTCTGTGCCTAATTCAGTTTCTGGAACATAATAGATGCTTATATATATTTATAGATTGATTGATTGATTGATTATTCATCTATGAATTTGCTTATCTTCTCTCTTCTTTCTTTTCTCCATGACTTACTAAAGAAAAATTCAGAACCTATTTCTCCATGTCTTTTCTTCCTTTCCTCCTCCCCCCTTTTTTTCCTGGAAACCACTGCTAGTCAAAAGGAGAATTCAGATAAAATTTCTTACTTGGTATGTGTGTGTGTGTGTGTGTGTGTGTGTGTGTGTGTCCATCTCCATCTCTGTGTCTTTGGTTGTCTCTCTCTGTCTTTCTTTCTATCTCTCTGTCTGTCTCCCTGTCTTTGTCTCTGACTCTCTTTATCTCTCTTTCTGTCTCTTTCTCTGCCTCTCTGTTTCTGTGTGTGTGTCTCTGTCTCTGTATCTCTTTCTGTTTCTGTCACTCTATTTCTGTCTGTCTGTCTCTCTCCCTCTCCCCTTACTTCCTTCCCTCATCTCCGTTTCTCTTCTCCTTTCTCTTTTAGATATGGCAAATACACATTTTAGGTTTTTTGGGTATAACTAGATTTCTCAAGACTGTTCTTTGAATAGTTACAACAGTAAAGACCTTTTGTCAGACCATGTTTAGGGTAAATCCTAAGTCTTTGTATTGGAAGATGGTCATCATACACACAGTTCTTGTTATTTGTCCTTTGTTCTCAAAGAAGATCATGAGAAACTCCATCAGGAAGGTAACGTCATGATTTGCAAGTGAATTGGATTTAAGTGAGGCAGGACTGTACGAAGTCCCCAGCCTTGGATTCTTCTCTGTTTTTTGTTTTATTTTTTGAGGGAGGGTTGTTTATTGGGTTTTTTTTTTGGTTTTTAGTTTTGTTTTGCTTTGTTTTGGTTTTTTTTGCAAATCTATTGGGATTAAGTGACTTGCCCATGGTCACAATGCTAGTAAGTGTTAAGTGTCTTAGGCAAGATTTGAACTCAGGTCCTCCTGAATCCAGGGCTGATGCTCTAAGTGTCATCTGTGTCCAGTGGAAAGATACAGATCTGAAGAACTGGAGATGGCCCTAGATGCAGTAGAAGGTCTTGGACAAGGGGGATAAGGAAGGAAGAAAGGAAAGAAGGAAAGAAAAGAGGAAGGGAGAAAAGAAGGAAGGAAGGAAGGAAGGAAGGAAGGAAGGAAGGAAGGAAGGAAGGAAGGGAGAAAGGAAGGAAGGGAGAAAGGAAGGAAGGAAGGAAGGAAGGAAGGAAGGAAGGAAGGAAGGGAGAAAGGAAGGAAGGGAGGAAGGGAGGAAGGGAGGAAAGAAGGAAGGAAGGAAGGAAGGAAGGAAGGAAGGAAAGCAATATAGATCAAGACAATTGGAGATAGCTCTAAATGCAGACCCACAGCTTTTAACCCAAAATCAGACACCTAATAGATAAAAAATGAATGGTTAATATTTGATGATCAAAATCATGATCCTGAGCTGGCATGGTATTATAGATTATTATAAAAGGACCACAGAAGCACTTTGAGTTGTAGGGAACATTAGAGTTCATCTGAGGTCAATGAAAACTGAAACTATTTGCTTTGCACATAGTAGACATTGAAAAAGTCTGAATGGAGTTGTATTGACTTGACTTAGTATCTGGATATTCCAGAGGATTATGAACAACAACTAGGATAGAGTGCTAGCAAATTAACCTTGGAAAATTAGTTAAATTAAATGTGTTTATAGTCCTTAAGAAAGGCCCTTTCTTTAATATTCCAAGAACTTCAGGAAGGCAGAGCTCCTAAATGCATTTGTGCCTGATATGCCATCTCTAGTTATATGAGAGAGAACAAAATGTCCCAGAGTTTTATCTGCCTGAACCACTTGGACCCATCCCTAAGGCCCCAGAACATTTATAGACCTTTTCAGTTGTTTTCTGATGATTTTTTTAACTCCCTGGGGTGTGGCATCTCTTCTGAGGTAAAAGAGAAAACACAGATAATGACCCACACAGAAACCTTTCCCCTCCTAAGAGATAAAACACAAATAAAATAGTATTGAAAAAGTGTCCCATTTCTATCAATCCTTCAATGTAATGGATTTTTTTTCAGTATCTAATGAAAATCTAGTCTGTTGCAACCCATTCTGTTGTACTTTGAACCCTAATTTCACCTTTTGCTTCTTTTTTCCTCCAAATTTTAGTATGTCAAAGCCTTCCAGACATAGATCTGGGACCCCAGACCTAAGGCAAACAACTTTCTGGAAAAGTGGTTTATAACACTATGCATGATGACTACAATGAAATGAATAAATACAGCATTAAAAGACAGCAAGACTGGCTAATTTAATGGTCTTAGAGAAAAGATCAATGAATGACTCATACTTCCTTTCTCTGGGTTGGAAGGTGGGGAACTGTGGGTATGAAATGTTGCAAGGGCTGTCAGGCAGAGTTGTCTTTCAGGTGGATTTTGCTGAAATGATTTTCTTTCTTTCAAGGAAGAGTTCAATATGGGGGAGAGGTATGTAAGGAAATAACTGTGGTATAAAAATGGAATCCATAATTTTGTTTAATGTCCCTTACAAAATGACTTACAAGATAGCACAATGCCTTTTACACCATAAATTATAAGTAAAGATTTATTAAAATGTGAATAAATACTATATCATATTGTTTACCATCTCAGAAAGGGACAAGAGAAAGAAGTGATAAAATTTGGAACTCAAACCTTTTAAAAAACGTTTTTAAAAATTGTTTCACCATGTAATTGGGAAGAAATAAAATAGTATATTAAAAATAAATGTGAATAAATATATCTTTAGAATTTAGAATTATTTAAAAGCCCTTTTCCCCCTTCCCTCACCTTATACCATATCACATGTCTTGCAAGCAATATTGGGGGGAGAGGGAGGAATTTGACATTGTCCCTGTTTTTAGGATGGTGCCCACCAAAGCCTTAACATAGCTATATAGAAAAACAAGAAGGGTACATGAAAACTAGCAGACTCATCAGTGCTAATCTCTGTGATGCCTTATGACTTTATTTTCATATCTATGAAATTAATGATCATTTTCTACATCTAGGAAGGTCAGGAATTTTAACCACAAAGTCAGCAAGTATCTACTTACTACTTCTTACTATTGCTTTTATTTTTTTGTTGTTAATATGCTCTTAGGCTTTACAATTCCTTTGGTATTTGTATATTTTATGTCACTGCAATCATTATCCTCTTGACATTGACTCACTTCTCTATATGTGACTTGATTCCCTCTGACTACCATGAGACTCTCCCCCATGTTTTTAATGACTCAGAGAAATTCAAAACAGGAACAGCAAAGTTCCATCAGGCCAGCAGAAGGTCAGGAGAGTTGATTAAGTTATCATCCACTGTCCTTATCTAATACAGATTTCTGCAAGACCAGAAATAACTAGTCACTTAGTCCTAAGGTCTAGGTTATTATTTCTTAAACCAAGCACTCCAAAAAGTTGGGTTTCCAGAGAGCACAAGAACAAAGATTTTATTACCCAAGATAATAAACAGTCAATAATTAGAGAAAAGAACAAAGCTAATGGGAATATGTTGGTGAGAGGCTAATTTGAAGATTTCTGGCCAAGATAGATTTTTCAATATTTATTTATTTATTAGCCATATAGAGGGGAAAAGGGGAAAGGGAAAGTTAATAAGTTATTAGGTAAGGAGCTCTTGTAAATTATAAGATGAGGATCAAATTGAAAAGACTTAGGTATACACACAGCAGGGACTAAAAATGGGGCAAGGTAATAGTAGAAAACATTATTGCAGAATATGAAACAGCATGGATGGGGAGCTAAAGTGCCATCAGTACATCCCTATTCACAGGAAATTGGAAAAAGGCTTTATATAGACAGCAGGCTTGAATCTCAGTTTTATTTTAAATTTACCTACAGCACAGTTCTGATCTAAAAAGATAATCAGATCCAGCTTCAGTGAGAAGGTAAGATCTAATTCAAGGACACAAAATTCTCTTATTGGGATTAAAATGACTGATTTTGAAACTGATAAATGGTGTTCACTTCCAAACACACACTTACTTTGTCCCACTTGGTCTTTTTATATAGACATTCCTTTGTTTCTTTGGATTTCCTGTCTATCTTCTCTATCATCTATCTATTTCTTATTTGATGTCATGACCATTCAGGATTATTATAAGGACCAAACCTCCAGTACATGACTGTTCAATTTTTACTTCTATTTTCAATTTGAATTCTAATTTTTTTTCTCTCCCCCACCTATTGAGAAGGTAAAAGTTAATTTAATCACATTAAATTACAGTTATCTGTAGACCTTTGGAGTCTACTCTTCCCCTGAGAACAGTGAAATCCACATGTAAATACCTCTAGGCAAAGACCAAATAGATGGGAAACACTTTGCCTTCTGATTCAAAGCACCAGCATCATGGAAGCCACTAGTTTTTCTTAATAAAGAATAGCATAGCCACCTTATCACAGTCTTCCCTTAGCAAGCTGAGTATAAGCCCTGTTAGTGTTTTTGACTGATAAAGCCTACAAGATATCTGGAGGAACAAGATACTATGTTCTCCAGAAAATGTTTTCAATAGAGATATTCACATGACATTATAGCATTTCAGAGACAGGAGGAACTTTCAAGATAGCTTTCTCTATTTACCTAGTCTCACTTTAAAGGTGAGAAAAATTAGACCTTGGAAAGGCCAAGTATTTGGCCCAAAATCAGTAATGGAGGAGAGACTATATCCCAGGTCTCAAAATGAGGAATGCAGAATTCACTTTGCACCCTATTCATATCCCATCCCATTAAAAAAAAAAAAAAAAAAAAGCTATAATTGCTTTATGTCTGTATTTCTCAGTTTTGCAGCTAGGTTGTAAGCTTTCTAGTACAAGGAATAAATGTGTATTCCCCAAAATAAATGGAATATAATGCCTACTTTATGGAATCAATTTGTCACCTTCATCTCCTCAGGAATACTTTCAGTCAAGTCTCATAATTTGGTCCATTACCTTCGGCTGTTTCTGAAAACTGCTTCAGTATATCAATTGTAATTATAGTATCATGGCTTTGGAAATTGACCCTGTTGCTCAATCAATGAGGGTCTTACATAGAGCTCACAGCTTTAATTTACATTTCTTTACACACATTCCCCACTCTTGTCTATTCTCATCCACTCCCTTGAAAAGTTTTTCATGAATCATGGTTGTTTTTATTTAGTATTTGTTTTGATATGTAAATTCTGCTATTTCCCCCTTTTTTCATTTTTAAAAAATCCTGAATTTTACAAACAACCAGTAAATTAATATTTCCATGTACAATGTAGAGTAGAATTGCATAAGACATGGAGAATTTCTCGATGTTTGCAGTAAATATGCATATTTAAGCAAAACAAAGTCTCACATGGCCATATCCAAAAAATAACTTTGAAAGACTTAAGAACTCTAACCAGTGAAAAGACCAACCATGATTTCAGAATAGCAATGACAAGGAATGTTATTTACCTCCTGATGTAAAAAAGTGATAGACTCAAGATGCAGAATGAGGCATACAATTTTGGACATGGCCATGTGGAACTTTGTTTTGCTTAACTATCCCTGCTTTCAAGGAATCTATATAGTCTCTCATGAGGATAAGATTTATACCTATGTATTTATTTATAAACTATGTAATTTGCTTAAGGAAATAGGGAATTGAGTAATTTCTTTTGTATGATTTCCATTAAAAAGTAGTTATAATGTAAGTGATAGAGAGTAAGTTTGAGTTTTTATGGAAAGTTAGCTTATGTGTAACAATACCATATTTTTTGTGTTTCTCCCAAAAATTTCTGATAAATGAGATAATATTTTAACAATAAAAATAGACTAATTGGAATGGACATTGAACTGGAGGGTCTTCAATTAAATTTGATTAGAAAAATAGTAAATACCTGCTATCTAGAAGGCATTATGCCAGGCATTAGAAATTTGCCTTCAAGGAGTTTACAATCTAAAAGGGAGGAAAAATACTTATACAAGTTTGACAAAAAAGATAGAATGTAAAAAGAATAAAAAAAGTTCTATTTTAATAGAGAAAAAATTTAAAAAGGAAAAGATTGCTGCCAATTTTGAGGGGAATGTTGATTAGAAGTCTTGCTAAAAAAGAGCAGCATTTGAAATGTGCCTTGAGGGGAGAGGGAATAAGCACTATATTCTAGTCACTATGTTAAACACTTTTAAAATGTTGTCTAATTTGATCTTCATAATAACCCTGGGAGGCAGGTGCTAGTATTATAACCACATTTTACAGTTGAGCGAATTAATGAGCGAACTGAAACCAAAGGGTTGATGGTCATGTAGCTGGTGTCTAAAGCTGGATATAAATTCAGCTCTTTCTAATTTCAAACCCAGTGCTCTATCCATTGTACCACTTAACTGGCTCAAGCCCAGATGAAATGTCTTTGGCAGAATGTGGAGTGAATGGATTCTAGACATGAAAGTTAGCCTGCATGAGGGCACAGATTTGGAAAGTAGCAAATGAAACTGAGAATCACCTACTTGTTTGGTTTGGCTTTCCAACCTCTTCTTTATTCTTTTTTGATCACTGTATTTCAATTAGGCTTTGGAAGGTCTTAAATTCTAGCATAAAGCAATTGTATTTTATCCTTTAGGAATTTGGGAGCATTTGATTTTTGAACAAGAAAATAAGAGGTAGGGGGGGAAATGAGAAATAGGGAGACCACTTATGAGGTTTATAAAATAATCTAAGAAAGAGATAATGAAGACCTGAAGTAGGATGATATGAACAGCAAGGTATGGACCAATAGAGATATGGTGGTGGCAAAACCAGGCTGTGTCAACTGATTACATGTAGGGAGTGAAGGAGAGGAAACAGAGATGATTGACGTCTTGTGCCTGAATGATTAGGGAGAAAAGCACTGCCATCAACAATACTAGGGAAATGGAGAAGAAGGTGATAGACTAGGGGGAAGATAAGTTCAAATAAGGACAAGCTGAAAAGCTGTCTAGAGACACTGTCCTCCTAGCTATTTCTTTAACAAAATGCTCGATCTCTCTGTGTTCTGTGCATTTTCACTGACTATCCTCCATTCTTGGAATTCTGTCCCTCCTCATTCCCATCTCCTCTCTTTCTTGGCTTCTTTTATATCCCAGCCAACATACCACAAGAATTTTACAAGAAGCCTTTCCCCGTTTCTCTCAATGTTTCCTCCTGTGCCTTTTTTTGTGATTATCTCCAACTAATCCTGTAAAATTTTGAGTGTACATTGTTGTTTACATGCATAACCTTCATTAAATTGTGAGCCCTTTGATATCAGGTACTATTTTTTATTGTTTTTCTTTGTTTACATTTCTTTCTAATATTTAGTACAGTACCCTATAAACAGTAAACATTTAATAAATACTTGTTGACTTGACTGAGTAGAACAACACCCAGAAATAAATCTAAATGTAGGGATGGAAATCAAGGGAAAGATTTCAACTAGAAAAACCCCATCAAAATCTAAGATTTTTATGATTTTAAATTGGAATGATTACAAAACTTATAATTAAAAAAAAATGTAATCCCTTCATTTCTTTATGTAATAAGCTTAAAAAATTAACTGCCTACATAAAGTAAGATTACACAAGTCACCAAAATCACTTGAAGATCATACATTAGTCTGCTGCTTGATACATTCCCATAATTTCATCATTCATAATTCTAGGGAAAATCAAACTATGTTTAGATATTTCCTCACTCATTACTAAAATTTCAAAATCTGTCACTTAATCAAGATTAGAATTCTTACTCCAATTCATCAAATATTGAAACTGGAGATCCTTCTTTATCATATATCTATATTTAAATATCTAATTCAATAAGTAAATATTAAATTTACTGGACAATTTATTAAGATGACATATTTAATAATAAGACATTAATATTTATTTATAATACTTTATCTGTAAAATCACAGAGTCTCCTCCAACCCTTATTAGAATTATGGATTTCTTCACTTCTGGAAAAATGCAGTCCCACATGATTTAGTTCACTTTGAATAAGACATGAAGATCCTTCACAGGAATTTTCTTCATCTTTACATGATAAAGGTCACAATAGCATCATAAAAAAGATGATTCCTCCATCTCCTTTCTTTCTTTTCTTTCCATTTCATCTCCAGCATAAAAGGAAAACAATTTCCTTTGTTTCACTCAGGCCTTTTTTTTTTTTTTAATAGACTCCGGACTCATTCCTCATAATTCATGAATGAATGAAAAACCATTTATGATACACTTACTATGAGCAAAGCATTGTGCTAAAAGCTATGGAAGCAAATTGAAAAACCAGAATGTTTCTGCTTTCCAGGAGCTCACATTCTAAACCAAAGATGTGGTAGAAACCTTCCTTTTCTGTTGTACAGAAGCTGTGGCTGCTGAAAAGAAATTGCATATATGCAAAGGTAGTAAGTAGCTAAACCACATCTCCATGAAGTCTGTTCCTTAGACAAAACTGTAACAGAGCACTGAAATCAGAGTTTATGGTTAAAGCAGTGATGATGGTTGGACACTCTTGGAACCTAACTCCCCTATTTATCTCTCAGTATACCTTGCTGTTCTAGCTAAAGTACCTTTGTATCTTTGCTTATTTTATTCTCTCTAAAAACTTTTCAACTCATCAGATCATCTTTATAATTTTTCTTCATTAAATAACAGTTAAATAGTTCTGTAATCTATAATTGACATGTGGCTTCTCTGCTCTTAAAAAAGCAATGTTTCTAAAATTTCTATAGGAGAGGCTTTTGAAATGGGGGTTAGCAATGAACACTGTACATCCCTTATAGAAACCACATTTAGGCTATGATTCTTGAAATCATTGCCATGTAGTTTAAAATTCTTATCATAGGTATGCTTCCAGGTTATATGTAATGTTGGCTGAAAAGTTTTGTGTAACCAAATTATAATTTAAATCTCCATAGGAATGTTCATCATTTAAAGTAAACTTTTTGTAAATTGATACATTATTTTGCATTACAAATAATGTTTCCTTACATATAAAATGGAGGAATTAGATTATACATTCTCTGGAATCCTTTTTGACTTGAAATTCAATGTGCTTATGTCTGACCTCTCTCAATATAAATATTGTTATTCTTTTATTTTAAAAATAATATAGTGTAATTTTCCCTTTAATGTTAGATATATCAATTGCATTTATATTTTTGCTTTCAAGGAATGTATTACAGTTTGTCATACCCCAGTATTATTGTACAGTCATGGTAATCTTGTTGTGTCACTGAGGAAAATAAATAATCTCAGAGGATCTCATGCTTAAAGTCATGACAATTAAGTGCTCATTTTATGTGAAAGGTAATAACTACAATAACAAATGTAACATAAAATGTTATTTACCTGCAAGAGCTTTCTAATTCTAACACACTTTAGAAATAACAATTATGCCCTTAAATTTTTTTTCTTTCTATTTTTAGGGAACTTAAAGGCCATCCAATATCAAAGTCATGAAATCTTGGATTCAAGAATCATATCTAACCACATTTCCTAAGGAGAAGTAAACCAGTCCAGTTAGCTAATGGAACATGTAAAGCTCCTGTGGTCATCAAAATGGGAACCAAGCTGGGCCAAGGAGTATCCACCCCTTGCCTTTCCACTGTGGTTGAGCTAGGGATGCTGAATAAGTCCCTTACCTTCTCAATGTCTCAGACAACTCTCTGACTATAAATTGTGGAACCAAACTCACATGTGTAAAGGTACTTCCCTTATCAGAAATTCCATAAATAATTCCATAATAAAATCACAAGTCTGACAAAACAGCAATGAGGATTTTTTTAATGTGGGTAAGAAACAACTCTGCATACTAAAATGAATCTATATTAACTGACTTTTGTATATTTTTTCTTATGAATCAATATTTAATTATGAAAGACAGTTTTCTCATCAACCATTTATTCTGAAGTGTCTGTAAACATTTCAAAGATAAATGAAAATGTCATAACTGAATGAAATGAAAACAAGGGAAAGAAGTGTAAAAGAAAAAGATGGGAGCTATATTTTCTAATAGGAAGTCTTTGTCTCTGTCTTTCTATCTTTCTCCATCTCTGTCTCTATCTCTATCTCTCTGTCTCTATCTCTATCTCTCTGACTCTATCTCCTCCTCCCCCTTTTCTCTCTCCCCAATGGATAGAACACAGAACCTGGAGTCACAAAGAACTGAGTTCAAATTTAGCTTTAGACAGTGATTAGCTGTTTGATTATGGGCAAGTCACTTAGCCTCTCTTTGCCTCAATTTTCTCATTTGTAAAATGAGGGTAATAATATTTTCTTTTAAAGGTTATTGTGAGGCTCTAATAAGAAGATAATTGTAAACCACTTAGCATAGTGTGGTACAGTTATATAAATATTTGTGTTTAGTAATAGAGGTGATGGTGGTGGTGGTGGTGGTGGTAGTATTAAGTATACTATTAGGATTTGAGCAAGTAACAACTTTCCTGGGCCTCAGTTTCCTTTTTTTTAAAATAAAGATGTTAAACTTAACCTCTAAAAGCCTCAATTACCTGAATTGTAGAATGAGGCTAATGATACTTTTGCTTAGCACTCAGAGAACTGTGGTGAAAAAAGGAAACCTTAAAGAGCTATATAAAGATGAGTCCTTTTAAATTTTGACATTTTCTTTGGCTAAACTTTTTTTTTCTTTTAGCAAGGCAGTTGGGTGTTAAGTATTTTGCTAGTAAGTGTTAAGTATTTAAACTAGTAAGCATTAAGTAGCTGAGACCACATTTGAACTCAGATCTTCCTGTCTTCAGTACTGGTGTTTTATCTATTGCACTAGAGGCCCTTTGGCTCTGCTTCTGTATTTTCATCATCTTTATCTTCCCAAAGGAGTTCCACTAAATATTTCAAACTCAAGATATTCAAAATTCAAAATTCATCATAATCCTTCCACAACTTTCTCTTCCTCTCAACTACCCTGGAATCCCCAACCAACGATTGCTTAGAAATCTTTTTAATAATCTTAATCTTGAAATGCCTTGGATGACCTTGAATAGCCAAATAGAATGAAAGTATTTGTGTCTGCATGGCTCAGGGATCATTTGAATGAAAAGCAGTTATTTATGTAAAAGCAGTTTCATTCACTGACTTACTTATGATTGAATTGCTCATTTGTACCTTTCCCTGGAAACACTTAGTCACAGAAGTCATGTTACCAAGGAACATAAATATACCTGGCAGATGAGTATCATGCAAGTTTCTTCAGTATCTAAATTAAATTAACATCTCTTAAAATGTCTAAAATAATTTAATACTACAAAATAATTGTTTTTTTTCCTTACCTTAAACACTCCTTTTATTGACACAGATCAAAACCCCTTCTTAGCAGTCATTGGTTTCCTGAGTTGTCATGCCCAAAAATCTCCATCTCTTGTTAGCTCACTTATGACAATGCTGGTCTTCAACCCAAAACCTTGCTTAGGAGGATATGACAGATGTTCTCTGCTGGAATGGATTTTGGGAATTAAGGTTCACCTTCAGACTACATGAGATAGTAGAGGAGTAGAACTTTCCTTAAAATCTGTAATGGTTATAAAATAGATAAATAAAGAACTCTGGGAATTTAAAAAATGGGTATAATTGCTGTCATTAGGAAGATAATCAATTAATTGCTGCTTATGTAGTAGAGTTTCCAAAATATAAAGGAAGGCAAATGCCCTCTAGGTCAAATATTATTATGAAAATTGTCAGTGATTAGTATATCAACAATGAATCATACTCATAGGGATTAGCATCTAGACCTTGGATTTCTTTCTAATGATGAACTCCTAGTGAGAAAATTCCTTCTACCAATTTAGACTGCCAACTACTCTACAATTTAGAGTAAGGAAATAGAGAAAGGAAACTTTCAGAGGAGTTTCCAAGAAAGTGAACAGTTAATTGACTTGCCAGAGTGACATAAGCAGCAATATGTCAAGGGTAGGATTTGAACCCAGATCTCAGCATTGACACCAGTTTTCTACCCATTTGCCAACATTGTTTCTCATTGAAGCTCTAAGAGGTTCTAAAATAAAATGACTGAGCTCCTACTTGTGCCAGTGCTTGCTTGTACTTTGATGAAACAGGAACAGAAAATTCTGATGCATACAGCTTATGAAAATTTGGACAAGTAACAACCCCCTTGGGCCTTAGTTTCCTTACCTTTATAATAAGGAGGAGAGATTAGATGACCTCCCTGTGTCCCTTTTGCCTCTAGCCCTGCAGTCCTATTTATATTTCTTTCTCAGTTTTCTTTTATGCATTTTTTTTCTAGTATAGGTATAATGACTGTCTTGGCCTTTTTACATTTCTACTCTATTTATATACTGACATTTGAATTTCTATGGCTCTTTATTCTTTTCAGTTTTTAACTTTCCAACTGATTTTAGCGTTTCATGGGGTAGAAGCGGAGAGAGCACTGCTGTTCACAGTCTCAGTCCAACTATCTGCCCTCCACTTTTATTCCACAGTTGGAGTTCCAGGTCTTGTCTCATTGGATTTCGAGAAAATCTCTGTCACTATCCACTTTCTGTTTTTCTCTGTGTCCTTCTCCCTTGGCTCTGCCTGGGAAAAGGAATTCCAGTTTTCCATTTTCTTCATGTCCTACTTTCTTGAAATATATTCTAAGGGTTGTCAGGGTATTAATTCCAGGGAAGCATATTATGGTTAAAATAACATCCCAAAGGGAATAAGAGAATTGGATACTAGTTCTGGAAACTGCCAATAAAAGATGACTCAGGTCATGTCAATGACAATCATTTTTTTTTAAATTCAGTTCAATAAATATTTATTAGGCTAGACAAGACACTATGTTTGGTATTAGAAAGATAAATAAGATCTGATCTCTTTTCTCTGGGAGTTTATAGTTCCATTGGAGGACATGTATATAAATAACATGTAGCATAAAAATAGACTAAAAATACATATGGTTTGGTCATTTTCATTCCATTCACTGAGTTACTAAGGGATTACAAAACAATTGATTGACTAGCTTAATTGGATTGCTAAATCCACAATGAGGATGCTAGAGCTAAAAGGGATTTGTGAAAGTATTTAATCCAATTTTCTTATTTTACAAATAAGAAAACTGAGGCCCAAAAGAGATGAAGAAGCTTAATCAACATGATCAATAAAAGTTAGGCTGCAAACTCATGTTTCTTGATGCCTGGTCCAATATAAATCCTATTGTTCCACATTGTTTTTTCTGTTTACGTGAGCTCAGATACAAAGCTATTCATTCCTCTTGATTCATGTGCTTGAAAAGTATAATAAGCTTACTTTTGCTATGTTTTTTTAAATTAAAGCTTTTTATTTACAAAGCATGTGCATGGGTAATTTTTCCAACATTGACCTTTGTATAACATTTTGTTTCAAATTTTCCCCTTCTTCCCCCCACCCCCACCCCCATCTGGCAGGTAGTCTAATACATGTTAAATACATTGAAATACATGTTATATCCAATATGTGTACACATATTTATACAGTAATCTTGTTGCACAAGAAAAATCAGATCAAGAAGGAAAAAAAAGAAAAACTGAGAAAAAAATGTAAGCAAAAAACAACAGAGAGTATGAGAATGCTATGTTGTATTCCACATTCTGTTCCCATGGTTCTCTCTCTGGGTATAGATGGTCCTCTTCATCACTGCACGAATGGAACTGATTTGAATCATCTCAATGTTGAAGAGAGTCACATCCATCAGACTTGATCATCATATAATCTTGTTGTTGCCATGGATAATGATCTCTTGGTTCCTCTCATTTCACTTTGCATCAGTTCATGTAGTCTCTCCAAGCCTTTCTGAAATCATCCTGCTGATCTTTTCTTATAGAACAATAATATTCCATAACATTCATATACCATAATTTATTCAGCCATTCTCCAGTTGATGGGCATCCACTCAGTTTCCAATTTCCTGATATTACAAAGAGGGCTGCCACAAACATTTTTGCACATATGGTCCCTTTCCCTCCTTTAAGATCTATATAGATCTAGTATACTGAAACACTGCTGGATCAAAGGGTATACACAGTTTGATAACTTTTTGAGCATAGATCCAAATTACTCTCCAGAGTGGTTGGATTCATTTACAGCTCCACCAACAATGTATTAGTGTCCTAGTTTTCCCACATCCCCTCCAATATTTGTCATTATCTTTTCCTGTCATTTTAGCCAATCTGACAGTATATACTGATATCTCAGAGTTGTCTCAATTTGCATGTCTCTGATCAATAGTGATTTGGAGGGCCTTTTCATGTGACTATAAACAGTTTCAATTTTTTCATCTGAAAATTGTTTGTTCATATCCTTTGACCATTTATCAATTGGAGAATGACTTGAACTATTATAAATTTGAATCAATTCTCTATATATTTTAGAAATGAGGCTTTTATCAGATCTTCTGTTATTTTTTAATGAAAATTGTTGAGTCTTTTACTCAATTCAATTAACTGAGGCATAGTTGAAAGAGATGAGTATGTAAGTTCACAAACATTCACAGAAGATGCCAGAACTATAAAAGAACTCTCTATAGTAACATTAGAGGCTCCATCCTCTTGTCCTTAAAAGCATTTTAAGTTTTTAAGTAATCCTGATGTGGGTTATAATTTCAAGTGCTTAATGAAAATACAGGAGATTCTGTTCTATACAGAGCACAAAACCAGACTGAAACTCTACAGGAAAGATACAAAGAACAGGGTCAAACTCTAGAGTGTTCAGTATCAAACATTTGTTCCGTTTGGGTGATGCAGACAGACTTTCTCTTCAAACAATTTTCAATCCTCTCCTTATTTTAGTGAATCTTCTCTATCTGGTCAATTAGTTATGCAAATTCAGTGGTTCTGAGTTTGTTCTCTTGCTATAACTCTTCTCTATGTGCAATAATGTTAGGCATTAATGTGCCACATCAGAAATGCACCATTTTCCACATGTGTTCATACACCACCTTTGTTGGTCCAAAGCTCACCATCCACAAGTCTACTTTTGGTTTACAGATTAACTAACTGTCATGTAGCAGACAGAGTTATAGACTATCTTAGAACTGAAACATTTGGCTTCATGTTGTATGGCCATGGGCAAATCACTTACATTTTCTTAAGAATCAACTGAATGGCACAATGTATAGAGTGCTGGCCCTAATTTCAAGAAGACTTGAGTTCAAATTCAGCCTCCCGACATTTAATACTTGTGAGCAATATACCCCTGAGCAAGTCATACCTCCAATTACCTCCCAAAAAATTAATAAACTTTCTTGAAGATCTGAAGTTACACTCAATAATCTGTAAGGTTGCTTTCAACTTGAAATCTTTGATCCTGTGATTATTTTAGATGTATAAAGACTCATTCCTTTCTTTTTGAAGGAAGTGACAACCAGGACAGAAGCATCAAGCCAATTTAGTCAAAGGGCAAAACTGATTCCCCTTGAGAGCAAGGAGTATAATTTAAAGCAAATCTACTAAACCCAAGAAATGAGTAAAAGGTTATGCACACCCGAGAGTGGTAGAACAAAGAACACTTAAAAGGGTAAATAGCATATTACTAAACCTAAAAGGACATTTTGTTATAGTCAGATATTGGGTCTCAGGAAACAACAGAAGCCAGTTGCCTCAAGGCAAAAATAGAAAAT
Organism: Sarcophilus harrisii; assembly: GCF_902635505.1. Lineage (NCBI taxonomy): Eukaryota > Metazoa > Chordata > Mammalia > Dasyuromorphia > Dasyuridae > Sarcophilus > Sarcophilus harrisii. The sequence goes on from NC_045426.1 coordinate 430,761,639, forward strand.
GTCTATTCTGTATCATGATGCAATATAACCCACCAATCCAACTACACAGTGTCTTTAGGCCTGAGGAAGATGTAGCTGTCTTAATCATTTTTATTTCAACAAGCTATAGTTCCCAGGATGCCCAGAAGGGTTGACTGGGAAATAATCCAAAAAAATGTGTTAAATAAATGGGCAGTTAAGTAGGGCCATGAAGGAATCATTAAGTCAGTCCTCATTTCTGTAGCATTGCTATATTTTCTTTCATCCAGGCCAACAATTTTATAACAGTTTCCATTTGCTTTTTTCTATGGTTATGACTTTTTCTTTCAAACTTCATTTCACAGATAAATTATCAGGAGGGTAAGTAGCATATCCTACTTCAACATGTAAATCAGTTAAGAGGTCCAGATTAGAAGGCAACATTAGTTTAGACAGGCTGGAACTCAGACCTACTCAAAATCCCTTTAGAAGTCAAAGACTTGAAAACATATTCAGATTCTGCTAACCTTGAAGTTTGCCATGAAGACTTTATATTATACAATTCCCTACATTCAATATCTATTTCCCCCGCCTATGCCTTGTCATAATTTGGAAGCATCCTAAACCCAAGACCTCTCTTTCTGATTGGAAGCCTCCTTCCAAAATCTCCATTTCAGCATTCATACCACACTCAACTGCACTCCTCTGGATTTCTCTATCCATATGAGTACCTAGGTTAGCTGAGGGGTCCAGTAGATAGAGCACTAGGTCTAGAGTTAGAAACTTAGGAAGACTGAAATTCAAATCCAACCTCAGATATTTAACAAGCCAAGTGACTCTGGACAAGTCACTTTATCTCTGTTTGCTTCAGTTTTCTCAACTATAAGTATTGTTGTATCATCTCTTGTACCCTAAAACTGAATGGTGGTAGTCCAACCACCCTGTGATGGAATCCAAAAGTATCATCCAGGGATAATGGACACATCTCTTCCTTCTCCCCCTTTTTACTGATGACACAAATAGAAGATTTTGGATATTTTCTTAAAATTCCAGAGTGAAAGAAAAGAAACTTCTTATGAAGACCAAATGAAATAATATTTGTAAACAGTGCCTACCTTCAAGAAGTTTCTATTCTAACAGGGGAAGATAAGACCTAAAAGGAAACTGAAAAGGGGGAGAATATAATGAAGGAGGAGAGGAAATCAACATTTATATAATATCTTAAGGTAAAAGCATAAAATGTCTATTCTGTACCTTAATGCAATATAACCTACCAGCCCAATCACATAATGTCTTTAAACCTGAGGAAGATGTGGCTGTTTTTTTTTATAATAGCTTTTTATTTTCAAAATATATGCAAAGATAGTTTCCGACAATCACTCTTTCAAAACCTTGTATTCCACATTATTCTCACCTAGACAGCTAGTAATCCAATATATGTTAAACATATGTAATTCTTCCATACATATTTAGATGTGGCTATCTTAACCATTTTTATTTTAACTAGTTATAACTCCCAGGATACCCAGAAGGGCTGAGTAGGTAATAATCCAAAAAAAAAAAACACCTCAAATGAATGGGCAGTTAAGTAGGGCAATGAGGCCATCATTAAGTTGGGACTCATCTCTGTAGCATTATCTGGCATTATATAAAAGTTTATTTCTACCCCTCCTCCCTCATTATATTCTACCCTTTTCAGATTCCTTTTAGAACTAGTCTTTCCCTATTAGAATATGAGCTCCTTGAAAGCAGACATTGTCTTTCTTATTTCTTGTACTTGTATTTCCAGTGTTTAGCATGGTGCCCTGCATAGAGTAAGAACTAATTAAATTGCTTTTTGACTAGCTGAATGATTGTGACCCCTGGTTTCCTGCAAACTCATTCCTGAGACCCCTTGTACAAGAAGACTTTCTTGACCCATCCTTCTACAGGTTCTAATGTCGACTTACCTTATAGAAATTTTGTAGGTATTCTGGATATATTTAGATTGGCTCATGTTGTCTTTCTCATTAGAATGTAAATTCCTTGAAGCAGGGATTATTTCATTTTGGACTCTGTATGCTCAGCATCTTTTATGTTTGGCACACAAGAATTGCCTAATGATTGTTGGATTGAAATATTGGCATCTCAAAATTTTGTTCCCTAAAGTATTTATAGACAAAATAAATCCATTTTCTGTTTTCCACTTCTGGGGCCTATAAACTGCCTTTTATTTCCTATGCATGTATAGACATACTATACACCTGAAAAGTATATGTTCTCATTCCTCCCACCAATAGAGTATAAGCTATCTGAAATCAGAGATTCCTTTGCTTTTGTCTTGGTATCCTCAACATCTAACACATAGTAGGCATTTTTTTTAAATGCTTTACTATTGATTGAATGAAGCCTTAATATCAGATGCAAAAACCTTTAACTCTTTCTTGAACAAATATTTCCACTGTTAAAAAAATATTTTGTAGAATAACTTATAATGTTTTTCCGAGATGAAGGCATTTTCAGTAAATGACCTCTTAGTAATTATTCTGTAAGCATTTAAACACATTATTATAGTTAGCTAGAAGACATTACTCAAGAGCTTCCTTACCACACAATTATTGGGCCATGTCCTTCTTTGATGCTAGTGTGATTCTTCAGTAAGAATAAACTTTTTATCTCTGAAAAAGCAATCAGTATTACTTAGCAGGGCTGAAATCACCATGAGACATCTGATAGCATTGCTTCTACTTGAAATAGTCTTATCTGGAAGCTACACCTCCATCTGTAATTTCTCACAAGGTAGAATGAAAGGTTCTAAATAGAAGCCACTTGATCCCAGTGTCATTTTTAATCTGAGTAATCATGCAATTTCCTATGTCTAGCTATAAAAAGCACAGATGAGTATATGTAAAAGTGAAACAATAGTCAAGGAAGGATAAAAGTTCATCTGAGAGACAGTGTGGAAAGCACTAATAGGATACTGGGACATTTGTTGCCTTTACAGTAAAGATGAGAATATAAACCATTGATTCTATTCATTGTCCTTCATTATTTATTCAAAAGAAGAAGTCAATGATGTTTCCAATTCATAAATTTCTTTCATATCTGTAGATATGCATCCACTCAAAATGCTTAGTAGAAATGAAGTAGGAATTTTGTTTAAATATATACTTATATGTGTATGTATATTATATATGTCAATTTGTATTTGAATACACACATATAAATATACAAAACCCAATCCATATATATATAATATGTATATATAATGCTTCAATCTATATTCACAATCATTTCTTTCTCTGTGTATAGATAAAATCTTTCATCATAAGTCCTTCAAAGTAGTGGATGAGAATAACAAAGTCATTTACAGCTGGTCATCCCAGTACAATGCTATTCTTTTGTACATAGTATATTTCACTTTGTTCATGGAGGACTTCCCAGGTTTTCCTGAGAGCATCCTGTTCATCATTTCCCAGAGAACAATAATATTCCATCACAAACACATACCATAGTTTATTGAGCCATTTCCCATTTGATGGGCTTCATCTCAATGTCTAATTTTTTTGTCCTCAGAAGAGAGCTGCTATAAATATTTTTGTACACATAAATTATTTTCCTTTTTTTCTGTTTTTTTTTAAATTTCTTTTGGTATTCTTGCCTAGTAGTGCTATTGTTAGGTCAAAGGATATGCATAATTCGTAGCCCTTTGAGCACAGAAAAATATGGAATGCTTTAAGAACGTGGGTATCACTCTTGTGCAAGAGCCGTGCTTAATCTTCTCTGTATTATTACAATTTTAGTATATGTGCTGCCAAAACAAGCACAAATGGCAACCTTTTAATTAATGCTAATTGACAAACTCATCTGAGATTTCACTGATTTAGGGAACTCTCAGATGAAGAAACTCCCCCTACCAATGTGGGGTGGCACCTTCTTAACAATTTGAATAGTCTTAATGCGGAAATATTTTTAACATGATTTTACATGTATAACTTGCATCACATTGCTTATTGTCTTGGGTAGAGGGTGAAGAGAGAGGCCTGAAGGCAGAAAAATCTTCAACTTAAAAATCTTATTAAAAAATAAATACTGAAAACTACCTTTATGTGCAACTGGAAAAAAATAAAATATTATTTTAAAAAACTTAAATAGTTTTGGAAAGCTACCTAGAACCCAGCTTCTTAAATTGTGGGTCATACATATAACCTGTAAATAAAAGGCTATGAAAAAATAAAATAAAAATAAATTGTGGGGCAACAACCCCAATGGAGTCGCATAACTGAATGTGGGAGTCACAAAATTATGATTTATTGTCAGTAAACATTTGATTTATATACCTATTTTATATATCTATATAGCCAGGGTCTCTCAAAAATTTCTCATGCAAAAAGGGTAACAAGTAAACAAAAGGTTTAAAAGCCCTGACCTAGAATGGTGTGAAATCAAGACACTTGCCCAGAATCAGAGAGATACTTTGTGTCAAACACATAATTTGAATACAGGTATTCTAGGTTTTGAGGCCAGCTCTTTATCTTTTAGCTCATGCTATCTAAACAGACTATGCATTTGCTGGAAAAGTGCATTTGACATGACTCATGACTACAGAACACTATGATTCAATGAGTTGTATCAAATTAATTCTCTAAGAAAAGACCACATTATTAGGGGAAAGTAAAGGAATTATTTTTTCTACACAATAATGATATAGGATAGTTCTTCAATAAGGATTTCTACTTCACTCCCATTTAGTAGAGATCCTACTTAATAGTTTTTTCTTCTTTTTTTCCAATTCCATGCAGTTTTCAACATGCATTTTTGTAAGATTTTGAGTTTCAAATTTTTTCTCCTTCCCACCTCCCCAAGACAGCAAGCAATCTTAGCTATATGAAGATTCTTATGTAGTACTGTAGGTAATTTATTTGTATTGGATCATAAGCCAGGAGGATTTCACTATTACTGAGGGGATTTGGGTAGTATCCTGATTTTTGGGATAACCACACCTATTAGAGAAAAATCAAAAGGGTTAAATCACTATTGCTTTAATCTGAAGAGTTCCACAGAGAGTTTGGCCCATCTCTATTCCCACCTGTATGGTGTGAGAATTTATGACAATGACTAGAAATCCCTTCTCTTAGAATTAGCTCAGGCTTTCTAACTCATATTTGTAGAGGATTTTAAGATGTACAAAGTTCTTTTTTTTTTTTTAAGCCTTTAAAGTAGACTTGTATTTGAACAATAAAAATAAGGAAAACAGAGGGAGACCCTCCTGGTACCATGCTTTGCCAGGACCCAACCCTTCAGAGCCAGGATGTTGAGCTTCTCTAATAGGACATAATCTCTCTAATAGGAGCATAATAGAAAGAACACTGACCAAAGAGGAATGAATCCTAGGTTTGATTTTCAGTTCTACAGTTATCATCTGAGTAATCTTCAGCAAATTACTTTAACTCTGTATGTCTCAATTTCCTCATCTATTAAACAGAGATAATACTATATATAAGAAGAGAAAAATTAGAATGGGTCACAATCATTATTTAAAACTTGACAAATGGAAGAGGGGTTCAATTGTTCTATTTGACTTTAGAGGATAGAATAAGACCCAGTGTTTGGAAGAAGAAAAGAGGAAGATTTTAGCCTAACATAAGGAGAAACTTCCTACCAAGTTTCCCCAAATAGAAGGAGCTAGCTTAGGATGCAGTGAATTCCATATCACTAGAAATCTTTAAGAAGCAGTTGAATGGTCACCTTCAGGGTTGCTATAGAGCAGGTATTCTTAACCACACGCCGTCCCTCCTCACCTCCTTCCTTCCTTCCCTCCTCTTTCTCTCTCTCTCTCTCTCTCTCTCTCTCTCTCTCTCTCTCTCTCTCTCTGTCTCTCTTCATATATATATATATATATATATATACATATACATATATATATGCAGTAGACTTTTTTGGAAGTCTGATTAAGTCTAGAGGTTCTTTCTCAGAATTATGATTTTTTTAATTAAAGGGAATGTGAAATTTCAGAGACTAGTGCAAATAAGATGTACTTTTTTTCATCAAAGTTCACAGATCCTCTGTAATATATTAATAGGCATTTAGGGAGAGGAGAACTAAGCATTTATATATCATTTGCTATGTGCTGAGCATACTAATTTTATTCTTGGGATCCATGGAGCCTAGGATAAGAATTTAGCTATAAAATGAATTTCTCTGGGCCTTTCTACAGACTATACTCCAGTTCTGGAACATGCTTTATCCTCACCTCCAATTCTAAAAATTCCTAGATTCATTTAAGTCTCAGCCAAAATGCCACTTTCTCTGAAACTTCTCATGATCTACCTAGTTATTAAGTTATTTCTTCTTTCCTTAATTATTTCATGTATGTGAACATTGTATTCACCCAAGAGAATGTTAACTCAGGTAAAGGAACTAAACAATCTAAACTCTGTGGATCCCCTTAATTTCTAAGATCCTGTGATTCAAAACAAAAAAAAAATTCTTTTTTTTGTTTCACCAAGACTCTTAAGTAGTTTGTGGCTCAGAAAGAGCTAGCACATCTCGTATGGCTGATATTTGAATCTAAGTCTCTTAATTTCAAATCTAACATTCTTTTTATTGTATCATGCTGTCTATAATTGGTGAAGAATGAATCCCTACAGAATTCTTAAAAACAATAAGTCTTTTAGAGCAAGTTGGGCCAGACCCAGATCCTTTAATAAGCAGCATCAGATTCCTATTCAGTTTTTCTGAGGCCTGAGTTCCTTGTAACTATAGAATGAAGCAATGGGCAATCAGTGTTCTAATACACTTGATGCTTTTTGCTTTCTAAAGCAACTGTGAAGTTAAAAAGTCACACTAATGTCTTGATGCCAACAGAAATGGGAAGCATTCATCTGCCATTAATGCACTTTCTTTGAATTGCCTATGTCTGGGATTAGGTTTCTTTTAGCTTAATCCTTACTGGGTTTAAATTGTGTCTGTCTTGGTTCCAAGGCTAGTGAAATCCCAGCTAATTATGATTTAAGAAATCGTGCTTGTCTTTACTGTTTAGGAAATAAGGTGTGTTCACAGAAAGGGAATGAAACTTAAGTCCTAGAAGTATATGTCTAGTATTGGAGAAAGCTAATCCCAATTATTCACTGACATTAGTCTGATTCTCTCAGAAAATGCTCACTATACCAAGTCTGATCCTGTGTCCAATTATGCTTGTATTGTTTTACCTTCTTGATAACAATATACACTGATTTATGATGTCACCGTGGAATTTTATAATTTATTTCTTAAATCCCTCATATTTCATGTCTTGTCTTGCCAGAATTATTGTATTTGGCACCTATATTTATGATCACCTCTCTCAGTCTTCCCAATCTTTCTGTTTGTCTTCTTGATGTTAACCTCATTCAGTTAGTCTACACATGTGACGTCCCCACTTTCATGTGGTTTTTGTTATTCTAGTTTTTGTTATTCAATTGTGTCTGACTCTTGGTGACCCAATTTGGGATTTTCTTGGCAAGGATACTAGAGTAGATTGCCATTTCCTTCTCCAGCTCATTTTACAGATGAGGTACTGAAGGAAACAAGTTTAGTCATTTGCCCAGAGTATCACAGCCATAAAGTAGCTAAAGTCAGATTTGAACTCAGGAAGATGACTCTTCTTGACTTCCAGCCTGACACTTTATTAAATATATCACCTACCTACTCATATTTCTCTACTTTACAAAGTACCTAATAGCCTCTGACTTCTCACTCTTAACTGAATTCTGCCCTATTGTTCATAGTATATCCGGTTTGCAGTTGAGAAAGAACCATGGACATAATTTAATCTGAGATCTTCATTTTAAAATCAAGAAAAGTGAGATCCACATAGGTAGTAAGTTGTAAAGTTAAGATTTGAACACCATTTGTTTTGACCACAAACCTGATGCTCTTTACCCTACAGTTTTCTCTCTTTTAGGCTATTCACTGAAGCATTTAGCTGAAAAACTACGTTCCAGGAATGGTGGTAGGTACTGGAGATACAAAGACAAGAATGAAATAAACCCTACTCTCAAGCAGTTTACATTGTATTATATTATATTGTACAAATTACATTGTATTACATTGTGTGAATGACACATATCCAAATATGTAAATACAAAATAACACAAATATTCTTTGAAGAAACCTTGTAAGAGGATATGATAACAGCAGGACATATCAGAGTTGGTACCTGGAAAGTTTGCAGTATCCAACTCCTTTTTTACATAGAGAACAAACAGCTTGCAAAGATTAGCATTTGATTTTTACAGACATGAAGGAGTCTTGGAGAAAAGCATCACATTTGAGAAATCGATCAGAAGTGGTTATGTATTTGAGGATTGTCACTGAGATGCCCCTGGATTCATGATTAATAAAGCATAATTCTGTAGGTTAGAATAATGGCCAGATTGGTAGATATGAGGGAAAGAGGGCAAAGATAATGCTGAAACTCAAATACACTGTGGCTGACAAAAATCACAGGCAAATGAAATATATGGATGAAAAAAAAAAACTGAGATGGGAAGTTCTTTGTGAGAAAAGTTTTTCTCTGGCCCTAGACACTCTTGTAGTCTTTTGAGACATTATGTTTTTCATCTTTTGCCAAGTTCACAATTGGGCCTGATTTAAAAATGCTCTTCATCAAAACCTCTTTTTTAAAAAAAGAACATTTCCTACTTCATTTTGAAGGGGCCATTTGAGTACAGGAATTAAAGTTCTGATTAAACACTCACACTTCAATTCTTTTCTGAATTACTTTTTTCTCCAAATTATATTCTGTTGGGGCAGCTAAGTGATTCAGTGGACAGAGAACAGGCACCGGAATTAGGAGGACCTGAGTTCAAATGTGACCTCAGATATTTAATACCAATTGTGTGAGCAAGTCACTTAACCTCAATTGCCTTGCACATAAATAAATAAATGTGTGAATATATGAATATAGATATATATGAATATAGATATATAAAAATATAATAAACATATATATGCATATGTATATGTGTATGTGTGTGTATATGTGTGTGTGTAGAAGAATAATGAACTTGTATTCACACTCAAATAGATAGTCTTACTCAAGGAATCTTCTCAGAGTAGATATCATTCTCATACAATTCTCAGATCCGTTGCTTACACAATTTAATCCCAATGAAACATCTTTTCTTTCCCCATTATAACAACATATAATTGTATATTTTGTTTTCCCTATGAACTTGAATAGACAATTATTGTTCTAGAGTAAATAATAGCTCAACTTTTTGCATAGTATTCTTGAAATTAAACAGTTCTAAGTTTGGAACAAATAAAAAGAGCCAAACAAAAGGTTTGATTTCAAATCTGATCTACTAGCTTTGAGCAAAAGTTGGCATATTTTAACTGATGTGGTTAGTCATTTTGGCATACAACAGGATTTAACTTAGATGATTTTTATAGGCAAATTTTTCCTTGTTTAGGTATTAATGGGCACACCTTTCATTCACTTCAAGAATTATGCAATTGATATCAAAACAATATACATTTTTCATCAGTACAATGAATTATTTTATGATACAAATTATATAATATAAATATATAATACATATACATATATAATATATAATACAAATATAATACATTGTTTTCATAATATAAATATATAATATAAAATTATTTCTATAATATAAAGAGGCTGGGAAAATATGAATCCATTAATTTTTTTTAAAACCCTGTCATAAACATTTTGATGCTACTATAGGGCACATAAAAATCCTGATCCAGAATTTTTTAATACAAAGAACAACTAACCAATGATTAAATGGTAGTCTGAGAATCTCTTTCTATAAATTCTAAAGCTGTACCAAGTTAGGCTAAATTATTAAGTGACTACTATGTGCCAGGCATTGTAATAAGTGCTAAGAATACAAAACAAGCCAAAAACAACCCCTACTAGGTGCTCATATTTTAATGAGACAATATACATAGACATACAAGATATATAGAAGCCAAATGGAAAGTTATCTTAGAGGCAAGGAGTAGTGTTCAGGGGCATTGAAAAAACCTCTTGAAGAAAGAAAAATTTTATCTAAGACTTATAGGAACCTATAAAAGCCAGGAATCACAGGAAGCAATAGATGGTATTCCAGCTATAAGGAACAGCATTGAAAAGACATTGATTTGGGAGATAGAAAATCTTTTTGAAGAATAGTGACTTCACCATTTTCTATGCTTTGAAATTCCTTTTAGACACACAAACATACTATTTAGGGATCATTGTTTATCTGAAATATAATGAAGATTATACCTTATCTACATTTTTGCTACCCACATAGCAATTATGTTTGACTGGTAGAAAAATAACCAAGAAGAGATAGAAGAAATCCTTCTTAATTATGTTAGATTTTGCTGAAGTTTTCAGAAGGTTTTGCAACATTTCAAAAGAATGGTAAAAGCTTATGACTGGTCATGTGACACCCATGAAATAGTCTTTCCTTTGGACAGTGAGAGATTTATAGTTATATTCTTAGAGGTCAGTTCTAGATTTATTTTTGTCAAGAGCTGGGCTGAAAATTTAAGTTAGTTACTTTGAGGCCCTAGTCTGTGTTCAGTCTACAAGGCTGACATGTTAACCCACTGAGCCAGATTCTCTCTAGGATGTATTAGGCTTGGAGATGAGGCCATTATTACCTGCTTAACCAAGACTAGGATCCCTGATACACTAAAGAGGAAAAAACACTAAATGCTTTATTTACATAGGCCACAAATTAAACACCTTCCAAAGTGTTGTATTTAGGCTTACAGGTTTGCTTGGTTTTTGTAAGCTTGATCATCATTGGTATAGAGAGCAACTAAAGAGGAAACTTCTATTAATGTAAATTGCCATCTATACTGCAACCTAGACTTACAGAGTTGAGTGAGGCAATGAGAGATTGAGTAATTTACCCAAAATCACAGACATAGAATCCAATGATTCCTGAGGCTGTGTCCACTCAGTTGTAAATAAAACCATTGTGCTATAAGGAAAGAGGAGTATTTATACATCTCTGAAAACTTATAGCATTATAAAATAAGAACTAGAAGAGACCTCAGAAGTCATCTAATTCACCTCCTTTTTCATTGACCAATTGTACTTTTAAAGGAGTTGTTTTGGTTTGTGGATTTTTTTTCTGTTTTTCCAATTCTATTTTTTAAGGAGTTGTTTTCTTTTCCCATTTTGCCAAATTAATTTTTCAAGAAATTGTTTTCTTCAGTATATTTGTTTCCATTGTGCCAAATTTATTTTTAAGCTGTTTTCTTCAATCAATTTCTGTGCTTCCTTTTCAAGATGTTGGCTTTTCCCAAAAAACTTTCAGTTTCTTCTGCACAGCTCTTATTTCTTTTCTCCATTTTTCATCTCTCTCTTTTTAAAGATCCTTTTTGAACTCTTCCAAGAAAGCCTTTTGAGCAGAAGACCACTCCATATTCTTCTTTGAAGCATTTCCTGAAGGTATCTTGCCTTCGCTGTAGAGATCAACTAATTTGAACCTCTCATTTTACAAATGAAGAAATTGATGGCATGATAAGGTGAATTGCTTACCCAACCAAAGTCATACAGAGAGTAAACAGCAGAGATAAGATTTAAACTCATACCCTTTCATCCAAAACATTCCCCTGTACCACGGAGCCTTTCATTGAAGCAATAAGACTAGCAGCTAAAATCCCATGATGAATTTCCCTAGGCTTTTATAACACAAATTTTGTCAATATTTACTCATTAAGAATAGAAATAGGAACGTGCTATTTATGATTCCTGCTGATTTTGGAAAAGAAAAATTAAACTTTTGTTTCATAAAGATTTGCTTTTTACATTTTCATAAAATGAAAAATATCATTTAGTCAGTTTTTCTGACTTAAATATATACATGACAAAGGCACAATTACATTAATCTTTTTATGACTGAAGTGGTCTTTTTGTGGAATTCTCATTTCTCATTCCCTTGCAATTCCCTTCTAATGCCATCATTCAACTAAAGCTATTTCCTCCTAACCCTTACAGGAAATCTACTTCTCAAATCTAATGTTCTTTTCTTAGTTCGAATCCCTCTTGATCTCTTTCCTTTCTTTGACACTATTGACTATACTCTTCTCACCACTTATTCCTCTCTATGTTGTTGTAATCCTCCTGTCTGACCATTCCTTCCTTGGCTTTGCTGGCCTAACATCACTGTCATGCCCAATCAACACTGGTTGTACCAAAAGGATTTGTCCCTAGTCCTCTCTTCTTCTCTGTCTCCATACTCTCTTCAGTTCCCATGAAATTATCATCTTTATGAAAATGCCTCACAGATTTGTATGTATTTAATCCTAGACTCTCTTCTAGGATCTAGTTCTATATCACCAACTATATCTCATGCACAATTCAAACAATAACTGAAGGTATATCAAACTTAATATATCGAAAACAGAACTTATTACCTTTACTTACAAATTCTCCCCTCTATTTATGCCAAGAGCATTGTTATTCTTCTAAAAACTAGAATAACAAAGAATAACAACAGTTTCATAACCATGGTATTCTCTTCACTTCTTCATTCTCCCTCATCTTGTTGCATCCAATTAGTTGACAAATCTTGCTGCTTCTATCTCTACAATATTGCTTATATATGACTCTTTCTTTTTGCTTACAAAGCCACTACTTTAAATCAAACTTATAGCACCTCTCTCCCTATGTTATTTCAATGGTCTTCTAATTGTCTTTGCTGACCCAAGCCTTTTCCCACTCCAGTTTATTTTACATATATAGTTGCCAACATGATTTTTCTTAAGCACAAACTTAATTTTATCACCCTCTACTCTGCTCAATAAGCTCAGCCAATTCCCACTCTATCTTTCTAGCCTCATTAAATATTACTAAATCTTCCCACACTCTGTAGTCTAGCCTCTCTTCCTTACACACAGAACTTTATTGCCTTTCTATTTTTTCATTATCTTGCATGCCTAGAATGCCCTCTCTCTTTACCTTTGCCTCATATAATCCCTCACTTTCTTCAAAATTCAATTTAAACATCATTTTGTTCATGAAGCCTTTCCTGATTCCTCCAACTACTAATGCCCTTCCTAAATTCCTTATGTGTATGTTGAATATATTCTATATATTCTTATTCTATATATATACTTAGAGATGTATGTGTTGTCTTTCTGGTGAAATATTAATTATTTGAAAACAAAGATTATTTCCATTTTTGTCTTGTAGCTCTACTATTTTACAGAAGGCCCTCTGAAAATCTGATTAGCATTGCTAATTAATATTCATGTAAAGTCCTGCATTTTGGGTAGGAAAACTTGATTCAAGTTATACCTCTGATTTCTACCAACTTCAAGCCCATAAAAATGTCACAATCTCTGTCTTCAAGCAACTCATTAAGTCTGCATGTTACAAAGTGCTGCCTATTTCAACTGATGATGGGAATTTTCACATGGAACATCCCACATCGGGGAATCATAAGACTCACCCCTCCCCCAGAATCCTACACTTTAATCCACTAAGTCATGTTCACAAATGTAAGATGGAAGACTTGTGACTGGATAAAAACTCATGTGGAAAAGGATCCAGGAACATTAATGAACTTCAAACTCAATTGGTCGATAGTAGTACATGATGACTAGAAAAGCTAAAGCTACATTAAAAAAGGTTTAGTAGGTATATTGAGAGAAAAATTCCAATGTATTCTGTTCTGGGTAGGCCACATCATTAGTATAGCATTTTATTATTGATACTACTGACAGATTGAAGTGTGTCCGGAAAAGTCATCAGATGATGAGGGCACTCATGATCTATCAAAAAAACATTAGTTGAAGGCAATTGTGGATATTTAGGCTAACGAATAGAAAATTGCCTTTGGGCATGGAGGTAGGAGGGTAGGTGAGGGAGTAGATTAGCTATAATATCAGTCTCCAAATATTTGAAGGACTGTCATGGGAAAGAGGAACTAAATTTGTTCTTCCTGGTCACAGGGACAGATAATTAGTACTGACAGAGCTAAAGATTTCAACTTCATGCTAACTTAAAAAACTTCTATCAACTAGAGATAACTTCTTATGCTTATCTATCTCTGTGCCTCTTCTCACAAGGTTTATTCCACTTAGACTTATTTATTGTACCCTTCATCTCCACCAGCTGGAAACTTATACCTCTTTCTAAGTCTGACTTCCAATGTTTCTTCTTCCAAAAAGCCTTTGTTAGTTCTCCATATATCTCTGGCCTCTAAACTCCTACAGTAGAGCAGCTTATAGGTGAGGGCCAGAAGAGTTAATATTTGTAAGTTTAGCCCAATGTCTGGCACATAATAAGTATTATATAAATACTATCCCTTTCCTTTCCTCTTCCCTAACAGTTTGCTTGTACCTTTACAGCTAACATTTATAAATTCTGCTTTGTACTACAGTCATTTTAATCAAATAAACTTCTATTGTAAACTTAAAATGCTATAGAATGCTAGTTATTATTATTAATACTTGATTCTAAGCTCCATAAGGCAAAGATCATGTTTTGTTCATCTCTGGATCTCTCATAGTACCTAGCACTGTGACTTATACATAGTGTTTTGTTGTTAAAGCATTTCAGTCATGTCCAAGTCTTCAGTGACGCTATTTGGGCTTTTCTTGGCAAAGACCCTAGCATGGTTTGCCATTTCCTTTTCTGGTTCATTTTGCAGATGAGAAAACTAAGACAAACAGGGTTAAATGACCTGCCTAGAGTCACACAGCTAGAAAATATTTGATATCACATTTAAACTGAAGAAGATGAGTCTTCCTAACTCTAGGACCAGCACTCTCTCCACTCTGCCACCTACCTTATTAACTTAACTTATTAGCTATTTTTAGTTAAATAAATTGAATACTAGGGCATACTGAAAATAAATATATTTTGCTGAGGCAACTGGGGCCAAGTGACTTGCCCAGGGTCACAAAGCTAGGAAGTGTTAAGTGTCTGAGACCAGATTTGAACTCAGGTCCTCCGGAATTCAGTTGGTACTATCCACTGTACCACCTAGCTGCCCCCTATTTAAATATATATTAATTTTTATATATTTATATATTTAACTACATTTATAAATATTTAGATTTTAATATTTATATATTATATTTATATGCTAATTTTATTATATATTTAATATATGTTATTTATGGATTAAAATTCTATAATAAACACATGTTGGTGACATTAACTCTGACAAGTATTTTTTAGCTGTGCCTTAGTATCCCCTTCTTAAGGGGAAAATAGGCTTTGATATCTTTACTTTCTAAACACAAAAATTGGTGATTTTCTTGGGATAGCTGAAGTAAACTAGAGCATTTCAACCCTTATGTTATTAAGAAGGGTAAGCTGTAATCCTTTTCAGTTTCTTTGCACTCATTTACTCATTGATTTTTATCCTGGCCTTGTCTCCTTGCTATTTTTGAAAAGGAAATCAATTGTTGATCAATTCTTACAAAGAAATTTGAGAAACTAATTAGAGCCATCTGCAAAGGTCAGTCAGCTAAACTAGCTCCAGGATATTGGAAAATGATACTTGATGAGACTGCATATAAGATATCCCAGGCAAACATATAGTGAGAGCACTTACACTTCCATCGATTTATGCATTCTTTATGTGTTTTTATGGGCCCTTCACCTCAGCCAAATGCATCTGAGAGTTCTAATTCAGGAACCCTTTATTGCAAATACTGGTCAGAAAAATATGGCTTAGAAATGGCAGCTCTAGAATTGAGTACTTGAAACCAAACACCACATGATATTAATGCAAAACTTCTTTCTCTGTTTACCTTTTGAAATTCTTTCCTTCTCTTTGGAGTGATGTTTCATAGTTAAAAGGGCCTAGGAATTCTTTGCTTTAACCATTAATTAAATGGAATTTTGGATATAAATTGCTTTGGGAAAGTACTTTTTTTTTTTAAGAGCTGAAACCTTGAAGATCATCTATTCACAAAACCACAGGATTGGGAAGGACTTTTTAGAGCACCTTATCTGATTCTGTCATTTTAAAAAATAGAAAAATGAAAAAAAAAGTATCATTTATCAAGGTCACTTAGGTAGTACTTGCCAAAGCTCAGGGGAATAGAATCTCAGACTGTGAAAGAGCTTTAGGAGTTCAAGGGCAACTTGTATTTGATCCCAAATTCTCTTTACAACAACCCTGATGATTGGTCATCTATTCTTCATTTGATGGCTTCTAATGGGTGAAATCCATTATATCCCAAAAGGGGTCCATTATACTTTGGGACAACTCTAATTTCTGAAATTTTTTCCTTGTATCACATAAAAAGTTTCCCCTTCAAAAGGGACCTGTATGTGCACGAATGTTTGTGGCAGCCCTCTTTGTAGTGGCCAGAAACTGGAAACTGAGTAGATGTCCAACAATTAGAGAATGGCTGAATAAATTGTGATATATGAATATTATGGAATATTATTGTTCGGTAAGAAATGACCAACAGGATGATTTCAGAAAGGCCTGGAGAGACTTACACAAACTGATGCTGAGTGAAACAAACGGGGTCAGGAGAGCATTGTATACTTCAACAACAATACTATATGATGATCAATTCTGATGGACCTGGCCATCCTCAGCAATGAGATGAACCAAATCAGTTCCAATGGAGCAGTAATGAACTGAACCAGCTACATCCAGTGAAAGAACTCTGGGAGATGACTAAGAACCATTACATTGAATTCCCAATCCCTATATTTTTGCCTGTCTGCATTTTGGATTTCCTTCACAGGCTAATTGTACAATATTTCGGAGTCCGATTCTTTTTGTACAGCAAAATAACTGTTTGGACATGTATACATATATTGTATTTAACTTATACTTTAATATATTTAACATCTGATGGTCATCCTGCCATCTAGGGGAGTAGGTGGGAGGAAGGAGGGGAAAAATTGGAACAAAAGGTTTGGCAATTGTCAATGCTGTAAAATTACCCATGCATATAACTTGTGAATAAAAAGCTATTTAAAAAAAAAAGAATGAGTATTTCAACATTATATAATGCATTTATTATGCTCCATCCCCTTTTATATAATCTTAAAATTTGGGAAACATACCATGAAAAATATGAATAGATATAGAGAGTCAGTAATTCAATTCAATGAGAATTTATTGAGCTCTAGACATTGAGAATACAAAGGTAAAGTCAACAATGTTCAGTAACACATGAATACATTCATGTTATGTATATAAATACACTTGTCTACACACATATATGTGGATATATCTATATGTATATATACATATAGATATATCCAGAGAGAAACACAAGTTAGGTAGAGTAATACAAACTAATTTAGGGAAATGGGGAGAATGGTAATGATTAGAGAAGACAGGAATGACCATTTCTAGGATGTAGCACCTGAGCTATGCTTTAGGAAAAAAACAGGTATTATATGATATAGAAAACATTCAACATATAGTTGGTTGCTTAGCTAGAAATTAGCATGCTAGCGTAACAAGAAAGAATAATGTGGAACAATCTCAAGATGACTAGCTTTTTTTATTGTAGAGGCAATAGAGTCAGAAAAAGATACTAAACACTAATAATCAGATAAGAAGGAAAATTCAAGAATACACAGTCATTAAGAGAGAGGGAAGAGTGTTTTAGATGTACTTAACAATGGCCAAAGTCACAGAAATAAAGGAGAAATAATAAAATATCATTGGATTTATCCAGTTTGGAAATTATATGCTTTCCAAATCTCTTATGGTTCATTCTACAGTTCTTAGAAAATACATTTAAACTGTGATATGTGAAGTTAATTGTTTTTAGTGTGTGCTTTGTTTTTAAAAAAAAAAATGTTCTTTCCATTCATCTTTGATTTCAGGATGCCAGTATAGCTCTTAACTTCTCTAACTGAAGAATACTCTTTGACATTTTTGCATCTTTATGCTCTATGTGTCTTGCTTTGCACTTGTAGGAATAAGTTTCATTAACTTGTTATTTTTATTATTATTATTGTTACATTAGTCTTTTACCTTCCAAAATGCAGAGGTCTGAATAATTTCTGTATATACGCTTGGGTCTGACTTGCCAGCAAAGTATGTGTACAGAATTAGCTTTGCTCATATGAAGAGAGAGTTATTAAGTTTGGAAAAGATCATTATAGCCAAATACAGAGAAAAGGGATCTGGAATGAGAAGAAATGGATTCAAATCACACTGTTATTGTCTGCAGGAATTTGAACAAGTTATCTCATTTTTTTGGTATCAAATACCTTTTCTGCAAAATGAAAGACTTTGATTCAATGGCCTTCAAGGTCTCTTCAGTTCTAAGTCTATAATTCTCTGATCTAGAAATTATGGGATTTGTAATTATATCATATGTTCCCTGATATATTGCTTTGTATTTTACCATTAGAACTATATTTCTTTAAGTTAATGAGATGCTATTTTAAAATTTCTTTAAGTTATTGAGGTGCTATTTTAAAATATAAATTTACTTAAGAATGCTGACAAATTAAGTAAACTATTACTTAATCATCATTTACACAATGTAAATTAAATCCTTTCTTTCTAGAAACTAGCTGATATCAAAATATCATAAATAAAACATTTGTTCATTACAATGAACTGGAGGGAAGAAGAGACTAGGGTAACTTTGTGTATGGGACATGGCACATAAATTAAATTTCGGTAGAACATCTCTGATAGCCAGAGAACTATGTGAAAATGAACACAGATAGGAAAGGAGACCAAAGAGGGAGACCGAAGGTAGGATAATGGTAAATCTCAGCTACTTCACAATTTTTTTAACCCCTCCTATTTTTTAGATTCAGGTTTAAGATTAGAAAACTCCTCACACATAGAGCTTTAGCTCTCAGGTGCCTTCCCTCAACAATTCTCCTTTCAAAGCAGTAGCATGTTTTCTCAAAGGAGAAAACTGATGAGATAAATAGAAGTTTCTATACGACCATGTTGCTTACCATGGAGTTGGGAAGAACTATGTCTTGGTCCTTGACCATGGGGCAAATATCACCATGAATTGACCACTAGGACATTTTCTAACCATAACCACTTTGAGGCTATGTGAGATTATGCATACATACACTTATATGTATGTGTATTTGTATTTTATACTATACATGTGTATATATATGATACACATGTATAGATATGTATATACACACATGAAATATACACATATAAATGACAAACCTCGACTACCTCACAAAATAAAAGATACATACATATATACACAGCTTTTGTCTCTCTTTTTTGCAGCTCTTTCCTATTTAATCTCATTTTCATATAGTTGTCTGGCTGCTCAGAAACCCTACTATGATATTCCATCTAGACTTGCTCTCCTCAATCAATGTCCCATACATTGTTTTCTTCTCCCACTTCATACTCATATTTATCTAAGTTTAAAAGGATTAACCAGGCACATCATATTTAGATGAACCAGTCAGTTTAGACTTTTTCAATCTTATATTTGAAGAGAGAAATCTGTTTGGGGAATTTATAATCTGTTTCCTGTGACAACTATTCTGTGTCCCTCCGTGTCTTTCATTTTCCAACAATTCTTTGCTTTTTGACTTAAATTCTCATAATGGAATCATAGGATTTAGGGATGGAATATTAGAAGTTCCACAATTTCTGGAATTATAGACATAGAACTAAAAGAATGAGACCTTGAAGGTCATCTAATTGAAGTCTTTCATTTTGCAGATAAGGCATTTGATACCAAGAGAAGTGAGATAAATTTGTCCAAATTCTTACAACAACAGTGAGATTTGAATCCAATTCTTCTCATCCTAAATCCAGTTTCCTTTTCTCTGTATTTGACTTTCTTCTCCCCTAGTGGTAATCTGGATAGATTACATTTGATCTTTATCTACCACTAGCAAAATATTTAATAATTTTTTCATTTCATTTTTCTTCAAAATTCTATAAAGTACCTAGTATGTACCAAGAATTTTTCTAGACTCTGAGAAGACAAAGACAAAATAAAAAGAGTTCCTGCCCTCAAGAAGCTTATATTAGACATATAGGGCTTCTTAACTTGAGATTTATGAACTTAAAACCAATTTTTTAAACTGTATTGTAATATAATTTGTTTCCCTTGTAATCTCTCATATTTTATTTTATTCATTTAAAAACATAAATCTGAGGAGTCCAGGGACTTCACTAGATGCTGGAGAAGTCCATGATTGGAAGAGAGGGGGAAGGAAAGTTAAGAATAGCTGCTGGACATAATATGAATATAAATTAACAAATAAAAAATAAACACAAAGCTATTTCAGGGGAAAAGGGAAGGGTAGAACCTTAATGTCTGGGAGGATGAAGAAGGACATTATGAAGGCATCTGCCTTTGAACTGAGCCTTAAAAGGACAAGAGATTCCAAGAGGCAGAGGGGAGAAAGGGAGAGCATTTGTTCTGATAGTTCACAATCCAAGCTTTGACTCACATCTTATCCTTCCCACCCATCTGCCCCTCCAGTCATTTGATTCTATTATAGCTATGTGATTTAAAACAATTCTTCACTTTAGTCAAAACGTGTTTAGGTCATGGATCATAAACCTGGCTGAAAGTTGAGTCTGGCCCTCAGGAGCCAAACTGTGTGACTTCTAAAGACCATTTGAAAGTTTACACTTGCTTAGTTTTCTTACTGTAAGTAAGACATTAAAGGACAAAGGAATCACACACAATATAAATTATCTTTGGCATTTCTTAGAACCATTTCCTTTCACTGTGAAATCTCTAGTGTCCAGCTGGTTCTAATGTCATTGTATAAGGAGGGAAGGGAATGTAACACTGAAAAATTCTGTGATTTTAGCTATTTACAAGGCATATTAAACTATATAAAATTAGTAAATTGTTTTGTTGGTATTTTTTAAAGGTCTTTGGGTACCCTGGATCTCTATTGTGCAGAATACATTATTCATCCCTGGGGGTGGAAATGTTTCAGTCTGATGAGCCAATGAAACCAAAAACCTAATCCGAAATCATATTTATATAACATTCTTTACTCAGCCCAAGGACAGATAAGCAGGAAGGTCTAAAAGGCATATGTTTGTAAGTAAGCTAGTAACAACAAGGGCAAAGGATTTCTTCTTTTATCCTTTTCTAGTGCTTTGTGATCTTCAGAGAAGCTAACTGAATAGCCCATCTCAAGCCCAACAAAGCTGTGTCATTCACTGTCTGGATGGATGGAGGAGTCTGGAATGAATTCAATCAATATAAAACATGAAACAATGGACAAGGAATGAATCTGGGATTTAAGCCCCCAAGACATATGGCAGATAGAATTGACTTATTTGTGAGGTTTTTTAGCTATCAGGGCAAAGGTCATAGGAACTTTCTGGAAGTTCCCTCCCAATTAGAATATCAGCTCCTTGAAGGCAAGGGATGTTTCACTTTTATTTTTATATCTTTGATGACTAGGACACATAGCCCGATAGGTAGGTGATTTAATAAATGCTTTTTGATTAATAAATAAACATTACACTTAATACTAGGTATAGATTTAGTAAGACATAATAAGACCTAGTAACCTAATATTCTTTCTTGTCAAGGTTGATTCTTTGTGATATCACTTAAATTATTAACTCTACTATAATATTCAGTAATATGTCTCCACCTTATCAATCCTACCCATAAACCACTTTCTGCAGATTCATGCTATCTCTAGGTCAAGTCAAATCAAATTACCAAACATTTATTGATTACCATGTGCTAGGCTCTGTGATAAGCTTGGGAGAAAGGAAAAAAAAGCAAAAATAGAATTTTCCTTCAAGGAGCTTATATTCTAATGGGGGAGACAACATGTTTATAATTGTGTGTAATATATATCTATAGAGTAAATGGAAGCTCATTTCAGAAGGAGGGTCCAGAAAAATCTCCTGTTAAAGATGACATTTGAGCTGAATCTTGACAGGATAATTAAAAGTCAGATTCAGGTAGCATTCCAGTCATAAGGAATAGCTAAAGCCAAGCCCCAGAGGAATTATGACAGAAGAAGCAAAGTAGACCAGAATAGTTGGATTGTGTATGTATGGAGGGGACTTAAATGTAAAAAGATTAGAAAGGAAAATGCCAGGTGCAAAATAGCTTTAAATGTTAATAGAGACCTTTATATTTGATCCTGTAGGTAACAGAGAAAAGCTGGAATTTATTGAATGTGAGATGACAAGGTCAGATGCATGCTTTAGAGAAGGATAAGGAAGAGAAGCTCTAGAGAAGCACTGGGCAACTGAGTAGAGAATGGATTGAAATGCGGAGACTTATGACAGGGTTATTAGGAAAAAGGTGATAAGATACTGAATTGTAGTAATAATTGTGCAAATTCACAAAAGGGAACATAGAAGAGAAATGTTATAAGGATAGAAATGACAAGATTTGACAATAGATTACATATGCGATAGACTAAAATACTGCCAGTGCCAAGGCTAGATTCACTGTCTCTTTCTTTCATTCTGATCTTCCACCACTGCCTGGTTTATTGTCCTAAAACTGCCCCAATCATAACAGCTATCTGCTCAAAAGCCATGAAGAATTCCCCACTGTCTTCCCCATAAAGCCTAGATTTCTCAGCCTAGCTTTTAAGACCCTCCAATATGAACTACACAAACCTTTCTTGTCATTCTCTACTACTCTCCTACACATTCTCTCTGCTTAAACAAACTAACTTACTGATTCCCCCTTCCTCCATTTGCTGTCCTATTTTTGTCCTCTAGATCAGTCCCATGCCACAGTCAGGCTATTACTTCTTGTCCCTGTTCTATTTAAGTCACACACACTGAAAAATATATTAATATTAGTTTGCATTCCTACAGTACATACTAGATTATAATATGGGTAGATTAGAGGAGAGACCCTAGATGAGTGTTAGAAAAATCTCTCAATAGTGAAAAATATGTGAGAAATAATACACAAATGAAGTAGTCCAAACATGAGTAATTAACAGTTTTATATATATACATATGTGTGTATACTATTTTCTTAGAGGTGCTTTACTGTTTTCATGATTGCAATGATTTTTCCTGGAAATATTATTTAATGCCATTTATTATCCCATCACTAAGTTATTTGTGAATGAATGAATGAATGGGTATTGATTGAATGTTTACTATATGCTTTATGATAGAGATACAAATTGAAAAAGAAGGCTGTCCATCTTCTCAAGAAATTTAGGTATATTTGAGGAAAATATATATTAAGGAAAATTAGGTACATATATGGGGAAAATATGGAAGAATTCATCTGCAAGGTCGAGGTTTTAAGTCCTATAATAGGTCCTAAAGCTGCAGTTAAATAATCTATGTTAAGACCTCAGGAATCATCCATTAGGTGTCTGTCTCACAAAATAGCCCACCATCGTTAGGAAGGGAGGAGCTGGTTTCAGGGACTGAGTAGAGAAGAGGTGGATGATGCGAGTTCAGGGTCTGGTCAGCAGCAGAAAAAGGGAAAGGGAAGGTGGTATTCCCTTCATTGGGGTCTGGTGCAGCAAAGAATGAGGGAGGAGGAAATTAAAATGATCATTTTTATTTACCAACCTTAGCAATTTCTTACTTTTAACCATTAAGACGTTGTAAGCCTTGAAGCCTGTATGAATAACAGAACTTTTATTACCTTCATATTTTCAGGTTCCCAGTAAATATATAATCTTTAAGAAGGATCATCTCCAATGATAATGCCACTATTTAATATTTGCTTTCTACCTCCTAATAAGGGGGCTTAGGTGGCACAGTGTATAGAATACAGCCTGCACTCAAGAAAACTCATCTTCCTGAGTTTATGTCTGATCTTAGATACAGACTAGCTGTGTGAACCTAGGCAAGTCACTTAACCCTGTTTGCCTCAGTTTCTCATCTTTAAAATGAGCTGGAGAAGAAAACGGCAAACCATTCAAACAAGAAAACTGCAAATGAGGTAACAGAGACAGACACAACTCAAAATAACTGAGTAAAAAAAAAAAGCACACACATCTTTAAAGCTTTTTTCTGGGGAAAAAAGTATTGGCAAAATACCTATACTTCCATTATGTATTATGACCAGCAAGTGGAAAAAGCTTTGAATTTAAAGTCAGAAGATCTGAATTCAAATTCTATTGCTACTCACTGCCAATGTGACCTTAAGCATTTAACATCTTAGGATTTCATTTTCTCTGGGTTTCTCTGGCCATCTGTAAAATAAGAGATTGGTTTCTAGTATTCTCTTATAGCCCTATATTCTGGTATCTAAGAATCCTTGATCATAAAATAAAATTGCATTAATCCAATAACCTTGAATGCTTTTAGTCTTTGCTGGCATTTCTTCATAGTAGACTTGAAATCCAATTTTTCCCAGTATAGCAATGCTTTCTGATGTTAACATAGGTCTTAGGAATCAGAATACTTATGATTTTTTTAAAAAGACACCACTAGAGGACAAAATATCTTGAAGACTAAGTTATAAAATTTCAGTTGGAGGAGCCAAGCAGGTCACAGCCCAAAGAAAGGTGAAAGCTTGCGTCTAAAATAAGCTAAAGATCAAAATGAACCATGGGCAGAAAACAGACTCCAGCTGCTTGGAGGACTGGCTAATGAGAGCAAGTAGGAAAAAAAGGTTGTTTTTTTTTTTTTCTTCCTTAGTGTTTCTGCACCGTCAAATGTACTCAGTACCAAAAA
Source organism: Sarcophilus harrisii (assembly GCF_902635505.1). Taxonomy (NCBI): domain Eukaryota; kingdom Metazoa; phylum Chordata; class Mammalia; order Dasyuromorphia; family Dasyuridae; genus Sarcophilus; species Sarcophilus harrisii. The sequence goes on from NC_045426.1 coordinate 430,786,199, forward strand.
CTCCATAGACTAAGAATTCTTAATCTTTTTTTATTTCATAGAAACACATTGCAATCTAGTGAAGCCTTTAGAGATTTTTGCATAATGTTTTTAAATAATTGAAGGAAATGCCAAACTACAGTTAGAGGTAAATATAAATAAAGATGGATTTTTTTTTCCCATACAAATTTAGAGCCCCCTGATATCTATTCATGGATCCCCAAGGGGATTCTGGAGCCCAGGGTAACCAAAACTTTTACTGTTGACAGAAAGATGTGTGATGACCAGCAAGTTCCAAGAGTTAAGTTTTTATTAGGGTAATATAGATTTTTGAAAATAATTGTAAAGTAGCAAGTTTGCAAAATTCTGGCATCAAAGTCTGTTTAAAATTTTATAAAATTCAACTCTCTATACACCCACTTATATGTTATATATCATATAATATATGTTTGTGTAGTATGTATAAACATGTTACTATATAAGATATAACATGACCACATTTTAGATTGTTATGAGGTAATGGAAATGAAAGTAAGAAAACATTTTTAAATATCAACTGATCACAGTCATTATGATCTCCTTGTTACTCAATCAATTCTGAGATAAGGTTTGTATAGACACCAAGTAAAGGATCTAGAAAAGAATGGAAACATAGAAGAATGCTTGTTTTATTACTAAACTGACAATACTATTAGTGGAATATCATATTAAATTAGCTTTATTGAAATTTCCATCTGAATATGATTCTAAATCACATGAAAGATGTTCCAGCTCCTGATTCCTTAGAAAAATACTTTAAGAACTAAATGCTTAGACTTCCAATTCAAGAAAATTATATGAAAGAAAGAAACATTTATTAAGTATCAATGCATAGTATTAAAGCATTTATTAAATGCCTATTACATTCCAGGAATCATAGTATGTACTTTACATATATTATCTCAGTTGATCATCACAACAACCCTGGAAACTAAGTGCCACCATTATCCTCATTTTATAGTTGAGAAAACTGAGACAGGCAAAGTTTAAATGACTTGCCTAGGGTCACACAGATAATAAGTGTCTTGAGGCTAGATTTTAACTCAGGTCTTTTTCTCTCCAAGCTCAATCCTCTTTACACAAATCTCTTAGCTTTCTACAACTTATGTTTTTTCTTCATAAAGATTAAAAAACAACAATGTTTCATAGTGGGAAAAGCAATGCAATTTCAGGCACAAGACCTGGACTCCAATTTCATTTTCTAGTTGTACGACCTTTCTTAACTGTGGTTTCCTTCTTTAAAACATGAGAAGGCTGGATTAGAGGATAACCTCTCAAGTCTCTGCCAGCGCTGACAGTCTATGATTCTAGGTCATCAAAATATCAGCAGGAAAATGTTAAACTTTTAGCTATGCTATTTGAAGATGCCTCTGAAGGATATTCTATCATTAGGGAGGGATGCTATTTTCAGTTGCTAGAAAGAAGTTAAGATATTGGAATATATTCAGCAGTATGGGAGAAAATGAATTTTGAGAGAAGTTTAGCAAAAGCATTTTTAAGTGACTAGTAGGATCTTTGGTTCAGAACTGAAAAAAAAAAATCATGGAGAAAGCAAAAATAGAAATCCAAATCACTGACTCTTAATGATTAGCCAGTAAAAGGGTCTCAGACCAAGCCCATTTTGTTTTAGCCAATAGAAGTTGTGCACATGAAACTCCCCTTCCCCACCCCAACATTCATGCAGTGTACATGCATATATGTAATGTATATGCACAAAGTTTTTTTTTGTTTTTGTTTTTTTTTTTTGATGGTTTCTTCTGCCTTGACTTAGGACACAAATTCAAACTTGCTTTTTTTTTTTTAAAGATCATCTACTATGACTCCCTTTTATAGATGAGAAAACTGAAACCCAGATAGCAAATGATTTGCACAGTGTTTCAGTTAATAAGTGGTAGAATTTCAAAGCCCAGAAAATTTCCTTCTCACTAGTCCCTTCTTCACATATTGCCTCTCGTCATCCTGAACTATATCAGGACACTGGACTCAGAGGAGAAAGTGAAGCTGGAGACTTTGCACAGCACTCCCTCATTCAAATCCAATTCACTTACAAATCATAACATCACTTTCCTGATGTCATGATCCTTTTGGAGAACAAAGGATAAACAATAATCTGTGAGTAGTAGGAATTGCCCCAGTTCTAGCTGATCATTGTAGTTCCTTCCTTCCTCTCTTCCTTCCTTCCTCCTTCTCTCCCTTCTTTCCTCCCTCCCTTCCTTCCTCTCTTCCTCCCTTCCTCCCTCCCTTCCTTCCTCTCTTCCTCCCTTCCTCCCTCTCTCCCTTCCTTCCTCCCTCCCTTCTTTCCTTTTTTCCTTCCTTCCTTCCCTTTTTCCTTTCTTCCTTCCCTCTTTTCTTTCCCTCCTTCCATCCTCCCTCCCTCTCTCCTTTCTTCCTTTCCTTCCTTTCTTCCTTCTTCCCCATTACCTTGGGGTTCAAGAGTTAAATTTTTTTTCTTAAGACCCATGCCTTAAACCCAAATGAAACTAGTTCTTATTGAATGGCCAACAAAAGACCCCAAGCCAAGTCCACTTTGTCTTTTTTTTGAACTCTGATTGCCTCAGGATGAATGTAAATAGCAACTGTTGCTGTTTTGGCCCAGAAAGCTAGCTTAAAAAAAGGCTATTCTTTGCATCATTTCTTACCTAACCTTAATCGTTGATTGGGCCTCAGATAAACTGTGATCTGTTAAAGACCTTGGTTTCATTTTTTTTTACATTTTTCAAACTTTTATTATATGCAAAACATGGTGCTAAATGCCAGAATTACAAATAGAAAATCAAGACAGTCCCCCCTCTCAAGGAACTCACATTGTAATAGAGGAGACAACATATATGGAAAGTTTCTTTCTTTTTTTTTTTTTTAACAATTATAACTTTTTATTGACAACCCATGCCTGGTAATTTTTTACAACATTATCCCTTGCACTCACTTCTATTCCTCCCCTCCCTTCCTCCACCCCTTCCCCCAGATGGCGAGCAATCCTATATATGTTAAATATGTCGCAGTATATCCTAGATACAATATATGTGTGTGCAGAACCGAACAGTTCTCTTGTTGCACAGGGAGAAGTGGATTCAGAAGGTAAAAATAACCTGGGAAGAAAAACAAAAATGCAAACAGTTTACATTCATTTCCCAGTGTTCTTTCTTTGGGTGTAGCTGCTTCTGTCTATCATTGATCAATTGGAACTGAGTTAGATCTTCTCTTTGTCAAAGAAATCTACTTCCATCAGAATACATCTTCATACAGTATCGTGGTTGAAGTATATAATGATCTCCTGGTTCTATTCATTTCACTCAGCATCAGTTCATTTAAGTCTCTCCAAGCCTCTCTGCATTCATCCTGCTGGTCGTTTCTTACAGAACAATAATATTCCATAACATTCATATACCACAATTGGTATATGAACCATTCTCCATTGTTGGGCATCCATTCATTTTCCAGTTTCTACCCACTACAAACAGGGCTGCCACAAACATTCTTGCACATACAGGTCCCTTTCCCTTCTTTAGTATCTCCTTGGGGTATAAGTCCAGTAGTAGTAGTATACACAGTTTGATAACTTTTGGGGCATAATTCCAGATTGCTCTCTAGAATGGTTGGATTCGTTCACAACTCCACCAACAATGTATCAGTGTCCCAGTTTTCCTGCATCCCCTCCAACATTCATCATTATTTTTTCCTGTCATCTTAGCCAATCTGACAGGTGTGTAGTGGTATCTCAGAGTTGTCTTAATTTGCATTTCTCTGATCAATAGTGATTTGGAACACTCTTTCATATGAGTGGTAATAGTTTCAATTTCATCATCTGAAAATTGTCTGTTCATATCCTTTGACCATTTATCAATTGGAGAATGGCTTGTTTTCTTATAAATTAGAAAAGACCTTAGTTTTAAAAAGCCAAGGTCTCCCATTTCATCCAGGGTCATCTCCAGTCATCCTGATCTATATCTGACCATCAGACCCCAGATGGCTCTGGAGGGGAAAGTGAGGCAGATGATTTTGTACGATCCTCCCTCACTCAAATCCAATTCACTTACATATCATGGCATCCCCTCCCTGATTAGCAACTCATTTGACCTTCACAACCATCAGTTTACTTTGATCTTCTGAATCCAAATACAGTTTTCTTTCTCTATGCCATAATGATCTCTTTTCATAATCTATGTGAAAGAATTATATGTAGTACATAGAGACGTGCCTTGAGAGACAGAAAGACTTGGAGTTGAAACTCAGTCAGGACACTATGGCTCTAGGCAGGTCATTTAACCTCTCTAGGTCTGTTTCCTCATATGAAAAGTGAAGGAGTTGAATATAGTGACTTTTAAGGTCCCATCGAGTTCTAACTCTATAATTCTGCAAACACTGCTATATAAAGTTTCATTGAGTAAGACACAGAAAAAAAAATGAAGAGCAAGACAGGGAAGAGACAGATATTAATAGCACATAAATGGGCAAATATAGGAACTCTTTCCATATTTAATTCTGAAGTGGTGCCACTGGTAAAGAATTTATTATAACATTTAGGTACATAACAATTGTTTAAGTGCAAATGCTGTCAATTATTTGCACTTATAGTTTAAAAAGCAATTTATTTCCTCCTTTCCTGTATTATCAAATCTGTCAAATCTCCAGAAAGGTTTTCCATTTTAGTATGATACCACTATACATTCTTTGTTAATCCAAGAAGACGAAGTGGGAGGAAAAGTAACTTTAAAATGTAAATTTCTGCAAAAAATAATGCTATATACTTGAATGTTTTATATTTCTGCATTTATTCATTAATTCCTGTGAGGCTTTTTTTTTTTGTAGGATGTGAGCTCCTTGAAGGCAAGGACTCTTCTATTATTGCCATTGGAGTCCTAGTGTCTAGCAGAGTACACAGTTCATGGTAACATAATCATAACCAGCTTACTAATTATTGATTGAATATTATGAAAATTTTATGAAGGGTAAAATAATGACTTCCCTTCATACACAATGCCCATATCGATCACTGAGTGCCTATGCAAGAGTTATAGACATTGTCACACACTTGGTACAAGCCTAAACTCTACTTGGGAGATTTTCCTCAATTTATGGCTACAAAGATGGAGCCAAAGAGTCAGAGAGAAACTACACCTCTTAGGATCAGCCTCCAAAACTGAAAGTAGTTCCTATGAACCCAGAGCTGTATACTGAGGAGGGTTCATCATTATTTTCCTAAAATCATGTAGAATCTAGGAAATCAAGGCTTTCATTCAAGGAAAACCTTTTTTCTATAGTAGCCAAGAGAAGACAGTCATTCAGTCAGCCATAAGCACTGTAATCTTACATTTTGATTCCAAAAAAATATTTTAAATCATATAAATAAATGATGATTACAAAATAATAGCATTTTCTATTATGTCAGGATAATGGTTTGAGCCTTTCTCTATTAGCGTTTCTTTGCTTCAGAGTCAGCACTCTTTTTGAAACCAGTGTTAACACAAAGGAAGGCAAATAGGATTATAGTTTTAAAATTATAAAGGATCTTGGAAGTAATTTTCTATAACACCTTCATTTTATAAATGAGGTAAGTTGATGTCCTGAATCATTAAGTCATTTGCCCAGAGTCACAAAGTTAGTAAAATATCAGAGTAAAAATTCAGAATTTTTCTGTAGACAATACTTTCTCAGAGAAAGAGGAACATATGCTTGCCTAATTAAGCAAAATATAATAATTCCTCTCTTCCTTAAAATCATCCAACTATTCCTTTCTTCCTTAAAATCATCCAGGGAGAGGATAGCCTTTCTTTTCAGAAAAAAATAATTCTGAGTGTTAGTGACAAAATCTTTGTTGAAACAAAGACACAAGAAAGTGTCCAGCTCTATAAGAGCTGGGGAAACAGCTCTGTCCTTCCATTTCGGATACCTTCTCTCTTTTGATTCCTTCCTAGTACTTTCTTTCCCTTAAACTATTAATACGGATGTGATAGAGGATTTCTCTTCTTTTTCTTCTCCCCAAATGCATTAGAAATTGATTGTATATACATGAGATTTGCAAAGTAAATGAAAATAATTTGAAGGACAGAGTCACTGGTAACTTAAAATGCAAGGGGCTAAGAAAGGCCTTCTGAAGAATGTAGGCTTTGAGTTGGCTCTTACAGGAAGCTGAAAGGAGGAGTTGAGAGGGCATAACAGTCCAGGAATGGTGAAAATTAGTGAAAAGATTCAGAGAGAAGAAATAGAATACTTTATTTGAGAAAATGCAAATAAGTCAATGTTGTATCCTAGAATGAATTGAAGGGAGTAAAGTGTGAGAAGAGTGGAAAGGTAAAAAGGGTTCAGGTTATGAAAATTTAAAAGACCAACAGAAAATTTTATATATGATCCTGAGTCAAAAGGAAGCTAGTGAGCCTCATTGAGCAGAGAGGTAACTTTTTCAGACAGGACCCTTTACTATCTGAGTAGAGGATAGAATGGAGTCAGGAAAAGACTTGAAGCAAAGAGATTGGCTACAAAGTTATCATAGAAGCTTAGGTAAGAAATGTTAAGGGCTGGAACTAGAACTATGGTTGAGTAGACAAGATGTATGTGAGAGATCTTGTAAAAGAAATGACAAGATTTAGCAACAGACAGAATATGTGGAGTAAGAATGAGAAGTAGAGGATGACACTGAGGTGCAAACCTGGGAAGGACTGGAAGAATGATGGGGCCTTCAAAAAATAATGGGAAAATGTAAAAGAGTAAATTTTAGGAGGAATAGAAGAAGACAATGAGTTTTGTTTTGGGCATTTTGAAATTGAGATGCTTTTGGAATATGCAATTCAAATTATTCAAGAAGAGTTTGGTGATGGGAAGTAGGATAATTAGGAGAGAGATTAGGGCTGCATATATAGACATGGGAATCAATTTCATAAAATTAATGAACCCTTGGGAGCCTATAGAATCCCCAAGCAAGACATTATAAATTAGAGTCTCAATTTGATTACTTTTCTTGTCATGAACCCCTTTGGCAGCCTGGTAAACTCTTTCCAGAATCATGTTTTTATGTTTTTACTGTCAATGACTCCAGCCCCTACCAATATTGTTACCTCAGTTGTAGGGGGATCCCTGCCATCCCCATTCCATTTAACTATTTAACAGTCAAATTAACTTTTGCAAAGAAAGATTTGCTTTAAAAGTATAATAACAAAACAAAAGTATATGAACAGCTTAATTCAGTTCCTACGTATCACAGTTCCAAGTTCCAGGTCCAAAACTCACCTTGGGCTTAAGTCTCACAGACCCTAGTCTTTCAGGATTTCCCTGCCAGATTGGATGAAACACATCCAGATTTCTAGTTCCAAGGTCACCATTAGTCAAACTTTTTAAGCATGATGAGGATTACTACCAACACCTAGAAACTAAGAAGAAAAAATGAAACAAAACCAGACAAAAATCTTAGATCTGGTTCTTGAAGCCATGAAGTGGAGAGAGGGAAGTTCATGGTATCTGATTTGTGGGCAAACTGTGATCTTCATTCTTTTGACGCAGCAAGAAAAAATGCTCAGGAAAGAGAACCAAACTGTCCCAATCTGTCATTTTTAAAAATGTACCCTGTTCCAAATACTCAGCCAATCAAAAGAAGCTACTGCCACATGGTGAGAGAACATAAAGAAGTTAGGTGCCTTCATGTTAGCAATCTAGGTGTGTGTAAAGTAAGCCTATACAGGCAAAAAGGAAGGAGTCAATAGCTGAAGAGATTGAAGTTAATCAAAAGAATAAATTTAAGTTCTTTGTGGACAATTATGAGGATTTTTATTTCATCTGTCTTCCTACTGTACCTGGTAGCAATGCTGTGCACCTTGAAGAGGCTCAGGAAATATTTGTTAAATTTATGCATGTTTTCAGGTCATAGCAAAGGCATTTTTCCTGAAGAAACATTTATGAAACAATGTAAATTTAGGAAAAGGATAAGTCCTACATTTCCATATCCAAAGAAAATACACCAAACCTGAGAACTTTCTGCAGGCAAGTCTTAACTTTTCTCATTAAATCCCATGGTTTAGCACTTCTATATCACCAGGATCTAGTCAAAAATTCTTTTTATCACACCACCTGCAATCAGAACAGAACAAAAACTTTCAATGGCTTTCCATTAAAGAAATAAAAGAAAAAATATTTTTTACTTTATCTTTAAGCATTTTGATAAGCTAAAATTTTCACTTTCTTGTCTGTCTGATCTTAAGAAAGTCTCTTACCCATTCTGCTCTTCCTCTTCATTTGCTTCATTTGTGAAATGAGGAGATTGGACCAGATGGCCTTTAGAATTCTCTGTGTGATCTCATGATCTTGTATTTCCAACCTTATTCCCCATGACTCCTCTAACATTTAACCAAATTAGGCTAGTTTCTACTCCCCAAATAGATTCCCATTCTTTTTCTACCCTTAAATCTTCAAATTAATAAATACTTATTAAATATCTATTATAGGAAAAGCATTATGTCTAACAGTGCTGAATATACAAAAACAAAAAAGAAATCACTCCTACCCAATCCATTTTACTGGAAGGTTACAACAAGAAAACGGGTAAGTAAATACAAAGTAGGAGAACAAAGTATCAAAAGCTGGAAGATAGAAGGGAAATCAGGAAAATTCATCTAAGTAAAGTTAAAAAAAAAGAAAGCAAATTTAGTCTTGAAGGAAGGCAAAGATTCTAAAAGGCAGAATTGTGCATTCTGTGTATGAGGTAAGAGGTATGGAAGGATGTGTGTGTGTGTGTGTGTGTGTGGTACAGAGGTAAGAGATGAATTTCATGTACAGAGAACAACTAGTGGGTTTTAAAAAGCAAGCCAAGAAAAACATGCCAATTGCAATAAATATATTGAAAACTATGATGAGTAATAAAATTGATCTCAAAATCAACACATATTTATTAAGTACCTACTATGTATGGAACACTACTAGGTATTAGGAGATTTAAATTTAGATAAGGTATGATCCTTGCCTTCATGGAGCTTATAGTTTAGTAGGAGTTATCTACATGAAACATAAGGGAGAAATCTTTTCATGTGGAGGCTCTTTGAGGTCCAAAGTGGTAGAAGTCATCAAATAGAGTCTGGACAATTCAGCATTATAAATTGGCCATAACAAGAACACATGTATGCATGATATAGAGAAAAAGTAAGCCTTGGAGGTAAGAAGACATGGTTCGATTCCACCTTTGACACTTATTGAATATTGACTCTGGGCAAGTCATTTAGTATTTCTGAAGCCCAGATAATTCTCTAGGACTGTAAAATTCCAAACAGTTACTAATCTGCATTGGTAGCAGCTAGGTGACTCAGTAAATACAATGCCAGACCTAGAGTCCAGCGGACCTGAGTTCAAATCCAAGTGTCAGGCACTTTCTATTTAAGTCTGGGAAAGTCATTTAAACCTGTTTGCCTCAGTTTCCTTGTCCATAATATAAGCTAAAGAAGGAAATGCAAACCATTCCAGTATTTCTGCCAAGAAAACGCTGAGTAGGATCACAAAGAGTTGTATGTGACTGAACAACAAACAACAAAGAAGAGGTTTCCTTCCAGGGAGTTCTAATACCATTGAAATTCTGGCTCCTATTTGCCATCTTTCTCCAAGAAAGAGCCTCCAAAAATTATATTAACTTAGAGAATCATATGTGTTAATAGTGACAGATATAGCAGATACTTGTGGATGAATATTGAAATGGATTAAGAGAACATCTGAGTCATTCAAGATGCTTAAAGGAGATAATCATACATATCCTTCATCTATTCTAAACATCTTGTCACCATGTCCCTCCTTCCACCTGGAGCGGCATCAGGTTTGATAATCCACCCTGGAACTGAGCTGTCTTGATTGATGAGAGCAAACTCACCTAGCCCTGTTAATATCTAGCTGGCCCCAGAACTAACTTTACTTTTCTATCCACCCCTGACATCTTGCCATCTGCCTTGTGCCTACATGTAGAAGCCGTGCCCTACTCATGCTTCCTACTTCTTGCTCTGGGAACAGTATTCAAATTAATATTCTTAATGCTTCTGAAAAGAAGAGGAAAATCAACTGCTCTATGAGTTTACTTAGCATTCGCACCAAAGCTTCCTTCCCAAGCCACTACTTCCCCATACAATTTATTTCCCTATATTAGAAAGTAAGTTTCTTGAGGAACAATATCTTAATTCTTTAATTTGTTAGATACAAAGTGCCTGGCATAGAATACATGCTCAATAAATGCATTTTAATCATCTCATGTTTCACAACTAACATGTAAAGTGAGCAATGGCAATGGCTCACATTTCCATAGAAATTGACATTTATGAAAGATTTTCATGAACACTTTATGATTTTTTTTAAATGATCCACATAAAAACCCCATAAGTTACATAGGGCAAGTATTGTTATTCCCCCCTTTTTCACAAATAAAGGAACAGAGATTCATAGTGATAAAATGACTTGCTGCAGAGCTGGGAAGGGATGGAGTTGTAACTCAAACACAGGTTTTTTGACTATAAGGGTAGAGGGCACTCAACTATAATACACAACTGCATATATACAGCTAGAGTCCACATCCTTCTCTAAGAAAGAGATGAAAAATAAGTGTTATTATCTTTTCTTATAACCCAGGGAAACAGAAATGTAAATAATAAATGCAAAATCTCATAGCAAGTCTGCATAGATCTTTGAAAAACTAGTACATACTCAATATTTTCAGACATGGTGAAAAACCCACAGAGGCAAAGGGAAGGATGAAAATGTCTTTACCCTTTTGATTGTGAATTGTATTTAAGTATTAGATTAATTTCTGGAATAAAATGATTGATGATGATGATGATGATGATAGCATTAATATTGTGCTTTAAGGTTTAAAATTATTTTAAAAATATTATCTCATTTGACCCTCATAATGACTCTAGGACATAAGTGCAATTATTATCTTTATTTTACTGATGAGGAAAATGAAGTAGAGATTAAAGTGACTGCCTAAGGATATCCGGCTAGAAGTATCTAAGGGAGGATTTGAACTCAGAACTTCCTGGCTCCAAGTCCAGTTTTCTGTCCATGACCTGGGAAGTCTATGGAAGTGTGACAGGTGGAAACTCCATTTTGTCAATTATGCCTTCTAAAGTTCTACTCAAAGACACAGGCAGGAAGATGTTTAATTATGCCAGATGATGTTCATTTGGGGATCTGGAAGTTGCTAACTGTTGGCCACTCTCCAGTATTCTGTTAGCATTTAAAGCTCTCCATAACCTGGCTCTTTTATCTCTTTCTAATTGTCTTATCCCTTACTCTCCTCTAAGTACTTGCTGAGTCTACTCACTATTCCTCTCACATGAACTTCCATCACTAATCTTAACACCTTTTTGATTGCTTTCCATTCCTGGAATTTTAAAAATATATTTCTACAAGACTTTCATCAAAATTTTGTTTAAGATGAAGGGTTCTATTATTTTGAAAGGACTGGACTATTTTTTGGACTCAAACACTTACTTTGTGAAGATTATTAGTTGTGCTCAGACATTTGAAAATCCTCGAGTATCTTCTGGTAAAAATGTGAGAATGGGAGTAAAGATTTTTAGATGGTTGTCCTGGATTAACTACTGTGTAACCTTGGGCAAATTATCACTATTTTATTTCTCAGTTTTCTGTCTGTAAAATGGGAGCATTAACTGTTATACCTGAATACTTAACAATTTCTTTATATTTTCGTCTTAGAAGAGATATCAGTTGGAACAAGGTAAAAAGTATGGAGGGAAGAGAGGGAAAATCAATAATCTGGAAAGGAACAAGTATAATTTTAGACAATTTTTCTGGATATACTGTAGAGTTTTATGTTATGTCACTTGACTTTACTCCATTTTGTTCTGATAGTTGATTTCAGCTTATAGTTTTGAAACTATAACTTTCACATGATAATATATTTGGTTTTGATTTTTCTAACTAATAAAGACCTAACAATATTCCTTAATAAAAAAAATTTATTTTTGTTCAGTATCCAAAATTTGAAGAAAACAATAGTTTGCATGTAGAAAGTCTGAGTTAAGAGACTAAATGAATTATGATTTTGAGTCATGGAATTTCAAAATCTCTGAAGAATTACAGATAAGTGTTACCTGAAGGATAACAAAGTGGTACATGGTGGGTATGAGCAGGCTATACGGCATTACTGATAAAGAATTTCAAAGTAAGATAAATTTAAAGGATGTAATCAGGATGATGGATGACCAGAAGAAAATTTTAAAAGTCAGTCAGCAGCATCATAACCAGAATTTTTGCAACACTTATTATACGCCAAAAATTGTGTTAAGTTCTTTAAAAAGTTATCTCATTTCATAAGCAGGAGGAATGACAGACAGTTATGCTATGTAATTTATCATATCACACAGTATAGAGATGCAGAGGAATATTGCAATTGCAAAGTGTTTTACATACTTAACATCTCTGTTAAATCTCACAACAGCCTTGAGAGTAAAGTGGTACTGTCCATTTTAAAGATGAGAAAATTGAGATTCAGTAATATGTATGGTCATGATCTCACAATTTGTCAAGAGTCAGATATGAGAGATTGCTATGCTTTAAGAAATGGCAAATGGGATGAATACAGAGAAGCATGGAAAGACAGGAACAGAAGCAAAAAGAAATAAACAGAGCCAAGAAAACAATGATCAAATAACAACAATGTAGATGGAAAGAACAATTACAAAACAAAAAATGGATGTTGCAAAATTACATAAAATAAGCTCAACTACAAAGAAGAGAAATAAGAAGACACTTCCTTCCTGTCTCCCAGCGATTCCTTTGGGAGGAAAGTGAAGGGTTCACAGGTGCAATGCATTGCATATATTAATATATTGCCAGTTTTTTTTTCAATTGATCAACTTTACTGATTTTTTTTCTGTTCCCTCTCTTTTTTCTTTTTCTTTTTTTTAAAAACTTCTTTGTTTTAAGGAATTGCTCTTTGAAAGGGGAAGGAAGAGAGGACTGTTGATAGAAATTTAGATGATAATAAAACAAGAGATATCTCATTTTTTTGGATTAAAAAGAGTTAGAGGTGAGATATGAAACCAGGTCTTCTTGACATTCAACCCAGCACTCTATTCAGTACTCTCAAATGCTTCCCATGTTTATATTTGCCAGATTTAGAGAAAAACATGAACAAACATCACCAAAAATGGGAAAGCAACACAGACAACAAAGTAAATGGACTTGCTGTGTGGTCCTGCCTACAGCTAACAAAACAGATAGATAGATGGATAGATAGCTAGATTGAGACATACATAGTAGATAGGTACAGCAGGGGCAGCTAGGTGGGGCAGTGGATAAAGCACCAGCCCCAAAGTCAGGAGGACCTGAGTTCAAATCTGATCTCACACTTAACACTTCCCAGCTGTGTGACCCTGGCAAATCACTTAATCCCCATTGCCTCAGGAGGAAAAAGTTATTAAATACTTACTATGTGCCAAACACTGTGCTAAATTGCTAGGGATAAAAACAGAAGCAGGGCAAAGCATCCCTGTCTTCAAGGATGTAAGCTCCGAAGGTCCTCAAGGAACTGACATTCTAAAGCCAGAAATAATAAGTAAAGGACCGAGAGGCCACGGAAGGTGGGACATGTAGAATGCCAGGACATGGAAGGTGGGCCATCTAGACCACCAAGATATGGATGATCTAGAATGCATAGGTGTGGAATGCTGATCTAGCCTGTGGCGTCATGGAAAATGGGACATCTAGACCATGAGTTACTTTATGTTCAGTTCTAAAAATTGCTTTTTGGTTTCTTAGGAGACAAATAAGATTTTTTTAGTAAAATTCTTTGAAATTTTCTGACTACTTCCTAATCTCTTCTGTTTCTGTTAAATCCCTACTATTTTTATCTTTTATCATTCCCAGAGTCGCCTAAAAGTTTCCCTTGATCTATTTTCTGGAAGAGGTCTCTTGTCTTTCCCAAATGATTGCTAATCAATTGCAGAATACATCCTGCCTTCTTCTCCAGTGGCTTGCTCAACCTATTCTCTGTCTGTCAATCAGTCAATCAAACTATAGGCAATTATTAAGCACCTTCTATGTACTTGTGGATTATCAAGATACTATCCACACTTCAAGGTCTAGATTAAGTGCTATATCCTCCATCAGGCTTTCATCCAAAAGCAACCTCTGTCTTTTTAATTCCAATAATTTTTTTATTCAATAGAAATATAGTCCCAGAAGGATCTTAGAGAAGTTCTAGTTAAATCCCTTCATTTTACAGATGAGGAAATTGAGGCTCATAAATGTTATTAACTGGGTCAAAGTTACATACATATTAAGTAGTATAGGTGGGAATTGAACCCAGAACCTCTGACTCTGTTTTTTTCACTGTACCTCGGTCTCCTCCTTTCTATTACCATACCCTACTCTGCAGTTAACCTGTGTAGTTGTGCCTCCCAGGCATGTTGAAGAGGCAGCCAGCTAGCTCAGTGAACCCAATACTAGACCTAGAGTCAAGACCTGAGTTCAAATACTGCCAGTGATACTTAACTAGCTTTGTGTCTCTGGGCATTTCACTTAACTGCAATTTACCTCTGTTTTCCCAACTGTAAAATGGAGATGAAAATAGCATCTACTTTGAAAAATTGTTGTGGGAATCAAATTGGATAATAATTGTTAAGTGCTTAGCACATAATAGGTGCTTCTTTTTTCCCAAATAGAATGTAAGTTACTTGCAGTAGCATTTCATTCTTTGTAGTTATGTCCCCAGAAGCAAGGAACATCAGTCACTTAATATAAAGCAGAGGGATTTATTTGTTCACCTTACTAGAGAGCAAACTCCTTGACCTGTTTTTCTCTCAGCTATTTGCTGCAGTGGCTTATATGTAGCCAGGGCTCAAAAACCATGGAATTGAGTTGAATTGATTTTACAAGGAATTTTCCTTAAATTTCCTTTTAAGATAATTCTCTGGACCTTAGAAAGGTGAGACCAAGATATGATTTGATGTAATTATAGACCCAAGATAAAGAAGCCTAAGAAATAGTTAGGTTTAGTATAAAGGCCTAAAAAGACTTAACATCCTAAAAGAGTTAATTAGCTAAGGAAGAGAAGTGGGGTTAAGGAAGTATAGTGGAATTAGAAATACCATGTGGCACGGGGGAAGAGAAAGAAAAGAAGTCTTTTTTGAGCCAAATATCCTCGGTCTCTTGCACTAATCCCCATATGGCATGAATTATATAGATCTTTCATTTTGCTTGCTCCCCCTGAATTCCCTGTCTTACTTTTGTCCTTTCTGATATGTGATTATTAATAATATCCTATATGCTTGTTATGCCACAGTTCTCTTTAACTGTTCTGACTTGGTTTCCCTGCACTAGTGTCTCAGTTTCCTTAACTGTTCTATCTCAAATCCCCTAAGCCGTAAAAACCCACTCTGGTCCATTAAGATTGGGAACCGCTTACTCTAAGGTTATAAATTGTTAGCAAGATAAACAAGAAGAGCAGACCTTCCTTGTCCTCAAGAATTTACAATATCCCTCTAAAATATTCCAAGATACCTCACTGACATCTTTATCTCTGGGTATTCAGACATCCTGTCTCTGGGTTTTTAGGATTTATGGTCTCCCCCAACCTGACAGAAGTTTTCCCGCACTTCTTGGTTCTTTGTTTCTAGGGGGTATTTAAGGAATTGAGCAGCTCCTATTAATTGCTGGATTCTTTGAGATGACAATCTCCCCCAGCCCTGGGACTAACATGGATTCCTTGGTCCCAGTATATCTTTATCTCTGTCTGACTGGATAATTTGAGACGAGAGTCCTGTCCAGTCAATTATACTCTCCAATTACTAAAATATTAAAATCTCTCTAATCTCTCTCCTGCCTCAGTTTCTCCGGCATTACAGTCTGAGCAGGGCAGACTATAGTGCTTCTCTGGCATCCTGAAATAAGACTATTCTACCTTGATGTATTTTTAAGATTATATTAACTTCTTTATTGTTGCTGTATCATTCTGTTAATTTATTTTTTTTCTTTTTTATTACAAATTTTAATGGGTCCTAGGAAGGGGTTTTACCTTCAGCTGACTTACAAGGCCAGTATTTTGATTAAATTACTTGGACTCTTCATTTAGGTTTTAGTATATAGTTTTCAAATAGGCCTGCAGCGGGCATATAAACCTTTCTATATATAAAGAACAAAAAAGATTACACTGGAAACTGAAAGTTTTTGAAGAGCATATTAAAATGTAATGGTAACAAAACTGTTCTATTTGTGTGCCTTCTGAACTTGATTCTGTTCTGTTTTGTGTATTTTTAAAAAAATATTTTGGTGCTTTTTTGGTATTACTATCAGTATTACCCCTCCTCCTTCCTCACCACAACTAAAAATCTAGAATTCATTTCTTGCCACATATTTATTAGATACTATTTTGGAATTAATTTTCAAATATGTTTTGCAACATGCACTTATATCATCTTTTTTCAATAGTATTTTATTTTTCCTAATACATGTAAAGATAGTTTTCAACATTCATTTTTGTAAGATTTTGTGTTCCAATTTGTTCTCCCTCCTTCTATTACCTTCTCCCCTCCCCAAAATAGCAAGTAATCTGATATAGGCTATACATGTACAATACTCTTAAATATATTTCCATTTTTTCACATTGTATAAGAAAAATCAGACCAAAAGGGAAAAACCACAAGAAAGAACAAAGAAAACAACAACAAAAAAAGGTAAAAAATATCATGTTTCAACTCACACTCAGTCTCCATAGTTATCTCTGTGGATGCAAATGGCTTTTTCCATCCCAAATCTATTGGAATTTTCTTGGATCATTGCTTTGCTAAGAAGAGTTAAGTCTGTCATAGTTGATCATCACATAAGCTTACTGTTATAATGAACAATATTCTCTTGGTCCTGTTGACTTCACTCAGCAACAATTCATGTAAGTCTTTCCAGGCTTTTCTGAAATCAGCCTTCTTATCATTTCTTATAGAACAATATTCTCTCACATTCATATACCATAACTTAGCCATTTCCCAATTGATGCACATCTACTCAATTTCCTGTTCCTTGCCACTACAAAAAGAGCTGCCTCAAACATTTTTGCATGTGTGGGTCCTTTTCCCTCTTTAATGATTTCTTTGGAATACAGACTTCTGAGGAGCCCTTGTTACAGATCTTTAGGCATAGTTCCAGATTGCTCTCCAGAATGGTTGGATCAGTTCACAACTTCGTGGACAATGCATTAGTGTCCTACTTCTCACATCCCCTCCAACATTTATCATTATCTTTTCCTGTCATGTTAGTCAATCTGATAGGTATGAAGTAGTATATCAGAGTTTATCTTAATTTTCATTTCTTTAATCAATAATGACTTAGAATATTTTATATGACTAAAAAAGGCTTCAATTTCTTCATATGAAAATTATTTATTCATATCATTTGACCATTTATAAGTTGGGGAATTTCTTGTGTTCTTATAAATTTCATTCAGTTCTCCATGTATTTTAGAAATGAGGCCTTTATCAGAAATAGTAGCTGTAAAAAATTATTTCCCAACTTTCTACTTCCCTTCTACTTCCCAATATTAGTTTTGTTTGTACAGAAACTTTTGATGAAATGTAATCAATTATATAATTTTGATAATATAATTATTTTATTATTTTTCCTCTAGTCTTAATAAGGTAAGTGAAGAGTTCATTGGGAGTTTATTGTTCTTTCCATAGCTATATTTTCAGTTTGCTATCATTGGCTACATAATTATTCTTTTTGTCAAGGTTTATGTGTATGAATAAGAATGTTCTTTCACCTCAATCAGAATTCAGTACCTTAATTCCATGATAGATATTTCCCGAAAAAATTTCATTGATGTCAGTTGGAAATATTTAACAAATTTGCTGAATAATGAAAATAAGCATGCCAGAATATCTCATCACTGCCTAAATTTTACCAAGGAAATACAAACATTTTTCATAAGATGTGGGGGATACAAATATGCACACAAAATTATTATGATGATTATTATATATACTATCATATAATATAATATGGAAAAACTTTTTACTTTTATTATTTGATCTTTATGACAATCCTGTATTTCCATTGTATAGATGGCTAAACTGATGAAACAAAAAACAGTTTTTTTGAGAAAAACATTTTATAGCCAGTGTTTCTGATAAAGGTCTCATTTCTAAATGTATGGATAATTGACTCAAATTTATAAGCCATTCCCTAATAGATAAATGGACAAAGGATATGAATAGACAATTTTCTGAGAAATTAAATTAAAGAAATTAAAGCCATTTCTAATCATATGAAAAAATAATCCAAATTACTATTGATTAGAGAAAT
This sequence comes from Sarcophilus harrisii, assembly GCF_902635505.1. Taxonomy (NCBI): domain Eukaryota; kingdom Metazoa; phylum Chordata; class Mammalia; order Dasyuromorphia; family Dasyuridae; genus Sarcophilus; species Sarcophilus harrisii. Next base: position 430,804,496 of record NC_045426.1, read on the forward strand.
GAAAATTAAGACAACTCTGAAGTATCACTTCATATCTCTCAGATTGATTAAGAAGATAGGAAAAGATAATGATAAATGTTGGAGGAAATGGTTGTTACTCATAACAATCCATAGTGTACCTCTATCTGGATAAGCTGTGAACTGGGTCCTTAAGCAATCCTTGAATTGAAGGTTGGTTTACAAGACTAGGCATAATAGTCAAAAGTAGGGTGTTATCTAGAATGTAATATTAAAGATAACACAATAAGAGTCATAATTAAGGCATTTTTAAAAATCAATAAACATTTATTAAGCTCCGATTATATTCCAGATACTGTGTTAAGTGCTTTTAAAATATACTGCTCTTTTTTTTTTTAATTTATGGAATAAAACAAGCATTTCCATAGCACAGTACAATTTAAAAAGATGATTACGTATGAAATTGCAAATCTGCTATGCACAACTAGCTATTCCTTTGAAATGCTCAACAAAATTATCATGTAATTTAAAAAAAATTCTACCTTCTCTCCCTCCTATCCTAAAGATGATTACCATTAACACAAAAAGGTATATATGTGTGTCTCTATATATATACATATATATATACAAATATATGTGTATATATATATACACATATACATGTGAAATTATTTTATATATACTTCATGAGTTATTTCTCTGAATGCAGATAGCATCTCTTTCTAAGTTCTTTATAGTTAACCTAGCTATTTATAATAGGCAAAATAACTTATTCACTCAAAGTCATTCTTTGCTATCACTGCATTCAATATTCTGTTGGTTCTTCTCATTTTGCTTTTCTTAAAACTAAACAATTCCACTCATAATAGTACATACAATGTTTATATTACATTATAATGGAAACTCAAGGGATCTGGGAGCTAATAAGACAAAAGAGGCCTAATTTTCCAATGCAGGATGTGTCTGTGTTTGTGTATTTGTGTGTCTGTGTGTATGTGTGTGAAATTTTCAAACCCTTATCAAGTAAATATAGATGCGAAAATTGAACCCCAAATTCATCCCAAAATTATTTTCTACCCAATTGAAATCAATTTCTGACCCACTCCTATCCTAGGGAATGCTGTCAAGGCATTAATATTAATAATAGTACCAAAACAGAATCTGTTTATCTATTTAAACTAGCCACTATTTAAATCACAATATCACACTATTTAAATTAGATGTCATCTGTACAAAATAAATACAGCCTGGGAAATAGACTCTGACTCTATTGCTGAAATGCAGGTGTCCTGGAAAACAGTTTAGAAATTGTTAAATCAATAACATCAGAAAACAAATGAGTAAGGAAAGATGCTATACTCTCTCACTAATTGCAAGATATGCAGAGGGGGAGAAGAAAAGGAAGGGAGGAAAAGATGGAGGAAAGAGCACTTGATAATTTAAGTAGAAATTGCTTTGGAATTGGTCCAGGACTCCAGGCTTCCTTAGCTCATGTTCTAAAAAGAAGGGAAACATTCCAAATGGCTCTCAAAAAATCTGATTAAGGGAAACACAATCAGCAACAGTGATAGTACATAATAAAGAAGACATAATCATATAAAGTAAAAAAGAAATTACAATGCCTAAGGCAGACTCTCCTGCTCACAATAAACATCACCATTCCTAGTCCATTGACTGCTAGTTCCTCAATCAAGCCAAGAGATCCTTCCCTAGTGAGGGTAGGAGAAGCCTGATCGTACATTCCCAGACTGAGCCATTTGGATAATGGGCGAAAAGTATCCCCCAAAGAACAGTTGGGTCTAGCGGCCCCTTGCCCAAGAGCTTATGGAACAACTTGCTCTTCTCTGCACTTTTCCCTATGCAAGAAACCACCATGCTTCTGAATATTTTGCCAAGAAATCTTTCTTACAAGAGCTATTTTTCATGCTAAACTTTTTAATGAATTTCATACTAGCTACTTGTTTGATAACTTCTCAGTTCTCCTATTAGGTTCTCCCCAGTAGTTCAGCTACCAAATCATTAAATCACAGATCATTTTCCTCAACTAATGTCTGTTCTTTTACTTTTAAGTAAACTGCTCTAGATCATAGTGGCAATGCATTGTTTAGATTTTTAACCAAGTATGAGGACAGTTGTAGCCTCCATTAAGGCATGGAATATGTCTTATTTTCTTCAGTGAATAGTATAAAATAAGTACATATTAAATTTTTGTTGAATGAATTAATGAATGAATGAGTAGGCATTTTGTGATTAAATCAGCTACTTCATTGCAAAGAAGTAGGAATGGGGAGGGCCAGTTAGATTTTTTTTGTTTAAAAATCCAAGCCATTAACATATTTTAGGCATATGTTTTATTTTTAATGCCTTTGGATTTTGCATCACAGTCAATCAAAATTATTTTTTATCCATTTTGCTTGTTAATCACAACACAGATATTGAATGGCAAAGATGTTTTAGAGGCAAGAAAAATGCAAAAAAAATCAATAAATTATAATATTAAAATTACAAAGACCACAGAGGTCATATAGAGTCCGCTTTTCATTTTTTCATGTGAGGAAACTGAGAAAGAGATATTAAATTATTTGTCCAAAACATACAGCTACTAAGAACACATTAAAGAAACCAGTATCAGGACCAAAAACTTTTCTCTGCTGTGAACTCTTGCTAAAGTCTCAAACCTATAGAACTTGACTATCATTTTCTTTTATTTCATGTATTATAATAAGAAGAATTGTAGACTGAGATATAGAGGATCTAACTTCATGTCCCAGTTTTGCTACTAACCAGATGGCACTTTATTTCTTTGGCCTTCAGTTTTCTTATCTAAAAAGTCAACAATATATTATCTTCAAGGTCCCTTTTACCTCTATTAATCTATTTCTCCATATTTTGATTTGGGGTTTTGTTTGTTTGTTTTTGGAGGTAGGTAAACTAGAGGATAAGAGGTAAATAATAATCTGGAATTGGGCTTTTTAATGCAGTGCAAAGTCTCCAGGAAGCCTTATTTAAATGTTTAAATATGAATAATATTCCACTGATTGGAGGATAATGCTATACAAACAGCTAAACCATCACTCTAGAATTAATAGCTTTTTAACTATTAGCTTATGTAAATGCACAGCCCTATGGATTTCAGATTTGATGCAAATATGCAGCTGATGGCATGTTTTTTAAGACAACACATTAAAAAGGAACGAATATATAGACATCTCAACACTAGTAATAAAATCAAAAGCACATTATAAGAGCCAAGTCAGAGGGTACATCTATGTACAGTTCTAACTGTATATAGAAGTATAGATAGAAAAAAGATTTTAGTTGTGACTGGCTCATTTATTCAAGTTGATTTGCATTGGATCTTCAAAGATTGCAATGACACTGAGCTGAGGAGTTCATTTAACTGAGAGTCCTACATCACTTGAGATTCTTCCTTGCCCATTCTCTAATGAGAGCAAATTTTAACAGGAAAGAAACAAGAAGGAAATAAGCATTTATTAAGTACCTACTATGGTCCAGGTATTGTGCTAAGTATTTTACAAAAATTATCTCATTTGATTCTTATACCAACCCTAGGAAAGTCAGTGCTACTGCTATCTCCATTTTATAGTTAAAGAAACCAAGACAGATGTTAGGTAATTTGTAGAGTCACATAGCTGGCAAGTATCTGCCTTTACCCAGAAGTAGGTAAAGGAAGAAATATCGTTCAGCCATTCTGCCTTGGCTCCTTGCTGAGTAAGGGCTGAGGATTCTCTGTAGAGGAAAATGTGTTTGGAGGTCTTGACAGCTACTTGAAGGGTTCTTTTGTGTGCTGGCCAAGGTAGCCCGTAATACTGATAAACAACAGCATTCTTGGCTACTCCTAAGACACATAAGGCATCATATCTGTCAGAAGGGAGATGTGGTAGACTCTCTAACAGCCCTGAGTTGTTTTCCTGGAGATAGTATGGAAGAAAAGGGCTCAACTCCTGCAGCTGTATCAGTCCCAGGAAAAGGTAGAGTGCTCCCTGCCCCCTCCCATACCAAAATTTACTCTTTTTTTGCATTTAGTATACTTTGTCTGTATCACGTAATTTTTTTTTATCTTGGAGTTGGAAAAGGAACTAAATGTGAGTTCAAAACTTGCCAAATTCACGTGTTCCCTAAGTAACCCTAGTTTGATAGATGAAACTGATACAGCAAAATGTCTGTTGGCAGACCCTCCATCCTGAACTTGGTTTGTCTGTCTTCATCTGCACATGTTAGATTTATTTGCAGAAGAAATTGAATTGATCCCCAGACCAGGTACTTCACAGACACTAAGACCCAAAACAAATTTAACTTTTCTAAATAATAAAATAATAAAAAGATCCTGTATACATTGGGTCCTCGCCTTAGATTTTTAAAATTCTGAAACTTATCCAATGAAATCATTTGAAATTTGAAATTTGAAATTCATTCAAGAAATGAATATATGTGCTTTTGATGCCAATTACAGCATAATAAAGCCACATCAAAACATTCTCTAAAGGAAAGAAGAATTTTTATTCTGCTTGAATTTCCCTCATGATTTCTCATCCTACCCTGCCTTGACTCAACATCTTATAGCTTTGTTGCCCTGTGCCAAGGACAATTAATTTTTTTTAAAGTTAATCCTCCTACCTCCTAGTCCCTGATTTTCAGATGAGGAAGAGGTACTAGACTAAATGAACACCTAATTTTCATAGGTGCCAGTAGGCATCAGACATCTCAGTTCAAGTCAGTTTCCCCAGTGACTCTTAGAAAAGCCTGAGAAATGCCCCCTTGGCGTGGAAGGAGAGATAATTGCTACCTACTTTAAAACCACTTTAAAATTGTTAAGACCTGCTCCTTCCCTAAGTCACAATCTCAGCTCTCCTGGAGGTCAAAGACCATGCTGAGAGTGGCACAAACATAAAGCTGAGGAATGGCTCTTTGAAGTAAGGGTAGGGCACATAAGTACATGATAAATGCTCTATGATTTATAGAATCATAGCTCTAAAATTCTGCGGTTCTATGAGATCAGCAAATATTTATTTAACATCATTGCGCTAGCCCTGTTTAAAAAAAAAAAAAGAAAGAAAGAAATTCCTACCCTCTCCTCAATTCAATTCAGTATAATTAAATAAGCCTTTATAAAGCATCTACTCTGGGTCAGGCACTGGCTATAGCCATTGTGTATATATAACAAAGACAAAAACTAAACAGTCCCTGCCCTCAAGTAGGGCAAAATAGTAGGACATTACATGTCCAGAGTGTAGTAAGTGTGAAACTGATATAAAGGAAAGAGAGAAACAGAATTCATAGGAGAGAGAAATCTGTCTTTGGAGTTAAAATGGTTCAAGTATCATCCAAAACACATCCTGGCTGTATTATTGTGGGCAAAGTACTAATATTTCAAAGCCCCAAGCCATTCAAAGACTATGAAAAGCAGAGCAGTTACTGATTAGCATTATTAGAAAATTTCCTCAACTAGAGAACTCACATACACATACACACAATTCAGATTAACTCAAAGAAAAATTCAGCGTGAATTGGGAAGCACTAATATCTATGAGTATCCTGGGTTAAGCCTTGGAAAAATAGGAGGAGAGAGGGAAGAACATTTTAGAGGAGGAGGGTTTAGCATGTAGAAAGTGACATAAAAGTCAGAGATAAATTATTGAGTTCAGGGGACAGTATAATTTGTAGTCTATGTCAATGGAAAATACTTTTATACTCAAGATCCTTCTTGAAGTCTGATATTTTATTGGCTTTTTTGGTTTCAGTTAGATGGATTTCTCAAAAAACAATCAATAATGAATCATAGGTCACTTTCCTGGAGTATGATTACAAAATGTAAACTTTCAAGATTCTTCATTTTGCATATTGAATATGGGTTTTTTTAAAATCATTAAAGGCATTGACTTGTGCACATTAAAATTCATTGACCACTTTTCAAATACTTGCACAGATTGTAAAGGTCTTCCTGAAGCTTCTCTCTATTAGCCTGGTTTTTTGTCTTCCTGGAAGAGCTGAATGTCAACTGTACAACTCACAAAGAAATCAGAGTATTCATTAACTATGGATTAGACTAGATGGACTGTGAGATCCCTTCCTTTTGTGAGATTCTATATATCTTGATGTATGCAAATAATACTAAACCTAAGACCAGGTCATTTATAAAGATGATAAATTAAATCAATCCTAAAATGATGGAACTGAGTTGGATGGGCCCTTGAAGTCCCTACTAACAGCTCAACAAATTCAATTCTAAGAACCCTAAATTTGGAATCAGGAAGACCTGGGTTTAAGCTAGTAAGCTGTGACTGAGCAAGTCACTTTTCTGTGAGACTCAGTTCCTCACCCATACAAGAAAAGGATCCAACTCAATGGCCCCTGATGTCTCTCTCAGTCCTAAATCCACAATCCTATGATTCTTTGTGACAATTAAGCCTGTGAATCCCCTAAAAAGTAGTTTTCAGACTTTTTGGTCTTAGGATCCTTTTATATTCTTAAATATATTAAATACCCCCTTCATCAGGCACTTTTGTTTATGTGGGTTATTCTTTGTATTATTATGGAAAATGGTTTTGCTTTCAGTCCCTCTGACAGAGTTTTGGGGACCCCCCAGGCATTACTGGATCATACCTTGAGAATAACATTCCAAGACTTTGAGCTCTGAAGACATTTGCTACTAGTTAAGAGCTATTTGGAGCAAATAGTTTTTCAAAGTCCTGATCAAGTACAATATTTTCATAAATCAAATCACAAAAGTATTTAAGAAATAATGTCAATAAAAAGATCTGATAGTATAACTCCATTCCCTGCTCCCATATACAAAGAGGTGCAAATCTTTGACAGGCTTGAAGATCATCATAATCTAAAACCCAACTTCAATAGATATCAGGCAAGTAGCATTTATTAAGCACCTACTGTGTGCCAAGCATTGTGCAAAGCACTGGAATTACAGAGAAAGGTAAAAAAACAATTCCTTTTATAAAGGAGTTCACAGTCTAATGGGAGAGGCAAAAATGACTACATACAAATAAGATACTGAAGGGATAAATGAGAGATAAGCAACAAAGGGAAGGCACTTAGATTAAGGTGCCCTATATATGTAGGATCATTTTAAAGATCACCTATTCTAAACCTGCCAGACTATAAGTGGGAAAACTAAACACTAGAAAGATTTGGATTCAGTTTCAAATCCCTTGGTGCCAAGTTCAACATGCTTTTCACTGTACCACCCTGCTTGCCCTTGATCAACCTTTATGGTTTCCAAGAATATATCACAAAGTAAAATTGGCAAAGGGGTAGGAGGAAGGAATAAACATTTGTTAAAAGATTACCATTGTGTTATGCACTTTAAAATTATATTATTTGATTCTCACTATAATCCTGCAAGCTAGGCAGTATTATTACCATATATATGTGTATATATGTACATGTACATATATATATATTTCATTTTATAGATTATAATTTCTCCACCTCTTAGAAAACTTGCAGTCTCTCAAAAACCCTTGAAAATATCAGTTTTTGCTACACAAGAGGCACCCACAGCAGTCCTTCATCAAGAAGACAATGTGATAGAATGGGTGAACTTCCCGGCACAACCAGAAGAAAGCCTTACTCCTTACCCAGAGCTTGTGGCTAGAATTTTATTAAAAGCCATTAAGCAAGCAGTACAATTATCTGGGATAAGACCTGACAAGATATATAGCTTTTACACTAATGCACAAATTAATGTATACTGTGAAACCATCCCAGAGTAGCAAATTTTGTTGGCCACAGATCCAAATTTTACACATGGGTCTCCATTAAAGATAACCAGACTATTACATAATTGGCAATGGATTCTTGAAGAAAAGGTTTCTAAAGTTCCTCTTAAAGGACCAACTATCTTTACAGATGCATCCAAACATAATATTTGCGCTCTATACTCTCATGACTTAACTATAAAGAGAGTAGTCAGAACTCCTTTTCAGTCCACTCAACAGAATGAATTGTATGCAATCATTCTAGCTCTTACTTATTATCCAGGAGATATAAATATAATATCTGATTTGGCCTATTCAGTAGGTGTGGTACAAAGAATTGCCACAGTGCAAATAAAATTTGTAGCTTCCAGTATATATCAGCTCTTTAAGAAACTTCAAGAGCAAGTGAGAAAGCATCCAGGTAAGAGTTATATCTTGCATGTCCACTCTCATAGTGCACTTCCAGGTCCTATTTCTGATGGTAATTCAAAAGCAGATAGCCTTTTAACCATGTTCACCAATACTTCTTTATTTCAGGAAACCCAATAATCTCATTTTAAATATCATCAGGGTGCTCGAGCTTTACATTTACAATTTAGAATAACAAGAGAGGAAGATAGGAGCACAGTAAAAGCTGGAAGGGCAGTGTCCAGTGCGAGCAGCTCCACTACTTTTAGATAATTGCCAGGTGATGTGGCGAGACCCAGAAAATAGTAAATGGAAGGGACTAGATAGGTTAACTGCTTGATGGAGAGGGTTTGCTTGTATCTCCACAGATGGAGAAGGAATCAGATGGGTACCAACAAGCCGTATTTGCCTTGTTCATTGGAGAGAGACAGAGCAGACTCTTGAAGTGAAGAAGACCCAAGAAACATCAAGTAGTTCTGTCTCTGACTGTGCCCACCACTGAAAGAGCCCAGCAGTTATGGTGTTGGACTCATGGGCATCAAAAATTGTTGGACTTCAAAAACCCTCAGGAATCACTGGAATCCCTGAGACATGAAAAGACTGTTGTAGGACTTCAAAACCCTCAGTAATCATTGGATTTTCTGAGAAATGATAAGATTGTTGCAAGACTTCAAAATCAGCAGGAATCATTGGATTCCCTAACATATAAAAAGACTATTGTAGGACTTCAAAAACTTGGGGGGAATCATTGGATTCCCTGACACATGAAGCAATGGACAGTAGATTGGTTTTGGACTATCTCTTGGCTGCTGAAGAAGGTATATGTGTGACTGTTGTTTACATACCCTCCTTCTAGGACTTCTGGAAATCTTTTACAACACCATATTGATTTATATTGTTTGTTATACCACTACTTGCATATACAATTCATGTTTGTTGCACCACATTGAGCTTGCATTAGCTGTGGGGAGAGTCATCACTAATAGCCTGTACATTATTGCTATGTGCTTGTGTAATACCTCCAATGCTGATGGGTTTGTGAATACCTTTTTTTAATAAGACCCTTCAGCCCAGAAACCACTAGCAATGCCCACTTCCCTTTGGTGCTTTTCATCTCCCTTCCTGAGATGTCAGGGAGGATATGATCACCTCCCTTTGGGGGCTCTTACCTCCCTGAGAAGTCAGGGATGGTGTGACTACCTGTGTTCTAAAACAAAAGAAAGAAGGAGATGTAAATGGCTGAAACTCTTGAGTTGATGCACTGATTTTGGACAACAGAGCACTTAAGGCTAACTACTGATTGGAGAATACTCTATTAGCATATGCTTGGAAAATGGCCCTTCCCACTATTCTGTGCTAGTTTGATCTTTTGGTGTATACAGATAATTGTGGGCGTGATTAGGGGGTGGAGTAAAACAAGCCAGAGTCACTTTGGTGGTAAAGGAAAAGAAGGAAAGTTGTGTGTCCATCCTGTTCACTTCTACCCCTACAGATCAAGAATAAAGGCCAAGGACTTTTGCTTATCCTGACTCCAACTGATTCTTATCCAAGTGTGCTAACTTGGTCTTCACAAATGATTATCTTATAGTACAAAGAAAGCACAAAAATACCTGACAAAATTAAGGAAATGTCATTCTCTTAAGTTTTAATGTACCCAGCTTTAATGTGTCACAAGTTGATGAGCCTTAATTAGGTTTGCATACTTTGCAGCAGATTGTCAGCTGATACAGTAGCAATTTTTCTACTTCTTCTCCTTAACACACCAATTAAAATTTGAAGAATTACTGTGATTTTTAATTTTTAATTCTCAGTAAAGCAATGTTGCTTTTTTCCATTTGTGTCCCTGAAATTAATCTAATTGCTTTTCAATGGAGCACTTGCAAAACCAAGAAAAAAAGGGAGGAATGAAAAGGAAAATAACATCTACTTTCTTGACTTGCTATTAATAATAATAACAATAATAATATTTATGTAGCATCTACTGTGGACCAGGCACTATGCTAAGGCTTTACAAATATTAAAGCATTTGATGCTCACAAAAATCCTGGGAGGTAGGTGCTATTATTATTCTGTTTTACAGTTGAAGAAACTGAGGCACTTGCCCAGCATTAAACAGATCAAGCAGATCTGATCTCAGGGCTTTTTTATTGTAGGCTCATTGCTCAATCCATTATCAGATGTCATTAGAAAGACAAGAAGCAGAGTGATATAAGGGATAGACAATTGATCTAGACTCGAAAAGGCTGGTTTCCAAATCCTACTTCTAATTCTGACTAATTGTATGACTCTCAGTACATGTGTAATCTTTTCTTGTCACAGCAACTCCCTGGAGAGCAGCTATTAAGTCATAGATGTGTTGCAAATATGTATAAACAAAAGGAATTCTCTCATAATACAAACTGCTGAAATCATAGATTATTCTTGTACAGTAAAGACAATATTATAAATAAATGGTGAAATAGGTTTTGCTTATTCACTTTGATTTCAAATTCCCAAAGAACTCCTTTGCAAAAAGACCAAAGAGAAGTGTTCACATGTGAACTAGTTAGAAACTGAAAAATATTAAATGCCTATGATGCACTCAATATCAGGGTCACTTTATTGAAAGATAAAATAGGATGTTGCCTGTGAAGTATGATGAGAAGGCTGCTGAATTATCTCTTCCCACTTCCATCTTATCCAAGATTATCCGCTCTTATGAGCCAACACTCAGTAGGTTCAGATACATGTCTGATTTTTGCAGATAATTAAGACCTTATGATTTTTAAAATGAGGGTTTTTGTGAGAGAAGTAAATCCAGAAAACATGATATACTTGCCAAGCTCTGTGCTAGGCCTTGTGAAAGGATGTGAATGAAATATAAGAAATAATGATAAGAATAATTTGCTATTTTATGGTCTAACAGATGAGAAAACTGAGGTTCAAGAAGTTTAGTACAAAATCATACGGAGGAGCTAAAACCTTCTGACTCCAGGCCCAGGATTCTTTCATTCTCTGAGAGCACAGATTTAAAGCTGCAAGAGAGGCCATCAAATTTCTATCAAACTTTATGTGTGTATGTGTGTGAACATATATACACACTCAGAAATACATAAAACCATATATAATCTGTATTATAATAAAATAATATTATGTATACAATTGTTACATATACTTATCACTTAAATATGATTATATATACACATATATTCCAAATATATTAAATCGCATAGTTATAATATATATTAAGCTTGTATTTATATATATTACATGTATAATTATATATAACATGTAGATGGTATGTACATGATATCACATATAAATAGAACCTGAAGAATCCAATATATGTATGAAGGGAAAAAGACAGAACCTGAGGCACAGCTATATGACTTGTCCAAATTCATTAAGCCAGGATATCTGAAGCAAAACTTGAAACTAGTTCTTCATAATTCAGGGAAAAACTCTCTAGCCATTATATCAAATTATCAAAATATGTATGTATTTCCAAACCCACATTGCTATTGCTTTTAATGTAGTTTTCTACTGAAAATAAGACTTTAGAAGAAACCAAGGTAGTTTTCTACTTGGAAATCTACAAGATAACATAAGATAGATAAATTGTAAGCCATTTTACATTAAGTGAGCCTTTCTAGAATTGTTTATCCTAACTATATATTTATAGACTTTTACATGTAAAATGCTAATATGTATAAATTTTCTCCAAATGCCTTGAGATTGGTGTTTGTTGTCAAGCTGAGGAAAATTATGTACATGAATACCAAGTAAAGAAAAAAGCAAAAATTAGAACTTGGATGCAGTTATTATTTGGATTTAATCTTTCAATTTCATAAAAACAATGAAACAGCATTATAGTACAAGAAAAAAATAAATTATTTTTAAAAACCCACTTCTTTGAGATGAAAAAAAATGAACTGAGAAAAAACTGTCTAGTCAGGAAGATTGAAATGCATCATTGACACTGTGCACAAGGTCATAATTGATCCTTTCTATTATTTTTCTTCAAGAAATTTGCAACAAAACAACTATTTGTCCGAAATAATTAACAATCTCAAAAGATGCTCAGATTCATGATTCCCTTGGTTCAGATACTTTGCAGTCTAATCTTTGCGCTATGATTAATAGTGATCTCACAATTAGGGAACTATGAGTAAAACTTGAGCTGAGAAAAAGGCAGGATAATATGAATCATCAATTACAAATGAGTTACTGCTAAAATATTCTTAAAACCTAAAATGTATGCAAGAACTAAATTTAAAGCAATCAGTTATCTCATCTTTCCAAGTACATCAGTGAAGGACAATTGTTAATCTGAAAGTTCTGATTAAGACCCTTTTAACATATAATTTTTAGATTCTATTTCATTAATTTCTCTGTGATTTCTCTTTGTAGGGAGTTGGAAACTGTACTTTAAAAAAAGAACCAAACAAAAATTAGCTGTGTGACACTGAGCAAATCACAGCCTCAGTTTCTATATTTGTAAAATGAAAAAATAAAAAACTTGCCTATCACCTTCCAGGACTTTACCACTACCACCACTACTCCTCCCCCCTCCCCCCATCCCTGGTTCATTTTCTTTGAGATTACCTTCCCTTTATACTATGTATATCTTATAGATGTGATTTTTTTTATATGATGTCTCTCTATTAATATGCGAGCTTTTTGAGGAAAGAGACCAGGTTTTTTACTCAGTATTCCAACATTTAGCACCATGTTTTGTAAAAATTTTTGACTGAGATCAAATGAGTTCTCTATGGCAGCATCTTCAAAATCCATATAAATTTGAGATATGAAGATATGTCATCCAGTGTTCAAAATACAAAAAAAGGAGAACTAAACCCTCATAAATTCCTATTTCAACAAACATTGTTTGTTGCTCCTTTGCTTCTCTGTTTCTTAATTTGCACACATTGTAAGATCTTGAAAATGAAGTGCTATAAAAACAGTACTTGCCTATATCCCAATGTCCTTTATTGGTAAATGAATCTACAAAATTGTGAGGGAATGATGTTACACATGAAAACTTATTAACATTCAATCAGACATCACACAGTCGACTCTGAAAGGATCCCCAAAGCTAAGTAGTGACTAACAGATAAGGACTAAAAGAATATTACATCAGAACTGGATAGCAGATAGATTAACTCTATTTGGAGAATGGGTCTTTATAAATCTCCCTTTAAGAACTCCAACAACTGTACTTGAGAAAGATTATCTGATTTTATCTCTTAAGATTGCTCCATAAACAAGATAACTATAAATATGTATACATATATTGTATTTAACAGATACTTTAACATATTAACATATTTAACATATGAGACTACATGCCATCTAGGAAAGGGGGTGGGGAAGAAGAAGGGAAGTTGGAATAGAAGGGTCAATGTTGAAAAATTATCCATGCATATGTTTTGTATATAAAAAAGCTATAATATTTTTTTTAATTGCTGCATAGTCCATATTTATTAGGAAATTGATTAAATTAGTATTGTTTCCACCTTTAATCTTAGAATTACAATTTTTCTTCATCTCAAATTACTCTTTTTTATCTTTTTTATTATGAAAAGCTGTAAAATATAAAGAAATAATGAACATGAACTGGGACAGATTTTGAGAGATAGTGGAGGATAGAAGGACTTGGCTTGCTATGGTTCAGGAGATCATGAAGAGTTAGACAGATTGAATGACTGAAAAAGAACAAGAGGATTTCCCATTAAAGGGAGGTTTAGGTTCATGTGATTCTGTGCTTGGTAACTTAGCCTCTCCTTCTTCTAAAGATCACATTTTACAACTACAATGCAGAGAAGGTACCTGTCTGAATTGGCAGAATGACCAATTCAGTCGCTATCCTATCTTTATTTTAACACATTTTCCATTAATAAAAACTAGAGCTTCTTATAATAAATTATATGGGTAGCAATGCATGTGTATAAATATCTATATACATATATATCTTTATAGAGAGAGAGAGAGTGCTGTATGCAATACAAAAAGTGCATACACAAGGAGAAAAATAGCACCCTGCTATTTATAGAGCTAAAGTCTTTAATTATATCCCTTATTAAAGGGAGAAAGGATTACTACCTTGGGATTCTAGATTGATCATAGACCAACTTTCTAAGAATATGTCTTAGACCTTTGAACTTGTGATGATGCTATCAGTCCATATTGAATCTGGGTTATTGCCTTGCAAGTATTATCTATTTTTTGTGCAGAATTCAGAAGATCACTTAATTGTTCTTGGGAATGAATGGCTTGGAACAGGGTGGTAAATTGTAGGCAGCTGTTCCTAATCCTACTATAGTTCTACAACATCCACTGATTACTGGGTGAGTCTCAAGAACAATTTCCTCTCTCCCCACCATAGTTTAAAGTGGGGGTTATTAACCTTTTTTGTGTCAAAATAATGCTTTTAAATTATGAAAGGAAATGCTAAATTTCAGTGAGAGGTTAATGAAGGGGAGGATGTAATTTCTTTCTCCGTCCAAATACATGAGTCTCCTAAAATTCATCCAGAAACTGTTTGAGGATCCATGGAATCTAGAATAAACATCCCTATTTTATATTAATACTCTAATAAAATGTTAAACATTAAAATCAATTCTTTAGATCTCTAGCAATTTAGTTTGAATAAAAATTAAGTAAATGAGTCCTGGAGGATGAAAGCCATTAAGAAATGAGGTTTGTATAATTCTTAGATTCCCATAATCTTTTAAATTGGTTTCCTCATATTTATCCAGGCATTCATAATCAGTAGAATTGAAAGCATTCTATTTTGCTTTCACTTTTGAACAAATCGTGGTAGCAATTTGAAACAATAATAAAGATATCTTTAATATAGAAATCAGAATCATGAATAAGGTTTCCATGGCCTCTTCTTCATAGAGGATGAATACTCCCCCATGTTCTAATTTTATTGTATTTTTTATTAAACAAGTTAATTAGAACCAAGAGAACATCATACATAGTAATAACAAGATTATGATGATCAGTTGTGATGGACTTGCTCTTTTCAACAAGATGATTCAAGCCAATTCCAAAAGACTTGTGATGGAAAGTTCTATTCACAAGCAGAGATGGAACTATGGAGACTGAATGTCGATCAAAGCAAAAATTTTCACCTTTTTATCATTGTTTACTTATTTTGTCATTTCTCATGTTTTTTCCCTTCTGATATGATTTTTCTTGCACAACATGATGAATATGGAAATATGTTTAGAAGAACTGTACATGTTTAACCTATATGGATTTCTTGCTTTCTTAGGGAGGGAGATGGGAGGAAGAGAGGGAGAAATTTTGAAACACAAGTTTTTGCAAAGGTGAATTTTGAAAACGATCTTTGCATGGATTTGGAAAAAA
This sequence comes from Sarcophilus harrisii, assembly GCF_902635505.1. Taxonomy (NCBI): domain Eukaryota; kingdom Metazoa; phylum Chordata; class Mammalia; order Dasyuromorphia; family Dasyuridae; genus Sarcophilus; species Sarcophilus harrisii. The sequence goes on from NC_045426.1 coordinate 430,819,954, forward strand.
TAAAATACTATTTTAAAAAAAGAATATATCCACTATAAAAAAATTAAACAATTTTTTAAGTCAAAGTTTGGTTCCTAGTACAAAAACTTATAATTAAAGTTTTTGACTTTATTTCCTTTTTATATTTAATTCAACAGTAAAAAAAAATTCCACTAAATATATACATCATTACTCTTCTCTATTACATAGGCTATTATCCATACCCAGAATGTTTTCCTTTTCTGTCTTGGGACAAGGTCTTTTGAAATTTCTAGCTCTTTTTCCAGACTCAGAACAAATAACTATTGCATATATGAAAGCCTTTCTTTTTTCTCCAGTTGTTAGGGTTCCCTATCCCAAAATTACTTTGTCTTTACTTTGCATTTTTAAAAATATGTACTTACATGTGTATATATTGGTCTTTCATGCCCTTCTCTGCCATTTGCTCCTTGAGAACAATCTTGTCTTTGTATCATCAGTACTTAGTAAAATACCTGACATATAATATATATTTAAAAAATGCTTGTCATTGAACTATAAATCCAAACTCCTCAGATTGATATTCAAAGCTCTCAACAAACTGATCTTCCTTCTACCTTTCTGCTATTACATTATTGGTGCAATAACTCAGTGGATAGAGCATTAGACCAATAGTCAGAAAGATGTGAATTCAAAATCATCCTCAGACATTAACAAGTTGTATGATTCTGGGCAATTCACTTAATCTCTATATACCTCAGTTTCCTCATCTGTAAAATGGAAATAATAACAATATCTACCTTCCAGAGTTGTTGCAAAGATGAAATGAGATACTTGTTAAATATTTTGCAAATCTTAAAACCCTATCTAAATGGTAGCTATTGTCATTAAATTTAGAATTAGGTAGAACTCTAAAGGTCAACTACTTTGTCCTTCCTTTCCTCATTTTATAGATGTGAACTCATCCAATGTTGCACAGCTAGTAAGTATCTAAGGCTGGGTTTGAACTTTAGGCTCTCAAAATATAAAACTAATATTCTCTCTGCTGTATCATGTTGCTTCCAAATATTTCATACAAACTACCCCCTGTCCTTTATCACTGCCCAACTCTGCACCATTTCACCCAAAGCTTGGTTCATACTGTTCCCTCTGCCTGGAATGTTCTCTCCACTACTTACTGAATTTCAAACTATCCTTCAAGATCCAGTTTAAACTCCTTTTCCTTCATGAAGCCCTGATTAGAAATGACCTTTCCTTCCTTGGGCATTTAAATAGTACTTAGCTTCTCTCTTATGTACTTGTCATGTTAAGTTTTGTTGTGTAGCTATTTCTTTATTACAACTTTCATAAACTCTGGCTGGAATATTGAAATATTCTGTGAATGTAACTACTAGCTTATAAATTTGCTGAGGGCAGGGGCTATCATTTATTTATCTTTGTGTTTGATTCAACATCTAACACAGGGATAGAACCTTAATAAATGTTTGAGTAATTAAAATTTATTGTAGTATCCTAATTCTTCAGCTAAGTAGTAGATAAAATGCTATATCTAAAGTCAGATGACTTTGGCTCCAAATTATTAGCTCTGTGACTTAAGTAAGTTATTTTAGTTCTTCGTATCTCCATTTCTTCATCTGTAAAATGATACATATTATGCACCTCCTGGGTATAAAATTAAATAATATTTGTAAAGTCTTTTATAAATTTTAAGTCACTATATAAATGTTAGCTATTGTTATTATTACACAAAAAGTATGAGATTTAATAGAGTGCAATGGAAAGAGCATTAGATTTTGGGTCAAAGGAGCTGATTTCAAATCCCAGTTCTGCCACTTAGTATCTTTGTGTAAATAAACAATATATTCAATATAATCAAATACTATCTTGGGCAAATAAGCTAATGTCTCTGGGCCTCTGTTTTTTTTGGGGGGAGGAGGGGTTTTGACTGTAAAATAAAAGGCTTCTACCAGATAAATTCTAATGTTCCTTACAATTCAAAATCTACGATTGACCAAAGACATTTTCTAACTTTCTTCCATATGGATCAAATCAAATATTTATATTAAAGTTCTTCTGATAAACTTCTAATGCTGAACACATAATAAGAGATGCTTAATAAAACTGACTAATTTCATGCTTTCTTCTTAGAGTCTTATACTATTTCTCTCAAAGTCACAATCTCATATTTAATGGGCTATTTTTCAAAGAGTACATCAATTATGCAATATTTAAATTTGTCTCCTCCACAGCCTCTCCTGCTTTTCACTTTACTAGAAAAAGAGGAATGGTACTAGCTTTTGTTTCCTTCAGCAAATGGAAAACCTCCACAAATATGTCAGGCTAGCAAAAGGATTTGGTTTAACATTTACTTTAATTGAAGATAAATATGTAGCTTTTAGAATCTAATTGCAGCGTCAAAAACAATAACCCTGAATCAATGACCCCACAAATATATTATTTGGCAAAATGATCATCTAGCTCCTCCCAAATAGCTCAGTTGCACTATTTTTCCCACCATGTCTTAATTAAACAGAGGATTGTGCAAGGTCACTACCTATGGATAAAACAGAATTATGAGACTCTACTCTAATTCCATTAGCATTTCCTTTTGTGTTCAGAATTACATGTCATTTGGAAAGATACTTAAAGAGTTCCATTTCACAGTTGACTGCATTTTGTAAGCCTCAAAATTAGGCAATTTGCCATTTCTAAAAGCTCACTAGGCGGTCTCTTTAGGATATGCCATAAGAACTACAAACAGCAGGGGAAATCCATCACCATTAAAAAATAGGGTAGAGGAGGAGGAGGGGTAAGGAAAATGATGGATATAGTTGACATAAGATACAGTCACAGATAAGTTCTCTAAATGTATGGACTAGTTAACTTTACTTTGTGTCAGAGATACAATACAATGGATCCTTAATCCTGGCCACTTATTTCCCAAATGTTTACAATTAATCATGAGAAGGACTGAGTTTGAAAATGCTAACTTCTTCCCCAAATATTTTTTTGTGATGTTGTAAAAGAGATACCTGAGAGAACTACCTCTTCAAAGCAGTTTGTTGTGTCAATTGAAGGTTTCAAAGAGACTAGGTAAAGCTTGTAAAGTTGATAGACCAAATAACTGGAAGGAATATTATTTCAAATTGAGGATAAATGAGGAACATATCCCAGGCAGGAAAGGATTATATTCATCTAAGAAGGAAAAGAGCTGAGCTACTTCAGAGGAAAAAAAGGGAATGAATTAACTAAAAAGGAGAAGGATCCTTGAATCAAGATCAAATGAAAAGTCTGCTGAATAGAAGAGTAGTGAAAATGGAGAAGAAACAATATAATACTATAAACCTGTATGAGGCCTAGTATCAGGAGACTCTCTACTTTAAACATATTCTATTAAATATTAGACCATAAGGCAATTAGTTCCATAAAAATATAGCTTTAAGTAAAATAACATTATAGAGAACAGCTAGTGCCATGGGAAAAAAAAATTAGATATAGAGTGGCCTACAGCTTATTTCTTTCTAAAAACATTTTATCTAGAGTGTTTTCAAAGAAGACCAAGAAGAATCTTGGGATTGGGGGGAAAAAATAGCACTTCTTAGCTATGTGATCCTGGGCAAATCATTTAATCCCAATTGCCTCAGCAAAAAACAAAACAAAACAAAACAAACAAACAAACAAAAAAAAACACAAACATTTATTGAAAAAAAAGCTCTTAAAATGATTCTGAAAGGGTGCAGTCTTGAAATCATACATTAAACAAGACTTATAAAAACTTACTAACTCTAAATCAGACAGCAATTTGGTACAGATACACACCTTTGGTTAGAAAAGGCAAACTATAACTGAGTACACTACCAAACTAGCTAGTTTGCTTCTAAAAGAGTTTGGTCCATGGAAAAATGACTAGTTTTTGTTTGTTTGTTTTTTAAGAAAAGAAAATCTTATCATAAACAGTATTCTGATGACAACTGAAAGATTCTCTTTTTAGGGAGAAAATAGAAACTAAAATTTTTTTTTTTCCTCTAGTTTGAATGACAGAGAGAGAGAGAGAGAGAGAGAGAGAGAGAGAGAGAGAGGGAGAGAGAGAGAGATTGAGAGAGAGAGAGACAAGGATTACAGAATGGGGAGAGGCACCCAACATTCTGATGATGCCTAAGATAAAAGGTCTTTTTCCTTATCTGAATCATCATGATTAGGAGGGAGGGATGGTTGAGCAGAGCAATTATAAACTGAGGCAAAATAATTAGGGAAACCAAGGCAGGACAATTTAGGGAAACTGAGTCAGGACAATAAAAGAGAACTGGGCATAACAAGAGCAGGTAGCAAGGTTTATTTACATTTGTTTACTTACATTAAGGGAATAATAGCCCTAAAACTTAAGAAGGGAAAGTATTAGAGGCAAGAAGTATATTTTCAGCAAGGACAATGAGAAAAAACAGAAGAACAAATGTTCAAGACAAATCAGAACTGACTAAAACCTTTGTAAAAATATGGCTAGATAAGCAAAATTAGTTTCCATATGGGACAAGTCCAAAAATATATATATCTTGCTCTACATCCATTAATTTCCCATCAGCATCCCTGTGGAATCATGGCTGATCATTCTGTTCATTAAATTCTTAAACATTTCAAAGCTATCTTTATAATGTTATTTTTAAACAAAAATTGTTCCTTGGATTCTGCTCACTTTACCCTCTATCAAGAAATATAAATCTTCCCAAGTTTCTATGAAATTATTATTTTGCATATATCAAAATATTTAGAACAGCTCTTCTTGCAGTAGAAAAGAAAGGAAAATAAATGGGTGCCATTAATTAAATGATTGAACAAATTGTGATATAAAAAGGAATTTAAAGTGCTTTATATAATATATGAAGTAGTTTATATTTCATACAAAAAAAAAATTATGTCAAGAGCCTCAGGAAGGTGAAAATATCACAAAGAATTCTGTCAGATCATCTGAAATAACAATGCCAGGACAGATATAAGGAAAATGAGAGAACCTGCTTCAAGCAAAAACAAAAATATCAAGACTATCTTAGGAAAGAAAGACTTACAGGTGATTTGTATCATCATATTTAAAAAGCAATGAATACTTATTTTACAAAAATTATTTTTCAAAAATGAAAACAAAAGACATTCTTTTTAGTTCCTTTTGAGATAAATATGATTTTTATTCCTAAATCATAGAAAAGCAAAGCCAAGACTCTAGGGTTTTTGCATATTTATTTCCCATTAGTGTTAGGGATTGGAAGTCACAAAAGTAGCAGCCATGTAGATTATTTGTTAGCAAAATGGTATGTCTGTGTATATATAAGTATGCATGGGCACATACGTGCAAGTATGTGTATACAAGCTGTGTATGTCTGTATTTTACTAATGAATGGTGATGATATGTTGCACAATGGATAGACCCTACTATCAGTAAAGCCTGAGCTATAGTCTTGCCTCACACATTAATTAATTGTGCAAATCTGGAAAAATTACATGACTTCTGTAAGATTTAGTTTATTCCTCTGTAAGAACACAATAATAGTAATATTTACCTTTTATGTAATGATCACATAAAAACATATATAAAGTACTTTGGGGATTTAAAAGTAACATAAATGTTAGCTATTACTTTTACATGGGAAAAAGTTGAAAATCAAATTTTAGCAATAATTCTACAATAAGATATGCAGAAAATCATTCAACTTGGTCAACTTGAATCACATGTAGAATGCAGAAATGGTTCAACATTAGTATTGATTAAGATATAAAATGTCCAAACTAACAAAACAAAAAACCTTAACATTATCACATAAAACATTAATTAATCAAGTAATTATTTATTTAGATAACAAAGACAAAAATGTGACCAATTTAATATAGTACCTGTTCATGTAACTTGAAGTTGTATTTAAAAAACCTTATAAAAACTCTAGAATTTTTCCTGTAAAATAAGGACAAAACAAGGAGTTAACATTCTAATTACTCATCTAATTGATAATTCTAGTAATGGGTAATTCTAGTTATCTAGTAGATATTACTAGATTGGATTTTACTAGAATGGATAATTCTAGTTACCCATTACTAGAGGATAATTAGATAGGTAATTCTAGTTACCCATCAACATTATTCCATATTAAGTCTAGGAATGCTAGCTAAGGAAATAAAAGAAACAAGCATAAATGTATATATATATATATATATGAAAAGAGGAGATTGAATTATCCCTATTTGAGGATGGTAAAAAGTGACAAAATTCTCAAAAATTTGAGGATCCACAAAGGAATAAACTGAGATGATGACTAGTTTCTGCAAGGTGGCAGAATACAAACCCATAAAAATTATTAGCATTTGTATGTAGTACTAACAAAAATAAAGAAGAAAGAAGAAGAAGAAAAAGTTCATCCAAACCAAATATAAAATGCACAAAATATTTCAGAATTAACCAAATGTAAGAGTAATAAATATAATTATAAATACTCTTTATAGGAATAGAGACAAATGATTGGAGAGATACTCATTGCTCACAATTAGATCATATCAATATAAAATAATTATATTAATGCCTAAATTAAGTGAAGAAACATGTCCAAAGCCTGTTAGGAGCAAGGATGGGAAAAGAAGCTCCATTTCTTGATTTCCAGACCAATATTCTTGCCATTAAACCACACACAGAGAAGATTTTTGTAACTATTTTCTCTTCTATCTCTGCCTACCTATCTGAGCACTCCTCAGGCTTTATCTTCTCTAGATCACTCCTACAGATCTTGGACGTCTCAGAGAGCTTTATCTTGGATCCTCTTATTTTCTCTTTCTGAACTCTTTCACATGATGACTCTTTCACATGATGATCTAATCAGTTTCCATGGTTTTATTTATCATCTCTATGTTACTGATTCTTAAATCTACTTCTCCAGGACCATACTCTTTGCTAACCTCATTGCATGTCTCCAACTGCCTGTTGAACAGCTCAATAATTTCTTTTTTTATGTCTATATAGATATATATTTTTATTAAAGCTTTTTATTTTTCAAAACAGTGGACAATTCTTCTACATTAGCCTTTGCAAAACCCTGCATTCCAATTTTCCCCTCTTTCCCCATTCCCTCCCTAGATGGCAAGTAGTCCGATATATATTAAACAGAACATCTCAATAATTTCAACCTTGGCCAAAATTGAATTCTTTACCTGCTCCCTCCACCAAAATCCAACTCACATCCAACTTTACCACCAGCCCTTAGTCACCTAGCCTTGCATCCTAGGTGCTACCCTCACTCTTTTCTCTCTAGCCCTCCCCTCTCTCATATCCAATCTGCTGTCAATACCTGATTATTTTACTCATCTCAAATATATACTTTCTCTCCTGTTTCACTGACACTACCCTTGTGGGAGCCCTCGTTGCCTCAATATTAAATGTAATAGCTTGCTTTCTGGTTGTTCTTCCTGCTACAGATCTCTCACCACTTCTGTCCATTCTCTACTCAGCTGTCAAAGTGATATACCTTAGTGATATACTGCTCTCCCTACACCACCCTCAATAAACTCCAATGGCTTCCCATCATCCCCAGGATAAAATATAAAGCCCTTTCATGTGGAAAAATGAGTGTTTCCAAAGCACAAGGAATTTATGGGATACATCACAGCCCTTTAGAATGCAAGATAAAGGAGAGCTTCTGGAACACTGAAGACTCCACCCAAGAAGAAACTCCAATTATGGATTATTTATTATGACAGACTCAGGGTTAGTGTTAGGGATTGGAAGGTGCAAAAGTCGCAGCTGTGTGGATTATGTTGTTAGCAAAATGTATGTGTATGAGCAGGCTGTGCACGTATTGTGCATGTATGTGTGCACAAGGGCATGTGTCTCTGTGTACACTTGTGGGAATTATTTTGCTCACTGACAGGAGACATTAAATTTTACAGTTCAAAATCTTTTCCTGTTTGTCACTTGTTTCACCTCCTCCCCTCTCTGTTTTTCTTACACATACACAAACATGCTCACGTATGAGTGTAGTGACACTAGCCTCATTGCTATTCTTTGAATAAAATGTTCTATATACTGACTCCAGATTCTTTTTTTTTTTACAGATTGTCCCCCATATTGGAATGCTCTTCTTCCTCATCTCTACCACCTGGTTTACCAGGCTTCCTTCAAATTCTAGTTAAAATCCCATTTTTTTTATCTATTCTAGCCTTTGCCAATACACTTTACTGTTAGTATCTTTTCTCTTTTTAATACCTCCAATTTATCATATGTAAATCTCATTTATACATATTAAGAGTATTTGCATATTTATCTCCCATATTAGACTGTGAGCCCCTTTAAAGCTAAAACTGATTTTTCTCCTTCTTTGTATGCCCAGGACTTAACACAGTATTTTTACATAGTAGATACTAATTAAATATTTGTTAACTGACTGGCAATTAGTTTGCTCAGGTAAGGGCTCAAGAAAAGGACTTAGAGTGGATCTGTTTACAGAGCAAAAAGTAAGCACTTCAGAGTTCAAAGGTATACAGGCAATATGATTTTTGTCTTGTAAATGTAGGTTATGTTCAAAGAGAAAAGACTAGCTTTGTCAGGACCTGTGCTAAGAGAAAGCCAACTATCTGACATGCATGAGGTCAGAGTGGAAAAATCTGGACTGCTACATTAAGCTATGTCAAATGCATTCCGCAAATAAGCTGAGGACTTATAATTTGCATATTCGTATATGCCTCATGACCACAAGTTATTCTCCTGGAGTAAAGTGTATTTTGCCCTCTAAATGGTTGACTAAGCATGTGAAGTGCTAAGGGGAGACTTAGGGTAGAGCAAAGAATTGTATTTAATGTTGTGATCCCAAGGTTGCAATCTAAAAAAAAAGACTTATTTTTCCCTGAATAAATTTAAATTAAATTAATTTGTTATTTTATTTTATTAAAATTAAATTGTTATTTTATTTTTATTTATTTTATTTTTGTTAATGCAATTGGGGTTACGTGACTTTTCCAAGGTTAGCTAGGAAGATTGACGTCACATTTGAACTTAGGTCCTCCTGACTTCAGGGCTGGTGCTCTATCCACTAAATTGTTATTTTTAATTGACAAAAGTATATTTTATCCCTCACCCATTTTAAAAAGAAAACAGAATCCCTATAACAAATATGCATGGTAAGCAAAATGAATGTCAACATTGGAATGTTCAAAAATATTTGTCTCAATGGAGGTAGCAAGGTGATAGCAGTAGATAGATCCTCTAAATGAGAGTCAAAAAAACATGAGTTTAAATTCAGCTTCACTAGCTACGTGACCCTAGACAAATCACTTAAGAACATTTGCCTCGATTTCCTTAATTGTAAAATAGGGATGATAATCTCTCAAGGCTTTAAAAAAGACAAAATGAGATAATATTTGCAAATCTTAAGGAACTATATGAAGAAAGTGACTAATCTGTACTGTGAATCCATCATATCTGTCAGCATGTGAGTAGTATATTTCATTATTGGTCCTCTTCAATCATGAATTTCTGATAATAGATTTAAAGTTGCAAGAGATCTTAGAAATCATTTAAACATTTTTAAAATAAGAGAACTGAAATGCAGAGAGGTTATGACTTGCCCAAGATTACAGAGGCAATGAGTAATAGAGAGAGGCTATTTCTATGTAAGCGTTTTGTTTTGGGGGGTTCTTTTAAAGTATTAATGAAGTCTTAAAATACCAACTTTACTCATTTTTCCCTATTTAAGAAACATTAGGGCAAAAACCTAATATCCTTAGTGAGTGCTTGAGTTTGAAACACTCTCAAGATATATTTTTAAAGTAGCAATTGTGTCTAATCATTAAAAGGCCACAAGGATGGAAACTAATCTCTTCATCCTTCTGAGAAATTCATTTGATCTCAAGTTAAGACTTTGCCTCTGACCCTGCAACTTAAGTGGATCTACAGTATAAGACACTGTAATATGTAAGCCAGTTTTCTTAATAAAGCTTTTGTAGACACTCACTTTTATTGTGTCCTTCCTGTCTCATTGACAATACCAGGATCAGAAATCCTGATTATTTCATTTTGCCTTATAGGGGTGCAGCTTTGCATCATTGTCAGGAAATTCAATACCTTCAGCATGATATAATTTTTAAAATAATTATAATCTATTTATAAATTATTTTATTACATACAAATCATTGGCAGAATCTTTCCAGCTACAGATTTTTCTCATATTCTTAACACATTTCCTTGCTTCTTGCCAGAGGTATTGGTCTCCTAACCCTGCCTAAAGGAGATAGGATTATTTGCATGCAGTATCCAGGAAGAAAACTTTATATAGATAGATAGAAATAAAGGAAATCTATATCGAGAACTCATCTTCCAGAGTTCAAATCTGGCCTCAGACACTTACTAATTATGGGACCTTAGGCAAGTCATATAACCCTGTTTGACTCAGTTTCCTCATCTTTAAAATGATCTAGAGAAGTAAATGCTTTTACATTTCTCAAATATAATCCCCCTCTCTCTACTCATATAACCCTAATTCAGTCCTTTATCACCTCTTTCCTAGACCAGTACAATAAACTTCGAATAGGTCTCCCTATCTCAAGGCTTTTTCCACTTCATTCTATCCTCCTTTCAACTGCCAAAATGAAATCATAGGACTGTTACATCACACAAATATACATTGGACTCAGTGAGCTCTATTCAATTCCTATTTCCTCCAAGACCAAATATAAAGCCTTTATTTTGCATTTAAAATTCTTCATAGACTGACATTTTACTACATATATACATACATATATATGTGTATATATATATATATATATATATATATATATATATCCTTGTTTTGTCTCCTGTGGCTGTTCACAATTCAAAATTTCTAAGTAGCTCTGGTCTTTTCATTAAAAGTGTTACAAGTTCTATATTTCAATTCCAATTTTTTTTCCTGTATAATTTATACTCAATTTTGTAAGTAAGTTATTCTTGGTTATAAGTCTTTATCCTTTGCCATCTGGACTGTTATATTCCAGTTCTTTCCTTCTGTATAGGGATGACCATTAAACAATGTGTGATTATTAGATAAATTCTTTCTGATGGCTTGAATTATCTTTTTCTTTGACTTGAAAACTCTACATTTTTAGATATAATATTCCTGGGCATTGTCATCTTAGCGTTTCTTTCAAGAAATGACTGGTAGATTATTTTTATTTCTACTATATCCTCAGATTCTAAGAAATTTAGGTAGATTTTCTTTATGATTTTTCAGAATATCAAAAGTAGGATTTGGAGTTTTTTTGTTTGTTTTGGTTTTGGTTTTGGTTTTAGTTGTGGTGATGGTTTTCGTGGCTTTGAAGTAGTCCAGTATTAATTAAATGTTTTTTCTTTTCCCTTGACCTGTTTTCCAGGTCAATTATTTTTACTATTCAATGTCTCTCATTTTCTTCTAATTTTTTCAGCATATTGACTTTAATATTTCTGCTTGATTCATGGAGTTATTAGTATCTATTTGGTCCTTTCTAATTTTCAAAGTTTATTGCTTGGGCAAAGTTTTGATTGTCTTATGCCAAGTTATGAGTTCCCTCTCCAATTCTTTCTTCAATAATTCTCTCTTTTTTTTAACCATTTTTTTTCTCTCCAATCTTCTCATTTCATTAAAAAAAAGAGTTAATTCATTTTTATAATTCTTGTTTTATCTCTTCCAGTAATTCTAGTTGCATTTGTGTCCAAGTTGTGTTTTTTCTTTGAGGTTTTGTATTTTGGATCAATGACCTTGAGCTAGATAGTAATAGAAAAAAATGCTATTTGACACTCTATGTGCCACAACTTTAAGCTGGGACAAACACCTTTTCCTGCCCTGGCTCACATGCTCTTCCCACCTGGAAGTTATATTCCTGGTTAGACTAACTCTTGATCTAGAGATCCTTGTCTGACACTATACATAGCTGGGCTGGAAAAATTACTCACCATGATATTTTTCCTACTATTTCCCAATCAGGATTCAGTCTGGTTAATTTTCTAAATCTGTTTGGAAGAGATGGGGAAAAAAGAACTCATTTCTTCCTTCTACTCTGCTATCTTGGGTCTGACTCCTCTGGCCCTTTCCAATTTTATATTTTATTTCCCTCCATGTACTAGATAAGCTATTGGCCTGTTTATGAATATGACACCTTGAAGAAAGCCAGGAAAGCCATGAGAAAAAACTGAGGAAGGAGAGCATCCTAGGCATGGGAAACAGTCAGAGAAAATGTCCACAGTCAAGAGATAGAGTTTCTGTTCATAAAATAGTAAGGAGGCCAGTGTTTGGCCTGTTTATGAATATGACACCTTCATCTCCCTTCATGTTTTTGCTCATGTTCCTTCAAATTTGAACTACTCTGTTCTCTCAACTCTGCCTCTTGGGTTCCTTGGCTTTCTTCACGATTCAGTTCTAAGTCCACCTTCTGCAGAAGGCAAAAATTAATTTCCAAATTTTCGAGCTGCTCGTGCCCTCCTTTCAGTTTATTTTTCTTCTATCCTGTATATATCTCTGCTAAACCTAGTTATATGCATGTTGTCTCCCCATTAGAACGTACTCTCTTTGTGAGTAACGACTCATCTTTCATTTGTATCTCCAATGAATTTCCCAATGCCTGGAAAATAATTAGCATTTTACAAATGTTTGTTAATGACCTAATTGAAACACCATGAATTCTTTTGCATTAAAAAAAAGGGGGGGGGAAGGAATATTACAGCCTTATTATAAGTTTAAATGTTCAAATTACTGTACCATTACAATCGACAAACAGAATAGTATTATCATCCTGGGAGACTAAGGTGACTGATGGGAGAGAGAATAAATTCAGACCTGAACACAAAAGCTAGAAAATTCTAACATTCTAATTCATCCTACTCTCAACTATTAACATGATATGCTTAAAGTTCAGACCACATCACCTCTCTACTCAATAAACTCCTAATTGCTTTCAGGATCAAAAAACAAAATTGTCTATTTGGCATTCAAAATTTTTCAGAACCTAGTTTTGCCCTAATTTTTACATTTTCTTATATCTTTGCAATCGAGTAACACTGGCCTCCTTACTATTTTATGAACAGAAACTCTATCTCTTGACTGTGGACATTTTCTCTGACTGTTTCCCATGCCTAGGATGCTCTCCTTCCTCAGTTTTTTCTCATGGCTTTACTGGCTTTCTTCAAATCCCATCCAAAACCCCATTCTCCATAGGAAGCCCTTCTAAATCCCTCTTAATTCTAGTGTCTCACCTGTTCATTATTTCCAATTTTCTTTGTTTACTTTTTTGTTTCCCCATTAGACTGTGAGCTCCTTGAGGGGCAAAATTTATTATCTCTTTTTCTATCCTTACCACATAGCATTTTCTGGCCCACAGTAGTTGCTTAATTAATGTTTATTGATCTTCCTTGGGGATCAGGAGAATCAGAAAAAGAATTCTGACATGGGAAAAGATAGAAAAAGTTAAATGTGGGAGAAAGATGATGGAGAAATAGAAGATGCAAATTATCGTAGTTAATTCAATGTTATTTTTGTCTGAGTCTATACTCTTATCTTCCTTCCTCTATAAGGTGGGTAGTTCAAGTTCTCCACACACTGAAGTCAAATAATTTTTTCATCCTACCAGGTCAACTGCTTGTGTTGAGCTGAGGAGAATCTCAGGGGACAGAAAGAAGGTAGGGTAATGTTTGTCCTTCATTTTCAAGGAGAACTAATGACATTACAGGGTAATATTTTGACTTATATATGAAATGGATTTAAGTGAGACAGAATAGCACAAAGTGATCAGCCTCACTCTCTCTTCCAGAATCATTAAAGTGGCAAGACGAAAATCAGGAAAACTGTCAATGGCCTAGGATGCAATGAATGATCTTCGCATCTTCAATGTCTGACCAAGCTCTAAGCATTCCACACTGCCTGCTTCCACATCCTTCATGGCCTTTGGAACAAATTGTTCTCATCTGTCCATTCCACAGGGAAAAGTCTTCACCTGCTTGGGGTAGGTACCCTCTGGGGGATAAGAACTTAAGGAAGGAAGTAAATAGGCTGTAAATCCAGGGGATCTTTCCTTACTAGACCAAACCAGCTTTTTGTCAAATTTATTTGAATTCCTTTACCTGTTTGTCTAGACAAAAAAATAAGTTATTTTTATGACTTCCATTCTTTATTGATGTAGCACTTCGTCTATTGAACTCCATCATTTATAAAATGCCAGATCTAGTCCTCAATCCTTCCCCACCCAATAACTTCCCCTTTTTCATAATCATTGTTTTATATTTCTATGATCTATTTATCAAGCATTATTGAAATTTTAGTGCCTTCACCGCCTACTAAAGGTTAAATTCCATAAAATCCAGTTCTATGTCATATATGACTTCTATAAAACCTCCAGTCTAGCACATGGTTCTGTTCTAACTCAACTCAAACACTTTCTGTAGGAGACTTGTGCTCTTCCTTATAGTTATTAGTGTACTTCTCTCTAAGGTTCCCTTCCATCTACCCAGTTATGTATACATCTACTCTCTGTATATCTTATACATACTTATTTATATTAATGATGGCTATTTCATTAAACTGTAAGTTCCTTGATGGTAAAGACTACTTTTTATTTTGTATCCCCAGGGCTAAGTATAGGGTCTAATGCATTATAAGGGGATAAGGCTTGAATCTGTGATTTCATTAACATAAGGAACTCTCAGGTAAAAGAACTCCTTCTACCATTACAAGCTGGCGTCATCTCTGAAATATATCATATTACAGTTACCTAATTTAATACAAGATTAAGTGACTTGTCCAGGGCCACATAGCAATATACTGTCACAGGGGCACTTGAATTCAGATCTTTCTGGCCAAAGGTGTTCTCTTTATCCACTCCCACATTCTGCCTTGCCAAAAAAAAAAAAAAAAATTTATGTGTGTGAGTGTGTATTGTGTGTACACACACACACATACACACAATATATTCATATGTATACATATGCATATTATACACACACATACACAGACACACAAAAGAAGGGAAGATGAAATTTATTCCCATTTCCTTCTAGGAGTCACCAAGTAAAAGGGACAAATGGAGAGACTGTAGTTTCTTCAGGTAACATATTTAACTTAATTTAAACTTAAAATAATGTCCATCATACATCTGCCTCTCCATGAGTAATTTAAAGCTGTGACTCATCCAGACAGGATGGAACAGGGATGGCTGCACATCCTGGTTTAAAGGATTGGGGGAGTTCTACAGTCGCTGAAGGGGAGCAAATTGTGAAGGATTCTTTGTTCAGACCCTTGCTTTGACCTTAGATCTTTTTTTTCCTGAACTATGGATTTTGCTTTCTCCCTTGATTTCACTGGCTCACTGCAGACAGTACTATATCAGATGTTGGTCAGATGTTGTTTGTTAGGAAAAGATGGCAAAGGTTTTTCTAAAAATGTTTCTTTGCTGTCTTTGTAGCTGTCCATTTAATAAATTAATGATTAATAAGTTAAAGATCAGAGTATCCGGAACACGTGGAAAGTGAATTAGTAAGTCAAATCAGCAAGCATAATCCTGGGTGAAGAACCAGGAATGCTACAAAGAAAGGTAAATAAAATCCCTGCAATCAAAAAGACCACACTCTAATTGGGGGAACAACAAACAAACAAATATATAAGAACAAGCTATAAGCAGGGTAAACTGGAAATAGAGGGAGGGTATTAGCAATCAGGCTAATTTTGTAGAAGCTAGGATTTTATCTGAGACTTCAAGAAACTTAGCAAAATCATGAAGGAGAGACAGGAGAGAGAACATTCCAGGTATGGGGGTCAGGCAATTTGGAGTCAGGAGTTTTTCATATAATATTTTATCCTCACAGCCACTTCTAGAAGGTAGGTGCTATTATATACCCCATTATACAATAAAGATTAAATTACTTTTCCAAGTTAACCAAATATCTGAGGCAGAATCTAAATTCTGTTCTTTCTGACTTTGGATCCAGCCTTCTAACCACTGTGCCATTTAGTTGCTTTTAATTGCAGAAGATTGTATTAAGATTAAAATATTTTAAAACACATGATTACAAAGAAAAGCATTCTATTGAAATGCAGTTGAATGTGAAAAAAGGAATTATTAGAGTTTTTCTCTTTGTAAATGAAACACAAAACACATTTGGCACATATCAGGTATTTGATAAATGTTCTTTCATTCACTCATTCATTTAGAAAAGGAAAATGTAATCACTATGAGGCAGTATTAAGAGCAAATCATATGCCAACTTACCTACATCTTTTTTAACTAATTAAAGAACTTTGCTTAACAGTGAAGAAAAGCATGCCAAGGGCTCTCTTCAAACAAAATGTTTCCCATGTCTATTTCAGAATCATACAAAATTTATTGGTAGCTATCAAAAGAATGATAGTTTTCCTTATCTTATCATACCTGCGGTATATAGACACTGCTTGCCAAAATATTAATCAAGGTACAAAACAAGAAGATACATATCTTGGCAGCCAAAGGTGTTGACTGTTGTCCTACAGATGTCTAAAATTTAGAATATACTTGGAAGAGATTTTTCTATAGATAATCATTGCCATCAGTAAGTATTAATATATATCCATAAGCTCTGTGAATTGACAATTGCATGCCATTATCTGAACAATTATTATTTATCCACTTGGTTTTTTATGTGTAAATGATGACTCAGAATTCTCTAGAGAGGTGATGGATCCTTTCCAGGAGTTTTTTCCATGTTTCAAAACTTGGTACAATCAGCATGTCTTCTGTAAAATAGACCTTCAGGAAGAACTGCCTATCTTCTCATATGTGGCACTCCTACAACCTGAATGCTGACCTTGTGTATGAGGAACTTAACGCCCTTGGCAAGAGTCTATTACCCATTTCATGACTTACTATCAGTGCTGCCAAACAAAGCTATCTCTATTGCTAATCTCCCTACATTCCTTTTCAAAATGTGATTACTAGATTCTGACATTTAGAGATACCACCTAATAAATACTAGTTCCCCCATCCCTTATCATTGGTCATAGATTCACAAGCTATTTTACATCCATTATCTCACTGGCTTCTCATTACAGTATCATGAAACTAGTACTATTATACGTGTTTTGCCCCTATTTTGCTGGTAAACAACCTAAAACTTGGAGACTTTATGTGACTTCCCATGATAATACAGATAGCAAGAAGCAGATTCTGAAGCCAGATATCCCCAGCCTTGTGTCCAGCACTCATGCTAACTAAACAGGAGGAAGAAAGGACAATATTTTCAGCTGCCAGGATTAGTAAGGACTTCATACAGGAGAAATGGAAATGAACCTTAAAGGAAGCAACAGATTTCTAAACTCAGAGATGAGGATAAAGTGTGTTATAAAAATAAGGGGTTATCTTTATTAATACCTGAAAGCAGGAATGGGTTAGACAATATTGGAGCTAGGATTCTACTTTGGCTGAAATATAGCATGTATTAGAGAAATATCAATTAAGTCTAAATGTTGAAGGCTTAAGATATTTATATACTATATATATATATATATACATATATATATATATATATATATATACTAAGACATTTATATATTATATGTATGTCTGTGTGTGTGTGCATATGTTGTTTTTTCTTTTAGACAATTAGGAAATCACTGAAGGTTCTGGTAGATGAACATGATCAACTTTGTACATTAGGAAGAATGTTTATTGTGAAGGATGGATTGTAAAATAAGAAGTGAGGAGTCAGAAACAAGTTAGAAGGCCACTACAGTAGTCTAGGAAAACAATTCAGAGGAATCTTCCAGATCTAAATCTATGACCCTTAAAAATCTTTATTACTGGCATTACCTACCACACAGAGTTGTGAGAAAGTTGGCTAATATGTGGTTTTCATTTATATTTTTACAAAGTACCTTACAATTTATAGATTTACATTTATTTAAAATTATGTATATGTATACATATATTGATAAAAACTATGTATAATTTTAAAATTTGTAATTCTACAAATAGTAAATGCAATGCTTTGGGTGTAGATATATAGACATATATCTATATAGATATTTATTAATATCTATGTAGATATATTTAATGCATAGATAGATAAATAGGTAGCTAGATAGATAGATAAACATACAATGTCATCATTATCTGGTTCAGACCTGTGATTTAATTAATGTGCGGAATTTTAGCTATGCATCCTTCCTCCTCTAATGAAGATTGATGACTCAATTGTAACTTTGAGAGATACCCAGAAAACTGAAAAACTAAGTAATTTAGCCACATAATTGGTATGTGGAACAGGCAGAATTTGAATTCAAGTCACTATAACTCAGAGTAAGAGACATACTTCCCTCTGTCAGACATCCTGAATTGGGTCTAAGAAAACACAATGTTTAAGGAAAGGATGTTATTCCTAGTACTACAGGAATGATGGTGAAAACGTGTAACTGAATTATATAACAATGTGAATTTCAAGACTTTCATGTGGAATTTGATCATATCATATTTTTGATGCATTAATAAAATACCATTGGTCAAAGCAACTTGAAATGGAACATGGTCTAAGTTATAAAAAGAAAAGCTTTCCAAAATCATTAAGTCCACAAAAAAATTTTATTTGGCCTATAATTTTCTTTTTGCACCTAATAGTATTTTTCTCCAATTACATGTAAAGATAGTTTTCAAAATTCATTTTTGTAAGATTTTGAGTTCTAAATTTTTCTCTCTCCCTCTCTTCCATCTCCCCTCCCCAAGACAGCAAGCAACCCAAATAGGTTATACATATACAATCATGTTAAACATTTTCCATATTAGTCACATTGTCAAAGAAGAATCAGAACAATAGGGAAAAACCACGAGAAAGAAGAAACAAATAAAAAAGGTGGAAATAGTATGATTAAATCTGCATTTAGATTCTATAGTTCTTTCTCTCTGTAGGAATAGCATTTTCCATCGCATGGTCTGTAAATTTTTAATTGGAGCTGTCTTCTATTTCCAATATTATGTTTCTTCCAGCTTTCACTGCTTTTCCTCCAGTTCTCCTAAATGAATGCAAATACCAGCTCACTCATTCCCCTCTCCTTCTTCCTCTCCCATTCCATCAAAACTTCCCTGGGGAAAACTACTAAAATGTTTTTAGGAAGCAAGGGAGTAAAGAAAATGTAAAGTAGATATTATTTATTTTAGTTCATCTTTATGATTTGTAAAGCAGGAAAAAAGAAATAGTTCTCTAAGATTTTCCAGAACCTGATTGAAAAGACATTTTTTTTTTTTTTTGGTTCTCCTCTTTCTCTGTTCTTCTGTTAGAGATCAAGTACTGCCTGTGTGCTGCTGACTCAACTCTCTGTTGTACTTGTACTGGGCAAATGATTCAGACAGAACTCAAAATTAGCCTAAAACAAATTGACTAAGCCACGAAGTTTTCCATTCTTGTATTTTGTAACAAACAAAGACTTAAAAAAAAAAAATAGCTCATAGTGTCAGAAGCAACAGCAATATGCTACCTATTGCTGGCAAGGCAAAAAAATTGCCTCATTCAGGAGTGAATCAGGCCAGTATAAAAATTTTTCAACATAATAGCTTAATGCATAATAATATAATTAATGCATAATAATGCATAACAGCTTAAGCAAGAGAAGAGGGAGAATGTATCAATCCATATATGTAAGATACTTTCTCCTGAAGTTAAAAAGAGAATTGTCTGGAATTTCAATAGCAAAGAATTCCATAAGACATTAATAATGAATTTTCTAACTAAAAGAATTGTAACTACCTCTTACTGCCCTGAAGTAATTACGTTTCCATCTCTGAAGGTGTTTTTAAAGAGTGTAGGATTATTTTTCTGGAGAATTTCCTGAAGCAGCAATTCTCAATTATTTTTAAGTTGAAAAACCTACCAGTGCTTCCTTTACAAAATATATTATTTTATGGCTTTTATAAAATTAATCCAGATTTAGTTTACTAAAAAGAATTTACCTAATAAACCATGTTGATAATCTACCTATGGATTCTTTCTGGGGTATCATTTTTTTTTAAAATGAACTAGAGGCACAAAGGTCTTTTTGAGCCCTCATGTTAAGCAAAATTTTTTAAAAATCCATAAAATACCCTATATATTTTCACTAAACATCAATTAAGTCTTTTCTGAAAGGATAATAAGCCTCCCCTCCTCAACTTAATTCACACTAACAGCCCTATGACTAGACACTTTCCTTGTATCATGCAGATGCATAAATAATATCCTCTAAAGTGAATAGTACCACAGAACAAACCAATGTGCTTTCAAGAATGGATTTTAAACAGATTTCATTTCCTAAATTACTAGAATGTTTATTTTATCAGCATCTAAAGACTCAGCAAAGATAACCTCTAAGGGAAAGAGCTTTCTGGACTAAAAACAGTCAGAAGGTTGATTTTTATATTTGTTTTTTAAGCATTCTGTAGTATATCTTGCTTCTATATGTAATCAGATCACAGAAAAACGCAATTTTTCTTTCATGCAGCCCAGTGAGATGGCAGGATAAAGCTTTCTTTTAGCATTGTTCTTTTGAAAATAATCTATTTGATACATCACAAGAGTACTTGGCCACAGAGCAGATTCTTAACTAGGGTGAGGAAAGTAACACTTTGCTCCAGGGTGATGCATGGTCATTACAAACACTTTTATTATTCCAGCAGCCTAGAAATATCCCAATTGAACTGTCCCTGGCCCAAGATGTCTCTAACTCTCAGTTCCAATGTCCCCAGATTGCTGTGTTTCCTACTCCCCCAGTTTTTCTAAAAAATTTGTCTGAAAGTTCATTTCATGCCTTTTGCTCCAATTTTTAAAATTTATTAGTTACAAATGTGATCAAATGCTTTAATACTTCAAAAAAAAATCTAATTTCAACCTATTCATACATTACCAAGTGGTTTCTACTAAGGGTAATAAAAACCCTTCTCTTACCACCAAGAGAAAAGCAGTATTCTCTTATTTCCCCTTCCCAGCAGGGAATGTTCTCCTTTGGGTTTGGAAGGAACTGGAAAGAGCCAAGAGTATATAAGCATGAGGATTAGAAGCAGGGAACCTCAGGTGGGAGAACAAAAGGCAGGACAAAGGAAACTGTAGGAGTTATGAATATAAAAGCCTTGAATTCTGGTCCACATTCACAGAGTTCAGCCAATGGCTCTATAGGCACCAGAAAAGTATATAAACCTTTTTCCCTGTAGATCACAAAATTATAGGAGTTTAAAAATATTCAAAGATGAGGTAATTTTTGTTAATGCTAATTTCTAAGGAAAAAGAAATCATAAGTCTCTGACCTTGCCCTTGAGAAGTCTAAAAATTGTCAACAAATATAGCAACCTAGTCTTTGACAAACCCAAAGATCCCAGCTTTTGGGATAAGAACTTACTGTTTGATAAAAATTGCTGGGAAAATTGGAAACTAATATGGCAGAAACTAGGCATTGATCCATACTTAACGCCGTACACCAAGATAAGGTCAAAATGGGTTCATGACCTAGGCATAAAGAATGAAATTATTAATAAATTAGAGGAACATAGGATAGTTTACCTCTCAGACCTGTGGAAGGGGAAGGTCTTTATGACCAAAGCAGAACTAGAGATCATTACTGATCACAAAATAGAAAATTTCGATTATACCAAACTGAAAAGTTTTTGTACAAACAAAACTAATGCAGACAAGATTAGAAGGGAAGCAATAAACTGGGAAAATATTTTTACAGTCAAAGGTTCTGATAAAGGCCTCATTTCCAAAATATATAGAGAATTAACTCTAATTTATAAAAATCAAGCCATTCTCCAATTGAAAATGGTCAAAGGATATGAACAGACAATTCTCAGATGAAGAAATTGAAACTATTTCTAGTCATATGAAAAGATGCTCCAAGTCATTATTAATCAGAGAAATGCAAATTAAGACAACTCTAAGATACTACTACACACCTGTCGATTGGCTAAGATGACAGGAAAAATAATGATGATTGTTGGAGGGATGTGGGAAAACTGGGACATTGATTCATTGTTGGTGGAGTTGTGAACAATCCAACCATTTTGAGAGTAGTTTGGAACTATGCTCAAAAGTTATCAAACTGTGCATACCCTTTGATCCAGCAGTGTTACTACTGGGATTATATCCCAAAGAGATTATAAAGAAGGGAAAGGGACCTGTATGTGCACGAATGTTTGTGGCAGCCCTTTTGTAGTGGCTAGAAACTGGAAACTGAATGGATGTCCATCAGTTGGAGAATGGCTGAATAAATTGTGGTATATGAAAATTATGGAATATTACTGTTCTGTAAGAAATGACCAACAGGATGATTTCAGAAAGGCCTGGAGAGACTTACACGAACTGATGCTGAGTGAAATGAGCAGGACCAGTCGATCATTATATACTTCAACAACAATACTAGATGATGACCAGTTCTGATGGATCAGGCCATCCTCAGCAACGAGATCAACCAAATCATTTCTAATGGAGCAGTAATGAACTGAACTAGCTATACCCAGAAAAAGAACTCTGGGAGATGACTAAAACCATTACATTGAATTCCTCAATCCCTATATTTATGCACACCTGCATTTTTGATTTCCTTCACAAGCTAATTGTACAATAATTCAGAGTCTGATTCTTTTTGTACAGCAAAATAATGTTTTGGTCATGTATACTTATTGTGTATCTAAGTTATATTTTAATATATTTAACATCTACTGGTCATCCTGCCATTTAGGGAGGGGGGGGGGTAAGAGATGAAAAATTGGAACAAGAGGTTTGGCAATTGTTAATGCTGTAAAGTTACCCATGTATATATCCTGTAAATAAAAGGCTATTAAAAAAAAAAAAAAGGAAGATACATATCAAAATATTTTATATTATCTTCAGATGTTTATACTGAAATTTCTCATCCTTGTTTAATTTGTGATAATTAGATTTATTTTTGCCTTTGCTTTCTCTAATATCATGATTTTTAGCTCAGCAAGGATAAGACATTATATTACAGGTATTTATTTTTATTCTGTATGCATTTTTCTATTTGAATTGTGTCTCATGTAAACAATATACTGTTGGATCTTCATCTCAATTACATATTTTTATTTGAATGCAAAAAAAAAAAAAAAAAAGAGAAGTCTAAAAATTATTTATGCTTTAGCCAGATTGTATAGAATTTTAAAATGCCAAATTTTTGGCATGGTATTATCCATCCAAGAAAAAATTGATTGTCAGGCACTGGTCCAAAAGGTACTTCAAGACAATGTGTCTTTCAGCTTCCCTGTACATCTCCCCCAGAACTAAGGCTGATTTGATGATGTCAATCTATCTGGGGACTTGGTCTTAGTTCTTTTCAGGTCAGAAGGATCCTTAGATAGCTGGATTGGTTTCCAAGGTCATCTTCCACCATCCCATTAAGATTCCAGAATTCTTATGTTAAAGATCAGTTGTTTGTTGAAATGGTTTTTCTTGATTTGTTCAATGAATCATTGAACAGCTTCTACATAGACTCCCAGAGAGACCTATCAAATCAGGATCAATCTTGCTCTAGGAAGGACTCCTGGAGTACCTGTGGCATGGAAGAGCGCTGTTCAAAGGCAAATTCACACTTAGGACCCTAAAAACCAACCTGTATTTAGGAATTATAGGCTGGCAAACTGGGAAACCCAGATTGCAAGTGAAGTTCACATATTCTGGGATTTGCAGCCTTTTTATAGATAAGATTTAAAGTCTGAGAATTATTTGGTGACAATCAAAACTTCAGAGTCCTGGGACTCAAGGGAATGTCCCCAGAAGCTTCTATATTGGAAAAAAAATGTGGGATCCTAGAATCATAGAATTAGAGATAAGAGAGATCTTAGAAGCAATCAAGTCCCGTCTTACCATTTTACTGATGAAGAAACTGAGGCTGAAAGAAACTAAATGACTTTTCCAAGATCATATAGCAAGTATCTGAAATAGAATTTGAACTCAGATCTTGATCTCAAGATCAGCATTCTATGCACTACATAGCTGTCTCTGGAATATTAAAATATATACAGAATATAGTGGCAAGGATCTTGGAGGACAAAAAGCAGATGGAGGTGATTTATGTTTCTCATCTCAAACACTTCTCTATATCATAGAATTGGTTAGAAAACATTGGCTACTTTTCTTGTTTTTTTGTTTTTTTTTTTTTTTTTTTCCAGCAGCCTTGATGTCAAGATACGGCTATTCCTCATGTTTGAATGATACAGCCATTTTTCTCTACAAGATAAATTCAGTCATCATTATTTTCTTGGTGTTTCTGAAGAACAAAGTTCAGTCTAACATGTCTCTCTAGTGGAAATATAAGTAGGTTCTCATGAGATTTTTACCATTTCCTGTTTTCAGCTGATTTGGGAATAACTTGAACTCATATGACCCTGGTTTTTCAGAATATTTTCTTTCTGTCCATGTTGGACAAAGCCAAATAGTAAGACAAATATTTTTAAGCCCTATTTATCCCTTTTTGTTCAAGCCCTCAGAAATACTGAGACTGAAGTTCTTTACCAAGGTAAGTCAGCTCACCTGAGAACTACTCATTATGTTTTAGAAATAAAAAGAAAGATAAATTGTTTCTAGAGCTTTGGATTTAGGGAGTTATTGTTTTCAGGTGGTTTTGAAATGTATTTTTAAAGCTCCATTATATTTCACTGAGAACAGTTACTTTGGTTTCCATGGTAACATTGAAATGGTCTGTAGGTATAATTAAGGAAAATGATTGCATTAATTGATGGTTTAGTATTTCTGTTGAATATGAAGCTTGTCCAATATTTAAACTTATTCAAGCATTTTAAAACCATCATTACTTTATGCATATGTCTCATGTTTCTCTGATAAAAAATTCGGTAATATTAACTGTTTCTGAAAATTAAAGTTAGTAGAAAAGAAATTTAGAGAAGCCCTCATCTTGTCATTCTTTTAGCTGATTTATGTAAATAAATTTGTCCATTTGCCAGAGCATATATTTTACTAGCCATGGTGTTGGAAAGCTTTCTCTAACACCATGGAAAGTGGGGAAATATAGTCCTTGCCTCAAGTTTTTAATCTCTCTTCAATTTGACTAAGGCAGGATGCTAAATTCCACTGAGCTAACAATCAATAATAATAATTGACATTTATACATCACTTCTAATTTGAGTCTCATAACAGCCTTATGAAGTAAGGATGCTGCAGATATTAGCTGCCATTTTACAGATGGAAAAGCTGAGGCTCAGAGTGATTAGATGATTTTTCTACAGTCACAAAGCTGTCTCATACACTGACAAGAAACAAGGTCTTGCTGATTATTGGTCTAGCCATCCAATCTTAGTTCTTAGTGATGTATTACAGAGGAAGAAGAAAGTGAAAAATCACTGGAAATTAGTAATAATGACATCTCATATATTTATAGTACTCTAAAGTTTTCAAAGTATTTTCCTCACAATCTTATGAAGGAGATAGCATTATCCTTATTTTACAGATTAGAAAACTAGACCCATCAAGATAGAGGAACAAAGCTAGGTCTTACACTAAGATCTCCTGATTAAATCCAGTGTTCTTCCTTCTATCCTGCAAAAGTCCTTAAGATTTAGCACTTTTAAAATCTTTCTAGCTCAGATATTCTTACCTGAGGGATCTACAATCTTCCAACAAACACAAGAATATGTGGATAGACCCTTCCCAAAGGGGTATATGAACTTAAATGGAAAAAAAAATACAACTTTATTTTCATTAAGCCCTCACTGAAATTTATCATTTCCTTCTGTTATGAATCATGAAAGAGTTTTAGATTCTGAGAACAGGCTTCACCATATGGTCAAAGGGGGTCGCTAGCTTCCAGAGGTAGCCAAAGGGCACAATGAAATGTACAAAAAAGTATAAACCTCTCTTTTAGATGTTCTGTTGTCTGCTTCCATAATTACTTATAAGATTTCTCACTGAGGAAGGAAAGCCTTAAAGAACCAATGAATTATTATTGAATCTAGCCAATAGCAAATAGATATCAACACTGTAGCCTATAAAATTAAGTCAATAACTATTTCTTTTTTCACCAGCTGCTCACCTGGATTTCTGATGAAAAAAAATGAACAGTGGTTCTTATGGAATGGCAAAGAGGTCTTTGTAGTAGCCAACTATGACAAGCATAAATTTTAACAATCATGGAGAGAAGAAAAATAAACTACACTAATATATTCTCTGACGTGTTCTCTGTTGACTCTTCACTAATAAAGTAAATTTAATGAAAATGAAGATCCTTGAATTAGTAATGTCCTAAATAGGTCTCTGTGAATCTCTAAAACATGAGTATATTTATGAACATGTGAATTGGTTGATTCATTTTTCTGTAAGCTTAAAAAAAAAAAAACAGTCACATTATTGTTTTACAAATAGTCCCACCTCCTGCCTCTCAGCCAAAAGGAGCATCTTGCTACAGATGGGGCATTCAGTGGGCAACCATAGAATGAATGTTTTTTTTTTCCTTTAAAAAATTTATTTATATTTATTCTTATTCAGAATCAACATGGAAAGTTTCATGCAGAACTTTGGTATAATTATTAATTTCTTAAAATAGAGATATACATGATCTCATTTCAAGCATATAAAATTGAAAGGCATTTTAACTTTGTTAAGAAAAAATTTCAAGACAATGTGTACCAGTAATCTAGAAGAGAAAACATTTCATTCCTCTCCCAATGTTGTCATATGCTATGAAAAATAACTCAAATGTCTGTCTTTTTCTTTCTGTTTTCTTCTGTTATTTCTTCTTACCCCTACAACCTGGGATATGTTGGTATTTGTTTAACAACTAGCTCTCTGAGGGAAAATGTATTCCTGACACATTTTTAAAATTAATCTAAATTATTAATATTTTCTTTAATACTTTCTAAAATCTAGGTAATCACCATAACAACAAATCAAGCCTCTGTAGAATTTGCTGAATTCTGAGCCCTGTAAATGAAAATTTAACCACCAGTTCTCTTGAACTGATTCAAGCTGATTCCAAGTTTGGCTATAACATATTCCTACATATATGTGTATATACATCTCTATGTATTTGCATCTATATATGTGTATATACACTCATGCACATTAGGATGTAAGCTCTGTTAGGGTATTTTTGCCTTTGGATTCTCACAACCTACAACATGTCTATAATATATTTTTTAATGTTTTTTTGTTTCAGATCAGTGATTTCATCAGTGTAAGGAAATCATGGTGAAGAAATTTCTAACAATGCAAATCAGGCTCATAATCTAAATGTCATCTTCTACTCCTCATAGGCAATACCAAGGTCTATTGATTTCACCTTTGCAACATCTCTTCAATAATGTCACCTTCTCTCTTCTACCAACAGAGATTTTAAAGGAGAATAAAGTTTAAAATGGAAGTTGATGAGTTCTCTCTTGTATATGCTGAGATGCTAACAGAATATTTAGCTAACAATATCCATCAGGTAAATGACAATGGATTAAAAATTAGAAAGGAGTAATTCTCAGCCCAAAGATGATGGTCATTGAGACTGAGGAAGAGAATGTAGAAAGATAATAAAAAAGGATCCTAATTTCTTTCTCTTTCTACAGTTCTTTTGGAAACAAAGACTTAAAAGAATACAATAGAAATAATTTAGTCAACAAAAAGTCCACTGGTATCTTGGTATTATATGATTCACATGTAATTTTGGTTCACATGTAATTTACTTGATACATTTAATTTAAGATTTAAGATACAGACAGCAAACTCATTGAGTCAAGAGTATGATCCAGTAGCCCAAAATGCTAATGTCACCTTGTTATTCAGGTGTGTCTGACTCTTCATAAGCCCATCAAGGTTGTCCATAGAGTTTTCTTGGCAAGTCAATGGGGTAGTTTGCCATTTCTTTCTCTAGTGGATTAAGGCAAACAGAGGTTAGTGACTTGCCCAGCTAATAGGCATCTAAAGTCAAATTTGATCTCAGGTCTTCCTGACTTCAGGTCCAGCACTATACCCATTGAGCTATTTACTTGCCTTCATCTCCAGATAACATTATTAGAAGTAGAGTACCTAGTATAAGGGAAGTAATACTCCTCCTAGATGCTGTCTTTTCCCTATGTTTTTGTGACACTACTCTCCCTCCTCCTCCTTCTATCAGTCAACAATTTCTCCTCAGTTTCCTTTGCTGATTGTCCATCCTTGTCATACCCACTAACTAGGGGTGTTCTCTAAGACTCTATCCTGCTCTATGCTATCTCACTAAGTTCATCAGTTCCCTGAAGTCCAAGAATCATCTCTATGCAGATGATTGCCATGTCTGTCTATACAGCCCTAGTATCTCTGTTGAGTTATTTTCACACAACAACTGTCTCTTGAATGCATTGAAGTGGATATCTTAGGGAATTTTTAAACTCAGTGTATCCAAAACATGATTCATCAGCTCTTCCTAATCCTTCCCTCTTTCAAGCTTCCCTGTTACTATCAAGGACACCATAATCCTTCCATTTAGCCAGGCCCACAATTTTAGTGTCATCCTTGACTCCCCACTCTCAATGATACCACCTATATAATCTATTGTCAAATCCTTCTATTTGTACATTCATGACATCTTTTATATATGTCTCCTTCCATCCTCTCATATATAGTCACAACCCTAGTTCAGACCCTTATCCCCCTTTCCTAGATATCTGCAATGCTGTTGTCCAATTGTTTTTCAGTGATGTTCAACTCATTGTGAACCCATTTGGAGTTTTCTGAGGAAAGATAGAAAAGTAATTTGTCATTTTCTTCTCCAGCCCACTTTACAAATGAGGAAACCGAGGCAAACAGCATTAGGTGACTTTCCAAAGGATACACAGCTAGTAAATGTTGAGTTAAGAACTCAAGAAGCTGAGTCTTCAGGTTTGCACACTCTCGCCATTGAGTCTAGCTGCCTAAACTCCTACAGTAGTTTTTTGTTTTCCTTGCTTTTTTCCCTCTAATTCATTCTCCATTCATGTACCTAGGTGATCATTCTAAAGCGTGATACTCAAAGTATGGTCTAGAGAATCCTGGGGAATCTCTGAAAGCCTTTTAGAGGATCTACAAATTCAAAAATAGTTTTTATTTCCAATATGGTAACTGTCTATAAATATAATCCAGATAAACAAAAACTCTTTGGAGAGATCCTCAATAATTTTTAATAGGATAAAAATGCTGAAAACAAAAGTTTGAGAACCACTATAAAGCATAGCCCTGACCATGTCACCTGTCTCCTTTACTAATGAATTGCAATGGCCTCTTATTATTTCTAGGATCAAATGTAAATAAAATTATGTGTTTGACTTTTGAAGCCTGTTTTACTCTTGCAATCTTCCTCTGCCTTCCTCCTCTCTACATATTCTGTTGGTCCAACTACACTGGTCTAGTTAGTTCTTCCAACATGATTCCATCCATCCCTCTCCATGCATTGGTACTAACTGTCCCCCATATCTATTATGTCCTGCCCCTTCACTCCTATATCATAGTTACCCTAATTTACCTAAAGATTTGTCTTAAAAGGCAGGAGGCCTTTCCCAGTCTCTGAAAATCCTAGCTGCTAAGGCCTTCTTGTTTCAAATTATATTCATACATACATATATATACATTTATATGTGTGATATATATATATATATATATATATATATATACATGGACCTACTTATATGTGGGAGGTAGCATGTATATATAAATATATATAGTATATATATATATAAAATATATAATTGTGTGTTGTGTGTAATATATATACATATATATATATATATATATATATATATGGGTCTACTTATTTGCTTGCCACTTCCCACATTAGGATATAAGGTCTTTAATGTCAGGGACTGCTCTTTGCCTTTCCTTGAGTACCCAGCCTTTAACATATTACCCCAGACTTTGGAAGTACTTAGTATATGCTTGATGACTAGCTGAATCATGCAAGGCTGGGCCATATTGCAAAGTATAAGGAAAAGGGGCATGTGTGAACATAGAACTCCCATCCTCTAGCCAAAGCTTCTTCGGTATTAAAAGATATACAATAAATATAGCATTTTGTCTTGAGAAGGACCCGAATTTTGTTTGTGGAAGTGGGTATCAAAAGGGATTCAGCTTGTGATTTATTGTGTAGTAGCATGGTTTTCTGCATTCTTTCTGCTTCTATAGAAAAAAATTGATTACAAAACATCACAATTTCCCCATTATGCTCAAATTGTTCCCTAAAACTTTATAATAGAAATTACTATACATGATTTGACTGTTAATGGATAATAATTGACACTTATAGAATACTTGGGAATTTATATTATCTCTTATATTCTATAACAATCCAGTGAAGATAGAATATAAGTATTATCATCCCCACTTTATAGATGCGAACATTGAGACCCACAGTGGTTAAATGAGTTACCTAGCATTCTGGAGTTTGAATCCAAGTCTTTTTGTTTCTATATACCATAACGCAAGGACTCATCCTATAGCTAAAGCCACAAAATAAAGCAAATTGTTGTTCGCCTTTTATTCTCCAAAAGAACCAATAACATCAGAGAGGTAATATCTTGAATTACAAGTGAATTAGATATAAGAGAAGCAGAGCTGTACAGAGTCACCAACATTGCTCTCTCCTCCAGAGTGATTAGAGTCCAGTAACAAGACATAAGTCAAGGACTTTTAATGGTGATCTAGGTACAGTGGGAAACCTTGACCTTTTAAAGCTTAGATCTTTTCCAGGTCTCAGTATGTCTGAGGAAATATTCAATTAAAGACTAGGTACAAATGGATTGAAATGATGGCCTAATATTTGCCTTCATAAAAGAATTCTTCTGGGAAGGAAAGACACTCAGAGTTTCTGACCAGAACAGAAACAATTACTATTTACATTCACTCTGAACCACCAAAACACAAACAAGCAAGTGAGTCTTGGACTGGGACTTATGGTCAATCATAACAAAGTAAAACAAGTGATACTGCAACAGGGTTCTCCTGTACTGGAATCGTTTAATTACCTGATTGGAGAACCAAATATAAGAACAGGGAAACTCCATCACAGAAAATAAATATTCTCTCAATGTGTTGCCCAAGTTTGGCTCACAAACAGTTTAGCCAAATTTCTTGTATTTTTGGTTTCCTAGAAGCTTAGTCAACTGTGATAATGACAAAGAGTTCCTGCTCCTATTTCATAGAGGCCTGAAATCTGTTTAATGATTGATGCAAACAACTACAAAGCCTCCTGTGCTATTTTCACAGCTTGCCTCACACATCTCCTACCAGCACCTGGTACTACTTTTTATATTTTTGGATTCCACGGTTTCAGGCTATCTGAAACTTTTATTACTTCTGGGTATCCAAAAGAATGATGTTATTCATCTATTTTTCTTAGCCTCATTCCCAACTATAGTCCACTCCACCTCATTTCCTCCCACACATCCAAGTCTCTTTTCTACTTCTTTTGGATCATTTACATGGAATAATGAAACAGAGATCTGCAAATATGCCTGAGCAAGTTAACTTGCCTTAAGCTTTCATCTAGGAACCCAAACATTCTAATGGTAACTCATTTTAGATCAGGAGCTTGCAAATAAAATCAATAGCTTTTGAGATGTAGAGAATGGAGAAAAGAGGCAGGTAGAACAAATATTTAGACATTAAATCTGGATTAAATGATAGAAAGTCAGGGAATCTAAGGCAAATGTGATTCATGTGATGACATAGATATAGTGACATAGATATCTAGTGACTATATTGTATAGATGCAAATAAATTTTATGTAGCTATAAACACATTTTGTATAGATATAAATGATATAGGTAAATATACCCATAGACATAAATATGGATATGAATATAGATTATTTATGTGGTTACGAATGCAGATGTCAATTTAGCCATATAATTATAAATATTAATATAAAGAAATTATTTGTGAGCTGATCCAGAATTCATTTTGATCTAATATCCTAATTCTCATATTAACTTAATATAATTCTAATATTCTAAACCAGGACTGACCTTGACTGCCTTGATAAGTATATCAAGTGCTTGCTTGTTGAAGCTGCTTTCAATCTTTTTCATCCTCCTTGTTGAGTTGGTTGCTTTATATTGCTTAAACTGTTTTAAGAAATGGGAATAATCAGAGTTCATCTCCTTGTCTTTATTCATTTCTAATTTTTTATAGTTAACACACCATTAAAGCAGGTTAATCTAACACTAAATAATCAATCATTTAAAACGCATTTATTTGTACTTAGATACTAGGCTAAGCAGTAGGGATAGAAAGACAAAATGCTTAAAAATCTTTGTCCTCAAGGAGTTTATTAGGGAAGACAACATATATACATATAAGATGAGAAAGAGAATAAATATATTCAAAAAAGTAAAAAAAATTATGAGGTAGTTAAATATAAAAGAGGGATGTTAGCAACTGGAGAGACCAAGTAAGATATCATGGAGAAGATGACACATAAACTGAAGGAATCTGAACCAATCTGCTAATACCAAATTTTTCATACTTAGATAAGTTAGTCCTCAGACACAAATATAAGCCAACAAAACTGTACCTGATTTATTGTACACCTAAAGTAATATCCAAAAGTAAAATGATCTGCCTTATAAAGTGTTCCCATTCAATGCGAGTGTTCAAGCAAATAAGGTTTCTTCTCAGATGTGGAATATGTATTTTCAGGTACAAAATAAATCAAATGATCTCTGAATCTTCTTCCCATTGTGAAATTCTGTAATTTCAAGATTTCATGAGGTAGCTTTTGCCAAAAGACCCCAGGTGATTATGAATACTAAATTGCTAAGATAGTTTGGGGCATTAATAGGAGTCCTGATCAACATCCTACCAAAATGGTTAAATGCCTACATTAGAGCTTTGCTTATAACCCTCTAAAACTGACTTGATCTTGAGAAATGGCACATTGCCTTA
Organism: Sarcophilus harrisii; assembly: GCF_902635505.1. Lineage (NCBI taxonomy): Eukaryota > Metazoa > Chordata > Mammalia > Dasyuromorphia > Dasyuridae > Sarcophilus > Sarcophilus harrisii. Next base: position 430,852,769 of record NC_045426.1, read on the forward strand.
ATCCAGGGAATCTTCTTGACTTCACTTGTATAATACTTGAAATCATTAATGAAGAGAAGTTTAAAGTGTATTTATCATTCACTTATTTCAATACTTCAAGGGATTTCATCTGGTGTGTGTACACCTTCCACTGATGCAGATTATAATGACTCCATACCTTAGAAGATTGTTTCCTGTGTTGCTGTAGCAAAAACAAAACGAAACAAGTAAAAAAAGAACTTATCACTTGAAAGCCAATCTTCCATCAAAGAATATTTGAATTTAGCTTGTTTGATATTGGATAACAGATACACCATCTATCAACAAAGCTTGTAAGAGATGACTCTACTTTTTAGTAAAGATTGTAGAGTTTATACTCAGCTCACAAATCCTTTAACAACCCAAGGGCATTCCTGCCCAATGATGAGGCATCAGCATTGTGGTGCAATATATTTAAAGGGAAAAAAATTCAATGAAAATAGAACTGAGCTCAAACATTTCTACTTTTGTCCTAGTCATCAGTTATACACATTATGCTTAAAAGGATCTATTTTTGTCACTTCAATATTCAGCTGTTAACTAAATATAGATTTGCCCTTAATGATTTTTTCAAGAAACAAATGATAAGATATACTGAGTTTTAACAAATTCGATAAATCTAGAAATAAACTAAAGAAAAATTATTTTCTTGGGACTGCAGCCTATACAGTAAATAACCACTTTTTAAATTTTAAATGATCAGGTTGATCCTACTGCATTTAGGGAACAAAAAAACTTTTATGTTCTGTTGCAAATCTAATCATTTTTTTCTGCCTATTCAAGGAACACTATATAGCAGGAAAATTATTTTCCAGAAAGGCTTTGATTACATTGAAGATACTTTGTTTCCCTACTTTGAATGAATTTAAATATTATTAATCTTTCTTCAAGCTTTGTTTTTCCAAAGGAAAAAAAAAAAAAAAAAAAGGAAAGGAAAGAAAGTATTCTCTTTACAAAGACAAGAAAAAGAAATGATTCACAGAAGAGGTGTCATCTAAAAACAACCATACTGGAAAAATACCAATGATGATATTCAATTAGTATTCATTAGGGAACTATTATTAATTTTATAAAGAATTATAATATAGAGAAATATACTTAAAACTGTGTAATCTAAAGCTTTGGCTAGAGGATGGGAGTTCTATGTTCACACATGCCCCTTTTCCTTATACTTTGCAATATGGCCCAGCCTTGCATGATTCAGCTAGTCATCAAAAAAAAAGTTATTTTAATTTTCCAATCTCAATTAAGGTATAAACCAGGAAGAAAAAAGGTTCAATTTTTCTCTATTTCAATGTCAGAATATATTCTCTATTAGCTAGAGTTAAATGGCATCTTTTCTGGTACTCTTAGCTATTGGTATCCTCCTTTTCAAAGTTCCTTTATATTTTAAGAAATTAAATATATATATATTTGCTTTTTCCAACACTGAAATAAAATACTTTGTACTGCCAATAAATAACATTGAGCCTGGAGTGCCCTCCCTTCCAAATTTCCCTTATATTTTAAAAAATTAATTATAGATAGAAGATAGGTAAATAGATAGTAGGTAGTTAGATATAGATAGATAGATAGATAGATAACTTCCAGCAACAAAATAAAAACTGCTTCTCTTTGTACTGCTAGAACATAACATTGAGCCTGGAGCATAGTAGGTATTTAATAAATGCTTGTTAATTGATTGATTTGAGAATTTATAGTCATCTTCACCTCTAGTGAGATATCAAAGGATTATAGGCAAGGTTATTAAAAAGTACAATGGAAAGAGTCCTAAGTTTGGAGTCAGGAACTGGGCTCTGCCCCAGCTTTGTCATTTACTAGCTGTGCATCAATAAACAAATCACTTTACTTCTCCACTTCTTCATTTGTAAAATGTGAGGATTGGACAAAAGAATCTCTCAAATCCCTTCTAGCTCTAAATCTGATGCTTTGTTTGTTCTTAATAAACCTAAAGTTTAGCTATCTCAATATGATCTATTGACGACATTTTTAAAGGCTGTGATCCTCCAAGAATCAACATTTCAGATGTTTTTATCACAACAAACAGATCACATGCAAAAGAGAAGGCTCTTCTGGGATAGAGAGATTGAGATACAAGGAGTTTCACTAATGTGTTCTAGCAAAATACCACCAACCTTGTCTTTTTCCACGTGTTTTATATAAACATCCCATCTCCCTACTCCTTTACTGATTTTACTGATATTTATATATTGATGATTTACTGATATTGATGATACTTGTTTGAGGTCATTAAATGTAATCTAGCAATGATTTATTTCCCTCCCCTCTCCCCAAGTATTATTACATGTGATATGTAATATCCCCTCTGTGTCTATAAGACAAAGAGAAGTGAGTGCCTCCTAATAGTAGTCCCTGTTGCAATTGATTGTATTTCCTTTTGTTTAAAAAAACAAAACAAAACAAACAAACAAACAAAAAAAAAAACCTTGCTTGCCAGGGACTGCTTACAATTTTTATCTACATTTTTAAGGTGAACAACAGTAATAGTCCTCCCCTCCTCTCTGCCCCACCCACAATACTTCAGGATATTTTTGTTTTTGTTTTGGGATCATTTGTTTGTTTAAATTATCAGGGGAAAACCTCAAGCTTGGCTTTCTGGAGATGCTTATCTTCGAAATGAAATTAGAGCTTTTTAAAGTGCTTAAGTGTGTAATCCTGGAGAGGGTACCTTTGGAAATTCTAAGCCAGCTAAACCATGCTGCAAGGGCAGATAGTTCTAGAACAGTTAACAATTTCATAAAGTCTCATTTTGTTTTCTCCTAAACCTTTTGTGGAGGACTTTATAGGCTTTCAGTGACTGGAATATGCTAAATTAACTTTCATAGTCATGCTTTTGGTGATTTTCTTCTAGAGAATGATTATTACAGCAATTTAGATAGGAATTTTTCCAAAGAAGAGACAGGTAGCCTAGATTAAGAAGTGATTAATGTAGAGCCAAAAGCTCCTGAAGCATTATATGTGTCAGGCTTAATGCTTGGGTTTGAAGATATAAAGACCAAAAAAACAAAACAAAACAAAACAAAATCCCAGACCTTATGTTCAAGAAGCTTATTTTTAAGCTTTTTTGGGGGAAGAGGGGGAACAACATGAACATAGATAAGTAAATACAAAATTGATAAAAAGAAGTTTCAGGTGCCAAAATGTTTGTAGCAGCCTTGTTTGTAGTGGCTAGAAACTGGAAAATGAATGGATGCCCATCAATTGGAGAATGGTTGAGTAAATTGTGGTATATGAATGTTATGGAATATTATTGTTCTGTAAGAAATGACCAGCAGGATGAATACAGAGAGGCTTGGAGAGAATTACATGAACTGATGCTGAGTGAAATGAGCAGAACCAGGAGATCATTATATACCTCAATAATGATACTGTATGAGGATGTATTCTGATGGAAGTGGATTTCTTCGACAAAGAGACCTAACTCAGTTTCAATTGATCAAGGATGGACAGAAGCAGCTACACCCAAAGAAAGAATACTGGGAAATGAATGTAAACTGTTTGCATTTTTGTTTTTCTTCCTAGGTTATTTTTACCTCCTGAATCCAATTCTTCCTGTGCAACAAGTGAACTGTTCTGTTCTTCACACCTATATTGTATCTAGGATACACTGTGACATATTTAACTTGTATAGGACTGCTTGCCATCTGGGGGAGAGGGTGAAGGGAGGGAGGCAAGAAGTTGGAACAGAAGTGAGTGCAAGGGATAATGTAAGAAAAAAAAAAAAACTACCCAGGCATGGGTTCTGTCAATAAAAAGTTATAACAAAATAAATAAATAAATAAATTTGGTGAAATGGAAAAAAAAAAGAAGTTTCAGGTAAATAGGAGCAAAACAGTATAAGGGAAATGGGCTGAATATTATTTAGATAAGGCTTCTTGCTAAAGGTAGCACCTGAATTGGGACTCCTGAGGGAGGAATTCTAACAAGCAGAGATTTACGGGAGAACATTCTAGGTAAATGCACAGCCTAAGTGAAGGCACTGAGACAAGATAGGAAATGTGGTGTTAGGGATAGATAGATCAATTTGGCTATGCAAAGTTGGGGGATAGGAGAGAGAAATGGAAGAGCAATTTGTAATCAGCTCAGAAGGATACATGGAATACAGATTTTGAAAGACTCTAAGTGATTGATTAATCAATAAATAAACATTTGCTAACAGTTACTATGTGTCAGATGATACTAAGTGCTGGGGATACAGAAAGAGACAAAAAAGCAATTCTTGCCTTCAGGGAGCTTACAATTTAATGGGGGAGGCAATAAACCAATGTGTACAAAGAAGATATATCCAAGAAGGCGAGAGGGGTTCAGAAAATCTTCCAGCAAAAAATAAATAAATAATAAATTCTTTAAAAATTTTGAATTGGTATGTAAAAGAAACCATATAAGTCAATAAGAAAAGCTGAATAGAGATAGTGTTCCACATCAGAGAAAATGAATGGAGTTGAGAGACAACGTGCCTTATTCTTGAAACAGCCAGGTCAATTTTATTTTGAATTTAAATGTGTATCAGAGAGTAAAGCATAAAAGGATTGGAAAGATAGGAGGAGAGTAGATTATGAAGGGTTTTGAATGCCAAACGAAGTATTTTTATATTTGATCCTGATAGCAATAAGAAGACACCAAAGTTTATTGAGGAGAGTGACACGTTCAGACCTTCACTTTAGGAAAATCGTTATACGGCTAAATGGAGGTCAGACTGGAATGGGGGAAAGACTTAAGGCAGGCAGACAGGCCAGCAGGCTATTGCAGTAATCAAGGCATGAAGTGACAAGGGCCTGCAGTAAAGTGATGTCAGTGTCAGAGGAGAAAAGGGGACATATTGAGGAAATATTGCAAAGATGAAATCCACAGACCTTGGCAACAGATTGGAAAAGGGGGCTTTAAATGCCAAATGGAAGAGCTTATATTTTATCCTAGAGACAATAATAAATTACTGTAGTTTTTTTTGAGCAAGGAAGTAATATAAGTCATATATGAAAAGGGACTGGAGAGGAAAGAAGGAGGACAAGGATTAGTTGTCCCTACTTGGTAGAACTTGGAGCAATGTGTAGATGTTACAGAGTCATATTTAGACTTGATGTTAAGAATACTAGGGTGGAGGAGGGGAGAATAAATATAACATTAAATAAGAAGTAAAGATTAAAAGTTATAGGATGTATTCAAAAAATAGACATAGGGAGAAAGGAGGCTTGATTATCTGAATTTAATCAAGAATATTAAGAGAGAGAAAATGAAAGAGAGAGAGAGAGAGAGAGAGAGAGAAAGAGAGAGAGAGAGAGAGAGAGAAAGAGAGAGAGAGAGAGAAAATCAGCTACCAAAAGAACTGCCCTGAAAAAAATGAGAGCATAAGTAAGTGATATCCTGCAGGATTATGATGCTTAGGGAAGCATAGGTTCCTGACATCTGAACGATTCATTTTTAATTATTTCCAATGCAGGACAATCAGATATTTGCCTGCAGAATTGCCTGCCTACATTCTTTACATACTTATTCAGAAAAGAAGAAGCAAGAACCTTTTACCCCTGGAAATTCAGTCTAATATCCTGGCATCAATGGAATTTGTCTGACCTGCTGTGTGGATGTGAGCCATTTCTGCTCTCTTTCAAAAGTATAGTGAGGTATCTTTCAATCTTTGTAATTAAAAGTGCACCTGATCCATCTAGCCCATTTGGCTCTCAGGAAAAACTCCATTTCCCCAGATCTCCAGACAGAGCTTCATCTAAAAGCCAAACAAACCAGTATTGGGGGATCAGAGGGAAAGTTAAAGAAAATTAGTTCCATGCAATCCAGTGGTCAGACTACTTGAATGAAATAGTGAAACATTACTTTCTTTTGTGCTGTTTGGGTTACAATGTTGAAAGACTTGGGGGCAAGAATATTTATCAGAAGGTAGAATCTACATGGGTTAAATACCTAGGGTTTTATGCTTCTTGTCCATATAAACTACTGAAAGTGGAGACATATACGTTTAAAAAACAATAATAATAACAACTAATTTTTCGACCTAGGCCCTTTCAGAATTACTGTTGCTAAGCTTTGGCAAAAACCAAAACTCTTGACTCATCATTGGCTAAAGCGGCATGATCCAACAGTGGGTTAATTGAGTATCTTTAGAATTCTTGGGAAATGTTTCTAATTGGTATTCCAGTTTCAGTATGTGGTAGAACTTTTTTAAACTTAAGTTCTTCAGTGTTCAGTGACATTAACCTCATTTCCTGTTGCCAGGTTAAATAATGTACAGGGTTGGCAGGTCTGCAGGCTGACTACTTACAGTTTGGAGTAAAATTACACTGGGAGCTGTTCCCCTCTAAGATCTGATAAGTCACTTCTCATTGTCACCAGGGTACCTTAGAAAACAAGGAAGGACTTGTGTGAGTTCAGAAAGAGCTCTAGGAAAACTTGTTTTTCTAGAACACAACAGGCAAGGGATTCAAAATATCTCCTGGATATTTTCTCCTGGAGTAAGCTAAACAATATTAGCCATATAGATAAGTTTTATAACTATATTAACCAGGATTCCAATCTGACACTGCAATCATTTTTTAAAGTGATAGTCAGATAGTCAGATTACATCTACATATCTATTTTCCAGAATTATGTCAATCAATAAACTGGTAAAAATATTTTAAAATCAAAAATGTCATGGAGGAAGTATTTCCAGGAAAAGGATTGTGCCAGGTCATTTTAGGACCTAAAATGTGATGAATTTCTACTTCCATATTTAACATTTGGCATATGGACATATATCCCCCTGAATATGGGATCATAGGATGCATTAAAGATATAATGTCCATGAATAAAGATGTAACAACCTTACAATCATCTAGAGTTTGCATTGCTCAGACCACACCTGCAATGTTATATAATTAGTTCTGGGAACTACATTTAATAAAGCTATTCATTAAAAAAAAAAACAGAAGAGGGTGACAATTATAGCAAATGTGGATTAGTTGAAGGATCTGAGAGTGCTTGGGCAAGAGAATGAATAGATCAATTTTTTAAAAAATATTTTTAAAGTACCTTCTATACTCCAGGCACTATGTTAAATCCTGAGAACTCAAATGTCTGAGTGAAAATGTTTGCTCTTAAGGAGCTAACATTCTAATTGGAGAAAACAAAACATTTGAGCAATGATGGCCAGTGAAAGGAGTTTGTGTCTGGGGAGTTCCAGGGCTGGCGAGTGGAGCCCTGCGTGGCTGTTGTCATGCCCTTTATAGAAGCAATGGCAGTATTGTTAATATTGTTTTGATTAACCTCCCAGATTAAGAAATATAAAATGAAAGATGGGACAGGATGGTAAAAGGGCAGGTAATAAGTTGCCTCAGGATGAATGGCTGGATGGATAGAGCCAGGTAGAGAAATGGGATAAATCATAGTTTTACATTCACTCTCTCTAGTGCCACCTAGCTAGTACCACCTAGCTGCCTTTAGCCAATTCCTAGGCGGTGTTAGATATGTTCTATTTGGAACATATCTAGGCAAGAAAACTGGGGTAATAGGTAGAAATTGCAAAGATGAATTTGATGCCAAGGAAACCTTTCTAATAATTTTAGAGCCATCCAGAAGTGAAAAGTATAGCTTGGAAGGTGATGAGGTATCCCTTATTAGAAGTGTGTAAGCAAAGGCTGGATGACCACCTGACAGGTGTGTTGTAGAAAGAGTTCTGTCAGGTATGGATTGAATTAGATGGCTGCTGAGGTCCCTTCCAAGTCTGAATTTCTGGAATTCTGCAATCTAGATTTTAAGTATTTTATTGAGATTTTAGACAGGGGGCATCATAAGTTTAGGTGAAATAATTCCACATTTCCTAATAACTTCAGGAGTTTTCATCAAAAGAAAAACTTTCATCCAATTTACATTCCAACTATTGACATTCTCCATAATTACTCTATTTTAGGTAATTCATATACTGGGACTATTTCTTTTAAACTATTTTGATTCCTAAGAAAGAACTGCTAGAAACAATCAACTGACAGTATTCATAATTATCTCCCAATGAAGAATGTCATACTCTAGCATAATATTAAGTTTAGAAGAGAGATGTTTTTCATAAATGTTGCTGTAGTAAAAAAAAATGAGTGGAGAGCTCATTTTTATAATATTGGTTACAAGAAAGCATATTCCAATATTGACTTCTGCTTAAAATCATGATTATGCAAAATATTATAAAAGGTAATAGTTAAATATATTTTGAATGCAATCCAAAGTAAAAGTCTTTATTTATTGATATGATTAAAAAAAAAAAAAAAAAAAAAAACCTGTGCAATCCTAAAGAATACTGTGTACTTTATTTTCTATATTGCTTTTCTGATATACTCATGAATATTCACTTAGTAGATTGGTCAATCAATAAACAAGCATTTATTAAATGCCTACTATGTGCTAGGCTTAATATTCTTTAGAAATGTAAAGAAAAAATTAAATAATCTTTATCTTCAAGGAACTGACTTATGTAAGTGGTGAGAATTCTAAAGCAACTTATTTCCTGACAAGGGGATATTTTAACATTTCCTGATACAGGGACATAATAAGCTGGTTTAGAGTTATAAATACTGGTAGAGGTTTACATTTTAAATGGTAGATCTCCAAGCTGGTTTGTACTCCCACCACTTGATTCATTTATACTCTAGATGCCCATGAAGTTTATAGGATTTCTAGCTGGATGGAAAGGTAAAATGTCTTGAAAAAAGACCCTCCCACCCCCTTGAAAAGAGCATTTCCCATCAGTAATTTAAATAGCCCTGTCTCAAAGGCTTCACTATTTCTCAACATGATCACCCCTTCACCTAACAAACAAGTTCGCCTGTGTGACCTCAAATACAAGAAAAAATGAGTTTCCCTTTGCCAAAAATTAAAAGTATGGAGAACTCTAATCTTACATAAATCTTTACAAAATAATTGTGCCAGGAAACTCTTCTTTAACATAGGGAAAGGAGAAATTTCAACTACATTGACTTAAATGTACTGGACATTTTCTACTATAATTTAAAATAAGCCTACCCATCTATTATACAATTAATTCTTTCAAATTGCTTTCCAATTTCATGGTTTTGTGGACTCCTTTTTATCTGTTAAAATTTAAAAGGACCATGCATTTAGTTTTTCAAAAAGTAAAGGAAGAAATTTAATAATGTATGCAATTAATTAATCCTCACTTTGAATGATGACCCAACTTTTCAAATGTATTTTAAGTTTGGGGGAATGCTTGGACCTATGTAAATCTTCTGGTTTAGAGTCTAGAGTTTCTGCCTTTTCTAAAGTTTTGTTAGACTAGGGTTCAAGAATCTTGTAGAAGAAGTGGAAACTCTTAATTAAGTAGACTTTTACTGGTCCCTTGCAAATTTTGAACTATTGTTCTTATTTGTCTTTCATTTCAAAAAGGACCAGTGAAATAACAGGGTGATTCCCTGACTCCTTTGTGAATTGCATTTAAATGAGATAGCCTTGCACAAATTTGCAGCCTCACTCTTCTAGCCTTTGGAGTTTAGTGGCAAGACAAAAATTAAGAAGACCGGAGATAAATTATAAAGTCATTATAAATATTTTATATTTATATTTATTTATTTATTTTTAATCTTTTTTATTTTCCTGAGGCAATTGGGGTTAAGTGACTTGCCCAGAGTCATACAGCTAGGAAGTGTTAAGTGTTTGAGATCAAATCTGAACTCAGGTCCTCCTGACTTCAGGGCTGGTGCACTATCCACTGCATCATCTAGCTGCCCCTAAATATTTTATATTTATTATAAAAATCTATTGTGACTAGAACTCTACTATAAATCTAGAGTCGGATAAGTTAGGAAAGTCTAAATTCCCATTTCAATTCATTTACTACATCTATATAGTGAAAAACATTCTAATGATTATATATTACTTTCACTGTCATAATATTGTTGTGTTTAACTTGGATTTCTTCATCTTCAATGCTTTAAAAATCATGGTTTCATTAAGGCACACAGGTTGCAAGTGCTTCCTAAGTTGCTTTGGCCAAAAGCAATAATCACTTGGGGTCAAACTTTCCAAGATGAACCCTGGTAATAATTTAATGTGTGATTCATCTACCCCATTAAAATCCCACTTCAGTTCTTCATCCCAGCAAAATAGTGATCTTGAATTCACAAAAACTATGCCAGTAAAGACTATTTTCTGGCAATTGTTACCAAACAGGGAAGGGTTCAAGTATGAAATCTAAAAAGTAGACCGTGCTCCTCTGCTCAAGAACATGCCTGATTAAATTTGAAGAATTTGTTTACAAATTAATGATTTTGTTTATCTATGGTAACTTATGAGAGATAATGCAACAGAGAAATTAGAGAACCAGCCTTGGAAGTCATAATACCTGAATTCAGGGACTTCTTCTAAGGACATAAGTCTTTTAATTTATCATTGCTACCAAGCAACTCCCCAAGACTAGAAATTGCAGAGCAGTTGCTGTTCTGTACTCCTGTCATTTTTTCTGGCTGTCAACCCTACCTAGAATGTTTTCCCTTTCCTATTCTGACTACAATGCACCTTGACCTATTATCTGGGATAGTTAGATGTAAAGAACTGCAACTTCCCCTTAACAGATTTTCTAACAATACATCCTAACAGCCAGGAGTTGAGGTGACTATCAGCTCTTCTTCCCCACTCCCTCATCTGAAGCAAAGAAGCCCAGAAGTTCGTTGACCCAGAGAGAATAGGGTGATGATATCACTAAGAGACTGGTTTCCATGTAGCATCGGAAGTATGAGATATTTCTCTACTTGTGTGCCTTGGTTACCTGTTTCCTATGTGTGTATCCCATGAATGATCCCAATACATATCTACTCTTCCTATTGATGACAAATGTATAGTTTATATTCCATATTTGGAAAAATAGGTCAAGAGGGATGGCCCAATTTTGTTTTGTTTTGTTTTGTTTTTTTCCCCTATGCTTTATTGTTAAATTCTTCTGCTTTGAGTTATTGTATTATCTGGTTTCTAAGAAAATTGAAAAATTGGTAGGGTTTCATAAGTCACAGTTTTTGGTAGATAGAATTTTTTGAACCTATGGCAGCCTTTTTGGGTGCCATAAATAAATAAATAAATATAGATATATGTATATATCTATATATGTATGTATATGTATATGTATATATGATAGGTTTTTCCTAGTACTACATTTTCATTTTTAGGTTTCATTTGTAGATACCCTAGTATTTTACTGCAGGAATATATTGATTTTTTAAAAAAATCTTGTTTTTTAAGTTATGATTGAGCAATAGGGTTTTCCCTTTCTTGCCTATGAGTGTTGTTTGCTGTAATTGTGTTAGTTTTGTTATTTTGTTGTTTTATAAACCAGATCAACTACTATAAAATAATTACATATATAACAAATATGTGTATATATATATATGTATATATATATTACACTGAAGGGTTTTGTTTATCACCATTGTTGAACTGTTGGTATAAATTGTAATTAAGTATCCTTTTTAATAGCTACCATTGGTATTCTGATATGGAAAGCTTGGAGCTCTTTGGAAACTAACCAAAATCAAGGATTATTGCTAATGGGAATACATCTTGATTTTATTGACTGAAACTGTATGGTCTTTAATTTACAATGTTCCGAAAACTCATGAAGATATTTAAAAAGTGAATTAAGAAATACAGGAACAGAGAAACAATAGTGATATTATGTTCACTGCCTGCAACAGGAGTGTATTCTAACTTTTCTAACTAAAGACAACTGCTAATTGGACTGTTTGGACATTATTAGTAACATTCTCTCCCGACTATAACAATGCTCAAGAAATAGATAAAAGGAGATTTTTATTAAGGAAGAAAGAGAGACTGAGAACAAAATGAAGGGCATGCTGAACACTATCTGGAACAACTAATGCAGGATTTTCAGTAGTTTGTGATATACTGGTGGTATCAAACAAACTTACAACCACCTAATAAAGCAATGATAGTTAAAGTTGAAGTATAGGTTTTCAGTATAGCAGCCCTATTGCAAGAAATGAAATAGAGATATTTAGAGAGCTTAGGATGGAGGTAGAGGGATGGAATTATTTGATTCCTGGATGGAACATGCCAGCAATGTGATGCAGAAATAGCAGAAGACTAATGCAAAGTAACTTGGGAGATTATTAGAAAGCCTCATTATAAATGCATAGAAAATACAACATTGTGTGGAGTATTTGAATGTCTGAAGATGCTGGATAGATAATTTGATAACTCAGAGAATTTGGATGATGATATATGAAATCAATTACTTCCCCTCCCATTAGGACTAGGAGATTGATTTCTCTCTCCATCTCTCCTAACTCCATCTCTCATAACTATATCTTTGGACTGGACTGGCCATCACCATGCCTAAGATATAGTCCCTCTTTAACCCTGCCTCATAGAATTTCTTTCTATCTTTATGATGAAGCTCAAACATCATCTTCTGCATAGAATCTTTCCTGGTCATTCCAACTGCTAGTGTTCTCTCTCCTAAACTACCTTGTATTTAACAACTCTCTCTCTCTCTGTGACATTATATATAGATAGATATATTTCTCTGTTATGTATTTGTTGCCTTCCTCATTAAAATGTAAGGTCTTTGGTAATAAGGAGTGCTACTTTTTGTACTTGTATTCTTTGGACTCAGCATGGTGACTGGAACATAGTAGGCACTTAAATATTTGATGATTGATTGATTAATTGATTGTCTTTGGAGTAAAGTAGGAAAAATTACTACAGATGTTGTGTTTAGGGGAATGATGCCTATAAAGTACAAGAAACACATACAAACATGATTCAAGTTCTCAGGACAAATACATATATAGATTTGTCATTTATTAATTTATTTTCTACCAATTAAGTTGTCCCATGACTACAAGAAAAAGAATTGAAATACCTTTCTTTTGTAAATAAAGTATAAATTAGCCAAAAAATAATCTCCATTGCATATCTGTCTGCTATCTTATGGGATTTGACAACAATACTCTTACCTAACAAAAATATTGTTATGGCATAGGTAAGTCAAAGCAAAGATTGTTTGATAATAAATTGAGAACTGACATCTCACCATTAATTCTAACAACTCAGCAGACATAGTTAGGAATTATTATCTCACAACACAAAATTCACCTTTATTTATAGGTTTTTGTCTCAGTTTGGGAGTAGGGGTGAATAACTGGGGTAGAAGAATGTAAAAAGAAGTACATAAAATTCTGTGGTCAGAACAAGTTAGGTAAATGCCCAAAACATTAATTGTCTAGGGGAGAGTGAGAAGAAAGAGAAGAAATTATCTTTGGCATAGGCTACTTTTTCTAATGCACTACCAGGTTTCCTTTCAATTATCCAAAAAGGTACTGTCATAGCTTTTGTGGGCAAGGTTCTACATCCTTAGCCAGATAAGCCATGTGTAGAAATACAAAGAAATAAATATAGAGACAATAAATATGGGGGAGGGAATTCAGAACATTTACGCCAACTGGAAATTATAATGAAAGGTAAGGAAACATGTTTGTTGTTTATTAATTTGATCATAGTAATGACTTGAAAGGGGAGATAAGAACTTTTAGGGAAGGATTTTCTGATATCATAATGGAAACTATTTCCTATGGGTAACCATTACTCAAGAAAAAATAAGATCTATTTTGTATTTCTATTGCATTTTTTCATTCAATATCACAAAGAAATCCCTTCTAGTTCAGCACTTTCCGATATATCTCCCATGAGTCTATGAAGCATATTTTTCACATGTGATATATTAATGACACTATATTTTACTGTTGCATCCAGTTAATTCTGTAAACTATATTTGAAAATTCACATTGATAAACTATATTACTTTTTAAAAGAAGCAAAAGAACACTCCTAAAAGAGTGTTGCTAGGGTTTCTAGAAGTCTAAAAACCATGGGATTATGATTGTATTTGTGTGTTTAACATCTGAAAGTATTATTAAATGGTGATTGACCTTCATTATAATGTCCTTAAAATATGGCAAAATTTTGACTCATTTTATAAAAGGAAGCACCAATTATGTTCATTGTCCTTTCTGGGACAAGTGACGTGCCATTCATTTTTAAATTTTCAACAATGTTGATAAAAACAAAAAGTTTTCCACTTGACTCCCCATTTATCTATAAAATTCAGTTAAACACATTTTTCTCTAAGTGTTTTCTAAATATTCAGAGGATTAACCAAGATGTGAGAACTCCCAGAAAATATTATCCCTGTTTCAAAATATGTTATAGGTTCATAGCCATTCGAAAAAAATAGTTAATAATATTTCACCATTTTTTTTTTTTTACTTTTTACTGGTTAAAGAGAAGGTACAGCAATGGAATAAAAGATGTAGCAATAGAACATAACACTCAGAAATCTAGAGCACACTCTCCTACAGAAAAGTGATACATTCCAGCCATTTGAAAGAGTGGACATTCCTGTCATATTCATGTGATCAGGATACTCATGTGGATGGACATACACATGGATGAACAGCAGCTTATATTTTTGATATAACAGGACCTCTGATACCTTCTACTGATGTCCCCAGACGGATGCTCCAGGCACTTAGGCCCTTCAGAAATGTACTCTCCATCTGGGGAGGACTCTACCATAGACTTTTTCTGAGTTTTTTCATGTTTGCATTTTCTTGCTTCAACTGGAATCAACAACCTCTTCCCAATCACTTTGGCCTTTTAGCTTTTATTTTCCTTGCTAAAGTATAGAAGCTGAAAGCCTCTTGTTGTCAGCTATATATACATGATAAAGGGAAGAATTTGGGATTTCATTAGAGGAAGGAAATGGCATTTCCTAGTTGTAATGCTAATTCAAATTTTTGTTTCCTGACTTCTCTCAGAACTTTCTTTTGCATGGTAGATCCAAAGAATTTCAAAGGCTAAGGAGGTAAGCTAAACCTTGGGCCTCAAGTCCTGGGATGGTCCTTAGCTGTGTGCAGAAAAAGGAATCTCTACTAATGCAGATTAGAAATGAAAAGTTGATGGATGGTGAAGAAGACTTTCATCTTTAGTGTAGAGGTTAGGACAAAATATTTGTTGATAATGAGGAGGAGGTGCATTTTAAAAATAAATTAAGCACCTATTAGTATGGAAAATAAAAGCTAAAAGGCCACAGTGATGGGATGAGGGAAATTGTAAATTTTCTCTTTTTTTTAATTAAAGCTTTTTATTTTCCAAACACTTGCATACATAATTTTCAACATTCACCATTATAAAACCTTGTGTTCATTTTTTTTTTCATTTCCTTTCTCCCATTCCCTCCCCTAGATGGCCAGTAATCCAATATGTTAAACATTTACAATTCTTCTATATATTTTTTCAAAATTATTATGGTGCACAATCAGATAAAAAAGGGAAAAAATTAGAAAGAAAAAATGTAAGAATGGAAATTCATTTTACCTTTTGTAAATGCATATATCAGGAAGAACTTTGGGGGAAAAAAGATTTCATTCTGCATTATGATGTATATGTGTATGTTTATTGTGTTCATAACTATGGTTTTGAAAGTTCGTGGTTATGTGTGTCTTATATCTATTATCCTTTTGAGTTTAGAAGTCAGAAGAAGTTCAAAGTTAGAATAAATATAAGGCAAATGTAAAAGAGGTACAATTGAAAGTGGGCACAAATTCTGATGTCTCTGATGGTTCCATGTTAAATTGAGATTTATGTCTTTTTTTTATATGCATCTTACCTCAACAACTTCAGAGAGCAGCTCCATGATAAAATGGAAAAAACTCTAAATCTAGCATCAAAGGATGCTTGGCTCCACCCCTTATTACCAGTGGGACATTAGCCAAATCACAACCTTTCCATACTTCAATTTACTCATCTATAAAATGAAGAGGTTCTCCTAACTCATCTCTCAGATCCTTCTAAATTCTAAATTCTATGGTCTTGTGATTAATACCCTACTATGTTCAAGGCATTATATTAAACCATTATATGGTACCATAGCATTTAAAATAGCCCCAAAGAATAAATATCCCTATTCTTATAAAATTAAAACAAGGTCTTTCCCTCAATTTATAATTTAACATTTTAGCATTAGGCCATCAGAAATCTCTTTTAAACAAAACTTCTTCACTTTGCCAGAATAGCAATCCATGCATAGTGATAACTCCTAAGCACAGAAGATCTCAATGTGTTTTCTGACTCATTAAGTAAAAAGCAAATTATATTGAACACTATTAAATATATTTAAATATACTCCCAATTCTTTAAAATTAATTTCCTATATTTCCTAACTCTCTATTTGCTCGTATGTCTGATTATGCATAATACCTTATTTTTCTACCATTCCTCATAACAGAAAATTTTCTGGATGTGTTTTTATTTTTATATGTTTTGGGTTTGTTTGTTTTTTTGGTGGGGGGATAAGAAGACTGTATCAGTGATTTCATTGATATAAGAAATGCCCAGAAAAGAATGGCCCTCTATCAATTTGAATTGACAATTATTCTGCAGTTTACAATTTTGGTAACTTGAACCTCTGATGGTTTTGTGTGAAACAATTGTGACCACTAAAACAATCAGAAGTTTGAATATGAGCTTAGGAAAAAGTTTCTTTCTTTCTCATGAGAAAGGGTGAGCAGTCTCTGACACACAAAGCATGGTTTTAGAAACAGACCCACACCCCAGCAAAGAGCATTCCCTTTTTTATTCCCTGATGCAAGTCCCCCCTACCCTCCCACCAACCCCCAGACTCCTTTCCCAGTAGGCTGGGATTTCTAAGCAACCATTTCTTTAAAAATGAGGTAAAAAAGTCTAAGGCTATCAAATGCCTAACAGAGCTCTCAATCCAGTCCCTCCCCCAAAGAGCTTCCATTCTAGAAGAGGAAAATAACAGTGAAAAGCTAAGAGCAAAGAACAAAACTTTCTCTTCAAATCTCAGGCCACCACTGCTGATTATCAAACCCAGTTCCTGCCCCCCAAGGAGTTTCCATTCTTACTTTTTTTTGGGAGGGGAGATAGCCTCCATCTCAAAACAGCCTTGTGGGTTTTAACTTTCTAATTTAAGTTTCATTTCTCCAATTTAATTTTTATACTATGGAAACCAAATGAATTCATTTCTCACAGCTTTAATGTCCAGATTTACACAATCAGTGTATTTCAGAGGTCCCACATGAATTCATATCTTTCTTAATGTCAGGTCAGTTCCCCCTCTGTTTCGCCACACTGTCTCTGATGAATACTTTACTAATCTATAATTGCAAGCTATTTGAATAGCAATTATAACTGTGAAACAGTCGTGTACATAATAAATAAATAATATTACAATGTGTATAGTTTTATATTCTTTTACCTATTTGTTTTTCAAAAAAGTTGTTTCAATGAGATTTTCCCCCAAATGTCTCTATTGGAGGCCAATTTTTAAGAATGAATATCATGCTGTCCAAAACCTTCAAAGTGATCAAAGTGAACCTTGGGCAACCATCTACTGGACCTAGATTATGCACACAGCTAACTCCTTGTTTAGCAAAAGAAACCAGACATAAGCTGATGGTGTCCATTTTTGTTTTCTTTGGTGGTACATGGCATGGTAGTTATATAATCTCACCAGTTGTGAGATCAATACCTTTCCCTTTCCCAAACAAGTGGTAAATGGTAGAACACTGAACAGGCTCTCCAGGGAGGGAGAGGCAAGGTATAGATTTTTTCTGGATCCAAATTAAATGTAGGATCTTAAGTATCTTTCAAGCTTTCATAAAGCTGCTAAACATTGCTTTGGAAAAGCACACGTATGCTGTATCATCAGGAGGGAGATGCAATCAGGAAACAGGATGACATCTGAGTGTGAACAGAGCTGGGATCCAGGGACAAAGAGAGGTCAGGAGCAGGAAGGACATGGCTAGGGTGATGAAAGATCTCCAAAAGTGTAACAGAGGAGAAAGAGGAGGCGCGTCACAGAGGTCCCATGGTAGTTGATTAAGGAACTAAAGTAGAATATAGCCCAGTAGGAGGCTAGTGCCACAGGCAAAGGAACCAGAGGATTTTTTTTTTTCCAAGGGAATGTGTGCCAAGTAGTCCCTCCGAGAGGCTATTTAAACTTGGGAAGCCTAAGTTAATATGACCAAACACATAAGTCTGACAATTGTATTTTATGCTATGAAAGGAAAAAAAAATATATCAGTTTTAATCAAAATCTGTCAGATAAAATTAATTAATGTACAGGTATTTTTGTTTGGAGAAAGGTACAGAGTGTACTTCACTACTTAGAATACCCTCTCTCCGATAAACAACTTCTACCTCACATTTTATGGTAATCAGGAAACAAATTATAAAGTTCTATTGAAAAGTAAAACAAAGAAATACAAGTTAGGGATTTTTCATTTACCAAAGAGAGAAACACTAAATCAACATAAGCTCCTTGAGAGCAGGGAATGTTCCCTGCCCTTTCTTTGTACCTTCCATGACTGTTTAATAAATGCTCATTGATGACTTCACTTTTATTATTGTTCTCTTATCATAATCAAACTTTTCTTCCTTTGAAAATCATTTTAACCTTATCATAGTCAGCTATAAAACTGCAAAACGCTCTCCAACTTTCTCTAATGGATTCAGCATCTGATACTATTTCCTCTATACTGTTTTTTTTACCATGATCTTCAGTGACTTATGCACTTAGATTGAAGACATTTTAATTTATTTTATTTTATTTTATTAAAGCTTTTTATTTACAAAATATATGCATGGATAATTTTTCAACAGTGACCCTTGCAAAACCAACTTTTCCCCTCCTTCCCCCCACCCCCTCCCCTAGATGGCAGATAGTCCAATACATGTTAAATATGTTAAATTTATATATTTAATCCAATACATGTATATATATTTATACAGTTATCTTGTTGCACAAGAAAAATCAGATCAAAAAAGGAAAAAAAAAAAAAAAAACCTGAGAAAGAAAACAAAATGCAAGCAAACAACAACTGGAAAGGGTGAAAATGCTATGTTGTGGTCTACACTCAGTTCCCACAGTTCTCTCTCTGGGTGTAGATTCCTGAACAATTGGAACTGGTTTGAATCATTTCATTGTCAAAGATGGCCACGTCCATCAGAATTGATCATCATACAGTATCGTTGTTGAAGTATATAATGATCTCCTAGTCCTGCTCATTTCACTCAACATCTGTTCATGTAAGTCTCCCCAACCCTCTCTGAAATCATCCTGCTGGTCATTTCTTACAGAACAATAATATTCCATAATATTCATATACCATAATTTATTTAGCCATTCTCCAACGGATGGGCATCCATTCAGTTTCCAGTTTCTTGCCACTACAAAGAGGGCTGCCACAAACATTCTTGCACATACAGGTCCCTTTCCCTCCTTTAAGATCTCTTTAGCACATAAGCCCAGTAATAACACTGCTGGATCAAAGGATATGCACAGTTCACTAACCCTTTGGGCATAGTTCCAAATTGCTCTCCAGAATGGCTGGATCCATTCACAATTCCACCAACAATGCATCAATGTCCCAGTTTTCCCATATCCCTTCCAACATTTGTCATTATCTTTTCCTGTCATCTTAGCCAATCTGAGAGATATGTAGTAGTATCTCAATTGTCTTAATTTGAATTTCTCTGCATCAATAGTGATTTAGAGCACCTTTTCATGTGACTAGAAATAGTTTCAATTTCTTCATCTGAGAATTGTCTGTTCATATCCTTTGAACATTTATCAATTGGAGAATGGCTTGAATTCTTATAAATTTTAGTCAATTCTCTATATATTTTAGAACCTTTATCACAATCTTTGAATATAAAAATGTTTTCCCAGTTTATTGCTTCCCTTCTAATCTTGTTTGAAGACATTTTTAACCTGCTCATGGTGCTGCTGTTCATTGATCTACTCAAATACAACAAATTCCATCCTCCCTGCACTTTACCTACCTGCCAGGTTTGGGAGAATGGGGAATGAGGCCTGAACCTGTGATTTAATAGGTAATGAGAATTCCTGATGAGTAAAGTTCCTCTACCAATGAAGATCAGCATCTGCTTTGTGACTTAGAATTTTAGCTATATGCCTTGAGCACTAAAGCAAAGTTATTTATCTGAGAATTGGGAAGATGGTCACCTTGGGAATATATGTCAGAGCCAGGAAATGAATCAAATCTTTCTCATTCTATGGCTAACTCTAGACAACATACCAAGCTGGCTCTCACCCACTTGGATAGCTCTACCTTAAACCTTATTATAGCTCTATACTGCTTCATCTCAAAGATAACAAATATTGAATCCCTCTGTTCAGAATTTCGTAAACACAGAATATTCAAGTTGGAAGAGACCCCAGGGACCAGCTAATCTAAACATAGATGAATTGGGGGAGTTAACTTTACAATATCCCCAATTGATCATCATATATCCCTTACTTGACTATCTCTAATGAAAGGGAACCCTCTATCTACTAATCTACTATCTACTAATACAAAGAACCATTCTTCTTTGCTACCTGGAAGAACTTTCCTCATATATCAAAGCAAAAAATGCTCCTTTGCAACTGCTACTTCTTGGGACCAAAGAAAAGTTAAATCCTTCTTTTTGGGGCAGCCTTCAAATATTTGAAGTCTAAGTTTCTTTCTGTATCTCCCACTCTTTCCTCCTTTCGAATATGGCTTTTATGCTTATCATGATTTCCAGTGCCTTGACTTTTCTCCATTTCAATCTATGTCTCCTGTGTTTGCTATAGTTTTCCTAAATTAATCAGATTCCCATTGTCAGTCATTACCATCACAATACTATTCTAACTACCGCTCCAAAATCTTATACTCTGATCTTCTATCTTTCCCATTTTACTAAGCCCCAAAGTTGATTGCTTTCACTATTTAGAGGAGGGGAGTGTTGTATGTATTTCAATGTTTTGTTTTGTTTTTTCTGTAGTTTTCCCCAGCTGTTGAAAGTTGTTGGAGAAAGTCACAAATTCTTGTTTGATCATCTAAGCAATAAACTTATACTATTAGTTGGTTGTGCATTATCAGAAACTTTTTTTTCATCACTTGCTCACTGTTTATCAAGTTTCTCAAACTTTGCTCTACTCAAGTCTCTAATTCCACCATAACCATCTGATTCTCAACAATCATCTGTTCCCTTATTGAGATCTAGAGCCTCTCACAAAAGTTCCTCCTTTCAACCTCAAAATTCCTCTGTGTTGTCATTCTTATTCTTCTTTTTCTTGTATTTCTGACCAGAATAGTCTTCCATTTCACGTTGAAATTCTAGCCACATTTTCTTATCTCAAAAGACCATTCAAATTTTACCTTATCCTTAAAGTTGGGAAGATACATTGGAAACATGCTGGAGTTAGAGGAAAGAAAGACTTGGGTCCATATCCTAGTTCTGTTCCTTAAGAAAGTCATTTAACCAGTCTGGGCCTCAGTTCATCAGCTGGCAAAAATAAAGATTGAATTAAGCAGCCTCCGATGTCTACCAGTTCTTAATTTATGATCCTGTGATCCTATGATCCTATGACTCTTCTCTGATCTCCCCCCCCAGCTTGTAAGGATTTCCCTTCAGACTTAATGTGACACATTTTCTATATTTAAGGAATGTGGGTTTTTGGTTGTTTTTTTTTTTGATACATGAACTGCTTTGGCAAAATAATAAAGTTCATGAACTCCTCTGAATAACACAGATTCATAAAAATAAAATTCAAGGATTACAAAGGAAACCAATCATATTGAAATACAGTTGTCAGTTTTTAAGTTTATGAACTCCAGATTAAGAATCCATGTTCTAACAAAAATGCTATTTTCTGTCATTGTTATTTGTATATGAATTATAACACCCATATTTGCACACATATATATGTAAGCAAGGTTATAAACTTGAGAACAGGTACCAGTCATTTATAAATTTTATATCTTCTCCATCTGTACCTTATTTACACGGTAGACCTGTACTCAATGTTTAATAAACATAAAAGGAAAACAAATTAACTTTGTGGCTAAGACTAACTCCTCTACCTATTCTTTTTATGCTAATCCCCTCCTGCTTCCTCTATTACTAGTTTCCTCCATTAATTATCCTCCCTTCTCTTACACCTCCCCCCAATCTTTGCTTTCTTTCTAGATCCTTCCTCTCAACTTATGAGCATATTCAATTTATTCTTCATTTTAAAAAAATCTTCCCTCAGTCACTCCCAATATATCTCTTCATTTTGTTCTTCATTAACAAATTACCAAAAGAAAATTATGCCTTTTCTGGCTCTACATTATTATACATTCATTTCTCAAGCTCCAGTAGAGCAGCTTCTGAACCTATTCTTTGACTAAAATGATTCTTTTCACACTCATCAATAACTTTTAATCACTAAATACATGGTTTTTTCAAAATTATTTCTCTTTCTCATCCTCTATACATTTGACACTAGAAGATAAAGATTATACTTTTGATTTCACTAGAGAATTCCCAAGTGAGAGGAATCCTTCTATTGAGGAAAATCAGTACCTTCTCTGCAATTTATATAGTCTTAGACATCTTGCTAGGGTACTTTAAGATTTAGTGACTTGCTTGGGGTCAATATATGACAGAGGATAAACTTAAACTCAGGTTTTCTAGTTCCAAAGCTAACTAGCTATCCTCTACATATCTCATACAAATATCCCATGCTTTTTAAATTTTTTCCTCTTTTAACTTTACATGATCCTATATTATTGTGTTTCTTAACCCCTATAAACTGCTGCTTCTTTTCCCCTTTGCTGGCTTCTCCTCTTCCTCATCCTACCTCCTAGACAAAGTCATTCATTGCAACTTCATTCCTACAGCTTCTTCTCTGCAATTACTTCCCTGATGATCTCAATAACTCTAATGAATTTCACTATAACATCCATTGAAATGATTCTGAAATATCTATTTCCAAGTCCAAGCTCCAGTCCATACACTAGTTCTAATTTTCTCCCTGTCTGCTCTATGGACAACTCAAATCTCAAAACTCAACACATCTAAATTGAACTCATTATTTCTTCTTTTCAACTTTTTTACTCCTATCTCACCTCAGTTCTTTCTCTTGGTTTTCTTATCATCTTCCCAGTCACAGAAACTTGGAGCCAATTTTGACCCTTTGTTCCTCTTTATCATACCCAATCATCTGCCAAATAGTATTGATTTTACGCCTCTTCTATCTTTTGTTTACTTTCTATTTCTTTTTGCAACAATCCTAATTCAAACCCTATTTGTTAAAGAAAAAGGAAACATTTTAGTGGGAAGAAAAGGAAGTCTCATGCTGAGGACTGATTTTTTTCAAGTCACTGAAGACTTTCATTTTCAGAGTGCTTACAGTTGATGTCTGAAGCCTTTCACTTTCATCTGAATCCTGTTCATTGCTTGTCTAAGGAGTGGGTTGTTTACAAATTGTGTAATCTAATGATGGGATAGAGCCAAGGATGTGCCAGTAAATGTTTAAAAAATAACTCTCTAGGGGGAAAATGCATACATGACATACTTTAATCTGTATTTTAAAGATTTTATCTATCATATTCTTAAGTCTAGAAATCACCCAAAAATCAATAAAATGTCTTATTTTATAATATTAATTATTAACATAATATAATATCATATAATCATTTCTGAAAAGTAAATATTCATGCTGAAAATTTATCAATCTTTTCTTGACATGACAAGCAGATTCCATGTACCACTGCACAGGGTTGAATTGATATTATTTCCATCTATTTCTAACTTAAACTATTACAAGAGCTTTTCAACTAATATTCCCCTCTTTAGTTTCTCCCCCTTTAAAATTATATATAGCTGCCAGATTTATCTTAAGATCCTAGGCTTTAGATGGGAGAGGTCCTATAATCCCTTTCCTCTTCCCTTCCTGACACCTGCATTTTACACATGAGGAAAATGAAACACAAAGAGACTAAGTAATTTTCCCCAAATTACATTATTTGGAAGTAGTAATGTCAGAACTTGAACCAAATTCTCATGACTCTGACCATATCCTCTTTCTATATTCCTAAAATGCAGTTTTGTTCATAGTACTTCCCTGTTTGAAAATCTTTACTTCCTTCAGAAAGAGAGATTCAGAGAAAGGTAGAGAGATGGAGACAGAAGAGACACAGACAGACAGATGCAGATAAAGAGACAGAGAGAAGAGAAAGCTAGAAAGATAGAGACAGAGACAGACATAGAAAGAAGAGAGAGACAGGGACAGAAACAGAGAGACAGACAAAGAAAGAAGCAGAGAGAAAGAGACAGAGAGACAGAAAAGAAAGCTAGAAAAATAGAGACAAAGACAGACATAGAAAGAAGAGAGAGACAAGGACAGAAACAGACAGAGACAGACAAAGAAAGAAGCAAAGAGAGAGAGAGAGAAAGAGAAAGAGAGAGAGAGAGAGAGAGATAATCCTATTTCTGACATATATGACACTGAAGTTTTATATGATAGGTTAATAACTACATGATTAGGAGGAAGTATCCATGACATTAAGAATATAGTTCTATCCTATAGTACTAGTTTTATTCTCCCTCATCCCATGGGATCATGAGTCTGAATCATCTTTGTAGAGGCAATGTAGCAAAGTGATCAGAGAAGTAGCTTCATAGTCAGAAAGTTCCAGATCCAAGTTTTCCTTCTAAGCTACACTGAATGTATGTATCAGAGCAAATCATTATTTAACTTCTCTTGCACCAGACAGCTCTCTAAGGCTATAAATTGCAGGAAAAGTATGAATTCACATTGGTTGTACAAACTTCTCACTCTGATCTCCTTTCAAATGAAATTACAAGGCTCTGTCCAAAACAAAATTTTGTGTACACCCCTGAAGTGTCTCACACAGTGCTTTACACATAGTAGTAAATACAGGATAAATATTTGTTGAACTGAATTGTTTGAGGCCTTTTCTAGAGTGTGCCTTGCTTTTCTAACTCCCTCCTTCAACTCCTTCAAAGTGCTTTCTACAAAATATTAAATTAAATAACATTTAAGCAACTTGAGAAAGAAAGTTGCTTATGTTTTGGATTTTTTTTTTTTTTTTTTTTGCTAACGTAATTTGGTTTAAGTTTCCTTAAGAAGCATCCCATTAGATATGGCTCTCAACAATGAGATGAACCAAATCAGTTCCATGTGTTCAATAATGAAGAGAACCAGCTACACCCAGCAAAAGAATTCTGGGAAATGAGTGTGAACCACAACACAGCATTTCCAATCCCTCTGTTTTTGTCCTCCTGCACTTTTGATTTCCTTCTCAGGTTAATTTTACCTTATTTCTAAGCAAAAAAACCTTATGGATATGCATACATATATTGTATTTAACATATACTTTAACATATTTTACATGTATTGGTCTACCTGCTATCTGGGGAAGGGGGGAAGAAGGAGGAGAAAAGTTGGAGCAGAAGGTTTTGCAAGGGTCAATGCTGAAAAATTACCCATGCATATATCTTGTAAATAAAAATATTCTGAATACTCAGCTTTTACTTGAAGACTTACAGTAAAGGAAATCCAATTCTTCCCAAGACAGCCAAATTAGGGATAATTTAATCATTAAAAAAAATTTTCCCCTTATCTCAATCACATATTTGCCATTGTACAACTTTTACCCATTGCTCCTAGTTCTGCTCTCTAGGGTCAAGAACAACAAGTGAGATCCCTTATCTCTATGACTTCTCCAATATGTAAAGACAGACATCATGTGTACTTTTATTTATTATCCTCTGGGCCAAGCACTGATAGTTTTTATACTTTTATAACATGATCACCACCATCCTGTGTTCTACTCTTTCTATATTTTCCTTCCTTAAAAAAGAAAATTATTAGTAATTTGGCTTTTCCCTGTTGTTTTCAGGAAAATATCCATTCTCTATCCTCTTTATTTAAATTCCATGTCAGTTCTTCCCTATTTCCTTATTCAATCCCTTCATTATATCTATTGGATTTGTCTATTCTCTCAGACTATTAACCTCTCTCTTTCTTTACTTTTCTATTTTTCTCTTTCCTGTACTAAATTTGTCTTTAGCTCATCAGTCATTATTGCTGTGTAGTGTGGTTTTTATTTTTAAAGTACAGCCTTTTTTTGGCACATTCAAGAATATGAGCATTAATTTCCTGATTCATATGACTGGTGCTATAGATCTGGTTTCTTTTTACAAGGTTGAACATGTTTTGAAGTTAAGACTCCTTTAGTATCTTTTCTTTATGAAGTAATATGACTCTTCATGCTTTCTGGTTCATGGAATTCACTGAGCCCTTAATCTTCAAATGTCCTTTAGCTGATAGCCAATGTCAGTCTTAGACATTTTTCCCCTTTTAAAAGATGATTTATTCCAGCCATAACCTAATGAATGCAATTCTTAGATTTATCTGTGTAAATAGAGCACAACAAGTACTGAGAAAAGCAAATGCTGAGTCACGGGTTCACTTCTTTTATGAAATCATTAACTTGAACTATAAAACATGTACTTGGCATGGTCTTTCAACCCAATGAAACCCTAATATTCTAAGATTGGTCTCACACCAAACTTGTTAAGACAAGTGTGTAAAATTTACTGGAGCTGAAAGGAGGAATTTTCCATAAATTTTCATGATTCATGAGATTGCAAACCCATAAAATTTCCTGGTAATTTTGTACCTATGGAACAGATCTAAAGTTTTCCAGGTTCTTCAGAGATCATCAAATTCAACATCTTCCTTTTTTCAGATGTGGAAATTAAAGAACAGAATGATAAAAATGACCTAACTGCAGTGACACAATATGTATACGCTAAGCTTAGCTCTTCCTTGCTCCAAGGCCAGCTCCAAATACATTATACCAAGACTGAAGGAAACTATTGTGTTGTTTCTTGTTTTCTACATTTGACTTCGTGGTCTGTTCTTTTGATGTTGTTTAGAATGGCCTACATGTTAATTAAGAATCACCTACACTGACAAGATATATTGTAAGATTTGATGGTTATATGAGATATAATTGAGGCAATTACTCATGTATAAGATTCATAATCTTTTGAAGCAGCAAAGCAAAGTAGATGGAGGATGGAGAATGGAGGAGTCAGGAAGAATAAGATTCAGATTCTGTCTCTGACATATATATATACTGTTGGAATCTTTACAAACTGTTAAGCTATTAGAGTTGATAGTGAACTCATGATGGAAAATGCTATTCACATCCAAAGAATGAATTGATAGTGTCTGAGTCTAGTTAGAAGCATACCATTTTCATTTTTGTGTGTGTGTGTGTGGTTCGTTTATTTTTTTTTTCCTACTTACATGTAAAGGTAATTTTTAACATTTTTTTAAAATGAAGCAATTGGGGTTAAGTGACTTGCCCAGGGTCACACAGCTAGGAAGTGTTAAGTGTCTGATACCAGATTTGAACTCAGGTCCTCCCGAATTCCGACCTGGTACTCTATCTAATGCACCACCTAGCTGCTCTTTAGCATTCATTTTTGTAAGATTTTTGAGTTCCAAGTTTTTCCCTCTTTTTCCTTTCCTTTTCCCCCTCCCTGAGAGAGTAAGCACTCTAATATAGGCCATACATGTACATTCACAACATAACATGGTTCTTTTTTTTAGCCTGTTTCTTCTTGTACAACATGACTAGTATAGAAATATGTCTTGCATAGGTTATATATAACCTATATCATATTGTTTACCATCTTAGGGAGAGGATAGATGAGAGAGTGAGGGAGAAAATTTGAAACTACAAATTTTTAAAAAACGAATGTCAAAAATTAACTTTACATGTAATTACAAAAAAAATCTTTAAAAAAAAAAACTTTGCTATATCAGAGTTTATGTCAAAGGCCTCAAATCCTGCTTCAAGTGAAATTTTTGTCAAAAGGAAAAGATAAAATAATTTCTAATGAAGAAACATTTAAAAAAAGATTTTTGATAAAATTTTCCTGAATTAAAAGTAATCTTTCTTCACAAAACACAAGTATTACCAGTTCAGTCATGCTTTCTTTCTAAGACTTTCCTCATCTATGGGCATGTTTGTTATTCAGAATTTGAATTTCTGGAAACAAATCAGAATTTAAAGGGAGTGAAAAAGATTGGATTAGAGGACTTAAAATCAGACTTTAAAGAAGCTTTAAAAAGCCTAAAAAAGATACAATTACCATCTATTTGCCTAAAAAAGATAAGGGGAGAAGATAGGACTTCTCTGCAGCATAGAATTCACTGAATAATGATAGTTACTGCCTACACTCTATACTCAAAAACCTTTTAATGGTAGTAGAGGAGAGAAAAGTTTTCTTTTCTTTTGTGTGCTCAAAGAAACTGTCTTTTTTCAGTGATAAGTATTGTTCAAGTATCTCCCACTCAGTCAATCAGCTCTTAGGCTCCACAGCCTCCTCCCTAAATTCTACATTTTGTAATCTACTTTCATTAGTCATAAAAGGTAACAGGAAGATAAATCCAAGATAACTAGGCCTTAAATCATATGGGCCATTAAAAAATAGAATCAACACATCTCAAATTTTACTTGAGAAATTATAAATTATTGTTGATTGTAGTTGTCATCTATTCAGGAGATCAAAGAGAGAAAATGATTTTCTCAAGATTACACGATAATAAATACCAGAACTGGGTTATAAATTTGTATTTTTTAGCTTCAAAAATTATACATGTTCTATTTTACCGCCAATAGTAAGTAGCATTTCAAGAAAGTCATTACTATGATCTTTCTGTCATCTTAATAGGCTGTCATCCTAATTGGACACAATTAGGCTCCTAACATATTCTATGTATTTCCACCATTGTTTTGAAATGGTTTCCCATCCTGGTAGGACAAAGATAGAAACTAGGTTCTGACTTCTCTGGACTCAAGTCTCTAGTTTTAACCACAGTCAAAGCTGGGAGAAAATACTTTTCTAAGTTTCAAAGATGGCAAAATGGCTAAGGAAAGAAACAATAAACTTTAAGCAAATTCTACCTTCAAGTCTAGAAGCATTCAAAATTTCTTCAAGCCTTTAAGACTTTAGGAGTCTTATTGGGTGGTATTGATGTAATATAAAAGAACTGTGTTCCCCTCATCTTTGTGGGGGTGGACCTGGATTAGAAAAACCAACCCCTCCGAGCCTCTGGGAGGATCCCCACCCTCCTACTTGATTCCCAGGGGAAACTCCCACAATAATCCTCACCTACAATTCATTTGGAGATGTTGGCCTGGGGCATAATCACCACTCATTATTGACCGGAAAATTAGTCCCTCAATTCATCTGAAGATGCTCCTTAACCCCAGGCCATAGAAACTTAAATATTATCAAGGTTCTGTATCCCAACCTTTGCTAATCAGGAACTAGTACACTGAAAGAGAGCTGCTCAGTGAAAATAAACCCATTTCTGCTAAAGATCTCACTTGGAGATTGGGACTTCCAATTCTTGCAAAACCTATGACACCTGCCTGGGGACCCCCATTGTTGTTAGGATATCTTCACCCCTCAACAGTATGAAAGCATGAACATAGTATTTAGGGGCTTCTAGAGATGGGGAATTCTACATCTTTTTCATCAGGAAAAAAAAATGAGCATGAAACACATGCTCATTGCTACATAAATTCCTAGAAAGCCTGGATTGCCATGGCTATTTTAGATTATTATAAGTATTTACCAAGAATCACAAGTTGTTGTTTTTCTCTTAAAATAAAATGAAAATATAGATTTTTTTTAATATAACATCTATGTGGAAGAAAATACTTATTTTTTATATTTGATTCAAGTCAATATGCTACATTAGGTAACTAGGCCAGTAAAGCAAATAATAAATTTATCTCTATAGTCATAACATTGTTAGGATATCCTTGGAGCTGACATAAATGAACTTCAAATTGAGAATATCTATTAGTTTCTACTCTTGCCCTAGAACCTGTGCAACTAACCAGGAAAAAAAAATAATGAATGTTGTTCCCAAGAATCCTACCTATATGTAGATTTAATCTTGTCCTGTGTTTGACATCAGGTCACTTTTATGGAACTATTGGTGACTTTTAGTCATTTAAATAACATTTTGATAGATTAATATTTGTGCTTTTGTGTCACCCTTGTTGGAATTTAGACTATATTTTCATGAAAATCAGTTTCATTATCTCATGAAGATCGGTACCAAAATTTTGGCTTAGTCTTCTGAATCAGAATGAATTGGTTCCTTTATCTTCAGTGAGCAAGAAACAACAACAACAACAACAAAAAACCCACCCTATGTTATTTTAGTAGCTGACCATAAGAGGATCACATGTATTGAACAAAAGAATTTCTATTAAAACTTCTTCCATAATGGAAATTTCCCTTGCTTTTCTGCAGGTGGTGTTCAACTAGGATGAATCACTGGTAGTGTTCACTTTTCCACAACTTGGCAGCCAAACAGTAAACAAATGTCGCATGGAACTGGCCCCAAAGACTGCTAACATTAGCACTGCTACTGAAAACTGGAACAATGGGCTCTCTGTTTGGAATGTAGAAATGTATTGTCACTTTAAAATTAGGGTTGATAAATATAGAAAACGCAAAAGGCCAGAATGAATGTTAAAAAGACTAATGTGACTCGTTAAATAAATACAAATAGGTTAGTCTAACCTTAGATCAATAAAAAAGACCAAATAAGACTATAACATATACTTTGGACACTTTTAAAAAGCTACAAATTCAAGTCCTAATTATGGTCTATTTCTGGAACATAGGGGCATCTGGGGCAAAAACCCAGCTTTAATTTGAATTAAAGAAAACCTGACTTTGAATCCTGGATCAGCCTTTATTAGTTGTCATTTTGAACAAGTAGTTCAACATTGATAAGCCCCAGTTCTCTTATTTATAAAATGACAAGAAATTTGAGTGGAGCCATTAATTATAAAGAGAAGGTTAATGAATGTACAAGTGTAAATACAAACAAAGAGTTCAAAGAAATTAGACTGAAAAACTCAACCAAGATGGAAAATAATAATAATAAAATAATAACTAACATTTATGTAGTATTTGTTCTCCATTGGACACTATTCTAAGTGCTTTACAATTATTAACTCATTTAATCTTCACAACAATCCTGTGAGGCAAATGCTATTATTATCCCCATTTAATAAATGAAGAAACTGCAACAGAGGTCAAGTGACTTGCCTAAAATCATACAGATAGTAAGTGTCTGAGGTTGAATTTGAACTCAAATATTTCTTTTTCCAGAACCAGCACCTAGCTACTGTTCTACCTAGCTGAATTGAATATATAATGTTTGTATTTCTGCCACAGTCAAATTACTAATTTCATTGTTCCTAGTGTAGGCTAATCTCAGGACTAGAAAAGAAAGTGAAATGATTCAAATAATGCTTCTCTCTCTACCTTCCAGGTTGAGAGGAAGAATGCAGTGTTCCTAGAAGAATTTGGAAGAGTACATTAGAAAGCTTTTGTCAGAAAAACAGATGAAACATGAAGAAAAAGGGAAAGGACATTTGTACAATTAGAACTTAAAAACCAATTTAAAGCTCTTCTTAAAGTGTAAAGAGATGAATATACTGAAGAAGAAGAAGAAGTTAACTTGTCCTTCCCAAAATAATGTGATAGAACTGTGGAAGTGTTTAGGGGAGAAACCATTCAGTAATGGTCAGAGGAAAAACAGTATTGATTTATTGATTACTTTCCCTAGAGTACATGGGCATATCTTTATTTGTTGTTCTGATACCAACAATAGAGAAATCTATTCCTTGGTGAATATAACTAAAACCTAGCAGAACATTCCAAAACTTCTCAAAATAAATGGCAACTACCCTATTTATGGTAACTCACACAGCCAAAGACACTCCAAGAAAGATACTGCAAAGTACTGTCAATAATTATGAATTCATGGACAAAAAGTTTCATATTAGAGGGGAACAGGTTGTATTTTCCTCAGGTATGCCAACTGAAGGGGAAAAAAAGATGCAGAAGGAAAAAAAAAATCATTCCAAAAATGAACAGCTAATTAAGATAATAATGGAACAGAATGAGATGTCATTTATTCTCATTTCTTCAGTTCCCTCATTTGCAAAATGCATAGTATGTACATAACAAGATTGCTGAGCTAATTAAATTCGATAACACATGTAAACCTTAAAATGCTATATAAGTGCTAACTATTGCTATTATAATCATTTGGATTTCTGGACTACAATTTCCAAAAAAGGAGTAACAGAATCTTAGCTAAAGATGAATCACACTTATATGAAATATACCTATTTGCCATGTATTTTGCCAATCAAACCACAAGGACTTGGAATTAAAATGGATAGGGAAAGGAAACAAAATTCAATAGAGAAGCCAGTAGCAAGATTCATGGCCTCAAATGTCTTTACACAAAAGCCCAAAGGTTAGGAAACAAACAGACAAACTAGAAATCTTAATGCAAGAAGGCAAATAAATTTTATCTTAAAGATGTTACTGGTACTCGATATATGGAACAGATTCTGGATGGCATATATTTTTTTAAAAAGTAATGGCATAGGTAATAGGTAAGGGATGGAGAATGGGAGAAGTAATAGAATTATATATTAAGAAAGTATACCCATGTAAAGAAAATCAGAGGAAAGAAACATGGTGAAGAGTATTTGGGTAAAGGTAAAGGAAGGAGAACTAGTGTTTTCCTAATTGTAGTACTTTATAGAGCACTTAGACAAAAGGAAGAAATAGATAAGGAATTTGGGGAAAAAAATCATAAACCTGGTACAAATATGATACACTACAGATGACAGATTTTACTATAATGCTAGGTACATCTTTAAACTATTCCTCTTTTAACAGCTGAGCAACTAATAACTTCTTTACTTACCCTAGTGAATATTTCATTCTTTACAACATAGGAAACAACAACAAAAAAAGAAATTATATGCTAGATCTGATTTTTACTAACAGAGGTGAAGAAACTAGTATCTAGAAACTAGAAAATAGGGGAAAAGACTACTCCATCCACTCCATCCACTTCATCCTAAATGGTAATATAGGGAAATGTACTGCCTGTGTTTTTATTGATATAAAGGAACTGTCAAGCAATCTAAATTCATTAGCAATTTCTCTATACATCAATGTCTGTTTCTTCCCTTTCCTTCTTATTTGATCTTAATAACTTGTTGTGCTTAGATTCTTACATGCTAGAGGATAAAAGGAAGACCAGATTTTAAAAATTAATATATGTATGGCATGGTCTAAAAATAATGTTGGAAATGCTAAAGCTCAAATTGAAGAGGATCTGGGAAGGAAATCTAAGCACAACAAAAAGCTAAGAAATTATTACTGTTTTTTAAAACCATACTGGGAAAAAAAAAAAAGAGAAGGGATTAGACCTTTGAGATGTATGAGACTATAATAACTAATCCAGAGAAGGGAGTTTAGTTCTTATTTTGTTTCTGTTTTCTTTGAAAAGAAAAATGACCTCTGTAATGTGAATGACAGAGTAAAAATGATCAGTTGGAAACCTTGTGCCCATGCTAAGAGAGAACTCCGCTCCCCTTGATAAATCCAAATCACTTGGTATAGCTAAGCTACATCCTTGGTTTCTGAAAGAATTGGCAGATATGACTACTGAGCTACTGTCATTAGTATTTGAACATTACAGAAAGTAAGAAAGGTACTACAAGATTGTGGAGGAGCAAATGTCTGAATTGTTTTTAAAGGAAAAAACAATCTACTTTTTTTGAAGATTTTGAGAGAACTAAATGAAATGGTTTATGTAACACATTTTACAAAGCAATTGAAAATTCTGAAACTAATGTAAAAGTCAGCTATCATTATTACATTATTTTTCAAGGAAATGCATTAGTACTATAAAAGGAAGCTGGTTTTTGCTCTGAGTCTTCCAAAGTTTTATACAAAGTAATTTTTCCTTGTCAGTGAGAAAAAAAAGAGAAAATTACATTTTCATCTTCTTTTTATTTAAAATGTTAAAAAATCAAAATGGTTACAAAGTCACCGTTTATAAGAGCCTATAAAAATGTTTTGTTACTCAAAATCCAATTCAACAAACATTTGTTAAGCATTTGCTATATGCCAGGCACTATGCCATATACTATAAATACAAATTAAACAGAAAGAAAGGCAGACCCGGGGTAGCTAGGTGGTGCAGTAGGTAGTGTACCAGCCCTAAAATCAGGAGGACCTGAGTTCAAATCTGACCTCAGACACTTAACACCTCCTAACTGTGTGACCCTGGGCAAGTCACTTAACCCCAATTGTCTCAGGTTAAAAAAAAAAAAAAAAAAAAAGGCCAGTCCCTGCCCTCAAAGAGCTTATATTTTATTGAGGGAAAACGGCACATAAAAAGGTGAAAACCAGGAAAGGGAGAAGGAGGGTACAAAGGCATGCCATATAGAGACATGGTAGAGAAAGTCCAGAGAGTCAGAAATGAAGCCTAGAGAAAAATAAAGGACAAGAACCTTAGGAACTTATCTTAAAATGAAAAAAGAAATAAAGGATTTCACTTGTGGCTGAATAACTACAAATAAATCACCTACAGGTTAGGGGAAAATCGTCAGTCTTTATTCTCAGTGAAGAAAGATCGGAGGTGGAAGAGAATCGGCGATAGCAATGTGTGCAGCTGAGTCAAGAAGCTAGCTCGACCAGCAGCCACACAACCAGCAGCTCGGAGTCTCAAACCCAGGCCCAATCTCTCCCAGCTTCTCTTCCTGTCTCTCTCTCTGCCTCCACCCACCAAAATCGTCATTTCCTATACAACACATCAGGACTTGCACGGAGAGTGGGCAGGGACCATTCTTTATCCAATCATGTATATTAATAGAGTATAGCCCAATTACTATCTAGCCTCACGTACTTGGGACCTCAGTGCATCAGCTCAAACCTCAGCCCATTACATCTCCTGCTTTCTTTTATTTTAGAACACAGGTGGTCATGCCATCCCTGACTCCTCAGGGAGGTCAGAGCCCCCAAGGGGAGGTGATCACAGCCTCCCTAACTTCTCAGGGAAGGAGGTGAAAGCACCGAAAAGGAGGTGATCACAGCCTTCCTGACTTCTCAGAAAAGGCGGTGAAAGCACTAAAGTGGCTTGCCCAAGGTCACCCAACTAGTAAATGTTAATTGTCTAAGGTCAAATTTTAATTCAAACCCTTTGAATTCGAGGGCTAATATTCCATCCACTGTACCTTCTAGCTGCCCCTACAATAACTTTTTTTTTTTAATTCTCAGGCTGAAAAACAGCGCAAACTAAAGGTTAGTGATCTTGTCTTAAATTCCTGGGAAAATTCTAAAACACATCATTAAAGAGATGGTTAGCAAACATCTGAAAAGGGGAAGTGGTGATTAGGAAGAGTCAGCATGGCTTCATCAAAAACAGGTCATACATGCCAAACTATTCTCATTTCCCTTTCCCCTTTTTAATGGGACTACTAAACTTGATATTGAGAGCAATGCTGTGACTATGGTTAGTTAATTTTTAGCTAAGCTTTTGATAAGGTTTCTCATATTATTCTTATGGAGAAGATGAAGAAATATGGTTAGTCAGCCCTTCAATAAACATTTATTATATCTATTAGATGATACTGTAATCAGATGGATTGAAAGATTTCTTATTAATTGTTCAATATCAACATATCTTTAGGAATCTCCACTTAGCCCTATGCTGTTTAACATTTTTATCAATGACATACACAAAGAAATAAGATAAAGATAAAGAAATAAAATCTACACTTGACACAAAACTGAGAATAGCCAATAACTGCTCAAATAGCAACACAAAAGGGGGCTGAATATAAATTTAAAAAAAACATAATAATAGAGATGAATGAAAAATCTTGCATTTGGATAAAAAAAATAAATTTTGCAAGTTGTTCGTCTTTCATTTTCTAAGAGGATCAATGATATCACCAGGTGATGTCTTGACTTGTACATGAATTGGATTTAAGTGAAACAATTTGTGCAAAGTTGTCAGCTTCACTCTCTCTTCTCTGAGTCATCGAACTCTATAGGATGGGTGGAGGACTAGTTAGACAGTAGCTGCTCTGAAAAAGATGTAGGGATTTTAGTGAACTATAAATTCAATATAAGTCTGCTGACTCATGTGATATGGAAGCCAAAAAAGCTTATTTGAACTTAAGCCACATGAAGAAGGATGTGTCTTCCAGGAATAGGGAGGGGATGGCTTACCGGACTCATCAGTCTGCAGCATTGTTTAGTTAGATAATTTAAGGGGACATTTATGAGTTGAAGAGTTTCCAGTAGAAGAGAACCAGACTGAGAAAGGGCCTTAAGTTCCTGATATATGTGTACATACAGCATATATGCACAATATGTATATACACTTATATGTTGTGTACTGAACATATGCATACATATATTACCTATACATACACACATGTGTATTGTGTTTATATGTATATGTGTATAGATATATAGATACATCTATATATACATGTGTGTATGTGTATAAATAGGCACATTTATCCTGGAGAATAGGAAAGTCTGGGAGAACATGACAGATGTCTTCAAGCATTTGAAGGGCTCTCATGAGATGGGTTGTTTGGTTGGTTAATTGTTGTTCTTTGTTCTCGAAGAAGACCAAAATGACATCACTATGTTAGATTTGAGTTACGGTGTGTCTAACTGTGGAATTAGACCAGTGCAAGCTTGGAATGCTCTGACACAAGTCAGACACAAATAATCCATATGAACATTTCAAGTAACTTCTCTAACTTTATGCATCTCACATTTCTTCTAGGCCAATTTAATTCTGCTTTGGTCATAGAAAACAGCACGTCATACAATTGAGTCTAAAGTTTTTAAGAGATTTCCCGAGAGTGTCCTTGTACTGCTTTTTTGACCACCTTGTGAATGCTGGCAAAGGTACATTTGGCATTCTAACAATGTGGCCAACCCAATGAAGCTGGGCTCTCTGCAGCAGAGGTGGAATGCTTGACAGTTTGGTTTGAGAAAAAAACTCAGTATTTGATATCTTATTCTGCCAGACAATCTTCAGAATTTTCCTAAGGCAATTCAAATGGGAGTGATTCGATTTCCTGGCATGGTGCTGGAATTCAGTCTGGGTTTCACAGGATTACCACAATGAGGTCAGCACCATTGGCTCTGTAGACCTTTCAGTTTGCTAGTCAGAATAATACCTCTCTTTTTCCACACTTTCCTTTAGAACCTCCCCAAAACTGAACTAGCTCTAGCAATACATGAGTCAATCTCATTATCAAGGTGGACATCCCTGGAAAGTATACTGTCAAGGTAAGAAAACTTATCCATAGCATTCATGATTCTACATATGGATAGTGCAGTGCTGGCTAATGGAGGACCTTTGTCTTCTTGGTGTACATTTTTAGACCAAAATTAGCACACGCATCAGAGAATTAATCTATACTTTGTTGCATCTCAGTTTCAGAGGCTGCATTGAGTGCACAATCATCTGCAAACAAAAAATCATGCATTAATAATTCTCTATTTTAGTTTTGTCATCAAGTCTGGTAGCTGACTGATTCCATGTTTGTTCTCATTAAAGGCATTTGACAACACAGCCGAAGACATCATGCTAGAAAGCATGGGAGCAAGCCCACTGCCTTGTTTCCCTCCACTGGTGACTGAGAAAGCTCAACAGCATCGCCCATTGTCCAGAACCCAGACAAGTGTAACATCATGAAATTGATGTCCTATACTGATGAACTTCTCTGGGCAAACAAATTTCCACATAATTTTCTAAAACCCCCACAAACAACAATTCAAAGACCTTGGTCAGATCTACAAATGTATACAGATCTTGTTCTGTTCCTGATATTTTTTCCTGGAGCATTGAACACTATATAGACTTGATGAGGAGTCGGTCTATCTAAAAGAACTCTGGCCAGAATCTTGCCAGCATTGACCAAGAGACCCTCCCGGGGTTGTCACAGCACAATCTATTCCCTTTACCTTTATAAAGATGGGCAATGGAGGCATCCTTGAACTCCTGGGCATAACTT
This sequence comes from Sarcophilus harrisii, assembly GCF_902635505.1. NCBI lineage: Eukaryota > Metazoa > Chordata > Mammalia > Dasyuromorphia > Dasyuridae > Sarcophilus > Sarcophilus harrisii. The sequence continues at coordinate 430,890,649 of NC_045426.1, forward strand.
TTTCTTGTCAAGTAATCTGGAAAATTTCAGCCCACTTTTGTATGAACAATGGATCCCCGACCTTGTAAATCTCAGCTGTAATAGAATCAGCACCCAGAGCTTTACCACATTAAACTAGCCTAATGGCATTCAAAACCTCTTCTTCAATTGGAACTTCTGCTAGGGAGTGATTGATTTCAACTTGAGGTAAATGGTCATTAATTGACATCTATGTGTGTGCTATGGTGCAATGAAATTTCCTTTCAAGTATGAGTTGGATTAGCTGGCAAATTATTGAGTCTCCTCCTCCTCTGAAGTGATATTTGCATTGTCTCACAAGAATTGCATCAGATTTGAAGAAAGAGCTTTATATGTATTTTCCCTTTAATTTCCAAAATGTCTTATAAATACAAAGCTTAAGCCTCACAGGGATAAAAAGTTTGCCAATGGTCACATGGCTAATAAAATGTGAGATGTAGGATTTGAAACCAAGACCATCCTATCTCCAAATCCAGCACTCTTGTTACTATGCCAAACTCCCTTCCATATAGTAAAACAAGGAAGTGTGAAAGAGAGAAGGAACAGAAGTTCCTTCTCATAAAATCAAGCCAGCATAGTTCTTCCAAATCTCTTACATCTCACCCTTTGGTGCACTTTTCTCCCAATTCCTCCTTTCAACACCACTCTCTTCCCCACCCTATAGCTGAGTGCCATGCTGTTTCACAATGGCACAATGGATAAGTGTAACTATAACAAGAGAGAAATTTTTTTTTGTGCAATAATTCTAATTTTATTTATTTAGTATTTTCCCCAGTTACATTCAAAATATTTTTTCATTTGTTTTAATGATTTTTGAGTTTAAAAAGGTTAAAATGAAAAGAGAGATGGAGAAAGAAATAGAACACTTTAATCTGTTTTCAGACTTGATCAATTCCTTCTCTGGGTAAGGAGTAGTTTTTTGTTTTGTTTTGTTTTGTTTTGTTTTTATCATAAGTCCTTCAGAGTAGTTGTGGATGATTGTACTGCTAAGAACACTAATGTCATTTAGAACTGGTCATCCCAGAACATTGTTATTACTTTGTATACAGTATATCTCACTTTGTTCATGGAGGACTTTCCAGGTTGTTGTTGTTATTTTCCTGAGAGCTTTCTGCTCATCATTTCTCAGAGAAAAATAATGTTTCATCAGGAAAACTTGCTTCAAAAAAATTTTTTTTTACAATTACTATTGTTAATTTTATTTCCCCCCATTTTTTTGTTTTCACCCTCTCCCTCCCCAAAAGTGTTTTGCTACTGACCACTCCCTCCCCCTTTATGCATTCTCTTTTATCACCCATTCTCACCTTCCCAAATCCCATTCCCCTTCTATTTTCTGACAAAGTAAGATAGATTTCTATACCTCTATTGAGTATACATTTTATTTCCTATTTAAGCCAGTTCTGATGAGGGTAAACGTTACTCACTCACCCATTCCTCCCCCTGATCCCCTCCATTGTAAAAGCTTTTTCTTGCCTCTTTTTTTATGTCAGATAATTTGCCTTATTCCACTTTTCCCTTTCCCTTTCTCCCAGTACATTCCTCTTTCACCCCTTAATTTCATTATTTTTTTAAAATATATTATTTCTTCATATTCAACTCATACCCATGGCCTCTGTCTATATATACTCCTAACTGCCATGATAATGAGAACGTTGTAAGAAGTTGCAAGTATCATCCTCCTATGTAGGAATATAAACAGATAAATCTTATTAAGTCCCTTATGATATCACTTTCCTGTTTACCTCCTTATGCTTCTCCAAAGTCCTATATTTAAAAATCAAATTTTCTATTCAGTTCTGATCTTTTCATCACGAATGCTTGAAAATCCTCTGTTTCATTGAATGACCACTTTTTTGTCTGAAGGATTATACTCAGTTTGGCTGGGTAGGTGATTTTTTGCTGCAATCCTAACTCCATTGCTCTCCAAAATATTATAATCCAAACCTTCCTGTCTTTTAAAGTAGAAGCTGCTAGATTTTGTGTTATCCTGGCTCCACTATACTTGAATTGTGTCTTTCTAGATGCTTGCAAAATTTTCTCTTTGACCTGGAAGTTCTGGAATTTAGTAAAAATACCTGGGAATTTTTATTTTTGATCTCTTTTGGTGGATTCTTTCAATTTCGATTTTACCCTCTGGTTCTAAAGTATTAGAACAGTTTTCCTTGATAATTTCTTGAAAGATGATGTCCAGGCCCTTTTTTCTTTTCTTTTTTTTTTTCTAGGCCCCTTTTTCATCATGACTTTCAGGAAGACAAATAATTTAAAAAATATTTCTCCTGGATCTATTTTCCAGATCAGCTGTTTTTCCAACAAGTTATTTCATATTTTTTCTATTTTTTCTTTTGGTTTTGCTTTATTGTATCCTATTTTCTCATAAATTGATTAGCTTCCATTTGCTCAATTCCGTTTTTTAAAGAATTATTTTCCTTAGTGAATTTTGGCCATTTTTGCTTTTTAAGGCATTATTTTCCTCATTAGTTTTTTATATTTCCTTTTATACTTCTTTCAATTCTTTCCCTACTTTTCCTCTATCTTTCTTTTTTGATTTTCAAAGTTCCATTTGAGCTCTTCCATGGCCAGAGCCCAATTAGTATTTTTTTTTGGGGGGAGGCTTTGAATATAGGAGCTTCAACTTTGTTATCATCTTCTGAGTATGTGTTTTGATCCTCCTTGTTACCATAATAACTTACAAATACTTTTTTTGTTTTCTGTAAATTTTCCTAGCCTATTATTCTGCTTTTAACTGTTTGTTAAAGTAGGGTTCTATTTCCAGGTTGGAGGGTGCATTGTCCCAAGTTTCAGGGGTTTTGTGCAGCTGTTTTCAGAAATCCTTCTAGGAAACTATCACAAGCACTCTTCTTCCCTGAAACTGTTAGGTGTCTCTGTTCCACAGTAGCTATAAAATCTAGTGTGCTGGTCCCAAACTGGGGCTCCACTGACCACTGACTGGGGCTGTACTAAGGGACTGTGCACCAGACTTCCACCCCATTGCCACAGACTTTTTCCACTGACCTTCTGAGTCCTCCCTGGTGTCCCTGGGCTGAGAGATCCAGAAGCCTCTAGCACTGCTGCTGATTAAGATGTCCTACCTCATTGATGCTGTGGTCTGGGCCAGAGCCCTGGGATTACATGCTGGGCTCCCATTCTGTTTCCACAGAGCTTTTCTGCTGACCTTCCAGTTCCTGTTTGGTGTCTCTGAGCTGAGAGGTGTAGAAGTCACCAGTACTGCCATTGATTCAGAACTCAGTCTGGGCTGAGACTGGGTCCAGGGCTGTACACAAGACTCCTACCTTTTCTTCTGAGCTTCTAAGTTGCCATCTGAGTCCAATGGTAAGATATAGATCAGAAGGACTGAAGATGATCCTGGATAAAATAGGAGACCTTGGCCTTTTTTAGCTAAAGTCTCAATTTCACTGAGATTGCACCCATTCAGTGATTAAGTCTAGGTAATAATTGAAGCAAAAAAAATGTCTTGTACCTAGTTAAAAAAAATAAAATAAAATAAATTAATTAATCTGGTAGGGGAAGACCTTCCAGGTACTTTTAAGAATCATACTCTTACCTACAGATGGAGATGTCATGATTCCTCCCTTGCTTTTTTTTCCCTTTCCAAATTCAAAGGGGAGAATTCAGAAGAATGAATCAGTTCATTTATGACCTCCCTTGCATTATCTGACACTGATTTGTGGGCCCTCAATTTATTAACAAGAACAAAAAGACTTTTGTGCTTAAGGGAGGAAGTATAGAGTGTTGAACTAGAGATTAAGATCTGGGTTCACAAATCAGTTCCAATAATGCAGTAATGAATAGAACCAGCTATACCCAGCAAAAGAACTCTGGGAAATGAGTGTGAACCACTACATAGAATTCCCAGTTCCTCTATTTTCTTCCACCTGCATTTTTGATTTCCTTCACAGGTTAATTGTACATTATTTCAAAGTCCGGTTCTTCTTATACAGTAAAATAACTGTATGGATATGTATAAATATATTGTATTTAACATATAGTTTAACATATTTAACATGTATTGGTTTACCTGCCATCTGGGGGAGGGAGTGGGGGGAAAGAGGTGAAGAATTGGAACAGAAGATTTTGCAAGGGTCAATGCTGAAAAATTATCCATGCATACATATATCTTGCAAATAAAAAGCTATAATAAAAAATAAAATAAAATAAATATTTGGGTTCAAACTCTACCTTTGGCATTTACTGTTTGACCTTAGACAGCATTTTTAACTTCTTTGACTTTCAGCAGTTTTCTCTTCTCTAAAACAGAAGTAATAATAGTTATAGGATCACAAGAACATTATAACATTTAAATAACATAACATGCTTTCCAAACTTGAAAGCACTATTTTAATGGTAAGCTATTACTACAATTAGGACAAAATCTCTGCTATATCTTAAAAAGGCCATTTTGGGGAAAGTAAAACAAGAACTACAAAGCATCACAATTCTTTATTTCTGTCAAAATAGACAAGTAGCTGGCATTTCTACATGGTGTTCCATCCCCTCCATCTGCTAATTTGTGTAGCCAGCCCATCCAAATGAACTGCAGCTGATGATGACTAGCTCTGCACAAAGGTCTCTTTACTTGGCAGTTCTATGATCCCAAAGAAAAGGTCCTCCCAAAGGCATTTTTCCATCCAGGTATCTCACACAATTTGAAAGAATTTCCAGTGTTTATGATTTTTTATAATTCAATTCTGGTATTTCCCTGATAGGAATATGGACTAAACTTATGATTTTATTAGTTTCAGTAAATCTCACTTGAGAAAACTTTATGAAAGCAAGCTGATACCATCTCTTCAACTTATGGTTTAACAAAGTTATTTTAAAGTACTGACAAGTAAACTTGTCCAGGGGTGACTTTTCTAGGGGTGACTCAGCCAATATGTGTCAGAAGTGAAAGTTGAACTCAATTCTTTTTTATTCCAAATCTAGCTACCTATTTATCATGCCAATATTATCACCGTTTTTCCATCAGTATAAAGAGAAATGGATAAAAATGTCAATAAACCAGGAATATGGCATTTACAACCCAACAGCCCATTCTGGGCTTTTCTTTTTTCCAGATTCATAGGACAAGATTTCAATACCCACCCCTTTGATCTGAATACTGATCAAATGACAAATCTTTCATATTTTACAGACTCATGGAATTGTGAAGGACCTCAAGAGATAATCTAACAAACACATTCTCAGTTTGATGAAATTTTCCCATTATAACTGTTCTGATCATATTTAAGAAGAATCATTCCAAATTACCCCAAATAATAGATTATTTAAACCAGAGTTCCCATTTAAAGTTTAACTTTCCTTATTTATTTAATATGACTCATGGTCTCTCACTTTCATAAAACAGGGCAACAAGATAATATATTCTTTTAAGGCAAAAGAAGAAAAGCTTTAACAACAGAAGCTATTTTCAGTGATCCTAACAACAGATCTGTATAACATTCTCTTAAACCTTGAAAATTGCCAGGGTCATTTTGCAAATGGATACTACTCAATTTAATTTAGCAGACATTAAGGCCTACTGAGTACAGAAGATGCTAAGGTAATTGATATATTCAAGTCCCTGGGGACACAATGATAGAGGGAACATATTTAAATACTCCATTCAAAGACCTTCTCTATAATCACGTGGGAGGAAAGTCACATACACAAATAGCAGGTAAGAATGTGCTATTTAAGGATTTAACTTGGAATTCAAGAATATTAAATCAAGATAAATTTCAGAATGAGACCCAGTACATTCAGAAAACAAAGCAAAATATTATATCATGAATGTCACTGATTAAAATAGGTAATTCAGCAAAACTCTTGACCCATATACCTACTTTTTTCAACCCTATAAAATCTGTATAAGAATCATGTGATACCATGGGAAAAGGACTGACTTGGGAGTGAGAGGCCTTGTGTTAAAACCCAATTTCTGATACTTTTTATCTTGGGGACTTAGATAAACCATATCACTTTTCAGTTTCCCTGTCTGTAAAAAGAAGGAGATGGATTACATGACTTTTTACTTACCTTCTAACTCTAATCTATGATTCTATGTTCGTATGTTCTATATGCATAAATTTTTTATGAAAATGAGGGAGGAATGACAAACTTTCATTGATAATTTGCTACAGAGGATCACATCTTCAGTCATGCAATTGACTGAAATACTAAAAGAAAAAATACAAGATTTGATTATTATTACTATTTGTTGATTAATAAAGAAAAAAAAGCATTTGATTCCAAAGAACAAAACAAATCTTAAAAACTCATCTCCAACAAGACAAGATTTCTTCCCTGCACTTGTTAATTAGACAAAAATGTATTTACTTAAACACATTAAATTTATTTAAACAGTAGTGTCAGGTACTGCAGATACAAGTAATAATAATAAAAAATACTAAAAAGTATTATTATTATTATAAATAATCCTTACTCAAAAGGATCTTATATTCTAGTTGGGGAGACAAGAAAAACACATATAAATATAGTGAATAAATTCAAAGATATACAAAATATTTAAATACAAGGTAGTTTGGTAAAGAGGTTATTAACATTTAGGAGAACCGGGGAAAATGAGAGAGACTCTCCACGGTGAGAGTAAGGTCAGACTGCATTCCAAGTAGGAAAGAAGATCAGTGGAAAATGACTGAAGGAAAGGTATTATGTATGAGATACAGAGAGGCCAGTTTGACTGGATCATAGAATGAAGGAGAAGAAATTATATCTAAGGCTAGAAAAATGAGTTGGGACTTAATTGCATAGAACTTTCTGAGATAAATATGAATGTTTATATTTTATACCAGAGACAAATAGGAAGCCATTGGAGTTAATTTTATATTTTGGTGGATTTATTTCTATTTTAAGTCAATGGATAATAAGAAGCCTCTGGAGTCACATAGCCAGATTCATCATGTAAGGCAGAGGGTCAACAAACTATGGCATACTGACCAGATCTAGCCCTACTACCTGTTTTTATATGACCCCAAAATGTTTATGTACTCTCACACACATACATATATACATATTTATGTGTGTACAGATTATATATGTGTATATGTAGGTCAGAAAAAATAAAAAAGTATTTCATAACACATGAAAATTATAAGAAATTTAAATTTTAATGACCAAAATAATGTTTTTATTAGAACACAGCCAAGCTCATTCACTGTCTATGGCTTTGTTCATGTTTTAATGACAGAGTTGAGTAATGACAACAGAGACCAGATGTGGTGCTTGGGCATATTCCAAATCACAATATAGCAGTCATAGTATATAACTAGTGTATAACATATCACTATACCATGTCATTTTTATCAGTATATACCCATCAGGCCAAAACAATAAAAGAAAAGAAAAGGGGGATTCTAATACTGTGTTTTTAAGGAACAGTAGAGTGAGTATTATTTGCTATTGAATTAGATGTCAAAGCAACATATTTACATAATAAAATATAGTGATACTATAGCTATTCTAAAAGAACACAATATATGTTGACTCACTAGACTAAACATATGTAACAACACTCCTAGCTCACAGAAAATCAATATCTCATCACATCAGAATTTTCTGATTAAAAATAAAAATGAAAATAAGGCTGCAACCAAAGAAATGTTTCTAAATGGTTCATAAGCTGGACCAGTAAGAAAAGTCATTACCAGTGGTTGGTTAATTAAACTGATTGATTGAAAGAGCCAAAGAAATGTGTACAGAGAAAATAAATTTGATTGACTATTTTCTTTTCAGTGCAATTAAAATCATATGCTTGTATATTGATAACAATATTTGGCAAAGAGTAAGAAGAAAGGAATAAGAGGTACTGAGGAATAAGGTGACTTCTTAAGGAGGTTAGCCTTGAAAGGGATGAAAGAGAAAGGATGATAACTGGAGCTGACAGAACAAGTAAGAGCTTTTTGAGGATGGAGGAAACATGGACATGTTTGAGAGAAGCAAGGAAACAGCCAGCAGAAAGGAAAAGAGATTAAAAATTAGTGAGACTGGGGATGACAGAAGGAACAATCTACTGGAGAAGAGGAGATGTCTCGTATCACTTGTACAGATTTTAGGGCTTGTCTTTGGTGAAAAAGAAGGCCTCTTCTTCAGTTGAGACCGGCGTAAAGAAGGAGATAGGGAAGAAACATCTAAAAGATATAAAATGAGGAGGAGGGGATAAAAAAGAGATCTCAAGGAATGGTCTCCATTTTTAAAAAGTGAAATATGAATCAAGGTTTTCCATTGAGAGGGTGGGAGGAGGTCTAGCTTTGGAAAATTTGAGGAGAAATGAAAAGATTTGGGAAATCACTAAGGTAAAAGAGATGGTGAATCAATTAGGGAGGTAGAAAAGGATGACCTTGCCTCAATGAGAGTCCAGTAAAAATCTTTATTGTGAGATTCTAGGAAAAGCAGATCTTATGAAATTAGGCACTGCCCCACAGCTCTTATGAAGTCAGAGGAAATGGTCATCTGGTCAAAGTCCTCAGGACAGAGGCCCAGAATATTTCAGTCGGCAAAAGGACATGATTTGGACTTTTCTCTGTTATGCGATCCCTATGTTGCCACGGGAGAGTTAGAATTGCCATAATCATCTTATGGGCCTTAGGGAGAACTGTTCACTTTTCTAGAAGGTCAAGTCCTCTGACTGGCCCAGAAGTTATTTTCTAAACTGTCTGCACCTGTTTGTTCCTTTAATTAGTTACAGTCTGTTCTCCACTTGTTCCCAACTGTTTTCTCTATTTTTATTCTCATCATGTGCTAGATCCCCCTGTCTTGTGTGCAGCATTTTCCTCCTTACTTCCCTCCCTTCTCTCTCTAGTCTTCCACCATGAGCCAAGAAATGTTTTGGTAAAATTGCTATATTTGAGGAATTTCTTCTTTTATTTTCTAGTTAATATCATCTTACAAATGCCTTTTTTTCATCTGAGAAGACAACTTGGGTACACTCACTTGCTAAAAGCTCAAACCCTAAGAACAAGGCTAGTTGGATGAGGAAATATCTTGCTCCAATCTGGGAGTTCAGATAGGAACAACAATAGGAATTATGCAGAGTGCTGGTTTTGGAATCAGGAATTGGGTTCAAATCCTAACTCTGGCACTTAACTCCCTATGTGATTTCAGGCCCTTAGTTTCCTCAACCAATAAAATGGGGTTTAAATTAAATGGCTTAAAAAGCCTTTTTATAAATCTGAGACTCAAGAAGCAATCTATTCCTCATAAAGGACAGACATCAATTGTCCATTATCGCATTATTATTAATTCATTACTGGTTTTTGGAACTGCCTGGGGCCCAGGTTAGCTTGGTCTCAGTGGAGGAAATGCAGGAGGACAGGTCAGCCACCACGGTGGTGTGAGATGGAGTGATTCTGTCTCTGAGTCCAAGGGCTTGTGCTCCAGCCTCCAGCCACGACAAAGATGGGAAATGGAACAAATGTGTCTCTGAGTCCACCCTGGCTGCGTTTGTCCCTGTTTATATGCTCTAATTAGATCATTTACAGTATACTGAGTATAAACCAATCATTATATCACTAGGGAACCATTATTTGTTGTAAGATTAAATCAATCATACTGAACTGCTAACTAGATAACCATTGTTTATCAATTCCACTTAGTTAGCATCTTGTAAGAATCCTCGTTTCAAGTACAGAGTTCTGGTCCATAACAGGCTTTAATGTTCTATTTTTGTTTTGAGTTTGTTTTTTGGCTTGGTGTTTTTACTTTTTACTTGATAGCTAAGAGCAGTGGTTCTTAAAGTATGGTCTAGAGAATCCTGGGAATCTCTGAAACCCTTTTAGAGAGTCTACAAATTCAAAAGTAGTTTTTATTTCCAATATGGTAAATGTCTATAAATATAATCCAGATAAACAAAACCGCTTTGGAGAGATCCTCAATAATTTTTAATAGGATAAAGATACTGAAAACAAAAATTTGAAAACCACTGGCTAAGAGGGTAGAAGACAGGCTCAGAATAGCTAAGAGAGAAAAGTAAAGGGACAATGAGAGAAAGAGAGAGGAAAGAAGAGAGAAAGAGAGAGAGAGAGAGAAAGAGAGAGAGAGAGAGATGGAGGGAGCGCACAGGTGATATGAATGAAGAAGTGAGAAAGAGGTTCTCATGAGGGCAACAAAACTAAACTTGACACTATCATTTTGTAACTTTTTCTAAGACCGGACCTGCCCAGGAAATCTCATTTCCCATATTTCCCTTCATCTTTCTCTTGGAACTCCTTATTTTAAGTCCCTTAGGATTGGCACCCAGATCCTATCCATTAGCCTCTTGTCATTTGTTCCCAATCATTAAATGTATCTCTTAAAGTTTTCTTTTATCTTCTATCAAGACATCACTTCCCTCAACAAACATGTATGAGATATTTCTTTAAAAATAAATTACTCCTCTTATTGATAAAGTTTATCAATCTCTCTCTTTCTGCAAAGCTCTGCTTTTCTTGAGGAATTCTCTGATTGGAGACAACTCCAGTTGGTCAAGGGATGGGAAGAGAAGGAAGGAACTGAACTGCCTTTTTGAATTCAAGGAAGCAAAGATATCTGCAAAATGAATCTCGACCACAAAGTATGATATGAGTATCAATGGATCTGCAGTTTGGGGCAGAAATAAAGAAAGAGGAGAGAAGAAGTTGGCAAGAAGGGAGATGAGAGGAAATTAAGCCCCCTAAATCAAAAGGGAAGAGACTAAAATAAATTTTCTTATTTTCACTAAAGACTTTTTTTTAACTCTATTTCTTTTTGTCTCTCTCTTAAATTTGTGCATGTGGGTAGGTATGTGAGCAATACAGGCACAGAAAGAGAAGAATGGGGAGAGAGAAGAGACAGAGATAGAGAAAAAGAGACAGAGACAGAGAGAGAGACATAAAGAGAGAGAGAAAGACATTCAGACAGACAGAGAAGAGATACACAGAGAGAAACAGAGAGACAGAGAGAGACAAAGACAGAAAGGGAGAAAGGGGAGGGAAGGAGGGAGAGCACTTAACCCTAATTCTTTGTAATATTAGCAAAGATCATTTGGATGAAGCCACCAAGCCATCATCATGATGATTTTGACTCTTCAAAATTGATATTTTTATACTATCACTTAAGTTTCTTTTAAAATATGAGCTTCATTTATGTAGTATTTATAATAAAAATAAAGCATTAGATTTTATATTTCTTAGCTAACCTCAGATATCCAAATAAACATGCCAACATTCAAATATGATATTGGTCATAACCAGGTAGTGTTTCCTAAGCCATGGATTTAAAAAAACATCCATTTTCTATCAGTCCTTGTATAAAAAATGTGTTCCGAGAAAGAACTCATAAATAGATGTATGTGTGTAATAATTTTACACATTTGTGTCTAATGGTAACTATCCCTAAGGTGGGGATAGGGAAGAAAATGAAGGAAATTTAAAAAAAGTTACATGATAACTTTATTGTCTATTTAAAGGAATAGCAAGTTGTACGTAATAGATTTGCAGTTTAATGTGCAATCATCTTTTTTTTGTTATGTTATGGAATTTCTTATGTTATTTCATAAATTAAAAAAAAAATAGCACTTGACTTGTTTATGATCCACAAGATACATCCTGTTTTGTTTATCATTCTTGTGTGACTCTCTATGACCTCATTTGGAGTTTTCTTGGCAGAGATACATTGATCTGTTCTTTCTCCAGCTCATTTTATAAGTGAGGAAATTGAGGCAAACAGGGCTAAGTGACTTGCTTAAGGTCACAGCTAGTATCTGATTAGATTAGAACTCAGAAGATGGGATTCAGTGCTCTATGCACTGTGCTAAGGCTGCACCTATATATACTGACTGCCTTTGAATTTTGCATTTCCAGGTCGTATTTGGATAATTGGTTGGTGCTCCCAGTCTGATCCTTTCTTAGCACTTTGCATTCAAGCTCTGATCTATAGCTTGGGTTTAGGCTTGACAAATAATCCACTCTTTTCCACTCTCTGAGTTTCTCATTTGCATTCTCCTCGCCATTTCAGATCAGCTCCCTGGCCAAACCATGAATAACTCATGTTTGATAGCTTTACATCCTTGCTAGATTATTGTAATGAAACAGGACTATATTGGGCCAGTTAGTAATTAAAATAATTGTTTTTGATTTTGTACCTGGGTGACTTAAATATCCCTTGTTACAGTTAGATTTCAATGGTAATGACATCTCAACTCGCTTTGCTAAAAATGTTTATTATTCTATTTCAGCCATTTAAAGTCTATATCTTTCTAGTCTGTTCTGTTTTCTGCAGTTGGCATCTTTCTGGAAGTAGGGGCAGCACTGGTTATTCTTGTATGTTTTTAAATGATGCTTGATTGACTCAGAATATCTGACCTTGACAAGATGATATAGGATTGAGATGGTTTATTTTATCATCTGACATTGTTCTTCTTGCCATAATCTCCTTGGTTTTTTTGGTGTGTTTTTAATTCAGTGATTTTTAAGAATAAATATTGCTGTAAGAAAATATGCAAAAATTGTAACTCTAAAAGATCACAGTGAAATAATAATAAAGAAAATGAAACAGTTATTAGTATGGGAAAGTCAAATATTTCAAAGATTACTTAAACCCACCTTTTGACAGAATCAGCATACACACACATACACACACACACACACACACACTCAAAACAAAGAATGTAATGAAAAATGAAAAACAATACCAAAACTATGCAAACTATTGCTGTGAAATAAACTAATTAATCTTCAGAAAACAAAGAATTTCATAGGGATGTGTCAGCTACATAGGATTATCTAATTCTCTAATGTTTCCTCTAAAATGTATCACTAACTTCTTGAAGTTGTAAAGATAGCAAGAAAAGTAAAACAAAATAGTGGCTATTCACTGTTACAGAAGGAAACAAAAACAATTTGCCATGAGTGTGACAATATAAATACCGGAGTACTAAAGATTAGGAATAATAATAATTATTATCATCATTATTGTTATCATTTATTGATCAAACTTTTTCATTCAAGGCTTTTTAGAAACTTGCTCACAAGAAATGTAGGTGGACTTGTAAGACCTAGGATCTACTAGAAGCTCAGAATGAGATACAACTTTTAAGATGACAAATGTGTAAATGTTTTTCTTAACTGTGTTTATTGGCTATACAAACTGGATTTTCTTTTTTTGGTGTAGGACTTTTTAGAGGGAGGAAAGGAGTTAACAATGTTATTGCAAAAGATATAGGAAAAAAAAGGAAAGAAAAGAGAGTCAATGAAGTTTTAAGATTATGCACAAAAGAACAGAAGAAAATTCAGAAGGAAATAGACAAGCACAAATTTGAAAGTAATATGATACATTTATTATGCATTTTTTAAAAAGCAAGTAACTTTATAATAAAGATTCATGACTTCATATATAATCAAGTTTCTTTTCCTATTGTACTTTGTAATGGAAATCTTTTTCTCTTTTGGTATTTGTGAAATTCAGATTTTAAATATTAATTTAATCTGGGCATTTTAATAAAACCAAAAATCCACTAATCCCTCAAAATATCTAAGGAATTTTTTTACTTCCAATATGCCTTGTCCTCACTGAATTATCATGAACTTGTCTATGAATCCAGATTAACATATTGCTATACCACGAAGTAGAATTGTTCCAAAATTACAAAAATTTCTTGATCAAGATGAAATGTTGTAATATGACTTTCTACAAGAATACATGTCCTAAAAGGTTAAAAAAATTATCTAAAATGGAAATAAACATGCTTTAGTGTTTTAGCAATTCATTTGATTTAAATATCATTGCAAACCTATGGGTTATAACCAAGCAGTGGAGAAATGAGCTTTGTCAAAAATAATGCTTAATATCAAATTTAAATTTGATGAAAATTTAAACAATACATCATGAAATTTTGTGAATACCAAATTTCAAAAAACAAATGATTGTTGCAAAAAATACATATTGTATGCAAAGGCATTTTTTAAAAAAATATTTTAAAATGAGGATCATTATATAATTAAATAAACTTAATTTTATTTTCTTTATCCCAACTAAGCTGAATATCACTTTATAAATCAATCAACCAATATTTATTAAGCATCCTCTATGTGCCAGGTACTGCTGTAAGCATTGATGATGCAAAAAGAGGCAAAAGACAGCTCTTTACCTCAAAGGACTTACAATTTAATAGGGAGACAACATATAAACAAATATATACAAAGCAATATATATATGTATATATAGATATAGATATAGATATGTAGGAAATAATTGACAGGAAGGACACTAAAATTTTGAGAGGTTGAAAAATCAACTTTTAGGTTGGGACTTAAAGGAAGTTAGAGAAATCAGTAGTTGACAATAATAGTTTATAAAAGAAGTTTGGACTTAATGCATTGTCTAGTAAGTCCTGAAGAAGTTCAGATTTACATCAAAAGAAAAGACCATCTGCACTAATGAAATATAGATCTTTTTATTTATTTTAATGTTGACCTTTTTATAATTCATATAAAAGCTGTATTCTGTTACTAATGCCATTTATTATTTTAACTACATTCAGTATGAGTACTCCAGTTTGGCAAAAACCTTTTTTACAAAGCCTTTTCAACATAGTTCTAAAACTCAACATCATATAATCATTGGTTTTTAGATTTTAGAGAAAATTTTAAAGATTTTCTATTGTAGTTCAAATTACCCATAAATGTTAAAAGACTTAGGAATAGTGGTATTACTTAATCAATTAGAGGAGGTACAATCCAGAATACTAAATAAATGAAGGACATCCTCACTTTGTAGCTGGTTGCCCAGCTTTATCAACAGCATCCAAACAATCCATAATTTCTCACATGTTCACAAATTCCCATTCACTAATCAGCTAGTCTGGTTAATGAATCTGCAGTTCTTTCCTTGCACGTAGCAGGTTAAATTAGAGATTGCACTCTAGGGAGCATGTGCTGGGACTTCCCTGAAAACTTCCAGTACTCCAGAGGCACATCAGGTTCAGTTATAAAGGGTTATAGATGGAGCTAGTACGTGTTGTGGACTTGCAGCAGGAAGGGCAACCCTGTCACATTAATGATATCTTAACCTTAAAATGTGGCACATTTTGCAAAATTTTTTTGTGATTTTATTTGTTTCTTTTTAACTGTGTTTCTTTGATATTGATCTATATAGAAAGGTAACTGCAATGGAGTTGCCTTTCTTAAATCTAATCCTATTGAGTAAAAGGACAGAGGGATATAAAATCACAAGTGCTAATCAGCATTTAGATCACTCAGGATAACTGCAGAGATCTTGCAGACAACTACCACATAAAGCAATATGACTGACGTAGGTGCTGTCCAGGACTTATAGGAATATAAAAAAGGAGCCATTATTTCTAATTTCTCCTTTTGGAGCATAGGAAAAGCTTCATGGAAAACATGACAGGAAATACAAAATAGTGTTGATCCTTTCCTCTCAACATACAGTGAAACTTCAACATTTTAACTTTCCCAACATCAAGCATTCCTATGATTTTATTAATAACCTCATTTTCATTTTCATGTTGTCAGCAACCACACACATTCCTGGCTATGCACAGAAGAGAAAAAAAATGAGAGTGGGATGTAGGCAAATTTCTTTAGGAACCAATACCCTACTAGGTACCTTTACTGGTCTTGTTCACCCTATTATGGTAAAAAGCTTGTACATTCATTGCATATTTTATTTTTAATTTTTTTTCCTTAGGCAAAAGGTACATTTAGGGAGAAGAAGATACAGAAAAAATGAAGAGGTAAACTAAACACCAGAAGTAGTAAATATGAAATAGATTTGGGAGAGCAATAGGGTTTTTAATCATTGCATATTTTCCTTGTTTATCTTTAAAACCCAAGTTTATGTTACAATTATGCCCCCAAAGCCTAATACAAATTCTCTGGGCTCTAAATCCAAGTATGCCAAGTCAGTGATACAGCCTAGAGAGAAAATAAAGGTGTTAGATAACTTTTGTGCTAGAATGTTTACAGTTGCTGTCAGCTGGCAGAACCTCAAGAATCTCAAAATGATGCACAAAGCAGATGTCCCTGATAGATTCTTTCAAGCTGGTGTGTCCTTCATGATCTCCAATGCCATCCACCAGTCATGAAAGAAAGTGTGTCAGAAATGACGTCAAGATGTCACAGGTCTAGGCATCTTCCACAAGCAGTGAATAAAGATCCCAATAACCTCTCCCTTGGTTTTCAGAGGCAGCCAAAGCAGAGAGGTTTACAACAATATAGTACACAGTACAGTGTCCTCACACAGCCATCTGACACAGTAGAAGGTAAGGGTCAGGTTAAAAAAAAAATTAGTTCTAAGAACTTTATTTGCTGTGCAATATTTATGGTACTGTAGAGTTCATATATTATGAAAAGTAAATATCTGAAATCAATGTTTTTTAATTGAAATGTTACAACAAAAGGTCACAGAATTCTAGGGAATTACTAATGAAAAATGTTTTGCATGTTACCAATTTTATGTTTTGTACTTTATTTTATGGGTTATATTTCATGGTCATTGTGTGAGAGAAAATATAAATTGTCAAAACTAATATTTTGTTATAAAGAATTATATGCAGAAAAGTGTGTTTTCAGCAATTTCAAGTGAAAGTCTATAGTTTTTGGTGGTCTCCTGAACCCAACCCCCTATTTCCCATAGGTTCAGTGTATCAATATTTGGGTTTCTTACTTTTGAGCTAACTTCTAGGGATGTTAGCTCCATGAAAGTTGAGGATAACTTAATTTACATAAACCTGCACAAATCTCAAATTTATATTGGACTAAAGGTTATATTTTATGATTAATATACTCCTTTTAAACTTATCATGAAAGGCAGCAAGGTATAGGGCTAATTCAGAATTAGGAAAACCTGGGTTTAATTCCTGCTTTAGACATTTACTGTCTGTGTGACTCTGGACATGTCACTTAAACTCCCAGCCCTATAAATCATATAAGTCTAGTATTATAGATAAGGGAACAGCCTTGGTTCTACATCCACTGGATATAAAATTACAAGCATAATAAAAAAACAACAATAATACCATGAATAAATAATAATATCAATTGAAAATTAAAAATAATTCCTCAGGGAAGGTAGGTGTGCAGTGGATAGAGCACCAGCCCTGAAGTCAGGAGGACCTGAGTTCAAATTCGACCTCAGACACTTAAATACATCCTAGCTGTGTGAGCCTGGGCAAGTCACTTAACTGCCTCAGCAAAAATAAATAAATAAACAATTCATCTCCTTTAGGCAATTAAATTATCTTGATCTGTAGCTAAAACAAACCCCTACAGGCTATTAAATCCCAAATTATATACACATACCTCCCTAAACGCTTTCAAAAGACATCAAAACTACTTCTTTTGATGGCATCCTAAAATATCCTCAAACATGCTTACTAAATGACCATAGATCAGTACCTGGCTAAGGTAGAATGAATTAGAATTATATTAAGATATTCAACTCTTTAAAAACTTCACCCATATATTGCAAAACCCATTCTAGTTTTTCAATTCTCTTTATATTAGCAAATAAACAGGCTAACATTTATTTACATTTATTCTAGATATTTCAAAATAAATCTTAGATGATCTTGGATCTGATTAAAATTTTACAGTTGAGGAAACAAACCCAGGTGAGAAAGATGATTTTCCATGATTGTACAGGTAGTAAGAGGCAGAGGCAGTATTCAACCCTAAGCCCTCTGTTACCAAATCTGGTGTTCTTTCTGCTATTGAAGTGGTTTAAGAAGGCAGTAAGGGGTTGTTTGAAACAAAGCTAAGGCCCAGATTCCATAAACATATGATATTATAATCCTCTTTAGACATATGAATTACACAGTAGAACAAATTCTGTCTTTTCTTTCTTGATTAGCCATAATCACTGAATGGGCATTGCCTCTATCAAACTGAGACCTGTTGAAGACTTTCGCTTTAAAAGGTCAGAGTCTCCCCTTGCATCCCCAGGGCATCTCCAGCCACCTTGATCTATATCTTGCTACTGGACCCAGATGATTCTCTACAGAATGAGGCAGGTGACTTTGCACAGCTCTCCCTCATTTAAATTCAATTCACTTGCCTGTTATGGCATTACCTCCCTGATATCATGGTTATCTTTAAGAACAAAAAACAAGCAACAACAACAACAACTCCAACTATACAGTGTTAAGGACCATGCCTAAGTGTGAAGGAGCAGGTTGATTCTCTGAAAGCCCCCACAATCTGTGAATCATAACACACTTGAAGGAAGAGGAGAGAAGTTAGAGAATGCAACTGCCTCTCAGTCTCCTTGTATTGTTATCCTCTCACATGAAGAGATTTGTTCTGCTGGTCAGAATTAGATTCCCAGCAGCCACTAGCAGATGGCTCTGGTAACACCTAGCAGCCACTAGCAGGTTGCTCCCGTAGCAATACCAGAATCAAAATAAATCTAAAATTGTTCTCTCATATTTAATGTATGGTAGACACCACCAGTATTTGCCAAATCATCTTTCTCAGTAGTTTTTCCACTGGATTGTTTAAGAAACATCTCCTTCCTCCTACCCACCAGATAAATTCTGATTACATTCATTCTTGCAACCCCCCTGCATTGTTATCTTTACTCCTTACTCACAACTGTTAACCGATCAAGATTAGTCCAATGTTAAAATCTACAGGAAGTGTCAACTCTATGGACAACTTAATAGAAAACATTTAAATAAGTGAATATGGTTAGCAACATTTTATATTTAGGCTTTTATATTTCTTCTGAGACTTTGAGATTTTTTTCCCCTTCTTTCTTTCCTTTTTCTTTTTTTCATTCTGTTTCTCTTTATTTCATTTTCTTTCTCTCTCTCTGTTTCTGTCTCTTTCTCTCTCTTTCTGTCTTTATCTCTCTCTGACTCTCTGTCTCTCTCTCTTTCCTACCTTCTTTCTTTCTTTCAAAGCTTAGAACCAAATATATAATTCAAATGCAACCTATGAGTGTGGTCAAGCAGAATTCCTTATACATTTTCATTTTGTGGTTTGTAAGTCCTGAGGAAAATACTAGGTTTCCTGCAATCTTGCTTCACTTCAGGGTGTTTCTTTTTCTTTTTTTTTTTTTTTTTCTTTTTCCTTTTTTTTTGTTTTTTTTTCACTTCAGGGTGTTTCAACCCAAATCAAAAAGGCCATGTTGATCAAAGTCTGACAAATTCTTCAAATGTTGTCAAGGAGCTACTATAGAAATAGCTGCCCCTCAGCCTTGATCCACCAACGTAAAGCAGCTGCACAGTTCATATTCATGTCCTCTTGGATTCAAAGAGAAAGACATAGATGAGGTAGATACCATGGTTCTGGTGTTGGAACACTAAAAACAATTTACACAAGACATTTAAAGAATAAAATATAGGGTCCCCATTTAGAGAAAAGGTTTCATCTGCTAGGTTTAGTTTTAAACACATTAACAACCTCTACAAAAACATTTAACTTTTTAAGCCTCCTACAAAATTAACATGAAAGAAGAGAACTGATTTTTGAGTTGTAAGACCTGAGCTTTTTCTTTTAGCTTCCTATCTATGTAACTAAATATATTAGTGAACTCTCTTGAACCTCAGCTTCCTCATCTCTAAAATGGAAATGATAACACTAGTACTACTTGTCTCATGGGATTGTTTCAAGGAAAACTTTGGAATTGCATGGTGTAACCAAGAGAAGCCTGTGATTTCATTCATTTTAGAACTCAGTTTAAGGAAATTTCTTCTACCAATGCAGACCAACCTCTAAGGTTCACAAAATCACTATCTGTAAAAAGTGAGACTTGAAACTCTGCAAGGATACTTTAATCTTATGTTATTTCCATAGTCTCAAGACTATGGAAATGTTACTTATTATTAATAATAGTTAGCATTTATAACATAATTTAAGGTTTACAAAGCACTTAAAAATATCACATTTGATCTTCACAACAACCCTGTGAAGTGGGTACTATTATTATCCCCATTTTATAGAAACTAAAGTAAAATCAGGATAAATAATTTTTCCAGGGTCACACAGCTAGTAAGTGTCTGAGATCAGATTTAAATTCGTCTTCCTAATTCCAAGTCAAAATGCTCTAGCTACTGAATCATCCACCTCCCATAATAAACTCATGCCCTACCATGTTTATTTAGGAAGGATTTACTGGCCCTTCTCTGAAGCTTTCCCCTCCATCTTTCCGTTTGTTCTGTGCTTCCTCCTTTTCTTTATATAATGCATACTATATACTTTTCTTTCCCCATTCTAATGCTCCCCTTCTTTTAAGCCTCAGTCCTTCCTCTATCATTCCCAGAAACGAATATTATTGCACATCTCTTTCCCAATTAGATTGAGAGCAGAGAATGTCTTTTGTCTTTCTTTTGAATCCCTGGTGCTTAGGAAATGCTTGACACATAGTAGGTGCTTTTAAAATATTTTTTGATAATAGTTGATTTTACAATTTTTCAAAATCAAGTTAAAGTCTTTGAGAAAATTAACATAAGTACTAATAAGTACTAACCTTCATTTTAAAGGTGCCAAAGTTGACTCACAAATAAGTTAAGATTTTACTTAGTCACATGGCTAATAAGTGTCAGAAACAAGATTTGTATCCAAGCTTATTTTTTTATTTTTTTAGTTATTTTTTTACTATTATGCTGTGCTGCCTCTCAGATACCTTTATTTCTTCCTCAGAAGGAACAAAATATTCTCAGCCTCTCTTATAGTTATGAAGATGCTGCTAAATGTTCTCTTTTGTTATTTCTTGAAGAACCTTGAAGAAAGGAAATGCTTTGGCTATATTATTAAATCTCCCAGTAAACTGTGCTCTCTCTCTCTCTCTCTCTCTCTCTCTGTTTCTCTCTCTCTCTCTTTGTATATAAATATATTTAAATCACATGATGTCTGTGCCTAAAACAAGCAGCTAACACAAGATTGTGAGATCCGAGAATGTTCTCAATATAAATCTGACAGCCACTAAAATCCAGGATAGTTTATTCCCTTCCTACTAAACAGAGAATTGAGAATAAATATTTAACGATCTTTACTAGGTCAATAAATAATATAAATTTGGCCCTGGGGTAAACTCATTTGGAGAAGAGGCTGCACAGTTGACCCTATCCAGGTCCAGTTAAGATAGAAGAGTCAGTGGCCCCAGTTCCAATGGCACAGCTAACAACACCATCTCTATCCCCCATGTCTATTTCCACCCCAAGACACACACACAGACACTTGCATACGCACTCTATCGTACACAATTCAATTATTTGAGAACAATGCAGTGGAATAGGCAGTGCTGGTAGGGTGGGTAGAGTTCAAATATGGCCTCAGACACTTACCAGCTGTGTGATCCCAGGCAAATCCCCTTAACCCTATTTGTCTGAATTCCTCATCTGTAAAATGAGCTAGAAAAGAACATGGCAGAGTATTCCAATATATTCAATATTTTTTGCCAAGAACACATTGTAAATGGGATCATGAAGAATTAAACACAATTGAACAATTTCTGAACAAAAAGCAGGAAGGTTGGTGTGAAGGGAAGGGAATTAAAATTCTGGGCAAAAAGAGGAATTATTTTGAATTAATTTTGATCCTTGTATTCAGAAACCTTTTACTGTTGCCAAATTTTTTGTGACCCTCACATTCACTTAAGCTACCCCTACATGGGGTCATCACTCACAGGTTAAAAAGTTTTGATCTACAGGACCAAAAGAGAGAAGAAAAATACTTGGAAATAAGTCTTGATTGACTAATTAGGGTTCTGCTAAGAAATGACATATTTGACTGGTCATCTTCATTTTTCTTTTTTTAGATTTACATTTGTATCAATGTTTTTAATATTCACAATGGATGAAATGCAGTTCAACAGTTGATTATTTCAGAGAGATAAGAGGAATTCAAGGGGTTGAAAGTCAGCATCTTCAGAAGAACAACTTGAACCCTATTCTTTTTGACTACTTGGTTGGCCTAACTTGTCCATTCAACTACTTAGACCACTCATCACACTATAAGAAATGAAGTGGCTCTAGGGTATTCGACAGTAAAAATAGCCTCAAAAGAATTATTCATGAATTACAAAGATATATCACCTGAAAAGTTTCAACATAGAATAAGCAAGAATAATTTCTTTACTTTCCTTGGTAGAAAAAAAGAAAATTTAATAAATGTGGAAATAATCTTTTCAAATGAGGAATTTGTCACCTATAATAATAATAATGATACTAAGATAATAATAATATTTAGATTTGAATATAGGTATAATCAATAAATAATTAACACCAAAAAGAAAAATGGTCAATTTATAGAATTTCTAAATATTAAAAATTAAATTACATGTGGTCTTAATCATTAAAAAAATTTGAAGTGAAGTAAATGACTGATGTTTTCATTGATTTCATTCTATTTCATTCATCACCTCTTCTATAATCTCAGATATTTAAAACTGGCATAAGAAAAATGACTTGCATATACTAAAACCTTTTATATACATATATGTACATAAGTATATTTTAGTATAAAGATCTCATACCTATTATATATCCTATTCTAAAAATAATTTTTGAAAAAATTGAAAAATTTTATCTTTAACTCTAAATTCTCATATTCAAATCTAGTTATATAGGCTTCAGAAATATTATAATACAGAATGGCTATCACTATCTATTTAGCAGTTTGGATAAAGGGGAGGGGAGGGTGGGGAGAGAAACACCAAAATGGAAAACACTCTGCTATTTCACAGGATTTAGAATGTCAAAGCTGGATAGGACCTTTGAGATCATCTAGTCTGATTTTCTTTTCTTTTATTTCCTCTTTTTATGAGTATTTCATTGAACTGTGACTTCATTAGTACTGGTAACACTTAGAGTGAAAATTTACTCCATTGATGCAGATCAGCAATTTATGTGTGTGCTGTAAAATCTTAGAGAATTTCCTGGAGTACTGAGGGGTTAACTGATTCACTAGTGATCCCATAGCTAGTATTTAATATTCTCAGCCAGGTTTAAAAAAAAAAAGGATAACAAAAAAATCATGCTGGCAAACAAAATTGATAATGCTATATTGTTTAGTGCTTCACTCAGATTGTCATATCTTATTGTTTGAGCTATTAACAAACATTGGAGAACTTCTGTTTCAGAAGAAATAATGAAAGGTCATAGATAAGCCTAGTCCTCCCACATCTATTCCAGCAATAGTCCAAAAGGAGCATTAGATCAAAAAAAGAATAATAAATACAAAAAAGAAAATAAATTAGCTTTGTCAAATCAGCCCAGGATTGTACAAAAAGACAACAGCCACAGATGTTGGAAGGAGGAAAAGGCACATGAATAGGGATGCCCAAGGATCTGTGAGAGACAGCAATCTGATCTGAGAATACTGTCCACAAAGCTCTAGGAGGGGACATGAAAGTCTAATAGCTCATGAGCACAGAAATATCAGAAAATATGAAAAACAGCAGCAAGAGTATTAAAAAAATTGGAAACAAATATGGACTGATCACCCTTCCCCAAACCCCTCTCCCCATCTAAAACTGAAGGAGGGAATAGAAGAACAAAGTCTAAGCAGAAAGTGAAGCTAAAGATATAAGTAAACAAAAGAAGCACCAAGCACAATGAAGCAATAATTCAGTAACGAGTAACATCATAAAGAGTACAAGGAGAGTCTCAGTGGAGGAAATGGCCTTGTTACAAGGAATATTCCTTATACAAGAAGTACATAGTACATAGTTCTAAGTACATAGAAGAAATGAAACAGGCCATAAAGAAATGAAATGCTGAAGGGAATAATATTGAAGGAACAAAAAGTTTAGAATAAGAGATGAAGAAATCTTATCCAACTAGTAAACTCTGAAAATTAATATAGACCAAATAGAAATCAATGACTACAAGAGGCAATGAAAAATGTTAAAGAAAAATCAGAATTAAAAAAAAAAATGTAAGCTACCTACTATCAAAAGCAACTGACTGGGAAAATAAACCAATGAAAGATAATTGCAAAATTTCAAAAACATCATATTTTATTAAATCTAAGACTTCCTTTGCAACCATTTCCTAAAAACAAACAAACAAAAACCCCAGGAGGCATCATTCAGTAAATTATAAATGAACATTTTCAAAGGGTAAATACTAAGCCACTGTTCAACTACTGAAAGAAATTCTTAAATGAAAACTCCTCAAAGCATCATAGTCAAAATCTAGAGCTTTCAGGTCAAAGAAAAATGATGCAAACAACCAGAAAAAAAAAGAAGAAGAAGAAGAAATATAATAAAAGTACTGTCAAGGTAAAACAAGACTTGACAGGAAAGATTAAGGCATACAAACTAGAATGGTTTGTCCTGAAAGTCTGAATGTAGTCCTAAAGTTGGGGGAAGGTAAGGGGAGAGGGACTGGAGGAGTGAATCTTTAATAGAATAATGATCTTTCAACCATTCCTGATGAAAAGACGGAGCAGAATATAAACAATGAATGGAAAAGATAAAATTCAAGGGAAACCTAAAAAGATCAATATATTTAAGCAATTATAAGAAGCTAAAAATGAGAGAATATTTACATTTTAATAAAAAAGAGACATGTCTTTTCAGAATCTCAGTGTCTTCAAAGTTTGAGGTAATTCAATAAGACAATCAGAGGAATAAGAGAAGTTTTGTTACAGTTTTTAAAAAATTAATGCACTAGGGGAAAATTTAGGAAGAAGCAGGTGGAATATACTCATACTTATCTGAATATGAAATGAAAGTTGAACACAAAAAGGTACACACAGAGATTTTATGTAGTAATACTTTAAACTGTACAAGGAAAGAGAAAAGGGAAAGAAAGGAGAGTTCAAGGAGGAACAGTCACAAGCAATATATATTTGAACTTCAGAATGTGGTTCATAAAGTGTGGATTGAAATGAAAGAAAAAAATTTAATGGAAGTAGATTTTATCAGTTACAGATTGCTACTCTAGATCACATTCTTTCTCTTTCATTTATTCCTCTTTGTGAAGAGAGAGAGAGGTAGAAGAAGCATAGGGAAGACAAAGTAATTAGTCACAGTCATGAATGAGATAACCTAATCCACAAAAGGGAAGAAATTGGCAGAATGAGTCAAAAAGCAGAATCCAAGAATACATTAGCAAAGGAGAGCAAAACAAAGAAAAGGATGTGGGAGTAAAAGTATTCTAATGTATTTTGGGAAGGGCTCTGAATTGGTCTAACTCTTCTGGAAAGCAATTGGAATTTATTTTTAAAAATCACTTTATCTCGGTTTATTCTTTGAATAACAATATATAGTATATTATCAGTAAAGATAAAATACATGTTCATGCTCAGACATACATACATACACATACTACTAATAAAGAGCAAAAAAGAGGGAAAGGACCCATATGCACAAATATATTCATGGTAGCATGTTTTTATAATGAGTAACTGAAAATTGGTAATGACCATAAGTTGGAGATTGGCTGAACTGATATCAAAAAAGATAAAAGGTAAAATTCCTAGAGACATGTGAAAACTTATATGAACTCTTGCAGCATGAAGTAGAAAGCAAGACTCTTCTTTCCCTCAGGGATGATATATCCCAAGAATGTATCATTTCATCAATATTTTTAATATCAGATGAGAGAGAATATGGATCAGAGAATTATTATAGAAGAAAATACTTTGGTATTCTAAACATAAATCTTTCTAAGTTCTTTCCATCAGTATTTGTGCCAAATAATTCATTTTTTAAAAGTCTTCACATCTTTTAAATCATAATAAAAATTCTAGCTTCTGAGAAATATCACTGATTAATTTCATCCAAGACCAGATCGTTTGAACTCCTTCATAAGCAAGTCTAAGCAGCAAAAGTGAGAGAAAGCTAGGGGAGAGTAGAAGATCATACCATGCATGGAAGCCAAGACCCACTGTATTTCCTGATCTCACTTTTCTCTTCCACAAAAAAGCTCCAATGTCCTTGGATCTATAAGATTCTCTTCTAGTTTCCCATAGCTACCACTCTTCAGAATGGTTTCTGTCATTCATTGATATCTTCCCCTCAGAAATTGTCTTATATTTTTATATCTATTTAGACACATACATGCCATTTTCCCTAAAAGAATGTAAGATTCTTAAAAACAGAGACTGTTTTATTTCTGTCCTGAAATCCTTTATGTCCAGAACAGTACCTGGCACATACCAGGTGCTTAATAAATAGTTGTTGATTGATTGATCCATTTTTTTCTTTGGAAGCAAACTGATTACTTTTTCTTTTTCTAAAGCCAACTAAACAACAGCACCATGCTTGGTACATGGGAGGCTCTTAAAAATGATCAATGACTTGACTTGTTCCCATGCCTTCTGCAATTTTTTAAATGATTTTTAAGCATCACAGATGAACATATGAAAGATTAAAGTAACTACCAGCAGGAAAACTGACAGGTCTAAGGGATTAATTTACAAGTTTAAACCAAAGTGTTGTGGTCCTACATGCACCCACCTTGGGAGCCAGACCACTTTTGATCTTCTAGAAGATAGGGGCAGAATCTGTAACCCCTGCTTCTCCTCCTCACTCCCTTAGTCACATAAGAACATTTCAGATTCATCCGGATTCAAAGAAATCTTTACAATTTAGAGACTTTCAGTCAGACTGTCAGACTCAATTTTAAGCCTTCTGGTATTTCAGGTCGTCTTAGATCATTTCTCCATAGACTTGATATAAGGGAATAGGAAATAGGAGAGAATGGCAAGAAACACTTTTCCTCCTTCACAGTTTTGTCCCAGGAGGGCCTGCCTGGTACTATACATGATAATATAGAAGTCCTATAGGTCTTCATATCTTCAGACAGTTCAATTTCTCCTGAGACTATCACATATCATTTCTGTCTTAAGTCTTTGTCTTCCCTGTCTGCCAGTCTAGCTAAAGTGCAAGTATATACCAGATAAGTAATATACTTAATTGTACCAAATATATAAAATATGACACATTGTTAGGAGTCAATTAAAGTTATGCTTTACAGCCTTGATAATAGTGAATTAATTCCTGGAAGCTCCAGATTAAGATATCATGGCTACTACTTTGTTGTGCCAGCCATACTAATAATTTGGAGTTCTGGATCAAAACAGTTAAAACAAAATTTTTAAAAATGCAATTATTCTTCTCCAAGGAATATTAAAGTCTTGGATGACTTAATGTAAAAACTGTTGAAATGTAAGCTTTGAGCTGAAAATAATTTTTTGAAAAGATGAGTTCTTGAGCTTGGAGTAAGGTAAGGGAGGAGAAGAGGAAATTAAAATTGCTAGATCATAAATCAGGTTATTTTGAGAGGCCTTAAGGATTAGAAATTACATCACAGTAAGTTTTGGATTGTGCTTTCTTTCCCCTCTGGAAAAAAAAAAAAAAAAACAATAGCTTGACTCATATAGTTGAAAACTGCAAAGCCAGTGACATGAATAAAATTACTCTAATACACAAAAGAAATGAGCTTTACAAAAATAGCATTTATCATAAAAAAATCTTTTTTCCTTTTATTTATCTATAAAATTGATCAAATGACTAATTAGTACATTGTGCATCTGTAGACAAGTGAATTGTTTATTAACTATTAGTTAGTGAATGCTGTGTTTGTTTGAGGCTTTTTGCCTTTCAAAAATGTTATTTAAAAAGACACTCCAGTCTTGGAAAAAGAGTGAACACAAAGCACTTAGAAGATTTTAAGACTCAGCAAACATGTCTCTGTGTGTGCCTAAGTATAGTAGCCACCATTTAGTAAACCATCCAGTGAAAACTGGATTTTCACCAAAGGCAAAATGTTTTTGGTTTGTGGACTTTAACAAGAAGAGATGGATTAACATCTGACAAAGCATGATTCATGTGTTTGCCTTTAAGATAGTTGAGAGATGGAGGACAACACAAAAGACTGGTGGAAACTTTTGAAGGTAATTGGTAGTAGTGGTGGTGAGGGGAGATGGCAATGGCTATGCTAATTTTTGTAATGTTAGACTGGAGATTTTACCAACCATTGGATTTTTTAGACTTGGACCATTTTCAAGAAAGGCTTTAAGAATAGATAAATGCTCAGTGCAAAGTAATCACTTAAATGTTTGAAGTAAATTTTTAAAAGACAGAGGACAATGAGTAGACCCTCCTCTAGTAAAGCAAATCTTCCAGTAGCAAGTGTCTCAAACAAATATTATCTAGAGTTTAAAGGAGGCTTCCTGACTTCAGTTTATGAAGTCTATTATGATAATGTTTCCTTATGGCCTAGATTTCATACATCTAGGAACTGGGATAGTCATGACCACATAATGATATTCCTAAATTCTTGCAACCCAGACCTGGATCTAAATGGAGTTTTCATGCCTAGGACATTAGACCTATTTCATGCAAATGGGATGCAGAACGAAAAATAAATTTAAATTTTTATCTGAATATAGATATTTGATTAATATGAGGGAAAGACTCCACGTTGATAATGACCTAGCTATTAAATGTGATTCAATTATCTTTTGAAAATAAGTAAGATGAATAGGATTATAAAATTTATAGCTAGGAGGTCCCTCCTATGTCCCATTTATGATTAAAGAAACTGAGATCCAGAGATTCACATTGTCCAAGGTTAGAGGTCCTCTGATTCCAAATCTTGTCTACATATGCATGCATATGTTTCATATTTGCAATTGTACTAAAAGCAGTGGGCAGTTAGGTAGTGCAATGGATAGAGCATTCGGCCTGGAGTCAGGAAGGCTTATTTTCATGAGTTCAAATCAGGTTATAGATACTTATTAGCTGTGTGACTCTGGGCAAATCACTTAACCCTGTCTGCCTCAGTTTTTCATCTATAAAATGAGCTGAAGAAGGAAATGATAAACCATCCTAGTATCTTTGCCAAGAAAACCCCAAATGAGGTCACAAAGAATCAGACATTACTGAAACAACTGAATAACAATAGCAAAAAGCAGTACCTTTTCAGTGTAAAAAAGAAGAAAAGAGATTTTCCCCCTCAGGAGTAGAAAGGTCCTTTCCAATTCTATATTCCATCACCTTATTTTATTAACAACCATGACAACACTTCCCCAAGCTGATACAAGGTTTTATGGGTACCAAGCAACAAATGCCAGGGTGGTGAGTTGTAACATCTGAGAGAATAATCCTATATATGGCAAATGAGTCCCAGTCATTCTAGTGCTACAGACTCTACAACTTCTTTCAAATCATTCACATTATAGAGTTAGCTGAATTTCACAGAGCATTCCTCTCCACCTAATAATCTGTAGGTTTATTAGGTAGGAATTAATGTTATTATATCAATTTTATATGTGAAGTTTTGAACACAAGTCCATTGACTCTGCTTTATTCATTGTATCACACTGCCAGGTTCTTAAAATCTTGCTAAAAACAAAGTGGGAATGTTTAGAAAATATAAATGTGAAGTTTTAAAAGAGATAGGCTTAAAGGAGGGCTCTAGAATACAATCACATCCAATGCTGAAAAGTTATATTACAAGTTTTCTGTCTTTAAAAGAAAATGCCTATCTACTCTCAAAATAATTGAGACAGCATTTTTTGTGATAGCAAAGAACTGGAGATGTGGGTTGACAATTAATTGGAAAATGGCTAAGTCAATTGTAATATCTGAATATAATAGAATGTTATTGTTTCATATGATAAATATGAAGAATTTTGAGTAGCTTGGGAAGTTTTAAGCAGAACAGAAAAACAATATTCACAGATATTAAAGCAACTCACAAAGATTATATCAACAACAACAACAGTAACAAACTGATTGTAGTGTAATTAAAATGAACAAGTTTGTCTCCAGAGAAGAGATAAGATAGACCTCTCTCCCTTCTTGTCAGAGATGGGAGATCATGGATATAGAATATTATAATTACTGGCAGACTTGTTTGATATGTTAGTTAAATTTGTGGCATTCTCCTCCCCCTATTTTTTATTCTCTGTTACAAGGGATAGCCTATTAATTAGGTTCAAACTAAATAATCACTCAACCAATAATATTTAAACTATAAGTAAATCAATAATAATTCATTATACACCTATTCTATGCCAGGCACTATGCTAAGCAGTTAGCATTCAAAGAATTCAAAAGAGTAGAATTAGAATATAGAAATATGATATCAAAACAAAAGATGATACTTTTTAAAGTGAGGGCCAAATACTGAATCTTTATACTTAAAATAGTTTTTGTTGACTAAAGTAGGCATAAATGTAAAGAAATTATGGGAATAGATCCATAGGTAAAAATGGTTGATTTATGCCCAGGTGAGCTCTAAATTGTCAGTCCATGTTTTTCTTTTTTTTTTCTTTTTTACTATTGGCGATATTTATGGGAAAGTGGTAATAAAATGACAAAATATATGACAAAAATATGACATGACAAAATATATCAATAAAAATGTTAAAAGCAAAAATGAAATGGTATATACATTATGTTGAAATACAAAACAGAAATAAAAAAGACTAGACAATTATAAAAACACAAATTCATCTTTGTGTGCTTTAGTGGTTAGAAAAAGATAGTATATATCAGTAACCAAACTAATATTCAATAGATAGAAAACAAAGCATTTGATAATTTCTATTAAAAAAAATCAAAGGCCATAGGAATAAAGGGAATTTCCCTTAAAATGATCAGTAGCATCTATCTAAAACCATCAGCAAGCATCTTATGTAATGGGGATAAACCAGAAGCATTCCCTATAAGATCAGGGATGAAACAAGTTTGCCCACTAGCATTATTGCTATTCAATATTGTATTAGAAATGTTAGCTTTAGCAATAAGAGAAGTAAACAAATTAAAAGAATTAGAGTAGGTAATGAGGAAACCAAATTATCATTCTTTGAAAATTCTAGAGATTCAACTAAAAAACTACTAGAAAAAAAATGAACAACTTTAGCAAAATGGAAGGATATAAAATAAAGCATTTTTAGTCATAAAAATGCTTTGGAGAAAAGCAAATTAAGACAACTCTGAGGTACAACTACACACCTCTCAGATTAGCTAAAATGACACGAAAGGATAATGACAAATATTGGAGGGAATGTGAGAAAACTGGGATACTAATGTATTGTTGTGAACTAATCCAATTATTCTGGAGAGCAATTTGGAACTGTGCCCAAAGAACTATCAAACTGTGCATACCTTTTGGTTCAGAAGTGTCTCCATCAGTATCCCAAAGAAATTATAAAAAAGGGAAAAGGACCCTTTTTGTAGTGGCAAGAAACTGAAAACTGAGTGGCTGCCCATCAACTGGAAAATGGCTTAAAAAATTGTGTTATATGAACATTATGGAATATTATTGTGAAATGAGTAAAACCAAGGAAACATTGTACACAGCAACAAGAAGACTATAAGACAATCAACTGTGAAGGATATGGCTCTTTTCAACAATGAGGTGATTCAGGCCAATTCCAATAGATTTGTGATGAAGAGAGCCATCTGCAACCAAAAAGAGGATTGTAGGGGTTGAGTGTTGATCACAACATAGTATTTTCATTTTTTTGTTGTTGTATGCTTACTTTATTTTCTTTCTCATTTTCCCCCCTTTTTGATCTGATTTCTCTTATGTAGCATGATAAGTTTGGAAATATGTATTTAAGAATTACATGTTTAACACATGTTGGATTATTTTCTGCCTAAGGAAGGGGATGGAGGAAAGGAAGGGAGAAAAATTTGGAACACAAGGTTTTGCCAAAGTAAATGTTGAAAACTATCTTGGCATGTATTTTGAAAATAGAATGCTATTATTAAAAAAGAAATAGATAGTATTATATATACCCTATCTATAAAATTTTGGGTGATAGAGTAGAAAGAAGGGATAGTGGTCTCATTTTCCAATAGTGGAATGAATTAGCAACTTATAAATTTAAAACAAATAGTTTACTACCCTACCCCATAAAATATACACACACAAAGATTAAAAGAAAGAATACAACATCACTGCCTTCCTTTAAGGATAGAAGAATGTTTTGTTGATATCCTCTGTTGATGGGGACACCAAACATCCTGCTTATTCAAGTCTCTCTGTCTTTCAACTTACACTTCCAGGGCCAGGAAAAATACTCAAGAGACTAAATCACATTTGAATTGATCATTCAAATAAACCTTAAAAAGCTTTTAGTTTCTCCTCTGTACAGTTTTTTTTCATTTTTTTAAATGTCAATTTTTTTATTGTTTCAATCAAAAAAATTTTCTATTATTTATTTGTTTGTTTGTTTATTTATTATTTAATAGCCTTTTATTTGCAGGTTATATGCATGGGTAACTTTACAGCATTAACAATTGCCAAACCTCTTGTTCCAATTTTTCACCTCTTACCTCCCACCCCCTCCCCCAGATGGCAGGATGACCAGTAGATATTAAATATATTAAAATATAAATTAGATACACAATAAGTATACATGACCAAAACGTTATTTTGCTGTACAAAAAGAATCAGACTCTGAAATATTGTGTACAGTTTTTTTTTTTAATAAAACAAGATCTTACATAGTCTATCTCTTCTTCTGTACATAGAGTATTTTAACTGTTTTAAATTTTTGGTACAGAAGAAACTGGAAATTAAGTGGATGCCCATTAATTGAGAAATGGCTGAATAAGTTACAGTATATGAATTTAATGGAATATTATTGTTCTCTATGAAATGATGAGCAAGCTTATTTCAGAAAGACCTGGAAAGACTTACATGAAGTGGTGCTGATTGAAGTGAGCAGAATCAAGATAACTTTATACACAGTAACAACAAGAATATGTGAAGATGAAAAAGTGATGTATTTGGCTCTTCTCAACAATGTGATAATTCAAGGGAATTCCAACAGATTTGGGATCTAAAATGTTATCCACATCCAGAAAGAGAATCATGAAGACTGAATATGGATCAAACCATAGTATTTTTACCTTTTTTGTTTGTTTGTCTTATTTCTCATGATTTTTTCCCTTTTGATCTGATTTTTCTTGCACAATATAACAAATATAGAAATATGTTTAAAAGAATTATACATATTTATCCTATATCTGATTGTTGCTGTCTTAAAGGGAAGGGAAGGGAAGGAGAGAGAAAAATGGTAACACAAAGTCTTACAAAAGTGAATATTGAAAACTATTTCAATAAGTTTAGATATTACATCTATATGTATTTAGATATGTTTAGAAAATATGTTTTCTAAATATGTTTAGAAAAATAAAATTCTATTGAGAAAAAAATTGGCACAGAAGAAGCATGATAACTATAGAAAAAAAGCCACAGTACTGGGGACATTCAATAATCATATGCACTGGCACCTTAAAAACAGACCCATAGATTTTAATGCATTCATGAGGTGAGAACAAGAATATATAAAGCTTTTGTAAGTTATCAAGCAGGAATTTCAAAAGGAGAGACTAATATACTGAATCTAAAATAGCTTTGCCCTAAAGAAGAAGCTTTATGATGAGCTCATGGTCAGAGTGTTTAGGTCACATTTTATCTTTATAGTACCAGTAGTTCTTTTGAAGGAATGCAGCAAAGGAATTTTTTAAAAAGTTTATATAGATGTTCATTAAAAGGGCTATATGGAAGGATCTTCAGACCAGAACAAAAATCTCAATTCCTTTACTTGTTCATTGTTGCTTTTTAACTTGCTAGCACCACTAATGTCTAAGAGTCATTATGAGTCATTCATGGTGGGCAGCCAGAACACCATGTTGGAACAAGTACTGGCAAAGGTCATGAACATTGGGTTGAATTGCAAACAGGCTATGGGGCCATTATGTTCTCTTCTTAACTCAACCACCTTTATTCCACTTTCTCCATCCAGACATGAACCTTGCTATGTCAGAGCCAATCATGATAAACTGAGAAACTAGAGAGCTTCCAAAATGTCATCTTTGCTGTCATCCTATTCTCTGAAGGAATATATCACTACTCCTTTAAATGAAACAATCAGATGGATAAAACTGCCTTTCATAGTTTTGAGGGTATGTTTGCCATCATTTCCAAACTTTAGGCCTATTTATTCACAGGTCTTGTCCTCCTGCACCTTGAAATTTGCAAGTGACCCCTTATCAAAAACTCTAAGGTCATAAAGTTTCACAGTCTCAGAATTTATCCCCACAACAAAAAGGATTCCTTCTGTGTAAAAAGCACAAACTGGCTTCCCTGATGATACATTTGGTCTTGAAAGTTAAAGACTTGAGTATTCCAGAGTCAAATGGTTTTATCTAAAGATGCAGATACACTTTTCATCAATTAGTGACATAGATAAGGCCCCTATCCTCTTGTGTCCTGAAAAGTATTGGATATATCGTATTGCAAGGACAGGTAACAGACGGTGTCATCTATTTTGTTGGAGATGCATATGGCAATATTTACAGCATGAGTATACATCTCTGACAAGATCTACTCCATACTTCTTCCTATATAGAGTTCTCTTGGTTTGGGCCTTTCTACAGGTATATAAGACAATGGAGTCATCTTTGCTGTAGAGATGATTGCTTAGCTATTGGGACTAAAGTTGAAACAGTTAGTCTTATCTGAGTTCTCCCAATATATTTTGGGCACTCAGAAAATCCTCAAGGACTCATCTGTCAGCTTCATGGTCGAAAATCTGGAAAGGGAAAAGCCATGAGTTTTGAGGAAGGGGAGAAGTAAGAGTTAGAAATGGACTAAGACAGTAGAGAGTGAGGCAGGGACATAATTTCTAAATTTTCCTTTTAATTTTAAGATAGCTTGGTATAGTGGATAAAGCACTGGATTTGGATCTAGAAAGACATGAGTTTAACTTAGCTTAGACATTTACTTGATGCGTAATACTGGCTACATCACCTAATTTCTCTAAGTCTCAGTTTCTTCATCTATTAAATGGAGTTAATAATAGCCCCTAGCTCACAGAGTTGTTGTACCAATCAAAAGAGATACGTATAAAATAATTAGATAAAACGTTGTCAAAGTTAGTATTATTAATAGTTGACATTTTTATTGCACCTACTACTAGTTTATAGAATGTATTTTTCTCATTACCATCCTGTGAGCACACAAATGGCCTCATGCAGCTGCTTATGCTGTGATTCTTGATCTACTGTCATTCATTGTTCAATCCTTTTTAATCATGTCCCGACTCTCCATGACCTCATTTGGGGATTTGTTGGCAAAGATATTGGAGTACTCTTCCATTTCCTTGTTCAGATCATTTTACAGGGGAGGAAACTGAGGCAAACTATTTAGCGACTTGCCCAGGGCCACACAGCTAGTGTGTGTCTAAACTCAGATCTTCCTGACTCCAGACATCCCTGGAAAGTATGCTGCCAAGGTAAGTGAATTTATCTACAACATTCAAAATTTCTCCATTGTAATCAATGATGGAACAGATGGATAGTGTGGTCTTGACTGGTGGATTACCTGTGTTTACTTGCCAAATTAGCAAAATCAATCTATACTTTGTTTCATCTCAGCTTCAGAGGCTGCACCGAGTGCACAAGGATCTGCAAACAAAAACTCATGCACCAACTCTCCTTCTTAAATCTTGGCTTGTAGCCTTTTCAAGTGAAATAATTTACCATCAGTGTGGTAGCTGACTTTGATGCCATATTCATCCTGAGTGAAGGCATCTGACAACATTGCTTAAAATATCATGATAAAAAGCATGGGAGCAAGAACACAGCTGTTTCACTTCACTGGCAATTGGAAAAGCTTGAGCTGGACATGGACAAGCATGCCATCATGAAATAGATATAGGATGCTGACAAACTTCTCTGGGCATCCAAATTTTCCATAAGCCCTCATAACCAATAGTATGAAAGGTGTTGGCTAGATCAATGAACATTGTGTATAGACCTCTGTTCTGCTTCTGGCATTTTTCTTGGAGTTGATGAAAAAAACACCATGTCAATCGTTCTATGAGCTTTATGAAGCCATATTTGCTCTCAGATGGATGGGCCATCTTCCACGTGAAGGCTCAGTCTAAGGAGGACTCTAGCAAGAATCTTGCCAGCACTGACCAAGAGAGAGAGCCCCATGATTGTCATTGAACAACCTATTTCCTTTATTGATATAGAGATGGACAATGGAGACATCCTTGAACTCCTCTTGCCATATAACTGAAAACTTCAGTCAGCTTTCATATGAGCAATAGATTCCATCATCAACAACAACTTGTAAACATCATTTGGAATAGAATCAGCACCAGGCACTTTGCCACACAAGAGGAGCCAAATGGCATTCAAAATCTTTTTTTTAGTTGGAAATTTGGCTAGAGAGAAATTGACTTCAACCTGAGGTAAATGGTTAATGATTTCAACATTGATTGATAACAGGCTGTGGAGAAGACCATCTCTCCAGAATCATGTCCTTATGACTAATCAATGTGGCTCCATCAACACTGAGTAGTTGACATGCATTATATGTCTTTGACCCATAAATATCCTTCAGGAAATCATAAAAGTACTTTGGATTGTTACCATCAGCATAAAACTGAATTTCATTGGTCTTCTTACTGAGCCAAGAATTTCCTGCATCTGTCTAAGCTCCTCTTTGACTTTACTTTTGATGGAGTTAAACCCTGCCTTTTGATGAACTATCCTGCTGTTATATCCTGTGAAGTTTTCATTTTTCATTTAGCAGCTTCTGTATTTTCCCATCATTTTCATCAAACCAGTCTTGATATTTGTGAGTGTTCTGATCCAGATGAGTAACTATTTTTTTGCTATACACCAAATCTATTAAAGCTAGCTACTCCTTTTCTGTCCGTTGTTGACAACTGTGTGTTACCAATTAAATTGTTTATGATCAGAAAAGTACCTAATCTGTTGACATTAAGCCTTAGTCTGCTGCTTTTTTTTTTAAGGAAAATACTTGGCTTAAAGAGGATAAATCTATGACCAGAACAACATTCTATATAAACACTTCATCACTTTCACATTCTATATGCCTCTTCTTACAATGACAAAGTCTATGAAATGCCAATGTTTGCTACAAAGATACATCCACAAAGCCTACTCTAGCATTAAAGTCACCCATAATAATAAGCTTGTCCTCTTTCAGCACATTGATGATGAGGATCTTTAATTCTTCATAAAGTTTTTCATTGATCTCATCAGGGTTCATCATGGTGGGAACACAGCCACTTTAATGCAAGTGGCAATCTCATTGTCATGAGCCTATCCTCTATAACAACAGCTACTAAAATATCAAGGGACCTTATAAAGCATCTAGTCCAACTACCAAATTTTATAAAATGGGAAAATGGGAGACCCATAGAGAAGTGTTTTGTCCAAAGTCACTCAAGTAGCAAATGGCAAAGCTACAATTTAGACACAACCTCTAGCACTCTTTCCACTGAGCTGGTACTGTTCTAAAAACTATTTTAAATACCACACAATTCTGGTCTCTTAAATTTCTCAAATTTTTAAATGCTAAGTGCAACAAATGATTAAGAGGAGAGGTATAGGCTTTCAAGAACAGGCAGATAAGGCAGAAGGAGATCAATCATTTTCTGTACCATTCAATTAAACAATTGTTGACAATTATTGAAGCTATGGGAGGTCAGCAAAACATAATATGTGCTCAAGGGCACCTATTTGCCTTAAAGACACCAATGTCTCTGTATGCCCTAGGAAGTTCTCTCTTAGTTTAGCCCTTCCTATCATTTTAGTTTTGTTATACAATCAATCCTCAGATTCATGTTTATTCATGTGATTTTATTAATAATTTCATTTTCACTTGCACTTTGGCAACTACACATTTAAAGATATGCACAGTAGATAAAAAATGCATTTCATTGATCTTGTTCCCCCAATGCTGTAAAGAGTTCCCTGTGAATTCATTGCATAATTTTATTGCCTTTAAAACTCCAGTTTTTTGATGCAATTATGCCCCCAAAGCATAGTGCAAGCCTGCCAAGTCAATGATGTGACTTAATGAGAAAATAAAACTGTTAGATAAACTTCGTGCTGGAATGTCTGCTGTCACTGTCAGCCTAATTGCCCAGCTGGCAAGAGATGTTCAGGTCACTGATCCCATCATTTATACAGTCTAAATATTAAACACTAACTCATTTCTGATATGCTCCTATAATCTGAGGCCCTTAAGGATCTTAAATATCACAGGAAGCCAATATGCTTGTTGGATTAGTTCAAGTTTGCACATCCTTCATGATCTCCAATGCCATTTACCAATCATGAAGGAGAGTGTAAGAGATGAGGTCAGGATTTTGCCAGTGGGGGTATTTTCCAACAGTATTGACTAATTCCCAGAAATCTCTCCCTTGGTTTTCAAAGGGCACAGTGAAAGAGAAGATTCAATTAAAAATGTTTTTTGTTTTGAGAATTTTATTTACGGCACAGTATTTATGGTTCTGTAGATTTCATATTATAAAAGTGAAAACTGTTTAAAATAAATATTTTGGGTTGGATTTTTTTTGAGGGGTATGCTAGCACAAAAAAAGCCACACAATTCTAGGGAATTATTAGTGAGAAAAATGGTTTTGCATTTTACTATTTTTATTTTGTGTACTGTATTTTATGGATTATTTCCTGGTCATTGTTAGGAAAGGGACATATTATCAGAATTAATGTTTTGTGATGAATAATTATATACAGAAAGTGAATTTCCAGTAATGTCTAGTAAAATACTACAGTTTTTGGTGGCCAGGAACCTAATGACTTATTTCTCATAAGTTCACCATATTAGTATTGATGATTGTAATTTTCTCCCAGTTTTTAGGATGTTACTTCCATGAAAGTTGAGGATTGACTGCACATTGATCATATCTTGAAACTCAGGTCCAAATCTACTTTCTGTTTTCATGCATAATACTCCATGTCCTATCTCCATGCCTTTGCCCTGGCTATTCACCCTGTTGAAATTCCATTCTTCCTTCAAGATTCAGCTCAAAGAGCCACCTTCTGAAAGAGGTCTTTCCTATTTTTGTCTTCTTCTCTAAAATCACCTTGCATGGTCTCTCCTTCATATGTATCTTTTATCTAGTTGTTCCTTGACATGGATTAGAAGAATAGGATTTCCTAGGAATAATGCTAGTCCCACCCCAAATTTTTATTTTTAGTAAATCTGATCATTTTATTTAACACAAAAACCAAATAAAACAATGCATCACACCTATAAAAAAATATTGTAGGGCTGAAGGGAGTTTATCTGGGAGGAGAAAGGCTGATTGCATCTGTTACTAAGACTCTAGGGTTGATAAGTACCAATTACACACTAGTCAGAACCACCTGTGTCACTCTTTAGCTTCCAAAGTGTTCTGGGGCTGTCATGGCATATAGAATGCCTAAGCCTCTTCAGCCACTGGCCCATACACTGCTTTGGCCAAACTGCTTAATGTTTGTGAGAAAGACCACTCAATCACCAACCACTTTTTAAACAAGTCTGGGTCTAGGATTTCTGCAAGGCCAAAGCTGGTTCCTATGTTCCCACCCTGAGGACCAAGTTTTTGTCTTATAGAAACCATGAATGTAGCCTTGTTTCCACAGAGCCAAGCTTGTTTAAAAAGTGGGTAATTACTAAGTGGTCTTTCAAGCAGACTTCAAGGTGCCTGGGGTGGTATACATCGGGTATCTGGTAGCCTTGTAAAAATGCTAGATAAATGTAAAACTATTTTGGCATAGTAGAAAACTCACAGGTCTGAGAGTCAGTCAATTTGTGTTCTGGTCTAAATTTTACCATTGTTTTCCTGCATGACTTTGAAAAGTTATTTAACTCTGGGAAGTTCAACTCTAGTTTCTGTTTCCTTATCTGCAACATGAAACTAATTTGACTAAATAAGCTTTAAAGAATCCTCCAGCATTAATGATCTGTGTTGAGATTGAGCAATTTGCTTTTTCTGAAAGGCATAATTTGAACTTGGGGTGCAGGGGATTTACAACAATGAACTATGAAATTTGGAAGGTCTACTCTTGTAGATACAACAAAGACTTTGTTTCTTCACCATATTTTTATTTAAGTATTTACTCAGGTGGCAGTTTCATGAACAGCTAATAAATATAGTTTCATAGGCCCATGGGTATGATGAGCTGTATGATTGAGATGTACCACTGAGTTCTCTAACCAATGATGAACATATGGATTTACTCACTTGTAAATGTGCTTATACAGTTTTGGTTCTAACTTCTGAACTCTTAGAACATAAAAAGAAAATAACAACTTGAAATTGTATTTCTATGTGCTGATGGACTGAAATAATTTAGAGGGACTAATTAATTAAGACTCATTAAATAAAATATTGGCATTGTCTTTGAAATGTTTTCATATCAATGTTTCTTATTCAAGCAGTTGGTTGCTAGTACAGAACAAAACAACTTCCAAGTTTGTATATTAATTAGAATAAGTTTTTAAATATGGATACCTCCTACTGATAAAATAATATCCATTTGTAGAAATAAGGTTTCAGAATATCTTTAAAATACATAAACACACTCCTGCAGTCCTTCTCATGAAACTGAGAAAAGGGCATCTACCACCTTTGGATATATAGTTGCTACAAAATCTCCATGGATAGTCCCAGAAGCTACTGAAATGTGTGAAATTGGAACTCACAGTATCATTCTGTTTATGACAATGTATGATGTGTAGAACTTCTGACATTCCTGGGTCTCCCATACCCTTTGGCTTTACACGGATCTTTCTTTATATCACCATTAAATATGAAAAAAAGCAAATTCTAGCGTTTACCATGAATATTCACATAATATAGAGATTACTTTTTTATAAAAAGAAATTTTAAAGGCTTTTTAGATACATAATATTCCAGCACCATAATACTGCTAAATGTTTATCAGAACAGAGTCCAAAAAAAAAAAATAGTGTCTTAATTCTGTGTCTCATTCAACTAGCAGTTTTATTCTTGGTATATTTTTTGAAAAGATACCCACATAATATGTTCAGACTCTGTTTTGTTTCTTCTTTTGGATTTTTTTTACAACTTCATAGAATGGACATCAGTTCTTTGCTCATCTTTCCTTAAGTTATTGTTGCAGATTTTTTTTTTTACTTCAATGTAAAAAAGGTCTCATCTCTAAACAATTACTCCTTCAATCCTCTTTTCCAAGTTTCAGATATACTATACCACATCCTTTCACCACCTTACTTTTGAAATATTTCAAAAGGATTATATAGCTCTCCACCAAATATACATTGTATTCTTTGTTGACTTTTTCTTCCCTTGAGATATGTTTACCCCAGGTTGGGAAAAATAACTATTTGTTAAATTAAGTGGTTGCTATGAGCTAGGTGTTTTTCACATATTATCTTACTCTATCCTCATAATCCTTAGAGGAAGGTGCTATTTTTTTTTCATTTTATGTTTGGGGGAACTAAAGTTATTTGATGAAGAGGAGTAGATACATCTCTGAACCTATATATAACAAAACAAATGAGTTTGGAATCATATATTAGGTCCAGTAGCTTTTCAGCTTCAGAAGCTTTCAAGCTCAAAAATGCCTTCTGGCAGCAGACTGAGTGTTATACTCCCCATTACCTTTACCAGCCATGTCTTCAGAGATTGGACTAGTAACAAATAATGCTTTCAACTAAATCCAACCAGGGGCTAAGAGTCACAATAAGGTCAAACTAGACATACTTGGATCAGGGAGAAGGAAGTTTTAGAACTCTTCAAGGATATCAGTTTTTGAACCCAACAGAGGTTCTTAACTTAAGAAGAATCTCATGAAGATTTCATAAGAAAAAAAGAATTTTGACTAATTTGGGGTTGTTAGTTTAACCTAGTTAGGTTAAATGCTCTGTAAGTTTGAGCCCATTATACCAGGGAATATGTGAGCACAAGTGGAGAATGAAGGGATTGAATATTGAAGGGATGCTTTTGTAACAGCTGTTTTTCCTATATCTTCTCAGTAAATAGCCCTTTAAAAATAATTTTTAAAAAGTTTATTTATGTATGCTGATTGATTGATACAAGGGAACATACGAGTTATAGGTATATAAATGACAATTACCCTTCAATCTGAGAGGAGAACAGTAATTAGTTGGCCTCTGAGGAACCAAATTACTAGTCCAAGTAGAAATTGAAAAAGTGAGTCCAGAGAAGAACTATATAAGAAATATGTGCTCTAACACTGGGATTTATTTGAAATTGAAGATAGAAGATAAATGTTTAAAAGACAGGAATTATACATTATTCATTTTTATATCCTCTTTGTAAATCCCTGGAACATGATAAACACTCAATAATTGCATAACTAAGTGAAAAATGTCAAAGTTAACAAAAAAGCCCCTCAGTCATATATGTTCTTTAAATTTCTGGGTTTATGCAAATACTGTCTAAAAGTGACAATCTAGGTAAAAAGAAACAAAGCCTAAGTCAGGTCATTAGTTCCAGGAAAAATAAAATGATTTTGAATTTAAAAAATAAAAAATTAGGACCATTAAGACCTTTTTTGCTCCTTTGCTCTATTTATTAGAGACTTCTTATGGTATATACCCCACCTCACCATATAGCCCTGCCTTCAGTCTTTATTAATTCAATTTTTCTTCTCCACTATATCTTGGAATTTTTAATGTCTCAAAATAAAAGTAAAAACCTAAATCATGCTTATACAATGTCATTCTTACTATAGGATATTGCCACAGTAAAGACTATGAGATTTTATAATAAGATATTTAATATATAAGCTAATATTAGATAACACTCTACAAAAATATCATTTTTCCCTCTAGTCAAATCCTGACTCACATAGCATACTTATTTTAACTCAATCTTTCTCAATTTGTTTCTTTATCTATAAAACAAGAAATAGGAGTAGATGCTCTTTAAAAACAGAACCACGTAAATATAATCATGGGACTATAGATTTAGAGGTGGAATATATGAGTGAGGGAGTAAGTCAGGTATAAAATGATTGGAAAGGTAAGAAGAGGATTGAAAAGGAGGTGCTATCAGCCACAAAATTCCAATATGTAACATCAACGAACTCTACTTACAATTTTCATCATTTCATCTTTAAATAAAAAACTTCCACAAAAAAAGAACTAAAAATGATTAATAGAGACTGACAGACAAAAGGATATGTGTGAGTGAGGACAGAAATATTATACAGTGTCTGAGCAAAAATATTAGGTCTCAATGTTAAAATGAGGTTACTAGAGTATCATGAAATAGTAGAAACTAGGGAATATATTGCATAAAGGATTTCTATTTTTAGGATAATACTTGATGAAATTACATGAAGGTCATGGTGTAGTAGATTTTCTATAAAATTCTCTAAGTGAAGTCGTCAGTGGCACTCATTACAAGAGAAAGTCCAATTCATTTTTCCAATTGATATAAGTCAAAGAAAAGAAACATAATAGAACTGTTTGTAGGTGTGAACAAAATGAAAGAAAGAGTGACACTGCTGTGGAAGCATACTATATAGAGTGCCCAACACAATGAATAAAATGGTTAAATAACATCC
Organism: Sarcophilus harrisii; assembly: GCF_902635505.1. Classification (NCBI taxonomy): domain Eukaryota; kingdom Metazoa; phylum Chordata; class Mammalia; order Dasyuromorphia; family Dasyuridae; genus Sarcophilus; species Sarcophilus harrisii. The sequence continues at coordinate 430,933,990 of NC_045426.1, forward strand.
TAAAATGAAATGGATAAATGAAATCACAAAACTAAATATAGATATGATATCTATATAGATATAGATAGAGAGTTTCAATTACCCAGATATCTTCTGGGAACAAACCGCTCAAAGAGAAACTTCTGGTACAAAGGAAAAACTCTGACTGCAGTCAGAAGAATAGAGTTCAGATTCTGATTCTGTCATTACTTATCTGAATAAAGCTAGGCAAATCATATACTCTCTCATTTTGTTTTCTTATCTGTAAAATAAAAGATATGAACAAGATGCTTTTTAAAGTACCTTTGAGATCTAAACTTACAATGTGATACAACAGTATAAAATGCTGTTTAGTCACTATAAGATTGAGGTCAACCTAATAATAGGAAATATCATAGGAATCAATGGAAAGTGTTATACTTGAGTTCCAGAAATCATCTTTGCAAGTAAAAATTAAGGAGGGTGTGTTTAGAATTAGTTTGTTTGAAAAAATTCTGGCAGGTTTAGTTATACTCAAGCTCAATATGAGTTGTTGGTGATATATGGCAACCAAAAGAAAGAAAATATAGAAGGAAAGGAGAAAAAAGAAGAAAGGAGGAAAGGGGAAGGAAGGAAGGAAGGAAGGAAGGAAGGAAGGAAGGAAGGAAGGAAGGAAGGAAGGAAGGAAGGAGGGAAGGAGGGAAGGAGGGAAGGAGGAGGGAGGGAGCAAGGAAAAGGGAGGGAGGGAGGAAAGGAGGGAAAGAAGGAGGGAGGGAAGGTGGGAGGGAGGGAAGGAGGGAAGGAAGGAAGAGGAGGAAGGGAGGGAGGGAGAGAAGGAAGGGAGGGAGGGAGGAAGAGAAGGAAGGGAGGGAGGAAGAGAAGGAAGGAGGGAGAGGGAGAGAGAAGGAAGGAAGGAAGGAAGGAAGGAAGAAAACAAAGAAAGGAGAGGAGGAAGGAGGGAAGAAGAGAGGAAAAAAGATATATAATCTACATTAAGAGAAGCATAGTTTCCAATAATAATGAAGTTTTATTCCCAATGTACTCTAACCCGGTCAGAGTGAATTAGAACTACTGTTTTCAATTCTGGGGTCTCACATTTTAGAAAAAATATATAGATAACCTCAAGAATATCCAGAGAAAAGATCATGAGTCTATGTCATATGAAGATGTCCAAAAAATGAATAGATTATATTAGGTATCAAAAGATAAATAAGAAAGAAATATGTCTATTGCTTAAAGCAGACAGTATAGTGCTAACAGTTCAGATTTATGTGACACTTGGTGGTTTATAAAGTATGTTCTCATAGTGATTCTAGAAAGTAGTTCAAGTATTATTATCTATTTTACAGATGAGGAAACTGAGATTCAGAGAGATTAAGACTTGCTAAAGACTATATTGCTAAAAACTATCAGATCCAAAACTTCAATTCAGATTTTCTGCTCATAAGATGGTGCTTCAGAGGTATGCAAAACTACTTAAATCAAATTCATTGACCATATCTAATGAATCATTGACTTGGATATGGCCCTTCGACTTAGCTTTTTCTGAGCTACCCACATTCTGTCATTTAAAAACCTGTCAATTATTTTATCTTGTCCTATCTTACTCTTTTGGTGTTCCTTTGAAGAAATATAGCAAGATAGGTTTTAGATATATCTTTGATGATAAAATTGTTTCTTCAGTGAACAAACCCCACATAAGATTCATTTTAACCTGGTTAGCCATATACTTCCCATAGGGCTATTTGATGCTAAGTTAACATCCTATTTGAACCTTAGCTGTTAGGAAATCCTACCTATAGTTTCCACATGGGATAAGCTCAGCTGAAAGACATGCCTAAGGGCCAGCAGAGACTAGATATTAATTCTTTTCCCCTTTTCTAGGAATATAAATACTCCCTGATTTAGAAGATAATTCATTTTCATTCCAGCTTTCTCTCTGCCTTGAAACCCCAGACCCTGTCCTTCATCTACACTGTGATCTCCCATCCTTCACCTTTCAGTTGTTTCTCAGACTGTTACCCCTGAACTAACTACACTTTAGCTTATTTGCCAAGGAAGCCATTCATTGATAAGAAAAAAGTTCCTATACATAACAAAATATTTATAGTAACATTTTTGTGATTTTAAAGAATCAACAATAAAATTGATATCTAATGATTAGGGAATGACTAAACCAATGTGGAATATTTGTATTCTGGAATATTACTGTGCTGGAAAAAAATGATGAATATTATGAATAGAATACCAAAAACAGAAAGACTTTTAAGATCTGGTGCATAGTGTAGTAAGCAGAACCAAGCCAATGTGAACAATAACCACAATGGTATATATGAAAAGAACAACCAAAACAAGTCAAAAGTGAATGTTGCAAAATTACAAAAACAAGCATGATTCCAAAGAAGAGATCTAAGAAGACACTCCCAGCTATTTGCAAAGATGAGAGCTCTTAAATGTAATACATCAATATATTTTCAGAGTTTTTTCAATGTAATGATGAGTTATGCTGTTTTTGTTTACTTCTTTTGAAATCATTATGTTACTTTGGATGACTTTTTGTGATGGGGAGGAGGAACAGTAGGAGAAAACATAGTGATATTAAAAAAAAAAAACAAAAACCCGGAAAACATCAATAAAAACTTATTTAAAAGTTAATTTTATCAGTAGAGAATAGGGATATCTGTCTAGACAGTTATTTATGTCCAAAGAATATAAGAGGTTTTAGTGGACTATGTCAATATGAATGGATTCATCAACATGAGTCAACAATCTGAAATCGCTGCCAAACACACTATCACAATCTTACATAGCTTGAATAAAAACATAATGTCTAAAACAAGAGAGATAATCAACACTCTATACCTGAGCTGAGCAGACCATATTTCTTGTTTTGTTCTTGCATTTCATTTTAGTAAGACCTTTGACAGAGACTGGAAAAATCATGGAAGTGAAGTCCTAAGTAAACTTTCAAGTACTATACAAATGCTCATTGTTACTATTATTATTAGGTTTCAGTCTGGTGATGACTTCATTCCCTGACACTTCTCCTATTGCACTCTTGATAAGCTCAAACAATGTTTATTGAGCAAGGAATGAGCACTTACAAAAGTTTAACAACCAGGTTCTGGTGAGGAATGTATATGCAACATGTTTTTAGGTTTAATCTGCACAAGTAGCACATCCCTATAGTTTACATTGTCAATAAACCAACAAATAAAGCCTTGATTTTTGGCTAGCTGCTGATATCTGAGATGTAAGCATTTGCTCACAATAGGGATATTTTACCTGGAGAAAATTAAAGAATGTTGTAGAGTAAAAAGAGTGACAAGTTGAATCAGAAGTCTTTCTCTTATTACCTTTGTGACTTAAGGAAATTTTTTTTGCCTTTCTGGGTCTCAGTCTTATAGACTGATTTCTAATTTAAACTTGTTTATCAAATCAGACCTTGATTTCTTTCATTCATTTTTCAGTCATGTCTGACTTTTTGTTACCTCATTGGGATTTTCTTGGCAAAGATACCAAAGTTGTTTGGCATTTCTTTCTCAACCTCATTTTACAGATAAGGAAATTGAGGCAAACAGGTTAAGTGACTTGCCCAGGGTTATACAGCTAGTAAATGTCTGTGGCCAGATTTGAACTCAGGAAGATAAGTCCCCCTGATCCCAGTCCCAGAATTCTATCAACTACACTGTCTAGCTGCTCATTGATTTTGGATACACTTGCTCAAGTTTTAAAAATTCAAAAAACATTTACTCAATATGTATGTCCAACAAACTGTCATAGAAAGTAAGAGGATATAAACAGAAAAAACACCAACTGTTGCTGTAATAGAGGATAAAACATATATAGATAGATAGGTAGGCTATAAGGGCAAAGAACAATTATACTGGAAGAAATATAAGGAAGATTTTTTTTTTCATCAAGGAAAGTGAGGGGAAGTGGGGAAAAGAATCAAACTTGAAATCAGGAAGACCTGAATTTGAATTTCCACCTCAAACGTTTACTCTCTGAATAAAGCTGGACAAGATTCTTAGCATTGCCTAGCTTTTACTCAGCTATAAAAAAATGATTATAATAGCACATACTTCACAAGGTTATTGTGAGGATTTAATAATATATATAAAACACTTTTAAAATCTCCAAACACTATGTAAAAGTTAGCTAGTATGGATGAGGTGGCATTTAAGCTAGCCTTTTAAAAAGAAAATAATTTCTGTTGTTAGAGATGTGAGAAAAGTACATTCTGTTGTGATAAGTCTATATTATACCTTTAAAAGATCACACATCAATGGTCAATTGTGATGGACTTGCCAATTCCAGTAGACTTGTTATGAAGAGAGCCATCTGAATCCAGAAAGAGGACTATGGGAACTGAATGTGGATTATTTTCACCATTTTTGTGTTGTTGTTGTTGTTGTTGTTTGCTTGGTTTTTTCTCCTTTCTCATTTTTTCCCTTTTGATCTGATTTGTCTTATGCAGTCTGATAAATGTGGAAATATGTGCATATTTTGCACATATCTAACCTATATTGGATTATTTGCTGTCTAGAGGAGGGAGTTGGGGGGAAGGAAGGAAGAAAAATTTGGAACACAAGGTTTTTCAAGGGTGAAAGTTGAAAATTAAAAACTATCTTTGCATGTATTTTGAAAATAAAAAGTTATTATTAAAAAAAGGAAAAAATCACATATCTAATAAATGGCAGAGGGAGAATTCAAACCTATCTCCTCTTCCCACTAAGCAATGTGGATACAAGAACTCTCCTTGTATTTTTCAAAAGAGTACATTATTAAAGACGTGCACTGTGCACTGGCTATCTTCCCAGAAACTTGTATACTAACGATATCATGAAGGAACAATTAAAACTTGCTTAATATTTGCCGGTAGAGTCATTTCTGCCTTTACTTATGAATAACTTATTGAACAAATGGCTTAGAGAACATGTTTCCAAGAAAACCAGCTGCAAATGCATCCACAGTAAAATACTGTCTTTCCCTTTGGTAAGGAACATCTAGTTCACTAAAACTAGTGATTCAAATTGCCAGGGACATCTAGGTTACATAGTCAAGAAGAGCCAAATCCAAATCCTATCTCAGATGTTTTGACTAAGACAAGTCACATACATTATCTCTGTCAGTCTCAATTTCTTTGTCTGTAAAATGAGGGTATTAAGAACACCTATTTTACAGAGTTGTTGAGCAGATCAAATTAGATTACATAAGTAAAATGCTTGGTCAACTTTATTATGTTAAGTATATGTTAACTTTTATTACTGCTGTTTTAAGTCTCTTCTCCTCTTCAATTCATGGTCTACTTATCTGTCAAATCGATCTTAATTTCAGGTCTAACCATGACACTCTTCTATTCAAATAAGTGCCAGTAATTCCCCATGATCTTCGAGATCAGATATAAAATCCTCTATTTGATTTTTAAATCTTTTCATAACCTGGCCCCTTCCTACCTTTCCAGTGTTTACATAATTTAGTCTCCTTTCTGAATTCTATGATCTAGTGATATTGGTCTCCTCTCTCTTCCTCTAATAAACTACTCCTTGAACTTTCACTGGTTTTTCCTAAAACTTGGAATCCTCTATATCCTGGCTTTCCTGGCTTCCTTTTACACAACTTCTTTCTTTCTCTTTCTTTTCTTTCTTTTTCTTTCTTTCTTTCTTTCTTTCTTTCTTTCTTTCTTTCTTTCTTTCTTTCTTTCTTTTTTTTTTTCTTTTTTTGGCTGAGGCAATTGGGGTTAAATGACACAGCTAAGAAGTGTTAAGTGTCTGAGGTTAGATTTGAACTTAGGTCTTCCTGACTTCAAGGCTGGTGCTCTATCCACTGCATCAACTAGCTGTCCCCTCATAAATCCTTAATTCTAGTGCCTTTCAGATTCAAATATTTCCAGTTTATTTATTCTTTATCTTATTTGTACATACAGAGACTGTGTTTTGCATTTCTTTGCATCCTCAATACTTAGCATAAACAGTGCCTGACACATAGAAGACACTTAATAAATGCTTACTTATTTAGCTAAATTTGACCTAACTTTGTCAAAGGGGGTAGTAAGCTGAAATTGCTTACTAGCCTAATTCAAAAGCTTTTATTAAGCAAGTAGGCTTAAAATTACGGTTCGTGGTAACAATAACTGGGGAATATTTAGCACTTTACATATTTCTTCATATTCATTGTTACATATAATCCTCAAAACAACCCTATAAGTAGTTAGGTCAAGTGTAATTATCCTTATTTTATAGTTTAATTATTTTAATTACTATTTATTAAGTAAATTGCTAGGTAATTAGGTACAAAAATAAATAAAAAATGAATCCTACATGAACAGAAATTACAATATAGTAGAGAAAATAAAATCTATACAAAGACTTATAGTATAAAATAATATGTGATCAAACTAGAATAGAAGTACATAGTGCTCTGAGCATTCCAAGAGAGGGATGGCCACTTCTTATCAGAGTAGACTTCATAAAGGAGATTCCTTTAACATTGTATATACAATGGAGGGTAAGAGCTCAAGAAATGTAGATAGTTGAGGCGAATATAATACATTCCATAGCTACTGTGATAAGACCTATAGAAAAAAAGAAATGAGAGCAGTTCTTGAAATGGTGAGCCAGCCAGATTACCAGATCATGGAACTGAAAAAGTGTTAAGATGATAGAAATCAAGAAAGCAGGTAGTATAAAAAAAAATATATATATATATATGTATAGGGGAAGGAATAAAATTGTCAAATGCTATAGAGATATCAAGAAAATTGAGCAGTGGGAAAAATCTATTCCATTTGTCAATGATAAACTTTGAAAGGGCTGATTCGCTGAGATTGTAGAGAATGGTGACAGATTACAATATTATGGAGTGAGTGGGTGGTGAAGAAATAAGGATATTGAGCATAAATTATTCTTTCAGAAACTTTGACAAGGAAATAGAGGAGAGAAATAGGCTGGTACTATAATAGGTAGAAAATTCAATGAGTTATTTTTAGGATAGAAAGACTGAAACATCTAGCAAACAAAAGGGAAAGAGTCAGGGGTAACAGAAAAAGATTGGAGATCCATGAAAGAATAAGCAGAAACCTAAAAGAGGTAAGTATTTAAAAAATCAATCAATAAAGTCTTTATAAATTCCTATTACAAAAAAATAAAATAAATTTCTATTACATATAAGAGAGCAGAGAAGTGACACTGGACAGAGTATTAGACCTGGAGTCAGGAAGAGTCATCTTCCTGAATTTAAATCTGGCCTTAGACACTTACTGCGTGACTCTGGAAAAGTCACTAGATCTTGTTTGCCTCAGTTTTTTTACCTATAAAATGAGCAGTAAAAGGAAATGACAAACTACTCTAGTATTTTTGCCAAGAAAGCCCAAATAAGGTCCCAAAGAATCAAACACAACTGAAAAGTGACTCAATAACATCAAATTATGTGCTAAGCATTGTGCTTGATATAGGGAATTCAAACACATAAATGAAATAATCCCTTTCCTCCAAAAGCTTACAAGAAGCATTATTCTGAGCAAGAAGTAAGATCGTCTCTTTATGAGATGAGGAAAAGGGAGGATGGGTGAAAACAGAGAAGTTTTGAAATGTGAATGTGGGATTGAGAGAGGAAGTTAAGTGAGCTCTTGTCAAATGGCCTTGAAGTAGGAGACAAGATCATCTGATATAAGTTTAGTTATTAAAGGATGAGAGAGAACGTGAGGAGAAAGAATTAGAGACTTTTTGAATCATAGATTTATAACTGAGACAGACTTTAGACATCACTTACTCCAATCCCCTACTTTTAGAGTTAAGCAAATGTAAACCAGGGAAGTACATAGGAAATAGGGAATGACAGAACTAGGAGGAAAAATTTTCAACCATGATTGTAGAAAATGTAAAACGAAATCAATTAAATATGAATAAATAGATTGGTGAGCAGCACTCAAAGCCCAGCTGAGGTTAGGAAGCATTAATTTATAATTGAATTAATTCATCAAAATTTCATTACTTCTTCTAGCAATGTTTAGTAGCCTGAAAGCAAGAGTGAAAGCAAAGAAATTGGATGATGGGGAATTACTACATAGTGATACTGGAATGTCAAAAACAACAAGGGATTATAAAATGATAGTTATTACTGAAGTGATTATAAAATACAAGTTTGGTAAGATCAATGAAGCTAAAAGGGAAGAGAGGGGGGAAATGAAGGGAATAAGCATTTATATATGTGCCAGTCACAGTGCTAAGAACTTCAAAATTATTAGCATCTTTCATCCTAACAGCTTTTTGAGATAGATGCTATTATTATCCCCATTTTACGGTTGAGAAAGTGAGGCAAACAGAGGAGGTTAGTAATTTGCCCAGGATCACACAGTCAGTATCTGAAGCTAGATTTGAATTCAGGTGTTCCAGTATCAATACTCTATCCATTATGCTACCTAACTCTAAATGTAAGGAGAGGTTGAGGAACCAGAAGACACAATGATTCCTTAGAGCAGATTAAAAGGAAGTGAGAAACAAAACTGGTAAGAGGATAGGAGGCTATGAAAAGATATGTTGAGATTTTGGGAAGTGTATAGTGCCAAATGAGGGATAAGGTTCAAGGTATATAGTGAGTGATTAAACTGGGATGGAAATGGAAGTTGTTGCAGTTATAAAGATTTAGAACCAGAAAGGTTTAAGATGATAGAATGATCATTAACATGTATATTTTAGGCATAGAGAATGATGTCAGGGGAAGAGATCGAAAGGAAGTCTATGAACCAAATGGGTACAATTAGTCTTCTGTTGATCCCAGATAAGATTCTGTCTCATATGTGTTGTAAACTTTTATGAATAATGAGAAGCTACAGAATCTTAGCTAAAATACCTTCATTACAAATTATTTTTCTTTTTTTTTTTTTCTAGTGGAGGATGGGAAACAGAAAAATGGTGTGACACAATCTATTATCATGTGGCATTTTTTTTCATCTGTGCATGTAAATATTATTTTAAAACTACAAGAACAAATGTTTGTGTTTCCAAATTTTTAATAACATTCAACAGTCTGTTGGGACAATGTGAAGAAGCTATTTATCATGGTGATGATTGTCAGTCTGAGTTAGAGCACTAATTCACTTATAAAACCCTGAAGTCACTTGTTTCACTCTTGAAAATAGAGCCAAGGTAAAGTGACTGCTCAGTTATATTTGTAAGGAAAAGACAAAAAGTCCCAGGATAGTAACAAATAACTGGCTAGCCACAGGGTCAAGTAAATTTCATGTTTAAAGACTTTAATTGCCTATGTCTCTTGAAATTTCAAATAGCTATTTGTTTATTTTACTGATATCCACTTAGATGCCATCTCCTGAGAACCTACTAAAGCTGACTTACTTCATCAATAATATTTTATTTTTTCAAATACACATATAGTTTTCCAAATTCATTTTTGTAAGGTTTTGTGTTCTAAATTTTTCCCCCTCCCTCCCTTACTCTCCTCCTCCCCAAGACAGCAAGCAATCTGATATAGGTTAAACAAAACTGACTTACTTCCAAAGAAATATTGGAATATGATTTCACGTGAAACTTTCAAGGAATACTGATGGTTAGCACTAGCTTTATCATTTATAAGATCTCTACCTTCCGAAAGACAGATTTGGCTCTACAGCTTTCAAAAATTACCAAACTGGAAAGAATCTCAGAGGTCTTTTAGTCCAACCTTTCCCTGGACAAAATACCCTTTACTATATTCCTGAGAAGGCATTTCTCTAATCCAGTGGAGACACCTTCTCCTAACCCCCACTCCCCCATGGAGCTGTGGAATGACTCTAAAGGGACCACAATATTATCCCAAAGGGCATGTGACCATTCAATCAGAGGGTGGAAAATCAGGTCATAACCTATTCACACAGCAGCAAATCTTGGGTTCGTTTCCAAGACCTACACTACTGCCTTTACATATTAAAGTTCAGTACTGTCCCATTCAGCCTCTTCTCACTGCTGGCTTTCCAAGACCATCTTTGGCTCTTTGGAGAAGTTACAACCCAACCCTCCCTCAGGCATTAATAGCAGCTGGATAGGTAAAATTCCTTTCCTTACTCCAAGCATTCCCCATTACCTCGATCACCTCATGGATGCCACAAGTGATCTTCAGAAATTGGTCTTTAGACTCTGGGGTGGTGACCAGTAAGAATCCTAACTCCCTTCTTTTGGTTTTGGGTGAAATGGAGTCAGTCAAATAATGAGTTATGCTCTTTTTAAAAAAATTTATTTTTACATTATACATGTGCATTCATTTTTTTTACATATTTCTATATGAGTCATGTTAGGAAAAAACCTTCAGAACTTCAGGGAGAAGTCATGAGGAAAAAATACAGGAGAAAAAAAAGGTATAGTATGAGTCAATCTGCATTCAGTCTCCATAGTTCTCTGGATGCAGATGGAATTTTTCATCCAAAGTTTATTGGAATTGCCTTGGATCACTGAATTGCTGAGAAGAACCAAGTCTATCATAGTTGATCATCACACAATCTTGTTGTTGCTGTGTACAGTGTTTTTCTAGTTCTACTTGCTTCACTCGGTATCAGTTGATGTAAATATTTTTAGGCTTTTCTAAAATCAGTCTGTTGATTATTTCTCATAGAAATCCCATTACTTTTTTATACCATAAGTTATTCAGCCATTCCCAAAATGATAGGCATCCCCTCATTTTCCAGTTCTTTGCCAGTGGGTTATGATCTTTATTGAAGAATTCATTACATTATCTTCCCCCCCCCAAAAAAAATTTCTCTTTCTTTTCTAAACTTTCCCATCATGGTTGAAAGTATCACCATCCCTCCAAGTCTCTGGGTTCATAACTTTCAAGTATTCACTGTCCTTCATCTCACATATCCAACCAGATACCAAATTTTATTGATTTTATATCCCCAACATCTCTGACATGTTCCTTTCTCTTTACTTCCATGATCATGACCCAGGATCAGGACCTCATTCTCTCTTGTCTACACTGAAAATAGCCTTCTAAATAGTCTTTTTGGCTCAACTCTTCCACATAATTGTGAAAGTAATTTTCCTAAAGTGTAGGTCATGTCACTCCCATATTCAATAACGTCCTGTGGCTCTTGATTGACTTAAAAATGAAATAATATTTCACCTGCATCTAATCCTTTTTAAAAACTTCTAATTATATATGTTTTATATAGTAAATAGCTTAAGGACATGAGTATATTATATAATTCATAAGTAAGTAAAACTTTTTAAAAAGTATAAACATAATGGGAACATATTATTATTATTATTTTTTACAAAAAAGCATATGATCAAAAAATTGTTACTGCCTGGCATGATAAATTGTATCTGCCTGGAATGATAAAGATAACACATTTATGTAGCTTTTCAGAGCTAAGAAATAATTTTCTTCACAACAATTCAAAGTCATATATTTTACAAATATTATCCTCATTTTGCAAATTATTATACTGAAACTCAGAAAGGTTAAAAGCCTTAGCTATTGCCACCGGCATTTGAGAAGTTTGAGCTTGCTGGGTTTAACACTCATGGAAAGAAGTTTCATCCCTAAGAGAAGCAATCAATAAGGTACTCTTGAAATAGAGGAGAAGGGGAATTCACTCTTTCTTGAGGTATTTCATTCCACTTTTAAGGTAACTCTATATAGAGTTTTTCTTTATTAGCTAAAATCTGCCTCTTTGCAACTTTTGTCCATTGTTCTTCATTATGCCCCAAAGAATGAAGTAGGAAAAGTCAAGTTCCTTTTCCATTCAATTTTCAGTTTCTGCCTTCTTTCCATAGGGATGTTGAAAATTCACACACACACACACACACACACACACACATACACACACGCACACACACACCCTCCCCCGTCCTGTGGTCTAGTGCCATGATGGGAACTATTTGTAAAATGTTATCATCATAGATGTCTTCAAAGCTAGTTTATGAAACATCAAAGGATTTCTCCCATTTTGGTTTGCATTTTAAATGGGCCTCTCTACATGATGGAGGAAGCCAAATTGATTCACCACCTACCTACATCATATAAAATATTTAGTTTCCATTAACTAACAAAGCTGTTTTGTGTTCTTTTGGCTCTCATGATTACTGGAAAGAGATAGGCTGATTGTTATAAGTTACATTTTGCTTTCTAGAAGAATTACCTTATCTTTTTCAATAAAAAGAATTGTGACATAATTATGATCTCAGCATAAATAACAAAATGAGAGAAATGTGTATTATGCATAGGAGATCTCTATTGCCTCATTCAGATTAAGTATTAATAAAAGTAGCTTTGATAACAGAGCCATGAATTATATGTGTAGTTTCATTAATGTTTATGTTCTCAGTTTGATACCAGCACAAACTGGTATCCTATGAAATCCTATGAAATCTGCACTTGTACAAGAAATGAGTGGTACAAAATGAATGTATGGGAATTTAGAAACCCTACTGACTCCACTTGTTTCTACACTGCATTAGGTGTTGAGCACACAAAAATGAATAACTAAAATCTCATCCCTGCCCCTCAAGAATTTTATAATTATTAGTGGAACCAAGAAAACAACAACTAACAAATTAAAATAGAGATGAATAGAAAAATAGCACTACAAAGTGCTATTAGGGATTCAAAGAGAGAGACATAACTTCTGTCCAGGGCAACAGGAGATCTTGGTATCTGATCTGAATCTTGAACAAAATGAATGAAGTCAACAGACTTCAACAACAGCTGGGCATGGGAAGGGAAGAGGGAAATTGAAAGCTTCCACAATATTAAATCTGTGTTTTCTCTATAAATGCATTTTAGAACACACCATGACACTCTAACTATAGCAACCACATGATGATTTCATTGTAAATGTACCTGAGAGGTATGCAGTAAAGAGCTTAACAAACAGATTGGAGGGCTTTCTGCAATGTAAATAGCTAAGCTGCTTGGGGAAAATCCAAGTTTGAAATCATAAAAGTGGTGCCAAAGCTCTGCAGAGTAAATTAGATGAAGAGACTTAGGACTGACATTTATATCTCCATTCTAGGTGCTATGCTGACACCAGAATGAATCACTAAATTCTCCTCATGGCTAGTTATAGTTATACAAAACAGTTCTTAAAGACAAACTATCTATTAAGCTTTCTAAACTCCCACATCCACCTGCAGTAATGTAGAGATGAGTGCTCTCTCAATGAGCTCCATCAGTCATCCCTTCTGTTATAACCATAGGGTCCTACCTGTCATAGATGTTCATTCTTCATTTTCAAAAAGGAACAATGACATCCTGTGGTAATGTCTTGATTCCTGGGGAAAATGGATTAAAGTGAGGCAAATGGTCAGCCTCATTCTCTCTTCCTGAGTCATTAAAATCCAGTTTCAGAACAAAAGTCCTGACTACTGATAATGACCTAGCATGCAATGAATGACCTTGGTATCTTCATGGCTGACCAAGCTCTCGGTATTTCACAGTGCTTGCTTCAGCCACGTTCATGGCCATTGAAATAAGTTGTCCTGATCTGCCCATTTCACCCGAGGAAGTCCTTATTTGCATGAAATAGACATCCCCCTAACTCATTAATGAATTTGAGACAGAGAAGTCATCCCCTACCTGGTTTATTCTGTCTGCCAAAAGGGTTTTACTGGGGATGTGACCCCTGCACATGCTACAGCTTTTTGGAACCACAGGTGAGAGGTAAGTGACAGATGGACACCAAAGGCGGATGAGCAGCCATGAAAAAAATGCTTGGCAGCTCTCACACTGGAGGTGTTAGTCCGCTTCTAGATGATCTATCTAGACGGGAAGTGGAAAGGTTCAATACAGTTCTATGAAGCATCAATATTTCCCATCAGGAGTGGATGGATTCCTAGAAGAAGCCTGGTTACTTTTATATCTCCATTCAGTCATCTTACCAGCTGATTTGAATCTCCAAGAAGTCAATCCGACCCCACGGTGATTAATGTGACTGAAAATTTGTTATCAGTTACCCAGACTGATTTTTTCCTAATTTAAGTGTTCCCACTGATAGAGATTTTCAGGGATTTGCAAAACCCTTACCAGATATTTTCTAGTGGGATCCTCATAATAAGCCTATACGGAAGTACCTTACTGAAGAGAAAACTAGAGCTAGTCACATTAAATCCATCCAGGAAGTATCTGAGGAAGCATTTGAATCCAAGTCTTTTTGACTTCTGGTATAATGTTACTCTGTTTTTCATTAGGAATGGCTTCAGTGTTGCTGTGTGATGGAAAGGAAAACTTCTTTAGGTTTTACTTTTTTAAAAAAAGATGGAAATTGTTTATTAGTTTATAGTTACAACCAAACACTTCTAAAAATAAATATCAAAACAGATTCTAACTAAATTTATCATTTGAACTTCTACTCTATATGCAAAGAATGGAAAATTTACTTTTAATTATAAAGCACTACAATTTCCCCCGTTTCTTTTTTATAATAGATTTTTATTTTTCCAAATAAATGCAAAGATAGTTTTCAACATTCACTTTTGCAAAACTTGTGCTCCAATTTTTTTTTCTCTCTCCCCTATCCCCTTCCATAGGAACAAGCAATCCTATATAGGTTAAACATGTGCAATTCTTCTAAACATATTTCTATATTCATCACACTGCACAAGAAAAATTAGAATAAAAAGGGAAACATAGCAAACAACAACAAAAAAGGTAAAAATATTATGTTGTGATCCACATTCAGTCTCCATAATTCTCTCTCTAGATTCAGATAGCTCTTTTCCATCACAAGACTTTTGAAATTGCTTTGAATCACCTCATTGTTGAAAAGAGAAAAGTCCATCATAGTTGATCATCACATATTCTTGTTGTTGCTGTGTACAATGCTCTCTTTGGTTCTACTCCTTCCACTTGATATCAGTTCATGTCAGTCTCTCCAGACCTTAATAAAATCAGCCTATTCATAATTTCTTAGAAAACAAAAATACTCTATTACTTTTGTATATCATAACTTATTCAGTCATTCTCCAACTGATGGGCATCCACTTACTTTTCAGTTCCTTGCCACCACAAAAAGGGCTGCTACAAACATTTTTGCACATGTGGGCCTTTTCCCTTTTTATGATCTCTTTGGGATACAGACTCAGCAGAAACACTGCAGGATCAAAGGACATGCACAGTTTTATAGTCCTTTGCCCTCCAGAATAGTCGGATGGATTCACAACTCTACCAACAATTCATTAATGTTCCAATTTTCCCACATCTCCAATATTCATCATTATCTTTTCCTGTCATCTTAGACAATCTGAAAGGTGTGAATAATTAAGTTTTATTTTGAACAGACACATTGAATCCATTTTTTGGTTTTAAATATTATAAGGTATAGAGCTAGAGATGACCTTAGAAATGATTTACAGATGAATGAACTGGGACCCAGAGAAGTTATGATTTGTCCAATGTAGGAATTAGCAGAGCTAATATTTATAATCAAGTTACCTAATTGTAAATCAGAGTCAATAAGCATTTATAAAGTGCTTACTAGGTCCTATGAACTATGCTAATTAGGAAAGACATAAAAACAGGCCAACAGAAAGTCCCTGTCCACAAGCAATTTATATTCTAATGGGAAAAGAGAACTTATAACCAATGTCGGGGAAGAGGAGTGAGGTGAGGTTGGTACCTTTGCATGGTGGTGGAAGTCCTAAGAAAATGAATAGGAATCTCTTCCTCAAAATGGGGGTTCAGAAAAGCAGTCACTGATAGGAAAAGGGGGTCATAGGGCTGAAGGGAAAAGGGAGCTGAATTAGAATAGTGAAGTCCTCTTTCTTTTACCATGGAACTTTACCTGCTTCAATGCTTTCCCCCCTTGATATCCCACCTCTGATAGATAGCAATTATTTGTTATACTTTTAAATGTTCAGTGGCTCCTCAAATGTAACTAGAACAAAATAAAAATTCCTTAATCTGACATTTCCAATACTTAGGGATTTAGAGATCAAAGAAACCTAAGAGACCCAATCCCTTAGTTTTATAGAGGAAGAAACCAGATATTAAAAAATTTAAATGACTTGCCCATGGTGATATGGGTAATAAGGGACATAATAGGGACTTTAACCCTGATCTTTGTCTTAAATCCAAAGTCAGGCTTCATTCATACCATTTAAGGTCATTTTGTTCCTACCTACATTTCCAGCTTTAATTTAATTTAATTTAATAGTCCTCTTCATCTCACTGTGGATGATAGCTAGTGTCTTTGTGGGACATACTTAGGTCACTTTGGGACAAAGTCAGCAGACCCCAGGTGAAAGTATTTTTTAATCTCCTTAAAAAAGTTTTTATACTTTCC
Source organism: Sarcophilus harrisii (assembly GCF_902635505.1). Lineage (NCBI taxonomy): Eukaryota > Metazoa > Chordata > Mammalia > Dasyuromorphia > Dasyuridae > Sarcophilus > Sarcophilus harrisii. Next base: position 430,950,224 of record NC_045426.1, read on the forward strand.
ATAAGTGACTTTTTAGTCCTTATCAGTGCAAGTTACTTCAACTGTGGACCAATCTAGGATGAGAAAGTTGTTCTCTGGGGTGAATTATTTCCAGAAAAGAGTCAGTAGGGAAAATAAATCTGCTTGGGGATTATCCTCAAAGTGAACTCTCCCAAGAATGGTGGAATAACTTTTTTTTAAGTCCTCTATATGGTTCACTGAAAAAGAATGAGCACTCACTCACTTCCTCTTAAAAAAAAAAAAAAAAAAAAAAAAAAAAAAGCCTCATCCTAAACACCATTTTGAATTTGTTTATTTTCCAAAGAAAGAATTGCAACAGAAAAAGATTGAGTTTCATTTGCAAGTAACCTCTCAATTGAATGACACTGCAGTAACAAATAAAGTCTTTAGGGGAAGCTGACAGGTGTTGGCCAGGAAAAAATGCTGAAAATGTCTGTTTTGCATTTTGCTAGTTTCAACTGCTTCATTCACAATTTTCAGTGAAAAGTAGAAAAGCAGAAAAGGAGCATTATGGTTCATTGGATAGAGTGCTAAAAATGAAAGAAAAGATCTGTATATAAATCCTTATTTTACTTTTTGTTATCTTTAATAACCTGGAGCAATTTACAGATAGTCTCCTGCATCTCAGGTTTATCTGTAAAATGAGAAGATTTCACTGAATGATGTTAGATTCCTTCCAAAATCAAATCCTATTATCTGATAAATGATCCAAATGCTATATGACAAATGATACTCAGAATAAGCATATTTTGATTGCCATGTCACCATAGACAGTGGTACAGATATTGTCCTGGGTACAGTGAGAAGAAGAAAGAAATTAAGTAAATTATAACTCTTTCAGAATACTTATTTTAAAATGATTAAAAATAAGAATTTATACTTTTAACCTTTCTTCCAAAGTTTCTGGTCTTCTTTAGACTTGGCTTTATCATACAATATGTTAACTTTCTTCCCAACTTCATGCCAAAACTATAAATTTTTATGTATACCTTCACCAAGTCATCAATGTAAAGTACAGAACACTATGTTGTTTTTTCTTTATTCTTGAAGAGGACCAATGACATCACAAAGGGGTGAATTATTTCCAGAAAAGAGTCAGTAGGGAAAATAAATCTGCTTGGGGATTATCCTCAAGCTGAGTTAGATATGTCCAACAATGCAGAAAAGACAAAAATTCACTGACAGCAGAACAGCTAAGAAATTCTTGACCTATCCTACTGATCTTTCCATTTCTCCCCCAAAAAATAGAAAAAGAAATATTTTGATTTGTTTGCAAATTTGATTTAAGTAAGGCAGAGCTGAGCAAAGTTTTCAGTCTCACTCTTTCCCCAGTCATCAAAGCCCTAATTTAGAAAGTCCAAGGTGACTACATTGAACTGTGTAAAGAGTCAAAAACAGAGCCCTAGAACCACTAGCCACTTCATAGAGTGGACATCGATTATTGAGTATGACCATTAAACCAGGTTTGAGTATACCTAAATGTACTATTATAACCTCACCCATGTCTCAATTGGTTTTTAAAGAATGACATGAAAGATTTTGTTAAAATATTCTACTGAAATTTCTAGTTACTGTGTTTACAATGCCTTGATCTATAAATCTATCTAACCTGACAAAAACAAACGGCATTAACTTTCCGTGGCCCATTTAAAAAATATGTATGTTTTCCCATTTGTATGTAAAAACAATTTCAAACAAAATGAGAGTGGATCAGTTCTGCCTTAGCATTCTCTTCTATACCATTTACTGTGTTTATCCTGTTATCCTTACTTTGTTTTTCTTTTTGAATCATGAACTATTCATTTGCCTCAGATCTTTTGGGGTTAGGAGAATGAAGAGGAATCTCTTCCTCAAAATTGGAGCTGTACTGCTCTTGAAATTACATTTTTTTTTTGGATGGAACTTCTGTTGTTTTATTGGTATATGGATATTCTGATAGGAAACTCCTTTCATCAAAGGAACTGACACCTACTCTGCAATGTTGCCTGTACTCTTAGAATTTAAATAGGCTGCCAAAAGTCATGTATATGACAGGGGCAGAATTTTAACCTAGTTTTTCCTGACTCCAGAGAATTACACCAGACTATTCTCACTATTCTTATTACTTTTTTTATTTTTTTTTTTTTATCCTCAATAATTTGGTCTTGTCAGTGAACTTTTTATAGGACCATATTAGTCAACAGAGCCATTTTTATTAAAACGTGCTCTTAGTGATTTATCAGCTAAGTAATGCACCAGGCAAAGAGAAAAAAACAGGCCTGGAGTTAGGAATTCTGAATTCAAATTTGACTTCAGACATTCACTAGCTGTGTGATTAAGAGGCAAGTCACTTAACTTATTCAATTTCCTTATCTGTAAATCAAGAATAATAGTAACACCTACTTCTCAGGGTTGTTCTGAGGATTAAATAAGATATACAGTGCTTAGCACAGTGCCTAAGACAAAATAAGTGCTACATAAATTTTAGTTTTGATTATCATGAGTATTATCATTATTCCTCCTCATACAAATAATTTTGGTTTATCTTCAGAATTTCATTCTTGGGAATTTCTTCTCCCTTTTAGGCCTTCTACCCATGGAGGCATTCTATCCTACCTAATTTTTTTCTGAACACATTTTGTAGCTACCCCTCAAAATGAAGGTGAAATGTCCTATCACCCCAATTTTTTTTCTACTCTATAATAGATTTCAAGGTGGAATGAATATTTCCCCCTTGATCTCATAGTATCTCATCATTTTTAGTTCTTCAACCATCTGCTCTTCTCATAGGCAAAAGATCAATGACCCTAGTTGATTCTTTCATTTTTTTTTTTTTTTTTTTTGGAGAAATGGAAAGATCAGTAGGACAGATCAAGAATTTCTTAGCTGTTCTGCTGTCAGTGAATTTTCGTCTTTTCTGCATTGTTGGACATATCTAACTCAGCCACAATTAGCACATTCCTGCCAAGCATTAATGGAGAAAGATGTGGTCCTCTAGGAATTCAATTACGATCAACATTTGAATTAACTCTAATTACCCACATTTCTTCTTCTTCCTTCTTCTTCCTCCTCCTCCTCCTCCTTCTCCTGTTCCTCCTCTTCCTCCTCCTCCTTCTTCTTTTCCCCACTGAAGTTCAAATATCTGCTTGACTTTTCTAGAGTTTTAAACTGGGGATGAAGCTAATTTTATCCATTGCAGACTTCTGGTCTTTTCTCAGATATGTCATGGCTATCTTATTCTGCTTTTTTAACCCAATCTAGCCCTCAATTCCTCCTAATGTTATCAAGTTATTAGCATCTTAAACTAAAGACAAGATAATGGAGTATAAATTAAATACTTCATTGACAAATAGTAAAGATTTTACTGTATTATTTTAACTATTTCACATAATCATTGGAATTTGAAATCTACATGGATAGAAAGGACCATGTGTTATTTTTTCTATAAGCATTCTAGAGGACAAAACATTAAATACACCAGTTGGAAGCTGTCAGACTACTGAGATTTTTAAAGGGAAGAGTGAGAGAGAGATATGACAATAAAAATAAAAATAAAAGATGGGGGCCTCACTCTTCCTAGAGATGGGGTCTATTAGGTAGAGAACAGTATTTTCTAAAAAGTTTCCAGTCCAAAGAAAAATATATCCTAAACTTTTGAACATATGTTCTATGTGTGCAGAACTTCCAGAATTATGCAACCTTCTTTTTATTGTGTTCATGTTTCCTTATGTGTAGATGTTTATGTTCTATTCACATTAAGTTTGCTAATACATAAGTTCACTGCAGTTTATGAAGTGTTTTATGTGTCAATTCATTTGATTATCACAACAATCCTTTGAAGTAGATTATATTATCCTCATTTTTTTTAACAGATAAGGAAATTGAGTCACAGAGTTAAATGTCTTATCCAAAGTTATATAGTTCATATTAAATGACAAAAGCAGTTTTGAACTGAGTTGGTTTTGTTTTTGACTTGAAGTTCTTCACTCTATCTATTTGCACCACTTATCTGCTTCATCATGATATGGTGATGACTCTGAAGTCTTTTTGTCTGTTGAACAGAAACAATTACTTCATTGGCAAAGAGAATTTTCAGTAAAGAAACATCTCTATTAATACTGGTGGACTTCTTTTTCTTTTCCTTCCTTCTTTTTCCTTTCTTTCTTTCTTCCTTCCTTCCCTCCTTCCTTTTCTTTCCTTCCTTTCTTCTTTTCTTTCTTCCTTCTTTCCCTTCTTTTTCTTTCTTTCCTCCCTCTTTTCTTTCTTTCCTTTCTCATTTTTATCTTTCTCTTTTTTTCTGAAGCAACTGGGGTTAAGTGACTTGCCCAGAGTCAAACAATTATTAAGTGTCGAGGCCACATTTGAACTCAGGGCTCTATCCACTACACTTTTACCCTCCCTCATTCTCTTCAACTTATAGACTTAGAGAATTGCCTGGGTTGCTTTAGAGGTTCAGAGACTTGCTAAGGTTTTGGTATGTAACCACACTCTGAATTGTTTAAGGCTTTGACAAAAGACTACAAAGCTCTCTCCAGAAGCATCATGAGAAAAGAACACTGGATCTAGAACTTCATCATCTAAGTTCAAATCCCAGTTTGACTAATTCACTACCTGGGTGAGCTTAGCAAATCACTCTTTGCTCTGGCCCTCCTCTGGGGTCTTTGGAGAGGACTTGATCATCTCTGAAGTCCTTTACAACTTGGAATCCTATGATTATGATACTTGTGATTCTCTGATCTTGCCAGCCTGCAAGGGCTTTGAGTACAGGCCTGTGTTGTCTAAAAAGCAACTTACTAAGTCTGTAGAGGTCTGTCACCAAAGGACCATCAGTTACTAAGATGTGAAGGGAGTGTTAATTTGTTCTGGAAGAGTTAAGTTACCACACTAATGAAATTCTTCTAGGGTTGAACTCGTGCTATAAGGAACTAATGTGTTAATATATGTAAAGAGCTTTGCAAATCTTATGATGCTATATCAATATTAGAAATAGAAAAAATTTATGACTTTGTGTCATAATATATAAGGCAAACCCAAGTCCATCCATAAAACTATGTCTCTACCCCAAACTAGACACATATGTGCATCCATATATATGTATACACACAAGTACAGGTAAATAAACTTATACACATAATGCATACATATATGTGTATACTTGCAACTGAATACAGTGCATACATATATGCACAGTATATATATAAACCTGTGTATACATACACTTACTCTTACAACACAAACATACATACAAATACAATACCCATACATGCACATATGTAGACATATAAACACGCATGTGCATACACATGTACACATGCCAGTATGTAATGTCTTTGATGATTCCAAATGGACTTCAGGTTCTGTCTTTATAACTATTGTTACATGGGTCATTGTTGTAGGGTGTTATAAACATTGAAGCTACTGAGAGCACAATAATCCTTCAAACCACATTCTCTTTCACTCCTTTCTCCCCCCCCGTCCTACATAATTCATCATTTGCCAAGCCTGACCATACTATCCCAGTAATATCTCTTAATTTCCATTTCCATTTACTCTCATACACATCACATTAAGTTCAGGCTTTCCTCACTTCTTGAATGGATTACTGAAATGGCTTCTTACTGTCTCATAAAGGAAGCAATAGTATGGCATAGTGATTTGGAGTGAGGAAGACCTGGATGCAAATTCTGATGCAGATAATCACTACCTTCAATATTTACCCTGGACAAGAGATTTAATCTCTCTTGATTTCATTTATCTCATTTGTAAAAGGGATTGGAGATGATGAGTTCAAAGTTCTCATCTAGATCTACATACAACTCTAATCCTGTGAAATCTCATGTTATGTTAATTCAACCTTCACATAGCTACCAAAATGATTTTTTCTTAAGAAACATCAGTAACAACAAAAAAGAAACCCTTCTTTCATATTTAAAGCTAAATCTAAATGTCTGATATTATTTTTACTCTTGTTCTCAATTTATGGGATTCAGTCAAACTGTTCTCTCCTCTCCCCCCCGCCCCCCTTATATTCCATGATCTCTCTTTAGGAGAGATACCTGAAGGAGAATGGTCTCTGCCCCAACTTTTCCCCATGCCTAGAATGAACTACCGTATAAAATCTCATTTCTTCAAGATTTCAGCTCACACCTTACTTTCCATAAAGGCTCTTTTCTGCTCCCTTCCTCTGTCCCCTCCCCAAATAATTTATATTTAACTACTGTGTATTTTTTTTTCCAATTTTTTCCTTTAATTCTAGTATCCTCTATGGTATCTGGCACATAGAAAGTATTTAATACTTGTTGAGTGACTAATTAACTCAACTGACCTTTTTGAACTTTTCATATCCCATCTCCATTAATTCCTTCTTCACTGCAGCCATTTCCATTAACTCCTCCTTCCCTGCAGCCTTATACAATCCTTACTTGCTTCAAGATTATTCTTAAGAACCACCTTCTACATGAAATTTTTACTTATGTCTTCAACTATTTATGCCCTCCCTCCTCCCTAAAATACCCTTTTGACTCTGTATTCCTAGAACCTAGCAAATGACTGACACATAGTAGGTATTTAATATTTTTTTTTATGAATTGATTGATAGAAGGTTGAGCTTGATTATTTTTTATACAGACTTCATATCTTTTTATAGGAATGGTAAATTTTAAAATACTTTATGGTCATTTATTTTGGGGGAGTTTTTTTGCCTATAACAAAGCACAGACTATACATACTACTATGTAGCACAAGTTCCTTGAGGAAATGTACTATCATTCTTTGTCTAGTGCTTTACACAACATAGTACTGAGCACATAACAAGAACTTAATAAATGTTCATTGTCTTGTCTTGCCTAAGCATCCTTCAATTTCAGGTCACTAAACTTTCCCTGTACAGTTTACACTAATTTTTCCTTTATGCAACTTTATTTACACTTATGGTCTGTACAACTAGTATATAGTACTTTGTCCTACATATCATAGCGCACAACTACCCAGATATAGAGTAAGAGAAGTATGGATGAACAGCAGTTCATAAGTAGAATGCTAAGGGTTTTAGTAGATTATAAACTCCCTGTGAGTTGATTGTATTACAAGATAGCCTCCTGTCCCCCAGCCCCACAAAAAAGCAACAGCTATAAAACCTTGGGTCACATTTATAGAAACAATATCATAGAGCACAAAGGAATTGTTCATCATACAGTATTTCACCCTATGTTCAATTCTTTATAACCCCATCTGGAGTTTTCTTGGTCAAGAAACTGTACATTTGCCTCTCCTGTTCACTTTACATATGGGGAAACTGAGGCAAACAGGGCTAAATGACTTGTTAGGGTCACTCAGCTAGTAAATGTCTGAAATCAAATATGAATTCAGGTTTTCTTGACTTTAGGTAAAGAGGTCTATTCACTGTGTCACCTAGCTGCCCCATCCTAACTAGAATTCCCACTGTCCCAGAGACTATCTTTTCTGACCCAATTTGGCTGCTTGCTATGGTAAAAGATGAAATGGAGGGGAAAAGCTTTTTTTTGTCTAATTTGCCATCTTCTGAACCTTACACAGAATATCTTATTTGTATTGTCCTATTATCCTGGGAAAGTAATTTCTATTATATTAAGTGATCTCTGAATATCCCATTGCTTTTAAACCAATTTAAACTGAATTAAGCCTAGCCCATGATACCAAACACCAAAAGAAAGAAAGAAGAAATATTTCATTTAATTTAACAGCTAGGCAGTTTGAGGTTTGTTATAAGGAATAACTTCCTAATAATTTGATTTGTTCAAAACTGTAATGGGCTGCCTCCAGAAGCAACAAGTTCTGTATCACTAAAAGTCTTCAAGTGAGAACAAGATAATCCCTTACCACTGATCTTGTCATAGGGATTCCTGCTCATATACAAATCAGGAAAAATGATGAATCATGGACTTTAGAACTGAAGGGGACCTTAGAAATTTCCAGTGTCTAAACCATCTTTTCACAGATGAGATATAACTGAGGCCTTGAGGGATTAAATTGTGCAGGTTCTTGGATTACATGACCTATAAGGTCCTTTCCAACTCTGAGACTTTCCCATTACTTGAGAATACAATGTCACATTTCTAACAGGTACATCATCATCTCCTCTACACTAGAAAATCCCCTGAGGACACGGCCAATGATTCTGTACATCACTGTCATCCAGTATACATAAGTACCCAATATTTAAATAGCTGTTGTTCCCATCTCTGCATTTCTGACCATTTTATTTTTGCTTTCCAAAATCATTATAACTTCCACACCAAGCAAATGCATTGGTTTATTACACTTTCATGAATCTTGGATTCATGGATGTGAATTGGATGTGAATATGTTTAGGTTCTCTTTCTCTTCCTTGCTGCTTTTGTCATAGTTATTTTTTCTGTGATTTTTTTGTGCTTCCGTTCAAAGATAATAGGTATACTTCTTAATCTACCATATAAACTTTTATTGTAACATCTAAGTCGCAAAAAATTTCTCCCTTTTTACTCATAGGCCCAGATCATAAAGAAGATTATAAGCCAAAACATAATTATTTATTTTATTAGCCAACATATATCTAAAATACAATATGAATTTTTCTTTAAATTATGGTATATATCATCTGAATGGAAATATAATCTGTATTTTAAATAACTATAATTAAAATCTTTTTCTAGATAATACTTAATTCAAAATTCACAAAAACATCATTCCTACAAACATATAAGAATTTGTAAAAACTATATTTCAACATCTTAAATGTAATCTCTTGGAATCATTATTATTAATTCTGCCTTCTCACACTTTATATTGATTCAATTTAATCACTTATTGGAGATTTGTCTTCAATTTTTCTGCTTTGCTATATTTTAAAACACCTTAAGGATTTACAGCTCTAGGCACTCATACGCTCTATCATAGGGGAGGAAGCAACAATTTTATGGGTTCTTGAGAAAAAAAGCATAGCTATCACTAAGCACCAGGTCAATATCACCTTGCCAAGCATTGCACATGGATCTGCACTTGTAGGTTACTGGGGTTCACACATTAAGAACATCTTAACTTGGTCTACAACCTTTTTATATTTTATGAGATAGAAATTCCAGTACACATACAAAAGGATTGAGACTAGAATAGATGCTACCAGTGTACAGACACATTTGTGCTTAGTTAGGGTCATTTTCTACAGAAATCAACTTTTGAAAGATCTTTTAATTGTCCTGTCATAGAGGGGCTGAACAGGGCGCCAATTGCACATCATGTGTTTTTCAGGTTTTTCTCCAACACCAGTGAAGTAAAGGCAGTAAAATTCTTTCATCTGGAAAACAAAAAGAAAGCATTCATATTAACTTTCAAGCAGGTGCTCATGATATAACTCAAGAACAAACTAGGATACTATAGCTGAAGTATCCAATTTCCACAGGCATCAAAACTTTTGCTCATAACTGCACAATCCCCCACTATCTGGCACAGTACCTTGTACTTAACTTAATAAACGATTTTAAAAATTAAATTTAAAGAGCAATAACAAGACTTGCATAAGAAATTGTGAAATTTCGGTTTAAAGAAATAGGCATATGTATGTATGTACAAGGTGGTAAACAAAACTTCTGTATACCTTCTGCACTTTTTTTTTCTTTTATGCTTTTTAAAAAGTGCTTCATGGATACTCTTTTTTTAAAAAATATGTCACTATGGGCATAGTTCTCCCTTGTAATAATGTATAGTAAAGCAAAATAAATAACATAGGTTATATCTGAGAATGCATTTCTCATTCTGAATTTTGAGGCCATTACCTATCAAGATATATATATATATATATATATTTCAATATCAACCTACTGAAGTACTATTATGCTAGGTATAATTTAAGAATAAATTGTTTTTATTTTGAAGTTAAATGTATCAGAAAACAGGAAAACAATGTGGCAGAAATTGGGCATAAACCAGGATCTTATATTATTTACCAAGATAAAGTAAAAATGAATATGTGATCCATATATAAAGAGAGACATTACAAGAAAATTTGAAGAACATAAAACATATTATTTATCATACTTATAAATAAACAAGATATAGAGAAATGAGGTGTAAAATGGATAATTTTGATTATACTAAATTAAAAAGGTTTTACACACACACACACACACACATATATATATATATATATATATATATACATATAAGATAGGAGGAAAGCAGAAAATTGGAGGGAAAATGTATACAAAGTTTCTCTGAAAAAGGTCCTATATCTCAAATACATAAAGAACTTTTCACATTATAGTCATATAAAAATTCCCTGAATCATTACTAATTAAAGAAATGAAAATTAACCAAAATGACTGAAAGGGAAAGTGATAAATGTTAGAGGGGATATGTGGAAAAATTGGGACACCAATTCATCATTGACATTATTTTCCATGCAAATCTTTTCCATGATTTTCTAAAATCATCAAGCTTATCATTTCTCATAGCACAATAGTATTCCATTCACAATCATATACCACAGTTTTTCAGCCATTCCCTAATTGAAGGACATCCTCTCTCAATTTTTTAGATCTTTGTCATCAGAGAAAGCTGCTATAAACATTTCAGAACATATAAGTTTTGTTTTCCTTCTTTCAAAATCATCTTTGGAAATAGATTTCTAATAATATGGTGTTGTTAGGTCAAAGTATATAGACAATTTAATATTTCTTTCAGCATAATTTCAAATTGCTCTCCAAAATAGTTAGATCATATCACAATTCCATTAACTTCAGACTTAAATTTCTCTCACAGCAATCACATGGTTGGATCTAAACCTGCAATTTCAATGAAGGAAAGGAACTTCTGCTGAGGAAATCCTCTCCACCAGGGGCAAAAATGATACCTATTATATAACTTAAAGAATTGGAAGGTTTAGTCAGAAAACCTCACAACATTCTGCTAATATCCCCTTGGCTCTGCTCAGAGAAATCCAAGATTGGTCTTCACTTTTTTTTCTCCAATCATTCACCACAATTTCTCTTTGCTCTGCCATTCAAGTACTTCCCAGAGTTCTTCGCTTTTTCACCTAATTTTATTTTTGATGAATTTCTGGCAGGCTGGGTACTGCTAGATTTTAATTCCTATCTGGCTCATTCTGGGTTTACTTCTTTTTATAAAATCATTTTACTAAAAGATCTAACTTTCTGCTTATTGTATTTCTTTCATGGGCTACTACCTGTAGATATTAGGAGGATCACTGAAGCTATAGGGGATAATGGTGATAGGACATTTAGGGGATTCCCTTCCTATAGAAAGAAAAGCAAAGTCCTAGTTATCAGAAAAGCAAGCATAAAGGCCAGGATAGGTCAGAAACCTGAATTTCTCTGAAACACCAAAATCTAAGAATCTGAGATGGACCAGGAAGCCAGATAGGAGAAATTCAAGCAGAGAAGATTAGTACCAGATCAAGCAGCAGAACACAGGAGGTATCAGCAAGCTGACTACTTTTCTTACTCTATCTCCATCACTAATGCTTTGGCCTTTTTATAGCAGCTACATTCCCATCCTATCTCTCCCATACCAAACTCTGCCTTCCTGCAAATGTGTTTTAATGGGCTTGATGCAGATTCTCCCTCTTACTTGACCATAGTCATGAAGTCAGACAGTATTTTTCTTGTCAAATGACTTTGTGGGGTTACATGGGTAGAAAGAATCTATGGATTCTGAGATAGGCAGTTGGGCCCTTCCCCACTTCCACCCCCTATATTTTCTCCTTGCCAGTCTGCTGGGCACTAGAGGCATTTTCATCACTTCAATGAATCAAGAATCATAAAATCAAAGATTTTAAAACTGGAAGGGACCTTCGATGTCACCTAGTCCTCACATTTCATAGATGGTGAAACTGAGTCCCATAGAGAGTGTGACATATTTGGATATGTCACATAAATAATATGTGGTGGGGCTGGGAATGGAGCCTAAGGTCCTTTTACTCCAAATATAACATTCTTCTACCATCACTAGGGGCTCACTAAAGAGTCTCAATGATATATTATTCTTCCTGCCCATTCATAATAAGTAGAGTAGGAAAGGAAATTATTAAGACTGGGGTGGATATAAGTGAAAGTTAGTAGGTCACAGGACTTACTATGTTATGTAGAAAGAATTTACTCCACTCTCTCCAGGTTTCTGGAAAGACCTTTTGTATAGCTATATTTTAGAAGGATAGTCATACATGGTCCCCTAAGCATTAAGACTCACTAAGGACAAGATGGCACCACCATCATATCTCTTAGAGGTATGCTGATTATTAGAGCAATCATTGGAAATGGGGATGTATATAACTATGGAAAGAGAAACAAGTGCCAAAAATGAGCAGTAACCAAAGGCCCCAGATTCAAGCCAGAAAGGATTATACAAGATTAGAAAGAAAAATACAGAAACAATAAACAGACTGGTGATATATCTGATGCAATTCATCTGTATGTATCTAAGGAATATCTAATAAAGTCATGAGAAGAGACCAGGATATCTTCTGTACATTTTTAAATAAAATTTTGTAAATTATATTTATACATCTATCGCATTTGTGGTCATACAAATAAATGAAAGATGCAGAGCATATAAAATTCCACTGTGCTTTTTTTTTTTTTTTTTTTTTTTTGACTACAGAACGGCATTCTATTTTGGTACAGCAAAAGGCTGACTTAAAGGTCCTCCTCCTACAATGCTCCCATGCCCATGTCAAAATTATCAAAATTATTTCTTAAGGAGTATATCAACCTTCTAATTTGTTTATCAACCTTCTAATTTTCTACCAATCTACAAGCATTTATGAATTTCTTAAGTGACTGTGATGTGAATGGCATTGTAGTTAGCAAAGAGCATAGAAAGACAAAAAAGAATCAGCGACTCCTACCCTCACAGAGCTTATTTTCTATCAGAGAAAACACTATGTGTATACAAATGTTTAAACAATGTAAATACAAGATAATATTGGGATGGGAGGAGGATATCCTCCCTGGATGGATCAGAAAAGGCCTTATATAATTAGCAACATTTGAACTGAGTTTTGGAGGAAGTAATGGATTCTAAGAGGCAGAGGTAAGGAAGAAAGGAATTCCAAGAATTAATAAGGAGTGAATCCAAGCAGATAGATGTGAAACAAGGCATAGAACAAGGAAGTAGATGCTTATAAAAGTTATTTGCCCCTAGCATAGAGGTTGTCCAGTTCAAATTGAAGAGGAATTCCATAAAGATGGTGATGAGATTATACAGAAACTCTGTTTGCAATATTGGGAGGATTACATTAAGCTCCAGAATATTGTTATATAAATCCTATAAAGGATCAGACTTTATAACTATCTATACAGGACAAACCAAGGGGATGAGGAAGGACTATTATTGTTTAAGATTATGCTAACTTAATATGATTAAAGATTGTCATTAGATAGCTGCAAGATTAGAAAATGAAATAGGTTAATCACACAGTAAGAGAACATGAAAACTAATGGGCAGATTCTGAACAGACTCTCTAATGGAGAATTTGGGAGAAAATACGGACAAGGGTTGTCTTCTCATCCAGGAACAGGTTATAATCTACTTTACCAACAAAATTATATACTTTCTTGTAAGCTTCTGGAGATTAGAGTTTGGTTCATTCATGACATTTGTACCTCCAGCACTGAGCCTTGCCATGACACATAGTAGGCACAGAATAAGTGTATTTTGATTATCTTTAAGACCACAGATTAATCAAAGTGTTTAAGTGTGACAAAGTCTTAATATTTTAAAAAATGTTAATAAGATATTATAAAATGTTATTAACATTGCTGCATCTCAGGAATACTATAGAAAGCTCAATCACTTTGTAATATGTAATATAGGACATAAGAAACAATAAGATGTCTCAGGAACACAAAATTTTAAAAAATTTCCAAAGAGTGAGTGCTAAAAAATTAAATATATATTGCTCCAGATGATCTACTTGCAAACCAAAACCTAAATTAATGAATTTTCTATAAAATATAAACTTCTATAAAATGGCTGACATTCTATATTCTATACTCTGATTATGTGCTCTAGCCCTAAAATATATTTATATTTGCCTATGTATATACTTCCAAAATTATCTTAAAATCTGCATCACTCTTTTGTAATTTGCCAATCATAACATAACATATATGTATTTTTAAAATCCTTTTTGTAAGAGGTTTCTTTAGATGAAAACTGTGAACTTTCTTAAGATTCAGAGAACACTATTTATCAATAAAACTACAGTTAACTCTTTTAAAATAAGCAAATCTATCAATAAGAAACATACCTGTGCATGGCTCAGACAGATAGGCTCTTTTAAAACAATCCAGGTCACACATTCCAAGAGAGGAGGAGTGGTCAATGAGCCAGGATAAGTATAATAATCCAAACACTCAGGAAGAAGACAAGCTGGGTTAAAGTTAGTGAAAGCTATATTTTCACCCTTAAATAAAACAAAACAAAACATTTAAAATATCATAGAAGGAGCATATTCATATGTATATATCTCACTTTTAGCAATGATGCTCATTAAGGGAAGATCCATATTTAGTAAAAAAAAAAAAAAAAGAAAGAAAGAAAGAAAGAAAAGAAAAGAAAATGAATAGTGTTGAAAAATAGGGATTGATTTGATTTAGAAAGTATGATTTACATTTAAGATATCATATACATTTACATTTGAGGTATCATATACTGTCCTCTAAAATAACCTATTATCTTTCCATTGGGTTATCAATTACATTTTATGCAGTACCTACTCCTTAAGACATTTAAACACAGGAGACCAAATAGTGAGGGAAATAACTTAAGATAACATCAAAGCAGAATGAATCACAGTGGTGGATAGGAAATTTAAATACTTATTCATCCCTACTATTGGATTAAAATCACACTAAGACATGAAAATAAAGGAAAGTTGGTAACTGAATAATAGGAATCAAAGTTTACAAGTCTACACCTTTATTGTGATTGATCAAAACCCTGAATGTTATATCTAAAACAGATACATAATTTGAGGATTTTTCTAAAATCAGATGGGGTAGAAAATAAAATCTAACATAGTACCAACAAATATTAAAGTGGCACCAAAGGATGATCATCTTACCTTTGTTCGAATATTACTCATAGCATTAATGATTTTCTGAAGTTCTGGTTTGTCATGTCCCACCTATAATGTGATACATACAGAGAATATGGTTTGTACTATTACCGCTTTAACTTACCATACCCAATATAATGGAGTAGGAGGGATTAGATTCATAGAATATCAGACCTGATTGTTTTAACAGGACTTTCAAAGTAAAATAGAGATTGGTCAATTATGCAATTAAATTTAAGAATTTACTTTCCATCTTGAATCATCCACTTTGCTAGTATTATACTAGTGAAATTTCTTTTGAACTTGACAGAACCTTTTGTACATTTTGGACTGTTTGGACACAAAGAAGTTGTTTGTCCTTAATTCTTAAAGAAAACCATGGCATCAGAGGGAGTGAATTGGTTTTAAGTGAGGGAGGCTACCTGCCTCATTTTCCCCTCCAGAGCCATCTGGATCCAGTGGCTAGCTATAGATCAGGATGACTGGAGATGGCACTGGAAGCAATGGGACACCTTGATAATTGAGTTAGAGGAGGCATATAATAACTAGTGTGAGAGAAGAAACCTTTGATTGCAGAAACACATGAGAAAATTCCCTCTCCCAGTCTAAGTCAGCCTCTCTAAGATTTGCAGAGAGATGCCAACAGGTCTCAGAGAGGGTATTTGACTTTCCCTCCATCCCAGAGCCAGTATTTGACAGAAGGCTCTAAGCCCAAGCTCTCTCATCTCTATGAAACTGAGACCAACTGCATTAACTCCAAACATCAGCAAAAAAAGAAAGAGGATTCCCATGGTCTAATGGCTGTTTTAAAGTCTGAACTGCATATGCATTATGCAGTTATCATCTATTGCTTGGATTCTATCAGGAGTTTAAGTTTAAATTTAATTGATAATTATGCAATTGAATTGAATATATGATGAAGAAGAGAAAGGTATAAGAAGACTGAAGAAGTGAAACAGAAGAAAAGGGTAGATTAAGAAGGTCTTTGAAGGCTAAAGAGGATTTTGTATTGATTGTGGGGACAGTCAGAACTATACTTTTGAAAAATCTCTTTGGCAGTTGAATGGAGGATGAATTGAAATGGGGAAGAGAGAGCAGCTTGTTGGTGCAGTGGATAGAGCACCAACCCTGAAGTCAGGAAGACCTGAGTTCAAATCTGGCCTCAAATACGTAACACTTCCTAGCTATGTCACTTAACTCCAATTGCCTCAGCAAAAACAAACAGGTAGATAGAGAGATAGAGATAGATAAAAAGAAATGGGGGAAAGACCTGACACAGCAGGTAGACCAGCAGGCTCTGGCATTATTCCCAGTGTAAAGTAATAAAAGCCTATATCAGAGCAGCAGTAGTATTAAAATAGAGAAGGGGATGTATTTGGGAGTTCAGGATATCTTGGTAAGAAATTGTTTATGAGTAAAAAGCAATGAGAAATTGATATGAAGACCAGAGTTGTAAGCCTAGCTGACTGATAGTGATAGATTTCAGGAAGACTTCAGTTAGGGCCAAAATATGTGTGTTATTTGAGGACTAATTTGGCTAATAATTATAACATTTACAGAGAATTTTTATGTTTACAAAGCACTTTACTCAAGACAGTCTTGTGAGATAATTTATTATACAGCATCTATTGCAGAATATATATTCTAGCATCCATCATACAGATGGATGCTAATGAAATCATAAATCTTTTGAAGTATTTGAAGGACATAATTGGGCACAATAGCTTTTAACATTTAAAAGATTTACTAAGAATTTTCATTGAATATTTTAACCTTTCCAATATGTTAATGTGAGATAACTTGGTCTAAGTTATGTTAGAACATTCAAGAAGAACAAAACAACTAACCTGTAAAAAGACCCCAATAACAGCCAGTCCATCATCCTTAGTCACAGCAACCTTGAAACTTTCGTATTTTGTATTCCAATGAACCAAGTGAAGCTAAAATCACAAAAGAACATAAAAACAGAGAGTAATAAAAATTCAAGAACAAGTACAAGGTAATTTTATTCAATAGCATCTTTTACTATGATAGTACTTTTAAATTATATGTAAAACAATATTTAAAGAAAGGAATGGTGTAGATAATAGATACATCTATTAAAATGTTTTGAAGTAGCCATTATGTTTCAGGTCCTAAAGATAAAAACTCAATAGTTCTTACCATAGAGTAGAAAGGTTATGAGGTAAGATCTGTGCTTTAGAAAAATCACTTTAGGGCTGACTGGAGGATAGACTGGAGTAGGGAGAGACTAGAGGCACAGAGACCCTAGGAATAATCCCCAGTCCTTGATCCCAGAATTTTCTCTCCCCAAAAGACAAACTGTATATCTAGCTAAGGAATACGGAGCAATAAACTTATCTGTCAATAGGATCTTGCTAAAATTCAGGACCTAGCAAGAACCTCCATCTTGTCTCCTTATCTAATTGGCATCCTGGGTCCTTACTTCTTTTTTGTAAAAGCCACATCCTTTCCCTACCTGGCCTTAATTTTTCTTTGTAAGAGCCATATCCTGACTTCTCTTTATCTGACACCTCCCTCCCCCAGAAAAAGATTACATCCTGACTTCTTATGTTCAACATTTTTCTCCCATGTAGGCTGTTACCCTCCCAGCTGAAAACCCAAAATTCCATCATATAAACTTTCCCACTTTTCCTGTACTTTGCTGGAGTCTCCTAGAGACTAGTTGGTCATTTTTGACTCCAAGAAAATCTCTTTGAATTCTTTCAAACCAGCTGAGAAACCATGACTCTGGGACACTTCAGACTCAGTGGCAGCTAATAAAATAGTCTAGGAGTGAGGTGATGTAGATGTGTACTAAAGTGGGTGCAATATCTAAGGAAAAATGGTGACTTATTGGAGAAATGTTGTAAAAGTATAAACAACAGGCTTTGGCAACAGGGGGGTAAGGGAGGGGAGAAAGAATGAATGATACATGATAATTCCCAGGTTATAATCCTGAAGGACTACAAAGATGGTATTGCCCTCAATAGTAATAGGGAAGAAGTGGGGAGGAGGGTTTAAAAAGAAAGATAATTCAGTCTTGTACAACTTAAATTTAAGATATTAGAAAAGTCAACCCCCTTCCTTTTGTGGATGAGCACAGAGAAATTAGCATACTTGCCAATGGTCTCAGAGATAGTAAATAACAAGGATTCAAAAAGGTCCACTAGCTGCCAATAGCTCCAATAGCTGGAGTTTATATGGTATTTTAATATTTACAAAGCACTTTAAGTTTTTCCCCTCTTCTATATCCTCATCTAGAAATTAATCAATATGGGATTTACTCAGGCCAAGATCTAATCAGAGAGTAAAAAAAAAATTCTAATTTTAGACTAATAATTTCATTCCTTCTCATTGCTCTTACAGGCCTCCTTAAGTCAAGATTTGGTGGATCCAAGTCACCTATCCCAAAGATCTTTAATATAGCCCAATTTCCATTATTAATATTCACTCTTGTTGACCAAAGTTGATTTTCACTCAGGTACATCCCCTTTTTAAAAGACTTTATAAATATCAAATATAAATATCAAAAAGTTCAGTCTCTTTGGCTACCCTGGGGACAATCAGCCTGTTTTTGTTGACTACTTTCAAGTAGTCAAAAAAATTGATTTTAATCTACCCAGAAACTTGATCTCTCAGAACTTTTAAATTGTCATAAGGAGGAAGTCTCACTCTTCAAATGTTAAGGTCTTTTTGTAAGAGAAGATTTGGAAAAGTGGGGTTGCAATAATTTATGAAATTAATTGAACTAGTCATATATTGAAAATGATAGACAGTGTGTACTACACAGCTTTCTCCATAAAAACAAAAGACTTAGAGGAATTCCCTATCCCCTTCCATTCTCCAATTCCCCTAGACATTTGGCAAAGATAGCAAAGATCACAAAAGTATAGTAACAAGAGCTACACACAAATGACTTGAAGACAAACCATTGGAGGCACTACATATATTAAGAAAATCATGGATGAAGCAAAGTATAGAAGTTTAAAGTTTTTAACAAGATTTTTCAAAATAGTCATTACCTGAATATGCATTGATAAAAAGAAAAAAAGACTTTCCTACCTCAGCTGCATATTGCTTTCCATCCAAAATATGCTCAGAGCCCTCAACATTAGTACTGCTGCCCCAGTGAAAATGAAATTGGATCAATCTGTACTTTCCAATCAGAGGTCCTCCACATAGTACTGAAATTCAAAGAAATAATGTTACTGCCCATAATAAAATTCCCTCTCCTCACACTTGAATTATAGTACAAGACTTTTGTTAGTAATGCTTCTACTCAGTGAACTAGAAATTCAAATTTAAATATATTCTACTATACTGAATGAATGCTTGGAATTAAAAAAAAAATTTAACTTTATTTTACTTTATCATATCAATGTCTCATAGAGTTTCTTGTTCAATTCTATTTTTAAAAGAATTATTTAAAAAAAAATTTCTCCCTCTCTCTTTGCCTTCGTCCTTCATCCTAGACAGCAAATAACACAATGAGTTAAACGTGCAGTTCTTCTAAGCATATTTCCACATTTATCATGATGCACAAGAAAAAAATCAGATCAAAAAAGAAAAAAAAATGAGAGGAAAAAAGACAAACAACAATGGTAAAAATGCTATGTTCTGATCCACATTCACTCCCCATGGTTCTCTCTCTGGATCACATGGCTCTCTCCATCACAAACTACTGGAATTGGTCTGAAGCACTCCTTTTTTTGAAAAGAGCTAAGTCCATCACAATTGGTGAACACATAATCTTCTTGTTGCTATATACAATATTCTCTTGGTTCTACTTATTTCACTTAGCATCAGTTCATGTAAGTATCTCCAGGCCTTTCTGAAATCATCCTGCTGATCATTTTTTTTTAACAGAACAATAATATTCCATAACATTCATATATCATAACTTATTCAGCCATTCTCTAACTTATGGGCATCCACTCAGTTTCCAGTGTCTTGCTACTACAAAAAGGGCTGCCACAAACATTTTTGCACATGTTACATGTCATGTTTGCACATTTTCTCTTTTTATGATTTTTTTGGAATATAGATCAAGAAAGACATTGCTAGATCAAAAGATATGCAGAATTTGATAGCCCTTTGGGCTGGAGAGCAAATTGCTCTCCAGAATGGTTGGATCAATTTACAACTCCACCAACAATGCAATTAATGTCCCAGTTTTCCCAATATCTCCTTCAACATCATTATCTTTTCCTGTCATTGAAGACAATCTGAGAGGTAAAAAGGGGTACCTCAGAGTTGTTTTAATTTGTAATGATTTAAAAAAAAAAACCAAAATCACTCAAAATGCTTTTATGTAGGATACTTAAAGGCATAACTCATAACAAGATTTAGCTTAGTTAGTGGAGCTAGTTGACCAAGTGTTCCCCTGTTGAATTATTAAACTAGTAAATAAAGTTAATTAGACTAATTTGGCATTCCCCCCATTTTGATTTTTGTTTACAGATCTTTGGGAAGAATCCTACTAATTCCTCAAAGATGGTTGTAACAGAAAGAAGGGAAAAGAGATATGTTTGATCGATTCTGCAATGTTAACCCAGGATATATTTTAAAATATTTGTTCCTTGTTCTAGATTCCTTTGAGTATTATCTGAAATTGCCATATCAGAGGACATGGAAGTGGCAGAGGGGGCCAATGTCAGTTTGTACATCTTTCTCTAAGCTAGAAAATAACTTGTCTATGGATTTAATATTATATTAAATAAAACTTTGACAAACTGATGCCTAAATACAGACTATTATTAATATTTTTTCTCTTCACCAACAGTAAGTATTATTCTTTGCAGGTAACTCATTTATATGGCATATTAAGTCATCTCCAAACATTGAAAATAGTGATTAAATAAAACACTTTTTTGTAATATCTGCTTTAATAGAATTTTAAATATAAATTTTCACTGTTAGGAGAGTTTCTTGATCTGAATTGCTACAAAATAATACTCAATCCTTCTAAGGACTGGAATTTAATAAACCTTGAAAAATCAAATTTTATTGATTGAAAAAATACACTTACAAAAATCCATAAAGCAAAAAAGTATAGATAGCATAAAAATTATTATTTTGGGGTAAAAATATAATAAAAATTTTGCATAGAGTGATATCCCTGGTCCTTCTAGCATTAAAGAATCAATGATTTCATCCTTATGGCTACTATTTTACAGATGTAGACCCCCAACTAGCTTTAAGAGCAGCTATGAAGGAAAAATTCATCCCTTGAATCTAATCTAATGAGAAGCCTTTCCGAACAGTCAAGTTGTGTCTTCTGTCAATGGTTCCTACTTTGCAAAACAGACTTGTAAATATAAAATCCTATAGCTGAGAAAAAAAAAAACAACGTACACCAGGGCTATCTTTGGGGTGGTATTAAAACTGTCATTGCCCCCAATAGGAAAAAATGAACATTTATGCCTTTAAAATAGATTATTAGGAACACCATCAAACATAAAATAGTGGCCCCAGGCCATGGTCTGTTTGGCTGAATGCACAGTTCAACCATTTATTTCAGTTACACTTGTTAAGAATAAGTCTCACAAAGTAAACATTCAAAACAAAATATAGCAAAGCTTTAGTGTGCATAATTTCTCAGAGGGAAGAAAAGAAAGTAAATCCCAAGTAAAGAGATTTTTTGAACAATTTTCTCGAGGATATAGAGGACATATAAAAGTGGGCCTGGAAAACAGAAGAGAGGTAATTGATGGAGATGAAAATTTGGGAAGCCACAGAACAGAGCTAATAGTCTGGAAGCTTCCAGATGAGTAAGATTGCCAAAGGAGATCAATTAGAATGGTAAGAGAAGAGGGCTTGGGGAACACATGCTTTTCAAGGGTCAGGAAGAGAACAAAGCTAAGCAGGCAAAGAAAGCAGAATAAGAAGGAAAAGCAGATACTTATTTATCCAAAACTAAAGGAAGATTTGATGTACAGTTGCAGAGATGCCAGGGAAGATGGGAAATTTAAAAAAAACCACCTTGGAATGTTAGATCACTAGAAAAAAGGGAAAGGAATATGCATTTATTAGGTGCCTGATGTATGCACAGCACTGTTCTAAATCTTTTCTAAATATTATCTCTTATGTCTCATTGGAGATTTTTCAAAAGGAACTTTCAAGAAAAGAAGCCACACTGCAAAGGGATGAGAAGATGACAAAGAGATAGAAACACAGGGTGAGAAGAGAAACGAGACAGAATAAGAGACGAAGGTTAAAAGGAAACTAATCTGAATTAAAAAAAATCTAAGTGTTTTCGGGAAGGTATTGGAGGAGCCAGAGTAATAGGGCTGAAAATTAATGGAGGAAGAAAGTCCTTAAGAAAGAGTAAGGAAGAGTAATTTGGGATTGGCTTAAGGGAGAAATTGAGATGTCTTTTCTGTGACCGGAAGGAAAAGGAGCCCTAATGATTTTAAGGAACTGAATGGAATCTGAGTGTAAATCAAAGCAGGCCCATCCCAGAGCTACATTGTTAAGTCCATACAACTTTGTCCTCTACCTGACCACCTCTTCTTGCCCTCTTACCCCTAACACTCAGTCCTCAAGGTTTTCAGGTTCTCAATTTAGAAAACCTAAATTTACATCTCACATCATCTTCTCTTATCATTCTCTCCCCAGTCAAAACTTACTCAATGCCTCTTTGTTCTGGGAACCACTAACTTAGCTGTCGATTACACATTATTAGGTATTTAAAGAATAACTATTATTAGATGACAAAACTTTAAGGGTCTTTTGCTTTTCTTTGTATACTCGGGGTTTAGCACAGGACCAGGCTGTACACGATGCTTAAAAAATGTTAGTTAACTGAAGGGGGTGTTGAACTCCAATCTGTCTTCTGGGAAAACTTGTGTTTTAACTGGGAAAATTCATAATTGAAAGGAATTTTCTCACAAGGCTTCCTTAGTACTCTCCCAATGACCCCACTAGCCAATCTATTCTGTTTACAATGAGCTTTTGAATTATTTTTTAAAAGGAAAAAGAGGGTAAGATACAGAAGTAGATTGAATGGCCATTCAGCCAGTCCAGGGCTCAAGTGTGATCTCAGTTACCTCCCAGAATAATACTCACCTTCTCAGTCCCCCTCAGACCACTCTCTAAATCAGGAAATTGCCATTGTGATATAGAGCAAGTTTTTGAGATAGTAAAGTAATATCATACAAAAATGAAATCATCAATTCTGATAATCCCACTCTCACACCAAATGGGGGAAAAATGTATCCTGACAGAGTTAACATGGCTTTTTATAAACATGAATTTGATTACGTACTGTTCAAATTGTATCTTTCCAAACAAAACGACTACAAACAAAAATCTATTGTAATAGGATTGGCCTATAAAGGGCACATTATGCCTTTGCCTCAGCATCAGCTATTCCTCAAACTAAAAAACAAAAGACAATTATTTCATTAAAATACAAGATAGTTTTTTTTTTACTCAAAAGTTAATTTTCTGAAATATACAATGTATTAATAATCTGCTTTCAAACTAATGGACTGACAGATATTTTATGGGAATTATTTTTATAAACATACATTACTCCCATGAAACTAACACACTTAGATGGCAGCTGATATGTCAAAATAAATTAAATGAGATTATGTCAAGAAGCTGGCTCAATCAATCTTCTTTAATTCCTCTAAAGTTTATTTACCTCCTTGGATGAAACCTGTCAATTTTAAATTCTAAGTCAAATAAATCTTATTGCAGTTGTTTTTTGTAACCTTTGTGTATGTGATTTTCAAATCATTTTTAAGTAAATTAAAAAGTAGTGACTCTCAATTCAGAATTGATTATATTAATATTCTAAACTAATCAGGATTTAATGATTAATTTTCTGTGTTTATCTATTGTAACCAGGATTCATTTTCAAAATAAGCTGCTCTGGGTTGGAAAATCCAAAATCCATAAACAAATGCTTATGTTTTATGTATTTATTATATATGTAATATAATAACTGTAGTATAAAATATAACATAATTACATTATATATAACATGATATATATGTTATAAAATACAATGTATAACTGATGCAGGCATTTGCATTTCTGCTTTTTATTCAATTGATTGGTTCTTAGAAACTGTTTTTAAGCCTGGAAGTGAATTAAAAGCAGCCAGTGTAGCCAAAGCATGCTACAAATTCTTCTAAAAGTGAATTAACATTGATTCTCAAACCTACTTCCTTTCATTTAAAAAAGAGAAAAAGAAGATATTTTGGATTAAAGGCAACTGAGCACAAAGCACAGGTTTGTTCATTTTTATGACCAAAAAATACTATTCTATCAACTTGAACATTTTTTAAACTTTTATCATTTCAGAAAAGAAAGATTTCCTGGGGGGGCGAGGGGAAGAGAAAAGATAGAGACTCAAAGTTTATTTAAAAAAAAAAAATCTAAGGGGACTAATTAACACACACACACACACACACACACACACACACACACACACACATATCAAGATAGGGATACAAACAAACTCCCTAGGAAGGATGTGAGGAAAAAAAGATATGATTTTCCACTTTACAAAGGAATGAGTTTTGAGAAAACTTAATGCAAATTAAAATATCAGCACTTTAAAGCTTCAGCTGACCTAAGACAATTTAAGTATACCATACATTTTAAGTGTGCAGTAAGTCCAAGAAAGCATATTGCTGAGTTATTTCTATATATAAAGGGTCTAGTATAGTAAAAAAAAAAAAAAAAAATTATATGCATTACATACCAACAATACAAATTAATATGTATGTAGTATCTGATTTTTAAAAATTAGGCTGTCAATAAACAAAAAGTAAAAAGTTAACAGTTTTGTTTGTTTGTTTGCATTTTTTTCTCCAGTTTTCTAGTACTTAAAAAGAAGAAATACTTTCTGGTACATATAAACTACACAAGAAAGTGAGAAAAAATTTTCAGAGGAAAAGAATTTCTGATTTGTAGAATCCATTGATAAAAGTTTTTTTGTGCATATATATAAATATATATACAGCAATTTAAAAATACATAGACTATCTAATTATATTCTGTGGATAGAACAAATTTTATGTTTTAAATAATAAAGCCAATGAAATAACGAGGAATTAACTGAAAATACAAGGTGTAAAAGGGCTTTGTAAATAAAATTTATTTTTCATCATGCTTATTAATGTTAACTTCTAAAGAATGATACAGCAGAAGAGCACTGGATTTAGAATAAAAGAATTAAGGCTCAAATCTAGGTTCTATTCATGAATGTGGACAATTCCCTTTAGCTTCTGGGCTCCCCAGTTTCCTTCTCTCTCCAATGAAGAAATATTAATTACCTCCAAATAAAGTTTATTCCAGCTTTGAATCCAATACCCATTTACCTATCTAAATTAATTAAATGAGATTCTAAAAGTGAAAATGGCTTCAAAAAAGACTTAGGCAATTCATTATTATGCCTCCAAAGCCCAAAAGAGCCGAACTGAATTTCATTTTTATTTTTTCGATAGGTGCCAATATACAGGCAAGTACACACATAATCTATAAGAGTAGTTCTGTTGTCTTTCTAATCTCTTCTCAAAGTGCAAATTAGTTCACTTCAGAATTAACTCACTTCCATTACATCAATTTTCCTCAAGTCTGTGCATGCATTTTTGCATGTATGGGGAAAAGGTATTCAAAGAGATTATAAAGGCCTCAGTGAATGCTAATTGTCCTTCAAATCCATCACTCAGAGATAAATATTAAGAGAATTGTGACTTTCTATAAACAAACAGGCAATACTATGAAAAATATAAAGCTGTACTTAATTATTAACCAAAAACAATGGTTTTGGATTTGGATAGTAATATTTAGGAATAATTATAAAAAACAAAATGCTTTTTGGATAATAAGAGTAACTTTGTAAAATGAAAATTTCAAAATAGAAGTCCTGTGTTAGGTGTCCTAATAGATAACAAGAAGAAGATATATCAATTGGTGTTTGATACAGATAAATCTTTGACATTATGGATATGTTGCTATGTAGTAGTTAGGTGAAATACCATTCACCTCCAAAGAAATGCAGGAGATATGTGTGTATATATGTATATGTGTATGTTTATGTAAGCATAAACATAACTAATATGGGGTTTATATGGCTAATATGTAGGAGGGTTTTTGGCAGCCTGTAAATATAGTGAGTTTTTTTTAATTAAATTACTCAGAATAGGTAGTGATAGGAACAGACTAATTATTTTTAAAAATATTTATTTGAAAAATAAAAATAAAAAAGTATGTTAATGAATAAGGAGAACAATCATAATTTTTTAAAAAAGAAATAAAAATCATAATTTTTAAAATAGAAATGAAAACAGAACATAATTTAAACAAAGTGTTGTTAAATTCATGTATAAAGTCTTTGATATGGGCATAATGAACCATATGGGTAGGGCACCATGATTAATGATACAAATTATTGTGGTACACTACATGCCCCATATTATCTCAGATTTCAGGTATTCCAGGACCTTCTTTGTTTTTCCTTATTAAGGAAATTCAATATATTATTCAAATCAAATTCATTGGTTCAATCAGATATTTGGAAGGAAACAAACAATACAGAATAGGTTTGGAAGTGTACAATGGAAACTTGGTACATTTATTAGTCTCTGATCTAGGAAGTGGAAAATTGTCTCTACTGTGAACATTACTTAAATTTATTTCTTTTCTTCCCCTTGAAAATACAAGTTACCTGGCTAACATAATTAAAGTTTCTAAGCAAAGACATTCCAACTGAGACTAATAGAAATACACATTTTGACCCAACAAAATGGACAATAATGTGGAAAAAATCATTTTACAAGATTGCTTGTAATTAATGTGTTTTTACATTATTAATAAGCTATGTTCAAAATGTCTTAAAATCAAACTTTTAACAAAAGATCTCAAATCACTTGGAATCATTTAAGAGTTTTTTAATAGTCATTATAAATGGATTAGCAATTTTTCATTAACTTGTTTAAAAGTTTATAAGATTACTGAGTAATAGTTTTAACCAGAACTTTTGATTAAAGCTTATTAATTCCACAGTTAAAAAGAAATATAGTAAGTTAAACCAATATAATAAAAGTGATTAAGAATTCAGTTTTGTTTCAACCCTCAGTCACATTAGTTAGTTTTAGCCTCTGGCATTGCAATTATGTGATATTTACAGAATAACAAAAAAAATTTGGAATCATTGAAAAGTTCCCTAACTTTGAAATGTTACTGTGAAAATGAAGTGAGAAGGTAGCATGATAAAAGGAAACAAATGAAGTGGAGTTTCTAAATGCAGGAAATGAAGACTTACAGGAAATCTAAAAATGTTAACACACTATAAAAAAAACCCTCTTAACAAAAGGGATGTTTATAATGGGTTTATAACAAGAAAGAAAAGTCATGTCATCTGGTCAAAACAAAAATAAATTATTGAACCACTTTAAAACTTTGAAGTTTTAGTCATTCAATTGTCTAAGCATTCAAGTAAAGCAATAAATATTTTTTCTGACTTTTTGAGTCATTTGTTTATACACACAGCAGAAATAATTTTGAAAGGTTAAAATAATTATTTTTTTTTAATTTAAGAACATTTTTCTTTAGTGTGAGAGACAAATGGAAACTTTTATTATGATTCAGATGAATCTACATAATGTCATCTTTACAACACCTTATTACCCAAGTATATTGCAATAATCCATTACTGGAACAGGAATTTGCTAACGTCTCTAGAAGTACCACCCTACGAATTGTGTCTAAAACATGATAGATTCTCAATTCCAAACAATGTCTACCTTACATCTAAGAAACCACTCCATTTACTAGCATGATTGATTTTTACTTTGATGGACTTCACTTTCTCTTTTTACTTCTGATGCTCAGGCATTTACTGTTTTTCCTTGTATATCTTTTAGTGACATTGGATAGTCTAACATTTAACTCTGAGACACATCTGGTCTCCTCTCCTAAGTGGAAGAAGTACCCTAGTAAATATCACCACTGAATTATTAATGTTTTAAAATAGTAAAATAAGCCACTTGCTAACATCTAATGTATTTATTTCAAAAAAAAAATCATGAGTTCCAAATTATAGTTATGTAATATAATTATTGACTTAACTGCAGATACATAAACTTAGCAGAATGTTCTATATCTTACTGCTAATGTATATTAATATTGCTTTTAAGCATGAATTCTTTTAGATATCCAGTAAGCCTATCTCTGGATCACTTTATTATTATTATCACTATTATTGTTGATGTAGTATACTGCTGGTAAGAAATTAATGTGTGTCAAGCAATTTTTTTTGAAAATGAAAAGACTTAGAGTTTGCTTGAGCAACTGATAAGGTAAGCACTTTTTCAGGGTCCTAAAGATATAAATGAAAAAAGCAGGTGTACAGTGAAAAGAGGGGCAATCTTTTGAGTCAGGAAGAACTTGACTTGCTCAAGTTCTTGTTCAAGTCTTGCTCCAGACATATATTTGACACCTGCTTAAGTCAGTTAACTTCTCAGTGTACCCAGACAACTATAAAACTATAAATTACTGCATACAAAAAGTTGGGGGCAGCTAGGTAGCATAGTAAATAGAATCAGAATAACTGTTCAATTATAGCTTCAGACACTTAGTAGTAGCTAGCTGTGTGACCCTGAAAAAGTCATTTAACCATGTTTACTTTGGTTATTCATCTGTAAAATGAGTTGGAGAAAGAAATAACAGGATCTTTTCCCAGGGTCATATAAGTTTGTTAGTGTGTGAGGTTGTATTTGAATTCAGGAAGATGAGTCTTCCTGACTAAGACAGCACAGGGAGTTCTTAAGTGTTCTGTGGTCACTATTTATTGAATGTGTATAAAAGGTGTTGTTTTTTTAAAATAGCTTAAAAGGTTTGCCAGATTTCATTGCAGTGCTCTAAATCTACTGTTTTAAGTTACAATAATCCTAGGACAGTTAATAATCAACAAAGTAAATGTTCAAAGGAAAAGATCATTGGCAAAAAATGGAGTATATGAGGGGGCATCTAAAATCTAGACACCAAAAAAAGTTGTATTTGTAGACAACATTTTAAAGATATTGAAGAATAATTTCATTTTAGTATTATAAATATTTTATAATTTATAGGATATTGTAAAATGCAAAAAAAAAAAATCTCTTTGAAGCATTACTTTTGTTCCTTTAGGTTTGGGAAAATGGCCAATAGCAAAATATTTTTAAAACAATAGCCAAATTATGGACTCCATAGAGAAAAAGGATTCTGCATTTAATTTTCAGCTATCTGGAATAAAGATAAGGAAATGATTTTAGCAACTTTAGAAACCTGATATTCCTTGACTGCTCAACACATGAGAAGACATTTCATACAAATGCAAACTTATTGTCATTAAAATTTCAACATGTGTGAATAGTTAAATAACTTCCTAACTCTAATCTTCAAGTAGCTGTCAAATATGGCTGTGAATCTATCAATAAAATGTGCCTTACCCATGTTAGATATGAATTACTAGACAATATACACTATTAGTAGAATGCTGATGGCATATTCACATTTGACAGATGTTTGAAGAATACGGTAAGAAATTAACTTATCTTTTAATACAGATATACCTAGAATTTATAGTAGAAAGGAATCTTGGAGGCTATCTAGAGATTATAAGTGAGATGACTTGTATAGCAGTAGAGGCAAATATAAATGCTAGCTATCATTATAATCCAAATACCTCATTTTACAAAGTTCAAAGAAATAAAATGACCTGCTTCTAACATCACACAGCTAGTAAGACTCAGAAGCTCAATTTGAATCCATGCATTCTGGTTTCTAATCG
Organism: Sarcophilus harrisii; assembly: GCF_902635505.1. NCBI lineage: Eukaryota > Metazoa > Chordata > Mammalia > Dasyuromorphia > Dasyuridae > Sarcophilus > Sarcophilus harrisii. The sequence continues at coordinate 430,980,088 of NC_045426.1, forward strand.
AATTCCTTTTCTATCAAATTGCTTTAGTATTACAGAAAAACATGATGAATACGTAGGGGTAGTTGGGGGCATCAGATGTGGATGTGTTTGTATGTACAAGCATTTAGCATGCAACCAATGAATTTTATAGTTTTAGGAAACATTTATCTCTTGCCCTTTTTCAGGTGTATGTTGGAGCAACTCAGTTGCTTCACACTACAGGCATTATCTCTCAAAAGGTTACTTGAGACATGTCACAGTGCTTGCTTAAAGACAACATTTCCAGACAACTTAATCATGAAATTTCATAGTATGTTTTCTAAATCTGCACTTTCCCCCAAGGCCTCTGGCCTTGATGTAGACTTACACATCATATACTAATTGCAAAAATCTTCTGTACCTGATAATAAAAATAGTCTATTCAAATTCCTCAATTTTAATGGAAACACTAATTTACCAATCAACTAAATGCAAAAATCCTGCAAAAAACAGATTTTTAAAAAATACAAAGAGCTTCTCATGGTTTATGAATGCTACTGAATATAAAATGTACCTACTAAAATAGTCTGACCATTAAACAGACACTGAAGTACTAGCTAAAATCACTCAGGCTGTACCAACATACATGGGATACACTGGATATGTAGGGAAATATATGTCTTTTCCCAATCTTCCTTCTTTGTCCTTTCCCTTCCCCATCTTACTTAAAAAAGATTCTAAGCACAGATAACTTATTTCCTTAAGTATTTACAAGATGACAACACACACACACACACACACACACACACACACACACACACAAAAAAAAAAAAAAAAAAACCAAAGAAAAAAAAGGAAAAAAAAAGAAAAAAAAGCAAGCAACCAAAAAAAAAAAAAAAAAAAAAAAAAAAAAGAAGAAAAAACAGGAGAGGGGGAGGAAGAATAAGAAAGAAGAGGAAAGAAGGAAGGAAGGGGAGAGAGAAAACAAGAGAGGGGAAGGAGAGAGAGAGTATCCCATGTAACAGCACAACTTTCAATTCAAGAATAAAGAAACATTTACTAAGCATCTGTTTGTGTGCTGCTCTATATTTGGAAACTATAAGAAATACAAATTATAAGTTAAAATTATTCATTATGAGCAAATATCTGTTACAAAGAAAATGCAGTAACTATTTCATCAGTAATACTCAATATGTATGTATATTCCCATATGTAAAAAATATCTAGGTTTATGTGCAAGTGATCTGGACAGATGATGGGTGTACTGCTACTTGTTATCAGTCAAAAGCAGAAACCAGACATAAACAAAATATTAATGTTTCCAAGAATTTTGAAATTTGCTAGATTGCCATTACCCTTTCTTCTTCTCACTGCTGGTTTGATAACAAGATTATCATACATTCTCAACATACTTTAGTTAAGATTATAGAATTTTAAAAAATTCAATAGTTCTAAATGTACATTTTATACATTATACATATACACCGTATCATTAATTTATGCTTTGTGGTTATTTAATAGGAATACAGGTTATCCATTTTAGTTTGGGAGAAAACTATTGCCAGAGGCCACAATTATCCAATCTAAAACAAGTATTTATCACTCCACCATCAAGTGCAAGTCTAGTTTTGATAGAAGACAAAACAAGCAAACCAAATCAGTCTGCCCTCCATTAGTTTGCCTGGGGTGAAACAAACCCACCCGAAAAGAAATATGTACAAACCCACCACGTTTAAAAGAATGAGAGCACTAACTACTAAGGAAATGAGCCAAACTATAGATAAAGCAGCATTTATTGGATGCCTGGAGCTGTGAAGGCAAAGTTAAAAGCTTCACTTTAGAGAAGGTACAAGAACGCACTTCTGGGGACTTTCGGCTGGCACATTTGTTTGTTTGTTTGTTTTTTATTTTTTAAAGTTGTCTTAAATCTTTTTTGATAAAAATTGAACTAATTGAAGCTCTCCCCTCCCTCTATTCTCCACTACCCCAATAAACTGAAAGTTCTATTATAGAGGGTGCTCATTTCAGAGACTAACCTACCTGATGTATCAGTGGAATCATCAAACTCGACGTTGAAGGAATGACCATTGTTGATGATCCTCTTAGCGTCACAGGGGTCATAGGTGATGTGCAGAGGTTTCAGAGAACTGTCATACAGTGTTTTGGAGAGCTCAATTTCCACAGGAGACTGTCGTTTTCCACGGGCAATAGGAAAAGCCTCATGCCATTTTTCTGGTCCTATGGTGAAAAGAGAGGCACGTGTATCTTTTAAGAGAAGAATGTACAAAGGCCAAACCCACCCGAAGAGAGCCCTTTAATAGAAAGTGCAACAGACAACAGGTCATTGCAACCAAGTAGACAATGCTGACCGCCCGGCTGGAAGGCAGTTCTGTAGATCCGCCACTTACATAGTATTCAGTATACAACTCTAAAAAGGCATTTTTGTTATCTCAAAGCGTTTTCACATATTTTATTTCTTTTAATTATGAATGAAATGACGGGGTTATTGAATGCAAGAATCGGGTTTTGATTCTTTTATGGATTTGGAGAAAAACTGCCCTCTCCACATCTCTTTCCGCCCCTTTCAAAGCTTCAGAAAACCTAAAGTCATGTACCAATTCATTCGGATTCCTAATGAATCCTTAAATTACAAGGTGGTAGACTAGAAAGGAAAACTCTCAAACACAGCATAACGGAAATAAAACAGCCAGTAGGAAGCTGCTCTCCTACACGGAGGAATGGGACAGTCCTTGGGAAAAGATCTGTGAGTCACAGACAGCGTGGAGGACGTGCCGGCTGTGTCTTTCTTTGCCTCTAGCCTGAAAACAATGCCCAACGTTCTTTTAGATGAGTATTTTGGGTCTCAAAATTCCCTAAAGGTACTTTGAACCATCTTCTCTCTCTTTAAAGGGGGAACGAGGGGAGAAGAGGGATCAGGGTTTCGGGAGATCTCCTTGTCCTACCTCCTGCCCCTGCTTGCCAAAGGCAGGGAGCAGGATCATTGATTCCTCGACAGTGCCTACCCCGGTTGCCCAGAGACCCAAAGGGAAACGTAATAGTGGATAAGGGGACCAGTCCCATGCCTCAGCTGGGAACCCAAGACAGAAGAGAGGCTTGGGAAGCGGGGCGCGCCCGGGAGATCCCCATGTGCACCTGAACCTCAAGCTTGCAAAGCTGAAGCTGCAGTAAACAGCAGGTGCAGTGCGGAGAAGCCACGCTCCAGCCATCACCATCGTCTCTGGCTCGTCATGGGCAATTGGGGATTTGGGGCAGAGGACAGTTGAAGGGGAAGGAAGAGGGAAGGAAGTCGTCCCTTCTTTCCGAACGCTTTCACTCACCGTTCACGCCTGGCTCATATCCCCAATGGTGTTGGGACATGGTCTTGCAAGCTGTTCAGGGTTTAGTAATTAGCCCTTGGATTGCACCTCTGCACTGGTTACTGCAAGTCTGTCCCCGGCTCTTTCTATGATGGGCTTTTATAGGCTCCCGCCAACTCCAAGTCCCTTTGCGACCGGGGAGGTGGGGGGAGAAAGGGAGGAGATGGTTGAGGGTGGGGGTAGGAGACACTGGTTGGACTTGGGGGAGGGAGGGCAGTAGTTGGGATGTTATCTCCAGGGCAGAGCCCGGTCGGGGAGGGCTGGAGGAAGGCGTGGAAAGCTCCCTATATAATCTCTGGGCCGCTCTCCCGCGCCTTCCTCTCCTCCTGGCTGGAAGGCTCCCTACTTATTTGGGTGCGCTGACATTTCCCTTGCCCAGAGCAGCAGGTCCAGGTTAAGGTGGAGAGAACAGAACCAGGATCTCCCGCCCCAGACTCAAGCACCCAAAGCGCTGCTGTAGAAGCAGCCCGGGAGCTTAGCAGGAAAGCGCCTAGATGCACCCCATCCCCCTCCCTACGGTGGATCTCTCTGCTCCAGACCCGACACACTCTATCTTTTACTTTCCCCCATTTAGATTGCAGTGGTGACATCCTCCAGGGTCAAGGAGCTTCTTGGCCAAGATATGCTACTTCCCTGAGTCCGGAGAGCCTCCGCGGGGCGGGGAGATGCATTATTTCCGTGGCTCTGGGGCTAGAGCTGTAGGAGCGGTGTGACCTTGGGGCATGTGGGGATACTGTTCCTGGTACATTGAGAAGAGCTGCGCTGCCTGCCTGCCTGGGGCTAGGAGCAATGCAAGTTGGCGTTGCCCTCTGCTGGGAGATCCCGGAAATTCTGAAGGGGAAGGAGGGACTTTTTCCCCCTGTTCACCGCACACATTCTATAGGCACTCAGAAAGATTCATTTTTTGGCATTTGAATCCAGCAGAATTTCACACAATGTCTTCTTTTTAAAAACTACTTTGTTGAAAACCCTAGCCATTTTGGGTGATTCTTGCCGCCTCCTTCAGTTTGACCTCGCCTATAGTTTCGTCAATTTTTATAGAACTTGTATAATCTTTATTCTCTCCCACCACCACTACGAGACTGCAAACTCCTTGACAGCAGGCTCTCTCTGTTGAAGCTTGCACACTTTTTCGCATCTTGCACACTTTTTTGCACCTTGCACTCTTTTTTTTTTGTTTTGTTTTTGTTTTGTTCATTTGCTCAAATCCACTATTTCATAGGTGTAAATTGCTCCCAAAGAGGGCATTTACCCTACATATGCAAATAGAGCTTCTCTGTCTTGCACCTGAAAGATTATCTGATTTGAGAAGGTCACGCAGTCTCTACAGGTGTCAGAGGAAGTATGTGAACCTAGGTTTTTTTCTGATTCCCAGAACAGTTCTTTAAACTATGCAATATTGATTTGCACATTGTATCATTTAATTAATTTTTGTTACACTCAGAGAAATGCACTGACAACAGAGATATGAATATTTTGATCTCGTTTTTAATAGTTAAAACAGATTGGTACAGATATATGAGGAATCTAAATTAATTTCCTAGAATATGAGGCTAAAAGAATGAGATTATCTTGAAAAGAGAAAATAGATGTTTCCCTCAAGAATTTGGTATGAGTCAAATTGGTATAAGTTTTAAAAAAATACAAGTGAAAAAATCCTTTCTCTCCAAGTCTTGAATTTAGTTTAATATTTGCTTCTGCAAAGTGTAATTTAAACAACCATTTAGGGACATAGTTTTTAATGTTGAAATGTACCTCCTTAAAAGGTACATGTAACTACATAAAGTTAAACATGTAACTACATGTAACTTTAAAACATGTAACTACATAAAAGAAGTATAAGAATAACATGACACATTAATCTATCAATATAATCTAAAGCCTCACAACCTTGGCAAACTAAAGCAACAAGACAGTTTATCAAAACAAGCCACATATCAAGGCCTCAATGACGCATTTATAAAATAATAGAATAAAATAGCTTTTAAGATGCCTTTTAGTTCTAAATATATAAATTGATAAATCCTATCAATTCTATTTATTCACTGTAAATAAATTGAATTAAGATTTAGAGTCTGTTTTGGTTCTACTTTCTATGCCTCTCCAAAACAGTATGTGTTTGTTGCAATATTTTGAAAATGTATTGTTTTCTGATGTCATAATAAAGCAAGTAAATAATCACACACTTAATATATGTCTATCACATGGTCAGCACTGAGTTAGGGAGAAGGAGGATTGGAGGACTGAGGAAATTGGAAAACAAACATTAGATAGGTAATTCCTTCTTGGAGTTTACAGTAGGGGACCCTGCAGAATAAATGAAATGACTTATATAATTTTAAAATTATCCTGAAAGTATGAATAAATAGCATTACTTCACTCTTACTCAAGTTCAAAATATTGTTTTCTCATGTTTTGTTGTAGTAGTATACACAGGAAGTGTCTATGTATGCTTTTAAAATTAATATTTTATTTTTTTCCCAATTTTATATATACTTTCACAATTTCCATAGTGTCTAGGTTCTTGGGCCAAGGTGAAATCCTTATACCTTTATTTCTGTGGAACTGGAGAGTAGCTGGAATTTTAAGCTTAATGAACTCTTCATGTTCATCTATAAATATTCATTCATTCAAAGAACTGTCTAAGAACATTCTGCACTCCCCCAATTAAATTTCTGCAAGGCAGTTTGCCTAACTACTGAAAAAGTAGTTCCCCAAATGAATATCTAATGAGAAAAACTTTTTCACTGTTAGTTTATTTCCCTCTCCCACTCAACTTCTTCAAACTAAGTTCTAGATATAATGTAGATTCCTACCAGAACAAAAATATTAATAGGAATCACATGTTCTTAGCAGAGGAGAAAACTTGGCTCAAGCCTGGGTGTTCCAGGAGGGGTAAAAGACTGTTCAATGGGTTTTTTTTGTTTGTTTGTTTTTTGTTTTTATGTATTGGGCTTCCTTTGTCTTGGAATTTTCCTGGGTCAGGTTTCATAGTACTCTTTGCATAATGCACATAAACATCAGATGAGACTATCTTTATTTTACTAGAAGCATATTAAAATTCATTTTTCTCAACTAATGGGTTCTAAGGAACTTAATTCTTATTTCTAAAGCATAAAGAGGCATATTTTTTTTTCAGAACAGTGGTTCTTAACTTTTTGTGTGACATATTAGGAAAAAAGCACACTGTGAAATAAAAAACATTTTTTAAAAATTCCATTCCACAAAGTCCTGCCCCAATTGCAGTATGGTTAACCTGAATTTAAAAAGTTTGCCAGATGAACTTTAGTTTTGTCAGATTCTACCAATCTGGAAAGACTGAGAATATGGCTTGGTAACAAACTGAGCCTCCTGTATGAAAACCAGGCAATTTAAGTTCAGACAACACTTACAGATTGTTATGACATCTTTAAATTCTGTAATTTATAAAGCAAATTATAATAGAAAATGATCCTCAATCCTGTATGGTCTCCTCCTCTATCATAAGAAGAATATTGAAGTGCTATGGGAAAAAGAATTTTGGAGAGCCACAAATCATAACACTTTAGACCACCCACAAGCATCAGATTGTTATTCCTCTAAATATTGTGGGGAGCCGGCACTAATCTACAGCCACATAAGGCCAACCTTGAATAGGTTGAAATCTCCTAATCACATCATACCAAAGACTTCCTGAATAGGAATCTCCTAATCACATCCTAACTTTGAATAGGCAGATATCTAGGCATCCCCTAATCACATCATAGAGCTTCCTGCCACCAGAAACATCTGAGCAGCTCATCCTTGGGCGGGATACCAACCCTTTGTCTAGGACCCCCCCTGTACTGTGTTTGTACAACCCTGCCTTCTTTTCTACTGCTATATATATCTGTACTATTGCACCCATTAAAATGAGGCTTGATCAGATGGATTTGCCTTGCCTCCATTTTGCGCGTCCCCTCTCTCTTGCCCTTATCTCTTTTTTTCCAGGGTCCACACACTCTGCCTCGCGGGCCGAGGCAAAATATGAGCTATTATATACGATGACAGTTGGCACTCTACTGACCCAACTAAACACATCTATAAAGACATTTCACAATGAAATCAAAAGACATAAGGATGCGGTAGTCCAATGGAAGGATAGATCACAAGTTCCCAGTTGTGAATGAATGAGATGGTTTCGTTATATATACTCAAGTTCAATAAATAACATCATTTTGTAAAGGAACCATTAACTATCTCACTTTGATGCCAAGGGAATCATTATACATCAATTGTTGCCAAGGATAAATGAATATAAGTATATAAACTAATCTGCAAAATATTATGGGGTAAGGGAAGATTATCAATAACATTACAAATTGCTTTTTTAAAATATCAGAAAAAAGGCAGCTACATGGCACACTAGATAGAGCACTGGCCCTGGAGTCAGGAGTTTGAATTTGGCCTCAAATACTTAACACATCCTAGTTGTGAGACCTTGGGCAAGTCATTTAACTCCAATTTCCTACCTCCTCTCTCCCTCCCCGCCCCCCGCCCCCCAGTTTAAAGAATAAAAAAAGGTCAGGAAAACAAATTTACAAGATCATTTGAACAGCATGAGTACACATAGATGAAACTAGAATAATTAGATACTTAAGATTTATAAAAATGTTTACATGTGAAAAAGTGGTTGGTTTATAAATCAACTATGTAAAATAGATTTTAAAATAATAGCTTTTTATTTTCAAAATACCTGCAAAGACAGTTTTCAGCATTTACCCTTAAAAAACCTTGAATTCCAAATAAAATAGATTTTTTTTTAAGGAACTACACTGTGTAATAGCTTAAAGTTAGAAGGAACCTCAGAGATCATTTTCTCCAACCACATCATTTTAGAAATCAGGAAATATGAGTGCAAGAGGTTTAGTTCTCTTTAGTCATTCTAGAGGATTTGGAAATAACTTTTCCCAATCACACAATGATTGATACATTTAATTATACATGAAGGTGGATAAGGTAAAGATTTTTTGAATATTGTCAATGTGTGTAGGGAAAAGTTTCCTATCAAAAATGATTCATGCTTTTAGAATAAATTTCACTAATGCAGCATCAGCAATCATGAATTTATTGGATACTAGATATAAAAGTGTTCTATAGTGAGAATTGCTTACTATGCAGAAAGGTGACTGCATAAAAAATGTGCCAAAAGCTCCCCAAAGTATCTTCTACCTCTAGAATCCTATCTTTAAGCCAGGGCAGATTGAAGGATCTGAAGTAAAGAATTTAAGACATTTTCAAGAAATGTAAATTGAGGAAGAAGTAATAAAGATATATCCAATCTATTTTAGATGAATGTGATCAGATGTCTGGAAGGTACCATATGGAAAAGAGCATGGAAACAGGACCTGGTTTCAAATCCAGGATCAGTTATTACCTGAGAGATTTTAAAATAGCAAAAATAGCTGACATTTCTATATGGGCAGGCATTGTTTTAAGTGCTTAAAGATATCTCATTACATGAGTAAATGTCCATCAATTGAAGAATGGCTGAATAAGCTGTGCTATAAGGTAATGAAATATTATTCTTCTATAAAAAATGATGAACAAGCTGATTTTAGAAAGACCTGGAAAGATTTGTATGACCTGATTCTGGGTGGAACAAACAGAACCAGGAATTACATTGTACACAATAACAGCAAGAAAATGTGATGATCAACTTTGAAAAACTTGGTTCTTCTCAGTAATACAAAGCAAATCCAATAGACTGGACAGAAAAAATACCTTCGGCATGCAGGAAAAGAATTCTCAAGATTGAATGTAAATCAATACATACTATGTTCATCCCTTTTTTTTTCCTCTCCTATGTTTTTTTCCCTTTTGTTCTGATTTTTCTCTCCCAACATGATTCATAAATCAATGTGTTAAATTAATTAAAAACAAAAAATAAAATATCTCATTACAGCCTCATAATAACACTGGAAAGTAGTTGTTATTATTACCCCCCATTGTACAGTTGAGGAAATGAGGTCAAATTGCCTGATATCACTCATTTACAAAGTATCTGAGGCTAGATTTGAACTCAGTTGTTAATGACTTCAGACTCAGACACAGTTTTATCCATTGGGCCCCCTAGCTATCAACAATAATAAACAGAGAAGAATCTCTTGAGAAAAGTTGACTATGAGCTATGTGACTAAGAAATAGAAAATCTAGTGCCAGAATGGTAAGCAAAGCATACCAAAGAGTAAGGAAAAATCTTTAACTCTCTGTAAGCAGATTCTACATGCAATTAAGATATAAAGAGGATGGCCAACAGTAAACCTAGAATAAAGAAAGGCAAGATGTTCTGGACTGAGCCTGACTCAGTCCAATCCCCTGGTAGTTTGTGTTAGATACTAGAATAGTAGGGAAAAAAAAACAGAAGTATCTGGGTCATTCAATACTTAAGAAAAGGAGATTTACTTAGTTACAGTAGGAGTAGGTTATTTAAAAGAACATTCAAGCTTACCAAAACTCACTTGGCTGGATTGCCCATCATTTTTGCCAACCAGCACCAGCAAGTGCCTGGAGCAGCTCATGGCTTTTTACTCAAGTGTCCAGAAAGTGATGGGAAAACCCCTGATTCAATCAAGATTCAAGAATAAATTAAATACATTATGAGGGAACTAATCTATCTTATATGAGAAAGGGTTTAAGATATAGCTTCCCCCACACATGAGTTGACAAATATGGTTGTAAATCCTACAACAGTCCATTAAAGAACATTAGTAAAGCCTAGATGCTATTAATGTAACAAGACTATGTACCTGTTACTACATCTAATCTCTATATGAATAAGATATTTTTTGAGTAGAGACTTTAAAGTTTAATTTCTACTTTAGCAAAATATATTTTTAAAATAAATAAACAGTGGGATTTTATAATCTTTGTGCTTTTTAGTTATATAGTGGTGAAGATGTGATCTGTTGTAGAAAATCACTTGTGAAACTATAACTATTCTGCACTTATACTTTAAAGAATGATATCTACCTTGAATGCATTAAATATTAATTATCATTACCATTTCCTGAATGTTCTCTTCTTAAGATATCTTGAAGATATATCCCTCAATGCTTTATAAATATGCAATCTCTAGGAGAGATTTCAGCACTATGTATTCAGTTGATTTATTCATTCTGCCTGACTATACTTTCTAACCTGCTTCTGCTGTCTCCTTCATTAATGCATTGGACATGGAGGGCATGGACATGATAGAGCCCAGATGTGGTACTATTATTGCTAATGAGTATTGAAATACTAACCCACCTGTTCTGTTTCTCATCTTTTAGTTGTCCCTTTTCAAGTTTTATCAATAAATACTTTTGAGATGAGCTTGCTTAGCCAGTTAAATTTTGTTCAGTAGTTTTTTCAATCATTTGTGACTCTTCATGACCCCATTTGGAGTTTTTCTGGCAAAGATATTGGAGTGGTATTTGCCATTTCCTCCTCTAGCTTTTTGTTTTTTTTTAACAGATGAAGAACTGAGGCAAAAAGGGTTAAGTGACTTGCTCAGGATTACATAGCTAGTAAGTATCTGAGACTATTTTTGAGTTGAGAAAGACTAATCTTCCTGATTTCAGGCCCAGTACTCTATCCATTGCACTACCTAACAGCATTAGGATTTTGTAACATTAGGATTTCTTAAATTTTGTTATAAATTTATCTTGAATTTAGATGAGCATTCTTTTGTCAGAGTACTTTACTGGAAATTTACAAAGATCTGACTTAATTTCTTTACTCAATATGGGGGGCCAGAGAATTGAATTAATTTGACTGACATTGCATAGGTTTCTAGTCATCAAGATATCAACAAAACAATAAATCAAGCCCCAATTTGTTGCATTTGCTGATTTCTAAGGCATAAATACTCACATGGAAATTTGACAATAAATTGGGTTAGTTCCAGCTGGGTTCAGTACTTGTCTGCACCAGTTCTTTCATTTTACATGAGTGTACTCCCTTACTGGATTTGTGAATTTCTGAAGGACTGCCTTTTGCTTTTGGTTTATCAACTGACTGACCTATAGAACTATCTTGTCAAGATTAAAAAACATAGCCTTCCTTTCTTTTAATAGTAAATAATAAAAGCTAACACTTTCATGTTCAACTATTCATACCTATTTTAGATAGTTTTGATGAACTATTTGGAAGAATTATATTTTGAGAGAGTTTTTTGAGAGGGGAGCTAATTTGTTTCATTAAGACAAAATTTGGCCCCAGAAAAAGGGAAAGTATCGTTTTTAATCATGGAACTAATACGATTTCTAATGGCAATTTTTTTTCTTCCTTGACTCATCAAGCACATATGAAAACCTGATGCATCAAATGTACCACTATATTTTGCATGACTACATATATAACCTTTATCAAATTTATATAACCTTTATCAAATTGCTTCTCTTTTAAAGAGGGGCAAGAGGATGAATCGTGGGAGAGAATTTGGAACCCAAATTGTAAAAAAAATGTGTTAAAATTGTTTTTACATGTAATTTTATATATATATATATATATATATATATATATATATATATATAAAATAATGAATCTCTATTGTGTTTCTACTTCTTTTGTTCTCATGTCTTATAATATCATGCTCTGACATTTCCCTCTAGCATAGGGTTGAGTGAGAGTTCTCAGAGCAGATTCTGTAAGCAGATGTTACCTTTTGCGGTAAAGCACAGAATCTGTCAGATCCTATCAAGTTCAAAGAAATTCAAGTCTAGACCCAGGGACAATGTTTGTCATCCAAGAAGCAGCTAAGCTAAAATTCATGAATTAGATTTCAATATGGTCACTTTTTAAAAAATCTTACCACCTCTATTGAGCTAAAAGGATCATGGGATCACAGATGGAGAGCTGGAAACAACTTCAGAGGCCATTTAGTCCAATCCCTATACCTAGCCCCCACTTTAAAAGGAGAAACCAAGACCAAGGGAGAAAGAATGTAATCTGAGTGAATTCACAAGCAAGCACTATGTCAATAGCTCTTTTATTACACTATGAATCTGAATGTAAAGATAGTTTTTTTTTCATTTTCACAGTCAATGGACATTTATTTCTTTGTTGGATGAATGGGAATGAGCTCTAAGAAATTAACTTTCAAATTTAAAATTCATTATCTTTTCATTTCTTCCAATTTGTCCCCATGAGAAGACTCATATCAAAGATTATGTTCAGAATATATAGGCTCAAGCACATAGAAACCAGTAATACAACAATAAGTGGTTCTAGTATTTTCATTTAATCTTTTTATAAAGGCAAAGAGTTTGTGCTGGCCCAGCTATATTAATATGCATCGGTGGAATAGCTTAATTAAGAACTAGATTTATGGTCTAACCTTTCCCCCATTACTAATGTTTTTTTATCTGTGTATATTTCTCCCCAAACTGTAAACTCCTTAAGAACAGGGCCCATTTTCATTTTTGACTTTTTATCTCCAGCACCAAGCACAGTATCTGTCATATCAGAGTATACATAGTCATTGAGTGATTTTATTAAATCAAATATAATTGAGCCACAAGGGGATCTAGTCCATGACCTTAACCTGGCAATCCATTGCTCACTAACTAATGTTAACTGTAGCTGACACAGAGCACAGGTGTAATTCTCACATTCTAAACAATAGTTTGTATTTTTTCTGTCTTTTTCCTCTTTTTTTGCCTTAGTACATAAATATTATCTTAAATATCCTTGTTGGTACTAGGGTACTGTGCTTGAATTCAATAACCCTTCACCTTTAGCAGGCAGAGCCAATGTCATGAATAATTTTTCTTGAATTATGTGTTGGAATATTTTCTTTCTGTCTCTTTGCTATATCTAATCCTTGTCTTATTTTTGTTGCTGTTCAGTTATCAACATGTAAACATTTTGACCAAGCTCAATAGTTCCACTGTCAGACTGCACGTCTTTAAATTTAATTATCAACTCTCCAACATGCTTTTTGTCCAGCTCAAGCCAGGAGCTTCTGCTTGCAAACATTCTCCTGTAAACTTAGTGATTATTTCATAATTCCTCTGGAACTCTCCATCCCTCAGAAGGCCTAATCAATGTTTCATATCAATTAAGCTGTTAAGAGACTTTTTGTAGCTCCCCAACATAACAACAAGACCTTTGTTAGAGCAAACAAATTAGAGGTGGAGGGGAAATGATCATTCTTCCTGACAAAATAATCTTTAAAAATAAAATTTGAAGGAAACTATCAGCAATAGGAAACTGGGAATATTTCATACTGAGTGCTTATAAATTGCCATGAAATTCTTCACCTAAATAAGACCTCAATTTAATTTTGGAAGTACTCACTATCCCCTAGTGAAACACTCTGTGGATGTTTTTCAAATAAATTCTTATCACTACCAGCCTATGTTCAGCTCCAGATAATTGAGGTGCAAGGGAAAGGAAGAGAGCATAGAGAGACAGAGAGAGAGAGAAAGAGAGAGAGAAGGAGCAAGAGGAGGAGGAAGAGGAGGAGGAACAGAGACTGAGAGAGACAGACAAAATTTTTATTGAATTATGCAGACTATATTAAAAGTTGGCATAAATAGAACACTTTAAAGTTTGCAAAGCAAATTATATGTACAATTACATATTACAAGCATATTACCTCATCTGAGCCTCACAAGAACTTTGTAGGGTAGATGCTATTATCCCTATTTTACAAATTAATAAACATGCTTAAAAAGAAATTAAGATGATGAGCTGACTTATCCAGAGTTACTATTCATTCACTTAACTCAAAGACCCAAGATCATTGACAAGTTTCTACTATATAAGTATACATGTTGGTAAATGAAACATAGAATTAAGAATAGAATTTTCTTTTTAGTATCGAGCACACTCTTCTCCTATGGATTTAAAACATAATAGTAATAGCCCTCAAATGCATTGTTGTGACATGGAGGTAAATCTGTCCTCTTAAAGGATAAGCCATCAGAACACAGGCCCAGGTTAGGAAAGCTTCAAGGAAGTTCCTAGTGTTGAGTTTTATTTCTGTCAACCAACCCTTGCACAATGAAAATTCACAAAACTTTATAGGTTCAGGCTTGCCCACCAGGGAACCAATGACTATTTCTGGGAACCCCCAGAAATGAATGATTCATTTGTTACCACATCTTAAGATGAGCTGCTTGATGCACCTGGTGTCTTGCAAAATTCAATGCAAGCACTATTTTCTACATGAAGCCTTTTTTTGATACCCCCAACTGCTCTTATTTCACCCACCAAATTATCACATTCATTTTGAAGACATGTTGTATTTATACCCATCAATGTAGTCTCCTCCATTAAAATAGTCTCCTTAAGAGACTTTCACTTTTTCTTCATATTGCCAATGTTAAGCATAGTACCCTGTTGATAGATAGTTTGATTGATTAACATTTACTCCCTAGACAGCATTACCATTGGCAGTTTGAGTCCCCAGAAGCATCCTTATTATTATATTTAAGATTTTAGAATAACAATGTGGTTGTTATCCACCTAATATATAGTACAAAAGCCCCCATTAGTGTGCTCCCCCTTAACAGTTAGGAGACTCAGTTCTATAGAAAGGCATTTACTCAAATGGTATAGCAGTAATTAGAAATTTCTTTTAGGAAGGCAAGAATAGTAGTTACAAATCATTTCTTCCCCAAATCTTAGTCATTTCCATTACAAATACGGACAGTCCATGGAGAAAAGAATAGATAAAAACTTAGTATATGGTAGTGAGGGACTTGGTAGGCTACAACTAATTTCAGAAATACAGAACCTTGGTGCCTTTTCTTTCTCAATAGGGAGAGGGCCATCCTTATAAATTTGGCTTTGGAGATAGATGATTCATAATGTGCTTAAATGGGTTGGCTCCTTTTTAGAGTATATCATCTCTGTTGGACATGAAGCTCAGGGTTGCTTTTCATAGGCTGCCAAATTTTACTGAATGGGTCAAAATGCTGCTGGGCTGGATCATTAAGGTCTCTTGGTTTCTGAATTGATCCCCTGCACAGCTTGTGCTGTGATGAAACCCAGTTCTGTTTTTCCTCTGGGCAGCTGCTGATGGATTAAATCAGGCAGATTACTTTGTCATAGGGCTGTGGCTTCCCAGGCTAAGAAAGGTGGGTTGCAAAGCCCTGGATGATTTTTAACATATGATGTCTTTTCTGGATCGGTCAGCCCACTGGACTCCTTGAGGCTCAGTCTTTGATGTATTATTTAAGTCTTTCACCTAATTCAGCCACTGGACAAGTTTATGCTCTCTTCAGCTGTAGTACTACTGTGCGGTTTTCATCTGGAGTACTGCTGTGGTCCTATGGGATCAAAAACTGGGCTTAGAGTTTTGATTTCTTCCATTTGTCCATTTAATTTTTAAATTCAGGTAGTAGAATCACTCCACTCATAAATATAAGCCACGGTGTCCTTGAAGCCCAATAGAAAAACGCAAACCAGATTTACTGTCAGCCCAGTAGGAAAGCCCTGAGAAGCTAGAGTGCCAGGACCAGAATGTGGTGGAGGATGGGACTTGTAATTTAGAGGGATTATGCCTTCTAGGGACTGAGTTAAGCCCTGAAATTAATTGCCTTCCAGCCCACCCTTTTTCTAGCCTATGATGATGATTCTAAAATTTACTTCTTTAACTCTATTCTCTCTGCTGACTTTCAGTGTCACATTTCCAAATGCCTATTGGACATCTTTTCCCCTAAATCTTCTTCTTTTCTTAATTTCCCTATTAATTGATGGTGTCTTTAGCCTCCCATTCATCCAGGGCCATAACCTAGATATAATTGTCTCTCATTTCTGCATATTCAATCTGTTGCCAAGACCTGCCAATTTTATCATGAAAACATCTCTTGCATATAATCACTTTCTCCTCTTAACACTGACACTGACAAATGTAGTGATAGTTAAAACTCCCATCACCTGATGTCTGGATTATTGAAGTAGCCTACTGATTAGTCTTTCCACCAGAAGGGTCTCCTCACTCAGGCCAAAATGACCTTCTAAAAGCACAGATCCCACCATATTACAATTTTCTACTCAGTAAATGCCAATGGTACCCTATCCCTCAGGATCAAATATAAGACTTCTATTTGGTATTCAAACCCCATCACCTCTTCAGTTTTCTTACACCTTACAGGCACTGGATTTTGGATCATTTTCACTGAATATTCTTAATACCTTGAATATTCTCCCTCCTAACTTGTCTCCTGCATTCCTTATCTTCCTCAAAATCCCAGCTAAAATCCTACCTTCTACAAGAAGCCATTCCTTATTCCTTTTAACTCAGGCGCCTTCCCTCTGCTAATTATTTTAATTTATATTTTATGTGACTTGTTTTGCATATAACTGTTAGAATGTTTTTCCCCCATTATAAACTGTCTTTCATGCTTCTTTATATCTCTAGTGCATAATATACTTCTTGACATATAATAGGTGCTTAATAAATGTTCATTGCACTATGCTCTTTCAACAAGGACAATGACTTTTAGTCTAGGATCAGTTGTGACATTTGTTACCTTGAAGCAGGAACAGAAAGAAGTCCAAACCCTCTTGTTCAACAATCCTCCCTGATTTTGGTCCTGTTTACTTAGTAAACAATTGTACTTTTGCTGATTGTGGTGATTCCTAATATAACCAAATATAATCTAATACAACTAAAATATCTTTCCCAGGTACTTGCTAGAATCTTATGTAGATAAGGGGACAAAATTATGAATACAGTCTGTGTGCTAGAGGGAAGTCCTCCATCTCTCTTATTCTTTCTCAAGCAATTGAATTATCCTAGTCCTTCTCTTCCTTCCACTTTCTGAAATGTGCATTTCTAATTTATAATCTTCTTATAACTAAAAGGATTTCCTTTTCCAATATTTGTTTTTGCCACTTCCAATCTCGGCTTAACTAAGTTTCAGCAGATAGATTCATATCTGGCTGGTTGAATAGGAGAAGCTTTGGAACTTTCATAGCCATCTTGATTGGAAGACTGGCTAGAATTTCCAATAGATTCTCCTTCACTGCCATATCTATATCTACACCCATCACTGAGGTGTTCTTGTTGAGCTAGCTTCTAATGTCTGTACATGATCTATTTTGCTTCTTGTTTAAAGCATATTGCCCTTCCCATAGTAACTCTCCAAGCCTTAGAAATCTTTCAGTATTACTGTTCAATAAGAAGCGATCAGATGGATAATTTTAGAGAAGCCTGGAGAGACTTACATGAACTGATACTAAGTAAAATTAGAAGAACCAGATCATTGTAAACAGCAACAAGAGGAATATACAATGATCAATTCTAATAGACATGGCTCTCTTCAACAGTGAGATGATTTAGACCAGTTCCAATGATCTTGTGATGAAGAGAGCCATCTACACTCAGAGAGAAGACTGTGGGAATTGAGTGTGGATCATAATATAATATTTTCACTCTTTTTATTGTTGTTGGATTGCATTTTATTTTCTTTCTCATTTTTTCCTGTTTGATTTGATTTTTCATGTGCAATAATTATATAAATATGTATGCATATATTGGATTTAATATATATTTTCACCATGTTTAACATATATTGAATTACTTGTTATCTAAGGCAGAGGGTTGGGAAAAGGGGGGGTGGAGATTGGAACAAAAGGTTTTGCAAGGGTTAATGTTGAAAAATTATCCATGCATATGTTTTGAAAGAAAAACTTTAATAAAAAAAATAAATCTCTTTCAAGTAATAAATAAAAGGGATTCTTCTGCTCTCTCAACAATTATGGTTTTGATAGCCTATTAGTAAGTCACAAGTTTCCCCTAGGCAATTATCTATCACTTGTTGAACTCTAAGGACTGAAGCATATTTTTTCAAGGTCCTGGTTTTTGGCTCTGCATATTCTTCTTTTGCAAACTTTTGAGTGCTATACAAACTAGAATTTTATAGATAAGAAGTAACTTGTCCAAAGTCAAGAAGTGACTTGTCAAAGTCATGGGTATACATATGTACCCAAGATTGCTACACATCTGTGTACATGAAATTTAGATCTGGAAGGGGCCATAGTAGTCTTCTACTCTACTTTGTCACTGTACAGATAAAGAAATAGTCCCAGAAAGGGTAAATGATTTGCAAAGTATAATACAGTTTCTTAGTAGCAAAGCCAAGAGGAGAGTTTATAAATTAAGGTACTGCTGATTCATGTTATTTTCCAATACTTATTTGTCTTCTAATTTCTTAGACACTCAGGTGCCCTTAGGGGAACAATTGCACTTGAACAAATGCCCTTGAATGCATCCAAACTCCAAGTGAGTTGAATGGACATGAAAGAAATTAGTGGGCATGTTGGTACAGAGTATATCAAAACTTAATGGCCTGAAAAGGTCTCCCTGAGTGGTGAGTTTGCTACCACTGAGTGACTTAACCACTGGGTTAAAGCCAAATTCATTCTTTCTTGGCAAAATTTATGTTGTGTTTCACCATGATGCACTGCTCTGCTGAAACTTTGGTCTCTTGTGACTTCCATTTGAAATCAGCATTTACTCTTGATTATGCCAGGTGAATGGCCAAAATCCTACAGGTTCTAGAATTAGTATGCCTACCAGAGTGGAGTGGAAGAAGACTGGATGTAGCTTCTAGGACTTGGGTTCATGGAGTCATAAATTTGGAGAGAGAATAGAAAATCAAGTCCATCAAGTCAGATTTTGAATGAGATAAACCAGAAGTGTGTTCATCCTTTGTTCTCCAAATGAACCGATGTTGTCATCAGGGTAATGTCTTCACTTGCAAGTGAATTGTATTTGAATGAGTCAGAGCTGCACAATTCATCAATTTTAATCTCTCCTTTAGTCATTGTAGGCCGGGGCAAGGCATAAGTCAAGGTGACCAGTGATGATCCAGAGATGTCAGAATGGGCAAAAGAGATGAACCATTTCAAACAAAGGCAAATATGTTTATATATATGTACATCCTCGTACATAGAGAAGGAATTCAAGTTTTCCTAAAGGAAGAAACATGATTCTGTTTGAAAGAAAGAACAGGAATGTAGAGTGAGAGTTAGAAATAACCTTAAGAGTTTTCAGTTTGAAAGAAAAAATAAGAGTATAGATTGAGAGTTACAAATAACCTTAGAAGTTAGCTATTGAGATTCCCTCATTTTACAGATGAGAAAAATGAAGCACAGAGTAATGACTTGCCTGGGATTTTATACCATTAGTAAGTGACTGAGGCAGGATTTGAATTCATGTCTTCCTGATCCTATCTTTAGTGCCCTATCTATTAGGCCATGCTGTCCAAGACACTACTGGTATAATCTAGAATCAATCTTTCATGAATAAATATGAGAAAAAATATTAAGTACTCCCTCTGTACCAAATCCTCTGCTATTGCTGGAAATAGAGATATGAAAGCAATATAGTCTTTGCCATCAAGGAGTTTATATTCTAACCGATTCTTTCTGGATCTGTTTCCTCATTTGTAAAATGAAAAGCTAGCAGGAAGTTACCTCTATATCTCTAAGATTCCCTCTAATTCTAAATCTATGTACTTGTTCTTTATTTACATCTTGGTCTTTTAAACTGGGTGGTCACTTCCCTTCTTTTGGAAAATTTGAGTGGGGCTCTCTCATCCATTCGTAGGACTGTCTCACACGCCATTTGTCTCTGTGTCAAATGTCCCTTTTTCCTCTGCCCATTCTTACCTATCCCATTCAAGAAGAAGCTCTCAAGAAAGGTCTAGTCAAGTTCCAAACTAGTCTCATGATAGAAAGCTTTCTGCATCACTGAGTTTTCTGTTATTATAAGTTTTACATTTCACATAGTAAGAGATCCCAGTGATTTTGTTATGATAATTATTAGGAACTGATAAAACGGAATATGAGTATTTACATTCCCCTTGTCCTCCTCAATTTATCCATATCGTGAATGGGTTGGCTGAGGTAGAATGGTAAGTTTTATGATCTATTATTTTATGATCTATTCTTTACCTTCAAATAAAGTTCTGTAGCACTTATCTATCTTACAGAGTGAGAGTTCCCATTTCAGCTTAAAGAACAGGATGAGATTTTGTGTATGTATTGGGAAAGTGTATTCTATTTTTGACTAAAGAAAGAATTCTGGCTTTCAGAGTTCAAAAGGACTTTGAAGGGTCTCTACCTGTAGGAGAATTTCTTCTATAACATTCCTGATCTGTAGTTCCCCAATCTCTACATGAAGTTATTGGGGACATGAGATGTTCCAAGATAGCTCTGCCCAATCAAGTTTTAAATCTTTCTCATTTTGAAGGCATTTTTTTTTTCACATATCAAGCCAAAATCTGTCCTTGTAATTTCCACCCATTGTTTCTGCTTCTATGGCATACAAAGGCTTTAATTGTAGCGTACAAAATACCATATTTAACCAAGAGCCATAAAAATATTCATAGAGTTCAGAACTGGAAGAGATTTTAAAACTCATCTGATCCAATTCCTTTGCTTTACAGATAAGAAAATTGAGGCTCAGAGAAAGTCCCTTTTCAAAAGTTATTAGCAATAAATAGCAAAAAAAAGGCCTTGAAATGATGTTTTCTAATTGCATATCCATACCATAGATACACTTCATTTCCTGGCTGTTTTCTCTATTTATAGTCTTCCTTGAAATTGGATTACATGAAATTTATGATAATTAAGCCTCATTAAGTATGTTCTTTAACTGCTTCTCATTTGGGGTTAATGATAATAGTTTAATATTTACAAAGTGCTTTAAAGTTTACCAAGCTCTTTACAGAGTTTATGTCATTTGATTCTAACATCATCCTTGTGAAGATGCTACTATTTTCATCCTCATTTTCATATGAAAAAACTGAGGCAGTCAAAAATTGTGACTTGTTTGGGGTCACACAGCTAATTAAATTTATGAAGTAGGATTTGAACTCTGATCTTCCTGACCCTGAATCAGGCACTATAAACTGTGTCACTTAACTGCTTTCTAATAATTGTAAGGAATAGAATATGCTTAAATGGCTCATGCTTAAATGGAGGAAAAAGGATGTTAATTTTAAATAGAATTACAATCATAAACCCTCAGATTTGGAGGTTCAGATTTCAAGGTCATCTGCTTTAACCCAGGTGTAGGTAGAAATTCTAGAGGGCACGACATGCCCAACAAATAGCTATCCAAGCTCCACTCAAAGGTCTACAATGACAGGTAAAGGTAACCTAGCGGGTTGTGAGATATTTCATTCTGCTCAAAGTATTTCAAGTTTTTGTGATAACTTGTTATTTTGATCAATCCTTGATTTCATTGATATGGGAAAAGGCTCACAACCTTTCCATGTCTATTTATCTTTGTAATACTTGTCCAGTCCTTCTGTAGAACCTTTTTAGAAGAGCTAACCAACTCAGTAATAGCCTTCTTCTAGAGAATACTTAAACAATTGTTTGTTTATTTGTTAATTTTAATACATGGCATTATATTGATCCCTATTAAATTTAACCTTATCAGATTAATTTATTCACTGATATGGGAATATCTCATAACGTTTCCAAGACTATTCATCCTTGTAATTCTTATCCAGTCCTTCCATATGTCTTTCTAAAGGATCTAAACAATACAATAATAGCCTTCTTCTAGGGAATACTTAAACAATTGTCTGTTTGATTTTTTAATCTGAATATATAGCATTATGTTTATCCCAATTATATTTGACCTTAATTAGATTTATAGAGGCAATGTACCATAGTGGGTAGAATTAGCTTTAATTTTAGAACTTGGGTTCAAGTCTGTATTATAAAATATAATAGTGCTTACCTCTTAGTACTCTGAGCAACTCTAAGATGCCAATGTGCATTGGTAAAGGAAATTTCCCTACCTGGGAGTTTCCCCCACACCTATCTATTCTTTTCCTTATCAGACTTTATGCACTCACTGCCTTATCTCTGTATAAATTGTCTTGGATCTCAATTCTGGCATGTAATGTGTCACCTATCGCTCCCAATTTAATGTTAGCCATATGTTTAACCAGCAAGATACATATACACACACATACATATCTTCACTGAAACCATTGAGATAAATGCCAAATAATTAGCTAATCAGTCAACTAACATTTATTAGTCCTTACAACGTGCCAAGTACTGTGCTAAACAGATAAATACAAGGAAAGGTAAGTGATCCTGCTCTCAAGGAACTCACAATTCTGTGGGTAAAACATGGAAACAACAATGTGCAAACCAGATATATACAGAATAGATATTGGGGCAGACTCAGAGATAAATCATGAAGATTAAGTAGGATTAAGGAAAAAAAATTGATAAATTATGGACTTTAGCTGAGACTTGAGGAAAATTAGGAAATCCAAGAAGGGAGATGAAAAAAGAATTACAGAGCAGGGGACAGCCAGTGAAAATGTTCCATCAGGAGAAAGAGCGCTTTGTGTAAAGAGCAAAAAGGAGGCTGCCAAATTATAGTAGGGAATAAGAGCCAAGGACTTTGTATTTGATGCTAGTGGCAATGCTGACTGACTGACCTAATTTCATTTGCTGTGCCATTCATTCCTTATCTGTAAAATGAGTATAATATTTGTACTATGAACAAAGTTGCACCAAGGAGAGAATCCTGCAGGAGTTATACTCATTTCAAACTTCTCTCCAGTTTGATCAGGATCTATTAATCAACATTGTTTATTCAACCAATTGTGAATATACTTAACAGTATTTTCCTTGACTACAACAATATCATGAGAGCCTTTGTTTTAGATGTCTTCCTGAAAGCTATGTATAAAAAGACTTGTCTAAGATCACATAGCCACAAAATAGGAAGTAGAACTTGCATTCAGGTCTTCTGTTTCTAAATTCAGTGTTCTTTCTACTTCATCATGCTTCCTGGTTGGTTTCCCTTTTCCCAATTGTTTTCCTCCACTAACCTTTGAAGTTTCCTGGATCTGCCAAGTCTAATAATCCTATCAAAATATGAAATGAGATTAGACTGGCATTTCTTATTCTTGATGAAATCTTAGTCACACTAGCTCAAATACTGCCAGTAATTAGTCACACTTATTGACCTATTGTTTGTAGATACACTCTTTTCTTTTAAAAAAAGGAGAAAGGTGAAAATATTTTTCCTTCTTGAGTCCTGCAACACCTCTCCTACTCACCATGATCTTTCAAAAAAGAAAAAAAAAAAGCTAAGTAATCATATGGTTCAGTTCTCTAAGTAAGTTGGGATGTAATTAGTCTAAAAGTGGCAACTTGAACTCATCAAGAACAAGAACTCATCAAGGTGGGGCCTAGAAGGCCTTCTGAAGAGGCCTCCGGAGCCTTTTCATCCATACTCCTCATTTTATAGACTAGATATAAACCTTAAGATATCTTAGATTTCTTTCTTATGATCAGACCTTAAATACAAACCGATCTGGTTCTAATTGGCTACTAATAGGCCAACCCCCATTTGGTCATTATTTGGGTTCTGGTTGACTCAGATTAAATGTAAATAGCTGTCAATAGAAGTGTTCTCAAGAATTTGGTTATCACTAACCGACAGCATTCTTAGATCAAAGGGCCTCAAGATCATAGCTTCCAAAGCCAAAAGACTTAGAATTACTGACTTAATGTTAGAACAGAAGCCCCCTAAAGTCTGGGGACCCTAAAATTTTTGCTGTCTCCCCTACAAGCTATATTACATCATTTGCATCAACTACGTGATGTCTCAGTCCACTTCAAAAAGGGACAACCACCAACAACAGATAAGGACAGGAGGCTTCCCAAGGTTGAGTGATTTGCCTAAGATTATGCAAGGAATAAGAGCAAAGTTAGAAATGCAACTGAGGTCTTCTGAGTCCAGAGTTATATTGTCTTTCCACTTTTCAAGTTGAAATCTTGAGTTTCAACTGCTTGTTATGCATTTTTATTTTAATATTTCCCAGGGTTATGAGCACTCTCCTGACAAAGAAAATGGAAGAAAAGATGATCTTGAAAGTTCCTTCTATGATCCTATAATTGGAAGCTCCTAAAGGGAGTTTCCCTTTGTTAATATCCCATCTACCTTGAAGGAGCATCCCTTGGATATTTCTCTCATCCCCAACAAATGTTAATTAAAAAAAAAAAAAAAAAAAAAAACCTCAAGACAATTCCAATAGACTTGGGATGGAAATTGTCATCTAAATATCTAAATCTAGAGAGAAAATTGTGAAAACTCTGAATTGAAACACAGTGTGAGAAATGTATGGACATTTGTTTGGTTTCCACAGAAAATTTTATTGGAGAAATGAAACTTGAATTAGAAAACTGAAGCACAAGGACATCAAGGAATAAATCAAGGGTGGAGGTTACCTTCCCCCAAAAGAATGTAAACTCCTTGGGGGCAGGTACTGACTTTTGTTATCAGGGATCATAGCCTGAGATTTGAAAAGAATCTTTTGTTCTTTATCCTTAGATCTCTGTAACCTCCTCCATTCTAGAATGTAAGCTCCTTTGAGGCAAGAAATGGCTATGTAGTGAGGAGTGATGATTCAATTTGGGTAATTCTGCTAACATCCAATTAATGAGGAGTCAGGAGAGGGACTTTGAGGCTTCAGAATAGGAAATAAAATGCTGCCTTTGAAGTTTCAAAGGTGTGTCTGTCTACTCATCTAGCCAACCAGCCTTGCCAGAATGTAAAGTAAATTTTTCCTGCATTCATCAGTGAGTCAATGGAGTTCTTGATATGATACTTTGTTTCTTACAACAGTATTTTCACCTTTTTTAGTTTGTTTTCTTTCTCATGATTTCTTTCTCCTTTTGGTCTTATTTTTCTTGCACAACATGACAAATATGAAATATATTTAAAAGAATTGCACATATCAGAATCTGTATCAGAATCATTACTGTCTTGAGATGGGGAGAAAAGAGGGGAGGGAAGTAAAGAAGGGAGAAAAATTTGGGACTTACAAAGTTTCACAAAAATGAATGTTGAAAATTATCTTTATATGTATTGGAAAAATAAAATACTATTGAAAATAATAAAAAAAAAAGTAAAAAAAAAAAATAGAGGCATTATATAGACTCAAAAAAATCGAGATCAAATTTGGCCAGACATTTACTAGCTGAGTGACCCAGGACAAATTATTCAAGTTCTGTCTCCCTCATTTTCTACATCCATAAAATATAATAAGATAATAACAGCAGTCAGTTCTCAAGGTGTTTGTAAGGATCAAGTGAGATAATATTTTTAAAGCACTTGGCTTTTAAAGTACTATATAAGTCCTGTACCACTGTTAAAGTGGTCCAGTTTGCGTTAGCTCGATCTCTTGCTTGCGACCTTGTTGCCCTCGCACCCTCCACCTTCTCAGGCTCCCAATGTTCCGCGTCCTGTTCTCTGCCGCGGCCATAAAGGAGCAACTCAATGGCTTCAATGAGACCTTCATCAAGGAAAGTACTTTCCTCTTTACTTCGGAATCTATGGGGGAAGAGCACCTTGATAAAATTTGTGACCAGATTCGTGATGCGGTCCTTGATGCTAAAGTTGCTTGTGCAACAATTGCTAAGGGTGGAATAATATTTGCTAGTGAAATCACATCCAGAGCTGCTGTTGACTCTCAGAAAGGGGTTAAGGAAACATTTAAGCATGTGGACTTGATGTGATGATTCTGCTAAAGAGTTACATGACTTGCAATGTTCTAGTAGCCTTGGAGCAGCAGTCACCGGATATTGCTCAAGAGGTTATGCCCAGATTCCAAAACTCAAGTCGCTGTGCAGTATATGCAGAATAATGGTGCTGTTCTCCCCATAAGAGTCCATGCCAATGTGGTATCTGTTCAACATGTTGATGAAATGAGGGATGCTCTAAAGGAAAAAGTGATCAAAGCTGTTGTACCTGCAAAATATTTGGATGAAGATATGACTTACCAGCTGCAATCTCCTGACACAATTGTCATTTGTGGCCTCAGGGATACCTATGGTGGTTGGGGTGCTCATGGAGGTGGTGCTTTCTTGGGAAAAGTTTACACTAAAGTAGAACATCCAGCTGCTTATTCTGCCTATTGGGTGGCAAAATCCCTGTTAAAGGTAGTCTGTGTCGCAGGTACTTGTTTGGGTTTCTTACGCTACAGGTGTTTTTCATCCATTGTCCATCTCTATTTTTCATCATGACATCTCTCAGAAGAGGGAAAAGAGAGCTTGGGGATATTGTGAAGAATAACTTTGACCTCCATCCTTGGGTCATTGTCCAGGATCTTCAACTGAAAGCTCATTTATCAAAGGATTTCAGGTTATGGTCACTTTGGTAAGAACAACTTCCAGTGGGAAGTGACCAGAAAGCTTAAATATTAAAAGTGTTAGGCTCTTTCCCTCAGACTTATTGGCACTGGTTACAGAAAAGCCTTCAAGCTCTGAAGAAAAGGGCCCTTCTCTCTAAACTTCTCCTGTCTACTGGGACATTGATGCATTGTTGGTGGAGTTGTGAATGAATCCAACCATTTTGGAGAGTAGTTTGGATCTATGCTCAAAAAGTTATCAAACTGTGCATACCCTTTGATCCAGCAGTGTTACTACTGGGATTATATCCCAAAGAGATTATAAAGAAGGGAAAGGGACCTGTATGTGCACGAATGTTTATGGCAGCCCTTTTTGTAGTGGCTAGAAACTGGAAACTGAATGGATGTCCATCAGTTGGAGAATGGCTGAATAAATTGTGGTATATGAAAATTATGGAATATTACTGTTCTGTAAGAAATGACCAACAGGATGATTTCAGAAAGGCCTGGAGAGACTTACATGAACTGATGCTGAGTGAAATGAGCAGGACCAGGAGATCATTATATACTTCAACAACAATACTAGATGATGACCAGTTCTGATGGATCAGGCCATCCTCAGCAACGAGATCAACCAAATCATTTCTAATGGAGCAGTAATGAACTGAACTAGCTATACCCAGAAAAAGAACTCTGGGAGATGACTAAAAACCATTACATTGAATTCCCAATCCCTATATTTATGCACACCTGCATTTTTGATTTCCTTCACAAGCTAATTGTACAATAATTCAGAGTCTGATTCTTTTTGTACAGCAAAATAATGTTTTGGTCATGTATACTTATTGTGTGTCTAAGTTATATTTTAATATATTTAACATCTACTGGTCATCCTGCCATCTAGGGGAGGGGGTGGGGGGGGGTAAGAGGTGAAAAATTGGAACAAGAGGTTTGGCAATTGTTAATGCTGTAAAGTTACCCATGTATATATCCTGTAAATAAAAGGCTATTAAATAAAAAAAAATAATAAATAAAAAAAAATAAACTTCTCCTGTCCTCTTTCAGTTTTTGCAGTCATTCTTGGCCAATGATCTGATTTTAGTTTTTTGTGGAGACTGTAAGTTGGACTCTGCTATTCTGTCCCTGGTGTTTTGCTCACTATTATAATGGATTTAGTGAGCATAGGTGATCCATTTAACTGCCTGTAGATGGAGAGGCAGCATTGTCTAATAAATGATGCTTTAAGATTGAACTTGTGTCCTACCACCTATGCCCAAAATCTTAACTGCATTGACTCTTGTCATGTGCTGGAAAATGTCTTTGTAATGTGCACATTGAGTACTTGTAGTTCCATTTATAGTCTCTGTCCAAAAATGCCATCGCTCTGTCAGCATAATTTTGTAATGTCTCAGGCTCTATTATGACTGTGAAGCCTTCCCTCATCCTCCTTGTAACCTGACCCCTTTCTAATTATGTGGCTTTTTGTCAGGGAGTGTTCCCTTCCAGTTCAATTTGCTTGTAACCGAGTTCCAGTTAGAGGTCTAGCCTGACTTTATGAAAAAGGCAAAAGGCAGTTACTAGTTGAACCACCTTTTGGTGCTTATGCTCTTAATGACTATCTCTTAAATGGCATAAAATCTTAAAATCTTTCTGCTCCACTGTACATAATAACATTTTTTATTGAGTAAACCAATCATATGCACCAACTCTCTAGTTAAGCTTGGCAGTCCTGTGATATCATGCAGAGAAGTCACAGGTCTTTTTTTTTTTTTTTTTTTCTGAAGCAATTGGGGTTAAGTGACTTGCCCAGGGAAACACAACTAGGAAGTCTGAGATCACATTTGAACTCAGGTCCTCCTGATTCCAGGGCTAGTGCTTTATCCACTCCACCACCTAGCTGCCCTGAGGGTCTGTAGGTCATACACTTTGGTACCCATTAACTTTTTCTTTATAAGAAAGATTAGTTGTTCTACATTACAAGAGAACTACTCTCATGATTTTTAACTGTTTTGTTTTCAAAATCAGGTCTAATGAGCTTTCTGAGCAGTTGGTGTAGATACAGAAAAACCAACTTCCTTCAGAGAGCAATACTTTTGGTGGGGAGGAGAAGGAAATCCTTTCATACTTGAACATTTTCCAATTGTTTATTTTTTGTATTCTGGGGTGTACAGAGAAGCTATCACCTCAGAGAGCAGCTTTAAAAAAAATCCTTGACACCATGATTTCTTGTTGTGCCACAGTTCTCTCTTACTGTCCTGCTTCAGTTTCCCTAAATCGGTTCTGCCTCAGTTTCCCTAATTGTTCTGCCTCAATTCCCTTACTTGCAAACCCCTGCTCACCTTCATGAAGACTGATATAACTCAGGGCTATTTGCTCTAAGGTTATAAATTGTCAATGTGTAAACTCAGAAAGGGGAACTCCAGACTTTGTGTCTGTAGTCAGACACTTTAACTCCCAGTTTGTTAGAATTTATGGTCCTACCCCCCAACCTTGTCAGAACCAGATTTATGGTTCCTGCTTGGAGATTCCTGATCCACCAGAGTTTGGACTCCACCCCTCCTGCCTTGGTTTAGCTACTGTGTATAAATATGTCCTTGAGAACTCTAATTGGCTGCTGGATGCTGGTTAGTTGCTGGATTCTTGGAGACCATAGTCTCATTTATCCCTGGGACCAAATGATGGGTCCATTTGGTCCCAGTAAATTTCTCCCTTTCAAATAAAATATTAAAACCTCTCTAATCTCTATCTTGCCTCAGTTTCCCAGCATTACATTCCTTGACCATGTAGGCCAAGATTCACTATGGAAAAACCTTGATAATACTTACACAGGGTGGGCTGGCTGGTGTTAACAGAAGGGAAGGCAAAGCTGGAGCAGCTGGCCATGGAGGAAGCTGACCTAGCTGGTGTGGTATAGAGAAGCCAACTTGTTTATATGTCTAGTCCATGGTTGCTGCCCTAAGCAGAAAATGCCTTTCAGGATCTGTTTTTCAGAAGTTTATTATGTATGTTTGGTTCTCAATTTCAAGAGTTTAATGAAGATCTAAATAAAATGTTAGGTTCTACCTTTAAAAAAAATAAATGATTATATAAATACAAGCAATTTTTCCTGGTCTTGTCCTTCACGTTCATTATTAGCCTTAACACATTTTAACCTATAGTAATCCTAATATTCTTCCTGTGTTCATTTTTATCTGCCCTTTCTTTAATCTTCTACATATATTTAAAAATTGAGCTTGTTAGGAGCAGCTAGATGGTGCAGTGATAGAGCACTTGGACCTAAAGTCAGAAGAAACTGCTTCAGACTCAACACTAACTGTGTTAGTTACTCCAGCAATTACTTAACTTAACTGCCTTAACTGGAATTGCCTGGCAGTGGGAAAAAACTTCAAAATCAAGAAACAAAATTGAGTTGGCTAAATGAATTCTCTGTGTATCCATTTTGGTTTCTTTAAACAGGTCCCTCTTTTGTTCCACATCAGAATCATCTTTCTGAGCCTAACTTTTCCAATAGAATTATATGCTCTAGGATCCTTCCTATAGTACATACCTCAAAATGCTTTGAAATCTGTTGTCCCAAAATATAGATTGTGCATGAGGCTATATATCTTCTGCTTTCTACTCCTTATGGAACTCTAAAATGATATGCTTACTTCCTCCCAAGTTTTCTGTCAAATCTACTTTTATAGATTATATAGATTGTGTCTCCTTCAAAACTCATGTCAAGGACTACTTCATACATGGAGTTTTTTTACAAGCTTTCTATAGGACCTATTCCCCTCCTTTTTACCTTCCCCCTTACATTAATTATCTTGTATTTATTTTGTATGCTTTGTGCATGTATATATATAATTTTTTTTTTTAATTTGGGGTTTGGTCTGGTGGGATTTTATTTTGTTGTTTTCTTTTTGTTTTGTTTTGTTTTGTTTTTCTAAGTGGATTCCTTGGTTCAGAGCTGATTAATTCAAAACTATTTTGCTGCCATCTACTGTCCTTTGTGAAAACATACAAAGGTAAAGAAACTATCTCATTGTATATATGTATGTATATATGTATGTGTGTGTGTAAGTGCAACATTAGGGCAAGTTTTCAAAAATCATCAATCCTATTTATCACAATTTTCATTTTACAGTATCTTCTCTGAGCTATTCACGTTTTGTCCCGATGCTCCCCAGGCCACAGAATCTTGGACTTTGCTCTTAAGGACAGAGCTAGTAAGAGGTGGGACTTCAAAGGCTTAAATAAGTTCAAATTATTTTTTTACCAATAATTTTTTCTAAAATAACATCCCCAAAATTTTATTCAGTTTTAAACTTAATAGCTTAAATAGTCTTAGTGTTGTGGATAAGACCCTATATATACAAAGATATGTCATCCAGGCTTTCTTTGAATGTATCCAATGAAGGGGAAACTAGTTGCTTCTCTAGCAGCCCACATTTGGGCAGCTCTAATTGATGCTAAATTTTTTCTTAGAATGAAGCCTAAATTTAATTCTTTGCAACTTCCCTTATTAATAGCTCTGTTCTTTGGGGCCAAGATTAACAAATTTAATTCTTTTCTCACTTAATAATCCATCAAATATATGAAGGACATGCCCTTCAAGCTAAGTTTTCTTCCTTAAGCTAAACAGCTTCAATTTATTCTAAGTAACAAATTTATTTTCACCCTAAACCTTTTTTCCTTTTCTAAATCCTTCCATCTTCCTATTCTCAATGAGACCTGGCTTCCTTTCAGTGGATGAAAGAGAATTCTCAATCATCCTCTTCAGAATTGATTGTAGTTTTACTCTTACTCCTTTACCCTGACTCACTGATCATGGTGGAGAGAGTTGGAATATTCCTTGCTCTATATTACCATTTTCAACCTCTGCCTCAACTATCAATAATTAGTACTTTCTCCTCCTTTGAAGAAAATTCAATCCATATTTATCACCCAATCAAGATTCTGATAACTGTTACCACTTCCAGGATCCTCCCTTCCCTTCCTGAATATCTGGATCATGAGCCATCTTCCCCAACTTCTGGCCTGATTCTAGGGGGTCTTCAGTATCCATCTTGATATTCTCTCAACTTTTTAACTTTCCAGCTCCTCAGTTTGCTCATTTCTCATGACTACTTCTTCATTCTGCCATAGCTATTTGCAAAAATATTCACACTCTTGATCTTACCATCACCAACAAATGTTCCATTTTAATATACACCAACTCTGAAATTCTCTCATCTGATCATAATCTCTTATCATTCCACTTCTCCTTCTACCTCAAAATTTCTAATCTTGTTCAAATGTTTCTCAGAATATTCCCCCCCGCCCCCTCCTTGCTCTGACTATATTTACCTTCTCTTGAGCATTTGGTGAACTGGTTTACTTTCTACACTGTCCTACTCTCTCAAGTTCCTTGCCTCCTTGTCCTACAGCTAAAATTTTCTG
This sequence comes from Sarcophilus harrisii, assembly GCF_902635505.1. Taxonomy (NCBI): domain Eukaryota; kingdom Metazoa; phylum Chordata; class Mammalia; order Dasyuromorphia; family Dasyuridae; genus Sarcophilus; species Sarcophilus harrisii. The sequence continues at coordinate 431,011,982 of NC_045426.1, forward strand.
CCAAACCTTCGATTACTCCCACCATCCACTGCCTTTGCTCCTATTTATGTGGTACTGATCAAAATTGGAGAAAATTATGACACTTCTAATTAGGTCCACTGCAAATTTATGTTATACAAATTGGTCCCTTCCTACAGCAAGGCAATTCTTTACACCTTCCTAATCAGTTCATTATATCATTACAGTAACTTTTCTAAGCGTTTTAATTATCCTTCAATGCTCCATGCTTTCTCTTTCCCCCTATTCTCCTAACTGAGGACCTTGCCTCACTGGAAAAAAAAAAAAAAGAAGCCATTTACTAAGAGCTCCCTCTTTCCTTCCTCATCTCATGCTTTTCCCACTATCACCAGCTACAACTATGTCAAAAAGTTTGTCCTTTGTCTTTGCCAAGGCAAACTCCTCTACATGTACAAATTATCCCATTCATCCCATCTTCTCCAATGGGTTGCCTCTTTATCATTCCTATTTTTTAAAATTAATTTTAAATCTCTTCCTGTTTACTACTTTCTTCTCTGATGCCTACAAATATGCCCATGTTTCCCCTATTCTCAGAAAGCCTTAATACGATCCATCCATCCCCATCCTCTATCATCCTTCATCCTTCATATCTCTTCCATTATGTTGCTAAACTCCTTCCATCTATAACTAGGTGCTTCAGTTTTTCTCACTTCTCTTCTTAAATCACTTCAGTCTGGCTTTCAAGCATACCATTCGACTAAAAAGGCACTCTCTCAAATTGACACTATTCTCTTCATTGCCAAATCTATTGGCTTTTTTATTTTTCCAGTTCTCATTTTCTTGACTTCTCTGCAGCCTTTGACACTCTTGGTCACCCTCTTCAACTTGATCCTCTCTCTGGGTTTTAATGATACTGCTCTCTTTTAATTTTCTTATCAATCTGATCACTGCAGTCTTCCTTTGCTTGATCTTTATATAAGTTACACTTGATAAGTAGCTGTGACTGTCCCCCAAGGTTCTGTCCTGACCTGGGACTTCTTTTCTTTTGTTTTTATTAAAGCTTTTTATTTTCAAAACATATGGATGGATAATTTTTCAACATTAATTCTTGTGTTCCAATTTTCCCTTCTCTTCTCCAGTCTCTCCCCAGCAGGTAATCCAATATATGTTAAACATGGTAAAAATATATGTTAAATCCAATATATGCATACATATTTATACAATTTTCTTGTTGCATAAGAAAAATCACATCAAAAAGGGAAAAAAATGAGGAAAAATAAAATGCAAGCAAGCAATAACAAAAAGAGTGAAAATGCTATGTTGTGAACCACACCCAGTTCCTACAGTTCTCTCTCTGGGTGTAGATGGCTCTCTTCATCACAAGATCATTGAAAGTGGTCTGCTGGGACTTTTTTCCTTCCTTTATATGGTTTGGAGATTTCAAAGGGGAGAGAAACAAATAGCCTCCAGGCTATGCACTGAAATGGCTAAAATCATAGCAGCTGCATTTTAATAAAGAAACCAGAAGATGGCAGCAGAAAAAAGCTCATTGCAGATCCTGTACTTGGAATAGACATCAATCAAATAGGTTCATTGCCTCATGACATCAGCAGAGATCCTCAGTAGCTCTTCAGGGAAGCAAGTTGCAGCCCTGGAGGCATCGAACTGTTCTATCAGAAATACTACCTTAGAAGCAGGAGACACATTCACATGTCATAGCTTCCTACATTTTAGTAATATGTAGGAAAATATACTCCTATGCGCATGGCAGGAACATTTCCATCCAAATCTTGCTATGCTGTTTGCCTCTTTTGTTTTGAACTGATGTGTCTTCTGGTTATTCAGCAAAATAAATGTATTCTTGGTAACTCGTGAGCAATGGTTTTGAGTACATGACTTAATCATGAAGTAATTTTTCAGGGGGACCCAAGTATGTATATATTCTAAGTATATCCTTAAATACAAAAGATGAAAGTGTCATTTTACATAACATATGACATGTGAACTTTCATTACATTGTCTTGCCTTGCTTACTCCTCATGATGTTAAGGTGATTCTCAGTTTTCAAAGGCTCTGTCAGGCAAATTCAAGTTCTTGTAGGTGCTACCTAACTAGAAAGGTTTCAAGTATGTTCCCAGTGACCACTATGTCTGTTGTCCTAAATCCAGCTTAAGCTAGTGAAGAAGGGGTCAGCACTAGAATGATTACACAGGGTTGAGGTTTTCAGCCTCAGGTATTCTTGAAGACCAGCCAGAAAGATGTCAAAAGCTTGTGAGATGGAGTTCGGGATGTGTGATATAAATGGAGGGGAGCTCCCACACCAATGAAATCACAGATAATTGAAGAAGAGTTCATTTTTTAAAAATGCATTTACTATAACATTAGGTTGAATACTGGTACTGATAGCTGAGAACACATCACTTGATCCTTCAAAGTCTTAATTAAACCAATAATTTTTAGGGTTGAAGTATATACACACAAGATGATATATTGTATTATCTCTTGGAGATAAGGAATAAGATTATAAATTCTATTGACTTTTTTTAAAGAAGAAATTAAGTGTTATATATTAAGCAGCATGTCCCAATGCTCTTAGTGCCATTTTAAGTAACTAAGACCTTTGGTAACTCAGTAAGTATTGACTCTGGTAACTTCACTTTGACCACACAAGAAGAAAGGTTATGTGTAGTAGACAAGTATAAAAGAAAAGTGAGATTTCCAGTGGAAGGAAGGAATTAATAGAAACATCCTCATATCCACTTTCAGCATATATCTATTTAAATGAAAATTAATCTTATATTTTCATATTTTATATGAATCTTAACCCTGGAGTAGTCTACCAAAGCCTATGGATTATTTCTGAGACTATTTTTAAATGCATAAAATAAAGATTTACAAAGGATACCAATTGTAGCCAAATATAATTATCCAAAAAAAAAATTTATTTGTAGATCTCAGATTAAGAACCCTGCTTTAAATAAACTATAATGTGCCAAAAAATAGACAAGTGGAATTAAAGAATTCCTGCAAAGGAAACACAGATTGGAGATAATACCAATAACATGAGGATAATTAAATAATAAGAAAATGACAGACCTGACCCTGTTTCTTCTCTTAGTGCAAATTCTTTATCAGTTACATTATGAGGTAAACAGTGAGGATCTAATCTGATCTATCAAGAAGAAGCCATAAAACTCTAAATTGATCAATGTCATCTTAAATATGAAATTTTAGTCACCCTATTAACAATAAACTTTTCCCTAGGTATATATTAGCTGATCATGTTATCTAGTATTCAAAATTAGAAGACATTTAGAAACTAAGCTTTTGTTGCTAAAAATCAAGAAAATATAAAAAGTCTTAACTTTAAAACTTTTAAGAAGTCTCATTTTAAAAATTATATTAAAAACATGGAGACAATTTTCTAATCTTCTAAAAACTTTTCCAAATAAAGCATTTCTACAGGCATTGAACTAATTTATTTTTAAAAAATTAAAATGCAACAAATACCTACTGAGAAGTTACCAGGAACATCTAATCAACATCTGGGGAAAATGGAAATTTACTAGTCAGATTTCAATGAAAGTCTTTGCCCTGGAGGCAGATGGTGATTAAACATGAGTCTTATGATGTATTAAATGTAGCCAACACTGAACTTCTTCCATTTGGTTCTAAACATCATGATGTGCTGTTTTCTGTCTAAGTTATAATAACCATTAAAGCCAAGTATTAAAAGAAAGTGAATTCAGAACCACACTCTCAAATTACTGCATCACAAATAGTTAAACTAATATATTTTTACAATAATGGACCACATATACATTACTCAAACTTAAAATATTATTAACATTTTAGCAAATAACTACAATAATGAAAGCAAAGTTTTTATATTGTCAAATACATTAGCTTTTTAAAAAATGTATTAAATTTATCTTGACCTCATCCTTTTAATCTCTATTTTGTACATTATTATAATAAAAATATATGCAGTAGAACATTTATAGCATTGGATCACAGGATCATAAGTTCAGACCTGTGAAGATCATCACTTTTCAAATTAGCAAGACTTGGACTGTCAAAGTAATTTACTCAGGATCACACCATTTCAAGGATAGGATTTGAACACATATCCTAGGTACTCCAAATTCAGTGTTCTTTCTACCGTATCATAAATAAATATACATATATCAGCGTTTTGTGCTGAAAAAATTAACTGGTATATAATTTTCAAAAGTTTGGAGACCACTGAATTAGATGTCAGATAGATGTCTAACTGGATAGATAGATAGATTGCCAGTAACTCATCAGCTTTGTCCCAGTAGAGCACTTCCAGAATTCCAACCAAAATTTCTGAGTCAAACAAATTTTCATCATTTGTGAGTATCAACTATAATCATAAACTACTATCCTGTTGTTCAAGAAAACAAAATATTGGAGCTACATAGATACAATATTTGCTCATTATCTCTATTCATGATACCGCATAAGTGTAATGCTATTAAGGTAGCCAAGTGGTATGTTTGCATAGGACTTTGAAATTGGAGTCAAGAAGAGATCTGAACTCAAGTCTCAAGTTAAATACTTATTGGCTGTCATGTGACCTCCTCTTTAAACCTCAAGTTTCCTCAATCCTCACATGGGTGAGAAAAGCACCTACCTTGCAGCAGGGTTGTTTGGAGGACTAAATGAGACATCACGAAAATTGCTTTGTAAACCTTAAAACACCATATAAATGCTGACTATTATTATAATTTTTATTCACTTTCCTATAACATTTTACAATTTTGTAAAGGTCTTTTGCATAATATTTTTTTTTTTTTTTGATTTTGGGATATAGCTACTTGAGGGTGGCAGAGATCACCACTTTTTTTCTTTAAATTTCACAATGTCAGGGACTTTATTTTATTTCTGTTTTCTCTCTCAGGGCCTTGCATCTAGCACAATGCTCTGCACACAGTAGATATTTAATAAATGTTTGTTTAATTCAATTGGATACCCTATATAAGGAGACTCTAGGAATACTAACTAGAAAAGATGAAACTTTCCCAAACTTATGACTGATGTTAGTTCTAAAATCTAGAGCAATGCTCCTAAGCCAGTATTTTTTACCCTGAATTTAAATGTTTATGGATGATTTCGTCCTATTTCTCCAAAAGTTTTTTGTTATAATGTCACTATGTTACCATCACCACAAAATAGTATATACTGGCATTTACTGCCTCCTAAATATCCTTTAACTTATCAGTCGTTGCCATGAAAAACTTTTAAACTTTTAAAATGTAAACTATGGCTTAAGTGTCTCTAGAAAAGTAATAACTTCCCCTAACATTAGCTAAATTGTGAATACCAATTGTAACTCAAATCCACCATCCCTGATTTAGGAGTCCAGTCAGTACCTTGTTTATTAGGCCTATTGCCTAAAAAAACAAAATCCCAAACTTTTCATCTCTATTTTACCATTAGCACCCTTTGTTGTCCTGTAAAAGGCAAAAGTCAGTCAATAAATATGTTTTAAACTTCTATTTCATGCCAGACAGTATGATATGTGTTGTATTTTTTTTTAAAATAAGGCTAAAGACAATTTCTGTTGCAAAGGAGTTCAAAGTCTGATGGGAAAGAAAACAAACAAATAATTATGTACAAGTAAGATATGGATAGAAAAAGTTGGAAATAATCAAGATGGGGAAGAAGACAACATTGTGATTGATAGACAGCTGATCCCAATCAAAAAGACCCTCATTCAAATCCTGCTTCTGACACATACTGACTGAAACTATGGGCAAACCTCTTAACCTTTCAGTCTTCCCAAGGAAACTCCCTAAAAGTATAATTTCAGAGTAGTTTCTAATCTGAATTGGTAGAGAGATTTCCCTGTACATATAAAACCATGTATGTTCAGGATTTTTTTTTAAGCCTGATATAAACACCTATGCTTATGCAATAGAATGTGTAATTATCCAAATGTTTTTTGAAAATACTTTTGAATGCTCATTGTTTCCCCCTCAACTGATATTGGGAGCTAAATATCACAAGAGAAGAATTAGCCTTCCACATTAGCACTAATGATGAAAGTTCCACACCTGCTAATTTCAAGGGATTTAATTAAAACATTCAATTTCACACTGACCAACCTGGTTTCACTTCACCCAAGTGGAAGGTAATCTGTTAAATGACTTTAGCCTCATAGGAATCTATCACCAGATTTAACTTCAGGGCCCCTCAGGACTCTTCTGACCCAATATCTTCTCATTCCTTGGGGCAATGAAATTATTTTTTTTTTCATTTTTAAAAACAGTTGGCATACTAGCTGATGATGAGAGGACATTTCAAAGCATTTTATACTATTCTATGAGGACACTAAAGTTCTAGTGATATTATACCAACATATTTTCAGAGGAATAAGACCAATTAACTCATGCAAATTTAAGTTGTAAGGAATATGACTTTTTACTGGACCAAGTAGGTTATTTCTTACTCTGAAAAATTGTCAAATGTCCCACTTGCTTTTGCTTTATTCATTCATTCAAAAAGTATTTTTAAATAGCATTTATTAAGTGGCTATTATGTACAGGGCACTGTGCTGGACTCTTAAGGAATACAAAAACAAAACAGACTCCACCCTCAAGAAGTTTACATTTTATTGGAAAAAATATGACTACAGACAAATAAGTTCAAAATAGAAAATGTAAGATAAAGTAATTTGTGGTAGATAAAAAGAATACTAGCCTTTGAAGGATTCAGGAGAATGTAGGGAGTAACATAAGAGCTTGGTTTTAAAGGGTTTTAGGGATCCTCAGAACTGAAATGGGGATGGAGTAGGTTTCATGAATGTAAATAGTCTGTGAAAAAGCATAGAGATGAGAGACAGCATGTTGTGTTATATGTGTGTTATGCTATGATATTATATACATATATTTTATGACATATTATATGTATGTAACAGCATATAGGTCAGCATAACTGAAACACAGACTATGTAAGAACAATTGTAATAGCTATAAATTTAAGTTAGAACTAGATTGGGAAGAGCTTTAAATGTCAGAATGTGTATTTGCCCTACAAGCTATTGGGACTTCTTGTAGTATATATAGTAAGACTTCTGCATAAGAAATATCTACTTAGCAACTATATACAGAATGTTTTGGAGATGAAAAGGAAAACTAAAGGTATGGGGCCTGAAGTACTTGAAGAAAAAAGGAAGGTCTGAATTAGGGTGTTTTTGTAGTTCAGTAGTTTTCAGTCATGTCCAACTCTTTGTAATCCCATTTGGGATTTTCTTGGTAAAAATAATGAATGGATTTGTCATTCCCTTCTCCAGCTCATTTTTACAGATGATGAACTGAGGCAAACTGGGTTAAATGACTGTTAGTAAGTATCTAAGGTCATAGTTGAACTTAGATTTTCCCTATTCTATACTGAGCACTCTATCCACCGTACCATGTAGCTGCAACCTAATCTAGTTACCTTGTCAATTAAGAAAAGGAGATGGATCTAATATAGAGGTGGAGAGAGTCAGTGGAGAGTTGAGGATGATTCCCAATTTGTGAACCTGGTTGACTAGAAGGAGAATAGTTTGTCTAAAGAAATAAGGAAGTGATGAAGAACTAAAGCAGTCAACATTTGGGGTCCACCTTCCAGTTTTAAATCTGTAGTCTGAACTCTAAGGTACTACCACTATAACACCTCTCAGATTGGCTAAAATGACAGGAAAAGATTAAGATAAATGTTGGAAGAGATGTGAGGGAAAAAATGTTGGAAGGGAAAGGACACTAATACATTGTTGGTGGAGTTGTGAACTGATCCAACCATTCTGGAGAGTGATTTGGAATTATGCCCAAAGAGCTAACATACTGTGCATACTCTTTGATCCCAGCTGTATATGTATCCCTGTATCCCAAAGAGATCATTAAAAAAGGAAAAGGATCCACATGTGCAAAAATGTTTGTATCAACCCTTTTTATAATGCCAAGAAACTAGAAACTGAGTCGATGCTCATCATTTGGAGAATGGCTGAATAACTTATGGCATATGAATGTTATGGAATATTTTTGTTCTATTAGAAATGATCAGCAGGGATAATTTCAGAAAGGCCGGGAGAAGCTTCCATGTTAAATGCTAAATGAAGTGAGTAGAACCAAGAGAACATTGTACACAGCAGCAAGAAGAATATGTGATGATCAATTCTGATGAAAGTGGCTCTTTTCAACAATGAGGTGATTCAGGCCAATTCCAATAAGCTTGTGATGGAGGGATCCATTTGCATCCAGAAAAAGGATTTGTGGAACTAAATGTGGATCACAACATAGTATTTTCACCTTTTTTTGTTGTTATTTGCTTGTGTTTTTTCTTTCTCCCTTTTTTCTATTTTGATCTGATTTTTCTTGTGCAGCATGATAAATGTGGAAATATATTTCCAAGAATTACATATGTTTAACCTATATTGACTTATTGCTATCTAGGGGAGGAGGGTGGAGGGAATAGAGGAAGAAAAATTTAGAACACAAGATTTTGCAAGAGTGACTGTTGAAAACTATCTTTGCATGTATTTTGAAAATAAAATGCTATTATAAAAAAAAGTGAAAATAAATAAATATATGATCTGTTGGCACAGTGTAAAAATGCTACACTAACTCTGGAACTTTCTAAATCTATCCCCAGGGTAACAGTAATAAAGCCATGTACCTTTCTTGTTTATAACCTACTCAAAAGGTATTATTTATTTACATGTTATTTCATTTTTATCTTCTTAATAAACTTTGAAACCTATATGCTTTGGAATGCTTGTGTTTACCAAGACTGGCAAATATTCTTTCATAGTAGCATTTATTAGACTTGTATTTAAATATCAAAAGGACTTTCGGCATGTAGCACCTTAATGAAGAAGACAGTCCTTTATATTTACATATCCTCCTTGAAGACAGGCTGAGGCAATTGGGGTAAAGTGACTTGACCAGATTTACCCAGCTAGGAAGTGTTAAGTGTCTGAGGTCATATTTGAACTCAGGTCCTCCCGACTTCAGGGCTGATGCTCTGTCCACTGCACCATCTAGCTACCCCTTGATTTCATTTTTATCTTTGTTACTCCACTCTTAGTGACTACACAGAGTGGATGCTCAACTAAATGCATATGATTGCTTGTTTACAGTCAAAATTTTAAACTCCTTGGAGAAAGCATATGAATAATTGTTTTTTCCACCTTCATTTTTCTAGCACCTAGCACAGTATCTCTGAAGCAGGTATTTAATAAATATCTGTTAAATTGTAGTGAACTGAATTAGGACAAACAACAAAATTCACAAGATAAGGGAGTATTCTGTGTACCTTATTATTAATTATAAAAGATTTAAATGAATTTTCTGGTCTAGATTTTACCTTATTTCATACCTTATTAACCTTTTTTCATACCTTATTAACATTTTTGACCATCCATTAAAAAAGCAGGCAATTGAAACCATCATTTTCGTATATGAGTCTTTATTTGGGTTGGCACTCAGTGACACAATCATACAATCCTGTATGGTGCAATCAGATCAAAGAGGCCAACAGAATCCAGAAGTCTATTATAGTCAGCTGTGTATAAGCATGCAAAGATACAGGTAGGAGAAGGAGTAAAGCTCCATGGCCCTCATGCTGGGCCAGAAAGTCTATATAAAAAATCATTCTGGGATTTACCATTTCTTTGAATAGTTAACTTTGATAATTAAGCTAATGCCAATTAGAATAGCTGCTATTTTTTTCTTCTTCTGATTTATGTATTTTTCTTTTATTTCATTTAAAACTTCAAAACATTGTTACAATTTGTAACAATTTAATTTAATGCTGGCATTTTATGATGATTTGCTCTCCACATGCTGCTATTCTTACATGGTAGATTATTCATTACTTCTGTGAAGACTGAAAACTCATAGTATGAAAACAGTAAAACTGAAAACAAAGTTAAAGGCTGGTAAAAATGTATTTAACCAACCATCAGTTACAACTTCTCTTTTCCTTTTTTTTTCTCCTCTTCTTTAAAGCATTTCTAGATGTGTTACTTTTCATTATTGTTAAAGACAATTGTTATACAAAATCAAACATGAACTTCACCTTTTTTGTCATTTTAAGGTTAGAGTTTGAAAGTTTTAACATTGTTCTCTTAGATGGTGACAATGATTTATGACATTTCTTTGCTCAGTTTTACACTTGGAAAAAGAAAATCTGCTTTGAGTGTAGAGCAGTAATACAAGGTGCGCACTTAACTAAGCATTGATTATGGGATTGATTCCCTTGCTTTCCAACCATTTCAAAGATAGCCCTACTTGAAGGAGGCTCTCACAATTCTGCCCTTTTGAGGCTGAGGAGGGCGCCAGTTATCCACCATGGGCACAGGAGGCTCATTCTCAGCACTGAAGAAAAGACTTCGCAACTTGGCCATCTGTAAGAGTTCATACATTCAATGTTAACATGGTCTGTAACCTACTTTTGCTACACTTCATGAAACAGGGAATTAGGAAACTAGATATTTCAAGAATCTCTCTCCCTCTCCTTCTGTCCCTCCTCTCCCCCTCTCCTCTTCTCTTTCCTCTCTGTCTTTCTCTGTCTATTTCTCCCTTCTTCTCTTCTATCTCTCTTCTCTCTCCTCTTTCATCTCTCTCTCTCTCTCTCTCTCTCTCTCTCTCTCTCTCTCTCTCTCTCTCCATAAATACATAAAGAATTTTTTCTTGAATGATCACCATCTTGGCCCAACCCTCTGCTTCACTATAATAGAAGATAAACATTGACTACTGCCAAAATGTATTTCCCTCTGATTTATCTACTTATTTGTAACTGTATCAGGATTTCATGAGAAGCACAAATATACATAGTTAGTGATGGCATTTTTGATAATTAATGATAGTAGGATAGATGGAAAATGTCAATCACATCTAGAGAAAGAACTATGGACACTGAATGTGAATTGAAGCATAATATTTTCACCTTTTTATTGTTCTTTTCTTTCTCATGATTTTTTTTCCTTTAAGTATGATTTTTCTTGTACAACATGACAAATACAGAAACATGTTTAAATGAATTGCATGTGTTAAGCTATATCAAATTGCTTATTGTCTTGGGGAAGAGGAGATAAAAGAGGGAGAAATTTTTGAAACACAAAGTTTTACAAAAATGAATGTTGAAAACTATCTTTACATATATTTGGGAAAATAAAATACTATTGAGTACAGAAAAGAAAATACACAAAACATTTAGCACAAAAAATGATGGGATAATATTTCTATTTTCATCATCTTCTTCCTATTGTAGTATCTTACAACTAAAAGAGCCCTCTGAAGTTCTCATCTAATTCTAGGCAAATTAAGCACCCCATCTTCAACATTCTTGACAAGTGTAGATTGATTCATTCAATCTCTACCTAAAACCCTTCAGTGTCAAAGAATTTATAACTTCCCAAACAAGTTTTACCTACTGGGCCACAGCAAAAAGAGTCTAAATCCTCTTAGATATGAGAGCCCTTCATATTCTTAATGTCAGCTCTCACATTACTCTTAACATGCCTCTTTTCTGAATGAAATATACCCCCTTCTTTCTAATGTTCCTCATATGATGTGTTTTCAAATACCCTCATCCACTATGATTGTCTTCCTCTAGAACAGGATATATCTACTTTGACAATGACCTTCCCAAAATGTAGTGCCCAAAACTGAGAAGAATGCTTCAGATAGAGTCTGGAAAGAAGAATGCAGATAGACTCTCACTTCCCTTATTCTGGGCAGTAGGATTTTTGTCAGTGTAAACACCCTGAAATAGCAGTAATACACTCTATTCTCCTGGAGGCCTCTGATTGTGAACGATAGGGTTTGTCTAGCATTTTCTATAGCATCCCCAAAGCTTAGCAAATGATTAGCACTTAATAAATAGTTTTTCCTTCTTTCTTTCTCGCTCTTTGATTCATTCAAACTGATTGAAGGTGACTAACTGGGTCAAAATACTGATTCGTTAGTCATCCAGCTTTTGTGAAACAAGATCACCAAGAAATTGTAAGCAAAAAATGTAACATTCTTTAAAATTCTTGTTAGATAGTTGTTTACCTGGTCAGAGCTCACAGTTATTGGTTCCTTCAGAAGAAGCCAGACGATGCACTCCTCACAAGGTGGAGTGGTGAAGGAGCCGTGGTAAGTCCAATAATCCCGACAAGCAGGGAAAAGACAGGATGGGTCAAAGCGTGTGAAAGGAGCATCTTTGCCCTAAAAGAGATTCAATAAAACAGGCCAAGTATAAATGTACATCTTCATATCAAAATACAGTCATCTATTTAGGACACTGATTTCAAACCATGAGCAAATCTTCTTCAAAATTTCAAAGAAATTAAATTTTAAGAGATAGAAGCACTTTCATAAAATTACCACTTGCTCTGAATATATCATTTTTAAAAGCAAAAGATTCTCCTTTTAGATCCAAAATACAGTTTTACTAACAATTCTGTAATTGATTCAAAAAGCATTTATTAAACATCATCTGTGAAGACCACCATGCTCTAGGTAGTAGGGGAAACTGTAAAATTTAAATAAGGCACATGGAGCTTTTAGTCTAGAAAGTGAGAAAGAATCAGATAATTTAAAAAACCCAATATTATCATTATCATTAGGTCATTTGAAATTGCAGTACCAAGTTCTTGTTGAGGTTGAAAGGGGAATTTTAAGTCAGTGGATTAGAGAAGATTTAGTTGAAATGAAGCCATTTCACTTAGACTCAAGAAGATAGATAAAAATTCAATAAACATGGAAGGTTAGAGAGGATATTCTAGGTACAGAATCAGTAAAGATACAGAGATGGGAGTACATAAGGCATGGGGAGCAGAGGAATCTGGTAAGATTCACCAAACTCAGGAGTACCTTAATGTCAGGCAGAAATCTGTTCTGCAAGAAACAGGTAGCTCTGGTGTTTTATGAGCAGTTTATAGCTGCATATGAGTGTGTGTGTGTGTGTGTGTGTCTGTGTGTGTGTATATATACACACACACAGACACACATACACATATACATATATATATATATACAGACACACATACACATATACATATATATATATATATGTACATAAAGTACTAACAGTAGTATAAAGGTTAGGTTAATAGGAGAAGAGAAAGTGGAGGCACCAAAAACTGTTAAGAAGCTATTTTAATCGTCCAGAAAGGAGAATGGAGTCTTAGGATGGCATGGCATAGAGATGAGGAAGGAAATTAAAGAAATATTGTAGAGTGTAGCAACTTAGATATACAAAGTATATGTGAAAAGAGAACCTCAAGGTTTTGAACATAGGAGAAAGAGTAAATGTTGATTCTACCATCAAAATAAAACTAGAAAGATCAGATTTAGGGGGAAAGCTGATAAGTATTGCTTTATACATGGTAAATTTGATGTGCCAGTTAGAATGTCTAAATATAGTAGTCTTGTAAGTAGAGATATGGACTTGGAACTCAAAAATCTAGTCCAATCTTGAAATAAAGAATTAGGAGTCATATTTGCATAAAAGTGATGGTTGAAGTACACTGATTGTTGCTTAAAGAGATAATGCAGAATTTGAAGAGAATATTGGCAGAGCATGACATGGGGAACATTCACATTGAGATATCTGGAAAATAAGAAATGATCAAAGAAAACAGAAAGGGAGCAATACTAGGTAGGATGAGAGCCAAGAGATTGTTTCTCTGAAGCTAAGAATAAAGAGAACCAACTGTTTTTCAATTTTCATAGTAAAAGGTGGAAAAGAGCATAAAAGATCACTGGATTTATGTTTTTTTAAATAATAGTTATTACCTTTGAGAGAAAGAATGGTGCTGGGAGGGGTGAAAATAGTTTGCAGAGGTCTAAGGAGAGAATAAATAGGACGGAAGTGGAAGCATCCAGTAAAAGCAAATTTTTTCAAGTAATTTGGCAATGAAAGTGAGGAAGGAATATGAGAGTAGCTGGAAGGAGCAGAAAAGTCAAGTGAAGGATCAATAGTAGTAGTAGTAGCAGCAGCAGCAACAGCAGCAGCAGTAATAGTAGTAATAATAGAAGTATAGTAATAGCAGCAGCAGTATAGTAGTAGATGAAGAAGGAGGAGGAGGAAGAAAAGGAGGAAGAGTACTTGAGAATAAATTTCAGTATAATTCTCCAGCTACATTTTTTTAAGCTGAAAGATATTTGAGGGGCATGTTGATAAGCAGATAATTATGATTCCATATCTACACAAATATTTTTAAAAGTTGGATTTGGACATTAAACACCACTTCCCATAATAAATCATATTGACTTATTTCTAGCCAAAATGTTTATTTTCCTGAACATATAGCTAACATTTAACCAGGATTTTGATAGCCCAAATTTTAGGAATCTCTGCACTAATTATATTGGTATTATTTTATAATGCATTCACTGTAAGATTTCTAATAGAAATACATATTATTCTATTTAGATATATTTAATCTCTATAATAAAATTATTTATGAAAATGCTCCAAAATAGAATTCAAAATTATCTTTTAAAATTAAAAATGCCTATTGATCAAATTTATAGAATATAAACTTGAGAAGGATTGTTTCATTTTGTTTATTTTCTGTCCTCAATATATACGTGATACAATGCCTAGTACATATAAGCATTAGCTGGATGTTTGAATTAAATTAGCTTGATGATTGAAGATATATATATATATATATATATATATATATATATATATATATATATATTCTTGATACTTCCTCAGACAAAGAAATAGATTTGAAGGAACTTTGGAAATGTATTTTTTTTTTTTTTTTTTTTGCTGAGGCAATTGGGGTTAAGTGACTAGCCCAGGGTCACACAGCCAGGAATTGTTAAGTGTTTGAGACTAGATTTGAATTCATATCTTCCTGACTTCAGGGCATGTGCTCTATCCACTGTGCCACCTAGCTGCCCTGAAATGTATTTTTAAAACTGGAAATTACATCATATTCAAAGGAGAGAGCTTTTTTTTTTTTTTTACCTTAGTCTTAATTTTATCCAGTGCATCAAGAAATAGCTGAAATTCCCCTTTCTCCCGTCCTATCTGTAATACAAAAAGAAAAACAAAAAAACAACAAATCAATTGTTATAGAATTCCATTGTCTGACAAAGCTGAACTTGATAGAGCTTTTTGTTCATAAATGAAATGTAACTCTCCAGTTTCCACTATGATTTTAGATTATATGGTTTTTTAATCTAAATTTGAACTCCAAGTCTTAAAAATGCAGCAGTCACAAATTATAGGTCTTTTTGCTGTATACTTTGGGCTTCTGTCCAGGTCTGTTCCATGGTAGGGAATTAACAGACTCAAATATGAAAAGACTTTAGCAGTAGTGTGATAAACTATGGTCAGGTTATATCTATGCTATCCTATACATATTTTATCTTTCTCAGATACTTCTCAATGATATTTGGGCAAATATGATGGCTATTTATCTTTTTCTAACAACTCCCTAGAGACATTCAATCAAAGCATACAAAATTATCATGAAGAATTATACAACTTTAATATCTACTAGGGCATTACTAGTGTATAGCTGATATTTGTGTAATGTTTTGAGATTTACAAAGCACTCAAAATATGTTTCATTTAATCCTCATATTGACTCTGTGGGGTGGATATTACAAATATTGTTGACTCAATTTTTAACTGTGAATACAGATTCAGATAAGTTAAGCTATTTATTTAAAGTCATAGAGCTAGTAAGTAATAAAATCCGAATTTGAACCCAGGATTCTCCTAACTTAAAGTCTGGCATTTGTTCTACTACACAAGCTGAATTATCATGTCCACCAAATTCTATTAAATACTCTTATAATTCATTGCAAATATTCTTATAACAAGGGGGATTGTAATGAAGCAAATAGAGTACTAGGCTTGAAGCCTTAATGTTCTGGAGTCAGTTTAAATCAATTTGGGAAAGCTAATGGTAAAATCTGTGGGTTAAGCATTTACACCCAAACTAAAGATGTTATAAAATCAGGGTTTTATTTATTGTTTTGTTGATTGTTTATACTAAAGAAAGCTATGCAGAGAAAGTATTAATACAAATTAAACCAGAAAGTGTTTGGGGGGTTTGCCCCACCCTCTATTGATCCTATTGTTAAATATTCACCAGCTCATCTTTGGCTTGCAATCAGGGTCAACTGGAATCAGATAGCTCTTCTGACCTTTAGCTCTGCAAGCCTTGGACAAACCACTTAACCTCTTTGCCATAGGCAATTCCTAAGGACTTATCTACTATATCCTAGAGAAAGTCTAATGTTGAGGAAGGGAGTCTCACACTAGGAATTTTCAACAGTAAAGAAATCACAGATTGTTCACACATTCAAATCCTCCTGAAAACAACTCTTTTTAACTAACTGACTAACATGGTACTTATATCCTGTTTCAGAGCTGATGCTTCCCATGCTACAGTCCCTTCCTAATAACGTGCATTTCATTCTCTCATTGGCAGACTTAACAAAATCATAACAAAGTAGCTCCTTAATAATGTAATAGTTTTGTCATCCTGTGTCTAGCATTAAAAATTAACTTCTGAATTTACAGCACATAACAAATTTGGTCATTCAACAAGAAAAAAAGAAGCAAGATTTTCACCTCTGGTTTAAACTCTGGATCTTGTTACTACTACATTCATGTGAGAATGACACTTAAGTACTCATTAAACCAGGGTTGGCTCAACAACACAAGCATTCCGTGTGGTTATCTTGGCATGGTCTAATGTGCATGGTGGCTAGACTGGGCTGAGTGAATTGCAAGCCAGAGATTAGAGATCAAAGTGTTGATCTTTCAGTTTTTAGGGAAACTAATGGAGTACAAGAGGGTCCAGGGAGTAAATGTCTCTAATGTCCCTGAATACCAATACTTATACACAACACACAAACAGATGCCTTGCAACTAAGAAGTGGTGTGCCATGGGACAAGCAAATTTTTGCAAACAGAAAACAAAACAAAACAAAACACTTCTTGGCCTGACCTTGATTGACTTAATTTGATTCACAGTTTTATACATTACCCTCTGTTTCTATTCTTCTTTGTACATGGAACTGTTCAGGATTTGGGTGTTTAAAAGTGAAAGGTTTTTGTTGTTGTTGTTTTGTTTTGTTTTTTTAAATTTAAAAATAACTTGATATATGGGGTGAATACTGAATTGAAGCAGGAAAAAAACTTTGGGAGTTCCTATTTCCTCCTTTGCAGAAGGAAACACTGTGGCAGCTCTCCAAAGGGCAAAGACAATTCACTGACTGATAAGACACTAAACTTAAAAAAAAAAAAAATATATATGGTTACTGTTTACCAGACCTTCAGAAAAATGCCCACAACAGCAATTCCATCAGGTTGTTTCAGAGCTTCTCCAAAAGTGCCATATTTGGGATTCCAGTGAACCATGTGAAGCTGAAACCATACAATAAAAATATGTAACAAATAAGCAAGAATAAGAACGTACAGCAACCAAGTACAAACTACTCCATCAAACATGTATACAGATCTACCAATATTTGGCCCTCTAAACCAAGAAATACTTCCTTAGCTTTGTGACTGGGGATACATTTCTTAAGTTTTTGGATCTCCAGATTCCTAATCTACAAAATGAGACTTGCCTCTAAAATTTCTTCCAATTGTAAATCAATACATTTTGAATAATGTAAAATAGTTCTTCCTTCTACCTCATCTAAGAGTGAAAAGTACATAGGAAGAGGACTGGAAAGGGGGGAGGGTTTCATGAGAATTTAAATTACTTAAAATTATAACAAATAGATTTTGAATGAAAAATTTTATATTTATATTTATAATTGCACAATGGCAAGTAAAAATGACATTTCTTGAGGAATCAAATCCTAAAAACACAGTTTGTGTGATGGGTTTTGATTGCTTTCGAAATTACTCATGAATATATGCATAAGCATACCTATTATAAGGATATATGAATGTCCATGAACTCTGTAGAGGAATAAAGACATGTGCCTATAATGTTGAATATCCAATTGAATCTAATCAAACATTTTTAAGTTACCTCCAAAAAAAAAAAAATTACTTCATTGCTCTTATCAACTTAGAGTTGTATAAAGAACTTAAAAAAAAAAAGAATATCTAAGACTATGAAATTAAAAGTGATAATTAGGAGTGGAAAAATGAGGAGGGAAACTATCTTTAGCTTTTCAAATATGACAATTTTCAGCCTAAAGGAATTCAGTAATTATAGTTTTGAGAAAAAGAGGACTTAGTGGCAAAGCAATTAAATTCATGGTCATTTTAATTTGAACACTAGATTCAAAATACATGAAAAGTTTCCTATGGAATTCTACATAGAATGAAAGGCCCATGGTATTCTACAGTGGTTAAATTTATTATTTCTTAATGTAAAATACCTTACTGTTTGGTAGAAATATTTTGCCTTAGATTAATTATGAACATAATGACATAAAAATTTTATGTGCAGAAAAAGATAAAATCACATATTATGTCAAAATCTGAAGTCAATAAATTGGCTTATCCTCCCTTCAAATTGGGAATAGTGGTACAATACACTCATGTGAAATTCATGTATTTTTGAAGAAAATATTGAAGGGAAAAAAAACAAACAAACCTTTATTCAGTACATTTCCCACATGCCCTTAATTGAAGCTTGATCTAATCTTAGTTTTACCAATAAGAGAAGAAAATTTACTACAACCCTTTTAGAGTTAAAGTCCTCTAAGCTTTGTCTTGGCTTTTGGATTTTTGTCAGCTCTGCTTGCATTACTATCTTGCTTAATTGGTCCTAGGAAGAGTTTGTTGCCAGGAGTTTCCTTCTTCACTAGCAATATTCATGACTTCTTATCACCTCCTTTGTACCTTCTTTATCTCCTAACTTATAGAAACTTATCTTTCTGATCCATAGAATTAGTAAAAGAGAAAAATCAAAGAAATGTCAGTTGCATTTACATCAGTATGCAAAATCATATAGCTCATTTCTCAAGCCATAAAATATTTCTATTTACCCTAATGAATAAATTAGTTGGGTGTAGTATAAAATGGCATTTATATTAATTTGTTTCTATAACAACCATTCTTTCTCACTTTCTCTCTGTCTCTGTCTGTCCCTGTCTCTCTCTGTCTCTCTCTCTCATATTAAGGAACTTTATTACTTTTTCAGTTATAAACACAAACAATATCACAAAATATGTTTTATAAAAATATTTATAATATTAGTTTAGAAATAGAATAACAAACTGGTTTCACTGTAGTCGCTCTTTTCTTTTCTTTTTTTTTTCCTTTTTAGGTTTTTCTCTCTTTTTGTCAGACTTCTACCTTTCCCTTCAGTGTATCTAGTGCCTGTCTGCATTTTGGCAGCCTGGTTCAGGTTTGCCCTCTCTAAATATTAGCCTTCTCTTAGTCAGCATCTTCAGCTATTCTTAATTACAATTTATTTGATATACTGGCTTCTTGAAGGGTGTGACATTTCCTTTTCCTGATCATTTTATAGATGAACAAACAGGGTTAAATGACTTGTCCAGGATCACACATTTCATAAATGTTTTAGACTAAATTTGAACTCAGGTTCTGACTGCAGGGTGGGCATTCTATTCACTGTGCCACCTCACTACCCTCAATAAAAAAGTAGCATGATATAATGGAAAGAGCACCAAATCAGAAGACCTGAGTTCAAATCTCATTTCTGGTACTACCTATGTGACCTTGACCTTCAGTTTCCTCATGTATAAAATGAGGAGGTATTTAAGATCCTTTTCAGTTTTAGATCTATGATATTAGTATAATGCAGTGACAAAAACCACAAAGATGAATCAGGAGATCTGGATTCTAGACCTAATTTTGCCACTAATAAGCATTTATTAAGTGGTTTATTCCAGGGCCCATGCTAAAAATCTTCCCTCAAGACATTTACATTCTAATTCTAGTAGGATATCTAGGATTCTAAGCAGCAAGGGGGCAAAATGAATAGAGTGCTGAGCTGAAATCACGAAAACTCCTCTTCCTAAATTCAAATCTGGCCTCAGACCCTTATTAATTGTATGATCTTGGACAAGTCACTTAAATCTATTTGCCTCAGTTTCCTTATCTGTAAAATGAGCTGGAGAAGGAAATGGCAAACCACTCCAGTGTCTTTGCCAAGAAAACCCAAAAGGTATCAGAGAGTTGGACACTGAAATGACTGAACAAATTTGACTGAACAAACAAACAAAACAATTTGGGAGTAAGGAATCTCAGTCCTCTGACTCCCTTTCTTCATATATAAAAGGACTTAATCTCTAAGTTATATCTGGGAGAGACTTAAAGGTAATTCCTACCTCAGCAGCATATTTCACTCCATCCACAGTATGCTCTGAGCCATGATCATCAGATGAGCCCCAGTGAAGGTGAAATTGGCGGAGTCGATAGGGTGCAGAGAGTGGTCCCCCTCTCAGCACTGAAAAGATAACTTGGGTTAATACTGAATTCAGTACACCTTTACCAGCTTTCTCCTAAGAAAGTATTTCTGCATTTTTAGACCTGATTCAGAAACAGAGCCCAGTAGGTCCAAGAATCCTGTGGCTCCATAACCCCAAAGCCTAGTCAAATTCCAATATGTGGTACCTATTGAAAGACTGGTCTTATTTTCTTTCTCAAATTACAACAATGCACAATATTCATGAGGTGTTATTTTTCCTCCTTCCTCCATCCTCTCCCCTAGCAGCACTTATTTTTACATAGGGAAAAGTAAGTCCCTCTTCTGATAGCCCAATGCTATTTTCCTAACCTTATTTTCCAAATTCCTCTTTATATCTTGCCAAGGATTTGATTGAAGGACATCTTCCACAGTGTCATAGAATGCTAGGGACCCTTTTGATATCTCACATAGACTCTGAAAATATTTTCCTCAGAGTCCTAAGATATTACAGCTTGTTTACTGGTGAAGAGAATGAGTTATGTAAGATAGTTGAAAATAATACTATCTACAACAGCATTTCAGAACTATAAAATTACGCATGAGAACATGAATTAACAAACATTCCTTAAGCACTTCCATGCCAGGCATTGTCTTGCATGCTGAAAAAAAAAAAAAAAAAAGGACAAAGATAAAACAGTCCCTACCCACAAGAAACTTAGAATCTATCTGAAGGAAACAATATTGTACATATATAGGTTTGTGCAAAACAGATACATATAACAGTTGCAGCTCTAAAGTAATGAATTTAATTCTGTAATTCATGACTAGAAGAATTACCTCTAGTCACTTCTCCTGTGTACACAGTAACATAATATCCCTTCCCACAGATAGATGAAAAAATGTACTTTGTCTTTTATAAGGATAGATTTAATTCTTACGTTTTAATTTCAAAGTATTAATTCTTTCCTCTAGATAAGGCATTCATAAAGTCATTTTCCTTAGATTAAAATATTAAAAATATTTTAAAAATTAATCCCTTTTGTGCCAAGAAATTTCAAGACAATATTTAATGTATGTCATCATAGTTGTAAAAAAAAAATCCTACAAAAGTAGCTGTAGAGTACTAAATTTATATGTTTTATATATATATATATATATATATATATATATATATATATACTAAGTTATTATCTACAGAATAAAATACAAAATAATGAGCCTGACATTCCAGTCCTTCACAATCTGGCTCCTACCTACCTCCTCTGCCAACCTTATTCTATATTATTCTATAATATACTCTATATTCAAGCCCAACTGAACAGATCTATTCCTTGATTTTGTTTTGCTCTCCATCTCTGTGTTTCTGTCCATGGTCTATTCCTGCCTAGAACAGACATTGCTCATCTCTGCCCCTTGAAATCCCTCCCTTCTTTCAAGGTACAGAACAAGTGTTAGCTTGAAGCCTTTCTTCATCTGCTTCTCCCTTTCTCTATGACCTTTCCCTCTCAGGTCTCTCAAACCATCTTCACCTTTCCTATGCATGCATCTTACATTATAGTTTTTTCATGTACAAATTTTACCCCTTCTACTAAACTGTATGTACTCTCCTTGAGAGTAGAAAAATGTTGTATTTCATATTTGCATCTTTAGTGGCTAGAGAATAACTGAAAGCTCATAAGTGCTTATGAAATCTAACTGAGTCAGTAATCTGCATACTAAGACCTGCTTGGAGATTTACACGTGCTCAGCTCTATTACAGAGTGACAAGGTGTGGGAATGGGACTGTGGTTTCATTGATATAGAGAATTTTAGATAAGAAAGCTCCCTCTACCAAAGCAGATCTGCATCTTTTCTTCAAATATGAGTCTTAGAACAGTATTTTAGTACACTGAAATGTTCAGTGACTAGCTCAGGGTCACATAGGCAATATATGTAAAAAGCAGGGTTTGAATTCAACTTCTCCCAGCTCTGAAGATAGCTTTCTAACCATTGCACCACACTGCTTTTTAAAGAAGGATGAACTGTACCATGGAAAAATTGATTTTATCAGTTCTGATTATCAGCTGATATCAGCTTTATCAGAAGCTAAAGACTGAATCACAAAAGGAAAAGCAGGTTATTATTCAGTAAAAATATTGGTTGACCCAAAACAACTCAATACTCAAATGTTATGAGTTCAGGAAAGTAGATTCAACCATTATAAGGGACGTTGGTTCGTTGTGGGAATACTGTCTCAGAAAAGAATACACAGCCAGGATAGTCAGATAGTAATAGCTTTCTGATGTAAATCAAAGAAGTGTGTGTGTTTTATTAAGTGGATAAAGCTACAGGTCAATATTTGGATTCCATTTGTCATCTGCTTGAGTCTGGAAAAAACTCATCAATGTGAACTTAGAGGCTATGAGGCTGTGATGAGTAAGTATTAAGTAGGTGTAAAAATATCATCTGAAAGAATGTGGGGAGAGGAAGCTCCATCATTAACATTTTCCCACAGCAATTAGTATAGTAGAAGACAAGGACAGATTCTACCAAAAATGTAATCTTTGCTATTTCTTGGCATCAATAACATGAAGAAGCATTAGTGTGGCCCTTTCCATTTATACAGCATTCTTGCTTTACAAGAACCCTCTTTTAATAGCAAGTATGATCTACAAAATCAGGTTTCTAAAATTGTCCATCACAAATCTCTCCAAAAAATCCACATTTCTTTGAAATAACCAGTAGTACAGTGTTGTTAGTGATAGAAATTAAAACAATAGCGAACTACTGAAAGAGGGTTTTAGTGCATGTAGCGGATATAATAGGTGAACTTTTGTAATGAATACTAGATAAACCTAAAGCACTAATCTATTTGGAGGGAAAAAGAAAGAAGAAAACAAATGGGAAGTTTGAAGCTTTGTATATATGGAGAAGCAAAAAGCTTTATTCAAACCATTTTGTCTTTGCTGTGAATCCACTAATTGCGATATCCAAATAATAGGTTTAGGGGGAGCATGCTTTTAAAAACAACATATTTTTAAATCTATATTACCCAAAGTGGAGACTGACTTTTCTTTTTGGAAGAAAAAAAAAAAAAAAAGAAAAAGAGAGAAAAAATGGGAGCTGATAATAGAATATGATAGGCAAAATATTTGATGCAATTCCAGGAAAATAAAGTTGGGAACCCAAGAAATATCTGACCAGTGTTGGATACATACTCCTCAATGCTTCTTTCATTTATCTTAATGTGAAGTGGCAAAAAACCCCAAACAAACAAGATTTGGAGCTAAGAGGACTAGATTCAAACCTGTTTTCCGAGTGACATTAGCCAGGCCAGGTTACATTTTTAGACCTCAGCTCCTCACATATAAAATGAACCTATGATGGTTCTCTGCAACGTTCCAACTGTTTTCAGGTTCAGCCTCGGTGAGGGAAATTATCTTTACAATCTCCACCCTCTTCTTATCCATCCTTTTCCCTTTTCTGTTGTTTATCCCTCTAACCTCTTACCTTCCTTACTCTGTACACTTTCAGGTACACTTTTTTTGCACTCCTACTTTCTCTCTGACTTCTTTATCAAACTTGTTCCCAAGAAAGCATTTTATATCAGTTATTTAGACTTGTGAATTAAAGTTAATATGCTACCTCTCTTAGGGGCATTTGTTTTTCCAGCCCTGTTTCTAATAGTGGAATAAAAGAAATAATGCCATTAAAGGAATTTTTGGCATCAGGAAATTGGTGAAGAATATATTTTGGAAGGGAGAGTGTTATTGGTAGATAGCAGGCCTCCTCTTAAACATCCCATGAAGGTAGTTGCAGGCTTAGCTTATGGGTAGGATCATCTTTGGGATAAGGGCACCCTTAACTACATCCATCACTTTTTTACTCATTAAAATGGATTCCTGACATGACGAATTCAAAATAAATATTTCCCCTCTGATTTCCTTAAAATAATAATTTGACTGACATTCATGAAAACTAGGGCCTAGCACAATAAATATAGTCAAAATAAAAGAGAGGAAAACTGCCTCTTTTATTAAGATGCTTATTTGCAGTTATCCCTACTATTATACTGATATGTAAACTAACAATTGTATCCAACTCTACTTTGAATTCTTCCTAAGCAGATAAGAAGAAATCCAAGATTTGAGAAGTTTCCAATAAATTCAATAAATCCAAAATTTAATCGTTTGAGCCTGGATCTGAATAATCTGATTAGCTACCTAAACTTGGCAGTTTGTTTTAAAGAATCAAAAGAATTAGAAGGGATTAAAATCCTTTATTCTTACTCCTCTCCTTTTACAAAGAACAGACTGAGGCCATAAGTGACAGAGTACATAGACTGCTTGGTCTGAAATCAGGAAAACCTGGGTTCAGAGTGTCCTCAGATACCTATTAGCTGTGTGACTCTGGGCAAGTCACTTAACCCTGTTTGCCTCAATTTCCTCAACTGTAAAATGATCTGGAGAAGGAAATGTCAAATCCTTCTAGTATCTTTTCTAAGAAAACTACAAAATGGGGTCATGAAGATTCAGAAACAACTGAAAAATGACTAAACAATTAAACTGAGACCATCGAGATCAAATGATGTGCCAAGGATCACACAGGAATAAATGACAGCCAAGATTCCTCTTCAAATGCCCTGTCTCCAAATTCTCCCTACCCCTGCCACATTAACCACAGTACCACTTTGTTTGCTTTATATGAAGATCCAAGGAAAGTAAGTGAAGAGAAATATAATTTGAAAGTTAACAATATAAATTTGTTCAATATAAGGAATAACCATTCAGAGGTAATTAGAAAGTACTTAACAAACATGAAAGCTACTGTAGCAAGCTAAACAAAAATCATTTCATCTATATGAGTTTGGCCAAAGTAACTCCAACTCCTTAATTTATCTGATTTGCTCTAACTTTTCTATATAAGTACTCTGCAGATTATTAACTTGGATACCTTGATTGTGTAGAAATATTGGTCCAGCTTTGGCACTACACAAATACTTTCAAATACTTTGGATTGATTTTTATAAAAAAGGAAAATTCAATTTAAAAGAACAAAAAACTGAGTTAAGATGAAATAACATTTAAGAAAAATTCTGTCATAGACTTTACATGTAACCTGGGATACAAAAATTGTTCTCTTACTCTGCACTACAACTAAAAATTTTTTTGTTAATTATGATAATGATAAGATAGCTATCATTATGGCTAAATATTCCTTTAACATTACATAAACAACATAAACATTATTGATGTTTGGAATGAATTTAGAAATTGTATTGCATCAGGTAATAGATATAATGGTGATATTATGATTTTCCTTCACCTTATTGACAGCAAAACTAAATCTTTCTCCCAGTCTTCTTATAATTCAGTTATTTGTTTAAAGCTGAAAGATAATATGGGGGACTTTTGATAGAAGATCTTCCAATTTCATACAACGATGTGACTGAAGGTAGAAATTCATGAGAAACCTAGTTTCTCATGAAATTCAGTTTCACACCTAGTAAGTGCAAGAATTTGAGCTATATGCTGACATAAGTCCAATAGTCCCTATTGGGTTTCCAAAAAATATTAGTTGAAATTGATGAAGTACTTAGAAGAGTGTCTGCAACATAATACTTGTTCAATAAATGTTTCCTGACTTACTGATGAAGGAAGCAAACTCAGAGTCACACAATGGGTTGATTCTTTTATGGGGCTTGACACCCTCCTCAGGACCCAAGAGGAATCTATTTTGTCTCCTTTTTGGATTCTTCTTTGCACATACTATTAACCCAGATCTCCTACACAGTTTAGAAGTGACAAAGAAGAGCTATTGTAGGGAGTGACATTATGGCAGCAGTCCTATAGGATTGGGAGAAAATCCAACTGTATATCCTCACATGTTTGTCTTGCCCTAACTAAGCTCCCTTTTAGATAGAGGGATACATCTCAGAAGCACTATGTTTGAACCTGGAAGGTGAGACAATTTTACTTCATTGCATTAACGTTTCCTGGCATCTACACAAGAATTTGCCTCTTTTCACCATTAGATCTACTATATAACAAAGTCGCTTCAGTTCAAACTTACATTGAAAATATATGTATTTTACCTATTGAGAATGGATGCAAAAATTTTTCAAGAACTTAGACTTACTTGATCTATCATAGGTGTCATCAAACACAACTCTGCAAGTTTTTCCATTGTTCAAAATGGTCTTTGCAGAGCCTGGGTCATAAGAGGCAGACCAAGGCTGCAGAGAGGGATCATACTTGATGTCTTTGGTATGCAGTTCAATAGGTGATTGGTTGTCCCCCTTAGCAATTGGGTAAATTTCATGCCAATGATCAGGTCCTAGGGGAAAGAAAAGTTAAAGAAGTTAATCATTGGCATCTCTCTGATGCCATTTGCTAGTAGATGAACTAACAAAACATAGTGATAAGGAAGCTACATGTTTTAAAAGAAATCTTCCAGTAGAATTTGCAAAGAAGGAATCTCATCCCATGTATCTTGTCTCAGGGATAATATAGAAAGCATAAATTAAAATTAAATTTCTATATAACTTTGTTTATAGAAAAAACGACTTGAAGAGGGTGGAAACCAATGTTTTCTATCTTCTGGTAAAGGTTAAGGGGAAGGACTCTTGGTCCTGCCCATAAAATAGAAGCAAAAAGCATCTTATATTTGAATAATGCCTTTACAATTTTCAACAAGAATTCCCTTAAATTGCCTCATTTAAATTTTACAACAACCCTAAGTTATGCTAAGTATCTATATTTTGTAGATGAATCCTTTAAGCTTTCTAGACATGGGCTTTCCCAAGAGCCCCAGCGTCAGGGTCTATCACTGCTGACCAGCAATCATAAACACCTGGGGAAAAAAATCGCACCAATATGGAAAAGATATGGGGTACTCCCAAAGTCTGTCAAAGCTAACTTCCTTCCGAAGGAATGAGCTTAAAAAATATGAAAGGATTCTTTTAGTCTCATCAAACTAAACAATTTATATCTTCACTCACCATTGTGGCTGGCGTAGCCCCACTCCTTGGCCATGGTCTTCTTTCTCAGGACTTACTGCTTCCTAGCCTCTCCTGCAGGACGTCCTTCTGTGTCTGTCTGAGCCTGAGACTTTTATAAGTGCCCGCCAATACCATGTCCCTATTAGACCAGGAGAAGAGGGTGGGGCAGGGGGCTGGATGATAAGGACCCGACTCCTGTTTAGGAGAGAAAGAGGAGGGGTGGGAGGGGAGAATTTCTGACACTTTGACTGATGGCTGGGGTAGGAGGGGGGAAGCATTGATTTAAGCTCTAACCTCTGCCCCCACCCCATGCTCCCTCTGCCTTGGCCCTGCAGCTGGCTCTGTACAGCGGGGGAGGGAGGGGGCTTTAGGAAATCTGCGTTTTCTCCAGCTGCATAGTGCAGAAATGACCTTTTCCAATAACTTCCGCAAGGTGCTGGGCGATGGGGGCTAGGTGGAAGCTAGAAAGTAGAGAAGGTTTAAAAATTCCTTTTTTCTCCTTATCCCTTCCGATCCTCTCCCACGCTCCACCCCCCCACCCCCTCTCTATTTTTTTTTTTTTTTTTGAGAGAGTGAAGGGAATGTGCAGGAGCAAGGATACACTTTTCCATTAGCCCTTACCAGAAGACTAAAAAGAGCGGTCCTTCCAACTCCTGAATCCAAGTCCTAAACTCACAGTCAGGCTAAAGCCTGGATGTCAGCCTCGGGTTCCTTCCCATGAGTTTGTTATTCTCCTTCCCTACGATTTCAGTCTGTGAACAGCTGGCTGGAGGCTTCCTATCCTGCTCCATTGAGCAGAAGAGGGAGGCAAACATAAAAAAGATGGGGAGGAATTGTGAAGACTACTTTGTCAGCCTTATGTCTGAAGGTCCCATTCTGCAGCCATTGCCCTGGAATTAAGACTAGCTCTAGGAAGATTTCTCCATCCTGCGTGTCTTGGAAAGGGCTGTACTAAGTGTGGGAAGGAGCAGGGAGAAGGGTGTGTGAAGATGTTGCGTTGCAAGCCAGCGGGCGTCTGGAGCTGCCAAAGTATTAGTTCCCAACTAGTTTCCCCTTAGTTCTCTGAAGCCAGGGGAGGTCGGGGAAAGAGCAGATACATTTTGGAAGAATACGCGTGCAGCAAGGGCTGCCTCGGATTTATTTAAACTTCTTACTGCCCGCCATGTACTGAGCTAGTCTCTGGCACAAAAGAAAGTGATGAGGCAATCTTGCTCTGCGCTCTGTTTTCTTAACCAAAATTCAAGGTGGACCGTTATCAGGACATGAGCATTGTACTGCATTACCTGTGCTGTATGTATAGAAAAATGAAGTTGAAATTTACAATAAGAGAAGTGAGGAGGATGCAAAATTGAGAGTGTAGATATAGAAAAACTGCAAACATTGATTTCCACATCTTCCTGCGAGTTTTAAAGTCGACACGTGGCAAACAAGGCAACTTTGAAAAAGAAATCTAAGCTTAAATGTATTTGCCTCATAACTGCAAAAGAATTCTTCCTGAGTTTGACATATACTACATATAGTGTATACGTATTTGGAGAATACAAAGGTAAAAAAGGAAATTATATCCCAGAATGGAAAAGATATTTCATCTCCAAGATATGCAGAATGTATTACCACATTCACATAGACTGCCAATCATGAGGGTAGGATATTTATACCACAGCTAAAGGGTTAGAAACTCAAGTCTACATTACCAAAGGGATATCAGGAACTGAAGGAATTGGTTAGCTAATCCACAAATGCATTTATAAACAAATTCTTCTCTCTAACCTTCATACCTCCTCCCTCCAAAAGAAAAAAAAAAACTTTACATCCCAAATTTTAAGTTCATTTCTTGAAATATTATATCATTTGGAGACACTTTTGGTCTAAATGATTTGGAAAATTTCCTCAATTCTTGTCATTGATACTACAAACTTAACTTTAATGATTAATCTCTCTATTTATAGAGATTTTTAAAAAGTCTTTGGCATTATTAACTAGTAATTTCCATCACCAATAACCCAGGTTAATTTTTTTTTTAATTCTCTTTGTCTAGTACACATAATTAGAAACATAATTACATTTAAGGTAACAATGTGGGGTCTCTTTTATACCATCTTTATCCCAAGGCCAATCCACCAAAATGTTGCCATTTGTGCATTAGGACTGTGTGCATGATAGGAGTAAGGATATACAAAGATAACAAATTATATTCAAATAAAGAATATGCTTATGTGGCAAATTATTTTCCTTAAAGAGACAGCAAATAAAAAAGGAAATACTGCTACATACATTTCATAGTTAGATGAATTCCCTTAAAAATGGCAACTCCCACATTTCTTCTTAGCATCAATGCTAAAAACAAACAAAAAATTAATATTTAAATGCATCTCAGGAATGGCTAGACTCTTCCTAAGGTTCAAATGAAATTATATGATTTTAGAGCACAAAAATTATTTTGTTTTATAATGAAAACAAAAACTAATTGTTATTTCCTTCTCTTTTCAGCTAATTTCTCCTTGACATATTTGTCAATGATAATTTGTAAAAAAAAAATTTGATCACAGAGAAAAAGAACACTGTGATCTAAAGCAGGATCTTGAGATTCTTGGAGTTGTCTTGCTTTTTCCAATGTGTCTTCAGTTCATACTGAGCTAATATTGGAAAGACAGTCACCAACAATTATCTAGTACTGATCAAATAGCACATTGACATTCCCATTCTATCTGTGGAAAATAGGTATCTTGACTTGCTAAGTTAGTCATAATAATAATAATAATCATTCAAAAAATAGTTTGTCCTTACATAGCACAAAGTAATCTAACTATGTGGCCATCTAAACAAGTTAATATAGAAAACAATGCTTCTTATGAGGGTGACCTAGTAAAAAAAAAAAAAAACTTTCAATGCCAAAAAATGTTTCATATATTTATGGGTATGGTTTTCTATCTTATTAAGGATAGTATCAAATCATGAGCATGAACTCAAATACACCAAAAGCTGTCATCATATCTTCTCTTACATCACAATATGACAGAAGAAATAAAAATAAAGGAAAATAATCAATTTGGTGACCTCTAAAATTGCTAATTAGTATTTAAAATAAAACATGGATTCCATAATTATATGACCTTATGGAACTTTTCTAAGGACATATCTTTCTTAATTTAAATTACTATTTTTATGAACTTGGAGAATGAAGAAAAGAAAAAGAGGATCAACCATAACTTTTGAAAGAAATTCTATTAAGGTTTTTTATGCATAAATTAATTTGTATATTTAATTTCATTCTGTCAAGGATTTTTTTCCTTTTCTAAGAACTTTCAAATAACTTTATCTGATAAAAGTTTACTTAAAAGATAGGTTTGTGTACCTCTCTCTCTCTCTCTCTCTCTCTCTCTTTCTATATGTATATTAATGCATGCATTTATGTATGTATTTATGTATTACATGTGTGGATCTCAGAGTTTTTAGTGGCTCAGTTTGACTAGTATTTGGCCTAAATTCCTTTTTTCCCCCCAAATTTTTCTTAATGAACTATAACTTTCTAAATAATTCTTTTTCCTCTTTGTTAATAAATAGAGTATTCTCATAATGCAGAACATATTTGCTAACCTTCCTTCATATGTCTCATATATGTAGGACACATGGATACTGTGTCACTGAAAATACTTGTTCCTGGACAAAACTAATCCCATCCAACAGCCTCTCTCCTCTATGTTTAAAGATATAGAATTCCAGTTCATCAGCTCATATTTAAATACATTTGAAAATCAGTAATCAAGGGAAGTTTTAATAACTAGTAAATTGGTCATTTTCTCAACTCTCCATGTTTGCCTTCAAATAGAAAGAAAGAAAAAAAAAGAAAGAAAAACAGCTCAATAACCACAGATGAAAAAAACTATTCATCAAAAATTTCACTACAATATGTTTCATTTTTTTAAAGCTTGTTAGATAGGAATTGCTAAAAGTACAATAAGAATTGACTTACCAAAAATAAATAAAATGAATGTATATTTCTAAGAATCAAGTCTTTGGGAACACATTATTTCGCTAAAAAAAGTTAATTGAAGAATTACTGAACAAAGTGTTTTATTTCTTTTCAACACAGATGATTAAGACTATATCATTATGAATTTTTTTAAAGTGCTTTTTAAAAATATGTCAATAACATTCAACAAATATTGCAGGAGACATTTCTAAAGCTCCTACTCTCTGCTGGACAGCTAAAATTCAAAGACAAAACCTAAAGTCCTTTCTCACAAGGAGTTTATATTCTTCTGATAAAATACAATATATGAAAAGATATATAAATGCAAGGTAAGTCATGAAGAGACAAAGCTAAATGGAAGGTCAGGAAAGGTTCCTGAGAATCTGGGACAACACTATATTCAGTACTCTCCAAGAAAGCAGCAACAGGTTCAATTCAGGCCATTGAGTCTGGCTTTAACATGAAGTTTAAAGTTTGGAAATAGACTGGAAGACTAAGCAAAGAAAGAGAAAAAAAGCAATTTTACCATAAAAGCTATTGTAATGACAGATATACTCAAAACACAAACTCAGAAAAAAAAATCTATAAGAAAAGTCTCAGAGAAAAACATAGTTTGGGTACAGATTTGACTAGAATTCCTAAAAGAGATAAAGGAAGAGTTTACCCTCTCAGTGTTAGGATTAGATTATTTATTTTCCAATTAATTTTAAATCTCTACTTCCACAGCTTTATTGAATGTAATTTTTATTGCATTATGATCTTAAAAGAGTGCATTTAATATTTCTATTTTTCTGCATTAGGTTGCAAAGGTTTTATACCCTAAAACATGGTTAATATTTGTGAAGGTGCCATGTACAACTAAAAAGAAGGATAAACTCTTCTTTACTCCCATTTGATTTTCTTCAGAGGAATGTCCTAAGTTTTCTAAGATTCTATTCATCTCTTTCACATCTTAAGTATTTATTTTATTTAGACAGTACTGACAGAGGAAAGGTGAAGAATTATTGGACCTGGATGCCCTGGAATTTGGCCATGTTATTCCTTGGAGTTTTCATTTTGAGATCTCCTTCCAGAGATGACTGATATATTCTTCCCATTTCTATTTTTCCCTCTGTTTCTAAGATATTGGTCACATTTCTTTTATAATTTCTTAAAATATGTCTAGGCTTTTGACCATAGCTTTCAGTTAGTCCAGTAATTCTTTAATTATCTTTCCTATAGTTTCTAGGTTAGTTGTTTTTCAATGACATAGTTACATTTTCTTCTATTTCTCAAGCTTTTGACTTTGTTTTGTTTTTTGCTATCTCATGCATTTTTTAGCTTTCACTTGCCCAGTTCCAATTATAAAAAAAAGATTCTTTTCTTCAGTGACTTTTTGTACCTCTATTTCCCTTTGTCCAACTTTGCATTTCAAGGAGTTATGTTCAGAAGTGAATTTTTATACTTCTTTTTCTCATTTGTCCAATTTTGTTTTTTAAGATGTTATTTTCTTTAATATTTTACTATCTCTTATCAAGCTTTTGG
This sequence comes from Sarcophilus harrisii, assembly GCF_902635505.1. Classification (NCBI taxonomy): domain Eukaryota; kingdom Metazoa; phylum Chordata; class Mammalia; order Dasyuromorphia; family Dasyuridae; genus Sarcophilus; species Sarcophilus harrisii. Next base: position 431,044,790 of record NC_045426.1, read on the forward strand.
CTTTTCATAATTTTCCTCCATCACTTTCGTTTCTCCCATCATTGTTATTTGATTTTAATAATCATATGTTAGCTCTTCTAGAAATTATTGTTGGGCTTCTGACCAATTTGTTTTCCCCTTTGAAGCTTTGCTTATAGCTGTTTTGACTTCATTTTTCCTGAGTTTGTGTCATTATCTTCTCTGTCATTAGTTTTATATAGTCAAGTTCTTATTTTGTTGTGTGCTCATTTTCTTTTTAGTCTTGCTTCTTTTTTTAAATTTTATGATAAAGTTGGGTTCTGTTCCCATCATTGGGTAGAGAGGAGGGATGGGAAAGGCTATCTCAAACTTCAGCCTTTTTTGCATTGCTGTTTTCAGAGCTAGATTTGGAGGATTGGAAATTTTCAGTGCTTTTAAGGTGGTGTGATCTGAAGAGAAGTATGGTCACTTTTCAACTGATTGTTCTCTGATCCTTTCTCAGGAAGGTACCTGATCTCTTGGGATTGAAGCTGATACTGTCTGTGTCTCTGCTCCCTTGGAACCAGAAGCAATATTGCTCTTCAGGGCTGTTGCTCTGTCTTGACCAAAAGTGTTCCTGTTCATCCTTGAACTGTGACCCAGAAATGAGTATAGTCGCTGGAATTGCCAAACAGCTATTAGGCCTGTGTCCTTTGCTAGTATGAGTTCTTGTAATCTCTTTCTGATCAGTTATTCTGTCTCTGACTTGAGTGACCCAAAGCCAAAGCCAAAGCCACTGCTACTTCTGTTACCACCACTTCACCATTTTGTCCCACCACTGGAGTTGCATCCATATGGTGTCTAAACCAACTAATACTATATCACAGATCTCTTTCCAACCCTTTAAATTGTCTTGGACTAGAAGAATGTCACTATAAGCTTTTATTAATTCTAACACTCCAGATTTTGATTTGTCATTATTTAAAGTTCTTTGAGGCAGATTTTTTAAAGAGGTCAGCTAAGAGTTTCCTCTACTTTACTATCTTGACTCTACCCCACAAAGGAAGAAATTTTAAAAAATAGCTTTTATGATTTCAGAGAGGTCTGGAGAGACTTATATGAACTGATGCTAAGTAAAATGAGCAGGATCAGAAGGTCATTATACACTTCAACAACAATACTATATGATGATCAATTCTGATGAATGTGGCTCTCTTCAACAATAAGGTGATACAATTCAGTTCCAATTGTTCAGTAATGAAGAGAACCAGCTACACCCAGTGAAAGAACTATGGGAAATGAGTGTGGAGCACAACATAGCATTTCCATTCTTTCTGTTATTGCCTGCATTTTTTGTTTTCCTTCTCAGGTTATTTTAACCTTCTTTCTAAATCCGATTTTTCTTGTGCAGCAAGATAACTGTATAAATATGTATACATATATTGTATTTAACATATACTTTAACATGTATTGGACTATTTGCCATCTAGGGGAGGGCGTGTGGGGGGAAGGAAGGAAAAAGTTGGAACAGAAGATTTTGCAAGGATCAATGTTGAAAAATTACCCATGCATATGTTTTGTAAATAAAAAGCTATATTAAAAATAGCTTTTTATTTTCAAAATACATGCAAAGATAATTTTCAACATTCATCCTTGCAAAATCTTGTTTCAAATTTTTCTGCCTCCTTTCCCTTATCCCCTCCCCTAGACAGCAAGCAAATCTAGTATATATTAAAGATGTGCAATTCTTCTATACATATTTCCATAATTATCATGCTGCACAAGAAAAATAAGATCAAAAGGGGAAAAAATGAGGAAAAAAAGCAAAAAAGCAAACAAAAACAAAAAAGGTGAAAATACTATGTTGTGATTCACATTCAGTCCTCAAGTCCTCTTTTTGGATGCAGATGGCTCTCTCCATCACAAGTTTATTGAAATGGCCTGAATCACCTCATTGTTGAAAAGGACCAAGTCCATCAAAGTTAATCATCATATAATGTTGTTGCCACTGTGTACAATATTCTATTGGTTCTACTCACTTCATTTAACATCAATTCCTGTAAATCTCTCCAGGTCTTTTTCAAATCATCCTGTTGATTGTTTTTTATAGAACAATATTTCATAACATTCATATACCATAACTTATTCAGCCATTTCCCAACTGATGGGCATCCACTCAGTTTCCAGTTTCTTGCCACTACTAAAAGGGCTGCCACAAACATTTTTGCACATGAGGGTCCTTTTCCCTTTTTTATGATCTCTTTAAGATGCAGACCCAATAAAAACATTGCTAGACCAAAGAGTATACACAGTTCGATAGCCTTTTGGGCATAGTTCCAAATTGCTCTCTTGAATGCTTAGATCCATTCACAACTCCACCAAAAATGTATTTTTCCCACTTCTCCTCCAACATTCATCATTATCTTTTCTCCTGTCATTTTAGCCAATCTGAGAGGTGTGTAGTAGTACCCCAGAGTTGTCTTAATTTGCATTTCTCTAAACAATAATATTTTAGAACATCTTTAGTAGAAATGATTTTAATTTCTTCATCTGAAAAGTCTCTGTTCATATCCTTTGATCATTTATCAGTTGGAGAATGACTTGCATTCTTATAAATTTCAATCAGTTCTCAATATATTTTAGAAATGAGGCCAAAAGAAGATTTTTTTTTTTTTTTTTTTTTTTGCTGAAACAATTGGGGTTAAGTGACTTACCCAGGATCACACAGCTAGGAAGTATTGTGTCTGAGACCAAATTTGAACTCGGGTTCTCCTGATTTCAGGGCCAGTGTTCTATCCACTGTGCCATCTAGCTGCTCCCAAATGAAGAAATATTAAGACTTAAAAAGGTTTTGTCAATGAATTGAGAACAGTAGGGGGAAATAATTGAAAAATAAATGAAAGATGTGGAAAGAAGAATTAGAAAGGAATGAAAAGCTTGCCCAGACAACAAACTCTGAAAATTGAAATGAACTAAATAGAAACCAATGATTCCATTAGACAACAAGAAATATTATTTTCAAAAAGTCAAAAGTTCTAAAAAAAAAAAAAAAAAGATGTAAAGTATCTCATAGCCAAAATAACTGACTTTGATTTTGCTTAAGGAGCTCAAGCAAGAAAAAAAAATTTAAGGAAAAAAAATTAAGAATCATTGGATTATTTGAATGCCATGAGCAAAAACAAAAAGAGCCTAGATGTCATATTTGAAGAAATTTTTAAAGATAGTTGCCCAGACCTCTTAGAACCAGACAGCAAAGTGAAAATAGAAGGAATATATCAGTCAAACCCTGAAAGAATTCCCAGAATGAGAGCTCCCAGAAAAAGTAGAGCCAAAATCCAGAGTTTCAAAAATTATCGAAAAAATATTGCAAGCAGCCAAAAAAAGAGAATCCAAGCACTGAGAAACCACAGCCAAGATCACACAGGATTTAGCATTGTAAAGGAGTACAGAGTTTGGAGTGCTGTATTCCAAAAAGCAAAAGATAAAGGCCTACAGACAAGAATTATTTATCCAAAAAAACTGAAAATAATCCTACTGGGTGGAAAATAATCTTTAGTGAAATAGAGGACACCCAAACATATTTGATGAAAGTCTAGAACTATATAAAAATGATTAGTTCAAACATAGGAATTAAGAGAAAGATAAAAGGTAAACACAAATAATGATAAAAGTCTAAACAAATATGAACTGTTTATATAATAATAACATGGGAAGATGATATATGTATTCTCTATAAATTCTGTCTTCATCAGGAGTCATAGAAAGAGCCTAACCAATAAGATATAAAAGTAGTTCTGTTGTCACTCAATGAAAGAAATATAGAGAAGAATAATACACTAAAAGGTGGAGAGGAGAGAAGGAAGATTAAGGGGAATTATTTCACATAATCAGGGTGGCCATATAGACATCTTTACAAAGCATAGGTGGGGGAGAAGAGCTAAAAATTGAACATCATTGTGATTTAACCTGGTCATAGGAGAAAAGAATGCATACACAAAGAGTTGCATACAAAATTACATTTCACTTAACAGGGAAATGGGAGAGAAAGGGAAGAAGAAAGAAAAGGAAATTACAGGAAGGGTGTATTATCAAAGAAATTAGTTCTAAGCAAAACAAACCCCAAAGGGAAAGTAAAAAATTATGCTTCTAAACTCTGTACATCAGTTCTCTCTCTGAAAATAGATAGCATTTTTCAAAATGGATCATCTGAAGTTATTTTGGATCAAAGTCTTGATCACAGTAACTAAATCTTTCGAAGTTGATCAACATTACAATATAACTTATTATTACGATGTTCTGCTTCTGCTCACTTCAATTTATATAAATGTATATAAATCTTCTCAGGTTTTTCAGAAGCCATCCTGCTCATAGCACAATAACAGTCCATAATAATCATGTAATACAACTTATTCAACCTTTCTCAAATTGATAGTTATCCCCTCAATTTTAATTATTTGAACAATTTTTTTTCTTCTTTTTTACATAATTTTTTTCCAATTGCATATAGTGTTTGACATTCCCTTTTGTAAGATTTTCAGTTTCAAGTTTCAGTTTCAGTTGCACATTTTCAGTTTCTCCCTTCCATGTAACTGCTCCCTCCCCTGATAATCTGATATATTATACATGTAAATTAATATCAAATATTTCCAAATTAGTCATGTTATGAAAGAAAAATCAAAACAGAAGGGGGAAAACTACAACAAAAACAAATGAAAATAGTATGCTTTGATCCCTATTCAGTCTTCATAGTTCTTACTCTGGATGTGGATGTTGAAGCACATATTGTATAATATAAAGTGTCCCAGTGTTGGTAGATGAACATGGAAACAGGATTTGGTAAAGGAACTATGAAGAAAGATTGACAAAAATGGATTTTAGTTAATTAGGATAAATGGAATTAGTAGTACATGATACAAATCAGAAAATTCTTGCACAATGGAAATATCCTCATGTAATAAGTAACAACGATACAGTCCTTGAAAATGGTAAAAGAATTGTTAAAAAGTATTCTAACAAAGAGACTTTTAAAAGTTTTTCATGTGTAACATTTGTATTCATGGAAGTGAATGCTCTAGTCAAGAATGAACATCTGAGCTAAGTTTTTATATACTTCTGGCACTGTTCAGTTTGTTACAATCCAGCAATGCACATTTGAGCTCATGGTATGCTTTTATAAACTTTGAATGTGTCTGTTCTGAAATTCTGTTCTTGACTAGGGTATAAGTTTGATTGCCTTTTTTTTTTCATTCTCCCAGTGACCTTGAAAATCATAAGGCTTATAAGTGCACATGCAGTCAGATGGCAGTCATTTCAAGTATGATATTATCAATTCATAAAAGCAAGTGAAAAGGATCATCTTTTATAATAGTTATGTTTATAATGCTGTCTGAAACAACCCTGTCTGGCTACTATACAAACAAGTCAGAACAAGTCATTCATAGGAACTTGCTTCATGCTAAAAACTCACGTCAGGATTTTTTCTCATCAACTCAGAAGCATCATATGAATTTGAGAGATACTAAGAAGCTTAAGATTCTACAATCAAATTTATATGTAGGGGCAGTATTTTAATTTCTGTATGATTTTTCAATTTTTACTTTTTTTGGAATATCATACAGGAGATAAATGGAACTGAAAAGGATATTACTTATATAACATATGACCATAGATTATAAAACTTTCTAATTTTTAGGAACTTTTAGCAAAGAAGTTTAGACCAAAGCATCTGTGATGTGATTGTTGTTTTTTGACATTTAATTATATCAAAAAAGTAGATGAGCAAGCCTGAAAAAGGCTCAGCAAGCCCTCATACCTTTAGAAGTACTAATCCTCCCTGAATATTCCCTCTACCTGGGCACTTTTCAAGGCTGCTCATCCACCTTTGGTGTCTCTATTTCACCCAGTTCTCACCTGTGACTAAAGAAGGTATAGTATGCTCAGGAGCCACATCCTAGTAAAATGTCTTGACAGATGGACTAAACCAAGTTGAAAGTCACCAATAAGCTTCAAACCCGTCAGTGGATTAGGGGAATGTCTTCCCTGATTAAATGAACAGTTGACAACAATGTGTTCCAAAGATCTTTAAAGCAGCTGAAATAGGAGCCTGTGCATTTAGAGCTTGATAATCAGCCATTAAAGATGACAAAGTCATCCATGCATCCAGAACAATCTCCATTTATCTTGACTTCTGTTTTGCTCTTGAATTTCAATGAATCTGGAAGAGACACTAAGACTGGTGACTTGGTGTACCTCTGCCTTCCTTAAATCCATTTCATGCATGAATCAGCACATCCCTTTGTGATGTCATTGGTCCTCTTCAAAAACAAAAGACAACAATAGCAAAAAAGGGGAAAGAGTTATATGATACATAGGTTATATCGATTTTAGCGACAGGATCATGAAAAGAGTTAGAAGAAACTTTGGCTAGAGACTATCTAGTCCAAGCCTTTTGTGTTACAGGTGAGGAAACAGGCCTAAAGAGGTACACAGATTGATCTTTAAGAGTTCTAAAAGCTGATGAAGGAAGGTTTTACTTAAACAATTTGTCTCACAGTCCACCTTGAGGATGAATGAGCAATGCAAAGAGTCACTCTCAACAAGCTGAGAATTAAGTTGAGAGAGAAATGGTCATCCCTGAAATTTTCACTTCATTTTTTTCTAGAAAATTTGGCAGAAATAATTTTATCCTTGGATTTATTTATTTACTTTGTATAATTTTTGCATGTACTTGTTTGTATTCTTGTGATAATCTCCATCCAATAAAACATGAGAACAGGGATTGATTTGCTTTTGTTTTTGTATATATAGTGTCTTGAGAAACAAAATGGCATAGTGAATAAAGGAGTTGACCTAGGAATCAGGGCAACTTGGATTCCAGACCTTACATGACATGTATTAACCCCTCAGTATGCCATCTCCAGTTCCTTGTTTTCCCAGCCTTTTAGTAATTGCTCTGCAATTTTACAAAAAATTCCTACTTGAGCACTCCTTTGAATGGAGAAATCCCAGATTCTATTTTTTGTTTTTTTTTAATATCCAGGGGGCTGTCATAGTATAGTCATTTCAATCCTTGTTGAATGATTGAATTCTTTAATAGACTGCATTTCCAAATGTCTTTACCAAAATGGCAAAATGTATTATTTTAATCTCATAACATATATAACTTTATTATATTTCATGTTATTATGATTGCTAAAATTATTAACATTTAAACAAAAAAGTATCTAGAATTTCTAGGAGTAATTTATATTATGAATATGCTGGGCATGTTGGTTATGTTTTCAGTTAAGAACAAATTCTTTGAGTTCAGAATAGCTCTAGTTTTGCTTTGTACATATAAAAGAAAAGGTTTTTGTTCCTATACCCTAAAAGCTGTTTGCTTGAATTAAAGTTAAAAAAATTAAAAGGAGAATAAATAAAGGATCATTCTATATTTATAAATACTACTAGTTTTGTAATATTTTTAGTTCTATTTTTAATCTACCCAATTATTATGGTGTAGGGGGTTAGAGAGCTAGGGTAACTTTGCATGATGACCATTTGTTCTAAAATAATTTTTCCTATATCAGCTCTCAGAGAAATTATGGTTCAACTTCTGTGGCATACTATACAGAAAAGACTAAAGCTTGACATTTGTTTTTATCATGGCACTATTAGTTTATTATGCCAGATATCTATACCAGATATTGGTAGCTTATTAGTCTGTGAGGAAATAGATGAGGTAAATGCAATATAAAAACTTCTATGAGAGATATCCTTATTTGAACAAGATGGATGGACTAACTACACAGTCCATGTTGGGCAAAAGCAGATATATGAATACCTTGCTCACAGCCAGACTAGTGTACATAACTCTTCCAAAATAAACAGAAGGGGTAGATGCTTTGAATTTGGCGCCTATAGTATGCAAAGATGCAATTACTTTTCCAAGGCATTTACTTTTTTTTTTTTTTTCTCTCACACTGGTATCATCACTGAACCCAAGAGGAACAGCTGTTCAGATCCTTTCATCTTTGGCCTAAGTCTCAAACTTCCTACACTGATGTTTGATTGAGAGGATGAGTAATGGGCATTGTTGACTCAAGCTAGAGACTCAGATTGCAGCTGAGTGTTTAGTATGGGACAGTGTGACAAAAGAAATAAATGATATTCCATGGTGTCAGTCTGACATTGCATATGCCTTCTCTTGACCATCCTATCATCCTTAAAGGGTAACATGCCCTACTTAAAAAGAATAATTAAAGTTGAGTATCTTGGTTCAGGAGTAGCCATTACTTCATGCCTTTCACACTAGTGAGTTTTTGACCATCAAACATCTCTCTTGATCTTTAGAATGTTGCATTATTTTGAGGAATTTAGAAGTAGACTTTGGCACTGGTTGGCTAGGAAGTACTCACTATAGGTTGTCCTTTAAATAACTTCCTTATTTCATTAGAGGGGAAAATTGTAGATCGAATTATTTAATTGATACATTGTTTAAATTGCAATTTTTTTTACAACAGAGAAATGCTTTTTCTTTTCATTGAAGGATTAGCTATGGCAATAATAATGATGATGATGATTATGATGATGATAAATCATATTTATGTGGTAATTTAAGACTTATAAAGAACTTGTCAGCATTTATCATGTGAAATTTCAATTTTCAAATATTCCTCTTCAATTCAATATTTTATAAAAGATGTTGACCCTTGACATTTGTAGAAAGTTTAATTCATACACGTTAGCATAAGTGCTAATCCCTCAGAAATGGCTTCTTTATCACTTACTGACAGGCAGAAACATCTGAGATAGTCACATTCCATTTCATCCAGCTCATGGTTTTTAGGTCACCATTGTGCACAAATGCATTTAATCTTTCTCAGCAACATATCCAACTTACTATTCAAAAGCATTAGATATAGGAAAATGCGATTTATTTTCTAGACTGTAAAATTATAATGTGAAAAACTGTACCGAACATGAAAAACATTTGCATTGGCTTTCCTTTTTTCCTTTTATTAGATTTTCTTAAATAATTTTATTGAAATATTGTAAAATAATTGTGAAATCTCAAAGATTGTAGCTTCACATCAAAGTATCTGTATACACGAAGATGAATTTCCATTCATACGATGGGGAGGGAGGAGGCAAAACTAATAAGAAAACTTCCAGAATTAATTGTTTGTTTCAGTTAGGGAGGAAGGAAGGAGTGAATTTCTCCTGTTTGAGGGCAATGTGATCATAAAGGCAGTCACTTTTCAAGTGCTGTTCTAATTCTGTTACTTTTTTTTTTTTTTTTTACTAATAGATACTTTTTAAATTCATAATCCTCTCATATATTAATGGTTACTCCTTCCATTGATGCAGACTGAATAACCTTTGAGATTTTTCTTTATTGAAGGACAGATTTCATCCATTAAAATTTAAGCATCGTGTTCAACAGTTAACCAATAGTCTTGAATAATACTTTCTTGGCATTCCTCGTTAAAACAGTAGCTGTAGTTAATTTGATGATGTGGATAATGTGATACTTTTCATTGTGCTCATAAATATGTTTATCATCATAAGTACACTATTCCAAAAATAGCCTTTACTATTGCTTATTGGCAGTGCACGAAACCTGGACGTGAATTCCTGAGGCTTCCTTGTAAGCCCATTGACATTGCTTGTATACAGGTCAGTGTGTGTATGTGGTGTGTGTTTGTGAATTTCAGAGCTTACATTCAGACTTTGTTGAAAAACCACCATAACTAAACCAAGATTTATTAAAAATGCATCTCCAACTTTCAAAATTTTTAAGTAATCATGGGATTTCAAACTTAAAGGTGTACTACTATAGTCCATCAATAGATATTCAAGTATATATTATTACAGGTACAATAGATACAAGGAAAAATGATGACATGCTCCAAATATACCATATAAATATATACCAACAAACATGGTAGTTCTTCTAAGTGACTTACTATTCTTGTTTTCTCATGGACAATTGCCTACATGGCATGCATTTTGAAACTCAGGTTCAGGAATGAAAATCTGAAACCAAGTTATCTGTTTTTATTTATTCTGGCACAACCCTGCTTAAAATAATCCAAGAATAAAAATGTGAGCTAAGCTGTTTGCTTTTATAAACATTGAACGTGTCTACCCTGAAATTCTATTCAACATTTACTCTCCATGAAGCTACAAATCATTTTGACCTTGAATATTCAGATTTTTTGATAATTCAACTACATATGTTACATTTCAAATATTTATTATACAAGAGAATGATTCCAATTAGGTAGAAAATGAACTATAATTCTTTTAAAAAATGTCTATCACTATCAAAATTCACATAAAAGAAATGATAATCTCCAAAAGAAATTTTATTCATAGAGGATAACAATATTTTATATCATGTTAGAATTATAGAATTATAGAATCTCAGCATTAGAAAACATTTTAGAGGCCATTTAGTTCAATGCCCTGCCTAATATAGGAATTCTTTCCATAACATCCCTGGCTAAGAGATATCCAGTCTTGCCTTCAGTACTTCTAGTAGTAGAGAGTTAACTTGTGGGAGATTATTCCATGTTTGAACAGCTCCGTTTTGGATCATTGTTTGTACTTTATTTTCAAAGAGAACCAATGAGACAGAGTTGCCCAAAGATATTAGCCTCATGATCTCTTCCAAAATCACTGAAGTCCAATGGTAGGACAAAAGTCAAGATGACTGACAATGGCTCAGGATACAGTGGATTATCATGGCATCTTCAATGCTTGACCAATCTCTAAGCACTCCACAGCACTTGCTTCAGCAGTCTTTATGGCTTTTGAAACAAATTGTTCTCATTGCTCCATTCTACTGCTGAAAGTTTTCATATACTTGTGGTAGACATCCCTCTAACTCACCAACGGGTTTGAGGTTCATTGGTAATCCTCAATTTTATTTAGCCCATCTTTCAAGATGATTTACCAGAATGTATCTAGTGTGCATGCTACAGCTTCTTGAGCCACAGGTGAGAGAGGGATGGCAGCTGGACACCAAAGATGGATAAGCAGCCCTGAGAAGGACTAAGGCAGCAAGGAAATTCAGGAGCAGGATATAAAGTTGAAATGGCCTACAGCTGGGTTGAAATGCAAGAAGGATAAAAATACTCAGGCTATTATTCCTGCTATGAGGTGCTCATTCTGCAGGGAGAATGAGAAACTCTAGGGGAACTGGAACACATGAGATATTGCTGAACTAAAGGAAGACCTCTAATAGAAAGGTTCTTCAAAGATTTACAGAAAGATTAAAGAAAAGAATCGTACAAGTTAACAATGAGAATAGAAAGGCTAAGAATGAGAATAGAAAGGCTAAAGCAAACAGATTTAAGGGATATCTGAAGCTTGAGATGGGATAATTAAGGGAGTGGAGCATTGGTGGATAGTGTGGAACATCCTTATGTGGGACAAAGATTCAAGACATGGCTTTAACGGGTGGGGGGGGGCAAGTCATTTGGAGGTTAGAATTATTCTTATCAAAGTTATGCTGGCTTCTAGTGCTATTTCTTCATCTAAGTTCTCAAAAATAGTCTGTTTAATGTACATTCTAGACCTTTGTCAGAGATACATGTCAGGTTCTTCAATGTGTAATTTCTGGAATCTACTTTTTTCCTGCATTTTGAAAATTATATGTATGTGTGTTACATACACACACACACACACACACACACACATCCATCTCTAGTTTTCTAACACCTTTCTTCTTTTCCATGGTTTCACAAAGATCATCAACAATGATTCTATGATCTTTCAGAAGCCTCAAATATAGTTCATATGCATTTGAAGGCTCAAACCCATGAAAAGCCTTTATTCTTCCATTAACTTCCATCTCAAGTCTCAAATTCCTCTTTACTCTGTTTGCTCTAAGCTTTCTAATTTAAAAAAATCCTGAAATCTGATGAATGAGTTGACCATTTTCTTGTCCACTATACCAGCTGCCCCCAAACCATGGATCTATCCCTGCTTTATTCTTCTTCTTTTGATATTGGCTACCAAGCCCTTTTTTTTCTGGTCCTGAGAACATTTTTTCAGGCATCACTTGTTGCCCATATTGGTTGTTCCTTGTCTTACTCGTGTATGTATCTCTCTCTCTTTTTGGTATTACTCTTTGGTGATGTGCCCTTCCCATCTCCAATTAGAGAAAATCCTGACTTAGATACCTGGATAAATATGTGGACTCGTTGCTGGAGTACACTCTGCCAGTACAGATAACAAGTCTTCTATACTTTTGGCATAGTGAGTAAGAATGCTGGATTCAAAGTGAGGAAGATCTGAATTCAAACCTTGCCTCATACACCTCCTAGACCCATGTGACTTTGGACAAGTCATTGTTTGGATCATCACAATTTCTTTACTTGTAAAAGGGAGATAAGAATTGCATCTACTTTTCAAAGTTGTTGTGAGGATCATATTACATCACTTTGCAAACTTTGAAGCACTATATAAATGCCAGTTAGCTGTGATTTCTCATCCTCTATAATTCTTTTTTTGTATGCTTTTCTATTTCTCCAAAAAGAAACACTCCTTAGAGGCATTCCTCTGGCTCATCAATATCTTCATTATTAAAGTTTGCCTAGAACCTCTCATTCTTCCTACAGAACTAACTCATCAGGTGATGTGGGCTAGCAGAAAGAACATGAGATTTGAGCTTAAAGGACCTGCATCACATCCTTACCTCTGCTACCTTTGACCTCTGTGACCTTGAGATGAAAATTTCTGAGGTGAACATTCTTCATCTATGACTCACTAACTGATCTCTAAATTTCTTTCCAAATCTAAACTCTTAAGACCTTTTTTCAGAACCTTTTTTGTAAAGGCCTAACCCAGATTTTACACTTTTTATAGGTTCTGAATTTTGTATTTTACACTTCCTATAGAATTGCTCAATCAATTCTTTTTAACAATTAAAAAAGTGCTTTCTCTCTGAAATCACCTTTCATCTACGATATAGTTCATTGTGATGACCCTGTATTTTAAAATCAGCCAGAGTCAGGAATTCAGATTAGGGGAAAATCGTCAATCTTTATTCTTAGCAGAGATGAAGAAAGATCGGAGGTAGAAGGGAATCGGCAATAGCAATGTCAGCAGCTGAGTCAAGAAGCTAGCTAGACCAGCAGCCACCAGAACAGAACCCAGCCAGCAATCTCTCCCAGCCTCTCTTCCTGCCCCTGTGCCTCCACCCACCAAAATCGTCATTTCCTATACAACACATCAGAACTTGCACAGAGAGTGGGCGGGGGGCCATTCTTTATCCAAGCATTCAATTACTATTTAGCCTCACGTTCTTGGGACCTCAGTGCATCAATTCAAGCCTCAGACCATTACAGTTCATATGTACGATACTTGCTGTAGGAAAGGGGGAATTAGGGAGGGATGGAGAAAAATTTGGAGCATGAAATTTTGCAAGGGTAAATATTGAAAACTATCTTTTCATGTATTTTGGAAAATAAAATATTATTTTTTAAAATGCTAATTGAAGTGACTGACTTACCTTTGATCTATAAATAGGTTGTTTTCCTATTAACTGACTTTTTGGGGAACCTTCTACACTCATGTTCTAGAGTGTGTGTGTTTGTGTGTGTTTGAAAAGGCACATATCAACATATCATATCTTATCATAGTGAATAATAGGGAATTCTTGGGTCCTAACTCATTTTTCTTTCTTAATTTTGGAGACTCCTGGATGCATTTGCATTAACAGCCTTTCTCTGTTCTAATTTGTACCTCTGCCTTTTCCATTTCTTTTTTTTTGACAACCAACACCTGTTTCCATGCACTATATAATAAAACATTCCTGCTTCTCTTGTCTGCTCCTCTTCCACATCAAACACCTCTATGCATACTTGTCCCATTTCCAGGCTGCATCAAATATCTTTCCACTGTGTTTATTATGGAATATGAGTTCTACTGACATGAAAGACATTTGCTTTTTCAAGTGACCTTTATTTCTTAAAGGTATTGACTTATCTCATGAGTACCTTCTAATAGAAACCTGTTCTCTCAATAATTTCCTCTATTTGAGGTACTTGGACCTACCAAATTTATTCTCCTGAAACACTTGACTTCTTTACATGTTTAAGTATATTTCTTACAAAGAAAAAATATTTCTAATTTTTTGTTATTATTGTCTGGACCATGATTGTTCACTATCAAACTAGTTCTTATTTTAAAATATCATTTGAACATTAACTCCAATTGAAATTATGAAATTTACAATTAGCAAAATTAATAAAAATCTAAAATCTACAGTTTTTTGTTGGAATAAATATGTAGCAAGAATACCAATAGTTTGTTCCTATGTTGTAAAAAATACATGTCTTCACATGTCTTGTTGAATGAGCTCTAGAAATCTGAAGGAATGGATCTAAGATATCCTTGGATTTACAAAATGTCTTCCTCTAAACAGTAGGTAGTAATTCTTTTTCTTTTTGTCAACGGGGAGAAATGTTTTATAAGGGCAGTATATCCCTCATAGTAGAAATAATCCTAAGATTAGATTTGAAATATTAATCATCAATATGTAATGATCATTACAGAAACCCATTGCTCCTTCTTTGGAGCTGTCTTCCCTTAGCTTCTTTGCTGACTGGTGATTCTACCCAACATTCTCTCCAGTTTCTTCTTCTGATGAATAACTCTATCTCCTTTTCTAGTGCTTTTTCTTCTTTCCCAAAAATATAGGTTCTCCCTTGTTTCTGGGCTCATCTCTCTTCTGAGATCTCTCTTCTTTACCCTCAAGTAAAGTCATCTATCTTCACAGCTTCACTTGTTATCAAGGAAGATGACTCTGAAACTTTTATTTCTAGACACGACTTTTCTTTTCACCTAGACTTAAAAGTGCCAGATGAACCTCTTCATAGAAGTGGCCTGCTACTGCCTCATATCCAATGTGTCCAAAGTTGAATTCTTCTTCTTTCTCTCAAGCCTGCCCTTCCCCTGAATTTTCCTTTCTGATAGTCCCATCAGCCATTCTACCTTACTCCTAAGAGCCAATTATATTCTGTTTATTTTAGAAAAAAAAAATGTGTACATTATCTCCTTTACCTTCTCACTTATATTGCACAAGTTCAAGTCTTTAATTTCTGACTGAGGCTATTTTATCATTTTCAAACTGGTTGCCAATAAATGCATACGCCACAATTAATGATCTTCTGAATATACAAGTCAGATTACATCATTGCTTTTTTAACTTTTTTATTTATTAAATTTATAATAGCTATTTTTATTTTTCAAAATGCATGCAAAGATAATTTCCAACATTCACCCCTGCAAATCCTTGCATTCCAATATTTTTTCCTTGTCTCCCCCCAGACAGCAAGCAAAGCAACATAAATCAAATGTGTGAAATTCTTCTAAAATATTTCCACATTTATCATACTATACAAGAAAAATCAGATCAAAAGGGGGAAAAATTAAAAAGAAAGAAAAAAGATAAACAACAAGTACAATAAAAAAGGTGAAAATACCACGCTGTGATCCACACACAGTTTCCATAGTGCTCTCTCTGGATGCAGATGACTCTTTCCATCACAATTCTATTGGAATCCCCTTGAATCACCTCAGTATTGAAAAGAGCCAAGTCCATCACAATTGATTATTACATAATCTTGTTGTCATTATAGACCATGTTCTCTTGGTTCTCCTCCACTTAGCATCAGTTCATATAAGTCTTTCCAGGCTTTTCTGAAATCAGCTTGCTGATCATTTCATATGGAACAATAATATTCCATTACATTAATATATAATAACATTCAGCTACTCTCCAACTGATGGGTCTATTCAATTTCTACTTTCTTGTCACCACAAAAAAAGCTGTTGCAAACATTTTTTACACATGTGGGTCTTTTTCCCTCTTTTATAATCTTTTTGGATATAGATCCAGTAAGAACACTCCTGGACCACAGCGTATGCACAGTTTGGTAGCCCTTTGGGCAGAGTTTTGGATTAGTCCACCAACAATATATTAATGTCCCAGTTTTCCCACATCTCCTCCTATATTTATCATTATTTTTTCCTGTTATCTTAGCCAATCTGAGAGATATAAAGTGGTACCTAAGAGATGTCAATTTGCATTTTTCTAACCAATAGTGATTTACAACATTTTTAAAAAAAATATGACTAGAAATGGCTTTAATTTCTTCATCTGAAAACTGTCTGTTCATTTCCTTTGATCATTTATCAATTGGGGAATGACTTGCAAATTACATCATTCCTGCAATGCCTCCCCCTTACCAAGTTTATCTCACATTAATCTTCTTACCCACTCTAAATTCAAATTAAGCAATACTATTTCTGATGAGGTCCTAGGTATCTAGATGGGCCGTTAGCATAGAAAGCCAGAATCACCATAAACAGTCTGGAAGCCTACTTGCCTCCGAGGCAAACAGGGAGGAGCACTGATAGAATTATCTCAGCCTTAAATGGGCCTTTTTGTTCCTAAGAAGACCTTTTATTCAATGCAAGGGCATTGAAAAAAATCATCCTTACCCCATAGTTTACTGTATCCAATTAGAAAGCCAAGTTATAATGTCATACTTCTCCAGTTGTATTTTCTCTATAAAAGATCTGCTTATATCTTGAAATCTCACCAAAATCTTTAGGGTTACCCCTCCAAGATATACCCCCACCTCCTTGTTATAGCTAATTCCTTTCGGAGTGTAATTTACTTGCTAAGCATCACAATAGCTAATACCTAATGGTATTGTATATATATATATATATATATATATATATATATATATATATACACACACACACATATGTAAAATCCTTTTAGGGTTACTCTGGTGATTCCCCCAAATCAATTGTCACACTTCAATGGTATCTTCCTCTCCAGTGAATTGTGAGCTCTACTAGGGAACTTGTCTTTAGCCTTGTAAATTGCTAAAACCTTTCTTTGCTAACTTCTCTATGGATTTAGCCCACTCTTAGCAATGTAATAAAATCTTTGCCCCTTGATTTAGAGGAATATTTCTATAAATTATTTTGAGACATCTTGGGATATGACCTGTAACTCCAAAATACTTTTGGGATGTAACTTTATATCCCATCATTTTGGTATCCTGTTATAGAAAGTGTCTGATTGAGGTCCATAATTTCAATATTTCCCATTTCTTTCCCCATTTTTCTACATCTATGCTTAATTCACACTGACAAGCAGTTTTGAAATGGATTTTCTTCTATCTCTGCCTGTGGAAATTCTTCACATCTGATAAAACCTAGGTTAGGTGTTACTCCTTCCATGAATCCTTGCCTGGTTCCCCAGCCCAAAACTCTTTTCTCCAATCTCTTATAAAGTATTTTAAGTTGAGTTGCACTTCTCTACACCTATCACATGTGACTTTATTATAACTTAGTCCCTCACTTAACAACTCTATTAGAGTATAAAAAAGCTCCTTGAAATCAAGAACTATATATACTTTTAAATACTCATAATCCAACATAAGTAGATATGTACTTAATGTATATTTGTTGGATAGTTCTAGAGTAAGATTTAGGAAGGACATTGATTAAAAAAAAATTGTTTAAAAATGTTATGGAAAGATCAGTCAAGGTGCTTCAAAGGGTAAAGGACATGATGTCTGAAAATTTATCAAAGAAAGGTGGGGACCTTTATGATGGTAATTAAAGTTAGGAGACACATGAAGGTGTTCAAGTATTGAAAACTATTACTAGGAAGAATGCCCTCAGAAGATAGGACTACAGGCAAAGTGTGGAAGTTCTTTTCAATTATTTGCTTGTTTTTTTGTTTTTTAAAACACATTTAGGCTTGATATAATCCAAATGAGTAAAGAGGTTCAAAAAAGAATAGGCAGTGTCAGGAGGTAGTGGACTCTACCTCATTAAAGATTTCCAAAGGCCAAAGAAGATCCTTCTGAAATCTGGTTAAACCATGAATGAATAGTACTACAGCTAAATTGAACAAGCTGTCTGAAAAGTAATTTCAGAATAAATTTAAATGGAATTTAATGAGAAGAAAAAGAATAAAAATCAAAAATCTTTCCCAAAAAATGTAAAATCAATCATTAAAAAAAAATCTCTCCTTGACACTTTTATTTCAGTATCCCTTAAAATCCTTTTGGAAACTAAGACAGAAAAATGTAGCAAATTAGCAAGTAGGAAGCTAACACCCTAGTGATTATGAAAGATAGACTCCTACTATTTCATCAACAATTTAGTATTATGTGTCCTGGTGGAGGGTGACTCCCTAACTCTGAGGTGACAATATGCAGTTATTCAACTGCTGTTTGGGCTGATTACCTCAGTTGATTGGAGACAGAGAAAACAGTTACTTTATAGTCAATAGCCACAGACAAGATATTATTACCCCTACCAGAATATACAGGGCCCAGGATTAGGAGAATAATAGCCACATTGTCATCTGCCCTGGTCAAAACTAGGCATTCTGTTGTTGTTAGCTTGGGACATTAAGTTTTGAGGACATTGAGCAACAGTTTGAATTTGGAGACCTTGCAATTGTTTTCAATCTATATTTTGAAAAGCATATTACAGTATAATTGGGTTCCTTTTAAATCAGATTTATTCGATTTTATGTATTTAAAAACTTTTTTTTTTTTTTTCTGAGAAGGGTCCATAAGTGTCATTAGACTTCGAAAGGGGAACATTGCTGTCTCTTGTCTCTGTCTCTGTTTCTGTCTGTCTGTCTGTCTTTTGTCTTTTGTCTCTGTCTGTTTCTTCTGTCTTCTGTCTGTCTCTCTCTTTCACTCAGAGACTCTCTGTGTTCTGTGTTTCTCTGTCTCTGTCTCTTTCTTCCTCTGTCTCCTTCTCCCTCTCTCCTCCCTTCTTCCCTTCTTCTCTCTGTCTCTGTCTTTCTCTGTCTCTGTCTCTGTCTCTCTCTGTAACTCTGTCTCTCTCTGCATCTGTCTGTCTCTCTTTCACTCAGAGACTCTCTTTCTCTGTGTTTCTCTGTCTCTCTGTCTCTGTCTCTCTCTCTCTTCTCTCTCTCTCTCTCTCTCTGTCTCTCTCTCTGTCTCTCTCTCTCTGTCTTTCTGTCTCTGTCTCTCTCTGTTTCTTTCTCTCTCTCTCTCTGTCTCTGTCTCTCTCTCTCTCTCTGTCTTTCTGTCTCTGTCTCTCTGTTTCTTTCTCTCTCTCTCTGTCTCTGTCTCTCTCTGTCTTTCTGTCTCTGTCTCTCTCTGTTTCTCTCTCTCTCTTTCTCTCTCTCTCTCTCTCTCTCTCTCTCTCTCTCTCTCTCTCTCTCTCTCTTTCTGTCTCTGTCTCTCTGTCTCTGTGTGTGTGTGTGTGTCTCTCTCTCTCTCTCTCTCTCTCTCAGTGTGTGTGTGTGTCTGTTTCTCTCTTGTCACACACACACACACAGAGTTAAGAATTCCTTAGTTAATGGGAAGCAAAGTGAATGGCTTCGAGTTAGTACCATATGTGGTTCATTTGAAGGATCAGTGGGTATTTAACCTGGAGAAGAGTAGACAAAATATCATGGATGTTTTCAGAGATTTGAAGAGTTTGTGGAAGAGGGATTAGTCATTTTAGCCGTGGAGGAAAAAACTAAGAGCAAATAGTAAAAATTATAAAAAGGCAAATTTAGATTTAATATAGGGAATTTTTTATTTATAATAGTCAGAAATAAGGCATTACTTGCTTCTTCAAGAAATATAATGTTTAGATGTCTTTGAATAAAATCATGTGACTATGTGGAGGTGAGGAAGAGATTATAGATGAGGTTCTTGTAGAGGCACAAATTGTTCTTTCCTGAGAAATGGGGACCTCTCAAAATCCCTTGTAATTCTGAATCCCTTGTGATTCTTAGATGTCACAAATCTATGCCACTAGATAGAAAGAGGACTAGGCAAAATAGGATGTGTGGTTTAATACAACAAATAATCACACCTGGAAAAACAGCTGTAAACTGCTATTCTACTAATAATAATGCCATTAATTAATTAATTATTAATAATATTAATAATAATGTTACCTCTAGGTAAGGATAATCAATATTTAAAAAATATTTTAAGGTTTGTGAAACATATTAATACATATGTTATCTCATTTCATGCTCACAATAACCTGGGAAACACAATCTTATTATCCTCATTTTATAAATGAGGGAAATGAGACTGAGGAGGTTAAATGTTATCCAGGATTGCACAGCTAGTCATCCACTGAGGAAGTTTTGAACTTGAATCATGGTTCCTACCAGATAATAAAGACAATATGCTGTATACATACTGCAAAAGAAAAAAGGGAAAAAAAAACAAAAAGAAAATTGCATAAATATTTAGAATTAGATTGCATTTTAAATGCACAAAATAGTTAGTTGATTTAAGAGAAGTACCAAGAGAGCCACATGTTCACTCAGAATCTTGAAAGTAATTCCAGTGTCACATATAACAAGAATAGTGTTTCCAGGGAATTACTCACTTTGGAGTATTAGTAGTAGCCAAAAGTGGGTCAGTGCTAGGAATATTGTTTAAGGTAGGTCATTCATGAGGAAATTGGGGTTATTGGCTCAAGTGTAGGAAGTCAAAAGCATCGAAGAGGAGAGGGAAAATGTAATATTTTAAAATGTATGATGTTCAAACATATAACCCAACTCTCTCAGGTTTCCTTGCAATTCTCATCATTATATTTTAAAAATAGAATTCCCTGCCAATGAATCATAATTCCTATGAAGGAGCAGAGACAGTGTGCTAAAAAAGATTGCTAATCTTGGAATAGAAGAATCCTAGGTTCAAATCCTGCCTGTGGTACCTATTTGTGTGTTACCTCGGATAGCTCACTTTATATTTCTAAGTCTCAGTTTCCCCATCTGTAAAATGAGGATAAATATATATGTAGTACTTAGCTCAAAAGATTATTGTGAAGATCCCTTAGGAAAAGATATGTAAAGCATTTTTATAAACCCTAACATGCTACTTAAATGTCAATTAATGGACTTATTTTGATTATTTAAAAAAAAAAATTGAGCCAAGATTTGGAAATTATTTGATATGAAACTCTGTAGCACTCAAGCATTGTACAGGTATACTATATAGGTATACTGGTTGGGATTTGCAAGGAGTGGTTTGGAGTATAATATAGGATACAATGAAGTGTTAGCTCAAGGCCCTTTAAAGGATTTTTCTGTTATCAGCCTGAAAAATTTTCTTTACTGATTCATTAATATATTCCTTGATCAAGTAGTTAAAGCTTTTCATAACTCATTTAAATCCAAAGCTGAAGGCCACTCAGCTAAAATTATAGAGGTGTATCCTGAGACAAGAGGAATGGTTAGTATTCTTTTGAAACCCAGCTCTCTGCCATATCTCTCTTTCCAGCTGCCATGAAATCAGAGTTTCAATTATAGACCTTACGCATGTTTTAAAACAGTCAGGATTACCATTCTTTGTTTTACTCCCAGGAACATTTACTTAGCTGGAAATTCAGATATATTCCATTTCCTGATTGCTTTTTTAAGATGGAAAAATTCCATCCTGCTTCCAGGATTGCCTTTGTCTGGCTTATGTTTAACTAGATAGAACTTAACCTCAGGTTAGTTTACAGAGAAAAAAAAATAAAAAACTCCACCTTTTCATCTTGCAAATTGAAGATTTTTATTTCCCAGAAACTTCTCTCCAATTCTAGAAAAGATCAGAATAGATATTTTATTTGAAATTCTATGAAATATACTATAATTCAGGTTCTTAGAAGAGCTGGTAGGTGTGCAATTAATATAAGACCTTTTGTAAAAATAATAAGTTAAGGAACACAAGGGACTAAGTTCCTAAATAGTCATTAACTTATATTTGGTCCATTCTAATTTTTAAATAGATTATTTCTTGGGTATGGCACTTCTTGTACTAAACTGCAAATTCCCTTTCTGATTCTTTCTTCCATAGCTGTTTTTCCATTTTTTTTCTTCTAGGACTCTCATTTTACTTATAAAAAACTTAATTCTTAAAAAAACATTAAAATTCTTGCTTCTAGTTGTGCTTTTGACCAAGCTGTGTGCTTTTCATTGAGTTTTTATTTTTCTTTTCTTTTTTTTTTTTTGATTTGTGAAACATCACCAAACAACTTTTTTGATGAGTCTTTTAATTGTTATTTGCTTATCCTTTATCCTGGTTCTGGATTTGGTGTTTGAGCCAGGCTCAGTCCACTTCCCAGAGAATGTCTCATTACTGCTGCTTTATAGAGGCATTAAATATTGACTTTTTTTCTCTTCAAGAACTTAGGGAAACTCAGGTTGGGAATCTGCAACTCTCAAAGTGGTCTGATCCAGGACAAAATCTAAATTCTGCCTTCTTAACATGAGATCTTCAAGTTCCTGACCTGGGCTTGGGGTCTGAGCAATTGACTTATTGACTTGCCCCAGTTGGAGTTCCCGTAAACTATGCCTGAATTCATTAACTATGTGACAACTGGAAAACTTTGCTGGTTTAGAGAGACAAGCTACAGGCCATCTTTTGATTTGAGATTTCTACACTATTTATTCCACTGCAGTTTTCAAATTGGGTTAGAGACTAAAACTGAGACCCTGTTGGGATCAGAACCATGCAATAGTTGCATGTTTCTGAATTTTCTTCTTGTTCTATACATAACTTTGGGCCTGTGACTCCTCTGAACCCTCGAATGTCACCCCTAAAAACAGGTTAAAAATGCTGACCAGTATTAGAAATTATTGCAAATAAAAACATTCCGCCAAAAAAAAGAGAAAATAACTATATAACAACTGCAAGCAAAGACGCAAAGGATAAAAAGGATTTTCCATAAGAACTACATAATTATCTAAAATAAATGAAGCAAGAGATTAAAAAATAATTAAAAACTCTTGAAAAAAGATTTGGAAGAAAAAAATTGACTTAGAAGAGAGTTATAAGCCATACCTAAATAATAAAATCTCTGAAAATTCAAATGTACCAAAGAGAAACCGATATCTGATGTCAAAAACAATTGACTTAAAAATAAAGTGAAAACCTGTGTGATGATATAGTATAAATATGTTAGTGAAGGAGAATAAAAACAAGTGTTCCATAAGGAAGAAATGCCATTTCTTCAAAGGGTATTAAAGGAGTCAAATAAGGAAAACAGAAGATCTGGGATTGGATTGATTTTATTCTGAAAGTTTGAAGAGATGGAAGAGAAGAGAAAGTAAAAGGAATATATCAATGTGGAAAGGAAGAAGAAGGGAACTTGCTTTTTCTCATAATCTGGTTTCGTGAGAAGGGCACACAAACATGGAGAAAGGAATAATGATTTGGATCAAACTCATTCATCTAAATGGACAAAAGACAGTTGTACATTCATCAGTACACACACACAAAGAGAGAGAGAGAGAGAGAGAGAGAGAGCGAGAGAGAAAGGTTGGTTTAGACCTATATCCAATTTATCCAGGCAAAAATTGGGGATAATTTCAGATTAAATCTTTGTGTATTCTTTTATGTGCATGAAAGTGCTATTTTTGTTAATATCTAAGTTAAAAATAAAAAAAAAAATTATTTTAAGAAATTATGTCTACCTTGGTATAGCCAGAGGAGCCAGCAGACTCCAGTTCCATTTCAAATTTGGTATAGCCCAGGGTGGTTAGGTATCCTCCCCCAAGGAGAGACTTCTTAGCTAACTCATGGTCCCAGGCAAGCAGATATCCTTTAGCAGTCAGGTCAGTGTGTACTTCAGTGTAGACCCATGGGAACATAGAAACATCCCACGAGATCTCAGGATATGCGAGTCACCACCACTAGGATCCCAGCTAAGTACCAGGTAAGCTGCCAGACTGTTATATCCTCCAGTAGTTACAGCTACAATCTCCATCCCACTCCCTCAGCATAGAACAAGAAACAAGCGTCCCCCATGAGCCTCAGAACAATATCAGTACAGCACCAGACAAAGAATCAAGATTTGCAGCCAATGGCCCAAGAAGCCTGAGATAGTACAATTTCTACCCTTTTAGCAGAGCTCAAATTAAAAAAAAAAAAAGCAAAAAGCGGGGTAGGGAGAAGAACAAAAAATAATTACAAAAACTATCTTACCATAGAAAGTTGTTGTGGTGACAGGAAAGGCTAAGACACAAACTCAGAAGAGGAAAACAATGTCAAAACACCTAAGGACAAATCCCCAAAGAAAAACATGATGTGGTCTCAAGCCCAGAAAGAACTTATGGAAGAGCTCAAAAAGGAGCTTAAAAATCATAGAAGAGAGGTAAAAGAAAAATTGGGAAAAGAAATGTAAGAGAATTATGAAAAAAAGTTAATTGTTTGGAAAACTGCTTGAAAAGTAGAATTGGCCAAATGGAGAAGAAAATATAAAAATCCACTTCAGAAAATAATTCTTTGAAAGTATATTGGGCCAAATGTAAAAGAAAGTACAAAAGTTAATTGAGGAAAACAATATCTTAAAAGTTAGAATTGGGCAAGTGAAAGTTAGTGACCCTATGAGACATCAAGAATCAATTAAATAAATTCAAAAGAATGAAAAAATGGAAAATACCTTATGGAGAAAATAACTGACCTGGAAAATAGATCCACAAGACACACCATCAGAATCATTAGTCTATCTGAAAGCCATAATCAAAAGAAGGATCTGGACAGCATATTTGAAGAAATTATGAAGGAAAACTGTCCTGATATCCTGGAACCAGAGGATAAAAATAGGCATTGAAAGAATCCACCGATCACCTTAGGAAAGAGATCCAAAAATAAAAACTAACAAGGAACATTATAGCCACATTTCAGAAATATCAGATCAAGGATAAACTATTAAAAGTAGTTGCAAGAAAACAATTCAAATATCAGGAAGTTACAGTCAGGATTACAGAGGATTTGACAAATTGCAACATTAATGGATTGGAGGGCATAGAACAGATATTCTGGAAGGCAAAGGAGCTAGGACTACAACCAATAATCATTTACCCAGAAAAATTAAGCATAACATATAAAGGAAAAAAATGATTATTCAATGAAATAGAAGAATTTCAAGCTTTTATAAGATGAGCAGAATCTGACCTCCAATATCAAGACCCAAGAGAAGCATAGACAGGTAAAAAGGGAAAAGAAAACATAAAGGATTTAATAGAGTTAAACTGTTTACATACATCCACAAGAAGATGTAATTCTTAAAAATTATATCACTAATAGTATAGCCACAAGAAATATAAATATTCTTTAAAATTGTATCACTAATCATATAGCTAGAAGGAATATACACAGTCAAAGTGATGAGGTTTAGATTTGGGGAACCCAAATGAAATTAGGGTTTCTGGTAGTCAGGGAGTTAAATGAGGTCTAGTGGCAGGTTCGGGGCTCAGGGAATCAAATGTAGCTCCCCTGCAACCCCTTGGGATTTGGCACAAGGTTAGGGAGTTTTGAGAACTCCCTTCTGGTGGTGCAGAGGTCCTCTGTAAAGGAATTTACAGACCCCAAAACCTAGATTGATAAAAGAGGTTTATTATGGGGATTGGAAGTAAGGTTACAGTCTGGTTAGGGAAATAGGTGAGGGTAAAGAGAGGATGGCACTGAAAAGAGTATTCTAATGGACAGATCTATGGAAAATGGAGTTTTGCACTGAGAATTCAATTCTCAGTGGGCAGAAGATCCTGGCAGTAAAAGGAACTGCCAAGGTCCATCTGTAAAGATCTTAGTTGATGGAAGATCATTATATTGCTTGTCTTGGTGGGGGTTGGGAAACCCAAGCAGATCATCAGAATTGGGGCTGGGAGAGCCCAAGTTGGCTCAGATCCGATGGGAGCTGGGACAAGCCTGGATCTTCTATTGGAATTTAAAGGGATGCTTTTGACTAGAATTTGTGAATCAAAGGCCCTGGCTTCCTGAATTGAAATGCCTCAGCCAGGAGGGACTGGGAATAATCTGAAAGGAATCACAAATCAACAGGAAATACAGTTTCTTAAAGGGACCACAACCCGCTTCATTAGGATTTCTGTTGATTTTGTTACTGATGTGATCCATTATGATGATAGTTTTCCTAATAGAGAACTACCTTACATTTCTGGTATAATTCCCACTTGATCACAGTATATGATCTTTATAATATAGTGCTATAGCATCTCCTTGCTAGTGTTTTTTAAATTTAAAATTCTTGCATTAAAATTAAAATTACTAGGGAAATTGGTCTATAGTTTTTTTTTCCCCCCTCTGGTTTCACTCTTCCTGGTTTAGGTAGGAGCATCATTATTTGTGTCATAAAAGGAATTTAGTAGCAGGGCATTTAAAACGTTTGAGTCACATAACTTCTGAATAATTTAATCACTTTACTGATAATGACAGCATATTTATTAATAAAGAGATGGTCATTTGACTATCTCTCTAAGATCAAAGACCCATCATGGTGGCTGGCTCATAGTTTACATACTCTTGAAAAAGTAAGTGTTCCGAAAGTGACAATCAATTATGACTGGTTAACAATTAATGGGAAAATGAATATTACAATGAGAGCTGGGCTACATAACAATGAAGCTCTTGGGGTACATGGCTTAGAAAACCCAAATCTTGCTCAGAGAGACTTAAGAATTTCCAAATCACCTATCTAACAAAAAAGGAAATCAACATTTTTCTAGACCTATCTAAATAAACATTATGAGAAGGAATACATCCATTAACCTTAGTTTAGAATTTCTTTTATTATCATTGATTAGACCTCTTAGCTGAGCAAATCTATTAGATGTTTCATACTGGTTGATTTCTGGATGAAAAAGTAGAAAAAAGGAAACATCTCATCTTGATTCTGATTCAAAAATTAATTATTAATATAAGCAAGAAATAATTATTTCTTTCATAGGGCTTCTTTACCTATTTTCCAAAATAGTTTGCATAATATTAGAATTATTTTTTTTAATTGGTAAAATTCACTTGTGAATCAATTTGGCCCTGAGAACATTTTATTAGGGAGTTCATTGATGGCTTATTCAATTTCTTTTTCTGAGATAGGGTTATTTAGGTATTCTATTTCCTCTTCTGTTAATCTTGGAAATTTATATTTTCATAATTATTCATTAATTTGTTTAGACTGTCAAATTTACTGGCATATAGTTTAGCAAAATAGCTCCTAGTAATTGTTTTAATTTTCTCTTCATCTTGGTAAATTTATCCTTTTCCTTTTTGATACTGGTAATTTGTTTTTTTTTTCTTTCTTTTCTTTAAAATCAAATTAACAAATGACTTGTCTATTTTATTGGGTTTTTTTTTTCATAAAACAAGTCTTGAGTTTTATATATTAATTCAATGACTTTCTTTCTTTCAGTTTTATTCCTCTCTCCTTAAATTTTCAGAATTTTCAATTTAGTGTTTAAATCAGTATTTTTAATTTGTTGGGGTTTTTTATTTGTATATACAATTCATTGATTGGTGGTTCTCTATTTTATTGATATAAACATTCAGAGATGTATATTTTTCTCCCTCCCCCCTACCACGTACTGCTTTGGCTGCATCCCACAAATTTTGGCATGTTGTCTCATTGTTATCATTCTCTTTATTGAAATGATTGATTATTTCTATAATTTATTCTCTGACTTATTTATTCTTTTGGATTAATTAGTTTTCAATTCTCATACTTAGAAGTATACAGGGACGTAAATAGTTTAATCTTATTGAATAATATGGTTGTGGTTTTCCTGTTTACCTTTTTTATGGTTCTCTTTATTCTTAAATTTGATTGAATTTTGTGTTCAGCTCTTGTCTTTTCATCAGGAAAGTTTGAAGGTTCCTCATTTCATTGAATATCCATTTTTTCCACTGAAAGATGATGCTCAGTTTTGCTGGACAACTGATTTTTGGTTGTAATCCAAGCTCCTTTGCCTTCTGGAATATTGTATTCCAACTTTGCTAATTCTTTAGTGCAGAAGCTGCTAAATGCTGAGTAATGTTGATTGTGGATCCTTAACATTTGATGTTTTTCTGACTGCCTGCAGTATTTTCTCCTTGACCTGATAATTCTGGAATTTGGCTATAATATTCCTTGGAGTTTTCCTTTTGTGATCTCTTTCAGGAAGTAATTGGTAAATTCTTTCAATGTCTATGTTTCTCTCTGGTTTTTAGGATATATGGGCAGTTTTCCTTAATAATTTCTTGAAAGATGTTGTCCAGCCTCTCTTTTTTGATTGTGGATTTCAGGAAGTCCAGTAATTCTTATATTCTCTGTTCTATTTTTGAAATAAGTTATTTTCCCAATGAGGCATTTTACATTTTCTTCTATTTTTTCATTCTTTTGGTTTTATTTGATTCAGTTTTTATTTCATAGCATTATGAGCTTCCACTTGCCAATTTCTAATTTTTAATGAATTATTTTCCTCAGTTAGCTTTTTTACCTCCTTTTTCATTTGACCAGTTCTACTTTTAAAGCAGCTGTTTTCTTCAGTGGATTTTTTTTCCCCCATTTTGGCCAAAGTTCATTTAAATTATCTTAAGCTGGAAAATTGTTTCACTCCATCTTGTTATGGGTTCTGTCAACTCTAGAGTTTCTTTAGAGGCTTGATTTAATGTTTCTGAGGGAAACTAGAAAAAGCTCAGGCAACTTCCTGTTCTATGCTTGCACATCCTTTATTTCATTAAATATGAAGGATTATATTCATTTTCTCTGGGTAGGTGATTCTTTCTTGTAATTCTACCTCCTTTACCTTTCCAGAATATCATATTTCTGGTTTCTGAACTTTTAATGTAGAAGTTGCTAAACACTGTGTAATCATGACTCTGGTTCTACAATATGAGAATTTTTTTCTCGGCTGCTTGAAGCATTTTCTCTTTAATCTGAGTTTTGGAATTTGACTGTAATATTTCTGGAAGTTTTCATTTGTGATCTCTTTCAAGAGATGATTGGTGGATTCTTTTGATTTCTCTTTTACCCTCTGATTCTAGCGTATCATGGAAGCTATTCTTGTTAATTTTTTTCAAATATGATTTCTAGGCTATTAATTAGATCACAACTTTCAGGTAGTTTCAATAATTCTTAAATTATTTCTCTTTCTTTTATTTTCCAGGTAAACCATTTTCCCAAAAAAAAACTATCTCACAGTATCTTCTTTTTTTTATTCTTTTGATTTTATTGTTTCTTGATGTCCCACAGAATTATTAATTTCCATTTGCCCAACTCTAATTTTTAAGGAATTATTTTAGTGAACTTTGAACTTTTGTAACGCTTTTTCTATTTGGTCAATTCTACTTTTTAAGGAGTTATTTTCATCTATAAATTTTTGTATCTTTTTTCCATTTGGCCAATTCTGTTTTTTAAGGAGTTATTTTCTTCAGTGAATTTCATTTGTGAGCTTCCTTTTACCATGCTATTGACTCTTTTTTTCACGATTCATTTTTATCACTCTCATTTTAACCCAATTTTTCTTCTCTCTCTTATTGACTTTTAAAATATTTTCTAAGTTCTTCCAGGCATTCTTTTTAATTTGATTTTTTTTTCTGGCAAAACCATAGTCACTTTTCATAGTAACTTGTTTATTTTCTTTTTTAAATTTTTTTAACTTTTACCTTTATAATAAAATGGAACTGTGCTTCTAGAGTAGAGGGGGCACTATCCCAAGCTTCAGGTTTTTCATGCTGCTCTTTTCAGAGCTAATTGTGGGAACCTATAAGTTTTTAGTTCTTCCAAGGTGTGGTTATTGCTCTCCTGGCCTGTACTAGGATCTGTGAGCCACCACAAGCACTCTTTTCTTCTCTGAATTTATAACCAGGATCCCTGCTTTTCCTTCAGTCTACAAGCTCTAGTAAGCTAGTGCTCCTCCTCATCCTGGAATTGCGGCCTATGTACCCTTGATTCCTATATGAGCAACACAATAAAGTTCTAATCTCATTGTCAGCAAAATATTCCTTCCAATTTCCTGCTCTGTTGTCTAACTTTCTTACCATGCGTAGGCTGAAAGCCCCAGATGTCACACCTGCTGATTCAGTTGCCTTTAAAGCCTGCAGAGTTTGTTGAGGTGGAGCCTACTGTTAGCTCACACTGGGCCCTTGCTGCTGGCTCATGGGAGGAATAGAGGCAGGGTCTCACTATTAGCTTGTGGAAGGAGGAAGATGTGGGAGTCTCACTGCTGGCTTTAGCCAACGCATAGAACTTTACTTCTATGCTGGGGCACAGTCTGCTGATGGCTTGTCCAGGCCACCTGTGCTAAACTGCACTCCATTCTCACCTCAGGCTTTACTGTCAACATTCTAAGATGTCTTGGGCTAGAAAATTGTGTTCACCCTGTCTTTTTGTTAGTTTTGCTTCTTCAGAAAGTTGTTTGGAGAGTAATTGAGAGATCTTAAGCAAGTTTCTACCTTATTCCACCATCTTTCTCTATTATTTCTAATATGGGTTTTTTGTTGTCTTTTCCCCTCACAAATTCAATTCATTTCAATGACCTCTAACTTCATTTCTGGTTTTCAATCTATAATTATATGATCCTGTAATCATTGAATACCTACAGTATGACAGCTAATTCTAGGGACTAAGAATATAAAGATGAAAATGAGCTATTTTCTGTCTTCAAGAAGTTTATATGCTTTGATTTTATATGTATGAAAGATATTATTTCTTGCCTTCTCGAAGAGGGACAGGTAGAAGAGAAAAAAGAGAATTTGGAGCTCAAAACTTAAAAAATGAATGTTTAAAAATTTACATCTAAGTGGGGAATATTTAATAAAATAAAAAAGTTAAAAGTTTTTATGCTGCTAGAGGAAAATTAGTATGTTCAGAAATAAATATAACATATGTACAAATGAAATATAAAGTCATCTTAGATGATAGAGAATTGGTAACTAAAAGATTCTGGAATTTTGTTGGGGTTTGTTTTATTTTTTATAAGCATTTATAATTAAGATTCTGTTCTATGTGAGGCATTGTGCTAAGCACTGGGGGTATAAAGATAAAAATCAATGTAGAGTTTCATAATATTATTGCATCCTTCATAGTACAATGATCAAATACAATGATCAACTAAATAATTAACCAAATACAGTCCTACTGAAGAAAGGATCTCTCTGCAAGATCCAATCAGTCTTAGAATTCACACATAATAATGTTCCTTTGTTCTGCTGATTGGAGAATGAAGTTATGAACTCTAAAATCTTCATTTAAGGAGGTGATTCAGAACAGATATCTAATTTCCCACCTGACTGTACTACTTTCAGATTTCTTTGTATGCCCTTAAATTGGGTACCTTTTTTTTATCTTCCTTTTGTGTGTTGTCTTTCCTCATTAGATTGTAAACTCTTTGAAGTTAAAAGCTGTCTTTCATATTTATATTGATATCCTCAGCACTTAGCATACAGAAGATGATTAAAAATGTTTATTGATTCACATCTGTCATATGTTTTTCATTATCCTTCTTGCATTCATGATATCTTGAATCCAAGTAATTCAAAGTACTAAAGAACCTTTTTAGGGTAACTATTTAGGGTATATTTTTCAGATCAACTCATACTTGTCCAAATTTTCTCAATTGAGTTAGAGACTACATTAGGAGTAAGTTATCTCTCAGGTCTCCTTCAGATTTGGGACTCTAAAAGGAAAAATAATTTAAGATTCTGACATAAGGTAACAATACTAGTGCTAAGAACTAGAAGAGCCATCTGACAATATAATTGAACCTAAATTGTACCACATAGAAGATTAAGGATCAGATAATCATTTCCAGACCTCAGATGAAGGAATTCTCATCTCCAAATTTGCAAAGCAGGATTTTTTAATTTTA
This sequence comes from Sarcophilus harrisii, assembly GCF_902635505.1. Lineage (NCBI taxonomy): Eukaryota > Metazoa > Chordata > Mammalia > Dasyuromorphia > Dasyuridae > Sarcophilus > Sarcophilus harrisii. The sequence continues at coordinate 431,076,375 of NC_045426.1, forward strand.
TATGGCCTTAAACAGAATCCCTCTCTGTTTGTTTCATTTAAAAAAAAAAACAGACATGGTAATAATTTTAAAATGTTGATACTCTCTGGCCAAAAAATATAAATAGAGTGGTAAAGTCTCAAAAATAGAATTGGAAGATAATTTAAAGTTGATCTCACCCAGCCCACTTATTAATAGGTGTTATGTGGTCTAATAGGTGTGATGTGGTTTGCTTAACATCACACAAGTAGTAAATGAAAGTAAATGAAAGAGCAGGGATTCAAAGTCAAGTCTTTTTCCTTGAAAGTCAGTGTTCTAGCTTGTTCTGTTTCACTTAGTACTATAATCATGGATTTGGAGCTGGAAGGCCTCTTAAAGACCATCTTATCCAACCCTTCTTATTATGAAAATGAAGAAATTTAGGCACAAAGAGGTTGTTAGTTTACCATGATCCCTCCACTAGCAAGTGTTAGAAATGGGTTCTGAATCTAGGTCTTCTTGATTCCAAGTCCAGCAATCTCTCTACTACATCACTTAATCGGTTGGTTGGTTGGTTGTTGGTTAGTTAGTTATTGTCCTTTATTCTTGAAGAGGACCAAAATGACATCACTATGTTAGGATGCAGTTAGTGTGTCTGACTGTGTCTGATCAGACCAATATGAGCTCAGAATGCTCTCCCATAGATTGGACACAAATAGTTCCTATGAACATTTGGGTGGATTCTCTAACTTTGCACATCTTGCTTTTTTTCTGAGCCAATTCAGTTCTCTTTTGCTCATGAAACACAGTACCTTCTTTGATGAGAGCACACCATGCTGGATGGTCCTGTGCCAGTGTCTCCCATGGTATACAATCAACTCTAAAGTTCTTAAGAGAGACCTTGAAAGTGTCCTTGTGTTCCTTTTTCTAATCACCTTCTGAGTGCTTGCCCTCTGTGAGTTCTCCATAAAACAGTCTTTTTGGCAAGTGTACATTTGGTATTCGAACAATAAGTGATTCAGTTTCCTGGCAAGGCGCTAGTAATCTGTCCAGGTTTCATAGGCAAACAACAAAGAGATCAACATAATGGTTCTGTAGACCTTCAGTTTGGTAATCTGCCTAATAACACTTCTCTCCTACACTTTGCTTGAGAGCCTCCCAAACACTGAGTTAGAGCATTCTGGCAATGCATTTATCAACCTCATTATCAAGGTCTACATGCCTGGAAAGTGTACTTCAAGGTAAGTGAACTTATCCATAGCATCCACTTTTGGTTTGGTGCCAGAGGTCAGAAATCCCTAGGCACCCAATCTGTCCATTCAAATAGAAGTTGGAAAATGCTGCTATTTCTTCTATCTTCTCTTCCCTTTTCCCTTCTCCTTTACCTCTTCCTCTCCTCTACCTCTTCCTCCTCTGTTTCTTTCCCTTCTTCTCTTCCTCTTCTGCTTATTCTTCTCCTCCTTCTCCTCTTCCTCCCCCCTTCTTTTTTCTCCTCCTCCTCCTCTTCTTTCTCCCCCCTCTCTTTGTCCTCCTCCTTGTCCTTTTTCAAACAGTTAGGATATGTTGGTTTTGTCCTACAAGGTTTATATTTTTGATTTCTTGAAATATTGCTCTGAAAAAAAATTGATTTTATAAGAGCCTCATTATGCTACTTGACAATGCCTTTAAATCCAAATCATTCTGGCTTTCATTAAGTGGCTAATAATAGCAGCCCAAGTCTCTATGAGTCTCATTGTTTAGGTTTTGATGACTTAAAAAGAGTGTAAATAACAATTATTTTCTCTTGTGGCCAGAAACTCATAAAGGTCTTTTCTTCTCAGATTGATATCTGTGAGGTGATAAATCGGGCCATTTATCTCGGTTCTTATTTAGCAGTTATTCATTGAATGGATGTGGCTTCAGAAAAACTAGGAAAGACCTTAATTTAGCCATGGTCACCAACATCGTCAGGAACCACTGACAATCATCTTGATCTTTGTCATCCTACTGGACTCTGAAGATCCTGGAGGAGAGAGTAAAGCTGATGACTTTGCACAGCTCTGCCTCACTCATATCCAATTTATATGCAAGTCAAGACATCACCCTCATGACATCATTGGTCTTTTTCAAAAGCAAAGGATGAACAGCAACTAAAACAAAGGAGTGAATTAGGAACTATCAGAGTTTGCAAAGAAAACCATTAAAGCTTTTAACATGAGGAAAAACTTTCTGACAATTAGACCTTTCCAAAAATTGGAGATGATGAGCTTCTGGATAACCAGGTAGACATTGCCAGAGAAAACCAGAATCTATGAAAACAATCTGGAAGTTTAGGTACTCCTTGAGGCAAGCAGAAAGAATTGATAGGATTATAAATAGATCCTTTTAATTTTGGTAAGGCCTTTTATTTTTATGTAGGCCTTTTATTCAAGTAAACTTTTGATTACAGTCTCAATTCTCTAGTAACTCCATCTTACTATATCCCCAACAGAAAGTCAAGTTATGATTTCAAACCACTCCCCTCACCCCAGCAAGTCCCAGATTATACTTCCCCTATAAAAGATCTGTTTACATTGTAGATCTTTGTTAAACTGCTCTATGAATTTAGCCTTCCAATCATTGACAAATTCCCATCTCATGTTTTTCCCCTTAATAATGTCTTCCTTCTAGTTAATTCTGAGTTCCATTAGGGAACTTGTCTTTCCCCATGTTAATTGCTAAAACCACTTTTCTTGTTAACTCTACTTGGAATTTGCCCCTCGACTTAGAGGTCTATATGTACAAATTCTTTTGGGATGACTTGTGACATCAGTCTGTAACTCCAATATACTTTTGGGTTCTCACCCATACTTCATCATTTTGATGGCTATTCCCATCCTAGTATGGAAAGAATCTGACTGCATCACATAACTTCAACAGAGAGGTGGGGTTCCCCAAATATGGAAATCTCAAAGCAAAGGCTGAACTATGTTATAATGGAGTTTTCTTTTGGGCTAACTGCAGAGATCCCTTTCAACTCAAATTCTCTGATTGTATAACTCTATCCATGATACCAAATTTATTCTTATGATAATATGATTTGATGAAATAATAGAGGTTTCTGTTTTTTCACCACAGTTACTTGGATCATTGTGGTTTATGGGCCTGACCTATTTTTCACTGTAATAATAATAATAAAAGAACTGACTAATATTATATGATGTCATCTTCATTTGTTGGGATCCCTTCCATTCAGCATGATGTCCCTCAGGGAAGGACAGTGTCCTCAGTTCACAGGATCTCCTCTGCCCAGGCATTAGTGCAGTTGGATGATTCTCTCTGCTACTTCTTTCTCCAGCAGTGTTATTGTTGAAAATCCTGCTCAGACTTTGGCAACCTGCTGTTATTCATTTTGAACACTCTCCAGCACTGGCAGCTTCTATCCTTTTTGAAGTCATTATTCTTGAAGCCTCTTGGATGCAGGGATGCTTCCTAGAGTACATCCCTGTTTCTTGTGCCCAGGATACTCTCTGCAGAGTAGAAGAGAGCTTAAATGTTTGAAACCTGACATTTTTACTCCAGATAGACAGTGAATTACGTAGTTAAAAGTTGGAAGTGAGCTTAGTATCCATCTCATCCAATTCATTCACAAAAGGAATTCCCAAAACAACTTACCTATTAAGTGGGCATCCATTTGTGCTCTTTTGTGTTCCTAAACACATAGTGGGCACTCAAAAATCCTTTTTGAATTAATGACTTTCCCTGGAAGCAGCAGGGGATCTCACTTTCTTTTCACTTTTCCTCATCCCTAAATTGAAATTGATTTCTTTAGAGTGAGCAATGATCACTTAATTTCTAAATTTAAGGGCTCTTTCTCAATTCTCATTTTTCTTAATCTTTTCTACCCTTTAAACTGTTAACTATTCACTTCCTTTGGATGCTGTCTCTTGTGACACTCCTTTCTCCTGTTTTTCCTACTACTTATCTAATCACGCCTTTTCTGTCCCCATTGCTCGATCATCATTCATTCTAGCTCTTGAAATTCCAGGAATAGTAAATAGTAAACATTCTGTCCTGAGTTCTCTTTTCTGACTTTATCCTCTGTGTGTGTGTGTGTGTGTCTGTGCTGTCTGTCCCTCTACACATACATGTATACACATGTGTACATGTACACACAGATGGATAGATAGATATATCTATGTATGTAGGAAATGCATATTTATTTCTAAATCAGCTGACTTTCCCAGATTTATATATCTATCCCTAGTGTATCCTAAGCTACAGACTTATAGCAACAATTGCCTATTGGATATTTCAGATTAAATGTTCTGTAAGTATTTCAAACTTAATATATCAAAAAAGAAATACTACTAATTATACCAATGATAATGATGATGAGGAGGGTGGTATTAAGCAACAATCTGAAGTAATAACTTCCAGAGAAGATACCATTAAAGAAATTTCTTTACCTGGGAATGCAATATTTCAATGCCATCACAAACCCTGTCTCTCTTCCTATTAAAACAAAATAAAGATAATTTAATTCCTGCAGTATTTCAATACCTTCCAATTTCTTATTCTATTCAATCATGAGGTAAAGTCTCAAGAAATATGTAAGAAGACTTAAGTTTTTTATTTATTTTTATTTTAATAGCTTTTTATTTACAAGTTATATGCATGGGTAATTTTACAGCATTGACAATTGCCAAACCTTTTGTTCCAATTTTTCCCCTCCTTCCCCCCATCCCCTCCCCTAGATGGCAGGATGACCAATAGATGTTAAATATATTAAAGTATAAATTAAATACAATATAAGTATACATGTCCAAACCATTATTTTGCTGTACAAAAAGAATCGAACTCTGAAATAGTGTACAATTAGTCTGTGAAGGAAATAAAAAATGCAGGCAGGCAAAAATATAGGGATTGGGAAGTCAATGTAATGGTTCATAGTCATCTCCCAGAGTTCTTTTCGCTGGGCGTAGCTGGTTCAGTTCATTACAAATCCATTGGAACTGATTTGGTTGATCTCATTGCTGAAGATGACCAGATCCATCAGAATTGATCATCCTATAGTATTGTTGTAGAAGTATATAATGATCTCCTGGTCCTGCTCTTTTACTCAGCATCAGTTCATATAAGGAAGACGTAAGTTTAAAAAAGTACAAATAATTGTCTAGCAATTATACCTTGGGATAGCAATATTTTTTATTCATTGTCATACAAATATTATCGAGCTCTGCCTTAGAATTAAATCATCATAGAGGATGGAAAAAACATTTTTCTTTTCATATGGTATGTAAAATGTCGAGTATTTGAAATCATAGTTTATTATATGTCATAGGGTCAATTTGCAGTACCTGGACTGTTCTGGGAGGACTAGCACCTCTGGTGTGAGGGCTTGCTGAATCCTTTTCAGCACTGTTCATTCACCTTTAGTGTATACCTTCACCCAACAGCCACCTGTGGGTAGGGGTCACATGCAAGTAAAACTGCCTTGGCAGACAAATTAAAAGAGGTTGAGGGTAACTAATAGTCCTCAGGCATGTCAGTGAGTTACAGAGATATCTCCCCATAACATGTTAAAAGTTTCCGAAATGAGCAAATAAGAACAATTTGTTCCAATGAGCATGAAGGCAGCTGAAGCAGTAGCTTTGGAGTGTTTGGAGCTTAGTTAGACATCAAAGAAGCCAAGATTATCCAATGCAACCCAGGCCATTGCCAGTCATTCTGACTTATGTCTTGTCACTGAAATTCAATGACTTTAGAAGACAGATTGAAGCTGACAACTTTGTGTAACTCTGCCTCACTTAAATCCAATTCACAAGGGAGTCAAGACTACTCCCTGACATCACTGACCTTCTTTGAAAGAAGGACAAACAACAAGGACAATTTAAATGTTTCAAAACAGTTACTCTTTACTTATGTTGATAGAAATTCACCCCCCACCCCAGTTCATAGCAGAAATCTCAAAAGACTTTGTGACTCTGTCATCATTTCTTTATTTCATAGCTTTTTTCTCCCTCTTTTCCACAACACTGTTCATTGACCACTCACTTTAAATATAACTTTTCTCCTTCATGTCCCTTAATCCCTCTCCTCTTTATTGTGATGAGAGATGCTGTGTAATGGGCCAGAACTCTGTACTCGAAACAAGGATTCTTACAAGGTGTTAACTCAGTGGAATTGATAAGACAATGTTTATCTAGTTTAGCATTAATAGTGATTAATAGTTCTCTAGTTCAGTATGATTGATTTAATCTTACAACAAATAATGGTTCCCTAGTGATATGATTGACATACTCAGTATGATGAATGAATTTAATTGTAATAGAGTATTTAAGAGACCAAAGTCAGACCTAGAGGGGACTCGGAGTCAGACTCTGAGAAGACAGAAGACTAGAGACTGGAGCTCAAGGTCTCAGAGCCAAGGAGACATTCATTCCATCCCCCACTACCATGGTGGCTGATCTGACCTCCTTCACTTCTCCATGAGACCAAGGCCCATTTGAAGGGCCTCCAGAAAGCTAGCCAGGCCCCACGTGAAGGAAACAGACTGTGAAGGAAATAATAAAGAATTTGGACTTTATCTCTGGCTATTCTCATGGTAATTATTCTGCTGAAACGAAGGCTGGTCCAAAAATCTCCAAAAAGCTAACCAGAACACTAAAATGCTGTGCAACAGAAAAATATAGAATTAGAAAAATCAAACAACTGACAGCTATTCAGACACTAGGAAGAAGAAAAAATGGATGGAAATAAAGTGGGTAAGCTGGTGCTTCTATGGAACAGAGCTTAACAGTACATTTAGTCTCTTCATGTAGAGACACACTGCTGGGCATTAATATGTTCTCTCTCAGAATGGAGGAAGAACAAGCATATGACAAATGGAAATACATATGGTTCACTAAAACATAATTGGCACTGATTACAAATGCAGCAAAAACACCATGTAATAATTATCTTGAAATGTAAATTTAAAATTGGATCAACTACAAACTCTCAAAGTGCCAGAACAGACATATGTACACTAGGTAAAATAGGTATTTTGTTGATATCACTATATTTTTCTTTTACTCTTAAATGGTTACTTAATATATCATGGATATGAGGAGTTCTAAAGTTTATCTAGTCTAACATTCCTCTTTCACAGATGAGCATAATGAGGCTGAAAAGCTAGAAGACCATCAGGTCAGAAATGTAAGGATGGAAGAGAACTTCAATGTCATTTAGTTCAAACGTCCTTCTCTCTGTACAGATAATGCAACTGAGGCCCAGAAATGATGTGCCAAGATTGTACAACCAATAAATGAAAGAGTTTGGGAAAATTGAGGTAAGGGAGAGAGGGAGAAAAAAATTTGGAACACAGAATTTTCCAAAAATGAATGCTGAAAACTATACATGTATTTGGAAAAATTAAATACTATTGGAAAAAAAAAGAGGGGGGAAATGATTTACTTAGATCTCATAGCAGTAAACCAGGTAGATCTGTTGTTGCTATGTATGTCTCTGAACATTTTGAGACCATCACTGTAAGATCAGGAGATGGTGATATTTTTCATCACAAGTCCTCTGGAATAGTTAGTCACTGCGCTGATCAGAATTCTTACTTTTTCAAAGTGGTTAATCTTTATAATAAATTATTCTCCTGATGCTGTTCTTTTCAATCTATATATTTCCAGGTATTTCTGAAACTGTCCATTTCTTTTTTATTATTTCTTTTTTGTTCAGTTTGTTTTTCAAGATTATTTTTTTTCAAACTATAAAAATTCACCTTCAGTCCCTCTCACCTACTCCCAATATTGAAAAAGAAAAACAAAACTTAAGCAAGGTGCATAGTCAAGAAAAACCAATTTCTATATTGTTCATGTGCAAAAATGTATGCTTTAATATGCACTTACCTCTCTGTTAATAGCATGTTTGATCATAAGTCCTTTGGAATCATGACTGGTCATTATGCTTATCAGGGTCCTTAAGTATTTCAAAGTGGTTCGTCTTTATAATGTTGTTAATGTACAAATTATTCTAGCTTTACTCACTTTCTGTATTTATTCATATAAATCTTCCTGGGTTTCTCTGAGATTTACCATAATTTGTTTCAGCAATTACTATATTGATAGACAAATTCTTGGTTTCTAGTTCTTTGGAACTACAACAAAAGCTACAATAAGATATATATATATATATATATATATATATATATATATAAATTAACACAGTAAATAGATCCCAAGCATGCTACAAATATTACTATGTTTTATTCTCACAGCAATTCTGGTATGTATGTGCTATTGTTTTTCCCATTTTAAAGAAAAAAATGAGGCAGACATGGGTTTAGCAAAGCCTGAGTCCTCCAACTAATATCTGAGCCTTTACCTTCTTGTCCATGTTTATATATTCTTCCTATGCACCCTAATTTTGAGAAATAGTGAGTTACTTCTTTTTCTTCTCTAGTGAATTGCTTTTCCCTTTTATTTTCTTTTTTAAAACCAATGAAACAGAATAAAACCATCTCTAAATCCTGTGTTTTTCCTTAGCCTATCTGCAATTCTTCTTGTAGAGTAGAATTCTAAAATCACATTTTTTTTCTCCTATTATAATGTAAACACATCATTACCAGTTAACTCTTTCTAATTGCTCAAATGAACTTACTTTTCTCAGTCTCCTATATTTTTCCTGTCTCCTCTATTTATGTTTCAAAGGCTCTACCTAGGTCCTATATTTTCATCAAGAGTTAAATGAAATATTTCCAGCAGCTTTCTTTGTGGCAGCAAAGAAGTTTAAATTGTGGATGCCGGTCAACTGAAGAACAGCTGAACAAGTTGTGGCATATGATTGTGATGGATATCACTGTGCTAAAAAAAATGATGAGCTCAATAATATTTTTAAAAAACATGTATACACTTGCATGTAATAATGAAGAGTGAAATGAGCAGAACCTAGAGAGCAATATATATAGTAACAGCAATATTATTTTCAGAACAGCATTGAGAAAAGTCATTTTTACTATTATAAATACCCAATTTACTATAAAAGATTAATGAAGACATTATTTATATCCAGAGTCAACTGGTAAATAGAAGTTTGTATGGAGTGATTTTATAGAAATACACACACATACATATATATAAAACATATTTGTATATAATAATAGTCATCACTAGGACAGAAGTGAGGTAAGGAGGAAAAAAAGGGGAAAATTATATGACAATTTTATTATATATTTAAAAGGAATGGAAAGTTGCACATAACACATTTTCAGTTTCATTGCAATCAGTCCAAAAAGAAGTTGTGAAGGTGGGGAGTCATCCAGAATGAATTCACAGGCTCAGGCCACCTTCAGGCCAAGAGTCAAAGCTTTATTATATTTAGCAAGCAAGTAAAATTCCTAATAAACTTGCAATTAATAAGAAAAAAGGTGGGACCACTTTCTATGAGAATGAACCCAAAACAGAATAGGCTAACTATTATGTCAGTAAATCGATTGGGATTGTGGTCATTCTGTTTATCCAAGATAGACCCGAGAGTTGATGTTTATGTAGTTTGTAGAAGGTAACAGTGGTGACAGTAAAGGATAGCTCTGTCTGTACATGACTATTCTGTCAGTACAAATTTGCTCCTTGTTGGGGCCCACTTAGATGCTGGTTTGCTATCAGGGATATGGTCTTTTGCTGGAGTCCATTCATACCATCAATACTATATTTTGGAAATGCTTTATTTATCTCATAAATAAAAATTAAATACACTTTTATGGAATTTTATTCAGTTTTGTATTCTTATCTGTAAATCTTTTTATTTTGCATTTGGGAATATTATGTTTCAAGATTTTCTCTTCTTTAAAGTAGTTACAGCATAGTTTTTATGTGAACCTGACTGTGTCTCTTTGGTAAGTAGATTCTTTATTTCTGAATCTTGAAATATTTTTTTCCTTGACCTTAAAACTTTAGATTTTGATTGAAATTCCTAGGTGGCTTTGATTTGGAGTTTCTTTCAAAAATTAGAGCTGGTGAATTTGCCTATTTTCACTACTGTTTACTCCTTTTGTGATTGCTTATAAAATTGTATCTAGACTTTTTATTTATAGTTTTCAGAAAGTGTGCTGATCGTGGGTCTTTTTGCTGGGACCTGACTCTCCTCTCTCATTCTTGGATCATTTATATAGGGCCTTTTGGGGCTGACCTCTCTGGAATCTCTGTCCCACTGCCACTATAAAAGCCTTTAGAAATTCCAATAATTGTGCTAAATTCTTTCAGAGTTTATCACTATTATTTATTTGTAAATGATTTTACAGATAAATACAAGAACTTGTCATTCACTTATATCAATAATATTTCATAATAGATTTTCAAGTGAAGTAACAAAATAGTGGGAATGTGGTACAGTGGATCAGAGAACTAATCTTGGAGTCAGGAAGAGGTGAGTTTAAGTCTTTTCTCTGAAACAAATGCTTGACCATGGGCAAGTTGCTTAACTCTCAATGACCCAGGAAATTCTATAAAATCAAAGTTGTAGAAAATAAAGCACTTTCTACTTGATAAAACCATAGGCCCAGACTCAAATAAATAGTAATAATAAGTATGAACTTCAAGATCTTTAAACATTTTAGTAATAGAGAATTATACAAAAATCATTGGATTTGCAAGTGGAAAAAATCATAATTGAATTTCATCTTTCACTTATGAGTCCTTGTGGTCATGACACCATTGTAAATCAAACATTGTATCTGAAAACTACATTTCAACAGGACACAAAGATATACACCCATACACACACAGATCTTGGCATCATAGTTGGTGTTCTATTACTCCCATTCTGGCATGTAATAGTTATTCACATACAACCTTTCTCCTGATCATGACTACTCACCAAGATGTTGACAGTAGCTGACAGCAATGAAAATGACTAAGAATTTATTGCCCTTTAAATAGAAAAGGGGAAAATTCTCTATATTAAGGGACACCTATTGAAATATTATCTTTTGGGTCACGTCAAACTATTTTTTTCCCTTCAAATACATTTAGCCAATTTCTTTTAACTCTTCTTTCCTTGGGTTGTAAGTAAACCTTGAATATGTAAAAAATATTTTTAATCTCCTAAAATTCTTAGGATCCAAAAAAAAAGAAAGATATGTGATACTGGTTGTCAAATTTAACTAGAAGCTTGACTTAAATTTCAGATGGAGTCATTAAGTCATCAAAGAAAAATGTCATCATCAATAATAGAGATTTAAAAACTCTCCATTAAAGAGAGAGTAAAAAATACAGAAAAAATATTTCCTGTATTTTGAATGATAGTCCCAGATGGATCTTCACAATGTGAGTTAAAAAGATGGGATGAAGTTTTTATTTGGAGTCACAGCATTATATTTAAGAGCAAGATCTAGAATATGAATGCAGGGTTGTTCGATATCAGGATTAAACTAGTGAGAGCTATTTAGGAATTGGGCTTTCAAGATTTTTGCTTCTCTCCAAGTTTAAAAGAGAATCTTCAGGTTTTCATAAATTATATCAATTTTTAAAATGCAATTTCATATTATATCTCCTAAGTGGTACAAATATGAATTGGATAAAAATACATAAAACTTGAATATTTAAAAATCACTTGTCTCACAACAAAAGCATTGTTGTTTTGTTCATTTTTTTAATTGTGTCTGGTTCTTTGTCATCCTTTTGGGGAGGGGGAGTTTTCTTGGCAAAGACAATGGAATGGTCTGCCATTTCCTTCTCCACCTCATTTTTATGGATGAAGAAACTGAGGCAAAAAGGCTAAGTGACCTGGCCAGCGTCACACAGCCAATAAACTGCTGAGATCACTTTTGAATTCAGGTCTTCTTGACTCCAGACCTAATACTTTAACCAATGTACCTAAGTATTATTATTCCTTTTTTATAAATAAGAGTTCTAAAGTTCAAAGGAGGTAAATTACTTGTCCAAGGTAACTAAACAAGCAAATATCTGATATGGAGCTTAAAACTATGTTTCCTGATTATTAATTCCTTACTCTTTCCAGGGTACCACAAACAGGAAGATACTCACAAAGTATTTTAGATTTCACTATCATAAGAGCTCATCCAGTCTGAATATTATCCAGATACTTTCACTTTCCATCTATTTTTCATGCCCTTTTAAAAATTTTTAACAATTTATTCAAATCAGAATCTTAATAAGAAGGTGACAGAATGAAACAATTTCTGCTCAAGCACCATGAGGAAATAAAAGAAATTTTAGCCTATGTAGAGAAAAACGAATCCAGGAGAAAAATGCAGTGAAATAAAATGTTTTATAACAATTCTCTGTATTAATGTTTTTTATGACATCATAAACTTTAAATGTAGTCATATATTTGGGCATCACCCAGTTTATAAACATTTAGACTTTACTTTAAATTTAACTTACATGCTAAATTCAAATAAAGGTTCTTCTTTACTTTAAAATCAAAACTAGGCTTCATAATACATTGATAAAATGAAGGACACAAAATAAACGCAAAACACTTTGTAGCACAATGTTACAGAAATTATTAAAGATAATACAGTAAGAAAAGTACTCTAGGGAAATTTATCTTTTCTATTTCTATGGAATGTAGATTGGAAAAGAAAATTTTATTAACATGTTGAGTAGTAAATAAAACTCTTGTAATTTCATATTAAATACAATTGTTTACATTTTTAATGCCATAGGAATGTGAATTTTAAAGAGATTATATAAGACATATTATAATAGATTGGGCTGTGTAGCTCAGATGTATAGACCTTAAATCCTGAAATTTCCCCTCTCTTAACATATTTCTTGTCCTTCTACTTTTCCTACTCCTTTACTTTTTCCATATTATTTTAGCCCTAATTATGACCTTCTGGCTTCCATTCTTCCTTATCTTCCTATATTTCCTATATTTTTAGCTTTCAAATATAATGACTTCTTTTCCCTCACTACTTATTCATTTTTAATCTATCTATTGAGTTGTTCCTCTCCTGTCCACAAATCTGTCCTCTTTAACTTCTAATTATGTTTGTTGATTAACCAATTGAGCAATTAATCACCAAACATTTTTTAAGATCTTTGTATGTCTTATTAGGCTTTACATAAATAAAAATTAAATAGTTATTGCCTTCAATGGTTTACATTTAATCATTTGAAACAACATGTACAAGGTAAGAAAGGAGAAATCCTAGTTGAGGGCACAGTCATGAAACTGTCTTTTGATGTCTGAACTTAACTTTGAAGGAAACTGGGAACCTTGAGATGTGCAGGAAAAAGGAAAAACATATATATGCAAAAAGCACAGACTTGGGACTGGGTATGTGGGATGTCATATATGAGGAAAATCAGGAAGGGCAGTTTGGCTGAATTGTCAAACTGGGAAGGTCTTAAAAAATAGAGGGCTTGGTATTCTGTCTGAAAGAAATAAGGAGCTACTGGAGCTTCTTGACCAGGAAATGGCATAGTCAGATAATGGCACAGTTTTAGGAATATTTGATTATTTGAATATTTATGAATATTTGAATGGGCAGTTTTTTGGATTATAGTTAATCCTTAATACATGAGTATTAATTAGTTTATGAGATCATTTGCAGAGAAAATCTCAGTAACTTTATTCCTTAAAGAAATTGAATACAAGATAAATGTATTTATATTGGCACAAATATATAGGTAGAATCAAATGAAAAACCTGAAAAATGTATCATTGCTCATGGGAATTAGGTCTAAGTAAAACTCAAAGGTAGAGTGCCCTGACAGTGGATGTGATACTACAGCCCTGGAGCCCTAGAGATGAAGAGCACCATGAGGAAGTAGAAAAAAGTGTCAGAGAGACAAAGACACAAATAAAGATAGAAAGATAGACAAAGAGACAGAGAGAGAGAGAGAGAGAGAGAGAGAGAGAGAGAGAGAGAGAGAGAGAGAGAAGACAGAAAAGAGATACAGACAGAGGAGACAGAAAGAGAGAGACAGAGACAGAGATTCAGAGAGACAGAGAAGAGATAGAAAGAGAAAAGAGAGAAGGAAGAGAGAGAGAGACAAAGACAGATCCAGAAACAGGGTTAAATAAAGCTTCAATAAATGATTGTTTAAGTACCTTCTCTGGGCTAGGCACTCTGCTACAAAGATAATTTGGGTTATGAAAACTAAAAAAGAATTATTTTTTGCCCATAAGGAGCTTATGTTACATTGGAAACAACACTATATGAAATAAGTACAATGAGTCAGATAAGTGGCTCAGTGGATACAGCCCAGGTTTTGGAGTCAAGAAGACCTGAATTCAAATCCTACCCCAGACACTCACTACCTGTGTGGGCAGGTCACTTAATTTCGTTTGCCTTAATCTACTACAGAAAAAAATGGCAAACCACTCAAGTATTTTTGCCAAGAAAACCCCATAGACAGAATGGTCACGAAGAGTCATACATGACTAAATAACCACAAAAGGTAATTTCACAGGGGAAATACAAGCTCCTTGGATGGACTCTGGAGAGCCCTCATATAGTAGAAGCTGTGTTTAAGGTAAACTCTGGAGGTAGTTAAGGCTTCTTTAGAGGTATAGTTGAGATAGGATGATAATCAGACTATTCAAAGACAAAGAGATGAGAAGGGGAAATGATTTGTGATGAGATTGGGGTACTAGTTCCTAGTTTGCAATAAATATGTGACAAATTCACAATGGTCAATCTCTTTGCCAAAAAGTAGTTTTATTTAGGGAAGAGGTTACAGGTAAAATAAGAGGTAAAACTGTCACCAGGAGTAGCAGATATGAAATAGAGTTGGGAGAGCAATAGGGTTACCAAAGAAAGGAATTTGGAAGAATCTATTAAAGGAATATGCCATGAGGTCTGGGTAAGCCACTGATTGGCAGGTTAGATTCATAGAGGAGTTTAGCAGATTAATTGGAATTAGCTCTAGTATAGACAAAGATGCTATTAGAGAGAAGACACTATGAGGGGGAGAGAAAAAGTTCCTCATAGTGGGTTTAGCACTGGAAAGAACTTAGGAAAGATCATCATGAGCATATCTTTTATAGGGAAAAACGGGGGTTTACTCAGGGAAACCAGGGAAGTAAAGTCAGGAGCTTAGAAGGAATGATCAAGGAGTCAGATGTCATGGCAGACCAGGTCCAATTTACAAAAATATGCTAAACAATATCTCATAGGTTGTTTAAAGATGCACATTGGGAGATGAACAATGGAGGTTGGCAAAGAGTCCCATCTTCACAATCACTCTTCATAAAAAGGATAATCTTGGAATTTGTTATCCCTGATAATAGTTGGTTGGGCTTCTTCCTGACAAAAGAAGAGAATAAGTCTACCTCAATTTGTGAAGCAGACAGACCTACTTGGCTAGAGCAGAAGGTTCATAAAAGGGAGCAATGTTAAGATAGTCTGGAGATATATTAAAAAGGGGGCTAAAAGTAAAATAAAGGAGTTTGTTCTAAAGACAATAGAGAGCTTCTTTAAAAGGTGAGTAGAATGGTTTCATAGCATTAGAATGATCAATTCAGCTGCTATAATTCATATTTTAAAAAAATATAAATTCATAATTAGTTATGAAATTGGAAAAAAATTTAAGATTAAGAACTTAACATTTTTCTTTTTAAATTATCAGATTGTGAATGTTTTCTGCAAGTTTATAAAATCCACAAAGTAGAATATGGTAAGTGATTTGCTAGCTCTTCCAAAGCTAATTTTAAAGTAGAAGTGATATACACACACTGATTCACAACACAATAACAAAAAGACCATGTTTGGTTCCTAAGTTTGTAATGTGGAAGATTCCTTTTACAGTAATAATATTAAAGAAGATGTGTCCAGCTAAGCAAGGCTTCCTTTCTTTAACTGCAAAAGCTTATCGGGCCAAGAAAAGCTTTGATTACATGAAGTCTGCTCTCATTATTCTTTAATATTGAGACAAAAATACTATGTTGATGCCCATACAGCCTTCTAACTATTACAAAATGAGGCACCTCTTAAGTTTCCCTAACTTCTATTTCTATAATTGAAAGACATTTATATTCTTTCTTGTGTTTCCAAGTTCACATAGCCCTCCAAAGGATACATCTTTTTAATTCTGAGATTAACAATGTCCTATTCAAATCCCAAATGATGTCCTGCCAGACAAGAAAGTTCTTAATACTTGTATCCATCTTTTCCTGTAATGTTCGGGCTAGCTTTCTGGAGGTCCTCTGGAAGGGCCTTGGTTTCAGCAGGATAGACGCCAAGACAATGGATAAGAATAGGGTCTTTATTTTAGCCCGGTCTTGATCTTCGTGCTACCATGAGGTTAGTCAAAGAAAGAATGTCTATCTTCAGTCCTTCTTAGCCCTATATAAGGGCTAACCCTTATATACCTTATTGTAATTAAATCATTACAGCATACTGATTATGTGGGAACTTAGAGAACCATTACATCACCATACTATGTACTAAGTATATATGTGAACTAGAGAACTATCATCTCATCAGTTCCACTGAGTTAACACCTTATTTCAAGTATACTTCTCCAGAGTCTGGCTCTCTACATTTTTCCTCATCCTTAGTCCTACCTGGGGCTCCTTTACTGTCATTCTGGGTCACTGTGGACATTTCCTTTTACCCCAGACTTCCCTTGGTAACAGGGAAAGAGTGGAGGGGCTGCATGTATGCCAATTTGCAGCTGTTACTGCCAACAACCCAGCACCCATCCTCTGCTGACACTTCATCTCCTCCTCTGTACCCCCTTCTGACTGGCATTACTGGTGGCTAATGCCTGAGCTAATTCAGTACTCTCATCTCTGTTACAGTTATGATCTATTAACAAGTGAAAGTTACTTATCTTCCAAATAGAAAGCCTCAAGTTTCAGGTACTAAGATTAGAAAAATCTTGGGGAAAGAAATTGCTTCCTTAAAAGGACACCACAGAATTCTGGGCCTTTTCCAGAAATTAAAAAGTTCCATAGACCCTGTTTATAACATGGGACCATTGTTTGATTAAAAATGTAATACATAATTTGCTTCTGAGTATATATTTTTAATTAAAAGATGCTTATATATAAATTTATTGCTTTTTTCATTGAAATTAAGGAACCCAAAATCATTAGTACCTTTCTTCTCTAAAATTACTTTGGATAATTTTGTATCTATTTATATGTGCACATGTGATGCTTCTCTCCAAGAAAATAAACATTTTTTAAGGGCAAATGCTATTTCTTTTCTTGGTCTTTACACCCCCATTACTTAATAGAGGATCAGGCATAAGGACTTAATAAAGGCTTCCTGAATTAAATTTGATTATAATGAAATCATTCATTCATTCAACAGACATTTAAGGAGTACTTCCCATGAGTTAATTGTTATGTTATGTGCTTTTCAGAATACAATAATGGCTAAGACAGGATCCTTGATCTCATCAGTTTGAAATCTAATTGATAAAATCTACAGATAAAAATACATACACAAATAATTATAGTCCAAAGTAGAGTATTGGTAGTTGGAGATTTGCTGTGGGACGAGGGAGAGATTCCTTTCAGATGGAGAGATCAGGAGAGGCTTCTTGAGGACCTTGGCATTTGATCTGGATCTTAAAAGAGAGATAGCATTTCAATAAGCAGCAATAGGGAGAGGGCATCCCAGGCAACAGGGTCTATGGAACTTTTTAATTTCTGGGAAAGGGCCAGAATTTGCTGGTGCCATCTCCATGAAGCAATTTCTTTCCCCAAGATTTTTCTAATCTTAGTACCTGAAACCTGAGGCTTTCTATTTGAAAGATAAGTAACTTCTACATGTTAATAGATCATGATCAGTGGCATAGAAGCTAGAATATAATTTAGGGAATGAATTCCCTCAATACTTACCACAGAGCATTTCATATAGTAATCACTTAATACATTTTTTAATTGAATGGATGGAATTAAATGAAGGATATAGGGAACAGTTCAATTTGACCTGAACATAGTTTATATAAATGTAATAACTCCTCTGGGGCCACTTCCCTAATTCCCATTAATATCCTCAGATTGACTCTTCAAAAGGTTGCTGACTCCAGTTCCTCCTTCTTTTTCTTCTTTCCTCTTCTCTCATTTGGAAATGTGTAACCAACAACTGGAAATTGAAGTGTACAATCCAGAAGAGAGATTAAGAATGGAAATATAAATTGGAAAGCCATTTCTTCAGTGCATTCAATAATTCTAAATTTCCTAATATTACAAAAGTCTATCTCTTTAGCATTGATACTATTATGGTTCTTGAATAGAGGGATGTAATTCTCAAAGGTGAGCAAGAATAAGGAGTGATAGTATAAGGGAACAGACCGAGGATAAGGTTATAGCCTTAAGGGAATCTTGGAACTGAAGGAATAGGTTAAGGAATAGGTTATAGCCTCTGGGAATCTTGGAACTGAAGAATAGAAGAAAAAGCATTCTGTAAAAGGAAAGTAGGTAAAAGCAAGGGAGGCAATTAGTAAAATACTCTATTAACTTTTGTTTCACTATAGCTTTCAAACTTCCTAACATAATTAAAACTATTTTATCTTCAGGGATAGACTTTAGGGTAAAGAGAAACCATCAAACCTTCCCAGGTGTTCATTTAAAAATTGCTCTCATGTTAGCTATTGTTTGAAATTCCAAGGAAGTATTTAATTTCACAATTAGAGAATTTAGAAGCAAATTATTGGAATTTCAGATCTGTAGACCATTTAAGTTAAGGGACATATAAGAGTTACTAAAGTAAGGCCATGTTTAAAAAGCTACTAGTCATTAATTAAATGAATGTAGCCAACATGCAAAGGTAATATGTTATGTAAGAAATTACTAACATTTTCAGGACCACACAAAAATCAACCTCTTCTCTTAAGATTACTCTTGTTTGAATCTTTGTAATTTTCAGTATCTTTATTTCATTCTTTATCTCATCTCAGTACTTATATGAAAATATCTGTTAAGATATTTTTTGGCATCAAAAAATTGCACATTTGATTTATCTTGTGTTTCTATTTGCCAAAGGCTTTATTCTTAATTTGTAACCTCTGAAAATCCTGCAGTATGAGGTTATTTCTAATTTCTTGAAGTTGTTCTACAAGCATGTATAAGACCTAGACTCCTTGAGTCAAATTAGGACACTTGGTCGAGAGAGAAAGAGATCTCTTAATCAGACAACCATATTCCAAAAAGCTCTTTTAAACAACTAATAAAAATATTGTTTCTAGAAGATCTGATCACTAAATATAACATTGAGTGACGCAGTTTTATTTGCTTCAACATGATGCAAATTACATGGAAGAGTTAAAAATGCATTGTTATGACTGTGTAGCAATATTTTCAGAACTTTTTCTGGATTGATAGTAGGAAGAGATCAGAAAACAAAATTAAAGGAAGGCAGCTAGGTAGCTCAGTACATAAAGTACAGGCCTTGAAATCAGGAGAACCTGAGTTCAGATTTGACCTTCGACACTTACTAGCTGTGTGACTCTTGTCAAGTCATTTAACCCTGTTTGCTTCAGTTTCCTAATCTGGCGGACATGAGGTGGAGTAGGAAACAGCAAAACATTTCAGTATCTTTGCCAAGAATAATAGCAAAGGTTCTAAAAGTAGAGGAGGCAAAAGGAAAAGAGGTACAAGAAAAGAGATAAATCTAGTAGCAAAAATACACTGGACAAACTTCTATGTCACCATTTTGGCTGTGTTAGCCATATTTACATTATCTACTAAACTTTAAAGTTGAAGCTGAAGGGTAAAGGTATCTTACAGTGATACTTTATATGGCCATACTGCAGAAGCACATGTTAGGTATGACCTTCTATTAAATAGACTCGACTCAATGGGGATGGTGAGTCAGACAGAGGCAAAACAAGCCCTCCCCACCATCATATATCAGAATCATTAGGCAAAGGGAACACAAGCTGCTACACAAAAAGGCCTCAGCTTTTAAAGGATCAGGTTCAGCTGGACAAAGTGTGAACTCCTAACACTTTCTAATCTACTAGAGAGACATTCAGACTGAAATAGTTCGATAATTATTATAACCATTTGTTTCAACCCTTTGGATTTCAAGCTCTGCAAATAAATAAAATCAACCAGTCCTCACTTTCTGGATTATATCTTCTGTCCTTTCAATTCAATTCCAACCTCTTTTGCCTCCATCCCCTCTTAGTCCTTCATCAATCAAGGCCTCCTTGGACTAAGGTGTAGTGTTCAAGATTACCAGGGCAACCCATCCGTGCAATGTAGAACTCATGATATTTTCTTAGGAACATAATCCAAGAGGCAACCAGGGTATCCAGGGACAGAGTGCCCAGATATGGAGATTCCTACTGTAAACATGATTGCCTCAAATCCTATCTACTCACATTATCTTCCACAGACCAAGTAGGAATATAAATTCCTTGGAAGAACACATAGAACATGTAGCAAGGCATTTGATCAAGACATGAGATATTCCAGGCAGATTATATTTCTTGGATGGCAATGATGCTGTTGTGTGAGCATAATTTTTAAAAGAAAGGCAAAAAGATAAGCTCAAAGAAAAGAACAGCCTGACCTCCCATGAAATTCCCACAAATCAGTAGTTCAGGACAAATTCCATAGTTCCTCATCCCTATGTCTTTCTAAAAGATACAAAATTTGAGATTACGAGATCCTGTGGGATTCCATCTAACAAGTCCTATTCTGCTCAGAACTAGCAACAAATTTCAATCCTTAGCATAGGAAATTCAACCAGCCAATTTTTATTTCTAATAGGTTTTCTCAGGGATTTTCTGTAAAATTCACTTTTTAAAAAATTTAAAATCATCTATATTCCATAGAGATCTTACTATGCCTCCCTTATTACAAAGGAAGAGTCAAGAAAAACTAATGTAGAAATGTCTGATATCATATACCACTCTTGTAGTTCCTTGACAGTCTGCAGAATAAGGAAATAGATTTCCTGATCTACCTCTATAACCAATATTGGTCATTGTAATTAAGTTGATTTTAATGGCCTTTTAGTGGCATTTCAATTTATAGTGTTGAAGTCATTATACAAACACTTGTCCTGGGTTTGTATTGTTGTTGTTGTTGTTATGCATTACAATCATACAATTCTTCCTAGTTTTCCCCGAATTCCTTAGAGTTATTATTTCTTATAGCACAATGTTATTCCATCAAAAATTTACATACTACAATTTGTTCACCCTTTCCCCAATTCATGGACACCAATTTTATTTCCAGTTTATGCTCCTATATACTCACACAAAAGTGCTATAGTAACAGTTTTCTATCTGAGCTACATAGGATAGATGCCCAGTAGTAGGATTACTGGGTCTTAGGGTTTGACTTTTTTAATATAATTTCAAACCATTTTAAGAATTGTTGAATCAGTTTGCAGTTCTGTTAACAGTGCAATAGCCTATTTTCCCATATTTTCTCCAATAATGATTTTTCCACTTTTTATTTCTTTGTCAACTTGATATCATCTTATTATTAAAAAAAAAAACCTTAGTAACTAAAAGGCTTAGTATGATAAACAATATTTTTAAAACCATATTTTACATTTGCTACAAAGGAAATTCACTATTTACCATGAGATTATTTATTTATTTATTATAGCTTTTTATTTACAAGTTATATGCATGGGTAATTTTACAGCATTGACAATTGCTAAACCTTTTGTTCCAATTTTTCCCCTCCTTCCCTCCACCCCTCCCCCAGATGGCAGGTTGACCAATACATGTTAAATATGTTAAAGTATAAATTAAATACAATATTAGTATTCATGTCCAAACATTTATTTTGCTGTTCAAAAAGAATCGGACTTTTGTACCATTATCCTGTGAAGGAAATCAAAAATACAGGTGAACAAGGGTAGAGGGATTGGGAATTCTAAGTAGTGGTTCATAGTCCTCTCCCAGAGTTCTTTCCCTGGATATAGCTGGTTCAATTCATTACTGTTCTATTGGAGCTGATTTGGTTCGTCTCATTGTTGAAGATGGCCACATCCATCAGAACTGATCATCATATAGTATTGTTGTTGAAGTATATAATGATCTTCTGGTCCTGCTCATTTCACTCAGCATCAGTTCGTCTAAGTCTCTCCAGGTCTTTCTGAAATCATCCTGCTGGTCATTTCTTACAGAACAATAATATTCCATAACATTCATATACCACAATTTATTCAGCTGTTCTCCAATTGATGGGCATCCACTCAGTTTCCAGTTTCTGGCCACTACAAAGAGGGCTGCTACACACATTCTTGCATATACAGGTCTCTTTCCCTTCTTTAAAATCCCTTTGGAATATAAGCCCAGTAGTAATACTGCTAAGTCAAAGGGGTATGCACAGCTTGATAACTTTTTGAGCATAGTTCCAAATTGCTCTCAAGAATTTGCCATGAGATTTTTACTTAGCAGAAGTACTTTTTCACTTTGAATTACTTGCATTTGGTGAGAATTCTGATAAAGATTTCCACATTTCATTTTTTTAAATGTGATTTTTCATATGATGATTATTCATTTTAAACAAACATTAATAAACATCTAACATATGCATACTATCCTAGACATCCGAGGACATCCAAAGATAAAGAAGATATAGTTTCTGCCTTCAATGAGCTAGTTGTAAAATATACTACAAATTTTAAAAAAAGGTGTATCATCTTTTCGGTGTTGATTCCTAAGGTCTTCCAAGCCTTACCAACTTCCCTATCTTTTACCTTCCAGATCCCTAGATATTGTCATATGACCTTACCATCCTCCCTGTCACTGCAGCCAAAGAGCCATCTATTCCCTATATCTGAATCTGAATCATCTTGTACATGTTGTCTTCCCAATTACGATGTTGGGTCCTTGAATGTAGTGTCTCACTTTTCTACTTTTATCTCTAATGCATATCAGTACAAGAAATATAGTAAGTGCTTAACAAATACTTTTTCATTATTCAATAAACATTTATTAAATACTTACTATATATCAAATACTGTACTTTATCTAGGGATTAAAAAAAATTTTCAGTCCTCAAGCCACTTACATGCTATTGAAAGGAAAGAACATGATCACTGATTGTGGAATCAGAAATGTTCACATTAAGTCTGGCTGCATTATTTCCTTACCAAGTGAGACAGACACTCTCTGAACAACAGGTTCTTCATTAGTGACAGGAATATAAAAATTCTTGCACTACTTTCCTCACAAACTGAAGAAATGAGTAAAATGTTCCATAAACTACGAAGTATAATATAAATGTGAGGCATTTGTAAAGTTAAATTTAAGTTGTTTTTATCACATAATTTTTTTCTTCATTATCTAACTTGTCCCTTTTAAGTTTGTCCATTTTAAGATATTCACTTTTTTCTAGAGAAAAAAGAAAAAGTACCTTCTGGGTAAAAAAAAAAAAAAGGAACCTACCTTACTAGATTTAATGAAAATTGAAAAAAGCTTTGTTTTTTCCTTCTTGAGTTTCCTTTGACCAAAATATATCATTTTTTCACTTCCATAAAATAATTTGGTCTCTTGTTTTTAAAAATTATCTCATGAGAAAGAGTAAGGATTTAGGACCTCACTGAGTGACATTGATTTTGAAAAAAAAAAAGAAATAAAATGAAAACCCACTTCTGATTTATGGATGGATATTTCAACTTTGAAGGGGAAAAATAACTTCAAAAATTTCAAATATCTAAAAATGATGGCTTGGAATAATTTTAACATTAAATTGTGTGAACAATTGTTTTCCTCTATGGCCATAACAAAAAGTACTAAAGGAAGAACATGTTCTGATAACAATGAGCAAACATTTGCAAACACATTGCAAATTAACATTGCAAAGCACAAAAGGGACAGTGTCTACCAAGGGAAGTTGCCAAATGATAAGAATTATCTCAGGCTTCTCCTTCATGCAGAATACCAGAATTGTATTAACTAGAGAAATTGTGTAAACTAGAGAAAAGATCAGATTCCACATTCTTGGATTCATTATCATTAAAAGACAATAGTGCTAGATCTATATCACAAAGGGATCATTTTAAAACAAGGACCTACATGTATAAAAATATTTATAGAAGGTTCTTTATGGTGACAAAGAATTGGAAATTGAGGGGATACCCATCAATTGGGAAATAGCAAATTGTGATATATGAATATAATAGAATACTATTGTACTATACAGAAATGATGAGCGGTAGGGTTCAAGAAAAATGTGGAAAAACATGAACTAAAGTAAAGTAAAGTGAAAAGAATCAGGAAAACATTGTACAAAGTAATAGCAACAATGAACAATTAACTTAGCTCTTTTTGGCAATATAATAATCCAAGACAATTCCATAGGACTCATGATGGAAAATTCTATTCACATTCAAAGAAAGAACTGATGAAGTCTGAATACAGATTGAAGCATATTATTTTCACTTGTGTGTGTGTATGTTTTTTTTTTGTTCTGCTTTTTCTTTCAAAGTATTACTAATATGGAAATATATTTTACATGGTTGCAATATATAATCTATATCATCTTATGGAGGGGGGAAGAGAGATAGAAAGAGAGAAAATGTGGAACTCAAAATTTTATAAATAACATGTTAAAATTGTTTTTACATGTAGTTGTAAAAAATAGAATGCCATTAAAATATTTTAAAGATATGAGGCTCATTATTTTTACTTAGTCAAAGATGAAGCTGGGTCCTTTGATGATAGAAAAAAGGATCTATAATCTTTTATAATACTCTCAGAAATCATGGGCATAAGCAGGGACAATAGAATAATATTCATAGTAGTTAATGACCATATGGACATAATAATATTTATAAACATTTTTCCCTCATGAAAACCTCATGAGATGGTACTTGTTCTCCCTGTTTTATAGATGGGAAAAATTTCTTCTGATATTTAAAAAAAACTTGCTTATGACCCATTAACAAGTTTTAGAGATATGATTTAAATCCAGATTTTCTTGATTCCAAATCTAGTGCTTTTCCCACTATAGTTCTGCCAAACAACCCAACTGAAATTTATTTCTTTAGTTTAATTCAACTTTAGTTTAATATTTAATTTCATAACAAATATTTATTATATATTTGTGGAAGCATGGGGAATGATAATCAACTTTAAATGAGATATTCGTTTCTGATTCAGTCACATGTCCTTTAAACTCTACCATGTTGTTCCTAGATAGGTAAGTGATTATATGAAGAAATTTGAGGGTTATTTGGAAGGCTGCCTTATCCAAAGATCTATTGAACAATTCATCATTTCACAAAAGAGATATTTAAAAGTCCATAATAAGCTACATGGGTTACTTACATTAGAAAGATTCCCAGTCAAAGAATGATACCTTTGGGAGGAATAACATGTGAAGTCCCAGTTATTTAAGCTTTAGGATCAGTGAATTCATCAAATTCTTTCCCAGATGACAGTGGCTATAAGAAGTACAGTGACTCATAGTAGATCGTTAACAAATGTCTGTTATTGGATGCATTAATTAGATATTTATAGACAATTTTTAATAAGTGGGAAGGTGGAGAAAGAGGTTTAAAACTGAGGCACTATTCCAGGAAAACAAAATTGAATAAAGTACTACAGGTTGATCCTGAATGACTGAGCATGAAGTAGGAGAGGAAGAAGAAAAAGAGAGAAGGAGAAGGAGTTAAAGAAAAGAACATTAAACACAGAGATGGGAGACTGCCCAAAACATATCCCAGCTATTTCAGTGTTGCTTGGAGAATTCTACTGGGGAAACACAATACCCTATGATATAGACTTACTGTGATAACACTTATGTTCCAGCCTCATCTTTTATATGACTTTTCTTATACCTTTTTTTTTTGTTTTTTGTTTTTTTGGAATTATATATCTATTCCTCAAAAAATGGCTTCTTCTTTATTAACAATAACTACAATAAGTGAAATTACAGGTTGGATAATGTTCAAA
Source organism: Sarcophilus harrisii (assembly GCF_902635505.1). Classification (NCBI taxonomy): domain Eukaryota; kingdom Metazoa; phylum Chordata; class Mammalia; order Dasyuromorphia; family Dasyuridae; genus Sarcophilus; species Sarcophilus harrisii. The sequence goes on from NC_045426.1 coordinate 431,102,141, forward strand.
GCTTGAGGGGGCACTATAGAAAGAAATAATGGGCCCACTCTCACATTTTGCTAAGATTAGTTCATGGAGGTAGTTGGCATTAGATTAACATTACTATTGGCAAGCAAGGTTACTATGGGAATCCCCAAGTGAATTGGATTTAAGAGGGGGAGGGCTGTGCAAAAGGCTGTGCCTCACTTTCCCCTCCAGAGCCATTTGGGTCCAGTGGCCAGATATAGATCAGGATGACTGGAGATATCCTTGGATAAAATGGGTGACCCTGGCCTTTCTAAGCTAAGGTCTACAGCAGGTCTCAGTTTGACTGAGACCACAGTCATTCAGTAAGTAAAGCTAGGTAGCAAATGAGGCAAAACATCTCCTTTCACATACTCAAAATGAAACCAAAATAAATAAATAAATAAATCTGGGAGGGAAAGACCCTCAGGGTTTCTGGTCAAAGCAGAAATTATTGCTATTTATATTCAATCTGAATTGATCAGTACCCAAATAATGAGGGGAGCTTGATTTAGGATTTATTTGTAGTCAATCAATGAAAATTAGAATGGTTCTGGATTAAGACATGGTCCTAAAGAAAGAAATCTAGCCAGTAAACCCCAAGATATTTTGAGAAGGTTTGGAGATCTTAAAAAAACCCAAACCCCAAAACATTTAAGAGCATCTGTAGATAAGGGTATGATACCCTATGTAGACTGAGAGAAAGAAGGAAGGAGAGAGAAAGGAAAGTAAATAAAATAATAGAAAAGAAACTGTGGTATGGTGAATAGAGATCTGACTTTTTTGTCTAAAAGATCTGAGTTCAAATTTAGCTTTCTTCAAACACTGGCTATGTGACGACAGGAACTCATCTAAGCTTTGTCATCTGTAAGGGTACAAGTATAGACCTACAGAGGAGCTCACTGTGTGGGTAATACATAGGTTCAGGGGAAAAAAACAGTAATAAAGAGAAGGAAAATATGAGCTAGATAGAGGTGATAAAAAAAAAAGTTCACATGAATTTGAAAGTATCTGTGATGGGAATGGAAGATAAGAATGAAACAGGGAACCATAAGGTAAAAGCAAGGTTACAAATGAAATGCATGTGTGTATATATACATATATGTATATATATACACATAAGCATGTGTGCTTATGCTCATGCATGTGTGCATGTTTGCCTATGTGTATCTGTATGTATGTTATATGTGTTTGTATATCTTATTTTTGCTTCTCAAAGCTAGGATTGTATTGTAGCATTCCTATGCATTCTTTTTTCATCTAGAAAGACTAATATCTTATTTCTTTGATTGATTCAAGAAATATCTCACAGAATCATAAAATTTCAGATTTGGAAGAAACCTCTAACACTAATTAATCAATCTATTTTTTAAAAAGTTTTATTTACATGTTTTGTTTTTATGTTACATTTAGAGATGACGCCAAGTTCATGAGAAAACTCTTGTAACACTTAAATAAAACTAATAATACTGTGACCTTATCTGAAACTGTATAAAACACTTCATATATTGGTACCCTTCCCAATGTCACTATTTTAAAAAACCCAACAAAACAGAAATCTCTTTCCCTCCCTCTACTCTTGACCCCAATGAGAAGAAAAAAAGTATTACAAATTTCTTGTAACAAATATGCTTAAATAAAGTAAAACACATTCCCTCAATAATGATATACATGGATTAGATATAGACCTAGACATACACATTAGATGACATAACTTTAGATATAATTCTGCCTCCTAAATCTATTTCTGTACTATAATAGAGAGCATATTTCATAATCAATCTTCATAGTGGATAGGTAGCAGGCTTGGAGTTAGGAAGACCTTAATTCAAATCTATCTAGATACTTACTAGTGATCTTGGGAATCTGTATAAATTAAATTTCCTCTATTCTAAAAATGGGGATAATAACAACACCTACTTCCTAGAGTTGTGAGGATCAAATGAGATAATATTTGTAAAGGGCTAGGCACAGTATCTTGCACATAAAAAGCTTTATATAAATGTTATTAACTTTTACTATTTTTATTATATACCATCTTATCCTATTCCTTAATAAGAATGGATTTTACGATATCTTTGATGACAGAATCCACTCCAAGACATCCAATGAGAAAGTGCTAGCAACTTTCCAGTGTTGCACATTCCATTTGCAGACATTATAATTGTCAGGAAATTGTCTACTTATGTTAAGCTGAAATCTAACTTATCACAACTTCACCTGCTTCTGCTAGTTCTTCATCTGGAACCAATAGGACCTTGTCTAATCCTTCCTTTGAATGTCTACTATCTTCAAGGAATTGTGCTAGCCACAGCTGGGAATATATGCACTTCTAGATTTCTGTCCAGGGCATTTTGTGAGGACACAGACCTATAGTCATTTATCTTGTGTTAAGTGATGACAAGTTGGGTGGCTAAAACTAAGGCATAGTCCTATTGTGGACTCAATCAAATCTAATCACTATTTTTAACATGTTTTGACATGCATAGAAACTTGATCAGAAAATTACAATATGATACAGCTTGGTGCATCTAAAGAAAATTATCCCAAAGTCTATATAAATGCCTAAGCACCCTCGAAATAGTTACTGCTGAAAGGGACCAGGAAAGGTAGAGTGAACAGCAAATAAAATATAAGCTATGGTGAGATGAGTATTAAAAGAAAATTTTAAATGTAAATAGTTAGGCAAAATAGACAAATTCCTGGAATTTAAAGGGGATTTAGCCTGAGAATAAAATTATGGATGAAATGATATTGAAAAGAGAGTAACATTTTTCTCCTTCAATATCCACCCCCCCCCCCCAAGAAACAGTAGATGAATGGAAAGATTAATTCTCTTTTCACTTCTACCTCTTGATAAAATAATAAACATTTTTTCATCCACTTCTTTGTCATGGACAATTCTCTGAAAAAAAAATACTTTCTGGAAGTTCCCCAAAACCTAATAATCATCAGATACTGTGGTCTTGTTCTTTGGTCATCTTCTTTGACCTTTATTCATTGTTTGACACTGAGGTCCATGACCTTCTTTAGAAAATTCCTTACTTTGAACCTCTCTCTTGATCCTTTTTTTCTCTGACCCTTTATATTTTGCTACCAGTCTTTAGACAAGATATGCTGCTTCATAGTTGGATTTGAAGTTCTGTTTATATGAGATTCTAGATCATTTGACAGATTCTCTGAAAGCTTCCTTATGGCCTCTTAACACTATGAATTTTTTGTGTCCTTTTACAGTAAGCCAAGTTTATTAAATCTTATAGCATTATAATACCATTTTTAAAACTCTTTATTCATTTTATGCTTCAATGGATGCTGTGTCATCATTTTGACTTTAAAGAGCTGATCATCCATTTGTGTAGACTAAGCTGTCACTCAAAATCAGCTAATTGTGTGAAATATGTCACAATTCCCATTGTGAGTATATCAACCTGCCTCCTTACTCACCAAGCTGACAATTCCATCTCCATCATATTTTCTTATACTGGGTAATTTTGTCTACTATTATTTTGTTAAAAATATTGAGGCTATCATTTCTAAAATATATAAAGAACTAACTCAAATGTATAAGAATACAAGCCATTTTCCAATTGATAAAGATGAAGAAATTAAAACCATTTCTAGTCCTATGAAAAAAATGCTCTAATAATTATGGATCAGAGAAATGCAAATTAAGACAATTCTAAGGTATCACTACATACCTCTCAGATTGACTAAGATGACAAAAAAAGATAATGATAAATGTTGGAGGAGATGTGGGAAAACTGGAACACTAATACATTTTTGGTGAAGTTAAGAATGGATCCAAGCATTCAAGAGAACAATTTGGAACTATGTGCATACTCTTTGGTCCAGCACTGTCTCTACTGGGTCTGTACCCTAAAGATATCATTAAAAAGGGAAAAGGACCCACATGTACAAAAATGTTTGTAGCAGCTCTTTTTGGAGCAGCAAGGAACTGGAGGAAACTGAGTGGATGCCCATCAGTTGGAGAATGGCTGAAAAAGTTCTGATCTATGAATATTATTGTTTGATAAGAAACTATCAGCAGAATGATTTCAGAAAGGCTTGGAGGAGCAACAAGAATATGTGATGATCAATTCCTATGGAAGTGGCTCTTTTCAACAATGAGGTGAGTCAGATGGGTATTGAATGTGTATTACAACATAGTATTTTCATCTTTTTGTTTGTTTGTTTGCTTGTTTTTTGGGTTTTTTTTCCCATTTTTTTCTTTTTGATCTGATTTTTCTTATGCAGCATGATAATTATTGAGACTCCTGGCTCACATACATACCCAATCCAGACATTATTAGTGCTATTTCTTCTAAGATTATTTATATGGGCTTCTCTAAGACAATAATTGTTTTTCCTTTATCTTCATATCCTCACTGTTTAACACAGTTCCTGGAACATAATAAATGCTTTAAAATGTTTGTTGCCTTAAGCACAGATATATTTATATATACATATATTTAAATAATTTAAATAAATAAATGTTGATGGATTGATTTGCACTCAAGTTGGTAACTGAGTCATCTCTTAAACTCTAGGACTCCTAAGAACTTGTGATACTTCTTAGGATACATTAGATATACTAATTATCTAAGCAGGATACATCTCAAAGAAAAAGGAAGATAAACAGGTATGACTATCTGGGAAGGAAACATTTTTCAGCAGGTTCTCCATTCATAAGAACTGCAAATGATGAGAAAAGCCACATTGATAAGTGTTTCCCTTTTTAGTAACAGTATCAGATCCTTGCCTCCAAAGGAAGGCAAAGAAGTACAGAGATTGTCCACACCATGTACAAAGTAATCCTATAATTTGTTAAATGACCTTTTATCTTCTATTAAAAACGAGAAGGCCATGCCTAACCAATGCTGTGCTTTTATTGGAGGATTTCCTAATTACCCTCTTGATGCTTTCAAATGCCTGTGCTATGGTACTAGAAATTTAAATTTACATTCAGAGACCCCCATCTCCCCCCAAAATACTCCCCCAAAAAACCAGGAATGCTTCAATCTTAATTTTACTTTTGTTCTCTCTTGCTATAATAGATCTTTATATGTACACCATCTTTATATATTTAGAACATCCTTTAATTGTTTATTCAATGAATCATTTTCAAATTCCTCTTTGATTCCTATCTCTAAAAAATTTAATGCAAAAATCCTCTTGGTTCTTTGTAGACAATCTACACCATTCCTCCCTGCTCCCACCCTGTTCATTTATCCTCTGCTCCACAACATTCTTCCTTCTCAATATGTAACCATCTTGTCTAAATGTTGACTCAGCATCTAAATATAGAAAAAGCCTTGGAAGGTTACCCCATTGCTCATTAAAGCACTGTAACTATATTCAGTGTAGATAATCATCAGTGGAATGAATTTCTAGCCTGAGTTTTCATACTAATGAAATCACATCTAGACCAATATTAAAGTGAGCTATTTTTTATTATTGTAAATCTCTGCTTCATCAGATGCTATTTTCTGGTGTTCAATATGTTATTGTTTCCACCCCATACTGTATTTCACAAACTTCCTAAAAGTCCTATCTTCCTAAAGATTTCCTCATCATGTTAAAAATCCCTTGTTCTAAACATAAAAGGTTTACCTACTGCATACAGATGATGTTGAAATGTCTTTGTTGGTTATTCAAGGTCCTTCACAGCCTTTTCCAACCTCTCTGAAAATATTATTTTTTGAACTCCCAACTCTATGGCAATGTAGTATATTCGCAGTTCCCTAAGCATGGATCACACCTTTTATTCATTTAATGTCCAGTCCTAATTCTTTTCCTTTTGTGAAGCCTTCTTGGTTTCTTTCTGCCCAAGCAGAATCACAGAATCAACAAATCTCTGAATTGGAAAAGATTTTTAAGAACACTTAGCTCAGTCCATAATTGAATAAGAATCCCTTCTACATCAAACTAGACAAATCACTATCCAGCTTTGGTTGGAAGACTCCAATTGAGAGGGAATCCACTGTCTTCTACTACAGCTGTTTCTACATTTGTATAGTTTTAATTGCCAGGAGATTTTTTTCTTATTCCAAAGCTAAATATGGTTCTTTGAAACTTCAGCCTATTTTTCTTAGCTCTGTCCCACCCCAGACCAAATGGGAAAACTTTAATCCCACTTCCAATTCAAATTATTTCTCTACTTTCCCCTTTCTTCCACCCTCAGTCTTCTTTTCTCGAGGTTAAATATCTCTATTTCATTCTCATCTAGGTTTTCACCATCACTTTGATATTCTACAGCTTATCAATATGCAATATTGATAATATATAAATCATATCAATCAATCAATCGTCTTCTCTCCTGAGATCTGATACTACTTGTTATAGATATCATTTATTTGTCAATGAACTCTGCATGCCTCCTGACATCATCTGTATTATGTTGAATTGTTTGTTATATTTTTGTTGTTTTTGCCCACAATCACACAGCTAGTAAGTATCTGAGATCAGATTTGAATTCAGTAAGCAGAGTCTTCCTGAATTCAGATCTGAAATTTTATCATACAAGCCACCTAGGTGCATCTATTCTATTCTGTTTTCTTACTTTTCATGTATTTATTCCTAGCTTCCTCAACTAGACTAAAAATCAAGGACCGCGTCTTTTTCTTTTTTCTGTATCCTCTATAGTGCCTAACAATGTGCCTTTCATTTAATTGGTATTCAATAAATATTTGTTCAATTACAAATTGATTCAAAATGATCCTCTTTTAATCATTCTTTTAAAGTAGTTTGGTGAATCATGTCAAAAATGTTCTACACTCAGTAAATAGATAACTCCTTCTCTAGTATTATACCAAGAGTCTCTTAAATCATGATCAGGTCAAAGTGTGGTCATAGGAGTGGGATTGCATAAAGTCAACACATTTATAATTGTCTGCCCCATGGCAGGCATTGTGATAAGTATTGGCCATACAAGCTGGGGCAGAAAGAAAGATAATTTCTGTCCTCAAGGATCTTTTATTAGAGAACACATTCCTGATAGAGAAAATCTTCTGTCAGGTAAAATGCACAACTTAGAAAGGACTGTTGGAACAAATTGTTCTCATCTGCCCATTCCACCAGAGGAAGTCTTTACATACTTGGGGGAGACACTCCCCTAACTCACCATAAGGTTTGAGACCCTTTGCTTATTCTCAACCTAGTTTAGCCTCAAAGAGCATACATAGCCTCTGTGCATGCTATAGCTTCTTTTAAATTGTCCTTTTATTTCATTCATATATTTATTTATTGCTGAGGCAATTGGCGTTAAGTGAATTGCCTAGGCTCACACAGCTAAAACTCAGGTCCTCCTGATTTTAGGACTGGTGCTTTATCCACTTCACCATTTAGCTGCCCACATGCTGTAGCTTCTTGGAGCCACAGGTAAGTGTTAGGCGGATCAGGTGTACACTGAAGGTGGAAAACAGTCCTCTAAAGTGTTCAGCAGCTTCACATCAGAGGTACTAGTCTTCCCTGAGCACACCCTTAAAGAGGAATAAGGCATGGGTTTCCACTTTAAAATGCAGGTTCTGAGTGAAAATAGCCTATCAGAGGGAAAGATCACAGAGGCAGTGTAACAAGTAGATTGTGATTGAATGAGCTTCCACGATAAAGAGTTTCCTATGACATGACAGATAAAGTCCCAGGGAGACATCAAGGGCAGCCTGGAAAGAATCTCTGAGTTTCTCTATAGCTCCCCAGGCTTTTTCCTGGAGCAGATGAGAGTTCCAACTTGGCCCTAGAATCGCCCCAACTGTCAAGAACTATTTTATATCTATGCAAAAGACCTAAGCTCAGCGTCACCCTTCAGCAGTGCTTTTTGGACACCAGCTCATCAATTTCTTAAGACAATGTAGCATACAAGGGAAGCAAGCAGATCCTGCTAAAGTTTTCTTATGACTCTAAGGGACCTAATTAGCTTTCAGTCAGAGACTAGACAGAATGAGATGATCTTACTACCATTTACTTATTCCTCTGTACATAAGCGTGATTAAGTTGAATTCATTTTACCTGAGTTACACTCGGTCTTTTGTGTTTTCAAATAGTAACTTATTAACTGAGCTTTGACTATATCTCAGCAGCATTCTATCCACATTATTGCATGGCCACAAATAATCAAATATTGTAGTCCTCCAAAGATTCAAAATTAATATCACCCAAAGGGAAATGGAGAAGCAAACTGGGAGCTGGAGTAGGAGAAAGAGTCTAACGGAACATTAGTTTTTTTCTTAAAAGGTAATGAAACCGTCCTTAAGACTTGATTGGCTCAGTGTATTGACATCTTTCACTGGTCACCTAACAAGGACTTCCAAACTAATACTTTGCTGCCTGACTATGAAGTTCAATTCAAAGGCTAGGGAGCTTAGTTTAGCTGAATCAAACCCAGAGTGTTGGCAATGCACGATCTTGTTTTATATTCTTCTGCTATGACCAAGCAAAGCTTCTTTTGTTAACTATTGAATGATGAGTGATTATATTATTTTATTCCGATATGGAACATAAACTATCAAGGGACTGGTAAGTCAGGTCCAGCCCATGACTGTGGTATGAGCAGACTGCAACAAAATAAAGGAGCAAAAGATGTCATTGAAGGAATTATGATTGAAAAAAAGCTATGGACTGGGAAAGGAGCTAGAATGAGAGCTATCTTGTGGATAAAACTTGCAGTGTTACTGGTATTCTTGTGATATTAAGAGAAACTGAAAAAGATTGGCAGCATTTTGGGTGAACCATGTAGGGTGAACTTATGGGAGGTCCCATATAGGCCTCACAGAATAGGTCAGCATGAAAGGTGCCATCTGTTTCCCTGGAAAGCTCATTCACTTCAGTAAAAATGCAGATCCCTTTGAGAATATGGGTATTAAAAACACACTTCGTATGACAACTAGTCACTATTCTTAATCTTAGTAAAAGCTTCAAATCAGCTTGCAAAGAGGATTTAGTCCTCCCCTGGCAGGCTCTACACCTAGAAGGGCTAAAGAGTTGACATTTCCAAATGAAAGGATAGGAGAAAAATACTAGAATATGAATATGAATACACTGCTTTTGGGCAGACCAGTTGCCCTGTCAGTCTCAACTGCATCCAAATTGTAAAATGGGTGTTCTAGGATTACTTTACAGCAATGCCAGGTGCAGAGACACTGAAAGGTCATATCTATTAAAGCTGGTCTTTCTATTACACTGGGATTTTTACAGAGTCGGTGTCATACTTTGCCTCTTTCAAAAAGAATATAATTTTGTGCCAGAAAATTGCTGTTAATTATCAGACAGTAAAATGCATCATAACATACTTTCCCAGTCTTCAGCTTCAGTGTATCTGTCTGCTAGCAGAATAGTTATCTGTTTTTTCTTGACACTCACCCCTACTCCCCATTCTTAAGGAGAAGGAATATTTACACTTTTTTGTAGCCTGTGATCTCTAAAAGTGAAATCTTTTCTTTAAAAGCAAAACAAACAACAAATAAACAAAATCTTCTATAATAAATGTCAACTTCACAATGCACTTGTGGTACACACAGTTCCTATGTAACTAAGTTGTTGCTTCCCTTTGGAAGGAGAGAGAAGGCCTTAACAAAAAGCCCTGTATTCATCCTCATCAACCCTCTCTTGCTCGGCACACATAAGCTTAGCATCAGAAAGAAGGGACAAGGAGCCTACAGACACAAGTTCAATAAAAAGAGAGGGAGAGAGCTACAACAGCTGGTGCCAGCCTGAGGAGCCACTCAGTTAAATCCCTAGCAACCGTTCTCTGCAGGAGGTCCTCAGAGAACTCCCACAGAGGCTGGGAGAGCAACAAAAGATCATATTGTAACAACTCCTGGCTAGATCACATCATCAGGAATCCATCCTCCCAGATCAAATCACAGCCCCATCATTGCCATACGTATTCCCGTCAGTCTCCCTGAGAGGCTTGTTTTACTATTCTAAGCTGTCTACAACCTACAGGTCCTCCCTATTCTCTGAAGCCCTTCAGGAGATACTGGATTCTCCAGGTCTTGACTTGGAGTAACTGCTGAAAAGGCAGCTGCTATCCCGGCTTTATTTCTTAGTAACCAGCTTTATTTCTTAGCAAACTAGTCCAGACAGGACAAAGTAATGTAATAATAAATAATAAATAATAAAAAAAACAAACAAACAAAAATATGACCAAGGCAGAAAAGCTAAAACTCGGGATTAGATTCTTCATTTTACTCATTTAACCACTCTCTGACTCAGTTTTCTCCTCTGGAAAACAGGGATTATAACACTTTGGTATGTACATCACAGGACTGATGAGAAACTCAAGCACACAGTTTCCTCTCCTCTGGAATAGTTGTGATAATAGCACAACTCACAAAGTTGGCAGGATCAAAGGTATACCTAAAAGTACTATATAAATACCAGCTATTATTATTGTTGTTTATATTCCTCAGGATATTGCTTAGTTATCTGAAATTTTATCAGTTAACAAACAAGTCCAGGAAGGAGTTAGGAGTAGAAAAAGAAGTCAATACATAATATGTTTGTAAGAGTTCCACTACAAAATCCAATAATATAGGTTTATAAAAATGTATCAAATTGGAAATGTATATGTGACTAGCCATAAATTCAGTAATGCTTTTTACCATTTGTCTGGAGTTTCAATTGAACTAAATCATATAGTGATTTTTCAAGTTATAAATCTAAGTATTCCTCACACATCTCTGTAAAACTAACAACTAGATCTGCAATAAAACCAAATTATAAGGGATTTTTTAAAATTACCAAATTTGGAAAGTAACAAATTATTTTGGTCCCTCCAGCAGATCAAGAAAGGGGAAAAGAAGCCAAGAATCTATTTAGATATTTACATGAGTAATCTTCCTTACTGAAAGCCACTACTAATTCAAAAACAAAAATGGAAAGTTATCATAAAGATCAGAGATTTTCAAAATTCCACAAAACATTTTATTTATATATTATATTGTTTTTCATTAAAACATCTATGTTTTTCCCAATAAGGTCAGGAGTGAAACAAGGTTGCCCGTTACTATTTAATATTGTATTAGAAATGCTAGCTTTGGCAATAAGAGCTGAGAAAGAGATTAAAGGAATAAGAATAGGCAATGAGGAAACCAAATTATCGCTCTTTGCCGATGATATGATGGTATACTTAGAGAACCCCAGAGATTCTACTAAAAAGTTATTAGAAATAATCCACAACTTTAGCAAAGTTGCTGGTTATAAAATAAACCCACATAAGTCATCAGCATTCTTATATATCACTAACAAAATCCAACAGTCAGAGTTACAAAGAGAAATTCCATTTAAAGTAACTACTGATAGTATAAAGTATTTAGGAATCTATCTGCCAAGGGAAAATCAGAAACTTTATGAGCAAAACTACAAAACACTTTCCATACAAATTAAGTCTGATCTAACCAACTGGAAAAATATTAAATGCTGTTGGATTGGGGAAACAAATATAATAAAGATGACAATAGTACCTAAACTAATCTATTTATTTAACACTATACCAATCAGACTTCCCAAAAACTATTTTGATGACCTAGAAAAAATAACAAAGTTCATATGGAAAAACAAAAGGTTAAGAATTTCAAGGGAATTAATGAAAAAAAAATCAAATGAAGGTGGCCTAGCTGTACCAGATCTAAAATTATATTATAAAGCAGTGGTTACTAAAACCATCTGGTACTGGCTAAGAAATAGACTAGTTGATCAATGGAATAGGTTAGGTTCAAAAGGACAAAATAACTTTAATTATCTAGTCTTTGACAAACCCAAAGACCCCAGTTTTTGGGATAAGAATGCATTATTTGACAAAAATTGCTGGGAAAATCAGAAATTAGTATGGCAGAAATTAGGCATTGACCCACACTTAACACCGTACACCAAGATAAAGTCAAAATGGGTTCATGATCTAGGCATAAAGAATGAGATTATAAATAAATTGGAAGAGCATAGGATAGTTTATCTCTCAGACCTGTGGAAGAGGAAGGAATTTATGACCAAAGAAGAACTAGAGATCACTATTGACTACAAAATAGAAAATTTTAATTATATCAAATTGAAAAGTTTTTGTACAAACAAAACTAATGCAGGCAAGATTAGAAGGGAAACAATAAAGGAAAACATTTTTACAGTCAAAGGTTCTGATAAAGGACTCATTTCCAAAATATATAGAGAATTGACTCTAATTTATAAGAAATTAAGCCATTCTCCAAATGATAAATGGTCAAAGGATATGAACAGACAATTTTCAGGTGATAAAATTGAAACTATTACCACTCATATGAAAGAGTGTTCCAAATCACTATTGATCAGAAAAATGCAAATTAAGACAACTTTGAGATACCACTACACACCTGTCAGATTGGCTAGAATGACAGGGAAAGATAACGCGGAATGTTGGAGGGGATGTGGGAAAACAGGGACACTGATACATTGTTGATGGAACTGTGAACACATCCAGCCATTCTGGAGAGCAATTTGGAACTATGCTTAAAAAGTTATCAAACTGTGCATACCCTTAATCCAGCAGTGTTTCTACTGGGATTATACCCCAAAGAGATACTAAAGAAGGGAAAGGGATCTGTGTTTGCCAAAATGTTTGTGGCAGCCCTGTTTGTAGTGACCAGAAGCTGGAAAATGAATGGATGCCCATCAATTGGAGAATGGTTGGGTAAATTGTGGTATATTAATGTTATGGAATATTATTGTTCTGTAAGAAATGACCAGCAGGATGAATACAGAGAGGCTTGGAGAGAATTACATGAACTGATGCTGAGTGAAATGAGCAGAATCAGGAGATCATTATATACGTCAACAACAATACTGTATGAGGATGTATTCTGATGGAAGTGGATTTCTTCAACAAAAAGAAGATCTAACTTAGTTTCAATTGATCAAGGATGGCCAGAAGCAGCTACACCCAAAGAAAGAACACTAGGAAATGAATGTAAACTGCTTGCATTTTTGTTCTTCTTCCCGGGTTATTTATACTTTCTAAATCCAATTCTCCCTGAGCAACTAAGAGAACTGTTCAGTTCTGCACACATATATTGTATCCAAGATCTACAGTAACCTATTTAACATGTATAGGACTGCTTGCCGGAGTTGGAGGGACGGAGGGGAAAAATGGGAACAGAAATGAGTGCAAGGGATAATGTTGTAAAAAAATTACCCTGGCATGGGTTCTGTCAATAAAAAGTTATTTAAAAAAAAGAAAAAAATCTATATTTATAGTCCCTATTCTAATTATTTAGATTGTATGTGGCACTGCTCTGCAGGGGAAAAAGTTGGAATGGAAATGGAAGGCAAGGGAGAGTAGTATATACAGCTCCACTTCCTGTTCCTTGTGTACAATATTGAATTCAGCAATGCAGCAATTTGGGGAACTATGATTAGGATATGGAGTGTAATCCCTATATAGTGAACAGAAGACCTCAATTTTAATTAATGTGAAACTGAGCAAATCACTTAAACTTTCAATGTCCCATACAATTCTTTAAAACTATCCATTCATTACAGAGCAGTTGCTATTCTATGTTAGGGAAGGTACTTTCTATACTATGAATATTGTAGTTGTTATCTTGAAAATACCTTGAACCACTGTCTACATAATTGCTTCCTCAGCTATTTGTGCTTTTCTTCTTTCCTTCCCATTAAAGATATATCTAAAGCGAGGCCACATCTTAATGGTGTATGACCTCAGAAAATCCTCCATTCTGCTTTTATTGATTTCTTATCTCATTACTCAGTTACTATTCCACTTCTTTTCTTCTCTCCTCAATTGCCCAACATTATCTTTACATTTTCAAAGTTATCATAGATGATCTAGTCTTCTATTTCACTGAAATGGAGAACTTTAAATGGAAACTCCTTCACCTTTGTCTTCTAGTCTTCAAAACTGTTCAACATCATCACTCACTTGTGCTTGTTTCCTCCAGTCACCATAAAAAAAGGAATATTTATTCCTCAAGAAAGAGTAGAGATTCCAGGACATTTATCCATATAATTCTACCTTTCCATGCTAGAGACAATTTGCTCTGGCAAATCCTTCTCCCCTCTCTCTGTCTCTCTGACTCTGTCTGCCTCTGTTTTTGTCTGTCTCTGTCTCTGTCTCTCCTTTTCCTTCTTTCTCTGCCCCTCCTTCTCTGTGTCTTTTCCTTTCCTTGCTTCAGTTTCAGCATCATGCCATATGAGGGTTGTTTGAAGAAAATAGGTATATATAGCCTGGAGAAGAAAAGATTCTGAAATTGTCTATTTTTCTGCTCCTCACAATGCTGAGAGTTCTCCCACTTCTTGCCCCAAGTCTCCTGATTTCCATTAAAAGTCTTCTTTGAAATCTGAGTTTTAGCCCTGCTATTTTACCTAACTTACTTTTTCAAAAGTCAGTGGCTTCCTTGTTGCCAAGTCCAATGACCTTTTGTTTTTCCCCAGTTATCTTCTACCTTGACTCCCTTATACAACTTGATACTACTAATCACTCTTGCTTCCAAATAATGTTTCCTCCCCTGGCTTCAGAGACATCTCATTCTCCTGGTTTACATATAACCTTTAACTACTTTTTTTCTTTCTAATCTGCTAGCTCCTCACCCTGTTCTTGATCCCTTAAAGTACTCAACATTCTGTTCTTTATGCTCTGTTCTCTTTTTGCAAATTTTTCTTTGGTAACCTCATTTAATCTCCAATTGCTTCAGTTATGACCCTTATACAGATGGCTCCTAAATTTATATTTCCACTGCCAGTCCCTCTTCTGAGCTCCAAATGGAATCTGCAGCTGCAGCATGCCTCAGGATGGAAGATGTGGGTGCAGGAATACTGTGTTTGTAGTTAAAGGACCTGAGTTTGAGTTCTAACTCTGATTTATATATATATATATATATATATATATATATATATATATATATATATACACACACACACCCTTAGATAAACCATTTAATATGTTGGGCTTTAGTTTCCTCAAATGGAAGATGAGGGACCTGGAGCAGGTGGTCTTTATCTGAAGAGATAGTTCTAAATATAATAAACAGTTAAAATTTTATCATTTGGGAATGGAGTTTTTATTCTTAATAACTCTTCATCTAATTGTACCTGCATACGATTCAAAAAAATGGGGTCACACAAATAAAAATTCCTGACAGTTGTGAAGAATATTCAGAGACTATTTTAAAGCAAATGGCACATGGGTCATCCATGCCACCTCAATGTCTTTAAAACAGAGCTTGGAAACTTTGTTTTTCCTATTAACCTGGACTTAAACAATGAGTCATTCTACAGATAGTTGCTTCAAATACTGTACTAGATATAGTTCTTTTGTAAGCCTTATAGGACAAGAATCACTCAAGAGGGAATTAAAATGACAATCTCCTTTGTCCAGAAATGGATTTTTCCATTACTAAAAAAGAATATTTAGTGGTAAGGTTAACTATAATAAAAAAATCAAATATTGTACATCCTTTGATTTAATCATTGACTACAGATAGTGGATTTGACCCAAAAGGAAGTGCCACCCTACCATGTTTTGGTAGCTGGCCCACTGGAGTAAAGTGTTTCACAGATCAAAAAAGAAAATGCCAGCATCTTTTCTAGCTCAGGAATACACTCAAGAGAGTGAAAAAACAAGCATTTAAAGTCATTTAGTTAACCAATCAAACTTGCAAGGATTTTTGAGAGCTTACAATATATAATTGGTGCTATGCTCAATTTTTAAGGCATATGAAGGAGAAACATTCAATGTTTTAAGAAAGACTATATCATCTTGTAAATTCTTTTCAGTCTCTAATTTTTAAAGATGAACCTGAGACCTCATAAGACAGATCAGGGGAGGCAGTTAAAATGATTTCTTGAGTAGGTCAAGATGACCTAAGAATCAATTAATTTAGAAAGATAACGGGAAACTGAGAGAGGAAACCTAGAGTTTGGGTTTGGCCATAAGTGACCTTCACCTCCCTTGCTAAAGGGAGTTTGTCTGTACATTTGGGACTTAGTTTCATCCCGGGATCTATTAGGCAATTATTTGAATCTCAGTACACATACCATCATTTTGCTTATCTTACTTTCTAACATCAGCATCACTTCCCTGGAGGCAAAATAAAAACAATTTTTAAAAAATTTATGGACAAAAGATTCTGCTGAACGCTGTGCATCTGCTTGTGAAAGGTTCTGTGGTCTCATTAAGCCTCAAAAATTATCTGAGAAAAGTTACAAAATGTATTTCCCTCACTTTAAAGATAACTAATCCAAGACAAAAACAGGCATAAATAATTTGCCAAGAATAGTCAGTCATTCTGTAGGAGAGATTCTTAGATAAATGGCTCCCAACTTCAAGTATAAAGTGATAATATAATAATAAAGTCTTCCCAACTAGTAATTCTAGCTAATATTTGTTTATGATTTAGCTTCTTAAAAATGTCAAAATCCTAAACAACTTATCAATATCTCCAATAGAGACTGTTTATGTAAAGTAATCAGGGTAATGAGTTACTATAATAGTTTATTTGGTTAGTTGGAAGTTTTTCTACTTGAAAAATGTATAAACATTAAAGGAGAAGCACAGAATGGGATAATGGATGATGATGATAATAATAATAATTAGCATTTATAAAACACTTTACAAATATAATTACATTTAATCCTCATGACAATCCTGGAAGAAACATGTAATTATTATACCCAGTTTATAGATGAAAAAATGAAGCAGATAAAAGTTGTTCAAATCAATTTTATAAAACTTGGATGCTTGCTTCTTCATTAGAACTGTTATTCCAACTGTGTAGGTCACAATCCATCCATTGATTCTCATAAGTCTCTATAAGAAGTTCATCCATGTACATAAGGTCTTCCTGATAAGTATCCTGATCTTATATTGCCATGTGTCTAGTTGCCATGATATAGTTGGGTAACACTAGCCTATTCTTTTTTTTTTAATTATAGCTTTTTATTGACAAAACATATGTATGGTAATTTTTCAACATTGACTCTTGCAAAAACTTCTGTTCCAAATTTTCCCCTACTTCCCTTTACCCCCTTCCCTAGATAGCAGGTAGTCCCATACATGTTAAATATGTTAAAGTATATGTTAAATACAATATATGTATACATATTTATACAGTTGTCTTGTTACACAAGAAAAATTAGATTTCAAAAGAAGTTAAAAATAACCTGGGAAGAAAAAAAGCAAAGAATAACAGAAAGAGTGGAAGTGCTATATTGTGGTCCATACTCATTTACCAATGTTCTTTCACTGGGTATAGCTGGTTTTGTTCATTACAGATCAATTGGAAGTGATTTGGATCCTCTCATTGTTGAAGAGAGCCACTTCCATCAGAATTAATCCTCATATAGTATTGTTGTTGAAGTGTATAATTATCTCCTGGTTCTGCTCATTTCACTTAGCATCAGTTCATGTAAGTCTCTCCAAGCTTCTCTGTATTCATCCTGCTAGTCATTTCTTACAGAACAATAATATTCCATAATATTCATATACCAC
Source organism: Sarcophilus harrisii (assembly GCF_902635505.1). Lineage (NCBI taxonomy): Eukaryota > Metazoa > Chordata > Mammalia > Dasyuromorphia > Dasyuridae > Sarcophilus > Sarcophilus harrisii. The sequence continues at coordinate 431,119,605 of NC_045426.1, forward strand.
AATTTACTCAGCCATTCTCCAACTGATGGGCATCCCTTGAATTTCCAGTTTCTAGCCACTATGAAAAGGGCTGTCACAAACATTTTTAAGGCACATACAGGTCCCTTTCCCTTCTTTAAAATCTCTTTGGGATATAAGCCAGGTAATACTGCTGGATCAAAAGGTATGCACAGTTTGATAACTTTTTGAACATAGTTCCAAATTACTCTCCAGAATGGTTGGATCTGTTCATAACTCCACCAACAATGTATCAGTGTCCCAGTTTTCCCACATCCCCTCCAACATTCATCATTATCTTTTCCTGTCATCTTAGCCAATCTGATAAGCGTAATACTAGCCTATTCAGTGAAAAGGTATTTACTAGTGCTTTGATTTGGATACTAGCTCTATTATTAAAATAGTTAAATCACATTAATGAAGTATCATCTACAAAATGGAAATAATCATAAATTACCTGAGATTGTTTTGAGCAATGTTCTTTTTAAAATTAAAGGTCCTATATAAAACCGCGTTTATTCCTTTCCTGGGCCATCACTCCCCTTTATGTGTTGTATCTATTAAACAGAATGTAAGTTCCCTCACGGGCTTTCTGGCACATAGTAGACATGTAAATGCATGATGGTTATGATGAGGATGATAACAATAATGGGAATAATAGATAGAATGACTATTTCTTTCCATATCCTAACAATCAGATTGACTTAATGAACTTTCGATTTTGCTTTGCACTTTAAAATATATATATATATATATATATGGAGGCCCCATATATATTTGGATAACTCCATCTGTGCTCATCCTGTGCCCCACCTCTTTTTAAAACATAATTTGTTTAATCGTAATATATATATATATACATATATATAAAATATTGGAGCTTAAAGAACTTTAACGATCATAATATAAGATCATAGATATAAAGTTGGGAGTGACCTTAGAAGTAATTTAATTTAACTCTCTCATTTTACAGATAAGGAAACTAAGCTTGTAAGATATTACATGACTTGTTCAGGGACATTTGCCAATAAGAGTCAGAGAAGAATTTGATTTTTGATTTGTCTCTGAGTCTCCTACTCTAGACTTACTCTTGGTTGGAGTCTTTGATGACTTGTGGCATCTTTGGTAACAGCAATATCAATTTATTTCTGAAATCCCTATCCCCAGTGATGTAGGGACAAACCAACACTTTGGGAGGGGTACCTTCTATCCCTTTGGTCTATAAATTACCCCAACAGGGACTTCTGCCTCTCCTCTTCTGTTCCATGGTGCAATAAAAGCTGGATTTGGAGTCTAACACCCCTCTACCCCAAAAAAGGACTTTATGGGAAAGTCGATTAACCTAAGAGTCAGTTTCTTCATCTGTAAAATGGGGGTAATAATAGCCACAAGGTTCTTGTAAAAATCAAATGAGATCATTTAGATAAAATGCCTTGTAAATCTTGAAGTGTGGTATATATTAGCTATTATTAGTGAATGCTTTAAAGTCAAAATTATCTTGTAATTGAGATGTACTAAATAATTGTAGGGATAGCTAGATAGCACAATGAATCATGAGCCAGATCTGGAGTCAGGAAAATCCAAGTTCAAACTTGGCATTAGACACTTACTAGCTGACCCTGAACAAGTAATTTCACCTTGTTTCCCTTGGTTCCCTCACCTGTCATATGAGCTGGAGAAAGAAATGATAAACCAATCCAGTATTTTTGCCCAGAAAAACCTCTAATGAAGAGTCAGGTATAACTGAAAAGTGAATGAAAAACAAAAGAATTATAGAGGGTAGTAAAAGTTATGTCATAAAATGTAAAAGAGGTAAAGGTTAAGTTGGGATTTTTCTTTAGTTAAGATTTCTTTATTATCTATTATAATCACTATAGGGAAAGCAGAATACCTTAAAATCACTTGAATTTTGTGGGTGGGTGTGTTTTTTTAAACATTTCATTTCTTTTCCATTTTTCCTGATTCATGCAAAAAATTCGACAATTTTTCTGTTATGATACAGGAGCCACCTGTCAGTGGCTGCTGGAGGTCTAACTCAGACCTGTACAATGGATTTCTTCATGTTAGAGGATGATAATGATATAAGGAGACTGAGATACAGTTGCTGTTCTCTGACCTTTCCGACTGAGAGGGAATTGCATTGTCTGACCTCTTTCCTCTTTCCTCTGTCTCCAATTTATTTCATTCCCAGTCCACAAGCAATACCTGTGTCAATAAAGGCTTCTTTGCAACGCCTTCAGATGTTATGATTCACAGCTGTGGAAGCTTTCTGAGAATTGACCTGCCCCTTCATCCTTAATATTTTTCATTATAAAATATTGGGACACAGTAAAATGGAAAGCATTATAAAAACCACAGGTAGAAGCATAAAATAAACATAAGAGAGAATTTGTATCCAACACTATCAGTCACATCAATCACAGCTCTGTTAATAGAAGAAGAAAACAGAAGGACACGACAAGTCTGAACTGTTTATATGAGGAAGAAAATGATGAGCATTACTCTACCCTTCCACAAGAGAAACAGAAGATCTTTTGGGCATTTGGGACAGGTATCTGAAACTACAAAGGAATGGGTTAAGAGTTATAGAAGCCGATAGGTAAAATAATATATTTTTTAATAATGACAGTTCTACAATTTTATAGTGGTCAGTTCTATTGGTACTATTACTATCAGTGATAGTGGGAACCACCATGATGGTTCTACAAATTTACTTGCCTTTTGTTTTCATGAAATATATATTATTCATCTTTGTAAAGTTAACAAGCATTCCATTTTAGTGTGAAACAATACAAAGAAAAAACATTCTCTGATGCTAGATTTTCACTTACTGGCATGAAATGTCACTTTTAAAATATTGTATATAACAAGATAGTTAATACAAGTTTAATACAAGTATTAGAGAAAATTTTAAAGTAATATAATTTATAAAAAACAAACTAGCTATCAAAAATCAAATGAAGATTTGCATATTTTTGTATATGTTTATATATTTTATCTTTCTAGAGTCTGAGCACTGGAGCAAACTCTACCCCATTGCTAATGGAAACAGTCTCTTATTGACATTAAAGCCAAAGAGGTTAAGTATGACACTTCTCTGAAATCCATTAGTATCTCCTACAACTCAGCAATAGCCAAAGAAATTGTCAACATAGGTCATTTCTTCACTGTACATTTTGAGGACAAGGATAATCAAGCAAATGAGCCAAAACATTTTTCTTATTCCTCTCTATTTTCCAAGGTAAACAGGCAGATCAATCAACCAACCAATATTAATTTAGCATCTACTATTTGATAAATACTCAACTAAGTGCTTGAGATACAAAGACAGTGAGGGAGACTGCATGTACATATACTGGTATATTCAGAAAGCATAAAAAGGAGATATAAGGTATTCTTAGGGAGAAAGACATTAGCATCTGGAGAACTAAGAAAGTTCTACTGCAGAGGGAAACATTTGAGCTGAGTCTTCTAAGAAAACCAGGAATTCTAAGTGAAGGATAGAAGAGAGCATTGCAGGAATGGGAGATCAGGTCAGTTGTGTATGAGAATAGAGAATAAATAGGTCACTATGGTTGAAATGTAAGGTGAGTAGTGGAAGCCAATTGGCAGAGGGGGTAGAGTATTGGATTTGCAGTTAGAAAGATTGGAATTCAAATTCAGCCATGAAATTCAAATGAATGAACAAATGGATGAAGAACCATGATTTCAATGATATGGCACCATCTCCAACAATATAGATAAAACTTTTTATCAAACAGAAAATTATTCAATTGTGCTAAGTGAAGTGAGCAGAAGTACACAGAACAAGATTATGATGATCAACTGTTTGGCTCTTTTCACCAGTGAGATGATCCAAGACAACTCCAACAGATTTGTGGTGGTAAATGTCATCTACATCCAGATAGAGAATTATTTCTTGGTTTTATTTGAATGTGGTTCAAAAAAATTTTGGGGGGTTGTTGTTGTTTGCTTTTTATTCTTTCTCTTTTTTCCTTTTGAGCTGATATTTCTTGTGCATGATGAAGCATATGGAAATATGTTTAGAAGAATTATACATGTTTAACCTATATTGGATTGCTTGCTGTCTTGGGGAGGGGAGAGGAAAGGAAAGAGGGAGAAAAATTTGGAACACAAAATATTCGGAAGGTTTTACAAAGGTAAATGTTGAAAACTATTTTTGTATGTATTGTAAAAATAAAGTACTTTAAAAAATATACAGTTGAATGATTTTTAAAATATGGTACTTTCTCTAGATATTTCTAAATATTCTAGAAAAACAGTAAGCAATCAAAAAAGGTAGGAGAAAACTGAATGATTTTTTCCAGTAGTAATATCTTACTTAAGAAATTCTCAGAATTTTGAGGTATCACATTACCTAATTTTAGATTGCTTCCTTGTCATTCCTAAAATCATTTAATTAATGATTAAAATCATTTAACTGAATAATTTTCTACAAAAAATTAACTTTTCTTCTAACAGTATCTGTCTTTGATTTGAATCTATTTTATTTCTTAAAGAAAGCATCTGAAAGTAAAATTTGGCCAAGTTCCCTGCTTTGTTGTGAACCATAGCATGATCTTTACAATATTATAAAAAGAAAGTCATATAATATAGAATTTAAAGAATAATCTAGGTAAGAAAAAGGAAAGAAAAACCCATAAAAATTATATAACCTATTTAGAGTATTTCACTTATAGGAACTACATAAGAAGCCATATTTACCTGTTAGGTAAAATGACAGTCAACTCTGAATCAACTCCAAGTGCTTACTTTGTAGGGAGCCAGATGAGATGTTGAAGAGAGGATTGAATTTAGAATCAGAAAGACCTGAATTGAAATTTAGCCTCAAATACATGCTAGCTGTTACCCTAAAGAACTCATTTAAACTCTTTCTACCTCAGTTTCCTCATTGATGAAAAAGGCATGATAACAGTATCAACTTTACATTGTATGGATTAAATGAGATATTTGTAAAGTTCTCTGAAAACCCTAAAATGCTATATAAATGCCAGCTATTTTATTTTTTCCAACTCACAATTTATGATAATATAAAGGATTTGAATAAGAGAGAGAAAACAACGTTAGCTACTGATATAAAAATCAGTCAGCCAGTGTGCCATGAATGAATAAAAGCCCTACTGAGTTCTTCATCCCCAAGAGTGCTAGAGGAAACAAGATGTCATTTTTTTAGTAACTTCAGCATAAGAAGGAAAAGAAAAGCACTTTCAAAGCTGAGGATTTTCATTTTATTTAATTCTGCCACAGAATATTAATTCAGTTATCTAACAGTAAGAATCTGGCTCATTTCTGCCTTCTGGCTAAATTTTCAACATGATTGCCCTCACTTCAGTTTCTTCTTTCTAGATCAAGTATTCTTAACTTTTTTTGTGTTTCAAAGATCCCTTTGGCAGGCTAGTGAAGCCCATGGAAGCCTTCTCAAAACAATATTTTTAAATGCATAAAATAAAATACTTCCACAAAGGAAACCAATTATGTTTAAATATAGATATAAATTATTTTCTAAAAAGTTAAGAACTCTTAGTCTATGCCAGGGCATCTTTCTCTGGACTGCCAAGTGAAAATGTGCCTTGGTTACTAGTAACTGTTGTCTGCATATAAAGGTAAAGAATAAGCCACAACTTTAAAAAAAATTCTTTTAAGTTACACTTAATTCACTGGAATTCTGAAAATATGCCATCTTCTGTGAAGCAGCTCAGCAATTCGATGGCTTGGCAATTGTTGATGTTTTTATGAAGGTAAGTAAGAAAACTACGTAAATGTTTTTTTGTCCAGATTAGAGTTTGAGATAGAATGGAACAAGAGACCAACAATATTCAGTTGTTCTAAGAGTTTTAATTTCATTCCTAATTCAAAGTAGATGAAATATCTCAGAATGCTTTGTATTTGGTTTTTCTATTGGCTTTGTTTCATTTGGCTTCTCCCTCTGAAGAGAGGATTGTGGAGGAGGATTCTGTCAGGAAGGAAAGAGGAGAAGAATCTTCCTCTCTTCACCTTTGTCCTTCTCCCAAGCTTTCTTATACAAATTGCTTGAAGAAGATTCAGGGGTTATTTAATTTCTGTTTCAGATTTAACCTCAAAATTCCTCTAAGGATAATATATTAATAAAGCATTTTTTTTACTCCAGTTGATTTAGGAGATATAAAATCAGATACTGGTCAGCTTAATATACCAAGAAGTTCTTGAAACAAATAAAAATTTTATCTATTTGACCACTGTAGACATAAAAGTTTAATAGGAAATATAGAAAAGACCAGAACTAAGAAGGATTTTCATTCTATTATTATTCCTTGAGTTTTCATTTCACACACACACACACATATATATATATATATGTGTATATATATACACAAATATATATGTGTGTGTGTGTGTGTGAAATGAAAACTCAAGGAATATATATATATATATATATATATATATATATATATATATATTACACATAATAGGTGCTTATTTGGACTGAAAATATTTCTTGGTATATTTAATATACTTTTTTTTTCCTGAGGCAATTGAGGTTAAGTGACTAATGACTTGCCCAGGGTCACACAGCTAGGACGTGTAAAGTGTCTGAGACTAGATTTGAACTCAGGTTCTCCTTTCTTCAGGGCTGGTGCCCTATCCACTGTGCTACCTAGCTACCCCTTAGTATACTTTAAATGAAATGTAATTACTACTTTTTTTTGTATGCTCAAAAATAGAAAATGCACTCCCACATATACCATTTTATTACAAAATACCCTCTGACAGAATAGAAAAAAATGTTTAATCTCTATTCATTTAATATTTTGAATGAAAAGTTTATATTGACTTTATTTTTAATAGTATTTGATTTATAAATTGTACCTGTCCTTGGTATGTTTATTTCTTTCCCCTAATTTTTCTTTTCCTTTTTATTCTTTTTCCAGATTGGCCAGGTCAACCTATTCCTAAAGAAAATAATTGGTGCCCTAGTTTCAATCAAAACTAAAATAAATATCCCAAAAGCCAGTCTTTGAGGCTTATTAAAAGAAGGGTACTATGGAGACAGGCAAAAGGGGGTATGATCTAATCCCAAAGTGTCCTGTATGTCAACTACTTTTTGGACAATTCTGGAGTCAAATTTTGTAGTTATCTTGTAGGAAGGTACCTATGAAAGAATTAATAACTTAGATAATACATATCTATTTAAAATGTGATAAACTTTCATTTCATAAGCCAAGATATTTATTTTTCTCTAATAGCACAAAAGGATAAATATTCAAGAAGCATTTTTAATACTAATAAAGAATTGAATATTCAAACAAGTATCCTCATCTGTCAGCTAAAATGAAATCATAGGTTTAGAGAGAAAACAATAACCAAAATAACTATTTGTCCGTGACTTTACCACCCAGCTCTAATATGATCTGGTATCAGTTCTATATACAAAATACATGTGTTCATAATGCAAAAAAAATTACATCTACATCTACATATATAGGCATATTGAATTTGTTACTTTATCCTCCATTACTGATAATTATGTCTGGTGAGATAACCTGAAGCAGTTTGATGGCAACAGTTGCTAAAATGCTGACCCTAGATTCAGGAAATTGTTGTTGTTGGGTCATTTCAGTCATGTCCAACATTTCTTTAGACTTTGGGGGTTTTCTTGACAAAGATTTCCTTCCTTAGCTCATTTTACAGGTGAGGAACTGAGGCAAACAAGTGACTTGTCCAGGGGCATATAACTATTAAATATCTGAGGCCAAATTTGAACTCATGAAAATGATTCCTCTTATTTCCAAGTCCAGTGCTCTAAAACAGTTCAAATCCAACCTCAGAAATTAGCTGTGTAACCCTCAGCAATTCCCCCAACCTCTTCTGTCCCAGTTGCTTTATCTGTAAAAATGGAGGTAATAGTAATAGCACGTAATTCCACAGTAAGAATAAAATGAATTAATATTTATAAAAGCTCTTTGGAAACATTAAAGAGATTTTTAAATGCTAGTTTTTATTACAACTTATTTGCTCATTTTCTCCATTATACTATCTTAAAATGTTTCAAAGACTGGGTAAGTCATCAGAAGAAATAAGGTCATGTCTATAGGTGATCATGAACCTATAATTGTTCAAAGCATTTTATATCATAACATTTATTTCAGGGCAAGCGAGTTCAGGGCAAAATTGCTAATTTTGACCCATTTTATTTGCTGCTTCAATCCTTGGATTACTGGACCTACTTTGGCTCCCTGACTCATCCCTCTCTCCATGAGAGCATAATCTGGATTCTCCTTACGGATCCAGTCAGTGTTAATTCAGAATAGGTAGAGTATTACTCAGGGGGTAGTGGGAGGTAACATTAATTAATGAGGGGAATAGAATTTCACTTGGATTCTTAGAAATATTAGCCCCCTTTTAAACAAATGCAGAATAGTTTATTTTTGTTATGGGTCTTGTTAAAAATCCATTAAAATATTGTTCCTTGTATTTATTCTTGACAAAGAGCCCTGCTTTCTTTCTTAAAGGAATTCCCACCTATTGTAATGTTTTTCTGGGCTACAAAGAAGAGACATGTATCTGGAAATTCTACTAGGCAAAAATGCAGTTAGATCCCTTGGTTCAGACTGTGGTTCTGAACTATTACCTAACAGTTATCAAGATTTGTTTTTTACTGTTAAAAAGTTCATGATTTGAAAGGTCAAAATATTTATTTGCTCTCAGATCCTTGTCAAGAAAACTAAAATTCAAGGTTCATTTGGCATCCCTGAATTGATTAAAATTTAAAAACATGTTTCCAACTAATTCTTTAATCTATTAAATTTTGCTAGAGCACCTTTTGAATAAAGAATACTTCTTTAAAAATAAGTCTGGAAAAGCCACTATGGAGGGTAGTTCAGTACATTCTTAGTTAAAGACAATAAAATTTATGAACCAGTTTTTTTGAGGGGGTAAATCACTGGAAAATTTGGTTTTCTAAACACATGCTTTGGTTTTCCCAATCAATTTTTTTCTCTTTAACTCCACAAATGAATTTACCATACCTTTCACAAAATGAAGTGTTGACATTTGAAGCTATCTCCCCTCCTCTTTGCATGAGTGAAAAGAATCTACTTCTTATTGTAAAGTCATTTTTGAAAACAGAATTGTGTTAATTCCACTGAGTATAGTGAGTATTGGATTGCCTTTAACAGATTTCAGAACTCAAAATAAAATCAATTTTTCCCTCCTAGCTGGCTCAGTTCTAAAGTCTTCTGTCAAATTTTAAAGATGAAAAAACTTGTCCCATACTATACAACCACAGATTATCCCAAATATTGAGAGGGAGAGTAGTGACAGCCTTATTCCAATTAATTGGTTATTAATTACAGTGAACTTATTATTTTCAAGGAAAAAAAAACTGGCATCTTTTCTAAAGAAATCTATTCAAACTACTGGGAATAAACATTTGTTGTAATAAACATTTGTTGAATTTTAATTTGTTACATGAAGAGAACATGGAATATTTAGTTTTAAAATTTATTTAATTAATGCCACTTCATTAGATTTAAATTACATGAATTTATTTTATTAGTCTTCTCTATAAAGAAAAGCACTTTACTTTTGGCTTTTAATAATTTTATGTACAGTTGGTAATTTACTTGTAAGCTAACCACCATTAAAAGCTGTGCTAAAATTCAAGTTTGATTAGTAGAATTCTTTATGATGACAGTTAATATATAGGCATATGACTTAAAAGGGAATCATTAAGAATAACATATTTAACTTTTCAGTTTGACCAATAAAACACTTCCTTGCTCCTTACCTGTTATAGCCTTCATTTTATCAGTCATTTATTTTTGTCATTGTCCTTATATCCTAAAACCTATATGATTTGCTTATAAAATAATAAGCTACTCTTAAACAAATATACTAACCTGGTTGTTGTAGCAAATTTAGACGAAAGACTAATTATTTTGAAATAATTAGCTTGCAATTGATAACTTCTTCCCTGCCTCATTGGGGCATATTGATCCTGAATACTCAATATCAAAGTTTTAAGCAAAAGAGATATTAGAGACCATCAGGTCTACTCCTCCACCCCACCCCCCATCCTTTTGGCAGATAACGAAATGAAGGCACAAGGAACTTTAAGTGACTTGCATAGAGTCATACAACCAATAAGTGTTGGAAGCAGGATTTGAACACAGGTCCTCCTGACAGGTGTAGTACTCTATCTGTTACATTATGCTACTTCTTAAAAAGTTATGTCAGTATTTTGCACAAGATATGGCAAATCTTGCCAAGTGGGAAAAGCTACTGTCCAAGTCCCAACCTAGATAATTTTGGAGAAACTCCTTACCATGTTGGTTCCAAAATGATAAATTTTAAAATAAGAACCACCTTTAAAAACTGTCTTGTTGAAGAGCTGTAGTTGATGGAGTACTCACACTATGGATCCTTGAATTTTTGAAGTATAATTATTGATTATATATTTAGTAAAAATGACACTTGGATTTGGAATTAAATTAGCACAATATTTCAGTGCCCTCTAAAGAAAAATGAATTCTTCTTGGGACTGCCTTGTAGCATGGTCAGTGATGGAACAAGTCATACAGCAAGGATGAAGCTCATCCTTACTCCCTCTAGGAAGACAGGAAAGACTAAGACTGGAAGAAAGTTCCTATGTACAGAAGAGACAAATGTATTAGACTGGACAGGACACTCAGACTCAGGCCTGTAGACTCAGTTAGTTACAGGTTGAGAATACAGTACACTGAGTAGAGTGACCAAAGACAGAAAACTGTCTGTATTAGAGATAAAGGTTAGTCCTAGAATCAGTAGAATCCAGAGATTTATCAACAAGATAAGGAATTCATTTAGTTAACAATCAAAGTTCCAATTTCATTAAGAGTTCATATAACTTGAGGTATTTAGCTTATTCATATATAATGAATTTCTTTATGACCTAATAATAAAACTACTTGGCTTTCCAGCTCAGTCTAAAATAGTTATGACTGTATCGATCCCCATCTGAAAGAAGAATTAGTCCAAATAAAAATTTAGTCCTCAGTAGCAGCATGCAAGGAAGCTAGGAAAATAAAGAATGACAAAATAAAAACAACCAATAAAAGAGCATGGGCCTGATGCATAACTATGCATGTGTACACTAGTTTGCTGGACTCTCTAACAGTTTTGGAGGGAGCCTCCTCTTCTAGTTTTGGATCTCTGAACTTCTGATCCTAAACTACACATATGGGAAAAGATTAATTTTTATGTGGCAGTATAATCATAAGGAGTTAAGATAGTACAATAGAGTACTGGAGTTAGAATCAGGAAGGCACATTTTCATGAGTTCAAATCTGACCTCAGACACTTTCTAGTTGTGTGACCTAGACAAAGCACTTAACTATTTGCCTAAGTTACTCATCTGGAGAAGGAAAGGGCAAACCATTCCAGTATCTTTGTCAAGAAAATCTCAAAATGAGGTAACGAGAGTCATACATGATTGAAATGACTGAAAAAAAGAACAGTATAGTCACATTTCAATTAAGATTCATCCTCTCAGGACTCCCAAATGATACTAGAACTGACTTAGGCTCCAAAGACAATCAGAAGCAGAGGGTCTAAACTTCCATGATTTTTGGAAGCACTAGAGTATCCCTAAAACTAAATAGAAGGAGGAAAAAAGAAGAAATTTAACCTTCTGGAAAGTAGTTTGGAACTATATCTCTAAAATTACAAAATTCTACATACATATTGACCCAGCAATACTACTGCCAGGTCAATACCTCAAATAAAAAGGACAGGGCTTGTATTTAAAATATTTATAGGACAAAATATTTGTAAGACAGAAATATTTCAAATAGCTCTTTAGGTAGTGGCCAAAAAAACAAGGAGGTATTCATCAACTGGGGAATGGCTGAGCATATCAGGGGATATGAATGGATTCATATAATTATGCTATGAAAAATTACAAAAGGGAAGGTTTCAGACAAACTTAGGAAGACTTGTATGAACTGGTGAAGAACTAAGTGAGCAGAACCAGAAGAACAATTTATTTGAAAACAAGATGAAAAAGACAAATAACTTTTGAAGACTTAAAAACTCTCATCAGTGAAATTACTGACCCTAAGCATGCTCTTCATCTCCTGAAATAAAGGTGATAGATTCAAGATAAAGAATGAGACATACATTTTTGAACAAGACCAATGTGGAAATTTGTTTTGTTTGACTATACATATTTGTTTTTAAAAAAGTTTTATTTTTATTTCAATAGAGGGAAATGAAGGACAAGGGAAAGAAAATAAATGCTTGTTAATTAAAAATTAAAAAAAAAAAGAAAAAGGAGTAGAGAAGCAAGTTTGATTTCTATATTTAAGAATAGAGAATTCAACTTATTCTACATGCTGTAAACATTTATATTTACATCTTCTTTAAGAAATATTAAGATGAAATTTCTATCAAAAACTCAATAGTGTTTGTTCTAATTTATGAGGGGAAAAACAACTGTTCTGGGGAAGCAGGATGGATGTGATGACTAAGACTAACAAATAACAGTTATTAAATAGGGTACCATCTCATGGGATTTCTTGACTGATCTATTTTTTGGTTAATATAATGGGGAAAAGTTGGGAGATATATCTGAAGCACATAAAAAAAGGAAATTCAGTTTTTTAGGGGAAATCATTGATCCTCAATAATTTTAGCCTTAATTTCTTGATAGAGATAATAATTGCATTTGCCTCACAGATTTGTGGTAAACATGAAAAGAGACAACACAAAGTACTTACTTAAAGTACTATATAAATGCAAAATATTAATTATTCTATTATTATTTCCCTTCATGGATTAGTTACTTTCTTTATTCCTGAACCCCTAACTATGACTAGCTATTTCCCTAGTGTGGACTGAGGATAAAAAAAGAATTGGGCAAGAGTGTGAAATGACCATATAATTCCACCACCAATACTGAAGTAAAAATTCACAGCATATGTTCTGCTAATGATGTTTCAGTAGCAGTGTTTTCTCATACAAAGGGACAGAATCACCAATATTATTAACAACCAATAATAATATTGATCACAATTAATCTTTTACTGTTTTACTGGAAATTGGCATTATTTACTAAATAATTTGAAAGCTATGAGTTAGGTGCTGGAGTTGTGAAAACAAAATGGAAACAGTTGCTACAATCAAGTAGTTTATGTGCTATCATAGGAGACAATGTAGAAACATATATAAAATCAATTCAAAATCAAAATAAGTTAATCAGAAGAAGAGTACAATAACAATTCAAAATTATGAAAAACAATTTATTTTTAGAGTGATATATTTATTAGAAAGGAGTATAATTTATATATTCACATACCTACACTAGAAAATAGGTTATTATGGGATATTCAAAAATTGGCTATGGACATTCCATGGGTTGATGTTACCAAAAAATAGTTAATTATAATTATTTATTTACTAAGCAATATAGCAATTAACCTTCTATTAATAAGCTACTCAGCATTCAGCTAAGTTGGTCCTTTGAGATGTGACACAGTTTGTCAAAGGACCATCCCTGAAGTCATTCTGGCTTTGTAGAACCTTTCAGAGCTTTTGTCTGGCATAACTTTTTAAAACCCAGAGTCATCTCCACAACAAGAGGAAGCTCCATAGTATGACTTTCCCAAAATAAAGAAGAAATTCCAAATAGTTCATTGTATTTCCTTCTCTGAATATAATGCCAAGTTCATTTTTTTAATGAAAAGAAATTCATCTTCTCAGGTCACTCTATCATTTTCATTGGACAAATGAATTTTTTTGTCAAAAATTATCATTTTTTCTGACTTAGTTTTGTCCCCTTTAAGTATAATAGTCCTAAACTCTGAGAACACATAATTTGTAATGGTTTTAGAATTTGGGAACACATCTTATCCAGGCCAATTTATTTGTAGTAAACAGTATAAGCCTGCCAAAATTTGTTTTGTGTCTTCTAAAGGCCTGTGAAGCACTATGAATTCCTGGCTAAGTTCTGAAAGTTTTGAAACAACTCCTAATTGTAATACATGCTTTGAAAGTTCACAAACAAATGCTGTTCAATAATGGAACCAACATGCTTCTGAATTCTTTTAAGCATAATCAAGATAAAAAACTAATTCTCTTCAAAGAGAACAAGAGACAGTATATTAAATAACTAGAATTCTATTAGATATTATTAATGGCAAAGCAGCAAAATTTGGAAAGATAGGGTCAATAAACTTGGAATTGATTGATTGGTTAAGAGAAATAAGAATCAAAGATGACTCCAAGGCTTTGAGTCTATGTAAATGTGAGTATAACAGTGCCAACAGCAGAAAGAGAAGATTTTGGAGGAGGGGAGAAAGTTATCAGTTCCATTTAGGAAATGTTGAGTTCAAAGTTTTAAAGTTAAAAAGAGATGTGAAATTGACATTCTGAGAAGATATTGGGCCTAGTGATATTTGTTTTTTTTTTAATTTAATAGCCTTTTATTTACAGGATATATACATGGGTAACTTTAGCATTAACAATTGCCAAACCTCTTAGTTCCAATTTTTCACCTCTTACCCCCCACCTCCCTAAATGTGCAGGATGATGTAGATATTAAATATATTAAAATATAACTTAGATACATAATAAGTATACATGACCAAAACATTATTTTGCTGTACAAAAAGAATCAGACTCTGAATTATTGTACAATTAGCTTGTGAAGAAATCAAAAATGCAGGTGTGCATAAATATAGGGATTAGAATTCAATGTAATGGTTTTAGTCATCCCCAAGAGTTCTTTTCTGGGTATAGCTGGTTCAGTTCATTACTGCTCCATTAGAAATGATTTGGTTGATCTTGTTGCTGAGGATGGCCTGATCCATCAGAGACTGGTCATCATCTAGTATTGTTGTTGAAGTATATAATGATCTCCTGGTCCTGCTCATTTCACTCAGCATCAGATTCGTGTAAGTCTCTCAGGCCTTTCTGAAATCATCCTGTTGGTCATTTCTTACAGAACAGTAATATTCCATAATTTTCATATACCACAATTTATTCAGCCATTCTCAACTGATGGACATCCATTCAGTTTCAGTTTCTAGCCACTACAAAAGGGCTGCCTACAAACATTACGTCACATACAGGTCCCTTTCCCTTCTTTATAATCTCTTTGGGATATAATCCCAGTAGTAACACTAGCTGGATCAAAGGGTATGCACAGTTTGATAACTTTTTGAGCATAGTTCCAAACTACTCTCCAAAATGGTTGGATTAGTTTCACAACTCCACCAACAATGAATCAATGTCCCAGTTTTCCCATCCCTCAACAATCATCATTATTTTTCCTGTCATTTTAGCCAATCTGACAGGTGTGTAGTAGGTATCTTAGAGTTGTCTTAATTTGCATTTCTCTGATTAATAATGACTTGGAGCATCTTTTCATATGACTAGAAATAGTTTCAATTTCTTCATCTGAGAATTGTCTGTTCATATCCTTTGACCATTTTTCAATTGGAGAATGGCTTGATTTTTATAAATTAGAGTTAATTCTCTATATATTTTGGAAATGAGGCCTTTATCAGAACCTTTGACTGTAAAAATATTTTCCCAGTTTATTGCTTCCCTTCTAATCTTGTCTGCATTAGATTTGTTTGTACAAAACTTTTCAGTTTGGTATAATCAAAATTTTCTATTTTGTGGTCAGTAATGATCTAGTTCTTGCTTTGGTCATAAGACCTTCCCCTTCCACAGGTCTGAGATGTAAACTATCCTATGTTCCTCTAATTTATTAATGATTTCATTCTTTATGCCTAGGTCATGAACCCATTTTGACCTTATCTTGGTGTCAGCGTTAAGTATGGATCAATGCCCTAGTTTCTGCCATATTAGTTTCCAATTTTCCCAGCAATTTTTATCAAACAGTAATTTCTTATCCCAAAAGCTGGGATCTTTGGGTTTGTCAAAGACTAGGTTGCTATATTTGTTGACTGTTTTATCCCTTGAACCTACTCTATTCCACTGATCACTAATCTAGTTCCTTAGCCAATACCAAATAGTTTTGGTAACTGCTGCTCTATATATATAATTTTAGATCTGAGTACAGCTAAGCCACCATCATTTTGATTTTTTCATTAATTCCTTGAAATTCTTGACCTTTTGTTTTCCATATGAACTTTGTTGTTATTTTTCTAGGTCATTAAAATAGTTTTTTGAGGAGTCTGATTGGTATAGCGCTAAATAAATATAGATTAGTTTAGGTAATATTGTCATCTTTATTATATTTGCTCGCCCTATCAAGAGCATTTAATATTTTCAATTGGTTAGATCAGACTTAATTTGTGTGAAAAGTGGTCTGTAATTTTGCTCATAAAGTTTCTGATTTTCCCTTGGCAGATAGATTCCTAAATATTTTATATTATCAGTAGTTACTTTAAATGGAATTTCTCTTTGTAACTCTGACTGTTGGATTTGTTAGTGATATATAAGAATGCTGATGACTTATGGGTTTATTTTATAACCAACAACTTTGCTAAAGTTGTGGATTATTTCTAATAACTTTTGAGAATCTCTGGGGTTCTCTAAGTATACCATCATGTCATCGGCAAAGGTGATAATTTGCTTCCTCATTGCCTATTCTTATTCCTTTAATCTCTTTCTCAGCTCTTATTAGCTATAGCTAGCGTTTCTAATACAATATTAAATAATAGGTGATAGTGGGCAACCTTGTTTCACTCCAGATCTTATTAGGAATGGTTTGAGTTTGTCTCCATTACATATGATGCTTACTGATGGTTTTAAATAGATTGCTGATTATTTTAAGGAAAAGTCCATTTATTCCTATACTCTCAAGTAGTTTTTAATAGGAATGGATGTTGGATTTTATCAAATGCTTTTCTGCATCTATTGAGATGATCATATGGTTTTGTTAATTTGGTTATTAACATGGCCAATTATATTGATAGTTTTCTAATATTGAACCAGCCCTGCATTCCTGGTATAAATCCTACTTGATCATGTGTATTATCTTGGAGATGATTTTCTGTAGTCTTTTTGCTAATATCTTATTTAAGATTTTAGCATCAATATTCATTAGGGAGATTGGTCTATAATTTTTCTTTCTCTGTTTTCAACCTACCTGGTTTAGGTATCAGTACCATGTCTGTGTCATAGAAGGAATTTGGTAGGACTCCTTCATTCCTATTTTATCAAATAATTTATATAGCATTGGGGCCAGATTGTTCTTTAAATGTTTGGTAAAATTCACTGTAAATCCATCTGGTCCTGGGGATTTTTCTTAGGGAGTTGTTTAATTGCCTGTTCTATTTCTTTTTCTGAAATGGGACTATTCAAGCAATTTACTTCCTCCTCTGTTAGTCTGGGAAGTCTATATTTTGGAGGTAGTCATCCATTTCATTTAGGTTATCAAATTTATTGGCATAAAGTTGAGCAAAATAACTCCTTATTATTTCTCTAATTTCCTCTTCCTTGGTGGAAAGTTCTCCCTTTTCATTTTAAGACTACTAATTTCATTTTCCTCCCTCCTTTTTCTAATCAGATTTACCAAAGGCTTATCTATTTTATTGGCTTTTTCATAGAACCAACTCTTAGTTTTATTAATTAGTTCAATAGATTTTTACTTTCAATATTTTAATTTCTCCTTTTAATTTTAGAATTTCCAATTTAGTATTTGATTGGGGTTTTAATTTGGTCTTTTTAGTTTTTTAGTTTGCAAGCCAATTCATTAATCTTTTCTTTCTCTGTTTTATTCAAGTAAGCCTCTAAGGATATAAAATTCCCTCTTATTACCGCATTGGCTGCATCCCACAAATTTTGGTATGATGTCTCATCATTGTCATTATCTTAGAGTGAAATTATTAATTGTATCTATAATTTGCTGCTTCACCCAATCATTCTTTAAGATGAGATTAGTTTAGTTTCAATTACTTTTGGTCTATTTCCCCTAATTTTTTGTTGAATGTAGTTTTATTGCATCATGATCTGAAAAGCATTTACTATTTCTGCTTTCTTGCATTTAATTTGAGGTCTTTATGTCCTAATATATGGTCAATTTTGAATAGGTTCCATGAACTGCTGAGAAGAAAGTATATTCCTTCATCTCCATTCAATTTTCTCCAAAGATCCAACATACCTAATTTTTCTAATATTCTGTTTACTTCTTTAATTTCTTTCTTATTTGTTTTGTGGTTTGATTTGTCTAATTCTGAGAGTGCAAGGTTGAGATCTCCTACTATTACAGTTTTGTTGTCTATTTCTTCTTGCAACTCTCTTAACTTCTCCTTTAGGAAGCTGAGTGCCATACCACTTGGTGCATATATGTTTAATATTGATATTGCTTCGTTGTTTATGCTACCTTTAGCAGGATGTAGTTTCCTTCCTTATCTCTTTAATTAGATCAATTTTCTTTTGCTTGATCTGAGATAAGGATGGCTACCCTTACTTTTTTGACTTCACCTGAAGCATAATAGATTTTGCTCCAGCCTTTTACCTTTACTCTATATGTATCCCCTGCTTTAAATGTGTTTCTTGTAAACAACTATATTGTAGGGTTCTGACTTTTGATCCAGTCTGCTATCTGCCTCCTCTTTATGGGGAGTTCATCCCATTCACATTTACAGGTTAGAATTACTAAATCTGTATTTCCTGCCATCCTAATAACCCCAGATTGTGCTTTACTTATTCTTGCCTCCCCCAACCTCTTTCCCCCTTTTTAAACTTATGTACCCCTCTTGTATCACGATACTTATCCTCTTTATAATCCCTCCCTCCCCTTTGAGTCTTTCCCCCTTCCTTCCCTTATTACTCTTTTTCTTTTCCTTTTCCTCTCCCCGTTTTTAATGAGGCGAGAGAATTTTTCTAAAACAAATGTCAATTATTTTTCCTTTGAACCAACTCTGATGAGAGTAAGATTACACAATGTTCCTCCCCTCTCTAAATTCCCTCAGATATGATAAGTTTCCTTAGCCTCTTTGTGGGATGTGTTTCCCTCTTTTATCCCTCCTTCCCACCTTATTCTGCCATCATCCCTTTTCCATATCTACTTCCCTTTTTTTATTTATATCAGTACTATCAAATTTTACATGTATTTTTTTGTATATCACAACAGAAATACAATTCTCAAAGTTATTTTACCTTTTTCTGCATCTCTTGAGTTCTATTCTTGGAGATCAAATTTTTGTTTAATTCTGGTTTTCTTCAGAAACAAATGGAATTCATTTGTTTCATTAAATGTCCATCTTCTTCCCTGGAAGAAAATGCTCAGCTTAGCTGGGTAGTTTATTCTTAGCTGCATCCCAAGTTCTTGTGCCTTTCGGAATATCATATTCCAGGCCCTTCTTTCCTTTAATGTAGAGGCACAGATCCTGGGTGATCCTTATTGTGGCACCTCAGTATTTAAATGGTTTTTTTGGCTGCTTGTAAAATTTTTCCTTTATCTGATAGTTCTGAAATTTTGCCACAATATTCCTTGTGTTTTTATTTTAGGGTTTCTTTCAGAAGGTGTTCGATGAATTCTTTCAATGCCTATTTTACCTTCTGATTCTATTACATCTAGGCAGTTCTCTTTGATGATTTCTTGTAAAATAGTATCTAGGCTCTTATTTTCATCATAGTTTTGGAAAGTCCAATAATCCTCAGATTATCTCTCCTAGATCTATTTTCCAAGTCTGTCATTTTAAAAGTAGATAATTCATGGTTTTCCAGTTTGTCATTTTTTGGTTTTGCTTGACTGATTCTTGCTGTCTCAATGCATCATTAGTTTCAATTTGTTCAGTTCTAATTTTTAAAGAATTATTTTCTTCATTAGCTTTTTTACTTCTTTCTGTATATGTCCAATTGAGTTTTGAATGTATTGTTTTGGTCTGTGGAATTTTTTCCATTTCACTAATTTTTTTAGTGAATTATTTTCTTTTCAATTCACCGATCCTACTTTCTTGCGTGTTCTTTGTCTTTTCAATTCACGGATCCTACTTTCTAGTGAATTCTTTATTTTTCAATTCACAATTCTTACTTTCCTGTGATTTTTTTATTTTTCCAATTCACCAATTTGCACTTCCTGGAATTTTTTAACTTTTCAATTCGTATTTCAGGAAGTTGTTGCTCTCTATGTAAGGCTTCTCTTTCCTTTCCCCATTTATCTTCTAACTCTCTTTTGAGACTTTTAATGGTCTCTTCTGAGAAGCATTATGTAAGGAGGACAGTCTGATGCATTTTTGCTGTTTGAGGTCTCTTCAGGTTTGCTGACCTGCTCTTTTTCTGCATAGAAGCTGTCGATTGTTCTTTTCATCTTTTTATTCATGTTTTAAAGCCTTTAGGGTAGGTCTCCTAGGCAAGGGGTTACCAGCTTCCTCTGCAGAGCAGGGAAGATTTAAAGCGATTTCCGGCTCCGAGGTATGGGAGTGCTCTGGGTGAGTTTTCCCTTCCCCAACAGGAAGTGGATTCAGCACTGGCCGAGCTATCAAAGCGGCTTAGTAGGGCTGAGTGGATTAGTCGATTGCCCTAGGCTAGAGACTAAGTGGTGAAAGTGTCACTGCCCCAGGCCGGAGCCTCTTGTGGGACTGTGAGTTTAGCAGCTGAGCGCAGACCGCAGACCGCCGGAACTCTGCCCCAGTGTCTCTGCCCAATGCAAATCGGCCCTGGAAAAGCTCTATGGCCCCAAGCCGAGCTCCCCACTGTGCAGATTGGAGGCTAACCGGGCTGCGTCCTCCTGCCGTGCAGGATCACAACTGCCCCAAGGAAAAGCCCTTACTGCGGGTTGGGGCTGCTGGCGCTGTGCTGAGATCTGTGCTTTCACCCTCGGTTTGAGACTCTCCTCGGAACCTAATTTCTCTCCCGTCTGCGCTGATCTCCCCTGGCCCGTAACCAACCTTTTTGGCGAGACTGCAGATTTTCTTTGGCAGGTGAGTTGTTCTACTTCTTATCTTTCCGAATTGTAGCAGTCAAGACTATTTTTGAGGCTCGATATAATATTGGTAACGAGGGTAAGAGAAGAGCTTAGAAAGTCGTGTGTGTCTTCTCCGCCATCTTGGCTCCGCCCCCCGGGCCTAGTGATATTTGAAGAAGTCTTTGTATTAGAAGCATCAAGCCCATGGAACAGATTAATTTCAAGTCATGTAAGCAAACATTTATTAAGTACCTATTATAATCACTGGGACAGCTAAGTGGTACAGTGGATAGAGTGTTGATCTTTGAGTCAGGAAGATTCACCTGTAAAATAAGCTGGTGAAGGCAATAGCAAATTACTCCAGCATCTCTGCCAAGAAAACCCTATATGGGATCACAGTCAGATATAACTCAAAACATATTAGGCATTAAGAAAAAAAGAGACAAAACAAATAGTGCCTGCTCTCAAGAAGCTTAAATTCTATTGGAGCAAAACAATAGAGACAGAACATTGTTAGTAAGAAGAACATTTAAAAATCTAGGAGAGGGTATTGTAGATTTTAATTTTGATATTTATAAGGAAGAATTACAGCAGGTATTCTTCAATAATACTCCTAGCTACTCAAAGACAGACCTAACAGTCCCCATAAGAAAAACTAAGTATGTATTTCCCAAATTATGACAAACAGTTGTATGGACAGGACATTGAATTAGTTTATTAGGATGCACATTTAGAACAAAGATTATGGATGAATGGTAACCTGTGTTTGAACCTAAGTAAGAGGAAGAGAGTGAATAGTATGGTATTTGTGATAACTCTGAAGTATTCCTGGTGATTCCCAAAGTGTTCCCAAACACTAAAACCTGTCTCTTTAACACTGGATTAGATGGCCTCTGAGATGCCAACAAGTTATTTAACTCTATGAATAACAACATTATTGTTGTTATGCTATCTAGTTATTATTTATGAGACTGCAGATTCCACAAAGGACCAAAATTCTGATCAATAATCCAAAGTGTAAAGGAGAAAGAAAGGGTGGGCATGTACAAAAAGGTAGAATAAAAGTTATTATCCAAGAAATGTGTGATGGGAAGAGGAGTTGGATTGATCTTCTAGCATTAGACAGCCTGACTCTTACATTATTACCACTGAGAGGAATTGCTTGCTGACATAAAAATGAAGGGAAGTGATTATGCCATCTTAGATATGTGGGGACATGATTATGTTATCTTAGATATGCGGAGTTTAGAGGAAAAATAAGGAAAATCTTATGACTTAAAGTTCTTTAGGAGAATTTTGACTCATGAAAGATGCTAGGACCCAATTGTTAAAAGATCTAGAAGACCTTAGGTATGCTGGGTAGGACTTTTGGAAGAATGTGAAGAAGAATAAAAAGGCATGAATAGATCACAATCTACTCTGATGGAAGGAATACCTGTACTGAGGATACCTTTAATCCACTGACATATTGAAAGAATTCTAGTCAACCACATAAGCAGATACATGATACATAATCCTCAATTTTTCAACTAGACTTTAAAAAGTCATGTAAGTTTTCTTGTTAAATATCACTTCTTCAACATTTCAAGATATTCATGATTTTATAAAATCCTAAAGTTGAAAGAGAATGCAGTCATCTGGTCCAACTGTTCCTAAGTAAGAATTCCGTCTAGAACAGGAATTTATCACCTTTTTTGTAAAATGGAGTATTCAGGCAGTGTGGTAGAGTCTATGGAGCACTTCTCAAGAGTAGAAGTATAAATGTATAAAAATAATAAATATATAAAATAACATATATAGCATTACAAAGGAAATACATTATAATGAAATACAGTTATAATATTTTTTTCAAACAAGTTGACAAACTTTTGATTAGAAATCCTTTTTCCATAATACTCCTAATAAGTATTTATCCAGCCTCTACTTAAATATTCCCAGTGATAAGGAACCAATTACATAGTGAATTATACCTTTGCACCATTTGAATTGTTAGGAACTCTTTCCTTTGTATCTCAGATGTATTTATGATTTCAATAATATGGACATTACTTTCAACAATACAGATTGCAACTCACTGATGCTCACCTATGAGGTATACCAAAAAGGTCAAAAACTTTCTTTACCTTCTCTTTACATCATGAGAGTACACAGATTTATCCATCCTTCATTTTTTATCATTCCTACATCTCTTTGATGACATCCTTTGCTTTGTTTCTCTATTGTAATGTCTTATATGCTATGGGATAGAGGCTCTTCATGTTCACCCACAAGCAGCCTAAGTGGAGGTTTACGTCATTATTGAGGGGATCATGGGACCTTCCATTCTGCCTATCTATGCTTTATTGAAGTTTATCAATAAGAAAAGTACAGTATCTTTCTGCTCTTTAGTTCCCATTATTTGGTTCCCACCAGGTGCTGAGTGCCCACTCTCAGATGGATGGAAACCTTCCCCTACCTCATCCCAACTTCTGTAGCAATAACCTAGAACCCTGCTCAATTCTTAAATCCTCATTCATTGCAAATCTCAGCTGTTTTTGTATTTAATGTTTCTATTGTTATTCTTATAAAACTGTGTCACTCTGGTATTTAAGCTAAGTTATAATCTACCTTTGCTTTCATTTTTTTTTCCTTACATGTCTTTCAAAATCTAAAATTTTTGGCCCAGCCAACAATCTCTTCAGAGAGATATCCATTTTCTTCTTCATCAGGAGATTTTATTTTGATTCTTAAAGGCACTGCATGTTTCAAGAGTCAAAGTTCTCCTAAAGAACTTTAAGCCATAGGATTTTCTTTATTCTTCCTCTAAACTTTGCATATCAGACTTGCCCCCACATATCTAAGATGTCATAATCACTTCTTCCTTCATTTCTATACTGGCAAATAATTCCTTTCTGTGGACCAAAATCCTTTAACATTTCAGTTCCTCTCATCATTACCACATCATTTAAAGATTAAAATTATCATGGCCAAGAAATGCTCAGTTGTACTACTTTTAGCAAAAGAAAAGCTCCTGATGATGTCCAAATATTTAAAACTCCTAATCACTACTATGGAATAACTAGGTGATATAACCTAAGTGCTGAGCCTGAATTCAAGAAGACTCATATTTCTGAGCTCAAATTTGGCCTCAGACACTTAACTATCTGGCATAAATCGCTTAATCCTGCTTGCTTCAGTACCTTATCTATAAAAATGAGCTGGAGAAGGAAATGGCAAACCACTCCTATATCTTTGCCAAGAAAAGTCCAAATGGGGTCAAAAAGAATCAGACATGCCTAAAATGATCACTGCTTTGTCAAGCCACATTTGTTTATGTAACTATCATCCATTTTCCCGTTCTGGACAGGTATCTGATATTATAATCCCGTACAATATAAATATTGTATCTTCTTGCATTAAAACTCACTCTAGGGCCCTCCTCTTTATAATTCATATACTTTCTCATAGAAGTGTTTTTTCTTCAGACACAATGCTACTACACACAGCCACTTTTGCCTAATATATTACTTTTTTACTAAGATATATATTTTGATAGTGACACATCCAGAGTTTGTGATATATTTAAAAAAAAAACATAACTACAACAAAAACAAAATAATTTCATTAACATAGTGACCATTATGTTGAGGAAAATCCTATCCACTACATGAAAGCCAATCATAACCAATTATGAGACTTGTCTCCAACACAACCACACCTACCCTTTTCTCCCAACATTCCCAAACAAAACCCTCTCTTTTTCCACATAAGCTCCCAGACATCCATCTTTTTTAGCTGGTCACTGACTTCTCAGGACAGACATACAGTGGTAATGTAACTAACACTGAGGCACATACAGCAATAGCTATATAAGTACCTTTGGGGAAATTCCATGAACTCTTTTTTAAGCATATCCACCCCTTCCCCAAATCACCTGGTAGTTTGGCTGACATCTGTTGGCTCATCTTTTGGCATAGTGACTGGTGAGTAACATTCCCAGGAACCCCATCCCTATTTTTTTGTTTTGGGTGGGACAGAGTGAGTCACACAGAGCAAGCTGGCATAGTTCTGACCTGCATCTCAGATTTCATTACAAAAATTTTCTCCCCAAGTCTTCACCTTTTCCAGACTTTTCCATTTTTGTCAAAGTTACCAGTATTCTTTCAGTCACCCAGACTCAAAATAATACTATCACCTTCAACTTCTCATTTACCCTCATCCAAAATCATTTAATAATTCTTATTTCTGCTCTCACAATATCTTTGGCCTCCATTCTCTTCTCTCTACTCAAACAATTGCTACCATAGTACAACTTCTCATTACCTCTTGCCTGGGTTATTTTAGTAACCATCTAACTAGTCTCTTTCTGTCTGGAATCTCTGTCCATTCCAATTGACCTTCTACACAGCTAGTAAAATAATGTTCCTAAAGGATAGATCTGACCATGTCACTCAAAAGCAAAAATCAAACAAACAAACAAACAAACAAACCTATAGCGGCTCCTTCTGAATTCTAGGGTAAAATATGATTTCACATTTATCTCAACTATTGTTAATGTCTACTTCTGTAGGTGCTTTATAATGTCCAAAATATAATGTCCAAAATTATTTCTCTAAGCAGTAAATGTAGATAATTTATAATTACACAAATATACAAATAGGGATAGCTCAAACTTAAAAAAAAACATTTCTATCTTTTTTACATTGTGGGGGGCAATATTTCTGTGCCCTAGTACATAATTACTTTTTATAAAAATTCTATGTAATGCTGAGTAATTTGTAAAGTTCCATATTATCCATTTTTGTTTATCTTTCTTCTAGATCTATCTAAAATTGAGAATGGGAATCTGAGGTCTCCTGTCACCACTGTGTTAGTTTGTCTTCTTATAGTTCAGATAATGTTTCCTTCATAAATGTGGATGCTAAAGTATTTGCAGCATAAAAGCTTATATCTGATATTGGTTTTTCTGTCTATAGTTCCTTTCAGCATACTTTTAAAAGTTTATTTCTTTCCTTTAAAAAAAAAGTTTGTTTTTGCTTTATCTGATAGCATGATTACAGTGCCTGTATTTTTGATTCAATTGATGCATAGTAAATTTTTCCATCCCCTCAGTTTTATTTTGTGTGTTTTGGGATTTTTTTTTTACACTTTGTAAGCTACAAATTGTAATCTTTTCTTTTCTTATTCAATGTTATTCTTTTTTCATTTCATTGGATAGTTTAATCCATTTACATATTCTTTTTCATTTTATTGGATAGTTTAATCCATTTACATTTAAAGTTATAATAAGTTTATATTTTTCTCCACCAGATTCTGATTTTTTTCAAGATATTATTTTTCCCCTTTCTGCTGTAAACATAGCACTATGTTCCTTCAGTTACTTTATCTTAATATCTTTTAAAAGAGGCTCTCTTTCCACTGACTCTCTTCCCCTCATTCTTTTTCCCTTTGGAGTTTTGTTTATTATTCCTTTTTCTCCTGTTTTTATCTGGTAATAACCTCCCCCACCATCATTTTTTTCTCTCTTAATTAAATTGATTTTCCTTTCCTCTCTTCCCCATTGTATAGTTTTTTTTTTTATTTCATTTTTGCTTCCCTTTACAAAAAAGAATATTTTTTTTTACTCTCTTCATTATCCATTCATTCTCTTTTTTTTATCTAAAACTCTCATTATATGATTCACAACCCCTATAATTATCTGGTCTCTCCCTTTTCTCTACATTTCTCATTCAATCAAGGCTTCCAGGTATTCATTCTAAACTCTCATGCTATGCAACTTCTGCTGTTGCTGTGTAGAATTTGCTCCACGGATTCCTCCTTTCCATTGGGTCATACTCCTGAACAATAATAATTGTTGTAGTATCAGAGATGACAGGGCCCCACAGTAGGGGCCCTCCCTAATCAAATCCTAGATTATGCAGTCCAGCATCAATCTGTATCATCTCTTATGAACCTTTCCCCCCCATTTGCCTAGAAAACTTCTTTCTGTGACCATGTTCTTTCATTCCTTCAAATGCAGATTGGCCTAACCCCAGGACAAATAAACTTTTCAAGCACCAAATTCCCTTTCCTTCAAGGTAAGGTCTTTTCTCCCACCTCCAAAATAAGGCTTCCTTCCCTTTCTACTCCTTTTCAATCTTTCCTCCTCACAAAATTTTCTTTTTCTGAAACCCCAGAAATCACCTTTCCCTCATTGCTAATTTTTTATTTGATCCCAGTATATCACACGTGCCTTTTTCTTCCCCAGGTCTCCTCCCTTTTCTTTCATGAACCCTACTACATTCTAATGAAGTCCCACAAAACAAATAAACAAAAATATTGATTAATTTGTATGCAGAGTGTCATCCCAGACTCACTTTCTCACTCTGACTTCCACCAATCTTCTATGTTCATTCCTCTCTCCTTTTGTATATTTAGAAAGAAGTTTCTTACTGGTCTCTCTACTGCTCACCTACTGCTGTCCTTCTTTGCTTCATTTATATTCCTTCTGCATCTCTGTTGTTTGGAACATTTACAATCCCTTCAGTTCTGATTCTTTAAGAAAAAATTTTTAAACAATTTTGAATTGAATGTCCATCTTTTTTTCATATATGGTTAAATTTAGATTTCAAGATTTATCATCCTGGACTGCATTCTGAATCTACAATTTCTGATGGATGTAGAATTGTCTCGTTATTTGAATATCCTTTCCTTTGTATTTGCAGTGCTCTCCCCTGATAGCTTTAGAACTTGTTTTTGAACTGAACTGCTAAATGTAACAACTTGGAGCTTGGTCTTAGAGCTTGAAGCCTTGGCTTTATTTTCTCCTGAACGTGACCCATGAATTCTTTTGATTGGAATTTAATTTTCCATGTTCATAATTTGATTGGAATTTAATTTTCCATGTTCATAAATTCTTGGCAGTTCTTTTCTATTATTTTCTGCATCATGGCTTTAAGGTTTGTGGTCTTGTAATGCTATTCTGGGAGACCTATAATAATTAGGTTGTCTTTATGAATTCTGATAAATTATGAATTTATGAGATCAATATGTTTTGCTTGCAAAATAACTATGTTTTCTCCTAAAGTTATTGGGTTTTTCCCCTTCTCTTCAGATTTGTGGATTTGTATTTGCAAGCTATTGTTATTTCTTTGGTTTCTTTGGTGAAACTTATCATTTCAGATTCAAAGCACAGTGTGTGGCATACAATGGGTACTTAATAAATGTTTATTGATTGATTTCAATTTGGGGATTTTTTTGCCCCCCCCCCTTTTTTTGTTGTGCATGACATAAGTTTTGCTCTCATGATTTCCATTCTTTTTTTTTTTTTACTCAGAAACAGAATGCTGTAGTTCTACATTCTCTCCATATACCAGAGGACCTTCTGACTCACCACCTAAGTCATCACATGTGCTTTATCTGTCATGAAGTCAAAGTTCAGCATTTCTTTAAAGGAAGGGTGAAGAGTATCAGACTTCTCTATCTCTTCAAGAAGAAATTTGAATAAACTTGACCTAATGAGTAAAAAGAAACAAAAGCAAGACTTAGAACAGATCATTGCCCTTTTAAAGATCCATTGAAGCACTATCTCTTCTGGTTCAGTAGTCAATAAGGAGGTGACTTCATCACCTCAAAGTTCTAGTCCTGTAGAATTTAATCCTATATTTCCTCAGTGCCCTTCCAGGGGAGCTCCAGGGCAAATCTAAGACTTGGCCATAGGCCCTTTCTCCAGCATGATCCAATCTTTGCACAATACTCTATGACTAACAAGTCAATGCAAGAATTTGCTTTGCTTAATTATGCATATGTGTTACAAGGTTCTCCTTTTTGTTTGTTTCTTTCATAGTCTATACCTATTCTGACTTTTCATGTTTTTATTTAATAATACAAACTCTAAGATAACCCTAAATGATTAAAATTATAATTGAAATTACATCCTAAGGAACATTGGAGGTGAAAATGTGGACATGATAACAACTATCTTAGAAATGGATCTTTGCTTAATTTGTAATTAAGAGAGGGCAGGAGGACCATTTTGAACCATGTGCTCCCTGATTGGGGGTGGGAGAGTTACAACCAGAAGTTTTATTTAACCAGATTCCCAGGACAACCATGTTCTCATTTCCCACTTGGCTCTGGACTTCTCCAATCTGTACCTATACCAGATACCCTTCTCCTCCCCTTTTTAGCTTTCTTTTGTGTATTGTCTTTCTCCATTAAATTTTATGCTCTTTGGGAACAGATACTGTCATTTCTCTTTTGTATATGTACTCCCAGAGTTTAGCACAAAAATAATTTAGCACATAAAAGGTACTTAATAAATGTTATTGACTGACTGATTTTAGGCCAGAACTAGGACTAGAAATAAGCAAGTTAGGTAGCCATCTCAGATGCAAAATGTACCAAGATGCAGAGGAACACTTTTTAACTTTATTTTTTTATAAATATGAATTTTTAAATCCAGAAAATATCCCTTTCCATTAGTATAGGGATATTTATTCTGTGAAAAGTTAAGTCTGGTATGTCACATCAAAGTCTCAAAGTCTTGGACAGAAATAAATACAGAGAATAATTTTCAAGTGTAGGGCAAAATTTTCAAACTTTGCTTCTGCTATATAAGTGTTTTGTCCCAAACTGCTTGGACCCCAAACTATGAGCCTGTGTTTTTGACTATCATAGTAACTTAGCCACATCTGAACAAAATGTTCTTTTCTAAATGAGCAAAATGATAGTGACTCTTACTACATATTTGCTTAATATTGACAGAACATCCAAGTCTCTTTTTACATTCTCTTATCCCCTCCTTGATGTGATTCCTAGTTGAGGATTTTCAAAGGTCATTGGTGAAACTGATGATAAAGGATGGTCAAGGAAAGAGAGATGAAGGGTCATTTTGAGAAATTCCTCAGCAAATAATGTCCAGAAAGAATTTTGGGAAAAGAGGAGCAAATGTACCATGAAAAAAACCTTTTACATAAGGGAATTGGAAAGGTCTCACTAGATGCCCAATTCTTTTTAATGGAGTTAAAAGCTGATCTCAGGATTTACAAATGTTAGCCCTATTTCAGTAAAGGCAAACGAGCTGATAGAAAATAGATGATGACCAGCAGTGTTCATGCCTCAGGCTTTAAGCTGAAGATCAGCTGAGAAAGCTTGTTTCCCCTAGGGCTTCTGGCAGAATTTAATATATTTGGCTCAACTACCTGGGTGCATTATGGGGGATTTTCACATTCCTCTGAAGTAGCCGATATAAGCAGCTGCTCAGAGAAAGTATGTGGATAGGCTGTCTATTGGTCTATTCTAGCACACAATTCATTTGTTCCTTTGACTCCCCCCTGCTATGCACCCTCATCTTTTGCCAGCTTAGGTAGAGATTCTGAACATCCTGCAAAGATTCCCAGATTCTCCATGGTGTTTGGCAGCTGACCCTTTCTTGTGCCAAATATATTGGGTCTCTAAGAACCTAGAATGACAGTGGCAGCTGATAGGGCTGGAGTAGAGGGGTCATGGCTGGACTTAACTTTTAGCCCATTTCTGTTTTCTGTGTCTTTTTGTTCTCCAAGAACACCATGCTAAAAAATTGTAAGCTACTTCATAAAGACAGGGATCAAGATTTGTCTTTCAATTATAATTATTGCCCCAACATTCTCAAAAGTTTTCTATTTCTAGAAATTTGAACAAAGTAACTATTTTAACATAGCAGAATGTCAAGGGTGTCATCATCATCAATATCATTACCAACAATATCTATTAAATCCTGCCTATGATATATGTAATAAACAAATATGTCCCAACCCTGTACAAATCACATCCTAAGATGATAAAGAGAAACATATTGACTAGTATTGATAGAGAGAAGTTTCTTATCTGGTATTTATATAATTTAATTTAAAATATATATAAATTTTTATTTATTTTATTTATTGACATTTACTTCAATGTACACCTTTCAAGATATTTCTTGAGAGTTACCCTCCCAACAAAACATAATTCTCAGTGCCCAATGGACTATTGGTAGATATATTTTTAAAGATAAAGGGGAAAATAATGTATATTATTTTATATATGCCCAATATATCTCAATTTTACACTCACTATGATCATCTTAGTTTTAAATACATACAATTTCAGAGTTGGAAGAGACTTCAAATCATCTAATCCAATGCCCTCATTTTTACAAAAGAGGAGACTGATATTTATACCAAAGAAATGAAGCAATAGATGAGGGAGGCCTACTTTGGGGAGTTATAAATCTGGGAGGACAAGCATACTCCCTTGGAAGCTTTATACTATGGGTATTTGAGAGTGCTAATCCCTTTAATATGATAGGGGTGGAAATAGAAATTGTGTCAGATAGGAAGGAAGCTTAAGTGGCTTCATTTATTTTTTTTTTCCAAAGACAAGAGAATCCAAAAACTTTTCAAAGTCAGCAGTAAATATTTCAAAGGCCCTTTTAACAGAGATACATTTCAAGCCCTAATCTATTTGACCATACTTAATTTTTATCCTTTTATTATGTGTTACATAAGCTATCCAGCAGATATGTTGAACAACATCATTCCAGGGGAAATAGGAAGAGAAGGGTTTTTCTGCTAGTCTTTGTAGTGGATGCTGGGATGAAACATTGAGTTTCTTGACTTCTGGCTCAACATTTGATTTTCAGAGTCCCTTCCCTTAGATTTAGCCTCATGATCTTAATTTGTCTCCTATTCCTTTATATTGACAGAAGTACAAAGGATTAAGAGTTAGAAAAGAACTTAAAATTATCTAATTATATAATCTAATTCTTAATTTTAAAGTTAAGGAAATTGAGTACCAAAGTTAATAAATAATTTACACAGATGACAGTAAATAAGTTTCTGAAGCTTGATTTGAACTTTCATTTTCCTAATCCAAGCTCATCACTTTAACCACTGTTATCAATAAAGTTCCTTTTCTTCCAGAGTAAGAATTTATAAAGCTATGGATGATTTAGAGATAGGCAAATTTAGATGCTAAATGTAGAAGAAAGAAAAATCCCAGCCTTTTCTAGCTTAGGAAATTTTTTTTTGTATCTGTCCTTTAAGTATCTGTCCTTTAGGTATCGGTCTTTGCCCACCCCTGCCCAATAGAATGTAAGATTCTTGAAGTCAAGGTCCAGGTTTGCACTTTTCTTTGTATCCCTAGTATTTAATTTGGCACCCCCTAAGTGCTTAATAAATGTGTGTTAAATTGATTTACTCAATATCTTGCATTTGGATGCTTCTCTCCAGTCACCTGAGACTCCTAGTCTATCCTGACCTAGATCCTTCTCTCCATCTCTCTCTGAGAAATCTGTATTCCTTTCCTACCATTTCTACCAAACTAAACTTTCTCTGAGCCTCTTTGGCTACTGAAAAAAAGCAATTCCATAAAGTCCTCAAGTTCCTGGATTATGTCTAATTCCCCTGACTTACTAGACAGCATGGCCTTCTAATACTCAGGCTCCCACAAAATTCTTTCAATTTCCACTTCTCTGTTTCACTAGCTTTCCCTTAATAATGTACTAATCTGGACACTTGCGTCTTAATTTTATCTCTATATCTCAAATTGGGATTTGACATTTATCCCAGAACCAGAGGTCCTTTACTTTTTTATAAATTATTTCTATTTGTTAGTATATATGAATATAGTAATTAAACAGAGTTGCTGTTTGTCATTCATTTGTCATTCTCAAAGAAGACAAATGACATCCAGAAAATGATGACTTGACTTTCAAGTATATTGGACTTAAGGGATTGTACAAAATCACCAGCTTCACTCTCTCTTCTAGAGCTATTTGCAGCCAGTGGCGAGACATACATCATCAAGATGACTAGAGCTGGCCCTGGATGCAGTGGGAGGCTTTGGCCTTTTTAAGCTAAGGTCCTTCCCAGGGTCTCAGTATGTCTGAGGCAACACCCATTCAGTGATTAAGATGAGGTAAGAAATGAGGCAAAAATGGCTCTTTACTAAAAAACAAAAACAAACAAAAGGGAAAGACTTGGAGGGTTTCAGGTGAGAATAGAAACAATTGCTTAATTTACACTTACTTTAAGGCAAGAAAATGCAAAAATGACCAAGTGAAGTTTGGGTTGGGGTCCATTATTGGCCAATCAGTGAAAGCCAGAGTGATGTAGATTTAAGGCATAGTCAAGTAGCTTTATTTGAATCCAAATGGGCTTTATCAAAATTATTTAATAGGGTTCTATTTCAAGACATTTATATTGCTTTGAGCAAAGCACTCACATGTAAATTATGATTTGTGGAGAGAAGAAGGAAAGAAAGGAAAAAAGTGAAAGGGAAGAAGAAAGGAAAGGAGGAACAAGAGATGGGAAGAAGGAAGGAAAGAAAGAAGGAGGGAAGGAAGGAAGGAAGAGAGAGGAGGGAAGAAAGGAGGGGGGAAAAGAGGAAAGAAAGAAGGGAGGGGAAGCATTAGTAGAAATAAAAGTCAAAAAAAGTCCCCATTTTTTTTTCTTTGTTCTTAATTTTTACAAGATAAGGAAACAGGTAAAATGACTTGCCCAAGTTCATGCAGTTAGTAAGTAGTAGAATTAGGATTTGAATTTAGGTCTTCTGGCTCTTTCCATTTCACTACTATATAGAAACAGTGAAAATGGTCTTATACAAATGAAGCTCTTCACCACAAACATTAAAATAGTTCTAGAGACTTCCAGTCCTATTCTTACATAAATATATTTCCCCACAAGTGGTTTACCACTTCCCAATAATAGAATTTTTGAGCTGGAAGAAATCCATCATCTTGTTCAATTTTTTTTCATTTTACATACGAAGTTCATATGACTTGTCCTACATCATATAACTATAATCTGGAACTGGTACTAGATTCCAAATGTTTTGACTCCCTGTTAAGTATTTTATTTTTCTATGCCACCATTTCTCATGATCTTGATATTTCTCTTTATGGGCTTTCCTTGCCAACCAATTTAGCCAAATTGTACTTTAAGGTTTCAATACACTCATGATATCAGTGATGTGGTCCCTCCCTCTAATGGTATATGCATTCATACATTCTCATTCTGTGCAACCCTTATTCTTGTCCTCTTCTAAAGGTTTCACAAAGTGTATTGGGAACTATTCTCTAGGCATCTAAACATAAGGTAGGTATCATTATGTCACCCAGATTGTCCATTTGCCACCCCTCATTTATATGATATAACCATCCCATTGCTTTTTTTTAAACCATACATTTCTTGCATAACTTTCATGATACTCCTTGTATTATATTGTTTGTAATATGCTGTAATCTTTTTATATATATAACATGTCCTTCTTGTGCCCTTGCTAGAACTTATAATTGTGTGGTTTTTTTTTCTCCCAAAGGCTGAAATTCACAGCTATTTAGCATGAGAAGATGAACTTTTGTTTCAGGAAGAAGTTTGAGATCACTGGAAATACTGGCAATCAACAATTTCTCTCATAGCTTTCCTCCTATTCAATTCTAAACACAGATAATCATCCATCTGTATCCAAAGATATATTCTCGTTTCCAAGCATCTGCATCCAGAATCTGTATCTAGGATCTATATTCAAGGATCTGCATCCAGGATCTGCAACCAAGATATACCAGTGTTGCACTAAGTCAATGGACTGTCTGTACAACTACATATCGTAGTCTATACAGTAAAAATTTTTCATCTATTTGTATTTTTATGTGGATAATTAGCCCAGCCCAGATGATTCCACCTAGCATTCCCTTCAATGACTATATCCACTGACGTAAATGTGAAATTGGAAAATTAATCTACTGTTTTCTTTTGGAAAATTCATCCACTCACATACCTTAAAAAATAATAATTTAATCCTAAATTTCTCATTACCACTTATCAAATTCCTGTTCTCCCTTCAAGGACAAATTACAAAATGCCTGTGATGAGTACAAATAGGAAGGAATTTTTAAAATGGGTATTAAATCAAAATAATAATATCTACATGTGTGGTTGTCAAATTCCCCAATGCCAATGCCAGATTTATTTGGCAGTTGTTATAAATCTGTCCCACTAGACTCTTCAAGGTCAAATGTGGTCAAACAAAACCAAGAGAAAGTCATTTTAAGCTAAATTTTATTTTAGAAAGAAATGACTCAGCATTCTGGAGAACAAATGGGCTATTCTATAAAAATACAGGATATTTAGGAAATCTAAGAAGTCCAAATGTTTCCCACTGTGGAGAGTAGACAAAAGAACTTGCCAGTAGTCACTGAACTACAGGGGTCATCCAACATATGAGAACAATTGCAGGACAAAATCTCAATGATCAACATTATACATGATCTGACAGAACTATGGAATGAGCTTGTGAAATCTATGAAAACAGTTGCCAAAGAATTATTCAAGTAGAAAATTAAAAGAGTGACTTAATAACAACTTTGTTAAGATTTTCTTGCTACATACTTTCCTTACGATAAATTTCTTACCATCATTTGGTCATTTGTTTTTTGATATGTGTTGTTTAAAGTAGGCATCATGTTGGAGACTGCAGTGTTCATTCACTGACTGTACTGTGTATCTTGGCTAGTTGTTGTCGTGATGAAAGTTATGGAAAAGAAATTAAGTAGTGTCAAGAGTGCTCTAAAAGACTCTCAGTAAAATCATCAAAGAATATCAAATGAAACTAGACCTGGGTAAAGGGAAAGGAATAATAATAAAATTCATTCCTTAACTGTTCTTATCAGCACCAGTAGACAACATCATTTGAAAGGGGGAAAAAAGATGGCTTCATATTATAAAATTATATTAGAAGATGTTAGATGGACAAAAGATTTTCTGAGGAATGGGTGTCCCACCCATGTTAATGCTTTAAATTAATATACTTCCTTATTTTACTATTCAGATTGATTTTAAAACTCAAAGCAGAGACAATACTTAAGTGATTCTGTCATATGTCTTCTTCAATTTTATTGCTACCTGATTCTCTTTGCTATCAAGTAGGCATGTCCTGCTTTAAAAAAACAAATAACAAAAATAAACCAGATCTGCAAACCTATTAGCATATGAGATTTCTCATGAAAAACTTCCTTTACCAATGAAGATTAGCAACTTTCCTTTTAACTTACATTCAGAAAGTTGTCTAGAGTACTGACAATTAGTGACTTGTACACAGTCACACTTTTTAAGTGAACTCCTATTGCGAGGGACTGTAGTATGTACTAGAGATTCAAATACAAAAATTAATTAGGTCCTGCCCTAAAGGAACTTACATTCTCTTAAAGGGGACAATAAGTAGATAAATAAATATATTAAAAAACAATACAAGATAATATTGGGGGAAAGTAGTTGGGGATTCAGGATTCTTTTTTATTTTTTTTTTATTTTTATTTTTTTTTATTTAATAGCCTTTTATTTACAGGATATATACATGGGTAACTTTACAGCATTAACAATTGCCAAACCTCTTGTTCCAATTTTTCACCTCTTCCCCCCTACCCCCTCCCCTAGATGGCAGGATGACCAGTAGATGTTAAATATATTAAAATATAAATTAGATACACAATAAGTATACATGACCAAAACGTTATTTTGCTGTACAAAAAGAATCAGACTCTGAAATATTGTACAATTAGCTTGTGAAGGAAATCAAAAATGCAGGTGTGCATAAATATAGGGATTGGGAATTCAATGTAATGGTTTTTAGTCATCTCCCAGAGTTCTTTTTCTGGGTATAGCTAGTTCAGTTCATTACTGCTCCATTAGAAATGATTTGGTTGATCTCGTTGCTGAGGATGGCCTGATCCATCAGAACTGGTCATCATCTAGTATTGTTGTTGAAGTATATAATGATCTCCTGGTCCTGCTCATTTCACTCAGCATCAGTTCGTGTAAGTCTCTCCAGGCCTTTCTGGGGATTCAGGATTCTACTAAAATTGAAACATACAAGACTGTAGAATTGATCAATTGATTATGGATTATTTCACATTAATTTTGCAATAGATTTCTCAGGGACTATTGTTTTAAGATTGCAAACTGGAAGACTATTATAGTTTAATTTTTTAATGTTAAAGTTAATCATGTAATATTATATAATATCACAAAATCACAGTAGCAATAATAGCCAAAATTTATATATGAGATACATATATAAATAGAACTTATCAAATATAATTGATTGTAATTATAATTATATAAATATATTTATAGCAATAAAATTATCATCATGTGAATTTAATAATAACATGTCATAAAAATATCTACCATACATATATAGGGGGAAGAGAGATAGAGAAAAAGAGAGTGAGAATGAGCACTTTACAATTTTCAAAATGCATTACATATTATTTCATTTCCAGTCTACATTTTTAGAGATTGGAAGATTGAACAATATTTGATCCTGGATTGCAAAAATATAAACATTTGGCAGGCGTAAAAAATAAAAATAAAAACAGCAACAAAGAAATATATTTTGTGGGTTTATATGACTAAGTCTAAATACTAGTGAATTGAGTCAATGAGCCCTATATTGAAGCCCTAAAAAGGACAGAATATTGACATGCCCTGTGAATATTGCAATCTGTACCAATAAGTTAATTTTTAAAAATACATAGAAGAGAACTAGCAGGAAAACTGAGCTAAACTTAAGAGTAGGTTATGCCACACTAACCCCATTTCCTTTTTTGATAAGGTTGCTAAACTGGTAGGTCAAGGGAATGATGAAGCCTAATTTACCTAGCTTTTAGTAAAGCATCAACTTTTCCATAACTACTCTTGTGGAAGATGATCATATAATTAGATGAATTTGGAAATTGGTGAATCGCCTAATTTGAAAATCAATCATTATTAGTTGGATGTCCGCTTTATAAGAAACATTGCATAAAGTACTCAGGGGATTTGTATTTGACTCTGTGCTATTTAACATTGGATGGCATCACTTGTCAAAACTGAAGATGACACAAAGCTGGGAAAGACAGCTAACTCCCTGGAAAATAAAGTCAGAATCAAACATGACAAAATAAAATACTAATTGAATTAAGTAAGATATAATTTAATAAATAAAAATTCATTAAATAAATAAAAGATAAAAATATAAAACCCCCAATTAAGCACCAAATTGAAAATCCTACAAACTAAAAGTGAGATTAATAAAATTAAATGTAAGCAAACCATTGAATTAATAAATAAAACTAGGAGCTGTCATAAAAAATAATAAAATAGATAAATCATTGGTTAATATGATTTCTAAAAGAGATCAGAAAACCAAATCATTAGTATCAAAAATGAAGGGTGAATATACCACTAATGTAGATAAAATTAAAGAAATTATTAGCGTTTTTGCCCAATTATGTGCCAATAAATTTAACAATCTAAGTGAAATGGAAGAATTCTTACAAAAATATTAATGACTCAGATTAACAGAAGAGCTAATAGAAAATTTAAATAAACCTCTTAGAAAAAGAAGTTAAACATGCCATAATTGGAATTCCTAAGAAAACAGCATTAGTATAAGATGGATTTGCAAGTGAATTCTACTCTACCCTTACAGATCAACTAACTCCAGTAATGACTTGAAATCTGTCCTCAGAAACTTACTATCCATGGGATCTCAGAAAAAAAAAAAAAAACCTAATTCAGTTTAATTCAATTTCCTCATGTATAAAATGAGCTAGAGAAGGAAATGACAAACCACTAAAGTATCTTTGCCAAGATGGATTCATGAAGAGTTGGACATGACTGAAAGTGACTTCATCACAATAAATTCCAATATTAAATAAATTATTTTGAATAATAGCCAAAGAGGGAATTCTACCAAACTCCTTTTATGAAAGAAATATGCTGCTGATATGTAAACTAAGAAGACCAAAAATAGATAAAGAAAAATATAGACCAATTTCACTAATGAATACCAGTACAAAAATTCTAAATAAAATACTAATTAGAAGACTAAAGCAATATATCACAAAGATTATTCATTGTATCCTAATGGGATTTATACCTGGTTTAACATAAAACTACTAATACAATTAATTATTTCAATAACAAAATCAGAATGATGTCAATAAAGAAAAATCTTTTCACAAAATATAACTATAATTCATATTTAAAATACTTGAAAACATAGATATAAGTGGATTTTTCTTTAAAATGATAAGCATCTATCTAAAACCATCAGCAAGCATTATCTGTAATACTGATAAGCTAGTAGTCTTCTCCATAAGATCAGAAGCATAGCAAGGAAACCTATTATTACCATTATTATTCAATATTGTACTTGAAATGGTAGCAATAGCATTACAAGAGAGAAAAGAAATTGAAGGAATCAGAATAAGCAATAAAGAAATAAAACAGATATGATGGTGTACTTGGAAAATTCGAGAGATTCAACAAAAATTAGTTGAAACCGTTAATATTTTTAACAAAATAACAGGTTATAAACTAAATCCACATAAATCATCAGGGTTTCTATTTGTTACCAACAAAGCCCTGCAAGAACAGATGGCAAAAGCTATTTCATTAAAAATAACTATAGACAATAAAATACCTGGGAGAATACCTGCCAAGACAAACCCAGTTACTATGTGAACATAATTATAAAACATTTTTGTACAAATAAAGTCAGATTCAAATTATTAGAGAAATATTAGTTGTTCATAAGTGGACTGAGCCAATATAATAAAAAATGATTATTCTTCCTAACCTAATATATTTACAAAATTATCTTATTGTGCAAGAAAAAATTAATTACACAATTTATTTGGAAGAATCAAAAGAATTTATTTTTTTTAAGTAAAGGAAGGAGATCTAGTGTACCAGATCTTAAACTGTATTTAATTTAAATGGTAATTAGCAAAACTAAAAGAGTGCCTAAAAAATAAAAGGGCAGATCAATGAAATAGAATAGGTATATATTACTCACTAAAAAATTGCTAATATCACCACATGTTTGATAAACACAAAGATCAAAATTTGAGTATAACTTATGTTTTGTTAAAAAAAAAAAAAATGGTTGAGAAAATGAGAAAGCAGTCTGCCAGAACCTAGGTACAGACCAATATCCTCACCTTCCATCATAACCTAGCTATAAAAAAAGACATCAAAAGTAAATCAGAAGAACTAGAACATATTACCTATCAGATTTATGGAAAAGAAGAATTTACAAGTAAACAAGAAGTAGAGAGCACTGTGGGATGTAAAATGGATCATTTTTATTACATTAAATAAAAAGGGGTTACACAAATAAAAATATAGCTCAGATTAGAAAGCAGAAAATTGAAATAAAAATTTTTATAGCCAAGTTCTAAGATAAAAAACCTTTTTTTCTCAAAAATAGAACAGAATCAAGTTTATAAGAATATGAGTCACTAAAGAAAAAAAAAAAGCTTCTTGTACTCCAAAGAGTAGAGTCAAAAAGTCATCTGCCCCAAAATAATTCATAAAAATTTAAAAAGACTTTAAAAATCAAATGAGATTGACAAGGAAAAATAAGAATAATTCAAGAAAAACAAGATTATGAAAAGAAAATAAAGCAACTAGAAAAGGGGATCCAGAATCTTAAGGACAAAAATGATTCCTGGAAAACTAGAATTAAGCAAGGGGAAGCCAGAGAAGTTATAAGAGACCAAGAAATAATCAAACAGAATATGAATAATGAAAAAAATTTAGAAAGGAATATAAAACATCTTTAAGAAAAACAATTGATCTGGAGAACAGATCAAGAAGAGAAACAAAAGAATAATCAAACTATCTGAAAGCTCAATAAATACAAATCCTGATACAATAATACAAGCAATAATTCAAGAAAATTGTGTGAAGTGTTAGACCGAAAGGGAAAAATATTAGAAATAGGAAAAAAAATCCACTAATCTCCATCTGAAAGAAATCCTATAAGAAAAATTTGTAGGAATGTCATAGTTAAATTCCCAAACCCTCAGGTCAAGGAGAAAATACAAGCAACAAAGAAAAAAAAAAGACAATTCAAATACATTAGAGTCACAATT
Organism: Sarcophilus harrisii; assembly: GCF_902635505.1. Taxonomy (NCBI): domain Eukaryota; kingdom Metazoa; phylum Chordata; class Mammalia; order Dasyuromorphia; family Dasyuridae; genus Sarcophilus; species Sarcophilus harrisii. The sequence continues at coordinate 431,160,368 of NC_045426.1, forward strand.
AAAATCACACAAGATCTAGAAACAGTTACATTAAAAGATCCCAGATTTTAGAACACTATATATTAAAGAGTAAAAGAACTGAAATTGCAATTAAAAATATTATACCCAGCAAAGTTAAGCATAATCCTGAACAACAACAAAATGGATATTCAATGAATTGTCAGACTTCAGGATTTTGTTGCAAAAAGACTGAAACTTAATGGAAAATCTGATATATAAGATCCACGAGAAATATAAGGTAAACTAATTACAAGGGACTCCATAAGGACAAATTGTTTACATTTTATATGTGGAAATGTAAACCATATGTCTAAGACTGACATTAGTAATCAAAAATCTTTTGAACAATAGTTTAAAAGAAAGATTGGAATGGACCTGAGTATGAGTTCTAAAGGGCAAATCTATGTAGGAAAAGATAAAAAAGAGTAATTATACGAATAATTGTGTGAGAAGAAGAACTGATAGAAAGGAATTAGAAGGGGAAGGAGGACTAGTTCTGGAATCCTAGTCTTATTGGGAATGAGTTAAAGAGGGAACAATACACACATATATATGTATAATATATACATATATATATATGCCTAACACATATATATGTATATATATGTATGTATATATATATAATACACACATATGTATGAAATAGAATAGGTATATATTACTCATTAATAAATTGCTATTATCACCTCATGTTTGATAAACACAAAGATCAAAATTTGGGGATAGCATGTTTTATTAAAAAAAAATGGCTGAGAGTGAGAGACAGAGAAAGAGAGAGACAGAGAAGGGTAAAAAAGTTTTCTAAATTCTGAAAGAAAGGGGCATGGAGATAGGGAAGGAGGAAAGGATAAGGGAGAGATTTTTAAAGGGAACTCTATATCAGATCTGGGTTAAAGAGAATATTTACACTTAGAAGGGAATAAAAGTCTTCTGAATTTATGAAGAAATAAGAGGATGAAGGAATAGGATAAGGAAAGGATAAGGATAAGGAGTAGAAAAGAGTGTATGGATTAACAGAAAAGGGATAAGATGTTGTAGTTTAATGGGAATTAAATAAAGAAAGAGGGAAAGGGTAGAGGGAGGAGATAAAGGATGGATCCTTGGGAGGAGAGGTAGATTAAGTAATAACAAACCAAGGTAGTGAGTAGAAGTAATGCGGAGGATTTAGCAGGGATAAGAAATAAGATACACAGCAACATAATAAAAATCAAGAGTAAATTTTATTAGGTTAAAAAAATAGGTCTCATTGATCTCAAAGTCAAAGCTAAAATAGATTTAATCAAAAGAGAAAAATGGGAAAATTATACTTTTTGTCAATCATATTAATCAATGTGTTTTTAGACTATTTAAAATAATTGAACAGTATAAGGTTAAAATGTTTCTGTGGTGTAGGAAATGAGTAGTGGACTTAGAAAAATATGAAAACCATGAGTTAATGGATTTAGAAAAATATGAACTTAGGAAGAAAGATGTTATCCCCTTTAGAAAAATAGGATAAACAAGCATGGTATGGTCTTGCATAGATGTATGTGAATGTATATGTGTATATATATGCATGATTATAGATATCAAAATATGTGCATGTGTATGTGTACATGTATACATACATACACACATATAAATATGTGTATATAGATGTGTGTTTATATGTATGTATATATATATATATATATATATGTAAATATATCCACAGTTAGTTGAAACCTTCAGGCAGGGAGTGGGAATTATAAAGGGGGAAAAATAAAGTAAAAAGTACAGAACCAAAAAGCAAAGAAAAGATGAATAGCTCTCAACACAATGTGTATCTATTATATAAACTTCTTCAAGTGGAAATATTATTTTATATTGAGTTCTCTCTTATTTTCTTCCATGTACATGGCAATTTTTTAAAAATTTAAGTCTTAAATAAATAAGTCCCCCAAAAGAAAATAAGTTATTCACCAATTAATAAAAAGTCAACAGATATGAAAAGGCAGTTTTTGAAGAAGAAATCAAAGGAATACATAGCTATAAATTATATATATATATATATATATATATATATATATATATAACTATAGATGAGACAATAATTTAGCCTGGAGGAGAGAAGGCTTAGAGAAGATATGGTTGCAATGTTTAAGAGCATGTAGTTGCTATGTGAAAGAAGGATTAAATTTGTTCAGTCTATCCCCTGAAGGAAGATTCAGTGGTAATGAGCATGAAATTCCAAAAAGGGTAAAATTTAGGCTTTTTCTTTATAGAAAAACCTTCATAACAATTGGGATTCTTTAAATGAAACAGGCACCTTGAAAGGGAGTATATATTCTCTCATTGTGGGGTTTCAATGGAGAATCTAGGTTACCAATATTCAGGCATGTTACAGAAGGAATTCTTTTTTGAGTCTTGGTTGGACTTAAGGTGACTGCTGAAGTAAATTGGGGGACATTGTTCTTATCAACAAACATGGCTTGGCTATAAATAGATTTTTTCACTCAATAGGACCATGACAATGAATATATATTAAGCATTTATCCTTGTGCCAAGCTATAAAATATGCTAGGATAGATAGAAGGATAAACAAGACACAGTCCCTGACCTCAAGAAATTTATATTCTTGTTAACCTCTCCCAGTCCAACTTAACCTTAGTGCTCTCCTTCTGAAACTAAGACCAATTTGTCTGGTATCTCTCTTGTTTATATAGCTATTTGTATGTTGTTATTACCTTCATTATACCAGAAGCTCCTTGAAGGCAGGATCTGGGGGGATTTTTGATGGTGGAGAGGATTTTCTTTTGTTCCTCAGTACTTAGCCCAATAACTAGTATATAGTAGGTATATAGTAAATACTTATAAATGCTTATTGACTGATTGACAATCTAGTGGGGATGATTAAACATGTATAAAGGTAAGTATAATACAAATAATAACACACTAAGTATGTAGAAGTATGAATTGTTTGTATATCAGATGGATAGGAGGTGAGGAAGTATTTCCAGCTGGGAGTTTCAAAGAAGACTCCAAAGAAAGATTTGAACTTTAAAGTTTAGCCAGAATTTTGATAGGTGAAGATATGGGAAAGGGGGTACATTCCCAGCACCGAGTACAACATGACAGAAGGTACAGAGGTGAGAGAGCACAGGGTATGTTTTCAGAATGTCAAATAGCTCTGTTTGGCAGGAACATACAGTACATGAGGGTAGAACAAGAACTAGAGAGGTCATCAAGAAAGGCAGCAGCCTTGGAGAACACACATGGAGATGTGGAGAGTACAGAACACTGTTTAATATTCTTTTTTATAAATGAAGTTATTTTCAATGCCTGAAGAGTCTGCTCTTCTTGGAATATGTGCACTCATTTCATGATGAGGGGTTTCCTGTATAGAAATCAATACTTAGAGTAAACAGACATGGACAATATAACATCATCCACTGGGTCCAGGGATGGAGGGGACTAAATCTGAAGTAAACAAGTTTGTCTCTGGGAGCCACCTTCATGTTCCTCCTTTCCTTCCCTCATAGTGCTCCTTTCTTCATCTGGTACCCAGAAGACCTTGCCTGTCTCTACCCTTCTCCCTTATCCCAGTTTGATTAATTCATTTATACTACAGGGAATTTAAAACAAATATTCGGTCCTATATAGACTGAGAGATGGATGGGTAGCTATGGACAAGAGCTGCTTAGAAGAAGGTAAGAATGAGTTAGTACTCATAATACATGGGTTAGTGCACACATTACACACTATTCTCTTGCTTGAGAGATTATGGATGGGATGAAGTACAAATCATCGTGTCTCCCAGGATATTTGCATTTCAGCCTTTTCTTTAATTGCAGAATAGAAGGTTGCATGCCCTGGTTACAAAAAATATCAAGTATCAGAAAATAGGTAGTGGAAGGACTAAGTGGAGACAAGAGGAATTTACCTCAATCACTGAAATTATAGAGAATAAAATAACAAACATTGGAAGGAACCGTGGAGATCTACTGGTCTAACCAGAGTTTTAATTAACAATTCTATCATCCTGAGTAGATACCTCTGGAACAAGTTGCAAGAAAGAGACCCTTAAATCAGTTTTCTAAGCCAAAGGTATGTGTGTGTGTGTGTGTGTGTGTGTGTGAGAGAGAGAGAGAGAGACAGAGAAAGAGAGAGAGAGAGAGAGAGAGAGAGAGAGAGAGAGAGAGAGAGAGAGAGAGAGAGAGAGATTTTTTGGATCTTGGAATACCCCATGAACATAAGACTCCATAAGACTGAGACTAAGGCAGTTAGTTTCAGGAGAGGGAGATGGTCTAATTTACCATCCTTCTTCCTCCACTGAGCTATTGGTTAGCAGTGAAGTTTCCCATGTCCCACCATTCCTCTTTGTTACTTTCAGCCTCATGTTTTGTAATCGCCAATATCTTACCCCCAAACAGAAATTGCCAACAAAATTTTGGATCTCTGACATCCAAACCTTGTTTTCCTCAAGGTTTGCTAAGACTTCCAGCCACATATTTTCCTCTGACTACCTTGGCATTGTCCTATTCCTTTCTTACTTTTTTCCCATTTTGTGTTTTTAAAAACTGTTTTCCACTAACTTTCATTCTATTTTCAATGCCTCCTATAACTTATTAGTTTCACCTTTTCTATTGCAACAAATTTCTATTTCTTCTTACTGGCTAAAATCCCTGGGTGAGATTTACACTGCTAGTTATTGGCTTTTGTACATTTGTATAAAATTACCTACTAGAGCTGGAAGACATTTCAAAGAGCATCTCATCCAAATCCTTCATTTTGAAATTGAGGAAATGGAAGATGAGGGAATGAAGTGATTTGTCCAAGATCCCATAGGTAGGCTTTGTCAAAAGGAGCACATCCAGATCCTCTGAAACAGAGTTCTGACTACTACACCCCACATAGCATTCAAAGCTTCATTTCAAAGTTCTCTTTAGCCATAAGAACCAAGGATCTAAGGATTTAAAGCTGGAAAAGAACATAGAAACCAGTTAATACAAACACCTTATTTTATAGAAGAGGAAAATGAGACTTGAAAAGCTCTAGTACCTTGCTGATGGACACAGCCATTATTCCACTCCAGGTCCTCTGACTCCAAATACAATATTCCCTTATTCCCACTTAATTTCAGGTTTTCTTATAGTAAGATGTGACTTAAATGCACTAAATTGGGGCATCAGAAAAACTGAATTCTCGGTTCAGCTTGTCATCAGCTATGCAATCTTAGTCAAGTCACTTAAAACACCTCTGGGTTTTGGTTTCCTTTTTTGTAAAAAGGATGTCGACTGGATAAATTCTAAAGCCTCTCATTTAGCAATAAAATTAAACTAAATGTTACCAGAAATATCATCTCTGTCTCAATGATCAATCTTTCTCAATCTTCTTACCAAAAAAACAAACCAAAAAAAAAAAAAAAACATTCAATACCATTCAAAACATTCAAAGCTTTACTAAAGCTTTGAATAAAAAAAACTCCTTTTATTTTCATCACCTCTATGTGGACCTTTTAAGATTCAGATTACCAGCCTGTGTAATACAATATGAGAATTTGTCCCATAGAATAACATAGGCTGTGGATTAGAGATCTCTGGGTGAGGGAGATTTAATCCTAGCTGGCTGTCTCTACTATAAAGTATGAGTTCAAATATAGGCCACTAAATCCAACTAAAATGAGGTACCCTTGAAAGGAAAAAAATTATATATTATATAATAAATATATAATATATTATAAATATAATAAATAATATAACATAACAATACAATATATTACACAGTATAACAATAATATGGTATACTATATATTATATAATAGACATACTTTACATAATATATGATATATAATAATATAACACAAAGTATATTGTATATCATTTTAATGAATTGAATAATACAATAATGTTGTATTATAATAATATAATAATTTCTAACAACATAATATATGTTACAATGTATTCTCATATATCTTATTCATTTGTGATACATTGTACTACATAATAATAATATTTCTAATAATTTGTATGTGTGCATAAGTATATATATAAATATACTATCACATATTAACAATATAGTTATCAGGATAATGTATATTTACTTAGAATTTTTTCATATTTCACTATTTAAAATAAGATGTTTGATTAATGTTTATCACCACTGTTCTTCCCTTGCTTCTTCATGATTCTTTTCCTCTCCAACTTCCTATGCTAAAGCATCTTTACCATTCTCCAGCACATTTGAACTGTTTTGAAGCCATAAAAGAAAAACTGAAGGTATTCTTTCCTGTGCAGTTAAAATCTAGTTTCATAGATTCTTTTACTTTTTTTGCCTGTTGTTAAGACATGACCTACTATCGCGTGAAAAATGGACTAGTGAATTATGGGCTGCACTCTACTTTTGGGTAAAATTGAAGATAAAAACATCAGCTCTTTATGGAACTATGCATTCAACAATTCCATTCAGCCATGGCTTTACACAAATAATATTAACAAGAGGAGTAACTTACTATTCTCTGACCTTAAAAACTGGTTTGAACCTGCCATATCTATTCTCACAGGAGCAGCATGGTGTGATCAGAAGTTCCTTGGGCTTTGAGTCAGAAGCACTGGGTTTGCTTTTCAGCCCTGCTCAAGTTGTTTAACTTACAGTGGCACCTTACTTCTTAGAGGCTCAATTTATTCATATGTAAAATGGGGATAATTGTATTCCCACTACTCACTGAATGGATTGTTGTGAGAAGCAAATGAGATTATGTATATAATGTGCTTTATAAATTGGGCAATTATGCAAACACACATATATGTATCTACAGACACATAGATGCATATGCATCTATATGACACAGACACATATGTCAGCTATCATATTACTGGAGCCAGCATTGCTTGATGATAAAGGAAATGCCTTTTGGAAGACATACTTGTTTGGATTATCATATCAGCCATGCGCTACTCTTGTTTCTCCAGTATCTCAACCCTCACAGATTTAATTGGTGATAGATGTTGATATTTTGTATTTTCTAGAGCCTAGATAATAGCAGACACAAGTCATGATCAATAAAGAAAAGTCAGAGGACACAGGATATCCTGGGTACAATTGCCATTAGACCCAGTATTCTATTTTGTTTTGCTCAGATCAGATTTTCTAACTTCATATTGGCTATCCAAAGTCATGACCTGATTAGGTCATAATTTCTTAAGGCTTCTTCTTATTCCTCTTGTATTCTTGTAGCCACTATGAGCCATGCATTTTCTCCTAATAGTTTATAAAAATCTTATCTCAGGAAATTTTTCTTTGAGAGCTAATATTTATGAGACCAAAAAAACCAGATCATGTATCATTCATTACACAGTACAGACAGGATTTGAATTCTTATATCTGTTGGTTTCCCTAATGGTGTATTCTCCAAAACAACAAGCAAATAAACTGAATCTCATTTGGCCCTTAAAGAAATTGATCTAACCATAAAAGAACTCTATTAAGACGTTTAAAAATATGCCAATAAAAATGGAAAACAACATAACCAGTGGCAAGTCTAATGCTAGTTCAAATATGTCTCTCTTTAGGTTGATGAATGCCAAGCTCTGTGGATTTCTGTTAGAACAACCATGTAAAAAGAATATGTGCTCCTCTTAGATTGCTTCAAAAAGATGTTTTTAAGAAGTTCCTTCAGAGGATTTAAAAACTGCACACAATTTAACATTTTAAAAAGCACCTTCTGAATTTGGTCTTAAAATACATGGACAAATGAACTCAGAAAGTAGGTTGCTATGGCTCAGTCCTTGACACTATGCATCATAGAAGGCATTAACAGTATGTTACATCATTTGGCCATTTGTATCTCAGTGATTCTGTCTATGGAAGCCAAGTATGCAAAATGTCAGAGGGGGAGATGAATTTATGAGCAAAGTAAATGAAAGATAATAAAATAAATTATATGCTGATAAGAATGGCTCCCTGAAGCAAATAAATCTAAAATGCAGCTTATATCTATTTTATATGACATAATAACTGTTAGAGATACATATTATTTACCTAACAAAGCCTTAACCAGATAGTATAAAAATATACTGAGCATCGTGTATGCAGTGTTAAGTGCTCTGGCATAAAGAGGTAGTTCAGATATACTCTGTGCTAAAAACTGCGGTATAAGAATGTTCAAAGTATTCAGAAAGTATAGTCCCTACTATTATTTTTCTTCTTATCTAATGAAACCCATATCTACGGGCTTCTATTCCCTATGATTCTTCTTTACTTTTCTCCCAATGGAGCTATTTCTTGTTTATCTTATGAAAAAATGTAATTTTTTTAGTCTATCAAATATATGTGTCTGTCAACACATGTATATATCAGTAATCAGTATGTATATATACAGATTATATATATATTGATTACTGATATATACATGTGTTGACAGACACAGACAGTAGTTTATATATAAATGATTACTGTTCTGTTAAGTAAGGAAATTGGAAAAAATAGACATTTGCTAAGAACAAGTAAATTCCTTTACCCATAGAATTTTAGAACTGTCTTCTGTCTTGATTTTGCCTTGATTTTAGTTAAAGGGAGAAAGCTCCTGGTTCAATGTAGAGAACAGGCAAGTTCAATGTTCTCCTAATTGCTTAGTAAGATGCAATCAGTCTTTATGGAGAGACAATCCTGAATCTTTATGGAGAGAATTGTCTTAAAAGAGAAAAATATGTGCTTTTTTCCTTCAAGAAAAATGATCTACCTTAGCCCAAATTCAAAATGGGCCAGAATAGAACTCATTATGAGTGAACCAAAGACATTGGTTTAATGAAGCTTCTCTGGAAAAGGTCTTTCTTGTACTTTTAACAACTCTCACAGATTTTAAAGTTGTGAAAAAAAGTTTTGCCCCCATGTTCTTTCCATTCTATATTTCATGTAGCCTCTTTGGGCAATTTTTCCTTCTTTCCCAAACCAGGACAAGAAAGGATGTTGAAGATCCATATGATGAACATTTGTCTGATTATATGCACAAGTTTTATGGCATGAAAAGCAATATTTTATAGCTATGTGTTCCTTATCTATAATGAATAAAGAACAAAAGGGATTTACCATCCTATTACCTGGCTGGTCCTCTATATGTACTCTTCCTACACCTTACCTCTTTAGATTATCCATCTATGAGGATATAAACTCCTTGAGGGTATCTTCAAAGCTTAAGAGAGTCCCTAGAGAACTTAGTACTTTTTCATTAATTCCTTCATTGTGAAATTGTTATCCCTCCCCAGAACACTGGGTCTTGAGGAGGGCGAAGGTGGGATTTCCCTTAATTAATATGAGGTCCCAATTGTAGACATGATAACTTTGGGCCATGACTATAGCTATTTGTATTACCTTTTCTCTTGTTTGTGCTATATTAGATATTTCTCAGAGTAGTCTGATATCTTCCTCTTATCTCACATATGTACCATTCTATTCTCTCAACCTCTCCCTCACTCTTCCTTCCATAACCTTTCCCTAAACAGATCTGCATTGCCTCTAGTTAAGTCACCTCTGAGAGCTCTTATATTATGCTGGGTTTTTTGCCATATTCCTACCTAATACATAGCCCTTCAAAACAAACACCCTCTCCTACATTCTCCCCTTGCATGATTTTCTTATGTTTCTTATCTTTAGGAACAAGTGAAAGGGCACAACTCATGGCTGGGGAAGGGAGAGAAGGGGAATGAAGCTAACTCTTTTCCCACAGTTCTCTTAAATTGATTTCAAAGGACCAAGTTGAGAAAAATGGTAAGATGAGTCACTCACTTAAGTCATCATGTAGATTAGAGTTTCTAAGCCTAAGTTCGGAAATATTTTGTAGATAGATTCCAAGAGGTTTCAAAATGTATATATTGATCATTGTATTTCAATTTATTTCTTTTGTAATATTGTGTATTTGTTCTTTACATTTAAAAACATTATTATGAAAAAGGGAGACACAGGCTTCACCTGACTGCCAAAGGTGTTTTGTGACATACAAAAAAAAAGCCCCTGATGAAGATTAATGCTTGATCATAAACTAGGCAATGAGAATTTGATTACCCTGTTGTAGGCTAAGTTGTAAAATGCCTTCAAAAGGCATTTTAAAAACCAGTTAGGAAAGAGTTAAAAACTTCTCTTGAATTAAAAACATTTGCTTTCTACCCTGAGTACAAAGCCCAGGAAAAGAAATAAAACACAAATACTTTTGTGAAGGGGTAAATTAACATTCATTGGGTGTTTTCTGCTTCTAGCCAAGAACAAACAAATTATTCTCATTTAAAAACACTCCTTGAAGGAAATATTTGACCATGCTTAATTCTGCATCTAACTGGGGGATGAGGTAAAGAATAAGAATAGAAAAAAGACATTCTAATATCTCAATTGGTAGGTGCTATTATCCCTACTTTAAAGATGAGGAAATTGAGACTGAGAGACAGTGATTATCTTAAGTCACATAGCTGGTAATTGAGGCAAGGTTTGAATTTAAGTCTTTCTTACTCCAAGTCCAATGACCTAAATACCATACCACTTAGTTTGATCCTTTTTCTTCCCATTTTCTTCTCAAGCTGCAGTAAGACAGGAATCAAGTATAAGGCTAAAGAAGTTAGAATCCCACTATACTCTTCCTTAATCAGAACCAATTTGGAGGACTGTGCTCGGCTCTAGGTACCACATTTTAGAAGACAACTGGATAGCATATGGAAAGGAAGATAGAGTCCCACGATTGTGACATTTGAGAATGACTTGAAGAAAACAAATAATATCAGCTTGTACAATAAAAGACTTAGGGGGACTTCATAGCCATCCTTGATTATTTGTAAAACTTTCACATGGAAGATAAATTCGACTTTTTCCTGCTTGGCTCAAGAGGGCAAAACTAGGAAGTAAGAAGTTGAAAAGAAACAAATGTCAACTTGAAGTAGGGGAAAACTTCCTAATAATTCATAATGTCCATAAGTGGAATGGGTTGACTTAGAAGGTCCCCTGAGAATCTTTGAGTTAAGACCAGATGAGCACATGTAAGAACTATCTTATGACATCCAAGTCCTCAAAACAGGATATCATTCATGGCATATACATAAGAAATATTTTTTGAATTGCTACTTATCTAATGCTTTTTGAGGGTTACAAGAAGCATTCAACTAAAAAAAAAATCATTGGTCTTTCTCTGTACTCTTGTCAAGAGAGAGTGAATTCTCTATGCCTTCTACTTACATCCATCCAAAAGAGGTATCAGGTCTCAGATTTACTACCTGCCCTGTGTAACTTCTGGTGTACGTCATACTTTTTAATACATGCTATACATTCAGCCAAAAGCCTTATTTTCTGCTGTCATCACAGGGAACTATATTGCCAGACTACTAAATCATAGATGGACACTAAAATTCCATCTTGCAGCCAATGTTAATCATTTCTGGGTCACATTAGCAAGAGGTGCCAAAGAGTTTATTGGGAGTTGTGTTGGACTCCTGGAAAACTGGCACACCAAATGAAGCAAAGCAATAAAGAAGGAAAGCTGCCTATCATAACACACGAGAGCTGGGCTGGTGGGCCATGTTACACTTTTCCATCTTTGATTTGCTTCAAATCCTCACTAGACATTCTTCTCCTAAGAGAGAAGATAATCTACTTTTCCTGTTTCTTTACAGAGGTAGGGGAGCAAACATTCCTCAACTGTCCATTGATGTGTAAGTTTTGTTGTTTTGCTTTTGTTTTCTCCAATTTTTATTTTTTACTAAAAGCTCACTAGATGAAGAGAAGAAAAATATTCAAAAATTGTGCTACAAAAACAATGTATCAATAAAAATAATTTTTGTGAAGAATTAAATTTAAATTTTTTAAAAGAAATTCTATCCTTCATCACTTCTTGTGTCTGTTTGGATTTCTATACCTAGTATAGCAGCTAAGTAGCATAGTGAATAGAATGCCCAACTTAAAATTAAGAAGACCTGATTATCACCTTACAGGGTTGTTGTGAGAATCAAATAATATAATAAATGTAAATCACTTTGCAAACTTTTAAATATTACATAAAAACTATTTATTATTATTAAATCATCGAAGTAAGTCTATTGTCTTTATTTCCTCTTCAAAACACCCTGATTAAAAGGCCAACAGTACACCAAGAATAACTGGGCTTCTCCATGTATTTTCAGAAGGTCCCATCTTATATGCTGTACCTTTATTATAAGGTAAAAATAAAATATTTAGTATCTTTCCTTAACTCCAGTGAAAATAAATTTAAATTAATAGGAGAAATTACAACGTGCTTTCTTCAAATTAACCCTATAAGGTAAGTACTCTGCATAGTTAGCTGAATGAATTGTAGGTCAAGTATCCCCATTTTACAGATGAGCAAGCTAAGCATAAAAGTAAATAAGAAGCAACAGGATTATACAGCTTGATGGTAATAGAACCTGATTCTTCTAAGTGCTTGTCCAGGATTTATTTCATTGGCACAAAACTTCTGGTCAAAATATAACATTGTCTTTTGAGAAGCAAACAAGGAAAACTAATCCCATAGGTAAGGAAAAACCAAAGTATCAAAAGGGCTTTGTGCTATTCTGGAGTGTCTGCTCAGATACCATGCATGAGGTGACTGACGCCAGCTGGCTGAAGCATGCATAGCTTCCAAAATAGGACTAGTTTTATGGGGTTTGTTCCATTTTCTCTTGTTTTTTTTGAATGGTTTTTAAATGCAGCCCTTTCAGTAGTGTGGGAAGGTGGGGAATGGAGCCCAAACCTCTGAAATCCTCTTTAGTGTTATGATTTTCTGCACCTGAATTTTTCCTCCTTGTATAGTAGAAGAGTGACTATTACTTCTGTCCAAGCCCTTTTGTGGTTGCCCTGTGACCTTTATGAAATGCCAGTCAACCATCTCAAGTTGTCTCTTCCCACGTCATGGCTCCTTCATAACTGGGATTCCCTGTATACCTCAGTCAAATTAGGGAGAAGTTATAGTAGGCACTAAGATCTTTGGAGACATTCAAAATGGGAAAGTACTTCAAGGAATTCTCTGTGTGTGTGTGTGTATGTGTGTGTGTGTGTGTGTTTATCTCTGCCTTTCTCTTTCCACCTGTCTCTTTGTCTCTCTATCACTGTGTCTTCCTTAGTATTCCTCTATCTTTCCTCTTCCCCCTTCTCTTTCTAATTGTCTCTCTGCCTCTTTCTTTTTGTCTGTCTCTTTGTCTCTATTTCTGTGTATGTATGTGTGTGTCTATCTCTGCCTTTCTCTTTCTACTTGTCTCTTTGTCTATCACTTTATCTCTTCCTCTGTATTCTTCTATCTCTCCTCTCCTCCCTTTTCTCTCTAATTGTCTCTCTGCCTCTTTCTTTCTCTATTTCTCTTTCTCTATCTCTCTCTGTCTCTGTATGTGTGTGTATATCTGTCTCTCTCTGTCTCCTCCCCCTTTCTTTTCTGAACTATGCTCTATTTTCTTCCTTGACCAGAAAGAGGTCATACACGTGGTCACTGGCTAGCTCCCTTATTTTGGATCTTGCCCATAAATAAGTTGCTACTTCTATGTTTCCCTGGATGGACTGGAACAAAAGCCTCAAAATGTAGCAGTGTTTATTGAAATCAATACTGCCTTAGCATTCCTCTTGCTATTCCACTTGAAAATGGAAGCACATGTCATTGCTATTAGAATTAGAACTGTGTTTGAGAAGAGTAGGTTGAGGATGAAGGACCCTGGACACTATGGGAATACTAATATTCAGCAGAAGAATAGGCAGGGCACAGGGGGTGGGGTGATGGCACAGGATCTAAGTTGCCAAGAACTGGAATGGGGTCAGGAGAAACCCAGTTTTGAGTCTCAGCCCACTAGATGTGTGACTATAAGTATGTCATTTCACTAATATCTAAATTATGTACTTTATAGGGCTATTTTAAGGAAGACCACATAAACAAAGGTAGCTTGGTAGTGCAGTGGATAGCATAGTTGGTCTTAGAGTAAAGATAACCAAAGTTTAAAATCTATCTCAGATAGTTTCTGGCTGTGTGATTCTGGATGTATCATTTAATTTCTCTCAGTCTCAATTTTCCTCATCTCTAAAATGAAGATAAGAATAGTACACTACCTCATAGGATTACTTTAAGATAACATGCAAATTGCTTTGCAAGCTATAAGTACAATATAATTATTATTAAAAGCTAAAGGACTATACAGCATTATTGATATTGTTAATTATGATGATGATGATGATGATGAACCCATGTCTCATCTCAAACTGAACTTTCATGTGAGTGTTCTTGCCAGTACAAACAGGAGGTAGAAACCTCAATCATCTATTCTTTGAAGAAGATTTGAAAATTGCAGGGTCTTACAAGAGTTAAGTTTGCATTATGTTGCTGTTGTTTGTTCTTTAAAGGATATCTTTCCTTTTTTTTTTTTTTTAACAAGAAACTTAGGGGAAATATGAAATGAATGTGATTCAGTTTTCCAAATACTTCTTTGTATAATTCAAAGGTCTAATTTTAATATACTAAAATCTTTTTTTTCCCAACAAATTTCCATGGGAAAGGAGTTCTATTATTGTAAAGTGAGGAACACCAGAAAATTAATATACTACCTGTCATATTTTAATATCAATAATAAGAATACAGTATGGCTCAAGCACAAACAAAGCCTTTTCCAGAAATAGATTAGTAGATCTTTCTTCTCAGTTTTTGTATATTAACCCAAACCACTTAATGCTTAATTTGGGGCTATCACAATTTATCTAAAATCACACAGTTGCCTCGTTTCTTAAATGACACAACTATAAGCCTTTCTGCCAAACCTTCCACTAGATTCAGACCTGCTTACAGTCTCTAATTTGTGACTTTGTACTAAGTGGTTAATACCATAGAATATTAAACTTGGAAAGAATCTTAGAGACCACATAGCCAAATCTCCTTCTATATTCACAGAAACCAAGCCCCTAGCAAGTTTCAGTGACTTTTCCTTTGAAATCACAGCTAGTTAATAGTAGGACCTGAGCAAGAATCTAAGTTTCCTGATGCCCCCAGCCTCACTCCAGTCTAATGTTTTTGTGCCACATCAAGATATTCTCTTAGAGGGATCTAGTTCATACAGACATCACCGAAATATTAGTTTCATATTCCCAGGTCCTAAAGCACTTGTCATTCTAAAACAATTGAAATTTATATAGCCTTTTACATTACAAAGTGATTACCTCACAATTACAAAGTTACACAGTTACCATAAAATTACAAAGTAATTTCCTACAAAACCCAAGAAGTACAATGTTGTACGATGAAAAGAACACTGGAGATGAAATTAGAGGATGTGGGTTCAAATCTGGCCACTGTCACTGTGTGACTGTGGGCAAGTCAGTTTTTTAAAACACATTTGCTTATTTTCTGCTCCCCTATTAAACTGTGAGTTCCTTGAGGGCAGGTTTTGTCCTTTGCATCTCTTTGTGTCCCTAACACTTAATACAATGCCTATAACATAGTAGAAATTTAAAAATGTTTGCTGATGATAAATATAGAAATATGTTTAGAAGAATTGCACCTGCTTAATCTATATTGGATTGTCTTGAAATGGGGGAATGGGGAAAAGAGGGAAAAAATTTTGGAACATAAGGTTTTGGAAAGGTAAATATTGAACACTATCTTTGCATTTATTTGGAAAAATAAAATATTATTCTAAAAAGTGTGCTGAATAACTGCTTTTGGAAATTTTGGAATTCTCTAGAGACCATAGGGATCATTGTTCTTGAACTACAGACTATTAAATCATCTAGTCTAACCCTTTCTTTTCACAGATGAAGAAACTCAGGCCAGAAAGTTGAAGCTTTTCATCCAAGGTCATACACGTAGTAATTGGCTTAGGCAGGATTTGAATTTGAAGGCTCAGAAAAGTGAATTGATTTGCCAGTGATTACACAATCAATAGTGGTCAGGGAGCTAAGATTTGAGTTCATATCTCCTACCATCAAGTTCACTCCTTTTTCCAGTACACAATTCTGTCTCTGCTTTTCATAGTTATATCCATGTTCTTTTCTTACCCTACAACATGACAACATCCTAGCTCCAAGAGCCTCTAAGGCCTACAAAGAGGCAAAACCATAACAAAGTTAAAACAACCTATATCACTAGGGTACAAGTCCCTGAAACAGAGCTGGAAATCTCCAAGGATTTTGAACCATACTGTTCTGTTGTCCTGCACAGGCAGTTCCCCATGACATCAATGAAATCTGAATATGTAGGCAGCTGTGAGGATGTTATGAGCTGGTGGGGTCAACCCGCAGCCCTCTGCCCCCCACTCTGCAAAACTTCAAATGAGCTCTCCTCTCCAAAAATCTAAACACCAAGATATCAAAGCTAAAAACTTCAAATAGAGTTTTGATAGGAAAATTCCTGGTTGCTACTTGATTCATGGATTTAAAGATAAAAGATTAGTTCTTCCTTTTTTTCCCCTTCCAACATGAAGGGTTTCATCGATATAATCCAGTAGATTGAGTCCATCTGTTTCATCAGAAGAGACATGGTTACAGAGAGTGAAGAGTCAGAGGTTCTTCAAGTGTGAGCTCTGCCACTCACTGAGCTCTACAACTAAATCATTTAAACTCTATAGTTTCAGATTCTTCACCTGCAAAGTGAGGAGACTGGACCAGATGAGCCCTAAGGTTCCCCCTCCCCAGTTCTAAATCTATGAAAGTAATAAAACCTCGGGCAAGACACCTGAATGAGGTATTATTTATAAGCCCACCTTCCTCTTCCTTATCACCACAAAAATGCTAAAAATATTCAAAACAATGATGTGTTTTGATAAAAATATGCAACATAGATGCAAAGAGAAGAAAGAAATTTCAGGGAAAAGGAGAGGAATCAGCAGAAAGATCGATTATTTCACCAGTCAAGTGGGGAAAAAAAAACTTCTAATATAATGAAGAAACACTATTGGGCAAGACAATATAGGTACAGAAGGAGAGACTAATTCTTCAGGCACTACAATGAGAATCCCAGAATGGCCTTATGAACTCTGGCAGTAATTAGAAGACTTAATAAAGGAAGCGAGGGGGACTCTTTGAAGGGAAATCAGAATCCTTATATTTTATCAGGAAATTATACCTCCTGTCCATTCCATAAGGGATGACATTTTGAAAAGTACACAAAGACACAATTGCTTCTTGTTCTCTTTGCTAAGCTTACAAAAGAAAAATGCCAGCACTAGATGTTTTATACCTTTAGTTTTCTAATAAGGCAAAGAGATCAAGGCAAAGAATCAAGGGACCTATGCTAAACAAATCTGTGTGTGGCCTTAGGTGTGACTTCTCAGTTTCCTTATCTGTAAAATGGGATAACAATACTTTTACTATCAATCCTTGTTAATCTAAAAAGGGTTCAAGAAAACATAGTTATTACTTGTGATTAGCTGGATAGCAATGCATACAGAAATAACCACAATATAAACTTATGTTTTATTATGTTTATGTAAAGTTTGCAAAGGCCTATCTCACAATAACTCTGTGAGGTTGTTAGTGCAAATAAGTATTAAAATTGTCTTTTAAAGAGAAGGAAATAGAGAAATTAAATTATTTATTATTTCAATCTCTAGAGGGGTCATAGAAAAAGTCACATTGTCCAAACTTTTTTCAACAGATAAGAAAAGTGATGCCAGAGATTCCTCACCTGCAAAATAAGGAGATTGCATCAGATGATTCCCAAGTTCCCCCTCAGCTTTAAATTTATGAAAGTTATGAAACCTCTACCAAGATACTTGAATGAAACATTATCTATAAGCACACTTTCCTCCACCTTTTTACCACAAAAATACTAAAAATATTCCAAAACAACATAGATGCAAAGAGGGGAAAGAAAATCCCACAAAGAAATCCCAAGGGGATTGTTACCAAAATCCACATAGATGATTGTGGTACAAAGTTTGCAGTGAGATGAGACTGGGTTCAAATCAGGATGACCTCTGATTCTATAGAAATCACTTAATCTTTTTCTGGGACTAAGTTTCCTTATCTGTAAAATGATTTATTTGGATTAAATATTCTCTAATAATTCTTCTACTTCTAATCCCTATGACACTAAGTAGTAATATTTGAAGTCAAGTCCTTCCCTGCTATTCTTTGCCAAAAGTCTTTGCCCAGGATCACTCAAGTTTTGGAGCCAGGATTTGAAAGTAAAACTTCTGACTTTGAGACCAACTAGAATTGATCTTATCATTTACATTGCTGCTTCCCTGGGTTCTAACACATAATAACCAGGATCATGCAAAAAGAAAAGCACAAGAAATGCTGGTGAAAAGAAAGTAGTCTAGTTTGATTATGATAATAGTAGTAGCAATAATAATAATAGCTAGTATTTGTATAATGCCTAATATGTGTCAGGCACTGTGCTAAGCATTTTACAATCATCCCATTTGATCCTCAGAACAACCCTGAAAGGTTATTATTATTATTACTATTATAATTACTATTATTATCCTCATTTTATAGTTGAAGAAATTGAAGCAAACAGGGACTTGGCTAAGGTCACAGAGCCAGTAAGTGTTTGAATCTAGACTTGAACTTGAGAATACCTGATCCAGGCCCAGCACTTTATACAAGTACCATCTAACTGAGTAGTACATAAATGATGTATCAAAGAGCAATGTGAAATAAAGCTGGAAAATCAGGGTGACATCAGCTTGTAGGGGACCTTAATACTAAGTAAAAAATCTAAACTTTACTCAGTGGGTATTAAAGGACTACTCCAGATTTGGGCAGAATGATATGGTCACATATATGTGAAGATTTGTCTGGCAGCAAAAGGAAGGATGGACTGGAGGGGGAAGATCTGTTAGGAAAAAACAATAGTTAGGGACTATCTCAATATTCCCTGTGCATACTAACAAAGGCATGTACTAGATTAATGGCAATGATAAAGGAGAAACAGAGAGGAATACCATAGATATTGAAGAAATAGAATCAATTGATTGGATGTTCGAGGCAAGGGAGAAGAAATGCTTTCATCCATACTCCCAAATTCTAAAGCTGAATCTGTGTTTTCAAGCACCTACATACTATTATTTCCTAAAAAAAATTTCTAAAACATGTTTGTATGGAGGGAAAGACAGACCTCAGAATCAGAGAACTATATTTGAGTCCCTGACGTACTACTTACTGTGTGAGTCACTTCAATTTTTGGGAATCATTCTTCTCCTCTGTTAAGTGGGGAACTGGAATATTTCTTCTCTCAAGCCTCTTTCAGATCAAACCTTCTATAAGCCCTTGAGTCCATTTTTTTTTTTGCCCCAATTGTAAACAACTAATTACCTATATATAAGTGCCTACCATTGCCAATTGATTTTCCAGATGCTTTGGTGTGAGCTTTATGTGCTAACACAGATAGTTTTATAAATAACTATAAAGTGATGAAATCAAAACTCCATCTTCTTCACTAAAGAAACGATCATCTTTTGGGTTTAAAGAAGAAATTTTACAAACTGCTTTCTTGAAAGCAGCAAATATTAGTTTGGTAGCAGTGACACCTTGTGGTACTCTGGCAGAAGATTTTAACTTCTCACTCCCAATGCTGGTACCCAGCTCGTCAGTGAGAAAACTGAATTCAGTCCATCTTTCCCCTAGTCTTATTTTATCACAAAAGAGTTTTGGGTTTCCCATTGATGGAAACTATTTTTTGAGGTAAAAAGTAACAAAATATTAGCTTCCTCCCCCTTTTTCTCCCCATATCTTCACTGAATTACTGCTCCCTTGTTTGAATAACTTTTTCAAGTAAAAATTCTATCTTTGAGATGCAGAATCACCAGATGGAGCAAAAATATTGAAGTCTTTATTACATTAAAAAAAAAACCTTCCAGATACTCAGCATTATTTCAAAATGGGTTGCCTTTGGAAGTAGTGTGTCTTGTCCCCTTGATGATCTGACTAAAATCAGAGACTGGATGGTCAATGGTAGAAGAATGTTATGGATTGGATTCTTATTCAGGTGTGAGTTGGAACAGATGACCTCTGAGGTACAATACCTCTGATATTCTGTACAAATTGGCATAATACAGGGATCCCCAACCATTTGTGAGGAGGACCTTACGATCACTGGTTGGTGTGAAGGCTGGCAATAAAATTTCTGCAGGTGTAGCAGTTAGCTTAGAGAACTGCTAGATGGGAAGCTCAGTGTAGTGCAATGGAAGCACTACATTTGGAATGATGAAACTTGATTATGAACATTATTTCTACCATTTACTACCCGTATGACTTTGACCAAATCACTAAAACTCCCCAGGCCATTGGATTAAATCAGGGATTCTTAATTTGGGATCTATGATTTTTAAACTATATTTTCATAACTTTATTTCTTATAATTCTATGTATTTTATGTTATGGGCCAGAACTCTGTATTTGAAACAAAGATTCTTACAAGGTGCTAACTCAGTGGAATTGATAATACAATGGTTATCTAGTTCAGTACATGTACTTGGTACTTAATATAGTTCTGTAAGATTCACACCTATGATAATGTAATTATAATAGAGCATATAAAGCTGGGACAAACTCAGCCAGATTCATTCATTCCATCTCACACCACCCTAGTGGCAGGCCTGTCCTCCTTCATTTCTCCACTGAGACCAAGGTCCATCTGAGCCAGAGACAGATCAGAAGGGCTCGGAGACAGACTCCGAAGGGGACTGGAACAAACTGGGTGAATACAATGGCTGGAGGTTGGAGGACAAGCTTTCGGACTGAAACAGATTTCAAGACAGAGACCATTGTGGTCCCCCTGCCTTCCCTACAGAAACCAAGATATATTCCGGAGGACTTCCAGAAAGCTAGCCAAGCTCCAGGTAAGGAGACAAGATTTTGAAGGAGATAATAAAGGAATTTGGGCTTTAACACCTAGCTATTCTCCTGGTGATTACTTTGCTGAAATGAAGGCTGGTCCAGAGACCTCCAGAAAACCAACCACAACACAACAATTTTATGTATTTTAAAAAGCATTATTCTGAGAAGAATTTAATAAATAGTCTTTACCAGATTGTCAAAGAATAGGTTAAGAATCCTACACTAGAAAATTTTCAAAGTTCTTTACAGATCTAGATCTATGAAACTGGGATCCTAAATCTCTGAAATCTCCTAGTAGATCCTAACTATTGATTGACAGATGTGGAACTTGGACCAAGGAAGCCATTTTGTTTATAACATACAGGACCACTTTTTTCTTACTTTTTATAAATGCATGTTTTTAATGACAAAAAATTCTACTGTTCATGATTTAAAGATATTTGTTTCTGATGTTGTTACATGTGTTTTAGAAAAGACTTAAAGTCTTCAAGTGGGCAGTGATACACATAGGGTATATAATTTTCAAACCTTGCCTAGGATACACAAATACTTTGCCTGGACTCTTCCTAATTATTGAAATATCCTGACTAATTCTTCCCCCTACCTTTAGTCAGGATGATACCAAAACATTCCCAAATAGTTGAGAATCTATTTCCCCTTAAAAGAAGATTATACATTTCCCTAACTACTACATTGTATTATTAATTGACAAGGTTGTTGTTTTTTTATTTTGTTTTGCTGAGGCAATTGGGGTTAAATGACTTGCCCAGGGTCACACAGCTAGGAAGTGTTAAGTGTCTGAGCTCAGATTTGAACTCAGGTCTTCCTAACTTCAAGACTGGTGCTCTATCAACTGCACCACCTAGTTGCCCCAACAAGGTTGTTTTGAAGCCATATTATATGAAAATTAAGCTATGAATATTGCAAAATACTATTGGATCTACATTATCATTATTATTACAAGGAGTTTGTAATTAGGAAAATTTTAATTAAGTATTACCCAAGGCCCACATCAAGCAGTTTGAACTTAATTCCTCTTGCATTTGTACTTTGAGGAGGCAGAGAGCTAAGACCAGATGGCTTTTGAGGTTCCTCCCAGCTGCAGATCTAAAGTATTTTTTTTTAATACAGAAAACTGTCTTTTGTATAAACGTCAGTTTGGAAGAGTATTATCAGAGTGTTTCTTGCTCTTTTCTCTTCCAAAGATGGAATTAGAAGACACTTATTTTCTATGGATCAAATAGAAATCAACCCTACCTATTTAGCCTTAATATATTTGTCCGGTAAGAACACATTGTGACCGCTTTACCTTGATAAACTTATCAGATGAGAACATGTCTCAATAAATCATTCAATGAAAGAGAATTTTTCCCTGTACTCTGTATGTTCTGAAGGGACAGGGTGTAATAGACTTTCAGGGAAATAAAAACCTTGGGGGATAACAACTATATAAACTAAATTACCATAAAATAACCTTTTCTGGAAACTAATAAAACTGATGTCAACTAAAAATCATGATAAGCACACCGGTGAGCTACAGGATTAAAAAAGATAACCTTCAACCCCTCAAGTGCTAAAAGGATTTAGTAGCTATGCTCTTAGGATTTAATTCCTCATTGGGAATGAGAATTTGGATAGTAGCTTCCAAGCATGTATTATTTTTCATAATTGTGTTGGCATTCATTACTTTTCCTCCAACTTCCTCTACTTACAGTTGAAGAAACTAAAACTTAGAGAGGTTAAGTAACCTCCTGAAGTCAAGAAGAGAGTTTGGCAAAAATGGAGTTGAAACACTAGTCTTCTGATCTAATGATCTTCTGTTCTAAAGTTTTTTTAATGCCTTCACATCTTTTCCAACATTCTGATGGATATTATCTGATCCCCACTTAAGTTCTCCATGAACTTTTAGTCACAGAGTACCAGACTAGGTATATAGTTCCCAAAGTATCTGACAAGGGCTAAATGTCCAAAAAGTCACTTCTGGTCCCATATATATATTCTATCTCCCAATATCTGATGCTCAGTATTAACTAGTGAACTAACTGCACTGCTGACAGACACACTTAGCTTATGATCTAGTTTGAAGCTCTGAAGTCATTTCCTGAAGTACTGGTACAATCTCACATTCTGTTGAGAAATTTTTTTAACTGCCTTTGATTGCAGGCCTGGATTTTAGGTGGAGCCCTTGTTTTTCTACACCCATGCTTTCTGGCAAGTCCTTCAAGTACTATTGTATATCTTCCCATAAGACAGAGCTAAGCCTTTAGGCACTTACTCCCACAACTTCATGTTAATCTTAAGGTCTCATTCCTGGAACTTTCCATCCAGAGTTTCAATCAAATCCTGAGAGACTGGTATGCATAGACTTCTTTTCAAGGTAGCCCAAAGCCCAGGAATCAGTTGACAGGATAAGAGATTTCACTAATCTGGAATGTTTACTTAATGTCAAAAGATTGCAAGGAAAGAGACAAGGGTGGTGTGTATGTTTGTGTTGAGGAATAGCTATTTGAAAGGTAACTGCAGATGGAATGCTAACTCTCAGGTCTATTTAAGGCCACAAAGACAGGATTAGAGTTATTCTTCCTCGTAAACATTTCTAGACAGCTTGGCAAACCAAGTCTTGAGATACCTTAGGTATGGGATAGCTTTGTCAGTTAAAACTACCCTGTGTATATGTTTCTATGACATCTATATTCTCTCTTCCTTTCCCTCTTTCCTTGCCTCCCTTCTCTCCCTCCCTCCCTCCTTTCTTCCTCTTCCTCCTTCTCTTCTGCTTCTCTCTCTCTCTCTCTCTCTCTCTCTCTCTCTCTCTCTCTCTCTCTCTGTCTCTCTCTCTCTCTCTTTATTTTCCCATGCTGTTCACTTCAGCCTCTTGCTCATTTTGAGGGGAGGCTCACCTCATCAGAAAGTATTTTCTAATTCCAGGTATTGTCATCACTCCCCTAGTTACTTTCTGTACATCACTCTTGTAAAAAGCAAGCTCCTAAGGGTCAGGTTATCTCATTTTTATTTTTGTATCCTTATTGCCTAGAACATTTTGGGCTACAGGGAGAACTAGGCTTTTGATTTTGTGCTATAGATAACTTGCCCTAAACTTAGGCCAGTACCTGTTCTGCAATATATAATTTTTAAAAGTTGCCTGAGGCACTAAGAGATTAAGTGATTAGGCCAAAATTAGGACTAGGATCAAGATTTAAACTCAAAAAGGAAATATGAGGAAATGACAGGAGGTGGCAAGAAATTCAAACTGCCTCTACCACTTCAAACACCACATCCTTTTAAAAAGATGATGGCAGGACATGTGCATGACCATATGCCAGACCATAACCTCCAAGCCCTGGAAATATCAGTGTTCCATCCCACCATAAAACCAACTCAGTTTCCAACCTGATTTTCTTCCATCCACCATTAGAGGGAGCAATCCCAGTGAAGAAGTGGCCCATCATCCTTATAGTTCCCAGCACCAATTACTAACCAACTGTCACCCATGAGCAGGTAAGCCCAAGAAAGATGTAAATAGCAACAGCAGCAATAATAGCAATACTTTTACTATCTCTTCCTCCTCTTCTGGTCCCATTTTCAGGCCAGCCTCTGTGGTCAGAGAAACAACTCGTGTGGAGAATGAGTTCCTTCATCTCATCCATTTCCACTAATTGCCAAAAGCAGAGCAAGACAGAATAACTGAAAATCAAGGTACCCTGAAGGAAAGGCAAAAGACCACATGTTCCAGGAGAGTCAATCACTACCACCATTACCCTCCCTCAAGTGTTGATGGAAACAGACCAAAGACAGCAAGCTTTGCTTCCATCTTAGCTTCCAGAACTATCCTCCAAGAACTAATTCTCCATGGAGATGTGATGGGGCAACCTCTTAGATAAGTGCTCCAGCCTCAGTATCAGTCATCCTATTGAAGTCTCAGAAAATAAGATTCTTGCCATCTTATTTTCACTTTATACTTAGCACTATTGAAAGTTTCAACATCAGAAACATGTGAATTTATTAGCAGAAATTTAGATTAAAGAAAATGTTGCACCCTAAGGACCTATCCATCTGAAATCTTGTATATGTGTGGTCTACCTCATAAGGTGAGCTATTGTGTTCAATAGAGACACGATGGACCTATCCATAAAGAATGATCTCTTTGCCACTCTGTCCTTATAGAACCAGAATCCCTTGTAGTCCTGAACCTGTGCTCCACAAGCCAGAGAGCATTGCTGAAGATAACAGTTCATGCAGATGGACAGAAGGTGGAACTTCTTGAGAAGATAGCCTTGCTACTGAGCTCACAAAGAGGAGGTCAAGAAGAGGTCAAGCTTCACAAGCAGGGTCTGGGGCTTAATTTCCCCTCTCTGGCTTAGCCTGTCTTATGTTCCCTCTGCTTGGGAATCTGTTGACTTGATGATGGGATGTGTGTTTGTGTGTTTGGAGGGCTGTATTTTTTGTTTGTTTTTGTTTTACTATTATAGTTTGATAGAATGAAGTTTGAGCCTCCAGTTGCATATCAAAACATTAGTTATAAAACAGAAGAAAAAAAGTGTGAGTTCCTTGATTATTGAATTGAGATTGTTTTCTATTTATATCTTAGGAACAGAGCTCATAGTATTCACTTAATAGATGCTTCATTCATTCATTCATTCAAAATCATTGTTCAATGTTTTTTCTTTTGTTCAACTTTGATCTTTTCATCAGAAATAAATGAAATTCACTTGTATCATTGAATTCCATCGCCTTTCCTGAAAGACAATGCTCAATTTAGCTGGACAGTTGATTCTTGGTTGCAATCCAAGTTCCTTTGTCTTTTGGAATATCAGATTTCAGGCCCTTCAATGCTTTAAGGTGGAAGCTGTTAGGTTGTAAATAATCCTAGGTTATGGTGACTCCGTGATATTTGAATTGTTTCTTTCTGCCTGCTTGCAATATTTTTGCCTGTGTCCAAAAGTTCTGAAACTTAGCTATGATATTTCTTGGAGGTTTCATTTTGGGGGTCTCTTTAAGGAGGTAATAAGTGAATTCTTTCGATTGCTTTTTTGCCTTCTGATTCTAGGAAATCTGGACAGATTTTCTTGATGATTTCCTGAAATATAATGTCTAGGCTCCTTTTTCATCATTGTTTTCAGGAAGTCCAATAATCCTTAGATTGTATCTCCAGGATATATATTCCAAATCAGTTTTTCCAATGAGATATTTTACATTTTCTTCTATTTTTTCATTTATTTGATTTTGGTTGACTGATTCTTGATGTCTCACTGAATCATTCATTTCCATTTGTTCAATTCTAATTTTTAGTGAATTATTTTCTTCAGCTACCTTTTTTAAGCTTCTTTTATATTTGGCCAATTTAGTTTTTATATGAATTGTTTTGTTCTATTGATTTTTTTTTCCATTTCACAAATTCTGTTTTTCAAGGAGTTGTTTTCTTTTTCCATTTCACAAATTCTGTTTTTCAAAGAATTGTTTTCTTCTTCTATTTTGTCAAATTTATTTTGTAAGGAATTATATGCTTTTTCCATTTCACTAAATCTATCTTGTAAGAAGTTTTCTTCAAATCATTTCTGTGTTTCCTTTTCTAAACACTCTTGCAAAGTTCTCATTTTCTTTCCCCATTTTTCTTCTAATTCTCTTTTAAGATCCTTTTTGGATGCTTGCAAGAGAGGCTTGTGAGAAGGGGACCAATTCATATCACCTTTTGAGTCTTCATCTGGAGATGATCTACTTTTAGTGTCCTCAGATTTTAAATCTGTTCTTTTTTTTCTCCATAAAAACTATCTATGGCCAAAGTTCTTTTTGCTTTTCTGCTCTTTTTTTTTTAAAGGCTCAGGTATGGTTTTAGGATGAAGGGGAAATTGTCCAGGCTTCCTCTACAGACGACAGTGGCTGTACTGGGTCAGTGCTGACTGACTTCTGGTGCTGGGTGAGTATGACCAGGTCCTGATATTCTGGAGTTTAGGGGCTCACTGTTTGCCTTTTGTATTTGTATTATACATCTTACAGATAATCTGCTGATCTACTGGTTTGCAACAGGACAGAGTAGCCAACATTCTTGTAGATTCCTCTTGGTAGATTGCCAGCATGCAGAGTCCACACCACCCTAGGTCTGTGCACTGCCTGCACTTGGGTTTCTGTGCAGCTGCCTGTACTTGGCCCACCTCCCTTCATGTCAATTGAAATAGAACTTTTCTGAAGATCTTTCAAATTAACTTTTGTTGGAAATTTGTTACATTTCAAATATTTGTGGGTCCTGTCACTTCAAAACTAGTCCAGAAGCTTAATTTATTGTTAATTTAAGGGCTATGGGGAGAGCTCAGAAAACAAAATGTCTCCTCTCTGCCATCTTGACTCTGTCCTGATAATTTTTTTTTTTTAGGCTCCACCAAAGGCTTTGAATTCCCATTGCAACAAGCATAGATGATATACCATATAATAAATACCTACAATGCAATGAAGAGCAGAATTTTCAAAAATTAAGAGTATGCATTCAGAAAAAAAAAATTATATTAACAGGGGTTTTTCTTTGTGTCTCTTTGTAAATTGTACCATAGTACTTATATTCCCAACCACTAACTAATTCTGGCTTTGCCTGATGGGAATACTCCATTGTTTTATATTTACCATATTAAATAAAGTCATATTGTTCATGAAAAGATTGATATTTTAAAATTTTTCTTTGTTTTAGTCCTTCTTAAAGTTCAAGTCTCTCCTAGTTATTGGATGATGAATATGAATATGTGAATATGCAATTTTTTTCCAACAGGCAAAATGCTACTCTTCTCTGATTGAGACATAGATGAAATATAATTCACATCTATCAATAACATCTAAACTATATTAATTTTCCACAATAACATAATCATCAAAAAGTATTTGTTTTTCTTTAACTACCCAAATAATTATTTCCCCAATTACAACCAACCACCCTACAATATTCTGTACTATGAATAAATATTATTATAGTCCTCACAAAGTACATATCCTCACCCTCCACCATCAAAAAAAAATCCATAATGATAATGCCTTCCTCCTCTTCCTACTCCCAACTTCCTTCTCAACATTAATTCTACAACAAACTCTCCTGGATCTGTACCACTACCTGGTGATTGGCATAGTGAGTATCCAATCCAAAGACTGCATAGCGTCCTTTCCCAAAGAGAAAAGAAAGGAAATGAAGGAGAAAGGCCTTTATTTCACTAACTGTTCACAAAGTCAGATAATCCCAACTCAGGCAATCTTTCTCACATGGATATCTCATCCTTCCATGACCCTCTCTCACTTAATTATTTCCTTAAATCTAAAATCTGAGGGCAAGGACTGTCTTTTGCCTCTTTTTTGTGTATTCAACACTTAGCAAAGGACTTGACACTTAGTAGGCACTTAATAAATGCTGAGTGATTGAAAACTTCCTCTTCTCAGTTTTCCCTTCTCTCTTCCTATTTATAGGAGAGCTCAAGATGAAAATATCCCAAGTGTAGGCATAGTACTATAACCCTGACGAACATTTATTAAGTTTTGAGTCATATTATCTTAATGAATAAATTACTAAAATGGGTAAATTTAGTAGTTTTCTTCAACCTTGAGCTAGTTTCTTAATCCATAAGGGCCCTTTCATATCTAAATCTGTGATCCTATGAATGATTTCAAGTAACTAGTGAATCATTTAAATTTAGTGAAGAACTAATTAATGAAACACTGTGTGAGCATAAATGCATTTGTATTATTATGGGTTATCTAAAGTTTCATTGTTAGGTTTTCTTTTTATATTATACACATTTACAGATTGCCCCCGTTGCTGTTTCATTACTGTGGGGAAAGACTCAAGTTTTACATCTATGCTTGACTCCGTTCCCATCAAATACCAGTTCCACAATGAATACACATGACAATTAGCAAATAATTTTATCCAATCACAGTAAAACAAAAATTAGAGATGATTTAGGTGAATATATGCCAGAGAATAAAGAGTAAAGGAGCTTTCCCATTGGAAACAAGGTAATTCTGCAAGAAAGAAGACACACACACACACACACACACACACACACACACAGGGTGGGAGGTAGTGAGAGAGGCAGGGAGAGAGGGCAGGACAGAGGGAGAAAAGGAGGGACAGAAAGAGGGAAAGAGAGAGAGAGAGAGAGAGAGAGAGAGAGAGAGAGAGAGAGAGAGAGACTGTTCTAGATTTCACCCCAAAGAGAAATTTCCCCAAATTTCTATGTAGCAAACTGTGTGTAGGAACATAATGAAGACTTCCAGCTATTCTCATGTCAACTTCTTCATAGAAATTTTTCCTTCAGCCATCTAAAGAGGTGTTGACCTTTTCCACTTCCCTTCTCAAAGTTGGAAGCCAGAAGAACCTGAAGAAACTATAGGAACCTAAGCAACTCAAAACTTGAAGGCTGGAGAAAGCTAGATTTCTCCTGCTCTCACCAATTCTACTCTACCCTGAACTGAATAAGGCATCAATAAGAGATCCATACTACTGAGATTTGAAATTAGGGTTACTTTCCTCCCCTGGGCCAAAATTCTTTGTATTCCTTTATAAAGATCAGCTTGGACAATTCCAAAACCTGAAACTCTACAATATAAACACAAAAATTAGAACTTTAAAATAGCAAGGATTTTTTGTTGTCATTCCAGAAAACCAATCATCAGTAACATTGAAACTGAAATATAAAACAAATGCATATTAATAATGTATGCAATTATTATGGAACTATACAGATCATGACTTGGAGACAACATAACTACGGAGATGATATAACTAACATATAACACAATGAACATTCTGATAGCATATTAATATCTGTGGTATATAGCAATCAATCAAAAGCAATAACATGGTTAACCATGTTATTTGTTGGTTAACTAACAAAGCTAGCTAACTACAATAATAACATTATCAATAAGCCAATATATCTATAAGCATTAGTAGATATTGTATACAAAACAATCAACAAATGGACACTTTTATAGCATCAAGATAACATAAAACATAGTCATATGAACATAGCAGCAAAATAAAAAGTAGCATACTCAATGATGCAGTTATTCACATGGTATAGCAATAAATATATGTAATTACATGAGAGGCATATTTAAGTAGGTATTATTGACTGGAGACACGTGACTATATTCAAGTTTATTTGTAATATCATAACTTAGA
This sequence comes from Sarcophilus harrisii, assembly GCF_902635505.1. Classification (NCBI taxonomy): domain Eukaryota; kingdom Metazoa; phylum Chordata; class Mammalia; order Dasyuromorphia; family Dasyuridae; genus Sarcophilus; species Sarcophilus harrisii. The sequence continues at coordinate 431,190,282 of NC_045426.1, forward strand.
CTAATGACTAGTCTAATAGGCTCACTTCTCCTGTCTCTGATTGATCTCTTTGCCAGAGCTTGTAGTTGGTATGGGCTGACCATCAGAATCATTATAGATTCCTGTGTCTCCATCTGGGATGGCAGCCATGCTAGGTTAGTCACCAGCCTGTTCAGACTCTATGAATTGAATCTGTACCCTATGAGCTTCTGTTGCAGTTTAGGAAGGGAATTGCTTCTAGGTTCACTTCTCATATCCTCTAATAATACACACAACTAACTTTATTGGATTCATCATTCTCAGTGCCCATATCTGGAAGAGCAAACCTTTGTATAGCTGATGGACAGTACCTTTTTCTCAGCCTTTTCCTAGATGAGTGTCCATAAATCCTGCCTACCTGCTCCTTAAAAAGTCCAGGGGCAACTAGTTGGTGTAGTGGATAGAGCACCAGCCCTGAAGTTAGGAGGACCTGAGTTCAAATCTGGCCTCAGACACTTAACACTTCCTAGCTGTGTGAACCTGGGCAAGTTACTTAACCTCAATTGCTTTAGCAAAAAAAAAAGAAAGTCCAACTAACTTCTATGACCAATGGGTAGTTGATAGTCCTAAGAGGGTCCCTTTTATTTTAGCCCTAGTATGGATTGCAGTGTCTAGCTCATAGCAGGTATAAATGCTTGTTTATTATTGATAGGCTAGTATGTAAATAAGAGGCTTACCATAAGATTAATAAGAACAACTTTTAGATTTTAGGTAAGGAAGAACTTTCTAACAATTAGAGCTATCTGAAAGAAAACTGGGCTGCCTCAGTTCTCTTGCCATTGAAACTGAGTCAGTCTTAGTTTCTTTACATGTAAAAGGAGATAAACTCAACAGTTTCTAAGAGCTTTCTACACTCCAAAACTATGATGACCATGAAGCAGGATGATTAACAATGAAAGTCAAGAATAAAGAGGCTTTTGCTCAGTTTGGAAAAGTAATTCCACAGGGCACAATGAAAAGGATTAACAAGGGATAGATAGTGGTATAAGTCAAAAATTAAAATCAACAAATATTTATTAAGCTCCTACGCTAGATGCTTAATACAAAGACAAAAATGAAAAGGAAGGTAAAGGCTGAGTTGTACAGATATGAGAGTATCTGATAAGATGAAATTATAGCAGTAGTTGATTTAAAAATTTTTTTATTTTATTCTGAATTTAGGAAATAAAACATCTTTCCATAACATAGTAATTTTTTTGATACTAGAATTTTTTAATATTAAAGGCCCAGCTTCTGATCTCTTTTGTTTGCTTCTGTTTTTAACACTAGACAATACCTGACAAATGGACATTTTATATTTTCTTTCAGCTGACTTCCTCCTAGTCTCCAGATGCTGACATTTCAGGGCCTCCATGTTAAGCTGGTTTGTACTACACATGCCTTTAATCTTGACTCCAAGGTTCTCATAGTTTGAACACTCACATCCAGTAGAAATCATCAGTGGCACCTGAAACCACTAAACCTCTACCTATTTTCTTCTCTTTTGTGCCTAAAGTTTTTCTGTGGAAAAATTTTTTCTTCTTCTATCTATACCTTAAATAAGTCCCAAGAATCACTGGGATTCAGACACCCTTCAGGATGGCAATTGATAGGAATCTCAAAGTAGTAGTTCTCAAAGTGTGGTCAGCAGATTACTGAATATTCCTTAGATTCTTAGTGGGTCTTTAATGTTTAAAAACTTCTGGATTATAATGTTTAAAAATTACTGGAATGAAGCAGGTAGCTGGTTGATAATTAAACTAGACTGATATGTAAGTGATATGGAGGTAGAGATCAGTTAAAGTCTTAAGCTACTTTTTATAATTAGAGAAGCCTAAAATTTCCACGGAGATGTTCATATGCTAGTTTCCTTTGATCCAAACTTCCCATCTAGAAAGTGCTTGACTTCAAACTACTTTGTATATATTTTATTGTTTTCTTATCTGTATATTAGGTGTTTCTCAGAAAGACTGTAAGCTCCTTGAGGACAAGAACTGATTTCATTTTTGTTTTTGTAGTTCATTTTTTTTGGTCATACCCAGGGCGTCACATTGCACCTGGCACACAGGGGACAGTTAATAAATTCTGTATGAATTGTGTCAAAGTATTGGTGGCAGCTAGGTAGCCACAGTATGTGGGAGGCAAACTGATTAAACAAGCCTATAGGTATCTATCATTCTAGGTGCTGGATTCATGATGTGAGTTAAGGTTCTTATAAACTTTCTTTCTCCAGTATGTCTATTTATTTGGAAACATCTTTTCTTGATGCCTTTTGTAGTTATGTCATAGCCATTTCTGTGAGGGGAAAAAAATCCATGCTCAACTGCCCCTGTACAAAAGGGAACCCTTTCCTACCTTATAACAAAATAAAGCAAATAGAAATATTTGACATAGTGATGAGGTGCCATGAACCAGAAGACAGATTTCATTATCTGTTCTCTAGGACTATCATTTACTTTTTAATTACTCAGTGTGACAGGTCAGATTTTCCATCCTTGTTATATGGATTAGAATTTTTTTTTCTGTAAAATCCAAGGAAACTGTCCTTAATGACTGATAAGAGGATTAAGTAAAATTCAAGCCATCTAACTGTTGATACAATTCTATAATAATTGCTATAGTAATTTTTATGACATCATTTATGATTGTCTATGGTTTTTGTTTTCTGTTTCATTTGATTATTCTTTTTACATAGTTCACTCTACCTCAGTACTTACAGATCTTCTTATATTTCTCTGAACTCTCATATTCATAATTTCATGTTGTACATTAATATTCCAAGACATTTATATGCCATAGGGTTTTTTATTTTTGCTTTTGTCAAATTAAGGGACAATCATTATTTTATTAGTGCTTTGCTGCAGAAAATAAACATAGTTGTATAATAAACCTTTTTGTCTTTTATACCTTTGGGATGGTATATATCCAGTTCAATAGTACAGGTAGATTAGTTACTATTCTGGCATAATTCCAAAATGCTCTCACAACTCCACTAACAGTATATCCTTATGTCTTCAGTATGGTACACATGCTATCTTCAATTTTCAGGGTTTGTGATATGTTTCTCTTACGACTAGTGATTTGGAATTAACACAATGTTTTTAAAAAGCTTTTTTTTAATACCCTTTGTTCAATCTACTGAAAATGGCTTTTAGTCCAATATTTTTGCACTATATAGCTATAGCTTGTATATTAGACTTTTATCGGTGAAATTTGTTACAAATAATATGAATTTGTTTTATTATTTTTTTTCATTTTGTTCACTTTCAATTATTTTGTTCATGCAAAAACTTTTTATATATATTCAGTATTGTCCACTTTGTCTTTTATGATTTTCTCTATCTCCTGCTTGGCTAAGCATTTTTCTTTACCCCATCCCCCTCCAGTCATTGCTATGGAAGATACATCTTTTTTCTTCTAAGTTTTTATTTGACCTGTTCTATTCTGGTCCCATATCTCTATTTGAGTTTATTATGGCACTTGATATAAGATCCTAATTTAATTTCTGCCAAAGTGGATCCTAAATTTGCTAACAATTCTTGTCAAAAAGTGAACTCTTCTTCCAGTGACTTATCAAACACTAGGCTATTCTTTTTATTACTTTTATTTCTTGCTTATCTATACTAATTGAAATGCTTTAAAAAAAATTAGCTAATATCTAATCTTTTTATTACTACTTCATAAAATACTTTGAGCAATTAATTTCTTGCTGCTATTGTTTCAGCATTCTCTAACTGGTCTTAATGTCTCTAGTATAATAATTTAATTCAACTAACAACCTTCTACATAATAAGGAAGTTAAGGGAATGAGCTTAATTCATGCTGCCTACCTACTATCAGGCTCATCTGCCTATTAACACACTGGATTATGTCACTTCCTCTTCAGAAAACCTTCAAAATTTTCCTAGACAAACAAAATATACAAAAAGTCAAGAATTTAAAGGAAATTAATGAAACATAATGCAAATTAAGGTGACCTAGCTGAACCAAACCTAAACTATATTATAAAGTAGCAGTCATCAAAACCATGTGATACTGGCTAAGAAATAGAATAGTCAATCAGTGGAATAGGTTAGGTTTACAGGACAAAATAGTCAATGACTATAATAATCTAGTGTTTGACAAACTCAAAGACCCAGCTTTTGGGATTAAAAACTCACTATTTGACAAAAACTGCTCAGAAAATTGAAGCTAGTATGGCAGAAACGAGGCATTGATCCACATCTAACACCCTATACCAAGATAAGATCAAAATGGATTCATGATTTAGACATTTAGAGTGATATTATAAGCAAATTAGAGGAACAAAGGATAGTTTACCTCTCAGATCTGTGGAGAAGAAAGGAGTTTGTGGCCAAAGAAGAACCTGAGTACATTATTGAACGCAAAATGGATAATTTTGATTATATTAAGTTTAAAACATTTTGTACAAACAAAACCAATGCAGACAAAATTAGAAGGGAAGCAATAAAGTGGGAAAAAATTTTACATTCAAGGGTTCTGATAAAGGCCCCATTGCTAAAATAGAGAATTGGCTCAAATTTATAAGAACTCAAGCCATTCTCCAATTGATAAATGGCCAAAGGATATGAACAGGCAATTTTCAGATGAAGAAATTAAAATCATTTCTAGTCATATGAAAAGGTGCTCTAAATCATTATTGATCAGAGAAATGCCAATTAAAACAACTGAGATATCACTACACCCCCAACAGATTGGCTAAAATGACAGGAAAAGATAATGACGAATGTTGGAGGGGATGTGGGAAAACTGGGACATTGATTCTTTATTGGTGGAATTGTGAATGGATCCAGCCATTCTGGAGAGCAATTTGGAACTATGGCCAAAGTGCTATCAAAATGCACATCCAGCAGTGTTTCTATTGGGCTTGTATTCTAAAGAAAGCAAAAAATGAGAGAAAGGAACTCACATGTGCAAAATGTTTGTGGCAGCCCTTTTTGTAGTGGCAAGAAACTAACAACTGAATGGAAGTCCATCAGAATGGAAGGCTGAATAAGTTATGGTATATGAATGTTATGGTATAGAGGTCCAGTATTGAATAAATCCATGAACAGCAAGAGTCTGATCCAAGTATTACCTGAGACCTGCTCCCTATTAGGGGAAGCCATTCAAACTACTGGATCACCATCTACCTTAACAATTTTTGAAAGACATACTCGGGATAAATTTAGAATAATCTTGATGGAGGATCCATTGATACGAACAAGGCATCACAACTATGTTATTTACATCTCTGTTTTGACAAATATCTTTGCTACTGATAATTTCTGAGATTGACTACCCTGTTATGATTTGTTATTGCTAGTTAAAGTGAATTGAAATGTCAAAGTATGGTCTATGCATTAACCCTGGAAGGTATATAGCATCACCTGTATTAAAATAACACTAAAGAGCATATAAACTCTGACACTCAAATTAATAAATGAAGATTGCAAAGAATACCTTCTGCCTGGCCTTGGATATTCATTCATATTCTTGGTATTCACTGGAACTGGACTCCAACTATCTGACAGATTTTGTCCTGGCAGGAGAGTGACCTCTTGATTAAGGTAAGAGGGGAAAGCAGTTTACACGAGAGGTAAGATCAAGCAAGCAAGAGGTAATCAATCACCAAAAGTAATTTATCACCAGGCTGACATAAGGAGTAAGATATACTATATGACACATAAAATATAAGTTATAAGATATTTGATATCAGATAACAATATGATATATATTGTTATATATATATGTATATATATGACAATAGAATATAAGATAGCGTATATATTATGATATAAAAATATAAAATAAAAGATATAAAAATATAAAATATAAGAAAATTTATAAGATTCATCTCTGTCCAGCTACTATCAATATAGTACACATATTTAATCGGAGTAGGGCAAAATCAGTCAGATAGCAGGGACAGAGAATATTATCTGAAAGCATTCTCCCAAACTGCTTTGATACTTTTAGATTTGTGCTCAGTGGCAAAAACTACCTTAGAAGAAGGAGACTATTTGATATGGAAGGCAGCATTTTTTGAGGAACCTAGAGCAGCATGGTAAAAGTACCAGGAAAAATTGATAGAGGAACATCTTATACAAAAATCAAGCAAGGATCTAATGAGAATTTTGCTGACTTTGTCAATCGTTTAATTCTGGCAATCCAGCCTTCAATCTTAAAGATTTTCAAAACAATGTAAGAACAATCAACATGATTGTAAGAACTAACTATTATTTTCAACAGTTTTAGATAGTTTAGTTAGTTTTATAACTAAAGCTGAAACATCTTTAATATCTGTATATACTGTGTTTCCTATGACACAAATATATTTCTTCACATGAAAAGTTGCTGGCCAATCTATATTGACTTCTCTACATCTTATAGCAGTCCCTGTGGACTTGTCTTTCTATCTCAGATTATGCTAATCTCTATTTGTTAGATTTGTTTTTTATTTTAGATTTTGGTCAATTACAGCTGTATTGACCAGCTTCAAGGAACTGAATCAACTCATTGGATACTTCAATCAGTTCCAGCTTCCTACTCTCTATAAAAGCATGGGATCTTCCAGGTGACTTAGCTCTACGCCCACTCTCAGCAGGAAGTAGTTTCAGAAGATGAGATCATCCCTTCTGCTCCCAGAGAATTTTGGGCCCCCATTAGTTTGGGGAGGAACTGGAACTGATTGGTGAATGGACCCCACATTATCCAGTGTCTGGATGAGTCTCCTGTTACAATATATTTGGGACTTAGGATAGCACAAATTTTCACATTTCAGATATGAGATTCCACAGTGTTGCAGGTCCCTCAGTAATATACTATAATATACAAGCAGATTTAAACTGTCCACAGATGTTTTAACTGCAAATAGTGTTTTAAGGAATGGCACTAGAATCCAAAGCATGAATGTGCTAGGAGGATATATTGTGAAATGTTACAATTGTGTTTTATCCCAATGTCTTATTTATATCCCAGTGTCTTCTAAGTTGCTACCTATGGGTCTTATTATTGAACACTCATCCTTACTCCCTCTAATACATAAGACTATACTTTCATTATAGAACCATCTACTTGAATGGAAAAAAGGAATTTTCCCCACATCTTCTCCTTTGTTGCTTTTTTTTGCCAAGAACAGTTCCAGTTTTAGTTCTATTTCTCTCAGCAAACCTTTTAAAAAGAAAATAAAAATCAGGGCTCACATTCCAACATCTACTGATGACTGAACTCAGCCAAAATAAAAGTATGCTTACTGGCAGCATCAGAGCACAACAGGGCCTTGTATTGTTCAAATGAGGGAGCATTACCAATTCCTTGTTTGCTCTGTCTCAGATTTCTGGAAGAAAAACATGGAAAGTATATCTGCTTTACTACAAATGAAGTAGGCAAACAGATATGGGTTTGGGAAGGATTGTTTCTTTGCTAAGTATCAGGAAGTTCCAGTGACATACTGGGAAACCTAATATCTTGGTTCTTCAGCCAAAAGAAAAAAGGCATCATCTAACAGTTAAATGATGTCTAGGAGAGACACAACTGTTAAGGATCAGGTCTGCCTTTTTGAGCCCCAAGACTAACGAAGAAATTGTAGTTATATGGCAACTTTACAAATAGCTTGTTGTTTTTTTTTTTTTTTTTAAATAGCATTCTGTTCTTTCTAATTACATATAAAGACAATTTTAAGATTAATTTTTTTAAATGTTGAGTTCCAAATTTTCTCCCTTCCATTTATTCTTCCCCACCCTAAAATGTAAGCAAGTTAATATGTTATATATGTGCAATCATGTAAAAAGTTTTTCCATATTATTTATGCTGTGAAAGAAACAGACCAAAAGGGTGGAATAAATCATACAGAAAGTAAAAAAAGTGAAAATAGTATCCCCTGATCTGTGTTTCAGACTCTTATTAGTTCCTTCTCTGAATGTAAGCATTTTCCATCATGAATTCTTTGGAATTATTTTGGATTATTGTATTTCTGAGAAAAGCTAATAAGTCATTCACAGGTGATCATCACACAATATTGCTGTTACTATGTACAATGTTTTCCTGGTTCTGTTCATTTCACTCAGTATCAATTCATTTAAATCTTTTCAGGTTTTTCTGATATCTGCCTGTTCATTATCTTATAGCACAATAGTACTCCATTATATTAATAACCACAATTTGTTTAGCTATTCTCCAATTGATGGAGATACTCTCAGTTTCCAATTCTTTTTGCAAATAGTTTGTAAAAACCATCAGACTTTCAAAAGTTCAATTCTACTATAGAGGCCATGTAGGTGAATAGAGGGCCAGCATTGGAGTCAGAAAGATCTAAGTTAAAGCCTTTCATCTAATTCTACTAGCTGTATGACTGGGCAAGTCACTCATTTTCTCAGTATGCCAAACAAATTTTTAAGGACATGTTATAGGCGCAATGTTGATTTAGGAATGGCCACACTAATGAAATGCCACATTGACCCAAAAGAAAAACAAATAACCCAGGAAAATCTTCCAAAAATTAGACCTACCAAAAAAGAAACGGGCTGATTCAGGAGAAAGTGACTTCTCCATCATTTATGTTGTTGTTCAGTCATTTTTAATCAAGTCCAACTCTTTCTGACTTCATTTGGGGTTTTTAAGTAAAGATATGGGAGTGATTTGCCATTTCCTTCTCTGGCTCATTTTATAGATAAGAAAATTGAAGCAAATAGAGTTATGTGACTTCTCCAGGGTCTCCCAGATGGTAAGTTTTATGACCAGCTTTGAATTCAGGATGAGTCTTCCTGACTGCAGGCTTAGAACCCTATCCACCGCACCATCTAGCTGCCTTACTCCCACGCCTAGAAATCTTCAAATAAAAACTGAATGATCATTTGTCAAATTTGTGGTTAATGCAGATTCCTGTGCAGGATAGATAGGATTAGAAGGCATGTGAGGTCTCTTCCAGCTATAAGATTCTGTGAAACTGAAAACTGTACCCCATAATTGGAAGGCAAGGCTTCCTTGCCTTCACCTCATTGCATCACTCCCTTCCTTTAAAATGCAGGTCAAGCACCATCAACTATTAATGACCTTCTTCCCAAACATCTTGTATTTAACTACTTTAGATAGATAGATCTGTATTTATTCACTATCTATCCTTCACATATATGTGTGTGTATGTGTATATATGCATTTGTTTCTCCCATTAGAAAATATAAGTAGGGGTCATTTCATTCTTTGTACTTGTATCCCCAGCACCTAGCATAATATCTGGCGAGGAAATATTTGTTTGACTGATACTTTTAGGCCATATCAAATGGGCACTACATACCTATAACTTCCCAAGTCTTTATAATTTTGGTATGGTGGAAAACATGGGCAGTTAGGAGGCACAGTGAATAAAATTCTAGGCCTGGAGTTAAGAAGACTCATCTTCCTGAGTTCAAATGTGACCTCAGAGTCTTACTAATTGTGTGAACCTGAGCAAGTCACTTAATCTTGTTTGCCTCAGTTTCCTTATCTGTAAAATGAGCTGGAAAAGGAAATGGCAAACCACTTTAGTATCTTTGCCAAAAAAAATTTCAAATGGAGCCACACCTGATTCAACAACAATAACAACAACAACAAATGATGGAAGACCAATGGACTGGGAAATAAATAATCTTGAGTCTCCTTCTCACTCTCCCATTTATTAGACATGTCAACAAGTTAATCTCCCTGAGATGTACTTTCCCCATTTGTCGAAAGAGGCTAATGATCTCTACCCTGAATTCCTTATTGTATCATTTGAAAATACTTTGTAAATTCTAAAGCAGTTTTTCAGTGAAAAGAATTGTTGCTGTTGTGATTAGGGACAGTATTATTGCAATGAGAGGGAGGCTCAGAGTTATTGGATTAGTCTATTTCCTCGAACAGACTACATGTAAAAATAATATATTCTAGAATAGATTCTTGGGAAGGAGTTAAATTGTGTATGTTTGAAGATAAACCCTTTTTTTGCTATGGTAGTGCAGATTTAAAACTTCTCTAATGAAGAACTAGTTGAGACCTCAGGGAGAGTAGGGGTGGGAGAAGACAATCAAGTGACAGGAAAGGTGAGAAGGTATGGTAGGGGAGAGTCTTCAGGAAATAAGCAGGTACCAAGATAGGGATCCTTTCTATTTGACAATATGATTTCTTTGCATTTCGAATAGCAAGAATTCCAATTGAATCATCATTCTAGTGAAAACAGCTCAATTTTTAAAAATGCAAACAACTTTCCCAAGACAAAAGACACTTCAAGATGTACTAAAACTACTTGTATCAGAATAACTTCTGAAAAAGATGCCATCAATTAATTTTGGCTGTCAGACCAGTCTAAAAGATCTAGACAAGATACCTTCAAGTTTGGTTTCTTCAACACTTATCAGACCCTTTCATGGTCCTCCTGACCACGGAAACATAGGCAAAGGGATGAGAATAGTCATGAAGTCATAATAGAAGGCAACAAGTATTAAAAGAATCACACACCATGTTATCACCTGGCATACTGATACAAGCAAAAAGGAGCTTACATTCTAATGAAGGAAGACAACAAAAAAAGAAAATGAAAAGCAGCATGGTGGAAAAGGAAATAGGACATAAAGGAACCTGAGTCAGGGCATAGTATTAAAGTTTTAAAAAGTCAGAAGCACAGATGAGAGAGAATAAAGCTTGGCTTATTTGCCAGGAGTACTTTCAGCAGCATCAAGAAAAGACCCTACTAAAAACCACTGAAAGATTAAGTTTGCCACATACTGGAATGCATTTATTAAAAACCTATTATATACCGGCTCTGTGCTAAATACTTTATAAATATTATTTCAAGGGAGATTTATCTCATTTGATTAAGATAAAAACATTGGGAAATAGGTGCTATTATTACCATTTTATTTAAGGCAGACAGAGGTTAACTGACTTGCTTGGATGAGGTGGCTAATAAATATCTGAGGCAGAATTAAAACTCAAGACTTCATGTTTCCAGGTCTAGCACTTTATCTACTGTGTCACCTTGCTAAGCAATCACTATAACATAGTCAAATATTTTAGAAATAGCATAACACACAGAAGTCATTGATTGCCATTCCAATCAAAACAGTGATTATTATCATTCTAATTAAAACTATGAGTATCATAATTGTCAATATGCAAGCCAGATTCACCCAGTTAAAAAGGATTTTAATTAGAAACAGATGAGTAAATATGAATGCATAAAGTATGACTGTGCATATCTGAGTGAAGGCACAAGTTACAAAAGTAGAAAAAAGAAAATATTGGTAGCCAATTATTCATACAGAAAGAGCAGCTTGAAGATCCAGGGAAAAAAATGATAGTTTACAAGAAGAAATCAAACTGGGAACATGAGGCTAAAAGGAATCAACTTCAGCACCTGCAAATGATGAGCAGAAAATATAGCAAAGGGAAAAAGCAGGGGAATAATTAAAAGAAAATTCAATATCAAACCAAAATTGTACATGTACTCCAAATTAGTTTAAGGGAGTTGGTCACCCTTTAATCTAACTGCTTATGTGGTAATTATTGTATTAATTATAATTGTTAAAAGAATAATAATTATTTTTGCAATTATAATAGACATTCACAAAGTACATTAAGGTTTAACAAGCACTTTAAGAAATTATTTCACTTGAATTTAACAATAATCCTGGATGATTCTGGTATTATCATATTTATTTTACCAATGATGAAACTGAAGAACAGTATTGGAAGCAGAATTTTGTGATGGTCAAAGACAAAGTTTCTAGATAATTTAATCATTTAATTAATGAGGCCAACATGCTTATTAATAAAAGGATAGATATTTGGCCCTCTCTCTTAGACCAAAAACAATCATGATAGCAGGTTTAGGGTGTATATATTCTTATATGTTTTCTGATTAACAATTAATTAAAAAAAGATTATAATTAGGGGCTCAGAGTGACATGTCACGCCTAGAGAGACTATCTCTATACCTTGAACACCCTCAGCCTTGGGCAATCTACTCAAAGAATTTATTTAAGCCTGAGCAGAAAACAATGGCTATTGTACTCAAAGAGGATTTTGAATAAGAAAGTCCTTTAAAAGACTGAACTTTTAAAAATCAGAACTTTAGAAAAAAGGAAGAAACTCTAGATCACTCCAATTTGAACCTAGATTTTCCTGCGTTGAAGTCCATCCCACCAGCTACTATTGTCTTCTCAGAAGGAATGAGGTTATGTCAGTGTAAATGTAACAAAGTAAAAGCTATTGATGAATTTACCAGATCAATTGTACGTTATCTTCATCCTTCTCCCTAATATCTTCTAGAATCTCACATAACAACCAGAGGAAGTCATCATCTGTCCATCACTTCAACAAAAGAGCAAGCAATTTTAGTTGTCCCAAAAGTCACCAGACTCCACTGAAAGATTCACATTGCTATTCTGAGATAGGCAATCTACCTCATGGGAATAAGGTTAACTTCCCAGAAGGGTTGGATTCCTCCACAGGGCAATGAAAGCTTTTGTCTGGCTGACCTAAAAGGAAACTAGAACTTTTTGTACATTTGTAAAGTAGGAGACAAGCATCACATAGCCTGCCATTCCTAGAAAGTAGGCCTGGTAGTCTTGCATCATGGGACATTCTGTGGTATTTAGTCCCCTCTAATTGCTAGTAAATGCAGAGAATTTGGGCAGCACTAGTTGGCTGGAGCAGAGAAAGAACTATTACAAATGGGAATGGCAGAACATATGAAAGTGAAAGTATATATGAATGTGCATGAACTCATGCATATGAATAAACTGAGTCCATTCTCTGAACTCTCCTGTGAAAGATTTAACTGGGGGGTTGATTTCTTGGCTGAGGTTCCCATTTTCTACTAACAATACCTCTTTCATTAGATATGCAGACTCAGTCCCAACCCCCAAGTTTCCTTTTCAACTGCCCCCTCCCTCAGTTATTTGTATTCCTCAGTTCAGAACCTTGGTGAACTTTGGTTCTCCCTTTATCAATCATGATGATTTTTGTCTTTTTTTCTATTGCTTTCTATTGCTTTAGGATCAACAGTCTCCAAAGAGGTGTCCTCTATGCTTGATCAACAAGCTACCTGTGGTAATAGAATAAGCCAGGCTTATTCTGGTCCATGATAGCTCACTTGATATACATTGAGGAGTTGGGCTTACAAGTAGACAGAATACAGACAATAGATGTTTATAAATTGTAATCTGAGAAGTCCAAAAAAGTCTAAAAAGTTTGTTGTACTTCTAAATCATAACTAAGTATGAGAGATTAAATTGCTTATAGGAGCCATTCCAGGAAGCATGTGCCTAGAGCTTTTTTGCAAACATACAGGGATTCAAGAGACAAAGTGGGTGACTCAGAACTTAGATCTTCAGAAGAAGTTCAATGGATAGAGGGGTAGGCCTGGAGTCAAGAAGACTCATCCTCATCAGTTCAAATCTTATTTCAGACACTTACTAGTTGCTTGATCCTGGGCAAGTCACTTTCCCCTTTGCCTCAGTTTCTCATCTGTAAAATGAGCTGGAGAAGGAAATGGCAAACCACTCTAGTATTTTTGACAAGAAAACCCCAAAGAGGAGCATGAAGGTGAAGTTCACTCCAAGGACTTGTGCTTCAGCCTCCAGTTCACTTGTCTTCTCTAGTTCTCATTCTGAGCCTCTCAGTCCCCCCAGGAGCCTGACTGAAGATCGAATGAATCTCTCTCCTTGGTCCTGAGAGCTTAAGCTCCTGCCTCCAGTTCTCTTGTCTTCTCTGCCTCTGTATGAATCTAGCTGAGGCTCCTAGCTTATATGCTCTACACTGAGTATAAACTAATCATTATATCACTAAGAAACCATTATTTGTTGTCAGATTAAATCAATCATACTGAACCATGCTAAACTAGATAACCATTGTCTCATCAATTCCACTTAGTACCTTGTAAGAATCCTTTGTTTCAAGTTCAAAGTTCTGGCCCATAACAAATAGGGAGAAGAATGATTGATATGCTTCTTTCTTCCTTAGAGTGATTCACTTTATGGGAAAAGGAAGGCAGGATTGAGATGTCCAGAAAAGATGATCTTCTTTGCCCTAAAGGGGCAAGAATATGGGTCATGGACTAGGGATACTAGAAAAAAAATTCCAGAAGACTTGGGCCATGAGGGAAACAAGAAACTGGGGACTGGCCTTTTACTACAACCTTGATAATATTAGTCCTACTTAATATATATACTCATCTGTCTTTGGCCCCAAAGTTGAGAATGGGCTACAGCAAGAAGACGAGAAAGATAGGAATAGGACTTAGATTTATAGAAGCCAAAGCCAAGGCAGCAGCCAAGAGGTAAAAAGAAGTTGTGGCAGCCACTAATCCAGCATGTAGCATCATAATACTCAGGGTAAATATGCAAGCTAAGGGATAATAACAGCCTTGAGTGTCATTTGTGAGAGGTAATATATTAAACCATTAATAGACATTAATGTTTTAAGAAGTGTTTTTCCATTGGCACAGAACTGACTCTCTAGCTCTGCCCTCTTCCACCCCTGTGGCTACCAGACTAATCTTCTTAGGTACCATGTTCCTCCTCCCACATACTTCACAGTTCAAAAACTTAATGACTGTCCTTTATTGCCTGCCAAATTAAATCCAAATTTCACATTTTTCAGGACGTCCATAGTCTGGTCTCACCCAACCTATTCAACCTAATTTCTCCCTACTAAGCTTGCTCTTAATTGAGCATGACATAGTTAATGTCTTCCTTCCTTTTCTTTGCTGCATCTGTTCTCCCTCCTTTTATCTACTTTAGCTCCACTTTTTCAAACCCTATTCCTCCTTTTAGCCCTAATAAGCATTCCCTAAATATGCCAGTCTGTCTTGCTTCCCTGACCTGTCTGTACCTCACAATATTCCCTAATTATTTTATATAGAACAGTCATTTTCACAAATAAATGTTACATGGTGCTTGAATTAAAGAACTGTCTCATTTTTCTGTCATCTCCTCTTGCTCAAGAAATAGCAAGGTTCAAATAATACTTCTTGGAAAATATAGAAAGAGAAATTTCATTGAAAATAACTTCAAAAAATATAAAATATTTGAGAATCTATATGTCAAGACATACACTGGAAATATATGAGCAAAATTATAAAACATTCTTTACACAAAGACAGATACAACAACTGAATAAATATAGTTATTCTGGGTAGAATCAGTCAATATAATACAATTGAAAATACTACTTAATTTACTTATTCAGCATTATACTAATCAAACTACCAAATATTATCTTAAGTTAGAAAAATTATTAACAAATTCATCTGAAGGAATGAAATTTCAAGAATATCAAAGAATTAATGAAAATAATTGATAAGGAATGAGTAAGATAGCAAATTATACTACAAAATATTTGTAGACATATTTTTGGTGCTGGGTATGAAATAGAAGAAGGCAGCAAGATTGTGAAGCGGATAGAATATCAGACCTAAAGTCAGAAAGACTCATCTTCGTGAGTTCAAATCTAGCTGGATATCTTGAACAAGTCGCTTAACATCTATAAAATGAGCTAGAGAAGAAAATGGCAAACTACTCCAATATCTTTGCCAAGAAAACCCCAAAATGGGGGTGGGGAGGTTAATCACAAAGAATCAGACATGATTAAAACAACTGAGCAACAAATGAAACAGAAAAGTTAATCAGTGGAAAAGACTAGGTACACAATATACAGAAGCAAATGAACCAAAGATTCTAGTTATTGGGGTAAGAACTCAGTATTAGACAAAAATCGTTGGGAAAACTAAAAAGTAGTGTGTGTGTATATGCATATGTATATGTATATATATACATATATATATATATATGTATATATATACACACACATCAAAATAAGCTCTAAGTGCTCATTTGATATAAAAGATAACATTATAAGCAAATTAGAGGAGCAGGGAAAAAATTACTTGTCAGATCTATGAATAAGAGAAGAATTCATGATCAAACAAAACAGAGAGAGGTTAATAATGGACAAAGTTGATTATATAACATTAAAGTTTTTGCAGAAACAAAAGCAAGCAACTAGAATTAGAAGAGAAGCAGGAAATTGTGTGTGTGTGTGTGTGTGTGTGTGTGAGGGACGTGTGGAAATTGTAGCATGTTTTTCTGGTAATTTCAAAAATATATAGGAATCTGATTCAAATTTATAAAAACAAAATCCATTACCCAAATGATAAATGGTCAAAGAATTTGAATAGGCAATTTTTTGGATAAAGATATTCAAGGTATACATAGCTATATATGAAAAATTATCTGAATCACAAATAATTAGAAAAATGCAAATAAAAACAGTTTTGAGGCACCACCTCATATTCACAGCAGCACAGTTGGGGAAAAGAAGGAAATGATATATTTCCTGAGGGAAAGTACTTTATGGAGTTTAACACACCATATGGAGTTTAACAACTATTTTAGAAAACATTTTGGAACTATGCCCCAAAATCTATTAAATTGTGAATACCCTTTGACCTAGTGAAAAGTGGTAGATTTATGAGGCCAAAGAGATAAAAGAAAAAAGACAAACACATATAAGTATAAAAAATTTTATATAGAAACTCTTCGTTGTGGCAAAGGATTGAAAAATGAAGTAGTGCTATGTATTGGAGAAAATATGATATATAAAAGTGATGGGATAATATTGTGCTATAAGAAATAATAAAGGAAATGTTTTCAGAAAAACCCAACATTTATATGAACTGATAAGAAGTGAAAAGATCAGAACCAGGAGAACAATTTATACAATTACAACATACTGGTAAAGATATGTAACATTGAAAGATTTAATAACACTGATCAACACAATGACCAATCACAAACCTAAAAAGCTCATAATGAGCCATGCTATCCATTTCCAGATTGAAAGGTAATAGACTTAAGAGTACAGACTGAAATATATTTTATTTTATTTCCATTTTTTTTTACATAGCTAATGTGAAAATTTATTTTGCTTTGCTATACATATCTCATATGGCTCTTATTTCTTACCTTTTCAAGGGGGAGAGAAGGGGAACATGAGAAGGAAAGAACTTGGAACTAAAAAAATAAAGTTTTAATTTGAAAATAAACAAAAGAAATACTTCTCAGAAGATGGATTTTTCCTGTATAACAAACACTGAAGGAAGCAGCATGGTTCAGTGGGGAAAATACTGTTTTTGGAGTACATCCATGGGATCACAGATAGAGAGGCAAAAAGGGACCTCAGAGACCATCAAGTCTTTGTGAGGAAACGGAGGCAAAGGGTCTAGGATGGAATCTCAATTCTGCTTTGTTCTACCTGTATTTCTTTTTTTCCTCTCAATAGTATTTTCTTTTTCCAATTACATGTAAAAATAATTTTCAACATACATTTTTGTAAGATTTTTAGTTCCAAATTTTTTCTCCCTCCCCCACTTATTTTCCCTCTTCTTCAAGACAACAAGCAATCTGATATAGGGTATATATGTTGTTCAATCGTTTAAAAAATATTTTCATATTAGCCATGTTGTAAAAGATAAGTCAGAACAACAACAACAACAAAAAAAAAAAAACAAAGTCAAAACAAAGGAACAAACAAACAAAAAGGTGAAAATACTATGCTTTGATCAGTATTCAATCTTATACTTCTCTATCTAGATGCATATCGTATTTTCCATCCCAAGTCTACTGAAATGGTCTTGGATCACTAGACTGCTGAGAAGAGTTATATCTATCACAGCGGATCATTACATAATCTTGTTACTGTGTACAATGTTCTCCTGGTTCTGCTCACTTCACTCAACTTCATGTTTATGCTAGTCTTTCCAGGATTTTCTGAAATCAGCCTGCTCATCATTTCTTAAAGAATAGTAATATATTCCATTATATTCATATATCATAATTTGTTCAGCTATTTCTTAATTGATGGATATCCTTGCCACAAGAAAAAGAATTGCTACAATTTTGTACATATGGGTTCTTTCCCCTCGTTTATCCTCTTTGGGATATGAACTCAGTAGTAACGCTGCTGGATCAAAGGTTATATACAGTTTAATAACTCTTTGGACATAGTTCCAAATTACTCTTCAGAACTCTGGAGAAGTATGCATGAAACAAGATGTTAACTCAGTGGAACTGATGAGATGATGAGTCTCTAGTATACATATACTTAGTACTTAGCATGGTGATGTAATGGTTCTCTAGTTCACACATAATCACTATACTGTAATGATGTAATTACAATAAGGTATATAAGGGCTAAGAAGGACTGCAAGAGAGACATTCCATTTTTGGCCATCCTCCTGGGGGCTCTCCTGCCTCCTGCACTCCTGCAGTAAGATCAAGGCTGGTCCTGAGGTCCTTCAGAAAGCTAGCCTGAACATTACATGCTTGTATAAAAAGGAAGAGTTATCTAAGAATCAAAGATTTCAAGATTCTGGAAGGTGCAGGAAGGAGCTGGAAAGAATCAATAGTCCAAGGCCAATTAGGAAAAGTAGAATAAGGTAAAAATGAGCTGTGACCAAGAAAAGCAATACCAAGGTAAGTCTTCATCCTACAGTGATCTTGGAACAGAAGACTTGAGGTAATACTACCTTCTCTTGAAATTGAAGTTTTAAGAAAAGGGGTCTGTGTTTTATTAAACTTCTCTTTTGGGTTACTGTCTATCCAAAGAGACAGAAATATAATGTACTATCTAGTATCTCTTTTCTCATGTGACTGAAGCATCCATCACAGAGGCTAAGGATTAACTACTGCCAGACATCAATGTAAATTAAGGTAAAGAATCTAACTTCTCCCTAAATGTTGGTAATTTACTGTTTGATATCTTGCAACAGTCTCATCATGTGTCAGGGAATTCGATGATTCCTACAGATTTTGAAGTCCTGTAGTAGTCTCATCAACAATTTTTGATGTTCACTGCCATGCTTTTTCAGTGGCACATGTGGTCAGAGATGGAACCATCAGATGTTTCTTGGTCTTCTCTTTTTTTTGAGGATCTTCTCTTTTTCTGTCTCTCTCTAAAGGACAAGGTGAACATGTCTCATTGGCACCCATCTGATTCCTTCTCCATCTGTAGAGATACAAGCAAACCCTTTCCCCCAAGTTAACCTATCTGGTCCCTTCCATTCACCACTTTCTGGGTCTCTCCACATCACCTGGAGATTATCTAAAGATAGTGGAGCTGCTCGCACTGGACACTGACCTTCCGGTGGGTTATAAAACCTGTCTGCCGGAGCCAGTGCATCTTTGTCAAAAATCAAGAAGTTAATAGTATAAAGAGCTAGATTTAGAAGTTCTCTAGGGCTACCTGTGGCTCCCCCTTTCTTTTGTTTTTGGAGAAGTGTCTTAATATCTCTGTTTCTCCTCTCTACTATTGCCTGTCCTTGAGGATTAAAAGGTATGCCAGTGGTGTGTAAAATCTTATATTGTACACAAAAGTGTGCAAAATGTTTAGAAGTATATGTAGGGACATTGTCTGTTTTTATTGCTTGTGCCACACCCATAACTGCAAATGCTTGTATGAGGAATTCAGTGACCACTTGGGCTGTCTCTTTTGCTGCTGGTATTGCAAAAGTGAATCCCAAAAAGGTGTCTACCATAATATGGATAAAAGACAGACGACCAAAAGATTTATAATGGGTCAAATCATTTGCCAAATTTTATTGGGTCTCAAACCACAAGGGTTCTTTCCTGGAGGGAGTGTAGGAGCATGGAAAGGAAGGCAAGTTGTACAGGCTTTTATTATGCTCCTAGCTTCCTCTCTTGTTATTCCAAATTATAAATGAGCAGCCTGATGATATTTAGAATGAGATTTCTGAGCTTCTTGAAATAAAGGAGTATTGGCTAATATGGTTAGAGATAGGTATGAGGTAATACCACAAAGTTGTTTTAAATTGCATTTCTTTAATCAATAATTATTTAGAGCATTTTTTCATATGACTATAGATAGTTTTAATTTCTTCATCTGAAAATTGTTTGTTCATATCCTTTGACCATTTATCAATTGGAAAGTGATTGGCTTGCATGGTTCTTCACTCATGGTAAACCCCTTAATAAATGTTAAATTGAATTAACTTAATAGAAGTGGATATGTGAGGAAATGGAGCTAATCAAGATAAAGGGACAGAGAAAAATAATTGATGTCAGAAATGCTAGATGTTCTAGTTTATGAGAGAAGGGAATGAGGGCGCTGAAGGAAGAAACACGCTGAAAGGTTAAGTGGAAAGATGCTACTACCCCCACCATAAACTTTCCCTTCTTTACAATTTTGTCTAAAATATCTCTTGTCAATGTAGCAACTAAAGCAGCTTGTTAACTAAGGTGTTAGGCCCAATAGCATTCATTATCATGTAAACCAGCAGATTTTATTCTCTTCTCACTTAACCTGTCTACCCAATAATAGCAGCTTACTTTTAAGGGAGAGTGAGGAATGTCTTCCTTTTTTTTCCCCTTAAGTATTCACAACAACTAGCAACAGGCTTAAAATGAACTAAGATAGGTCATTTGTTTCATAATAATAGCTAGTATTTATATCAAACTTACTGCGTGCCAGGGACTATGTAAAATGCTTTATAATTTTCTCATTTGGTCCTTACAACAATCCTGGGAGATAGTTGCTATTATTGTTCCCATTTTACAGAAGAGGAAACTGGAGCAAACATTAAATTACTTGCCCAAAGTCACATAGGTAGTGTCTAAGGCTGGATTTATTCTCAGGTTTTTCAGAGTCCAGGACTAGTACTATGGACTATTCCATCTAGCTGTCCCCAACACTTAAAAGTATTCCATTTTGGTGGTATTTAAAGAGGGAGGAAAGAAAAAAGAAAACAGGGAGAAGAGAAGAGAGAAGACGAGAAAAAAGTAAAGAAAGAAGGGATAAAGAGGAAAGAGCAGGGAAGGAAAAAACAGCTGCTAAGAAGAAAAGAAAGGGAAGAGAGGTTATAGGAGCAAACTTGCATGATCTAGAGCAGAAGTGATGCCAGAAACCAAGACACCAGGTTCTGCAGGTAAAGAACTAGCTTGTCTAGGTGCTGTGCCAAACCTGAGGGTAAATTTGAAAGACAAATGTATAGAAAAAGAAATTCATATATAATACCGAAACAATAACTCAGGAACACCACAATTAGGGCTATATTCTCCAGTTCTATATTCCTAGATTTTCTGAGAAAAACAAGGCTATTTAACCAACTACAAGATTTCACAGTTAACTTTTTCAAATTGGTTTCTTTTTTTCAACACAGGTATTTTTAGAACAATTATAACTCAAAAGCATGTGTATAAGTTCAATTAATCAGAATTTAATCAGAATTCCCCTTTTAAAAACTATATCATAAAGACATTTGACCTGAGGTTATTTTTTAACATTCAATTTACTCTTGGTATATTAGTCTCAAGAAGAAATATAAATGTTCAAAGAATTTCAAATTAAATTGAACCAAAATATAAAACACAATTATTACAATTATGTATTTAATACCAAATTACTCTGAGAAAATATTTCGAAACAAATTCATAGTTAAAATCCATTTTCAAATAAAGTTGAATATCAAACAAATCTGTAAAATCAAAGAAAAACAAATCTACAGAATCAACACTTTCTCAAAAAAAAAAAATCAAGAACAAAGAAAATTAATTATAACCATCTGGAAACAGTAAAATATTCTATTTAGTGTCATTTAATTCATTTAATAGTAAAAATGAATTGAGATAACCCCAGAGGAGACTTTTAATACCAAGTTACATCAAGTTAAAATAAAGTGGACACCTAGAAAAGCCAGAAAGAAACCATAATAATTATTCACCAAATGTGGAAGTGAAGTAGGGTATACTGCACCCCAAAATTTGTGAGTAGTATATAGACATGAATTTCTGGTAATTTTAGCACCAGCTAGCAAATCAATGCAGTTCTTTCCCTATTCCTACCCTTTCTCTGAAATAGGATTAGTTCCTTCAGTCACTGGCAAGTATCTGTGTTGGAGGAGGGAAAGCCTAGAGCCAATGGATCATTATGTTCACGCCATACTCTAGGCGTAGGTTTGCCTGCGAAATACAATGAAGCCTACAAAAGTCACTTTATAAGATAATAGAGAACTCCACACAGTTTTAAAAATTTCTGTTTGTTTCCAAATGAGCTAATAAAAATGTGTTTTTATGGCAAAAGTCAAATATAGTATCAAGTACCAATTTATTCCTTATAATACAATTAGCAGATTATTCTGCCACATATTTTATTAGTCATGCTTGGCCTCTAGACTTTTTGATTTATTCTATTTAGTCTGGATTTCATCTCTCCAGAGAATTTCCTCCATCAAATGGCAACTGTTCTGTAACTCACAGTACGTATAAGAATAGGCTGGGGCACTGAGAGTTGAAGTGACTTGCCTTCCTGCTTGGATGGAAGATCTATATCCACTAATCCAGGCTCTCTCAGATGCATTCATTTAATAGTTTGCTCCATGTCCCTTAATGACTAATACATTAATTCTTTAAAAAAAAAAATTCCAAATACCTAAATTGGCAATTAAGACAAAAGATTTATTTTAAAAAGAGACAGCACCCACAGGCTACAAATTTTAAAACTCTCAATTAATTTGCTAAACAGATTCATTGGTACTAGAACTAGTAAAATCCTACTAACATTAAAAACAAAATTCAGTTTTTAATTAAAAATTCCTTAAGAGAAGTGAGCAATTTGGCTTCCCTGGCAAGGTGTATTGTTTAGGATACTTTCTCACCAATGGACATGAAGGTAATATCACAGTCTGAGACAAGACAAACAACATTTAATGCATGTGTGCTAACGTGTTAATCTGGGGCGACCAAATTACATTTTGCACTAAAGATTTAAAGACGTGCTCTTTCATCATAAATAAATTCAGGACTTCAGTCTTCAAAATGTCGTGCCCATAAACTAAATAAGGTTTCAAGCAAATCACTCTAGGTGAATTTAAAGGGAAGGCCCTTCCACAGTCCCATCTATCTGTTTCAGCTGTTTTCAGGGAAAACTTTTAGCGAAACGAGGCTCTCACTTTGCGGCCCTTCAGAGGTTGTGGTGGACGGTGGTTGCTCAACAAGAAGGCAGCTGCCTCACCCTCTGCAGTGTACAGGAGACTTCGGAATTTGGCTAGCTGTTAAAGAAAAGAGGCAGATATTTCAACACTCAATTGTCACGCCAACTGGGTAAATACCTCCACACAGAAAGTTGACATACCTAGCACTTAACCCTTGCCAAGATCTACTACAACTCTATGACCAGTCAGTCTGAAACTATATAGTAATTTTACTAACATCTCTTTTTCCTCTCTTCTAAATAAATATTATTTAATATTTTTGAATGTCCATATGATGAGATCCTGAATATTGTTTTGGACCAAGAAAAACTAAAGAAGTGATCCCTGAGGCAGGCAGGCAAAAGGTTCTGGTAGAGATCAGTTTAGCTCCATGGTCCCACCCTTTGGGGAGGTGGTCCAGTCTGAAATCCAAGTTATGCCAAACTCCTGAAACCCACCCTATGTAGAAATCCCAGTCATGTCCCTGAGGTTAAATTTTCCCTATAAACTCTACTTGCGGACCATCCCATGGCTGCTGTTCTCTTTGGGTCAGTTCCCCATGGCACTCTGCCCCTGGTGTCTTTCCCTTTCTCCTCCCCCACTAAGCTTCCCAATCCCGAACATTACAATAGACCATATCACATATGTTGCTCAGCATTGTTACACACACACACAACACTCCTCTTGCCCTACACAAATACAACATAAGCTCCTTGAGAGTAGGCACTATTTCAGTTCTGGCTTTCATTCTCTCTCACTGAGGTGATTTTCTATATATTGTTTCAATATGGTAGAAAGAGTATTCATATGGAAATCAGGTCATAGAATTGTAGATAAAGATTTAGAAAGGAATTTAGAGGTTGTTAAATCTAACCCCTTCATTCTCTAAATGAGGGAACTCGGGGAGAGAGAAGTTAATTTCATTGTGTTCAAAGTCCAACATTATTAAGTGACAGGACCAAGATTTAAACCCAGATCCTCTGATACTAAATCCAGCATACAGACATAGGCTTAAAGTCCTTGTTTCACTGTTTGACAGATGTAGACCTTAGATAAATCAATCTCTCAGAGCTCCAACATTTTCATCTATTAAGTGGGAATAATCACTGGACAGATAGCTCAGTGAGATGTAACTTTAAGTCAGGAAGACCCACCTCAAACACTTCCTGAGAGCCTGGGGACAACCTCTCTAAACCTTAGTTTCCCCATCTGTAAAATGGTAAAAATAACAAATTAAGATACTGTTGTTAGAGTTGTGAAGACTGAATGAGAATGCATGTAATACACATGGAAAACTTTAAGGTTGGTCCTGGGTTGTTTTGGCCAAAGTATCTAATAGACCATAAACTCCTAGACAACAAGGACAGTCTTAGGCCTCTTTTTGCATCTCCAAGGCTTAACACGATCTCTGACACATAATAGATGTTTCATAAATGTTTAAACTAAAGCTTAAAGTCAATAATAGATGTTGAGCTGCTTCTACTATATATTGTATTCAACTGATATTGGTTGTTGATCTTAGTTATATTTTGGTTTAGTATTTGGACCTAAATGTTTCATCTATAAAGTGAAATAAGAAGCCTTCATCCCAATCCTAATTCAGAAGCTAGCTAGCTATATGTCTCTGGGCAAGGCCTCTAATCTTTCTCAGCCTCTCGCATTTGTAAAACTGTCTAATAAAAATATCTACCTCATACAACTGTTGTGAGGATCAAATGATAAAATAGAGGTTATGAGGTTATTTTCAAATATTAAAGCACTTTCTAAATATTAGCTATCATTATTACTATCAAAGTCACTAGGCCCATAGTAAATAATTTGGTACATTCTTCTGTATATACTGTATACACTGTGATATATTAGACCAACTTTCATTAATCACCTATTATATTCAAGACAAAAATTAAGTAATCTCAAGGAATTTGGATACTGATGTTTACAACATATAAAACTCAGATTAAACCAAGTCTTCACAGTGAAAGTTAAGAGAGATTTTCTAGTTACTTGATGATTTAGAGACAACCCATGTGACCAAGAAAATCTTACCTAATTTTTCTTCTCAACTCAAACTCTTAATACATTTCTGAAGCAGTAACACCAATGAAGCTTATTAGAGTATTTCCTGACTTTTTCAGGACATTAATTTCTTTACAAGTTGGCTTTTCAGTATCCTTCTAAATGATTATCCAAGGACATTTCATGATTTTTCTATATTGCATAGATTTTATGCAAGGTAAATTTTTACAGAACTTTATATTACTTGAAAGAAATTTAATAATGGATTTTTTTTCCTTTATACCATATAGTAAAAAATGTTACATGCAAAGACTATGTCATTTTTCTGGGATATAGACTGATATAACTCCAATATCACTAACAGAAAAACAATGTAAAAAAAATCATAATGAAGTTGAAGAAAGCTGAGCAATTTGATCCAGTGAATTTCATATGCAAAGTCAATTCAGACAACCTAGGTGATCAAAAGTCACAACTTGAATCATTGGCAATCAAGCTGCATTAATGACAAGAATGAAAAATATGTTCCCCAAAATGTTAGAAAACAGTAAATCTTCCCATTGGCATGTTAATTAGATCAAGACTTTAGCACTTAAGTGTTTTGAGTCCAGGGAAGAAAAATAGGTTTGAGTGAATCAGGAGAAGGGAGATTGAAACACTTAACCTGTACTTCAGGCCACAGCTTCAGTTGGCAAGGTAGAACAACGGCAAAGCTCAAGGGAAAAATATTTGGCAACAACTTCCTAAATAAAGAGAAAAAAATTTTCCCTGCTCATAACATTATGTGGTAGAATGTGACAGAGTCTCAAACACAAATATGCTTAATTAAAAAAAAATAATCTATGAAAACTGAGAAGGAAAAATACAAATGTGGAAGAGGGATCCTAAAATAATTTTTATGTAAAAAAACCTCTTTTACTTGCCAATGTTTTTCTTCCAAGTATGAGGTAAGTTTAAGGTGACATGAAAGCATAGTTTTAAAATATTAATGAAAATGTTAGCAATTAATACTGCTGAGACTACATACCACAAGCACTGATGGATAAATAAAAGTGTATTGTTTATTTACATTATAAGGTACCTAAATAAAAAACAGTATTTATTAGCTTTCCCTCATAAAAAGAATTAAATTAGTGACTAGAAAACTCTTATCAACAGTGCTAAAAACATTTAATCACCTTTTATATTTTAAAAAATGTAAGTGGCCTGCCTCCTTCTTTTCTTTTTTTTTTTTATTTATTTAATAGCCTTTTATTTACAGGATATATACATGGGTAACTTTACAGCGCCTCCTTCTTTTCTTAACAAAGGTGAGAGACTATAGATGAGGAACACTGCATGTATCACCAAGACTCAGTTGATGTGTGGTTTTAAATTGACTGAATTGTTTTTGTCCCCTCTTTTTTTTTTTTACTCTTTTGTTACAGAAAGTGATTTGCTCAGTATAATGGGACAAAAGGACATATTAAGAAAGGAAGGAGATATAAAAACACACAATACTAATAAAGTTTTGAAAAAATAAAAAGCTTAATGCCTATTTCATAACATAGTTGTAAACTCTATACAGAAATATTTAAACTACCACCCTTCAAAAGAACCTCATTCCCAATTAAGAATGAACATTTTTGAAAAGTTTTGACACTCTTTATTGACTATGAAAAATATTCATATTAAAGCATTTCAAAGTGAAACAATCACATTAGCACTCTGCTTTGCAACTGTTCTTTGGTTAAGCTATAAAGAATGGCCATTCTGCAGGGTCTGTGTCCTATCCATTAATTAATTGCCCTTCAAAAGTCAATTCTGGACAAACTATGAATACCTTGTGATTCTTAAGAGCTGTGATTTCTTAAAAACCTATCCAGCTACAATTTTATATGTAAAATGATGAAGGTGATGCTAATTTTGCCACTTTACCACTTATTACCTATATGATGTTGGGCAAATAATTTCATTTCTCAGGGCTTTGGTTTCCTCATTTGAAAAATGAGGATGCTGGGCTGGAGGATCTCCAAGATTCTCCCAGTTCTAAGTCTGTGATTCTATGACTGGTTGAACATTTTTCAAGAGGCTTTAAAGAATCAATCATGCCCTCATTGAAGTATGTGAGAATCACGTTTTTCTGTATTTAATAAATTAATCATATCCTGGTGAAATTAACAAATAAGAGAATATGTGAGATAGAAGAAGAATCACCTTGACATCTGAAGGACTTTTGTAAGGCTGCAATTTACCTGACATGCTGAAAACCATTCACTGGGTAGCTGCCATCTCAGTCAAGTATAGCCCACTTCAGATTTCTACTGAAAGGTTAAATAAACATTTCTAGGTCTTTTGCCTCAACCAAAATCATATATTTAGAATGGCTAGGGGCCTTGGAAGCCATCTACGCCAGCTCTTCCATTTTGCAGAGGAAACTGAAGTCAAAAGAGGTACTGGCTTATCCAAGGTCACACAATCAATAAGAGTCAGAGACAGAACTTGAACCTAGGTCTTCTTATTCCAGAGTTAGGTGTGCTTACCATTGTACTAGACTGCCTCCCATTCTAAGGAAGAACAGGGACAAGAGAATTCTGAGGAACATCCAATGGAAAATGGGACATGTTTGAAGCTCAACAGAAAATGTTCCCCAATGTCTGTTACTTGGTTAGAAGCGGTCAGACTTCATAAAGCAGTCCAGTTCAGATGAGATAAGGATGCTAGGGAGAATTTCCAGGGATGGCACTTTTCACTCGATAAAATAAAACAGGCTAAGGCCAAGGGGTCCTCTGAGGTAGCCTAACTTTATCATTGTTATTAATCAACTAGCATTTATTAAGTGCCTCTTATATGCCAGGCACTATACTTGAGAAGCACTGGAGAAACAAAGAAAAGCCAAAGACAGTTTTTACTCTTAAGGAGGCTCACAGTCTAACGGAAAAAACAATATACAAATAACTACATAAACAAGATACAGTGGGTTTAACTGGAAATAATATAGAAGGAAGACATTAAGATTAAGGAAAAATCATTCCCATATGCTTTAAAGTCTGCAAAGCATTTTCCCTATAATACCCTTATGAGATAGGAGGTACAAGAATTATTATCCTCATTCTATCACAGAAATAAAACTAAGTGGGGTCTTAGAGGTCATCTAGTTCCTTCTGCTCATTTTATAGATTTTTTTTTTTTTTTTAAGAGGCAGCTATATGGTACAAGGATAGAAAATGGGCCCTACAGTCAGGAAAGCCCGAGTTCAAATCCAGCTATAGACAATAACTGAGTGATCCTAGACAAGGTTTGTCACTGCTTGCTGCTTCAGTTTACCAAAGTATAAAATAAAGATAATGACATCTACTTCTTAGGGTTTGTGCAAGGATCAAATAAGATAGTATCTGTAAAGCACTTAATACAATACCTAGCATTAGTAGTTACTTAATAAATGTCTGGTTTTTTTTTCCTTTTTATACGTAAGAGAGTGAAGTCATTTGTGAAAATGTCATACAGGTAAAGATTAAGGGAGCCAGAAGTGGAACCCAAATTTCCTGGATTCGTCTGGTGGTCATTCCAGTTCACGAAAAAATTTCTAAAAGTTAAACCATCTTGTAGTGATGTAAGAGTCTCAGAAGGGCTTTATTATTATGCAGGTTTTACAGATAAAAATAATGCATACAGGTTAAATAATTTGGCCATTGTCATACATATCTCACACAGGCCAAAATTTGAATGCAGGTCCTACATCTCTAAAACCTGAGCTCTTTCTATTAATCATGATATTTAAGATGCAAGTCAAATACTTATTAACATAAGTTTCTTGAGTGCAGTGGATATTTCATTCCAGCTCTTAGCACGGTGCCTAGCACATAATAAATGTTTGCCCACTACTTGAATAACTGCTTATAACATACCAGTTAAATGGTAAGGTACATAAAGTAAAAAGAAACCCAAACAATTCCTACCCTTACGGAACTTAAATTTTTATTGTAGGAGGAGGGATAAGAGAGAAACCCATTCCTAAGTAAATAAATAAAAATTTTTTCAAAAATAAATACACATTAATTTTGAGTAGGGAAAGCAGTAACAATTGAAGGAAATCAGGAGAGATTTCATGTAGGAGATGGGATCTGAGGTTGAATTAAAGAATTTTGGAGGTGGGTAGACTTGTAGCTCTCATCTATTTAACCATCCTGTTTCATGGATGAAGAGAAGACCCAGAGAAATAAATTAATTTATACAAGATTATACATAGTTTATAGCAGCTCTTTTTGTAATGGCAAAGAATCGGAAACTTAGTGGATGCCCATCCATTGGGGAATGACTCAATAAGTTATGATATATGAAGGTAATAGAATATTATAATTCTATAAGAAATGATGAACAAGCTGATTTCAAAAGACCTGGAAAGATTTATATGAAGTGATGCTGAGTGAAGTAAGCAGATCCAAGACAACATTGACACAGTAACAAGATTATGTGATAATCAACTGTGATGGACTTAGCTTTTCTCAGAAATGAGAGGATCCAAGACAGAGATGGAAAATGCCAATCATATGTGGAGAGAGTACTATGTCAAGATTGAATGTGGATGAAAGCACAATATTTTCACCTTTTGTTTATTTGGTTTTTTTCTCTTTTGGTTTGATTTTTCTTTTTTTTTCCTTTTTAAAAAATAATAGCTTTTTATTTTCAAATACATGCAAAGATAGTTTTCACCCTTGCAAAACTTTGTATTCCAAATTTTTCTCCTTTCCTTCTCCCCCTCCCCTTCCCCTAGACAGCAAGTAGTCCAATAAAGGTTAAATATATGCAGTTCTAAACATATTTCCACATTTATCATGCTGCACAAAAAAAATCAGATCAAAAAGGGGAAAAAAGGAAAAAGAAAAACAAAAGCAAGCAAACAAAAATGGTGAAAACATTATGTTGTGATCCACATTTAGTCCCCATAGTCCTCTTTCTGGAGACCGATGGTTCTCTCCATCACAAGTTTGTTGGGGTGTTGGAGCTGGCCTGAATTACCTCAATGTTAAAAAGAGTCAAGTCCATCAGAGTTGATCTTCACAGTCTATATATAATGTTCTTTTAGTTCTATTCAGTTCACTTAGCATCACTTAGTACTCAGTTCACTTAGCATCTCCTAGTCTGATTTTTCTTGCACAACATGACAAATATGGAAATATTTTAAAAGACTGGATGTGTTTTACCTATATCAGACTGCTTTCTCTCTTGAGGAGGAAGGATGTAAGGAAGGGAGGGAGAAAAATTTGGAACACAAAGACTTAAAAAAAAGAATGCTTAAAACTATGTGTATTTGGAAAAATAAAATACTGTTATAATTTTTTTTTGAAAGGATTACACACAGATAATGGGAGAATTAGGTTCAGAACCTGTATCTCCTAACTGATACTCTATTCTTTTGAATATTTCTTATAATCATAAGGAAAGTGGAATACCTAACAAATTCTGGGGAATCAATTTCAATTTGTATGGCATTGTTTACTTTCAAATGTCTTCCACACAGAAGATAGGACTAGATAGGGGTTGGATTAAATGGCTTCTGGGGTCCTTTCCACATCTGTGATCCTGTAACTAACTTCTTTTGATCCTCAAAATAATATTTTGGATTAGATAGAATATGCATGATCATCCCCATTTTATAGATAAGGAACTGAGGCTTAGAATTCTTACATGACTTGTCTGAGTCACAAAGTTCTCAGTAGCAGGATTCTTGAAAGAACCCAGGTTTCTTGGCTCCTCATTTTCATTTAATGATACAAATAAGATAACAGATATCTGTCATTCTCTGTGCTTTCTGTATGGTAAATGATAACTCTGCAACTATATCTAACCTAGTCCTGCCTCTAGTGACAGGACTGGAGGGCAGCCTGGACAAAGTTACCTAAAGTAACAAAATTACAATTTAAGAACTGAAAAAGATCTTTTCTCATTCTCCAGAAGAAGAAATATATAGGTTCTCTTTGAGGGTAAGTGAATTGGTTAAAGTCACACATCTAATAAGAAGCACATTCACAAAGTATGGATCTTATTCTTATCACCTTTATGATATATTTACAAGGCCTCGGTGTATGTCATCCACCATAAGGCTATGTTCTGTGGCACCAATTCAAGGCAAGGAAGCTACCTAAATGATTCAATTCAATTCCACAAATGTTTATTAAGCCTCTACTCATACCTAAGAAAAACAAAACACTATTCCCATGGAAAGTCTCTCTTCTCTTGACCTGCACAATCCTGTTCTCCCATTCCTTCTTGGTTCCCTTCACTTATGCTGGGTTCTCTGGCCCCTTTATTGTGGATGTGGCCCAAGACTCTGTCTTTGGCCCTGACAGGTAATTCGGTAAACAAAAAAAAAAATCATAAAACAATTACTTCTCTGAAGGAACTTGCTCCTAGGAAAGGTTGGGGAGAAGGCCCAAAAAGGAATCAATTCAAGGTAGTTTAAGGAGGGTGAGAACACAGACAGGGATATCAGGAAAAACTACCTGAAGAGATGAAAGTCACTGCGGTTACATACTCACAAAAAAACTAGTGGGCTGTTGATTAACAAGTAGGCTAGTCTGACTAGAATGCAAAGTGCTTGACAGGAAATGATATGAAAATGAGCTTGAAAGGTAAATGGCAGCCAAACTGTGGGACACTAAATGCTAGATGGAAGAGATTATATTTTATCCTTAGAAGCATTAAAATTTCTGATCAAAAGAAGTGCAAGTCCTACGCTGTGTCTTAAGAATATTAATTTGGAGTGAAGAAGGACTAGAAACAGGACTCTGTGGTTACTACATGAGATTCTCATATATATACATATATATGTATGTATACATATATATGTGTATATATATATATATTCCCTTCTCTAGTCAAAGTGGCCTCCCTGCTATTATTCTCCTGTTTCTATGCCTTTGACTTTATGTCTGTAATGCATTTCTTCCCCATCTCCACATCTGAATTCAAAGCACAAAGTGGTACCTTTCTTACATGTACCAGATCTAAAACAATATTATAAAGCAGCTGTCATCAAAACTAGTTGGTACTGGCTAAGAAATAGAGTAGTTGATCAGTGGAATAGATTAGGTTCACAAATCACAATAGTCAATGACTAATCTAGTGTTTGTGTAAACCTAAAGACTCCAGCTTCTGGGATAAGAACTCGCTATTTGACAAAAATTGCTGGGAAAACTGGAAAATAGTATGACAGATGCTAGGCAGTGAACAACACCTAGCACCCTATAACAAGATAAGGTCAAAATGGGTTCATGATTTAGACATGAAGGGTGATACAGTAAGCAAATTAGGAGAACGAGGAATAGTCTACATCTCAGATCTATGGAGAAAGAAGGAATTAATGACCAAAGAAGAACTAGAGTACATTATGAAATTCAAAATGGATAATTTTGATTATATCAAGTCAAAAGTTTTTGTACAGACAAAACTAATGCAGACAAGAGTAGAAGGGAAGCAGGAAGGAGAAAACTGGGATTTTTTTTTTTTTTTATAAAAGGCTTCATTTCTAAAATATATAGATAACTGACCCAAATTTACAAGAATACAAGCCATTCCCCAATTTATAAATGGTCAAAGAATATGAACAAACAATTTTCAGATGAAGAAATTAAAACCATTTCTACTTATATGAAAAAATGCTCCAAGACACTAATGATTAGAGAAAAGGAAATTAATACAACTCTGACATATCACTACACACCTCTCAGATTGGCTAAGATGACAGGAAAAGAAAATGATAAATGCTGGAGGAGATGTGGGAAAACTGGAACACTTGAATTGTTGATGGAGTTGTGAACTGATCTAATCATTCTGGACAGCAATTTGGAACTATACCCAAAAGGCTATCAAAATGTGCATACCCTTTGATCCAGCAATGTCTCTATTGGGCCTATATCTCTAAGAGTTCACAAAAAAGGGAGAAGTACCCACATGTGCAAAAATGTGTGTAGTAGCCCTTTTTGTAGTGGCAAGGAACTGGAAACTGAAGGGATGCCAATCAGTTGGGGAATAGCTGAATAAGTTATTGTATATAAATATTATTGTTCTATGAGAAATGATCAGTAGCATGATTTCAGGAAGGCCTGGAGAGACTTACATGAACTGATGCTTAGTGAACTGAGTAGAACTAAGAGAACATCATACATAGCAACTAGATTATGTAATAATCAACTGTAATGGAGTTGGGTCTTTTCAACAATGAAGTGATTCAAGCCAATTCCAACAGATTTGTGATGAAGAGAGCCATTTGCACCCAGAGAGAGACCTGTGGGGACTGAATGTGGATCACAACATAGTATTTTCACCTTTTTTTTGTTGTTGTCTGCTTGCTTTTTTCCCTATTTCATTTTTTCACTTTTTTATCTGATTTTTCTTATGCAGCATGATAAATATGAAAATACGTTTAAAAGAGTTGCACATACTTAACCTATGGGGAGGGAGCTGGAGAGGAAGGAGGGAAAAAAATCTGGAACATAAGGTGGTTTTGAAAGGGTGAATGTTGAAAACTATCTTTGAATGTATTTTGAAAATAAAAAGCTATTAATAACGATAAAATAAAAATAAAGAAGTGCCACTTTTAGATACAGCTTGTCCTACTTTCCCATAATTGCTAGGGCTTTCCCCTAAAATTTTTATTTTTTTAATCTAAAACCTTTATTATCACATTTTATATAATTCTCAAGCGTCCCACAGTACCTCCTCTTCTTTCTCTAAGCTGAGGATATCTCCAATCCTACTCCCAAAAAAACTCACTCTTCTACATCTCGTATCACTCCTCTTTCATCCCTATATCCCTTGAAGAGGCAGCCCTTCTTGTCAACTCCTCTACAAGTATCATCAACAGATTATTCCCACTATCATTTGCAGTCACTCCTCAATCACTGACTTTTTTTCTATGCCTCTTACAAACATGTCCAGGTCTTCTCCATCCTTAAAAAAATTATCTGAATGACCAATCATATTAGCTATCATCCCAAATCTCTCTTTCTCTGCTTGGTTAAACTCCTTAAAAGAGCAATCTACACTTGCTGCCTTCACTTCCTCTTCTCTTGTTCTTTTCTGAACCTTCTGAAAACTGGTTTTCAACAGCATCATTCAAATGAACCCATATTCTCCAGTCACCAGTTACTGAGTTATCAAATATAATGGCTTTTTCTCAATCCTCATGCTTCTTCTCACATTTGCAGATTGCTATAGATGATTCTTCTCTTGAATACTCTCATCTCTAGGGTTTTGTTACATTGCCCTTTCTTGGTTTTCCTGCAATTTTATCCAATACTCTCTCTCTCTCTCTCTCTCTCTCTTTTTTTTTTTTTAGCAGATGAGAAAGTTGAAGGTTGAAGAAGTTAAACATTTTGCCAAAGGTCAACCAAATAGTAGCATAGGCAGGACTTGAATCCAGGTTTTCTGACTTACTCTTTTCACTCCATCAAGGAGCTTCACTGATAAATATGTGAACTGAAACTTAATTTAAGATAGTTCTAAAAACTCCCAGAGAGTTTCCTTTGAAAACATAAAGATAACTTAAACACTAGCTGTGTGACCTTGGGCATATCACTTAAACCCAATTGCCTCATCTCCCCCCACCCCACCCCCCCAAAAAAAGACCAAATTAGAGAGGGACAAGGGGAAGGGTACCTGTTGAGAGCTGATATTTATAGGCTGCTTTAAAACTATCCAAGTGACACTCTCCAAAAGAGGTGGAACTGTAAGGGAGCCTGGGTATGTCCAGTAGTCCCATGATGGAGGAAGTAGAGTTGTTGGATCAAAATTGGTGAAACAGATTTGTTTACCCTGGAGAATGAAGAGACAGAGAGAGAGAGAGAGAGAGAGAGAGAGAAAGAAGGAAGGAGGGAGAGAGAAAGTCTTCTGATTACCAGGTTATTACGTTAATTAGGAATGCCAAAAACATAAAAGATGTATTTGGCCAATAAATAATATAGTTAAACAACTTACTTCTTATATGATTCAGTACAGTATTCTATAGTATACTTTAACCATACTATATAGTTTAATAGATACATACACATACTCACACATATACACCTATATATACACGTGTGTGTGTGTGTATATATATATATATAGCTTTCAGAGTTTATTAGAAAAACAATATAGTATGGTTTAAATATACTATATTAAAATTTATAGTATAGTGTAGCTAAATTTACTTAAAATTAGAACTTTATTTTATTAGCTTTATTAAAGCAAATAAATTTTGATTACATTTACAGAAATGTCCTTTAAAGCATTTTCACAAAAGTTAAATGTGCTAAGATTCCCCCATCAGTGGGATCATTATAAATAATGAGATTCATCATTTATTCATATACCATAGCTAATTAAACTTATCACACTCTACAAAAGAATAGTAGCAATAGATCATTTCTTAATCTATACTATTTTTTTTCTTTTAACTATCCTTAAAAGCAAGAAACATAAATCAGCAGAAAGAAAAGTTCTCAGAATTTCCATCTAAAATAAATGTCTCATACAAAGTGGATAGTTTTGATTATATTAAGTTAAAAAGGTTTTGTAAAAACAATACCAATGCAGACAATTTTAGAAGGGAAATAGTAAACTGGGGAAAAAAATTTACACTCAAGGGCTCTGATAAAGGCCTCATTTCTAAAATATATAGAGAATTGACTCAAATTTATAAGAATACAAGCCATTCTCCAAATGATAAATGGTCAAAGGATATGAACAGACAATTTTCAAATGAAGAAATTAAAATCATTTCTAGTTATATGAAAAAATTCTCTAAATCACTATTGGTCAGCAAAAGACAAATTAAGAGAACTCTGAGTTATCACTATACACCTCTCACATTGGCTAAGATGAAAGGAAAAAATAATGATGAATGTTGGAGGGGATGTGGGAAAACTGGGACACTATTGCATTGTTGTTGCAAACTGATTCTACCATTCTGGAGAGTAATTTGTAACTATGTCCAAAACGCTATCAAACTGTGCATATCCTTTGATCCAACAGTATCTCTACTGGGTTTGTATCCCAGAGACAATAAAAAAGGGGAAAAGATTCACAAGTGCAAAAATGTTTGTAGGAGCTCTTTTTGTAGAGGCAAGGAAATGGAAACTGAGGGATGCTCATCAGTTAGAGAATGGCTGAATAAGTTATGGTATATCAAAGTTATGGAATATCATTGTTCTGTAAGAAATGATCAGCAGGATGATTTCAGAAAGGTCTGGAGAGACTTGCATGAACTGATGCTAAGAGAATTGAGTAGAACCAAGAGAACATTGTACAAAGCACTAACAAATTAATGTGATGATCATCTGTGATGAACTTGGCTCCTTTCAAAAGTTCCAATAAACTTGTGATGGAAAGAGCCATCTGCATCCACAGTGAGGACTGTGGGGACTGAATGTAGATCATAGCATAATATTTTTGCCTTTTTTGTTGTTGTTTGCTTGCTTTTTTTTCTTTTCTCATTTGTTTCTCTTTTTGATCTGCTTTTTCTTGTGTAACATGATATTTGTAGAAATATGTATAGAAGAACTGCACATATTTAACATAGATTACTGGCCTCTAGGGGAAGGGATGGGGAGAAGAGAGGAAAAAAATAATTTGGAACACAAGGTTTTGCAAAAGTGAATGTTGAAAACTTTCTATGCATGTGCTTTGAAAATAAAAAGCTTTGAAGAAAAAAAAGATAAAATAAAAGGAGTTCCTTTAGAAGAATTATTTTAGATATTTACTTTGAGAACTTTCCTCTAAAGCATGTTACTATCTACATGGCCAAAAAAAAAAAATTACAGGTAATTTACCTTTTCCTTAATGGAGTCCAAAATATCAGTAATTTTCTGCAGTTGTAGATTATGTTCACCAATCTGAAAACAACACAATATATAGCTCCTCAGGATTACACATGTGTCACAGTACATTTCAGCTATCAATATCAAATTCTCTTTGAAGCAAATAGAATTCAAAACAAGGAGTGAAGGAGTGATTGTTCATGAAATAATGATTTACCTGTTGACCCTATCATTATGGATGAGACAGACCAAGAAGATATTATTACATTATTACTTAACCAAA
The DNA here is from genome assembly GCF_902635505.1 of Sarcophilus harrisii. Lineage (NCBI taxonomy): Eukaryota > Metazoa > Chordata > Mammalia > Dasyuromorphia > Dasyuridae > Sarcophilus > Sarcophilus harrisii. The sequence continues at coordinate 431,227,360 of NC_045426.1, forward strand.
CAGTCAGTTTAGTTCTTTATCCAACAAGAACTTCTTTTTTTTTTTTTTTTTTAATGAGTCATTATGGAGTAAGGAAATTAACTCTAAAACCTCTGAGAAGATTGATGTTCCATCTTTAGTCATGACATTTTCACTGTTTAGCCAAGATATAACTTTCCAGGACATACCAGCTACCACTGTAATCAAAGTATTGGTCAAAATATCCCCACAATTTGGGGACCCAAACTCATATTTTCTTTTCTTTCTTAAATTTTTTTTTTTTTTTTTTTTTTTTTTTTTGCCGAGTCAATTGAGATGAAATGATCTGCTCAGGGTCACACAACTAGGAAGTATTAAGTGTCTGAGGCCAGATTTGAACTCAGGTCCTCTTGACTTAGAGTTGGTGCTCTATCCACTGCACCACCTAGCTGCCCCACCAAATTCATATTTTCAAGATGCAATAGGAATTCTTTCATTTACATGTATGTAGATGACAGGCTTTGGGGCTTTTTGTTTTAACTGAAGTGAAAATGACCTCAGAAGTATCACTAATCTTATGGGTCAAAAGACTATGAAGTTACCCTAAATAAAAGATATTTGGATCCCCTGCTTAGATCATGCCACTGTCAGCAATTAGCTGCAAGTCCTTTTCTTACTTTTTAAGGCTCTGGTGTCAAAGTACAAAGTATAAAACTTCAGTTTTCCACCCACCCCACCATGGAAACTATCCATATGTAGGTGCTGGGGGGGAAAAGGAGGCTATTGGACTCAGTACTCACTTGTGCCTTATCTCCTCTCTTTCTTCCAATCCCAAGTACCCCTTCTCCATGGCTGTGTTATGGGGTCTCAGACAGGGCAAAAGTATTGTCCCTATCAGAACAGGCTGCATTAGAACCCAGGATAATCATGCTACTTTCGTAGACATCGTGACAATAAATGTTACAGAAAAAATTATTTGTCTAACTGAATTCAATGGATGAAGAAAAATGCGAAAATGTAAAAAGCCATTCTCTGTTTAGAGGAACTGGAATTATCCACCATTCATTCTGGGATTCAAAGTGTGGAATTTTACTCTTGGCTATATTTCTGCCTTTTTATATAAGGAAGCTCAGCTAGCAAATGACTTATTTTCTCAGAACCTTGGGTCCTTTTCTTTTAACCTATAAAATATCTAATAAGTATCAAAGAGCATTAAAAGAATAAATTATAATATAAAATTTTTTAAAATTCAGTTTTGAAAAGAAAAAAGTAAATCTTAAGTCTAATTCATCATCAAAAGATAATTGGTGCCTACTTTGTGCATGAAACTCAGGTGCTATTAGCAAACTCAATATTATAAATGAAATCACTTTGTCCTTACTTGTAAAAAAATACCTAAAACAGCCAATCCATCAGGTTCATGAGCTGCCTCAACAAAGCTGGGGTACTTGTCTGAATTCCAGTGAACCACATGGAGCTAAAAAGAAAGGGCATAACTTCAAAGAGTAATAATAACCACAATTAAAAGCATAATAAATTCTAATTAATTATATTATATGCTAAATATACTCATGCGTATAACTTCAAATGAAGGGTAAATTGAGACATCAAAGTGCAATATACTTCCCAACCAAAGTTTGGGACAGTGGCAATACTGGAAAGGACTGACAAAGAATGATGAGAATCATGAAAGAGAGAGGAGGAAAGAGAGGAGGGGAAGAGAGAAGGGAAGAGAGAAAAAGGGAAGAGGAAGGGAAGAGAGGAAGAGAAAAAAGGGAGGCGAAGAAAAGATTGGAGGAAAGAAAAAAGTAGGTGAGGGGAAAAATGGAGGAGAGAAAAAGGGAGAGGAGGGGAAAGGAAGAAGGGAATAGGAGGAAGAGAGGAGCAGAGAAGATGGGAGGGGAGGTGAAGAGGGGAAGGAAAGAATGAGATCACAAGTTCAAAATGCTCTCCACAGAACCTCTTAGAGGAAGTCTCCTGACAGTGCTTTCCTTTTTATGACTTAAATCTTTTCACTGACCAAATTCTGCTTTACAAAACATGATATTACAGGGCAGTTCTGCTGTACTTACATATTTTTTAAAAAGGAAATCAACAATTTAAACTCATAATAAACCATTCTTATTCTGTATAAGTGACAAAAGGAAGCTGTTAGAAAAGCCACTGGAAATTCTGAGTCCTCTAACCACATGGTGAAAGTGTCTGTGTTGGGTGGTTGTATAAACAAAGTAGCCTAAACAAATTGCACAAGTGAAACAAAATACATTTGGATTATATGAGACACACACATATCTTCAGAAAGGGAAGGCTGAGTGGGAGGTCAAAATTTTTTAAATATCTTGGCACCTATATAGCAGTTTATTTAGTGAGCGATAACATCAAAGAGTTAACAAGGAAATAACTTCTTTATGGTCACAAAAATAAATGGAGTTTATAAATGAAAGACAGCTACTTGTTAATAATATTATGCTCCTGTTTTTCCCTCAAGAAAAAAACTACAGCATTTTGAAAGATGATAGGAAGCAATGAGAAATATCTTAAAAAAAAAAAAAAAGCCCCATCCCTCCCACATATCTTGCTTAACTTGCAGTAACAGAGCCAAATCAAGTTGGTTGTATGATATAATTTTTATTGCCATACAATGACTCAAACCATATGACAAGTTAGAAAGTTCTTCTAATCTTTTTTTTTTAAAGCAAGGATTGTTTTTCCTAACTGAAAAGTTTTCAGAATTTTTCAAATTATTTTCAATAATAATACTATTCATCTTTGTTTTTATAAACCAACATAACAATGGTGAATGAAATTATGTATCCTTTGCTTGGAAAACTAAGCTTGCACTCACATTTGTTCTTTACCCAATCATTCATGCTCACTCAACAAAACCCCGTACAAGATCCTGAGAGATAAAATTTAGCTAAGAACTAGTCTCTGTCTTAATGAAGTTCTATTCTAGTTCATTAGAATAGATATTCTATGAACTATCTATTCATAGTTCATGATAATGAACAAAATATTACATGTTTAATGTATCAGAGTTCTATGTCAAGAGACTGCATGTAGGGGAATAGGATAGGTAGAGATTCATCAGGCAAAGAAGATAGAAAAACACTGAGCATAAGATAATTTCAAATAGAGTTCTAAATGTGGAAGAAGTTATTCATTTAATTTTTCTTTTTTAAATTAACATTATTCAATCAGAAAAAAAAATCTTTTCTTTCTCTCCCAAATCCCTTCTAACCTAATTGAGAAAGGAAAACAAAACCAATTACAAAGTAGCAAACAAAACAAGTTTCTTCATTGGCTACATCTCCAACTTCCTATTCCTCACAAAAAAGTTTCATTTTGTATTCTGAGTTTTTCATCATCATTACCTTATATGGAGGTGGAGAGCATGTTTCATCATTATTCCTTGTAATCCTGGCTGATCATTATGCTGATCAGTGTCCCTAAGTCTTTCAAAGTTATTTCTCTTTACAGTACTATGGTCATTGTATAAACTCTTCGCTTGATTCTGCTCACATTCACTCCAAATCAGTTCCAAATCTTTCCAGATTTCTCTGAAACCATCTCCTTCAGTATTTTTTTTTGGACACAATATAATTCTATCACATTATACATAATAATTTATTCGTATGTTCTTCAATTGATGAGCTCCCTCTCAGTTTCCAATTTTTTGCCACATCAACAGAGCTACAAAAAATTTTGAGCATCCTTAATATTTGTTTTGGGCAACTAGATAGCACAGATAGAGTGCTAGGCCTGGAGTAAGGAAGACCCGAGTTCAAATCTAACTCCGGGCACTAATTAGCTAGCTTTATGATCCTGGGCAAGTCACTTTATTTGTCTCAGTTTCCTCATCTATAAAATGAGCTGGAGAAGGAAATAGCAAATTGCTCCAATATTTTTGGCAGGAAAATCCCAAAAAGAATCACAATGAGTCTGGCCTAACTGAAAACAAGTAACAAGAACAAAATCTGTTTTCTTTAGAACTAATCTCTCCCTTATTCTACCCTTTCTATGATTCCCCTTTCTCGCTATTCCCTTTTCTCTCTTATTTCCTTTGTGAGTGAAATCTATTCCTGTAACCAATTATGTGTGTACAAATGTATTTGCACCTCCTTTGACTAGTTCACTGAGGTTCAAGTATCCATTGCTCCCCTTACTCTTCTTCCATATTTTTATAGACTTCTACTTGCACATACTGATTTTGTGAGAAAACTTTCCTTAATCCTCCCCTTTTGTATTGCTCTTCTTTCTATTTCTATTCTTTTAAAATCAACAAGAGACAGCAGAATCACTTCTAGTTGTTCTATCTAATTTGATGATGATGTGGCAACTCAGTACTTGAACTCTTTCTTTCTGGCTACTTTCAATCTTTTTTCTGGATTTTGGCAATGCCGCTCCTTGGAATTTTTGTTTGGGGGTTTCTTTTAGGAAGTTCTCAATGGATTCTTTCTATTTCTACTTTGCCCTCTGTTTCTAAAAGATCTGAGCAATTTTCTCTTAAAGTATCCTAAAAATAGGATGCCCACGCACTTTTTTTTTCTCATGGCTTTTGAGTTACTCATCAATTCTTATTTTTTTTTACTTAATCTATTTGCCAAGTCAGTTTTTGCTATGAGATGCCCTATATCTATGTGCACAATAAACCATAATTTTTTTGTTTTCTCATTCTTCCAACTTATTTCCAGACTTTGAGCTTTATATTAAGGTCAGGTTCTGAACACTTAGGGAATATTTAGGTTAGTCCTATTGCTGATTTTTTGGAGAATTTAAGTGTTATCCCAGGATCTCTGGGACAGACAATTGAGGTTGAAGACTTAAGACACTTTCAGTGCTTCCAAAGTGGTATTATCTAAGGCAAAGCCTTATCACTATCCTTCCAATCTGAGTTTTGCAAACTCCTGACTTGATTTTGGTTCTGAGCAACCAATCCTGAACAATTTCAGTATTCAAATTATTCAAAATTCACAAAAATAAATAAGAACAAAAGAAATATTTAAATTTTCAATCTGATGAAAATTGTGGATTTTATATTTCTAGTTATTGAAGCTAAAAACTCTGCTAAGAGTTTTATTTAAATTGTATTTATTGTTGTCTCTTTTATTCTGAGGCAATACCATTTTCCAGTAAAATTACTGACATATAAAAAATTGCAAAGAGACCAAGTCATGCCTAATGCCCTGAATCTGAATCAATCATTTTAAAACTTTACGTCTGATGATGCAGTCCTACTCTAATGGCTTGTGAGAGTGGCTGAGCTTTTTGATAGTTTTGCCATTGGAGCTCAAGATTTAGTTGGTCTTTGCTGACCAAGAGTATGAACTTTCTGAGAACCAGTGTAGCTTACTGCAGAAAGACTCATTATTTGTAGGCAGCTGATAAAAGGGTGAATTATTTGGTAACAACTCAAATAATGATGGAAAATATATGGTCCTCAGTGCATGTCTTCCTCCTCTCTCTTTGACCTATGTTTTATTAGAAGCAGAAATGGAAGCAGCATGATATAATGGAAATTGGGTTGGATTGGGAGTCAAGATATCTGAGCTCAAATTTTGACTACTTGCTGTCTATCTTGCACTGCAGGAATCATTAAACTTCTCTGAGTCTCAGTTTCATTATCTTAAAAATAAGGAAGATGTTCTCTAGATTTCTAAGGCTTTTTCTATCTTTCAATCTATAATCAAGCTAAGCAGGACCAAATTTATTAAATATCCCATTAGGTGGTACTTTTTCAGGAAAGATATACTACAAACTAGTCATATGGATCCCGAATGCTACATGTAAAATACAGGGCATTGCTAAAATGAACAATTATCTCATGAAGTCATGCTTCCTTTTGTCTCAATCAACTCTGGAAACTCTTTAATTCTCCTTTCTGAGGAACCTGTGACCTATCAAGTGAGATAATATTAATAAAGTACTTATCACAGTGTCTGCCATATAGCTGGTGCTTAATAAATGTTTATTCCCTTCTACTCCTTTCTCCTCTAGTGCTGTCTCAAGGCCCATAACGTTACAAAGCCTCTTTAATGAAAATCACAATTACTCAGAAGAATTGATCCTAACTTCACACCAGGAAAGTCAAGTGAATGAAGATTTCAATTATCCAGACTATGATATGTAGCTGTATGAATAAGCTGTTGAGTTAGTCTATCAGTACATCTATGTTGGACTTTCACTGCAGAAGAACCATGAACTGTGCCAAAAATCAGAGAGTTGGAAAAGAATAGGTTAAATAACCTTGGCAAAACTATGTAACACTTTTAATATGTCTTCTTCCTGAAACAAAAGACCAAAAGACCACTAATTTAAACACCAACACTCTTCCAGTCACCAACACTCTTTCAGTGATACTTTATGTCTCTGATCATGGAATGCCTCAATTTCAAAAGTACTGAGTTGATAGTCAACCAAAAGCAATGGAGATTTGCATAACTGGCATGGATAGCCTGCAGCACACTCACAATAAAGAAATGTGCAGGAAAAGTGAGGTAAAAGATATAATCAAGGAAATATATGATCAAAAAAGGAAGTGTAGATCATGTAGCAAGAGAATGGGAAAAACCAGTGGATAGTTCAGGAACTCCCATTTTACCTACATCTTCTCAAAAGTTCCTCGGGGGGAAGGACCCCAGTTTGTAGATTGGAGACTCTATTCAGTACTTAAAGAAGAACATGGACGAGACTCTATTCAGTACTTAAAGGAGAACATGGACAAGTCACTCAAGAGGTGAAGGTGTTAATAGACTGAAATTTGTAGAAATTTGAATGAAGTATTCATAGCAAAAACAACTGAAGTAATCTATCTGGAGATTATTCTCTGAAAAGCTTTATAGAACAAATCATATAAAGTAATAAATGTTTCTAAGTTTCACCTTTTAATGTAAAAATAAAATATTTATATTTGGTCTAGATACAGAGTTCACACACATCATCAGCAGTAAAAGAAGTTCCAACAGAATAGACCAACAATTCATCTGCAACTTATAGCCCTAAGGAACTGCCTGAAGGCATTGAGAAATTAAGTAACTTGTGCAGTCACATATCTAGTTTACGGTTGATATAGACACAAAAATCCAGGTTTTCCAGACAGCTTCCTCTCCTCTAAGTCATGCTGTCTTTAATTCATAATATTGTGTTTTTTGTATGAATTTTCTTCAGGTACAAGTAAAACATTATAAATTATTAATAAGCAGTAATAAATAGAAAATTAATAAGATGCTTGCCACCTTTCTGAGTATGTAAAGATCAAAAGATTTGTTTTGTTGTGAAGAGCAAGGCCATGAGATTTTGCCAAATATCAGGATATTAAAATTTTCTCATAGAAAACATTGCCAAGAGAAGTAAACTTGCTGCTATGTAAGAGTTTATTGGCCGATTTCAAAAAGTGTGGACATAAATTAATAAGGTAAAATTATGTTTATTTATAATTTATAGAAATCAGAAATGGTCAAAAGAAGCCAACGTCCAAGTTTAGGGATACAGTTTCAATTAAAACAGCATGCAAAATCTTAAAAACCATGAGTTACAAGCCAAATTTAGCATCTAATTATTTGAATACCTTATTGTCCACAGCACAATAAACTCAAAGTAAATGTGAGCTGAATATTAAAGGTCATACCATAAAAAATTAGGAGATACCAATATCAGGTACTGATCTGCAACAATTGGCTGGACATTAGTATTAGTATGTGTCAATTATCTCTGATAAAGATCCGATATGCCATATAAATAGAAATAATTAAGATCAAAACATATTATTTTTTCACAATCAAAATTAGTCATAATATTAATCAGATCATAATTTATCTAAATATAATATGCATCCAAACATGATAAACATAATATTTATGTGTTAGGAGTAAAAGTACAGATGTATGCATCTAAAAAATTTTACTTCCCTAAATGAGCAAAACTGATTTCTGTCGGATTGCATTTAGAGATTTATTTAACTAGAGAATACCAACTTTCTAGAAATTTATTTAACTAGAAAATATTAATATTCTTTTTAGCATCTGCTCTATAAAGAACTTAATTATTTTTGGAGTAGGTGCTCTCTAAAAATAGAGACATTAATTATTGCATTGAAATAAACTTTAGTACTTAGTTTCCTGGGTTACTTTAATGGTGAAATAAATAAGAAAAGTGAAGAAATTCAAAGGAAAGAAGCCTAAGTGATAAATAGATCCATGTATCACCACAGGTAATTACTTAAGTCTTGGTAGATCCCTATTTTATTTTCTGTAAATTGAAGGAATACAACAGGTAGGGATGTTTTTCTCTCTCTGAGAATTGCCATGTCAGCAGGTAAGGCAGGCCCAGGAGGTAAAAAGGGGCTTGGCCTCTGAGGCAGGAGGTTGTGTCTTGCAGGTATTAAAGAAATTGCGAATAGGTTCCTTGAGATAGCAAGGGATCTGTCCTCTTGCTAGATCTCCACCTAGGACACAGCATTAACACCAGGTGTTTCCCTTCTATGAATCCGCCTATACAGTAGTGAATGGGTTAGGCACGGGGTAATCCTGGAAGAAAGTAAATATAAACAGCTAGCTTTGAATCAAACTTTGAGAGAGATGCAGGCACCCATACGCCCACTTGTTCTTGCATGTTCTTGCTTTTGCTTCCTGCTAACCCCTGCTGAGATTACTAATAAAGAGAGGTTGTTTCCCACTTCAAGATCAGCTCGTCTTCATATGTATCCAGGATTATCCCGGAGACAGGTGTATATGACCCTGCAGGTCCAGGACAGTATGCACGGATTATCAGGCACATATAACTAAATGTCTAAATTTCTACACCTGTGACCTAATACCTAATTGAAAGGCTAGGGAGAGAAGGAGTTAAGAGTGCAACCAAAATGAGTTGGAGAGCACCTAAACATTTCAGATGATTCAGAAGTACTAACATGACTATGTGGGTCTCAGCATTTTATCTCAGAGATTACTAATTCATATTAGCTACTAATTAGGTTTTTAAAATAATTTTTGGTCACCTTTTGCTTTACATGATCACTATTTTCCAAGGTATCCTTTCCCCTTTCCCACGTCTCCTTTCCATTTACATTGTTGAAAACATTGGTCCAGCAATTTTGAAATGGAATTTGGAACTACAAAAAAGTAACAAAACTGTCTAATACTCTTTGTACTGGTAGATATACTCAAGAAAATAAAAGACAGAAAAAAAGACCACACATACACTAAAATATTCATAATAGCACTTTGGAGGAAGATTACAAAGAACAGGGAACAAAGTAGATATCTATCAACTGGGCAAAACCAAAAATATTCTGGGACATAAATGAAATATTCTGCATCATAAGAAATTATAAATATGAAGAATTCAAAAGAAGCAAGGAAAATTCTATACTCAATGATACAGCAAGATAATATAAACAAAAAGGAAAAAAGTTAACGCTGAAGTATAATGACCAAGCTCTGGAGTAGTAATAAGAAAATATACCTTTTCCCTCCCTTTACAGAAGTGGGGGGACTATATGAATGGAATACTACATCTACTGTAATGAATGATGGACTGATTAGTTTTAGTGTACTGCTCTCATCATATTTCTTTTTTAAATTTTGTTACAATGGCTAGCATGAACCATATTCTAAAATAAGTGATTTTAAAACAAAAAATCAATAAAATTATTAAAAATTAAATGCGCTATATACATTTTTATTCTTTCTTTAAAGAACAGATCATAATTTACTTGAGAAAAATTTTTAAAAAGATGTTCTGAACCAGTTATGATCTTGAATAGATGTCAATACACAATGACTTCCTCAAGACTAAAAGGAAATGAGGAAAATTTATTTTTGTCTCATTGTAACAGTTCTATCTTGCCTGGATTGTATTCCAGTTATTTCTTTTCACTTGGACAAGTTCTATATGTATCATACAACTTCTCCAACTTTTTCTAATCAAGTTGAACACCATCAACATTTGCTATTATAAAGTAAATCAATTTTTCTTGTTGTCACATAGATACATCCCAAATAGAAATCTGGAAAAATGAAAGTTGCATTAATTAATAAATAATACACATATACATACATTCACATATATATATATGTATGTATATATATATATACATACATATATATATGCTCCCCTAATTACAGTAAAGAAAGTAACTGTCAAAACTTTCTGATATGCAAGAAATATATCCCTAAAACACTGATAATCCCATCAATATTTCTAATTAAATGAACCTGGATTTCAAGTTATATTTGTAAAGGCATAATGAATGGGTAGGAAAAGATAGTTGATAATTTTCTGAGAAATGGAACTTTATTTATGATAGCACATACTCGATGTGGGTTACGGCATTTTACTATACATTAATGATTGTGTTCACTATGGAGAAGATCAGCCCAAACAAACAAAAAAATAATAAGGTTTCATTCTGGTGCCCTCTTTCTCCTTTCTTTAAACACCCTAATAAGGACTCTTAAGCTGTCCTAGTTCCTTGCTGTGACAGAAGAAAGCAAATTAACAAAATTGCTCACATTAAGATCTTAGGGATTTAACACAGTACCCCTTTTATGAACAGTTCCATTGTATTTTTAAGACTGTCTAAAAAGGGCAGTTTTCAATGCAACATCTACTTATTCCTAAAATGAACTTTTTCATGTAATAAAGAAAAATTATTAGGCAAAACCATATATAGCAACCACATATGTAACATTCTCCATTCACTGCCTTCCATCTCTCTACTGAGAAGAATTGTGTAATTCATCATTTGTCTTCTAGCACCAAGACTAGTCACTGCATTTCATTAAGTTTTGTAGCCATTAAGCATTGAATAAGCATTCATAAAAGTTAAATTTGATCTCACAGCACAGGTAAGAACAAAGATTTGGATTTGAAATATATAAGAAAATGGTTCTTTGGAACTAGTACAACTTATATGTAGCAAACAAGCAAAATCACAGCATATACATACACACATATTATGATAATATGGAGATTAAGCCACATACCTAGAGCCAGGGTCATATATTTAAGGAAAGTTAACAATCACAGTATGAAAGATTTCAGTTTCAGTACACAGTAGAAGTTAGGATATGAGGGAAAGTTTTATACTTTAAATATGGGTTTGGTTGAGAGTAGGTTAATCAATGCCAAATATGAGAAGGGGCATTCCTAAATCAGACCCATATATGGTGGGGAAATTCTCAGGGTTACTTAACTGATACCAGATGAGAGTCCTAAAGACCAGAAATTGAATAAGGATTTGAGTTGGTAACTGAGAACCCACAGAACCACTGCCAATGCTGGAGCCTTAACCAATTAGAAGCTATGATCATTTTCATGCTTGACCCAGGGTCAGAATGAGTCGGACAGAAATTATGTGTGTGTGTGTGTGTGTGTGTTTTTACATGTGTGTGTGTGTGTGTGTAAAAACAGAGTTTTTTAGACATAGATAAGGTAAAGATTTTTTTCTTCCACTTAACATTTTTCTTCTTATTCCATTTTTTTCCTTCTTTTGTGATTGCCTCTGTTTCTTGTTTGGTTATAAATTTCCATCCCCCAATATCAGTTGTAAACTATAATTGTTCTCAAATGTTGTGTGTGTGCCTAGTATACATTGAGAGCTTATTGCTTACTGACTTGATTGCTTGTCAAGATAGTATTAGGATATATCCTGTTTTCCAGAGCTAAGGCCTAACAAGCAGGTGGTGCCCTGAGCTTGTCACTAATCCTTTGCACTCACTGTCTGGATAATCTCAGCCACAGCAAAATCCCAGAACTGTTTCACATAATTATTGTATTATTTTGACGAATACCAAGTGCTCCCTAAGCTTAGACAAGTACCTCCAGTCCAGTCATGAAGCTCTATCATGAATCAAACTTATCTCACTGTTGCTGTTACCTTTCACTATCAGAGTTACAACTCGTTATGTAGCCACTGGTATAAGTACTGAGATTTGTCCACACTGAGACAGGGTCCCCAGCACATACCTAATTTTACTCAAGACATTTCCCTCCCTATAGAAAATGAACTTCTGTCTTAGTCTTTATATAATTGCTCTTGCTTACTCAGTCTGTTCAGGTCCAGGTCAAGAGATCTGGTCCAGCTGACACTAGTTTGATCTATTTCTGTATTTTTTAACCTGTAAATAGCTTTTATCTAACTGCTTTGTAGTATAGTTTAAGACCTAATAATATTATGCCCCCTTTTATTTTTGTTATTATTATTATTTCTCTTGTGATCTTAACTTTTGTTCCTAAAACATTTTATTATTTTGCCTAGTTCTATAAAGTAATCCCTAGAAAATCTGATTGGTGTAGCACTAGGTCTGCAATTTAATTTAAGTAATTTCTAAGACAACTCTGAGATACCACTATACATCTCTCAGATTCGCCAAGGTTAGAAAAAATAATGACGAATGTTGGAGGGGATGGGGGGAAACTGGGACACTGATGCATTGTTGGTGAAGTTGTGAATGGATCCAGCCATTCTGGAGAGCAATTTGGAACTATACTCAAAAAGTTGTTAAACTGTGCATACCCTTTGATCCAGCAGTGTTACTATTGGGCTTATACCCCAAAGAAATCTTAAAGGAGGAAGAGAGACAAACATGTGCAAAAACGTTTGTGGCAGCCCTCTTTGTAGTGGCTAGAAACTGGACATTGAATGGACGCCTAACAATTGGAGAATGGCTAAGTAAATTGAGGTATATGAATATTATGGAATGTTATTGTTCTGTAGGAACTGACCAGCAGGATGAATACAGAGAGGCTTGGAGAGACGTACATGGACTGATAAGTGAAATGAGCAGAGCCAGGAGATCATTTTACACTTCAACAACAATACTATATGAGGATCCATTCTGATGGACGTGGCTCTCTTTAACAATGAGATGATACAAATCAGTTCCAATTGATCAGTAATGAACAGAACCAGCTACACCCATCAAAAGAACAATGGGAAATAAGTGTGGACCACAACATAGCATTTCCACTCTTTCTGTTATTGTTTGCTTGCATTTTTGTTTTTCTTTCCAGGTTATTTTTACCTTCTTTCTAAATGCGATTTTTCTTGTCTGCAAGACAACTGTATAAATATGTATACATATATTGTATTAAACATATATTTTAATATATTTAACATGTATAGGACTAACTGCCATCTAGGAGAGGGAGTGGAGGAAGGAGGGGAAAAATGAAACAGAAGTTTTTACAAGAGTCAATGTTGAAAAATTACCCATGCATATGCTTTGTCAATAAAAAGCTATAATAAGAAAAAAATTATGTAATTTCATCATTTTATTACATTGACCCAGATCAACTATGAACAATAAATATCTTTTCAATTATTTAAGTATTCTTTAATTTTTATAAAAAGTATTTTGTATTGTAGCTTTACTTATATATGCTCTGCATGTGTCTTGGCGATTGAAATCTTAAATGTTTTAGATTGTGCATTCTGTAGTTATTTTGAATGGTATTTTTCTTATCATTTCCTCCAAATTTCTGTGAGTACTATATAGTGATGCTCATGTTTTTTGTAAATCTATTTTTGCATCCCATACTTGTTATTAATCACAACTTGTTCTCCAGAGTTTTCTAAAGAATTATATCCTCTGAAAATGGGAATAATTTTGTCTTTTTCTTGCCAATGTTTATGCTTTTAAGTTCCTGGAGAGAGTGCTATCAAACCCAAAAATAAGACTGCTGGAATTGAAGACACTGTGGCACTTGGATTGAGCAAGAAAATCTTCTTACCCTCAAATTATACCAAATGGATAAATACCCTCTCTATATTTAGTCATGAATATACACTTAGATGTCTTACCTCTGCTGCATATTTCATTCCATCTACTGCATGCTCAGAGCCCTGATCATCAGTGGAGCCCCAGTGAAGGTGAAATTGTCGTAGTCTGTAAATTCCAGTGAGGGGACCTCCTCTCAGAACTAAAACCAATAAAAATTATATCGTTAAGAAGAAAAAGGATTCTTTTTTTTGCAATTTTAAAGATCAATGACTTAAAAGCCTTCAGAGTCCACATAGTAACTTTTTAAAGAACAAGAAGGAATGTTTTTCCCTGTTTAAATACAATTAAAGTAAAAATGGATAAAGAAGTTAAAAAATCAAAATCAGAAATAGCAATCCTTAAATCTGAACTAAGTCATTCTCTTTGAACTTTGGCTCAGTTATCTTTAAAAATGATGCTATAAGGTTAGCTCTTTTTTCATTGAGATGGAAAACTCTCAAAGCATTTCTTCCCTCCACCCATTATTCTGATATAAACACATAAAGAAGAGATGGTCATGGCACAATTCACTCTTTAAAAAATAATTAATTTGTTATTAGGTAGTATCTTGTCCCCTTGAAGGAAGAACACAGAACCAGAGAACTTTAGCACCCTGGAAGAATACTTTCATCTAGTCCAACCTTCATATGTTACAGACTCTAAAGCCAGAGCAATAAACTGTATAAAGGAGAGCAATCGCATCACAATTCTTCTACCTTGAGCAGACTTAAAATAAAATGTGAGTAGTGAAGGTGGAAGAGATGGAAATACCATAAGCACTATTGAGCCCCTGTCAAAAACCATTTGTCTAATTGTGAGAGAAAAAGGTGACAAAGAATTCACTTAAAAATTCACTTAAAGTCATTCTCCTATTAGAGTATAAAATACAATCTACCATATGTGATAATAAAAATTACTAACAGAGGTACCAGGCTTAATTGCATACTAAAAGAAAAAAGAATCAAGAAGAATAAATCAAATATAAGACTAAATCAAAAACAATAATTTTTTTTTTTTGCCCGAGACATTTTCTTCTTTTTGCTTCATGTGGAAAAGCAGGAATTCATAGTGACAATTATACAGATTTACTTGTTCTAAGTCACTTTTCCCTTGCTCAATAGGACTCTGTGTTTCAAGTTTAATATTTGTGACTAATAAGTGCTGATTTTAAAAATTCCTCACAATTATAAGAGCTTATACTTATAGACTATGGTTTGAGAATATTTAATCAGTTTTGAGACGGGGCCAACTGGCAAGGGCTTTACATATTTTCTCAGATGTCTTCATAATAAAAAAGATATCAATCTCCCAGAGCCTTCTCAATAGTGGCAGGCACAAGAAGCCTGAAAATTAATAATTTTTAACCTTATATATTAGAAAAGAGGACTCCATTCTTTCTCACTCTTTTAGACAGCTATATTTCCACAATGCAAATATATGATAAAAATCTGAGTATATGTCTAGAACTTTTTTTTTTTAATAACTTTTTATTGACAGAATCCATGCCTGGGTAATTTTTTTTTACAACATTATCCCTTGCACTCACTTCTGTTCCAACTTTTCCCCTCCCTCCCTCAGATGGCAAGCAGTCCTATACATGTTACATATGTCACAGCATATCCTAGATACAATATATGTGTACAGAACCAAACAGTTCTCTTGTTGAACAGGAAGAATTGGATTCAGAAGATAGAAATAACCCTGGAAGAAAAACAAAAATGCAAACAGTTTACATTCATTTCCCAGTGTTCCTTCTTTGGGTGTAGCTGCTTCTGTCCATCATTGATCAATTGAAACTGAGTTAGGACTCTTTGTCAAAGAAATCAACTTCCATCAGAATACATCCTCATACAGTGTCATTGTTGAAGTATATAATGATCTCCTGGTTCTGCTCATTTCACTTAGCATCAGTTCATGTAAGTCTCTCCAAGCCTCTCTGTATTCATCCTGCTGGTCATTTCTTCAGAACAATAATATTCCATAACATTCATATACCACAATTTACCCAACCATTCTCCAATTGATGGGCATCCATTCATTTTCCAGCTTCTAGCCACTACAACAGGGCTGTCACAAACATTTTGGCACATACAGGTCCCTTTCTCTTCTTTAGTATCTCCTTGGGGTATAAGCCCAGTAGTAGCACTGCTGGATCAAAGGGTATGCACAGTGTGATAACTTTTGGGGCATAATTCCAGATTGCTCTCCAGAATGGTTGGATTCGTTTATAACTCCACCAACAATGCATCAGTGTCCCAGTTTTCCTGCATCCCCTCCAACATTCATCATTATTTTTTTCTGTCATCTTAGCCAATCTGACAGGTGTGTAGTGGTATCTCAGAGTTGTCTTAATTTGCATTTCTCTGATCAATAGTGATTTGGAACACTTTCATATGAGTGGAAATACTTTCAATTTCATCATCTGAAAATTGTCTGTTCATATCCTTTGTACATCTAGAACTTTTAACAAAGTACTTTTGAAAGTCATTTATAGGGCAATTGATTTTATAAAAAACACATTTTCCTAAAGTGAAATAAGTCTATCTAAGCAGAGTGCTTTGCAAAATGACGTTGTCAATTACTAAGAGGCAATGAAATAATTCATGGAAAGTGACCAATAGGGATATTATTTCTCTACTTCCTGTTGCATAATAAGACCCTAGCTAAACCATAAAACCATTCACTGGGCAGATAAAAAGATTACAGAGTTTAAATAATAATTGCGGAATGAACTTTGAAAAAAGGAGAGGACAAGTTGGTCTAGGAGGGTGGGAAAGTGATAGAACAAAAACACATTCCTAAAATAAGTCAAGTTCAGAATCTAGGCTTGAATAGGATGTGTATTACTTGATCACAGAACAAAAATTGCCAAAAATGCCCTGATTGAGCCTTGAATTTGAGGGTTTTATCCCAGATATGCAGATATTTTATAATCAGCAAGAGTACAGCCATGAAGAACATGACTAATGTAGATATCCTTCAGAATAAACAAAAAAAAAAAAGAAAAGAGTAAGACTTGAGTTTCTTAATTATCTGGCTATAATACAAAATAAAACCACAGCAAGGCAGTTTTAAGATAATAAATTAAGAAAAGTCAGTCAATTATTTGATTAATACTTATTGAACCTAAGAGATGCCCTAAGTTATCTTCAAGGAGCTTACAATCTACAAAGGAGATGACATGTATATAAATAAGTGCATAATAAGAGAACCCAGGATACCTTTTTAGGATTGAAGGAAAAAAACAACAAAATAACAATGAAGCTTTATAGACCTCAGGTTAGAGTTGTTCCAAAAAAAAAAAAAAAAAAAGCATCAAATAGAACATGAATGTAGAAAAACAAATCCAAGTTTCCTCATTACTGGAACTCTATCCAGGACAGTAGTATATTTTAAATAGTATTTTATTTTTCCAATATGTGCAAAGATAGTTTTCAACATTCATCTTTGCAAAACCTTGTGTTCCAAATTTTTTTCCCTCTCTCCTCCACTCCCCTATCCCCCAGACAGTAAACAATTTGATATAAATTAAACATGTGCATTTCTTCTAAACATTTGTCCATATTTTTTATTCTGTGCAAGACAAAAGGGGAAAAAAACTACAAGAAAGAAAATAAACAAAGAGAGCAACAACAAAAGATGAAAATTTTGTGCTTTTTCTCACATCCAGTCTCGAGAATTCTCTCTCTGGATGCAGATGGCACTTTCTATCACAAGTTTATTGGAAATGCCTTGAATCATCTCATTGTTGAAGAGTCAAGTCCATCACAGTTGATTACCACATAATCTTGTTGCTGTGTACAGTGATCTCTTGGTTCTGCTCACTTCACTTACAATAGTTCGTGTAAGGTCTTTCAAGACTTCTCTGAAATCAATCTGCTCATTATTTCTTATAGAACTATAGTAATATTCCATTATATTCATATACCATAACTAATTCAGCTATTCCCAACTGATGGGCATTCATCAGTTTCCAATTCCTTGCCACTACAACATTGGGCTACTGCAAACATGTTTGCACATATGGGTCCCTTTCCCTCATTTTTTGATCTCTTTAGAATACAAGCCCAGGAGAAATACTACTTAGTTAAAGAATATGCACTTTTAATAGCATTTTGGGCATAGTTCCAAATTGCTCTCCAGAATGGTTGGAATTACTTCACAACTCTTATCAACAACATATCAGTGCCCCAGTTTTCCCACATCCCCTCCAACATCTATCATTATCTTTTCTTGTCATCTTAACCAATCTGAGAGGTGTGTGGTGGTACCTCAGAGTTGTCTTAATTTGCATTTCTCTGATCAATGATTTAGAACACTTTTTCATATGACTAGAAATAGTTTTAATTTCTCCATCTGAAAATTGCCTGTTCATATCCTTTTTACCATTTAGCAATTGGAGAATGGTTTGTATTCTTATAAATTTGAGTCAATTCTCTATATGTTTTAGAAATGAAGCTTTTATCAGAACCATTGAATGTAGAAGGGTTTTATCCAGTTTATTGCTTCCCTTCCAATTTTGTCCACATTGGTTTTGTTTCTTTTTAACTTAATATAATCAAAATCATCTATTTTGCATTCAATAATGTACTCAAGTTCTTCTTTGGCCACATATTCCTTTCTTTTCCACAGATCTGAGATGTAAACTATCCTTTGTTCTTCTAAATTGCTTATAATATCACTCTTTATATTTGAATCATGAATCCATTTCAACTTTATCTTGGTATAGGGTGTTATATGTTGGTCAGTAGCTAGTTTCTCCCATGCTATTTTCCAGTTTTCAGGACAGCAGTGAAAGTCAAAGAGAGAAAACAGATCTTTTCAAAAAAGTAATCCATCAGAGAAGTAAAGGTATCTCTAGTTCATGGATTTGGACATGGATCCTTTCTTATATCCTTAAATGTGTAACAATGTAAATTGTTAGATATTTTGAAGCCTTTTAAGCCTGGTTATCTGTAAGGGGGGGAGGCATTGACTACCTTTAGGTGAGTACCATATGCTGAAGTTTTCAAGTTATACTTCAATGGCAACAATAAGCCAGATAGCCTGCATATTCTGCTGGGAAATAGACAGTCATAGCACTTAAGTACCAGAAGAGATGAAAGAGATCATATAGTATCATTCCCTTTACAGATGAGAAAAATGAGGCTAATGAGATTAAATGACTATACCAACCCCTGGAAAAGAAGTCAGGTTCCCTGACACTTATTCTGCTACTCACTTTCTTCTCCAATATCACTGTATTTCACTTACATTCACAGTAACCACAATGTTTTCAATGTTCTCAATCCCAGGTTTAGAAGAAAATTTAAAAATCCCTAGAAGTATTCTTATTTGGGTCAGGAGTGAAAAGAACTGCCTTCTATGAGCTAAATGAAGTATTATTTCTTTATATCAATAGGAATCTTCCCTTAAAACTTTCTCATATTCCCCCAGGTGGTTAGAGATCTCACAACCCCCTCTACTGTTGAAAAAGGGTAAAAGTAGAGTCTGCAACTAGGGAGTCAAACATGACATTCCCTGAATATGTAGTTCACAAAGCCCAACTTGCCAAGAGTAAAGCCTTCAAAATTCCTACTGAGAAACTTCCCTTGCAGTTATTTGCCTATGATCAGAATGTTGCTCGTGGTTACTGATAGTTACTTGAAGTCAACCTTCCCCCCTCCTTCCCAAAGAAATGAAATCAGTATAGTAAGATCTCTTCTGTTTACAAGTACATATTAGCAGCAGCTTTTTTTCTTCAATTAGCTCTCTGCAAGAAATTTTATTTCTTTCTTAAATCCAGATACACATTTTTAATTTATAAAATGAACATAGTGTTCTCTTTTAACTTATTTTGAGAAACACAGAATAATGCTGACCCAGTTTTATACAGTTCTTATCTCTAAGGGATACATTTTCAAATTTATCATAGAAATTCCCTGAGATCGAAATAAAAGATCTACTTCTTTAAAACACTTAACTAATGAACACTTACATAGAATGTCACATCTGAAAATTTCAATTTGATTGAAGATGCATTTTAAAATCTTAGCACTGGAAGGGTCCACAATAATTGTTGGCTCTAAACTCTCTAACTAGTGGTCATCTAATCTATTCTTGAAATCTTGCACTACTTCCCAAAACATATGACTTCTTATGCTGACCTAAATGTGCCTCCCTCTTCCACACAGTTGCTCTTTAAAGGATAGCTATCATGAATCCCCTATATCTTTACTCTGTCTTTCCATTTCTCCCAGTTCTCACATTGAATAGTTTCCAGACCTCTTACCCTCTTGATCATTTTCTGGGATGCTCTCCAGTTTGTCAATGTCCTTCCTAATAATGTCTTTGCTAATAAGTAGCACTCAAAACTGAATTCAATAATCTAAATGTGGTTTCACTGGGGCAGAATAGAGTGAGAGTTCTGACTTGTTCTGCACATTATACCTCTCTCAATGGGATCCAGGGTCACATTAGTTTTATTATCCACCAAATCACATTAATCACTCATATTATACATGTAGTTCAATACAACTCTTAAAATATTTTCAAACACTTTGTTATTTGATTATTTCTTATCTTGAACTTGTAAGGTTGATAATTCAGGATACTCAATATTTTTATGTTTATCTCTTAAGTTTCACATCATTTAATTTGGTCATCTTTCTAAACTGATTCCCTTCATTCAAATTTGATAAGCTTCTGCCTATGCTTTATCCAAGTTAACAATAAACATTTAAAAAAAATGTTTGTCATTAACTCAGTAATGACTAATACTTGGGTCTATTCATTGAAACATTCTCAATATCTCCAACTATTCAACTAAGCTGGCCCTTATCTCTCCTTTCTATTCACAAACATGAACTATTCTGTCAAATACTTTGCTGAATACCTATATATTCTATCTATCTCAGTAGTATTCATTTGACTAACCAGTTGACTCACCTTATCAAAACAGGAAATGAGGTTAATCTGACATGCTTTCATTTTTAATCAATCTTTCCACCATAAAGATGAGATTAACTGATTTACTCAATTCTACATCACTTAAAATAAGGGGTAAGTGCTAAGTGGTCTAGAGGATAGAGTTGAGGACTTAGAAACCAGAAAATCTGAGTCTGAACCTAGTCTCAGACACTCCTAAACTAGATGATCTTGAACAAGACACTTAAGCTCTCATAGTCCCTCAGTTTCCTCATTTCCATTTCGGAAATAATAACAGCACCCACCTACAGGGTAATTGTGAAAATTAAATGATTCCACATATATAAAGTACTTTGCAAACTTTAAAGCTATAAATGCTAGCTATTATTATTAAGTGTAAAAAGTCCTTTGAACTAGAATGAGTTGCCCAAGAATCATGTTTGGATAGGTCAAGGAAATTTGGTCATTCCCCAAGGATCATCTAAAAATTACCAAACAAATTGACAATTAATTCAATCCAGAAGCTAGAGTTCTTATAGAATGCCTTGAGAAGGAACCATCCGTCAGGGAAACAGGGCTTCCACTTCAGCCTTAGATCTCCTACCCCACACTATTCTAGGTACACAAGGACCTCATGAGCTCTGAAGGATACAGATTCTGAATTTCTGCATCTTCTCACCAGCATCTGAGCCATGGCATCCTCACACCCTCTGCCTCTTCCCTCTCTTGCCTGTCCCTGAACCTCCACAGCAGTCAGTTGTAGCATTGGGGTCCAAAGACACAAAGACACACATCCATTACACTTAAAGAGCCCACAAATGGGAGACTACTTTCAGCAACCAGGAGCTATAGGTTATATATTTGTCATATGTCCTTAGTAAGCTAGAGCTCATTTTTTCCTGGATTCTTTATATACTTGTAAGTCACAGATTATTTTTTTGGGGGGGGGAGGGGGAATGGTTATTTTGTACTTCATCAATATCTTAGTAAATATCTCTAAAAACTAGGATCAAATATAAAATCCCCCTTTTAATAGGAAACTCTTCACAGCCTGACTCAAACCCATCTTTCTAGCCTTATATTTTACTTCTCTTTATACTTTCTATACTCTAGTGAATTGTCCTCTTCTTGTCAAACAACATTCCATCCCTCACCTTTGTGCCTCTGCACAGCCTGTCCCATATGTGGTCAATATACTTCTTACCAGGCCTCCACATTTTTAAATTTCTAACTTCTGTTAGGACTCAGTTCAAGTGCTATCTCCTACATGAAATCCTTTTTGATTCCCTCTCCCTGCACTCCAACTGTTAACTTATTATGTTCAATTGTGACCCTTGGACAATATTTTACCAATATTGTCAGTGGGTTTTTCTTGACACATAGTGGAGTTGTTTCCTTCTCCAGTGCATTAAGGCAAATGGAGATGAGGTGACTTGCTCAGTCACCCAGCTATTATATGTCTGGGGCTGGTCAGACCAATCAATGGTGGCCCACCCACTTCCTCTTCTGTCAGTGACCCTGCCTATGTTACAGTATTCCCCAAGACATGCTAATAATAAAGCATTTTATTATGCTTTATTAACTATCTTCTTAGGCTAATCTTGTTTTCTTGGTCCTTTTTTTTTTTTTTTTTTTTTTTTTTTTGTGCTGGTGTTGTTCCACCACTGGTGGTGTTTTTTGTTTTTTTTTTAATAATTATAACTTTTTATTGACAGAACCCATGCCAGAATAATTTTTTATTATCCCTTGCACTCACTTCTGTTCCGACTTTTCCCCTCCCTCCCTTCACCCCCTCCCCCAGATGGCAAGCAGTCCTATACATGTTAAATAGGTTACAGTATATCCTAGATACAATATATGGTGTGCAGAACCAAAAAGTTCTCTTGTTGCACAGGAAGAATTGGATACAGAAGGTAAAAATAATCCAGGAAGAAAAACAAAAGTTCTTGCTCCTCTTTCAAAGGAATCATTTGCATTACTTTCTAATCCCGATTATTTTTGGTTTTGTATTTTCTATATTCTGTCAGAAAGAACAAAATGGCAGCCACTGCATCTTCACATATTGATTTAGAAAACTACAAATTAATATTTGTACTGCCTACCTACCTTACATAGTTGTTTCAAAAAAGGGTTCATATTGCTATAATACTGCTTGCCTTTTCAATGGGTTGGAGAGGGGTTGGAGAAAGGGAGAAAATTTGGAACTCAACATTTTAAAAAAAGGAATGCAAATGTTGTGCTACTGGGAGCCACCTGACAGTGGCTGCTGGAGGTTCAACCCAGATCTGCAGAATGGATCTCTCCTCTTGTGAGAGGATGATACAAGGAGAGGCAGTTGAGTTCTCTGACCTCTCCACTGAGAGGCAGGTGCATTGTCTGACCTCTTCCCTCTGCCTCCAATTATTTCATTCCCAGTCCACAAGCAACATCTGTGTCAGCAAAGGCTGCCTACAACTCCTTCAGATACTATGATCCACAGCTGTGGAGACTCTTGGAGAATTGACCTGCCCCTTAACAAGCAAGAAATAAACTGATGATTTTTTTTTTTTTAAGTAAGGATCTTAAAAAAAAAATTTAAGAAAGAAAGAAAATGAAATTCCATATTCCCTTTTATTGTCCTATATAGGCCTTTTACTTGGCTGTGTAATGTAACCTTCATAGGCTTCTGCTATTTGAAAAACATCTGTCATTCAGGGGTTACTTAGTAAATGTCTGACAACCCAATTCTCTCCTCCAAAAAATGTACACAGAACATCTTTTAAAGTGTAACCTGCATTATTAACATTTTCTCTGTCACTTTTAAAAAATATATCTAGATAATTAGCAAAACAACATATTAAAAAAAGAAAAGAAAAAGGATTTGTAACCTTAAGGTATTTTATAAAAGTGAGCTATTATCATCATATTTATTTTGTCCCCACCTTAATTCAAGGCTCTTGTTGGTAAAGAATCACTGAAGACTTGACTCTGTGTAAATGATCCAAGGAAAGTTAATGACAGTGCATATGCTCAAATGGGTCTGTTTATGATCTCATCAATTTGGAACCCTCTAAGTTAGTTGCTATTGTATCCATTTTACAGATGGGGAAACTGAGTCTTGGAGAGATTAAGTGATTTGGTCAGTGACAAACCTAATAAGTAGCTAAGAAGTCCAACACTATTCCATGCTATCAAAGGGCATCCTCCCTTCTAAGGTCACAGTTCCACCAGCTCTAGAGCTATAAAAATAAGGGATACCTCCTTTGTATGTTGATGGCTGCTTGTTAGGGTTCCTTGTATACTATCAGGAGAGGCTGACCTCTGGCATACTGAAAGAGTAGTAAAAGGTTAAAAAGATGTTCAATTGAACAAGCATTTATTAAGTGTCTACTAAGTATCAGGCATTATGTTAGAAAGGGAAATGGACACAAAGATTAAAATGGTGTGCCCTGCAGGAACTTGTCATAGATGTAGACCTTGTGACATAAATAACCACTGTTTCAGCACTTAAGTTCATTCTATACCTAGGACCTCAAGTAGATTACAGCCAAGACAAACACAAGAGATGCTTCAAAGAGAAAGTAAAAGCAAGCACACATGGAAAGGTACCCAAGTAACTAGAGTTCCCAGTGCTGCATAAATCTACCACTAGGCTCTCTCTGCTTTTTCTCTATATAAAGCAGAGTTGTTAAACTTGCAGCCCTAAGAATCAAATTAAATGTAATTAGGGTAGGTTTAACAAAATAAATAAAAATACAATAAAACAATGATGATGTTAACTTTTAGTTTTCTAAATCAATATGCAACAAACAGGGATCTATTTCTATCTTGAGTATGACACTGCTATTACAAAAACTCACAACCCAACATCAGTTCTAGAAGATAATACCCGCCCCCTTCAATGAAATGTAATGTATCTTTGGAAACAAAGTGCTAACTTTTAGGTAATATACAACCTAAGTAATTATTATCCTAAAACAAAAAGAGGATGGACATACTTCTTTAAGTAACCTGAAATAATTTTTTTTCAAAGGCACTAAACATTATTATTATTGATAATAATTATAATAATAACAGTATATACTCTGTATTTAGAGTCTTTAGTCTTAGACTTTGGAGTGTGTGTTTCATGTATCTATTTTTCATAGCACACCAATTAGCTTAAAGGGTTGAGGGTGAAAGCTAGAAAGAAAATGGATTTATTCTATAGGAAATAGAAGGGAAATAAAAATAGAAATGAAGTCTATTGTAAGAGTTCAGTACTTCTTCAAGTAAGTTATGCTCTGGGCAAAGATATATCACCACTGCAAATTTGGAAAATATGGAAAAAGAAATTTGTGAGGGTTAATAATTTTTGCCAGTTGCAAAACTATACATAAATCTAGGATGTTACTGCTAAACTACAGCAACTTTTCTCTAAAAAGGAGAAAATTTTCTTCTAATGAATCTTTTTAAAACTTCCAATTAATTTGACATTTTATATGATTTGTTAGAACTAAAAAAAAAAAAAAACCAAGATAGCAAGGAATATCTCTGGGTACAATTCTTATACAGTTTTCTCTGTCATCCATAGCCTCATTTTAATGACCCATTTTCTAGGGAATCCTCATAAATGTAAAAACGCACACACTCAGCTTCTAAAGAAATCACAAATGTTCATTTAAAGGAAGACAGCACAATGTAATATATTCTACATTCATCTGGGTTTGTAAAAGATGTAGAAATGACCTTAAACTAAGGCAGAAAACTTGAGCTCCTAAATGGTTATTACCAAACTGAAAAGTCTTCAAAGATACACCCAGGAAAAGACTCTATCTGTTACCTGAGAACTACCTATCTCAAGGAGAACATCATCATCATTGAAAGAATTATCATCATAAGATACGTTTTTTTTCTTTTTTTCCCCTTGAAAACTTAAAATCTAACCACTAAGAAGCAAATAGACTCTATTTTACACCAGAGGAGGGAGCATACAAACTGAAGGAATCATAGATCTACTAAAGTACTGATTAGGACTGATTAATCAGTCTGTCATCAAATACTTATTAAAATGCTTGATGTGAACAAGGTGCTGTGGTAAATGCTGATCAGAGCATGACCTTTAATGTCAAGTTGCTATTTTATCAACACATGACAGAAAGTTGTTTTATATCCTTTTTAAAAATTAAAATCCTAACTATTTCTATTCAGAAGAATGGCATGTGTTCCAATTAATAGTACAGTGTTATGGTAGCTGGACTGCAAATGAAAAGATAGGATTGGATCCTGCCCCTACCACTTATTAGCTGTGCAACTCTGGATGTCTACAAGGTTCCTTCCAGCTCTAAATATTCTAAGTATGTGATACCTTGAATTCTAAAGTTAAAGTAATCACTTTATAAAATAATAGTGAGTTGTCAACAACTCCATGATATAGAATATTATGTAGTCATAGTTACAAATTAAGATTACTTTTAAAGCATAATAGAAATACAATTGTGTGCATGTACATACACACACACACACACACACACACACACACATACACACACACACAGAATTAGGTTTTTAATTGAATAATTAAGTAGGTGGACAGAGTGCTAAGCCTGGAGTTAGGATGATCTAAAATCAAATACAGTCTCAAAAATGCATTAGCTAGCTATGTGGCCCTGAGCAAGTCACTTAACCTCATTTATATGAATTTTTTCATCCTGTAAAACGAGCTGAAGTACATTATCTTTGCCAAGAAAACCCCACATGAAGTAATAAAAAGTCAAACACAACTAAACAGCAATAACAAAATAATTTCAACATAGCATAGTATTTTCTCCTCCTCCCCCAAACCAACCTGATTTGTCTTCTGAATCATCAAAGTCCACATTGAAGGAATGACCACTATTGCTGATTATTTTAGCTGAAGTTGGATCATACTTGATACTGAGAGGCTGGAGAGAAGAATCATATTTCACTTCTTTGGTATTAATCTCAATTGGAGATTGGTGATCACCATCAGCAATTGGAAAAAGTTCACTCCAATGAATAGGGCCTATGATAATAAGAAAGAACTAAGTAACTCGGTTTATTCATTCGTTTGTTAAACATTTATACAATCTATACAGTCTTTCTAAGAGAACTAGTATGTCCTGAGTGCTAAGGAACAAACAAAAAGGGAAAAAAAATATCCTTGATCTCAAGGAGACTACTGGTCTAGTTGTAGCTTACAACAATTTTTTATTATCAATATAAAACTCTTTGGTTTTTTTCCTTAATTTAAAATTAAATTTAATTATGAATTAATTTTCAAAGCAACTTTTAAAATATCTTCCCCTTGTATATGTGAAAGTCACACAAGTTTACATGTTCCTTAAAAGATCAACTTCCAAAGAAAACCAAAACATCATTATCAGAAAAAGATGTGCCTTTTTTATGTTCTAAGAAATAGAATGCTAACCTTTTGTAAATGTAGTAGACAGCAACCCTCAGGCTTACAGAAGGTGAGGCAGAAACTTGGAGGAAAGTGGGCAGAAAGGGAAACCTAAGGATGCCCTTGTTTCATCTTAAATAAAACATCTGACAGGCCTCCATTTGTGCCACTCTACCCTCATCTTAAGTAAAAATTTAATAAATGGTCTTCCTTCAGTCTTTTAGTATGGAGCATAGGCTCAGGAAATGACACTCCTTCACATATGGTCCCACAGTAAATAACCTATGAACTTTTGCTTTCTCACACTACTATGAATACCATATTACCAGAACAGTATTATATTGAAAACCTATCTATTCAATAAAATCAATAGGAAAAGTACAGTCGCCTGGCTAGCTGAACCTCACCTTATAGCCTTGAGCTTGCAAGGAAAGATTTAGAGAGGCTTTTTATTTTCTCCTAAACACTCTCTTTTCAATTTGCATAGCAAACACTAGTTAAATGGTGGTGACAATTTTTTTTTCCCCAGCTAAGTGGCTAAATAAAGATAGGTAATTGAAAAGTATTTAACATACTAGTAAGCAAATGAAGTTCCTTCTAGGAAAAACAAACAAAATCTGTCCTTTATTAAAATAATAAAGCATAATTACTAATTACTAATTTTGGATAAGGGAGATTATAAATTAGAGCAAAATTTAAAGAAAATCAAACAACCTAGATACTCTTTTCAATTATACTCTCTCATTGCTTAATCTCACCAAGATATCTTTATCTTTAACTCTTCCTCTTTTATGCTTCCCTAAGGTCAATTCAGTTATCCTTATCACGTCAAGCTAAAAGACTTTTCAGTTTCCTTCAGCTCTTTGTCTTGTCCAGTGACCTTAACTAGAAGCTTTGCTTCAATCATCTGATTTCAATTTATCAGTAAGGATAGGTTAAGTTACCGTATCAATTTTCTCATTTAAGTATCTCTGTACTTTTTATGAGGGAGAAACTTCCAAAACTGTAGTTTCAAGAGTGACAAGTTTTGATGTAAGTGGAAGAAAATTAGGTTACAGGTGGACCATGAAAATATATACATACATATATGTATATATACATATGTATAGCATGTATTTACTGTCCTTTCCCATCCAAATCCATTTGAAGCTCAAAGCCGGCATTCAAGCTACTTTGCATCAAATTACCTAGTAACTAAGAATTATATGGAGTTTGTTGCAATAGCAAATCTACTTCTTAAAAAGGTTATATATTTTCTTTTTTTTTTTTTTGAGAGCATAAGATTTAAAACACATTTTAAAGTGATATGGACAGTTTTAAAACAGTTATGTAGTGATTTCCCTTCAATAACTCAAGAATCATCTCTTGAATTCAGTTCTAAATTTTTGTTATATGAAAATTCTATATCCAAGAGCAAAAGCAACAGACAAAACCTATTAAATGTCTTTTTGGTGATCCACTTTCAGATACTCTGTCCAAGACAATAATGAATTTAAAAGAGAGAGGGGAATATATCACAGTCCTAAGCAAAGATAGACGTTCTTCATTTGCTCAAAACTTTTCTAAGCCTGAGAAAAGAGTTTAGAATTAAATATGATTTTCTCTTGAGGCCATACGTTTTCATTCATCACTAGCTAATCAATACCTTACTGAGTAGGGTGTTGTTTTTTTCTTCCTTCTGAATACTAAGCATACTTCTGGCATCTAGTAACAAATACATAATAATAATAAAAATGATTCCAGCTGAGAGGGAAATGAAGGGAAATGCATTTTTCTCTTTCAAAGTAGGAGATGAAATTAGCCAAATATAAAATTGTAATTAAGACCTCAGTTGGGAAGAAATGCTCTAAAATAATAACACTCATTAAATTATACTTCTAAATTTCACCTACTGCCATTAACTTAACTAACACATTCTTTATAAACTCTATGATAACACTAATTAGAAAATAAATCAATCTTTTCATCTTCCCTAGTATGCATGCTACAGATATTTATACACAGAACAACACAGGAAACTGAATTTTGTTTTATAGTTTTATATTTTATATTTTATATATATATATATGTAAATACAAATCTTATATGGAAATATAAATAATCAACGTTTGGTTCATTTTACAGTGACCTAATTGATAGCCATACATAACATGAATTCATGGGATGATGATTGCTACTTACTGGCATTTAAAGTAGAAAAACTAGAATTTTTGTTTCACTACATCGAGCTAAGGATCTACATGAACAAACATGCCTATCATTGTTGGGAGGTGTCCCAATCCATGAAATCTATGCTTTTAATGACAAATAGTATGGCTTAATCTCGATAGGGGGTAGTAAGCGTTAAGAAAGAGCATCA
Organism: Sarcophilus harrisii; assembly: GCF_902635505.1. Lineage (NCBI taxonomy): Eukaryota > Metazoa > Chordata > Mammalia > Dasyuromorphia > Dasyuridae > Sarcophilus > Sarcophilus harrisii. Next base: position 431,256,728 of record NC_045426.1, read on the forward strand.
ATGCATCATCAATTCACAGGGAAGAATCTCATACTTGGAAAACGGGGCATAACCGTTAACCAGACTGCTGTATGCTCCGCTCCTCTGCCATCCCAGCTGCCACAAAGTCCTTTCCCCACTGCTCACCTCCGCCCCTTCTTTCCAAACAAAAACGTCTCCTTACACCTGCGCATGTTGCAATGGCCTGCACACGTTAGTATCTGACCTAGAGCTGAGAAATGCCTGACACATGGCACGCCTCAATAAATTTTTAAAAATAGGATTGTTGCTTGATTTGATCAAACTAATCTTCCTTACTTTATTAAGCAGTAACTGCAAAGCAAAAGTTAACAAACATTTTAGGAAATTATTTTGTGATGGGCTTTTGTAACCATGACAATGATGACACATACCAGCTCTCGCCAAAAAAAAAAAATTAATAAGTAATGCTTTTCAGGGCAACACGTCACAGACCCTGCCAACTCTTCCCCGGCTGTGGGTTTTGCAAACCAACCAAAGAGGAACCAGAAAGTTTCCTCCAACTGCGCGGCCGAAGGAGCAGCGCGACGCCTTCTCCACCCACCCTCCGCGGCCTCCGCAGCCCACGCCCGAAGCCCATCCCTCAGGCCACTCTCGCACCCTCTGCAGCTCAGCCTGCAGCCCACCATTCCCCCCGGCCCGGGGCAGTGCGCTCGCACACACTGAGGGCAAAGTCAGCCGCGCGCCCTGTACACTAGTTACTCCCGCTTGGGCCTCGGCTTCCTCCGGGTTAGCCCAGCTCCTTTCCCTCACCGTTGTGTTCGCAGTATCCCCAGCTGAGCCTGGACATGTTCCCTCGGGGTGAGTGGGAGGAGAGGCTTCCGAGAGAACAGCAAGAACTCCAAGCGGACAAGCGGACAGCGAAGCGCGCAGCGTTCCGACAAGCGGCGCCGCCAACTCCGAGCGCTGCAGCAAGCAGGCTCCGGAGCGAACCTCTAAGGCGCGCGGCGGGCCGGTCCCGGCGCCCCTCCCATCATCTCCACTACGGGGCGGAGGCTTGCCGCGGGGGGGGGGCGGGGTAGGGAGGGGTAGGGGTGTGTGGCTGCGGGGCGCCCAGGGGCCAAGGGGATTCGGGGTGGGCGTCCCCGGAGGGGAAGGAAGGGACGTTCCGGAAACCGTGCGCCCTAAGGGGATCGGGGGCAGGCTAAAACGACAAAGGGCTGGGCAGGGAGAGACACGAGAAAAGCAATGAATTCTGCCCGGTACCTACCCTTCCTCCCAAATCCCCCAAATTGGAGTCGAACAGATCCCCTAAGGCAGTCAAGGAACCCCAGGGCAGCAGAGGTCCTGGATTCTAATCCCTCCTCTGCCGTGGGGGACATAGGCAGTCACTTTAACCTCCCGGCCTCAGTTTCCCCATGACTAAGGTCCCAATACTAATAACAATAGCAGAAACTACCACTGGGTCCTCACGACAACCCTGCTATTAATTTCTCCATCTTACAGATGAGGAAAACGGGAAAAACAGGTGAAGAGTGTGCCCAGGGTCCCACAGCCAGTAATCATTTAAAGTCACATTTGAACTCGGGTCTTGCTGATTAAAGGTCCGGGGTTCCACCCACTGCCCATTTAGTAGCCCAGTCTCTAAGGCCCCAGTAAGGACAGCTGTTTATTGAGTGCCTACTATATAAAAACAGTTTTACATTCATTATTTCTTTTTTGATTCTAACAACAACCCTGTGGGATAGATGCTATTATCCCTCTCCCTACCCATTTTACAGAAGAGGAAAACTGAGGCCAAAAGAAGTTAAGTTATTTGCCCAAGTCACATAGCCAGTAGGTATCTGAAATCATATTTGAACTCAGATCTATTCTGATACAGCCCAGGACTCTATCCTCTGCACCACCTCACAGACCCAGAAAAAAATAAGTCGATTGTAGTAAATGGTTCCTAAGCTCTCATCCAGCCTCCTTTCTGCCTGTAGTGGGCTATCCTTAGATTAGCCTGATGATTGGTCTCCCTGCCACATCTCTCTCCACTCCAACTCATACTTCACTTAATTGTCAGAGTAAGATTATTCCTTATGGTCAGGTTTGACCATGTCACTCCCCTTTCTTAATAAAATCCAGTAGCTCTCTATCACCTCCAGGATGAAATATAAAATCCTCTGATTAGTGTTCAAAGTCCATTATAACTTGAAACACCACACACAAACACATCTTTTCACTCCCTCATTCATTCTCTGGGATCCACACACAGGGTCCTCCTTCCAGTTCCTCCCACAAAATGATCTGTCTCCCTGAGCCTGGAATTCTCTCCCTCTTCCTCTCTGCCTCTGGGCTTTTTGACTTCTTTTTCTTTCTTCATGTCCCAGCTAAAACTTCCTCTTCTATGAGAAAACTCAGATTTCCTTTCATGTTAGTGGCTTCTTTCTGTTTTTTCTAATTAATCCTCTGTAAAGCTTGTTTGTACATAGTTGTTTGCATGTTGTTGAGTCATTTAGTCTTGTCCAACTTTTTTGACCTCTTTTGGAATTTTCTTGGCAAAGACACTGAAGTGGTTTGCCATTTTCTTCTCCAGTTCATTTTTCAGAAGAGGGTTAAATGGCAGACAGGATTAAATGATTTGTCCAGCGTCTCACAGCTAGTAACTGAACCCAGATTTGAACTCATGAAGACTAATCTTTCCCGACTTTAGCCTAGGCACTCTATCCTCTGAGCTACCTAGGCTGCCCAAAGTGCAATTTAATTGACTGAGTAAAAGTCCTGACAACATACTACAATTGATTACATCTATCTATATATTCCAGTTAGAAGCTTGAAGTCAGTCATAGAATTTTAGAATTAGAAGGGATTTAAATACCACATAATTCAATCCTCTAATTTTACAGATGAGGGAACTAAGAATTAAAAAGAAGAGGTTTGTCAGAGATCATATTGTTAGTTGTGGCAAAGGCAAGACTAGAATTAAGGTCCCCGATTTATATATACTCCAGTATTGTTGGGTTCCCCCCACCATACTACAATTATCTAACTATGAAATCAGATTGGAAATTGGAAAACTCAACTAAAAAAGAGCATCCAGAGTTCACCATCATCTTTCCTACTACCACCAACATCTACTGGATGCCTAGCATTGTCAGGCAGAGAAGCCCAAAAGTGCAAGTTATAGCAATCCATCTCCTACTCTCCTGGGTCACTGACCCTATTTTCACTCCAGCCCCATCAACCATCATTCAGAGAATGAATGGATGGATGGATGGATGGATGGATGATAAAGCATATAGCAGATGCTTATTATGTGTCAGAAACTGCTAAATTCTAGGGATGTATATTTGTCCTCAAGAATTTACAATCTAGCTCACACAAAGATGAACTAAAAGGGTACATATAGTTTGGAAATGGCCAGTAATGAAGTAGAAGCTTGGTTCTAGACAAAATAAAGTGAAAGCTCACCTGTTAGAGACTAAGGTGGTCCCAGAATCTAAGCTTTAGATTTGGTAGGATATGAAGGGTTAAGCATGAGTGTAGTGCAGCATGGCTTGGGAATGATTTGGAAGTAACCAGGGGTGATATGAGGTACAAATAACATGTAAAATACTTAGTAGACCTCAAAGCATTTTATAAATACAAATATCATCATCATTCCAATTGTTATTATCATCAACTTATTGTGTTTATCATCATTATTATTGTTATTATTTTTATCATTATTATACAACCACCACACATCCAGTCTGTTAATGATTCCATTCTCTGAGCCTTCTCCTGAAATATAAATAGGCAATACAGGGTTGTACTGGTAAATGTTTAACAATCAGACTAAGGGTAAAGGGGTAGGGAGATAGGAATACGTATAGACCCACACTTTTAAAACAAATCTGCAATATTAACACTTTCTTAAGTGTAGACAATCAACAAAGTAATAAATCAAACTTGTATTTCTGAGGTACAAATGTTCATACTGAAAGTTTAACAATTGGCTCTTATATTGAGAGCTGGCTCCAAAAACAACCTTCTAGAAACTACCCTCTGAGGACCTAATATCTTGTAACTACTTCTTCAGATGATGGATTCCCCACCTCCTTAGCAGCCACAGCTTTTGAAGATCTAAGAAAGTTCTCAAAGCCAAAGTCTTAGGCACATTCAAGTGATTCAACATCTGAAATTGATTTGGCTTTACCTATGGAAATGACATACAAACTGTTTGGCTGCTGCAATTCTAAAGACTGTGGGGCTTTTCCAGATGACTTGTGCTCCCTAAGGACGATGGGGCTTTTCCATTTGACTCATGCCTTAAAATGTTCTATAAATGTGGCCTTCCCTAGCACTTATCAAATGTTTTACCTAGAGTAGGTGTTTAGTAAATATTGGGCTTTTGTTTTGTTTTGTTTTCTTTTCATTCATTCATTCCAGACCAACTCTTAATTGAGTAAAAATTCTAATTAATAATAAGATGAGATTCTACTTAGTCTACTTAGTGGTAAGAGGTAACTCAGTTCCTTCCTATATACTTCCTATATATCTGAATAACTCAATTTAGAAAAATTTCCTTATATCCAACTGGAATCTACCCATCTGTAATTTCCTTTCACTGTTCTTAGTTTTGCTCCAGTTCCAAGCAAAGCAAAGCTCATCCTTCTACCTCACCAAAAAAGGTTTAAGAGGGGCAGCTAGGTGGCACAGTGGATAGAGCACCAGCCCGGAAGTCAGGAGGACCCGAATTAAAATCTGGTCTCAAACACTTAACACTTCCTAGCTGTGTGACCCTGGGCAAATCTAAGAAAAAGTCTAAGAATAAATAAAAGGAAATTTATTTGTGCTAAATGATATAAATATTCAGAACTGGGGAGAGGAGAGAAAAAGGAAAAAAAAACATGAAATTTACATGATAACATTGTCATATATTTAAAAGAAATAGTAAATTGCATAATAGATTTTCATTTTCATATGAAATCATTCTTTTTTTATTGTACTATGTTATGAAAATGCTAGTTTTATTCCATAGATTAAAATTAAATAAAAACAGAACTTGTGTGCCCCTTATAAGTCTGCTCTTCTTCAGTCCACTCATTCCCCTACCATTATCCTTTAAATGTTTTCCAGTTTTTTTAAACCATCTTCCCTAAAATGTGGCAACCAGAACTGAATGCAATGAATTGAGCAATGAATATTCCTGAATCTTTTCCAACTGAATCATTGTCTAGCCAAGATTTTACAATTTATATTTACATTAATGATTTGTAAAAAACTAAGTGTAAAACTATGTTTATACTGCTTAAATTTGATAAGGATACTACTCTCTTCATCCAAATCACTAATTTAAAAAAAAAAAAAGTTTATTACAAGATGAAAGACAGGGCTCTGTGGTGCCACTGAAGTTATCCCTCTATATTATTATCATTGATCTATAATTCATTCTTTTGGGGATTTGGTCATTTAACTTGTAACACCTAGCTATACTTTGAATTAACATATAATTCTATCTTGTCCACAAAGGGATTACGCTAAACTCTATGGGATACCTTGCTGAAATAGAAATATAACTATGGTATTCCATGATCTAGAAATCAGACTAGTCTTCCTGCAAAAATGGAAAATAAAATGAACATGTCAACAAGGTTCCATTTAGTTTTAAATTCTATGATCTGTTATTGATGAGTTTATGCTGACTCTTAGTGATCACTGTCTTCCTTTTTTAAGTGCTCATAACCCATCCCTTTAATAACATGTTCTAGAATTTTGCCAGGAATCAAAGTCAAGCTCATAAACCTGTAATATGAATAATCTAACTTGGCCCCATTTCAAGAATTGGGATGGTACTTCTTATCTCTTAAAATAGTTGGCTTTTTTCAGGGTTCAGTTCAGGTACTGTCTTCCCTGAAACATTCACACAATCACAGAATCTCAGTCTCAGAAGGCATCTCAGAAGCCCCTGAAGCCACCTTATACCCAAACTAAAAAATCCTCTTGTTTAGGGGATCTTTGTCATACTTCATAAGCAACTATACAGCTTTGCCTGATAGTTTCTAATGAGAGGAAACCTACTACCTTCCCCTGCAGTCTATTTTCTTTCTGAACAATTCCTAATTGAGTTTCTTCCTTACATCAAGTCTAAATTTGTCACTTAGCTTCTATCCTGAGAATCCTCCATTCTGTCCTTTGAGGCTCAGGAGAAAGTCTATTTTCTTTTCCACATAACAGTTTTTCAAATATTTACTGAATTATCATGTCCTTCCTAACTTTTCACTGATTCTTAAATGTATCTAGTTTCTATGACATGAGCTCCTGGTAGTCCCTCTCCTATTCAACCAGTTCTAAATGCACTTAGTTCTATTATCATCACTTCACATAACTTTATATTTTCCAAAAGAAAAGCCTAAGAAACTAATATTTTGCAAAAATCTAGGTAAACTAGATCTAGAATTCCCTTAATGAAGTAACACATTTTCAAAGTAGAAAATGTGGTTAGTCTGGCATAACCAGTTCTAGATGATGCCATGCTACCTCTTTATGATCAACACTTCCTTTTTCATTTGTTTATTATTCCTTCTTTTAATAAAATAGTCTAAAATTTTTCCAGGAATTGAAGTTAATTTCATTAATGTATAACTTTTAGACTTCACTCCTTCTTTATTTTTAAATAAACATTTGCATTTTTCCAGTCTTTTCCCCTATTTTAAAGATCACTTATCATCAAGTCTCAATTCTATTAGTTCCCTGGAATGTAACTCATCAGGAATTCATGAATGGTACTAATCTAGGATGGATTAAGTATTCTCTTATCTCTCTACCTATCTGGGGTATCAGCTTCTTTTACATTCAATTTCATTTTATTTTTACTTCCAAATTTTCTTCCTGCCACCTTTCCCTCACCTCAACCCATTGAGAAAGCAAGATAAAGGACCCCACTGGAAATAAGTATAGTTAAGTAAAATAAATTCCCACATTAATCATATCCAATATATGTATATATGTATTCTCATATACATGAATATTACATATATTTACATATAAAAATCCTTTATGTAATCCTTTTTTTTTTCTGTGTATGTACATGTGTGCACTTCAATATGCTTTCTGATCCTATCACCTCCCTATATGGAGATGATTAGCATGTTTGGTGGCAGTGGCACAGTAGAGAGAGCACCAGGCCTGCCATCTGAGTTCAAATCTAACTTCAAACACCGTGTGACCAGCTAAATCACTTAATCTTTTGACCATTTATCATTTTGTGTATGGCTCTTATTCTAATAAATTAGAGTCAGTTTCCTCCATATCTTAGAAATAAAATCTTTGCCAGAAAAATTTGCTGCAAAGATTCTCCCCCAACTTCATACTTCTCTAATTTGGGGGATATTCATTTTGTTTGAGCAAATTTTAATTTTAATTTTACATAATCAAAATTAAACTTTTTCCTCCTGTAAACATCTTTCTTTTCTATAAATAAGTATTTATATAGTAGCTACATCCCATGTGCTAAGTACAATGTTAACCTGTACTAATGCTAGACCTTGTACTAAGTACTTTTTACAAATATTATCTCATTTGATTTGGTCATGAACTCTTCTCCATCCATGAATCTGACTAGCAATTTCTTCCATACTTCTCTAATTTGTTTATAAGGTACCCATTATGTTTAAATCATTTGGGACTTGGCTTGGCTTAAAGTATAATATATTGTACCATATCTACTTTCTGCCATGCTGTTTTCCAGTTTTACTAACATTTTTGCTAAATGAGGTCTTGCTCCAATAGCTGTGGTCTTTGGATTTAAAACATAGACCACTATGCTCATTTGCTTCTGTACATCAGTGTACTTAACCGGTTCTACTGATCAACCTTTCTATTTTTTTTTTTACCATTACCAAATTGTTTTGATTACCTGAGATCTGATACAGTGAGGCTCCTTTGCTTCCCATTTTTTTTCCATTAATTCTCTTGATATTCTTGACTTTTGTTCCTCAAAATAATTTTTTTAACTTTACAAAGTAATTTGGCATGGCACTGAATAAGTAAATTAATTTATGCAGCATTGTGATTTTTACTATTTTGGCTTGGTCTACCCATACTGCCTCTTATTAGTTACATAACTACTTGTCTTATTTAGGAAAATATTGCCAACAGGAATAGTTACATTTTGTCCAAAGCTTATTCTGAACCTATTGATACAATCATATTATTTGGGGTTTTTAATATTAATATGATCAATTATATTTGTAGTATTCTTAATATTGAGCCAATCCTAAATTCCTGGAATAAATCCAGTCTTATCATAGTTTTTAATCTTTGTACTATATTTCAATAGGTGTCTTGTTAATATTTTATTTATACTTTTAGATCAATATTCACTAAAAATATTGGTCTATAATTTTTATCCTTTTTTGACTCTTTCTGGTATAGACATCAGGATCATATTTAAGTCACAGAAGGAATTTTATAGGATCCCTTGTTTCCTATTTTTCCTTTTTTAAAATTATTTTAAACATTCTTTTTTTAAAAATTGATTTCCAAATTCTCTCCCTTCCTTCCACCTCATACACTACTATAGTGAAGACAAGAAAAATGATATCAATTATACTTGTGAAAACATGCAAAGCATATGTCCGTATTAGCCATATCATAAAAAAAAGAAAAGCAAGCAAGAGAAAGAGAGACAGAAAGAATTATATTTCATTTGCACTGAGTTCCATCAGTTTTCTCTCTGGAGGTGGATAGCATTTTTCATCATGAGTACAGGAATTGTCTTAGATCATTATCTTGTTCAGAATAGCCATGTCTTGAACAATTGTACATCATTAGAATATTGCTTTCACTGTGCACAATGATTTCCTGGTTCCAAATTGTTCTCCAGAATGGTAGACTGGTTCATAACTCCATCAATAGTTTATTAGTGTATCTATTTTCCCTCATCCTCTCTAGCATTGGTCATTTCTGATAACTGTGAAGTGGTACCTCAGAATTGTTTTTAATTTGCATTTCTCTAATTAATAGTTATTTATAGCATGTTTTTTTTCTTATGAACATAAATAGTTTGGATTATTTCTTTTCAAAACTACCTGTTCATTTTCCTTAACCATTTAGCAATTGGAAAGTGATTCTTATTTTTATAAATTTGACTCTGTTCCCTATATATTTGAGAAATGAAACTTGCTGGAAAATTTTTTGACATTATTTCATGATGTATTAATCCTCTGGGCAAAATGTAGTTTCTAGATTTATCTCTTTTAATTAGGTCTCTTTTTACTTTTGCTTTATCAGGACTGCAACTTGTGCCTCTTTTTTATTTCAGCTGACGCACAATAAATGCTGCTCCCGCTCTTAATTTTAACTCTTTGTCTTTTTGTTTCAAATATGTCTCTTATAAGTAGCATATTTTTGAATTCTGATTTCTAATTTATTCTTCTATCCATTTCTGTTTTATAAGTAAACTCATTCCATTTACATTCACAGTTATGATTACTATGTATATTCTTCCAGATAAATTCTTTATCTTTTTCCTCTCTCTTTTCATCCTTGTCCTTTCTCTCAAGTCTATTTTGCTTCTGACCACTGTCTCCCTTAATCTGATCTCTTTTTTATCATTCTCTTCCCCCTCACCCCATATCTTAGATCCCTTTCCCTTTCTGTTCTCCTATTGAGTAAAATATAACTAAGTGTGTATATGTGTATTTTTTCTTCTTTGAAACAATTCATAGGGCTTGAATGCAAGCATTGCCCATCACCTTACCCTTATAAGAAAAAAAAATCCCCCATTTTATCTCTTCCTTGCCATTCTTCTAGTGCATCCTTCTTTCTCCTTTTTTTTTTGAATATCCCAACATAATATATACCCACTTATGTTTTCTATCCATGTAGATACCATCTAACTGCTATCATAATTATAAAATTCTTAGGATTTATATATATATCAGTTTCCTATTTAGGAATGCAAACAGTTTAACTTTATAGAATTCCTTATAATTACTCTTTTATGTTTACATTTTTATGCTTCCTTTAAGTTTTTTTGAATATTAATTTTTCTATTCAACTCTGGTCTTTTCATCAGTAATGCTTGAAATTCCTCTACTTCATTAATATCCATTTCCCCTTGAAGGACTATATACAGTTTTGTTGGGTAAGTGATTCTTGGTTATAATACCAGCTTCTTTGACTTTCAGAATAGCATATTCCAAGTCCTCTTCTCCTTTAACATAGAAGTTGCTAAATCTTGTATGATCTGTAATACTAAGGCTTCATGACATTTGAATTATTTCTTTTTGGCTGCTTGCAGCATTTTCTTCTAGACTTTGAAGTTCTGATATTTGGCTATAATATTCCTGTGATGTTTCATTTTGGAATCTCTCTTAAGAAGTGATCAGTGCTAAATCAGTTCTAATGGAGCAGTAATGAATTGAACCAGCTACACCCAGTGAAAGAACTCTGGGAGATGACTAAGAACCATTACATTGAATTCCCAATCCCTATATTTTTGCCCATTTGCATTTTTGATTTCCTTCACAGACTAATTGAACAATATTTCAGAGTCTGATTCTTTTTGTACAGCAAAATAGCGGTTTGGACATGTATAATTATTTTGCATTTAATTTATACTTTAACATATTTAACATGTATTGATCATCCTGCCATGTAGGGGAGCAAGTGGAGGGAAGGAGGGGAAAAATTAGAACAAAAGGCTTGGCAATTGTCAATGCTGTAAAATTACCTATGCATATAACTTGTAAATTAAAAGCTATTAAAAATTAATTAAAAAAAAGAAGTGATCAGTGGATTCTTTCAGTTTCTATTTTACACTCTGAATCTAAGATAATTTCTTTAAATGCAGTGTCTAAGCTCTATTTTGATTATGGTTTTCAAATAGTTCAATAATTCTTAAATGATCTTTCCTGTATCTATTTTCCAAATCAATTGCTTTTCTTATGAAATATTTCATATTTTTTTCATTCTTTTGACTTTTGTTTCTTTGTCTCATAAAATAATTAGTTTCTACTTGTTTAATTCTAATTTTTAAGGAATTATTTTATTGAAGAAGCTTTTGTACCTCTTTTTCCTTCTGACTAATTCTGATTTTTAAGGAGTTCTTTTCTTCAATGAATTTTTATGCCTCTTTTAGCAGTAGGCCAATTCTGTTTTCAAGATATTTTCTTCAGTATTTTTTGTGCCTCTTTTATCAAAATGCTAATTCTCTTTTAATGATTTTCTTGTAGTGCTCTCATTTCTTTTCCAATTTTTTTCTCTACCTATCTCTATCTCTTTCTTAAACTCTTCCAGGAATTCTTCTTGGGCTTCGGTTCAAAGAGTGCTTTTCTTTGAGGGTTTGCTTATAGCTGTTTTCCTATTGTTGGTCATCTTCTAAGCTTATATCTTGGTCTTCTTCTATTGCCCTATTAGCTTTTTATGGTCAAGGTTTTTATTGTTTTCCAACCTAGTTCTTTACTTTTTACTTTATGTTAAAGTTGAGTTCTGCTCACATTAGGTTGTAGAATCACTGATCTAAGTTTTTGGCTTTTTCTCTACTGCTATTTTCAGAACTAATTCTGGGGGCTAAAAGTTTTTGGTGCTTTCAAGATGGTATGATCAGGGGAAGGTGTGGTCACTGCTCTCTTGGTTTGCACTCTGGTTTTTACTAAGGAAGGTCCCCTGTTCCCCTACTGCTGTAAGTGATAGTACTTCTCTCTGTCCTAGAACTGCAATCTATAAGTGCTTATGGGCAATAGAATTCTTAATCAGTGCCAGCTGCACCCAATGCCAGCAAATGGTTCCCTGTAATCTCATTCTGTCTAGTTGTTCAACCTTATTATAGTCTGTGTTGGCTGAGAACTCCAGAAGTTGTTGCTGCTGTTGCAACTAACTGTACTGGTGCTATTACTGTGACCAGGGAATGCTCCCACTCTGGTATCTCCTATCAACTTCCTAAATTATCTTACACTAAAAAATAATTCACCCTGAACTTTTTATTGTAGAACTAATTTTAAAGTTGTTTGGAGGAGAATGTTAGGAGACTTCATCTAGGTTGCTGCCTGTCTTCCACCATCTTCTCGTATTTTTTCAAACAATATGTATAGTATTGAAATTAATTATTGTTTAAATGATTGATAAAATTCATTGGTTTATATTCCTGTATGGGAAGATATTTGTAACTCATAAAACTTTCTCATTACTAGAACAGTTAATAATATGTATAGACAGAGAACACAGGTGTGATTTGACTATGATGGGATCACATCTTAAAAAATAAAATTAAAGGGAGATAAAAAAGCATACACTAAGAGAAGGGGAAGGAAGAAGTAGAATGGAAAAGAGAGAAGGGAGTGATAAAAGGGAGGATGGACTGGGGGAAAGCAGTGATCAGAATCAAAACACACTTGAGGAGGTATAGGATGAAAGAAGATATAGTAAAGGATAAACAGGACAGAAAGAAATATGTAATTAGTAATCATCATACAAAAAAAATTATAACATTTTTGTAATAAAGGCATCATTTCTTAAATATATAGAGAACTGAGTCAAATCTATAAAAATACAAGTTACTCCCTAACTGAAAAATGTCAAAGGATATGAAGTAGTTTTCAGATGAAGAAATAAAAATTACATAGGGTCACTTAAAAAAAAATGCTCTAAATCAATGTTTAATAGAAAAATGCAAATCAAAATAACTCTGAGGCACCAGCTCATCCCTATAAGATTGACTAATATAATAGCAAAAAAGAAAAATAGCAAATGTGGTTGAGGATATGAGAAAACTGGGATAATACTGCCATTTTGGTGGAGTAAAGAACTGATCCAAGTATTCTGAAGAATAATTTTGAACTATGCCCAAAGAGCTATAAAACTGTGCATACTTTTTTTTAGTTATATACAGACGACTACATGTATAACCCAAAGGAATTTTTACAAAAGAAGAAAAGAACCTATATATATATATATATATATATATATATATATATATATATTAATTATAGCAGCCCTTTTGTGATAGAAAAGAATTGGAAATTGAGGGGATATACATTAATTGGAAAATGGCTGAACAAGTTATGATATGTAATGTTCCGGCTGGTTTTCTGAAGGTCTTGGAACCAGCAGAATAATCACCATGAGAACAGTCAGGAATAAAGTCCAAAGTCTTTATTATCTACTTCACAGTCTGTCTCCTTTGCCTTTGGCCAGGCTAACTTTCTGAAGGTCACCAGAATGTGTCTTGATTTCAGTGGAGGAATGCAGGAGACAGGAGAGCCACAAGGACGGTAATCAAGTCTTCTCTGTCTCTGGCTGAGTTTGTCCCCAATTTATATACTCTATTACAATTACATCATTACAGTATACTGACTATAAACCAATCATTATCTCACTAGGGAATCATTATTTGTTGTAAGATTAAATCAATCATACTGAACTAGAGAACTATTAATCACCATGCTAACTGAATAACCATTGTCTATCAATTCTACTGAGTTAACACCTTTCTCCAACGTTCTGGCCCATTACAGTGATAAGTAGTTTTGATGAGTACTATTGTACTATAAGAAATGATGAGCAGAATGCTCTCAAAAAATTTGGAAAGACATGAACTGATACAAAGTGAAATGAGTAGAACTAGGACAGAGCATACACAGTAACAAAAACATGTCAATCAACTGTGAACTACTTAGCTATCTTCAGCAATACAATACCCAAGACAATTCCAAAGGCAATATGTTAACAACAAACACATTTTGTTGCTATCATGTATTCATATTCTTTATAAGTGATAGAACTGTCAGGCTCAATAATCAAGATACTCAAAGGGCAACCAAGCTATTGTCTCTTTTTTCATGATTTTCTTGCACGATTCTCATTTCTCTTCCCAATTTTCCTCTAGCTCTTTTATTTGATTTTTAAGATTCTTTTTGAGCTTTTCCATGGTCTGAGACTAATCCATATTTTTCTCGGAGGCTCTGGATGTAGGAATTTTTAGTTTGCTGTCTTCTGAGTATTTTGATCTTCCTTGTCACCACAGTATCTTTCTGTGGTGAGAATTTTTTGTTGTTGTTTGCTCATTTTCCAGCCTATTTGATTTTTAACTCTTTGCTAAAGTGGGGCTCTATTTCCAATGTGGAGGGTGCACTGTCACAAGCTTCAGGGGTATGGTGCAGTATTAAAGATACTTCTCAGGACCTCTAAGCTTTTCATTATGAGCTTAAAAAGAGGTCTGTTTATTACTCTCCTGACTTGTACTCTAGTCTATGAGTGACTACAAGCACTCTTTTCTGCGCTGGAACTATGATGAGGGTCCTAGCTCTACTGTGGCAACAAGCTCTGATGTGCTAGTACTGCCTCTCAGGACTGTGACTTGGATCTGAGAATGGCAAAGAAAAGTCATGTCTGCAGTGCCATCAAAGAGACCCCTATAACCTCCTTCTGACCATTTGTTCAATTCCCTTACTATCTTTTAGGCTGAGAGCTCTGGGGGCAGCTCCTACAACTACTGATCCATTCACTCCCAAGACCTGATCTTGATTTGCTGGGATCTAGTCAGCACTGACATGGCCTGCACTGGATTGTGCTTTACTCTCACCTTGCCAAACTTTTAAGTTGTCTTGGGTTGGAAAATGATTTCATCCTGCCTTTTGTAGATTCTGCCACTCCAGATTTGTTTTAGGGCATTATTTAAAGGTTTCTGGAGGGATTTGGGGGAGAGCTCAAATAAATTCCTGTCTCCTCTCCACTATCTTGACCCTACATCTTTCTCCCCCTATCCACAAAAAAAAAAAAAAATTAAAAGGCTGAAAAAAATAGAAGAAAATTTAAGACTTCTCATGGCATAAATAACTGATTTGGAAAACATATTGAAAAGGGAAAAAACCTTAAGACATCTGAAAGCAATGACCAAAAATAGAGCCTCAGAAATTTTCAAGAAATCTCAAAAGAAAACTGCCTAGATCTCTTAGAACCAGAAAATAAAGTGAAAACAGAAAGAATATACTAGTCATTTCCTGAAAGAAACCTCAAAATGAAAGCTCTTAAAATGAACATCATATCCTAAATCCAGAGCTTCCAAGTTAAAGGAATATTGCAAGAAGCCAGAAAAAAAGAATTTAAGTACTGAGGAGTTACACTCAGGATCACATATGATTTAGCAGCCACCACTATACAGTTGTAAAATATGGTATTTCAGAAGGCAAAGGCAAAAGATTTGAATTTATAACCAAGAAAAACTTGCCCAGCAAAACTAAGTAAAATGTTATAAGAGAGAAAACCAAACTTTTAATGAAATAAAGAACTTCCAATTATGGAAATGCTAGAAATACTAGAATTGTAAAGGCACTTTGAAATACAAACATGGGAGTAAAACGAAGCATGAAAAGGTAAACATGAATGAACAATGATAAACTACTAAAGAATAAACTGCTTCCTTTCAATATAAGGAGATAATATATTTGGCCCCTCTGAACCCTGTTATCAGGTTTGATAGAAGGGGCTCAAATAAAAAGGCGTGGGAATAGACCAGTTCATAGACAAGTACACAATTCTACAAATAAGAATAGGGTTGAGGGTATGGTTATCACTTGAACATTACTCTCACTTGAACTATTCCAAAGAAAGTAAAATACACACACACACACACACACACAGAGCGCCAGTTGAACACAGAAATTAATTTCACTCAACAGAGTAACAGAAGAAAAAGGGAAGAAAAAGGAGGATGAATTAGAGAGAGCATAGATTAGGGAGAAATTAGTCCAAAGAAAACAAACTCTAAGGTTGTACAAATTCAGATCTTTTTTAAGGTAGCAAAGAATCTGAGAAGGTACCCATAAATTGGAATGATTGAACAAATTAAATATTTATATGTATATGATCATGTGTGTATACATGTATATATGTATACATGCATGCAGAATATACATATGCACACACCTATACACACATACACATATACATATACATATATGTGTACATGTGTGTGTGTGTGCAGCTAGGTAACTTTGTAGCTATGTGACCTTGGGCAAGTCACTTAGCTCTATTTGCCTGTAAAATGAGCTCGTGAAAGAAATGACAAATCAACCCAATATCTTTGTCAAGAAAACCCCAAAAAGGGTCACAGAATCAGACTCAACTGAAAATGACTAAACAAGTATCTTTATCTATCTATGCATACTATTGTGCAGTAATTTTAGCAGCATTAAAAAAAAAAAATGTTACCTGGTCTTCTAACAGAGAATTGATAAACTCAACATTCAAATAAGTCATTTGTTTTTAATCATGATCAATGTAAAAATGTTTTGTTTGATCACTAATTTTTTTTTCAAAAGTTTTGTTTTCATTTTTTGTTGTTGTTGAATTGTTTTTTTAGGATGGGGAAATTTGGAGGAAGACAAACTAAATGCTTAATTAAAAATAAAATAAAATAAAAAGAACTAAACAATGTATCTTCTGAATCTGGCAATGTGTGTGATGTTTTACATCCATAATTCCCTACCTCTGCAAAGAAGGGAGAAAGATATGTTTTCTCATTTTTTCTTCAGGATTTCTTTAGTCATGGTTATAACTTCTTCCACACCATTTAGTTTCCCTCTTTTGTTTTTTTTTTTCTATTTACATTGTTGTAATCATTGCTGTCCCCCTTTTCTGCTTCCATTAGCATCAGTTCATGCAAATCATGCATCATAGAAGGAATTTCAGAGGTCATCTTTTTCATGAAGCTATGTTTCAGGGAGTTGCCTGGAGTCATACAAGAAAGAAGCATCAAAGTTGTTAATTGAATCCAGATATTCTGATTCCCAAGCCATTTCTCCGAACTCTTCTTAGTCAATACTGTTTTTTACACTGTAATAATATTTCATTGTATTCATACAAAACAATTTGTTTCCAATCAATGGGCATTTAGTTTCTTTGAGCTTTTTGCAAAAAACAAAAAACAAAACAAAACAAAAAAAAAACTTCTTTAAGTATATGGTGGTTTTCTTTTGACCTCCTTAGGGTGATGACTAGCAGTGGGAATGAGTGAAAGGGAATGTAAATTTCAGTCACTATTTTAGCATAATTCCAAATTATTTTCCAGAATCCTTAGAATCTTACTTATCTTACCCACTTTTCATAATTCATAAAAAGAAGAGGGCAATCTGAATGTTTCCAATTATAGGAACAAAAAATTAGTAGAGCATATCAGTCCCATAAATATTACCACTCCCTAGAAAACATCCAAATTCTAAGGCATTCTACTGGTTAATAAGTACCTGCTGAAGGAAATACATGAATTGGGGCCATAGGACAGAACAGAAACATGCTGTGGACTTTGTACTTAACCGATTAGGGTTATATCCTTGACTTTACTAATCAGCCTGTGAACTAGGAAATATTCACTTCACTTTGTTGTTGTTCAGTCATTTTTTAAGTCATGTTTGATTCTTTGTGACCCCTGTTGAAGTTTGTTGGCAAAAATACTGGAATGGTTTGCCATTTCCCTCTCTAGCTCATTTTACAGATGAAGAAACTGAGGCAAAGAAAGTTAAGTTAAGGCAAGTGCCCAGTGTCACATAGCTAGTAATTTTCTGAGGCAGGATTTGAATTCAGGAAGAGAAATTTCTTTGGCTCCCAGGCCAGCACTCTACCCACTGTGCCACCCAGTTGCCTCAATTTACTGCCCCTATTTATCTCAGTTTACTTCTTTGTAAAATAAGAATAATAGTTTTTTCTACTCATCTCTTGGAATATTGAAGGAATTAGATTATGTTCTCCAGAAATAAAAATCCTTTAAAATACTATAAAATAGTTTGTCTTTTTTCCACCCAAAACCTATGTCAGTTTCATTGGACTGTATGTACTTCTACTCTTGATCTCCAGAATCCATTCTCCCAATCTCTAGAGTGGTTAATCCTCTCCTTGAAACTCTTGCCTTTGGGTCTAGCCATCTTGACTGTTGAGTCAACTGAATGAGTGAAAACAACTACACTTCCTACTTCATCTAACTGGCCCCAGCCTTCAGACCATATTTTAGCTTCATATCCCATCCAGCCATCTAGTATGGGTATCTTGCTATCTGACTCCTACCACACATACAACTTCCCATCTCTTATTCTAGACACAGTAATAAATTGATAATATATTTTTTTCCATAAAGGGCATGTCAGTTAACTGCCCTCTACATCAACTTACCCAGACATAGACTTCCTTCCATGACCACCACTCTTTCATATGTGATGTCTTCTTTGATTAGAATTATAAGCTCTTCAATACTTTTCAATACTTTTGAGACATTTTTGCAGCAAATTTCTCTGATAAAGACTTAATGTCCAAAATGTATTGGGAATTGATAAAAATATATAGCAATAAGAGCCATTCCACAATAAATAAATGATCAAAAGATATGAATGGACAAAAGAAATGTAAGCTATCAACAACCATATATTTTAAACGGTTCAAATCACTAATAACAAGTGAAATGCAAACTAAAAAACTCTGAGACTACCTAATACTTATCAGATTGACAAAGAAAAAAAATTGGAAAATGATAATTTCTTAAAGGAAACTAGACAACACATATAACTTTTTAATGGAGCTATGAATTGAGCCACCATTCTACTGACTCTTGGAGGCATATTATTTCTCCGCAGGAAAATGTAAGTTTCCTGAGGGCAAAGACTGTTTTTTTGTGTCTTTGTACATCTAGAAACTAGAATAGACTGTGGTATACAGGAGCCAGATAATAAATACTTAATAAATTAAATTGGATTGCATTATTTTCATTGGGAGATGCTAAAAGAAAAGCACTTTGTAAATTGAAAAAATGCTACCTATATGCTATTATTAGGTAATGTTTATTATCTGTTTATTGATCCTGATTCTGGAAGGAACTGATATGAATATATATGACTTTTTAAAAAATTAAATGCAATTTCTATTACCAAGCATTTATTTTTTTCTCCTAATCACATTTCCCTATAGTCTTGTGGAGAGCAAGAAAAAAAGAAGGAAGGAAGGAAGGAAGGAAGGAAAATACTTGTTTAGTGCTTAGTATGTGCCAGGCATAATATCAGGAGTTTTATAAATATTCTTTCATTTGATCCTCACAACAGTCTTTGGAAGTAGATGCTATTATTGACCCTTTCCATAGTTGAGGAAACTGAGAGCAAACAGAAACTAAATTATTTGCCCAAAGTTACACAAATAGTGCTAGAAGATGAATTTGAACTCAGGTCTTGCTAATTCCAGGCTCAGTATTCTATCCACTGTACCACCTAGTTTGCCTTTTTGAACTTTAGTCGATTATTTGTAGGACATTTGAATTCTCTAGCTCCTTAAACACTTCCACTTGCCATCTTCTCATAATTTCCTATTGTTTAGTTTTGCTTAATTTCTCTTTTTAAAAAAAATGTTACAAGGGATGATAGAAGAAAGAAAAGGATATGTTCAGAAATTAAAATGGCATTTTTTTAAAAAGCTACCAATTTTTTTTTTCAAATTAGGGACTTGTCCAGGGTCATTCACTAACTTCATGATCTTCCACAAATTACCACTGTTAAACTTAGATTTCTTATCTGCAACATGGGAGAGTCAGTATAACTAAATTCTAAGTCCCTTCCTTGCTCTAAGATTCTGTGATCTTTTAATTGAAAGAAGTATCTTAATAGCTCACCTCTTTTATCTTTCACAGAACTGAGATCTCTTGCAGACCTACCACAAACCACAAAATCTTTTATTTTTTAAATATTCAGACAAAAGTGCAATAGATTAAAATCATTTATTTTATTTTTCCTTTTTGCTTAATACTACCCGATTCTAATGGCAATATTTATCTCTTCTCTTTTAAAGTGTCTCATATCTTTTTCTGAGTAGATTATAAAAGTTATCTCAGTACATTACAAAGGTTACATATTGTAGTGAGAAAAGACGCAATTTAGAATTGTTAGGGGGAAGTGTATAAATGGATTCATCAGATTATTACACTTACTTCCATGAAGTTTGCTCTTGTCTTTTTGCTTTGTTTGGAATGAATTTCAGTTTATTTAATTTGTCTTTTTTTTTTTTTTTTTTTTTTTAATATAAAGTCACTTAGAAATTGAAGATTCAGGCTATGCAGACAGACATTCTATCATTAATTCTTACAAGTTGGCAAGTTAACCTACCTCTCTGCCCTCTGAGACAAAGACAAAATAATTTGTCCCCCTACACAAAGTCAAAGATAGATGCTAAAGGTTTGCAAAACATCTAGTTTGTATAGTCTCTAACACAATGATGCATTGTATGTTGCAATATGAGCTCCATTAATTATAATCTACCTTAGATCATGCCCTGAAAAGTGAAGGGGAAGTTTAGCAGTTGTCTGTTTTAGATTGTTTTTAAATTGTATAGAAATCATATAAAATCATTCAGAAACAGACAAAAAAAGATTTTAAAACTTAATTTGTTCAGATTTGCAGTATTTGTTCGGAAAACTAGGCAATTATTGACTAATCAATAGGCACTTGTCAAATGCCTAGCGCTTGTCCCAGCACTATTCTAGGCACTGAAGATATTAGATGAAAAATGAAAAAAAAAATCTCTATTCTCCACCTACTTATATTTTATTGAGAGGGACATATGTGTATGTAAATATATAGATAATAAACAGAAAATAAACACAAACTAAATAAAAGATTAGTGGAAAAGATACTAATAGTTGGGGAGATCATAAAAAGCTTAGTGTGGAAGATGATGCCTGACCAACATCTTAAAGTGAGGGATTTTGTGAAGTGAAAGAGAGCAAGAATTGGAGAAGACAAGATGACTTGTCTGCTGCTAGAGCACCAAACCTGAAGGTGGAGTTATCATAGGTGAGAAAAAGAGAGAAAATCAGTGACTGGATTGCAGAGTGTGGGAGGGGAGGAACATCCAGTTAGTCTAGAAAGATAGGTTGAGGTCAGATTGCATAGGACTTTAAAATATAAAGTGAGAAATTTGTAATTTATTCAAAAGACAATGGGAAGTCACTGCAGTTGATTGAAGAGTAGGATGACATCATCAGATCAGTACTTAAGAAAAAGCCCGGTAGCAGCACAATTAGGATGAATCATATGGGAGAGGGTTCTTGAGGCAGAGAGAGTGATTAGAAGGCTGTTGTAATAGTCTAAGCAAGAGATGTTGAGGGCCTGAATTAGGGTAGTGACTGTGGGAGGAAAGAGAAAGAATCTAATGTGAGAGATGTTGTGAAGGTAGAAATGACAACACTGATGACTAGACATGTAGGGTGAAGGAAAACCAAGGAGTTGGAGAGTTTACTGAAGTTGTAAATCTCAGAGATTGGAATAATCAGGGTGTTCTCTGCAGAAACTGAGACAAGCACTGACAGGGTAGGTTTAGAGAAAAAGCAATGAGATTCTGATTTGAACCTATTGTTTTAAGTGGTGTATGGCCCAGCTTCTTAAACTGTGGATGATGACCCAATATGGAATCTCATAAGTGAATGTGGGAATGGTGAATTTTTGACTTATTATCAGTAAATATTTGGTTTGTATACCTATTTTATATACCTATATAACCAGGGTCACATAAAAGTTTCTTGGGTAAAAAGGGATCATGAGAAGAAAAAATTTAAGAAGCCCTGGTCTATGGTACAAACGATTTAAAAACCCAATAAATAACTTTCTCGCAGGATTAGAAAGGATACTTGATGCTGGCTATATATGTAACAAGAAAAAAATTTCTCTTGGGCCTATAGGGGCTGGGGTTTGAAGAATATTTTCTATAGTGTAGCTGGTATTGACTGGAAATCCAAAATAGTGTAATCTCTTGATCTCTTTCTCTATTACAAAGATCAAATGAGTTAATATAAATAAAGCAATTTGCAAACCTCAAACCAGCATTTACAACCCTTAAGCATTTATTTCTAACTATCATTGCTTTTCCCTTAAGGACAAATATTATTTATCTGTTTGCCTATGCCATTCCTGCTCAAAAACTTTTAGTAGTTCCTTTTTGTCTCTAGTATCAAGGGCCAAACCCTTTAAGACTTTTTACAGTCTGGCTTCTTCTTATCTTACATTTCCATTCTTATCTGACTCTATTCTTCTTTCTATTCACTATGCTAAAGAGAAATGAGGCTATTAGAAACTATTAGATAGGTGGAAAAGTAGATTGATTCCTGGGCCTGAAGTTAAGAAGAGGTAGGTTGAAATCCAGTCTCAGACACTCACTAGCTGTGTCACTGGGAGCAAGTCACTTGACTCTGTCTCAGTTTCCTCATCTGCAAAATGAAGGAAATGGCAAACCACTTTGCCAAGAAAAACTCATATGAGATCATGAAGAGACAGATATAACTCAACAACAACAAAAGATATTCTCCATAACTATAAAACATTACTTCTTCATTAAAATTTCAGAATCCTCTTCCTTTTAAGCTTTGCTCATGATACTACCTCCACAGTGAAGCCTCCTCTGATATCTCCAAGTAAGAGGGGGAATAAGTATTTGTAAGTTGCTCATATACCTCCTACTATGTTCCAGACATTGTGTTAAGTGCTTTTTACAAATATAATTTCACTTGATTGTCACTACAACCCTCCCAGGTCGGTCTCATTATTCCCATTTAAGGAACCTGTGGTAGAGGTCACAAAGTAAGTGGACCACTCCCTTCTCCAATGCTCCTACATTTGGCTTAGATTTCTCCTTTGTCTATATCACACAGTACCTGACTTTATACTTATCTATATTTATAAGGAATCCTCTGTATTAGAATGTAAGCTCCTAAAGGGCAAAGATTCTGCCAGTTGTAGATAGAACTCTATGTGTATATCTATCATTATGCCCAATATATTATAGGTACTTATTGCATGTGTGTTGAATTCAATATAATTATTATTTTGTTGTTGTCTAAAAGATGATCCACAATGCTAAAATTCTATACAGAGCAGTCTATCTTTTTCAGCTGATTTATAATCTCATCAAAAATATTTTACACCATCAGTTTCATTCCTCTTACTCTAAACTAGAATTGGCTGGTTATTAACCAACCAATAAAAATATATAATGACCTTTTTGTATTGTTTGAGCATTCCTTAATGTCATTTTATACTTTATAGTCTTTAAATAGTTCTGCTATAACTACTCTTTGTGGTTTTAATTAGTTGAGCTTAAAATTTCTGGGGACTTTAACAGGAAAGTACCTTGGACCTGGTTATTATCTATGTGTTTTCCACTTGTGAAGAAGGTATTTTTAATCCTTTCAGGCTTCATTTGGATTTTCTCTAAAAGGAATAAGGTCTGTCACAATTTTCTATTAGCCATCCCTTGATAATGGCAAATGTGATAGAATAAAGCTTAAAAATCATTTAAAATTTTGGGACCATAATTTCAAAACTTTCTAGTTGTCTTAGAAAAAAAAAAAATGACCTGGTATCTTTATTCAGTGTGAGAAAACAGCCTCTATTAACTTCCTGAATTACATGATGTTGCTGTTGATGTTAGGACCAATAACATCAGGAAAATGATATCATGATTTGCAAATGATTTGGTTGTAAGTGAGGCAAAGTCACCAAACTAATTTTCTTCTTCAGAGACATCTGTGTCCACTAGCAAGATCTAAATCAAAAAGACTGAAGATGGCCCTGGATGAAATGGATGAAATTAAATCTTGGCCATTTTAAGCTAAATGCTTTTCCAGGTCTCAGTTTATCTGAAGCAATAACCATTCAGTGATTAAGACTAGGTAAGAAATGGAGCAAAGAATAACCTCTTTTACCTAGTCAGAAAAAAAATCAATCTAAGAGGGTAATACCTTCAGGGTTTCTGATCAAAACAGAAACAACTGGTATTTACATTTGCTCTAAGCCATCACAACATAAAATAAATGACCAAAGGAGGTTTGGACTAGGACCTATTTTGGCCAATTGATGAGAGCCAGAATGATGTTGGTTTAAGGAATGGTCCTTAAAACAAATCTAGCCCATAAACTCCAAGATAGGTTTTACTGATCAAAATTGTTGGACAAAGCACTCACATGTAAGATTATGCTTCCTATATAAGCAAAGGGAATAAAAGGAAAGGAGAAGAAAAGGAAGGAGGGAAAGAGGGAAGGAGAGAAAGAAGGAAGTTTTATATGTTATCAATAAACTTGGTAGTTTGTTATATAGAGTTTGCAATCAAGTTTCAGTTCCTTAAAATCCAGTACCAGGAGGTAAATGTCATCTAGCACATCAGATGGTAGAGGAAAGACTTTGAAGAAGTGATAGTTATGCACCAAGGGGGAGGTCTTGCAGATGACACAAGGTTCTAAATTACCTCTTAGAATATAAGAAGCATTTATTGAATGCCTAATATGTGTTAGGTACAATGTTCCCTGGCACAAAGTAGATGTAGAGGATACAAAAACAATATCACTTCAGTTAATAGTCCCTTTAATCTGTGTGATTAAATTATATTCATTGACAATCATGGAGGAAAGCACTACTAATGAGAGCTCATGAGATATATAATTAGAAAAGACACATGCATTTCTGAGCTCTCCTTTACTGTCAAAGTATTTTTATGAAACTCAGCCTCAGAATTAGTGCTTAACTGTTAAAATTCATCAATATTGGGAGTACAACACATTACTAACAGAAGGTAATCTCAAAATTCACCAGAAAAGGTCTGTTTTTACTCATGCACAGGGTCAGAACAAGGCTAGGCGCAGACTCAGGCAAATAGGCAGTGAGAGCATGAGAAACAGCTCACACTAAGCAGACCAGAGTGGGGCAGGGTATGGTCTTTACCAGCAGAAAATCTGTGGGAAGAACTCTACCACAGTATCAGCTACTTTGCCCTGGCAGCAAGCCAGATCAGCAGAGAACCTATAAACACAGAGGGTAAAGACTATAACCCCAAAAAGCTAGGGTCTCTCAGGACCTGGCGACACCCAGCCAGCACCAGGAGGGACTCAACACGATCTTAGCATGAAACCTCTAATCCCAGTCCAGCCACTGCTGTCCCACTGTCATTCAACTGCCACTTCCTGTTGTCTGTAGAAGCAGCCTGGAAATACCCTACACTACCCCATAAGCAGATTGCAGGATTTATTTTTTTGTTAAAATGAGTAAAAAGGAAAAGTGGGCTATAACTATAGATAGCTTCTGTACTGAAAGGGAGTAGACTTCAAACCCTGAGGAGACTAATAACAGTTTGTCTCTAGATCCAAAGGTGGATATGATCTGATCCCCACCACATAAGGCTCTCATAGAAGAAATTAAAAAGGCTCTTAAAAGAGATCTAGAAGAAAAATGGGGAAAGGAAAGGGAAGCTTTGCAAGAGGGTCGGGCTAAGGCATGTAACTCATTAAAAGAAAGAGTGGAAACTCCCTGAAAAACAGAATTAGTGAATTGGAAAATGAAACTAACTCCTTAAAAATAAAATTGGTGAAATGGAAAAAAAATTCCATACAACAAAACAACTCATTTAAAAACTTAATTGGACAATTGCAAAAAGAAATTAAAAAGTATATTTGGCCAAATGAAAAAAAAAAGATGAAAAAGCTAACTGAAAAAAATAATTCACTAAAAATTATAACTGGACAAAAGGAAGTGAATATGATATGAGATATCAAGAATCAGTCAAAGAAAATCAAAAAAATGAAAAGAAAATTTAAGAAAATGTAAAATTCCTCACTGGAAAAAACCAACTGACCTAGAAAATAAATCCAGGAGAGGCAATCTAAAAATTATTGAACTACTTGAAAGCCATGATGAAAAAAGAGCCTGGGCAACATTTTTCAAGTAATTATCAAGGAAAACTCCCCTGATATCCTAGAACCAGAAGGTAAAATAGTCATTGAAAGAATCCTCCAATTACCTCCTCAGACCTTAAAATGAAAACTCCAGGGAATATTATAGCTAAATTCCAAAATTATCAAATCAAGAAGAAAATACTTCAAGCAGCCAGAAAAAAACAATTCAAATATTGAGGAGCCACAATCAGGATTATCCAAGACCTAGCAGCTTTAACTTTAAAGGACAAAAAGACCTGGAATATGATATTCTGGAAGGCAAAGGAGCTTGGACTATAACCAGGAATCAACTATCCAGAAAAACTTAGAATTATCTTTCAGGGAAAGCATGGACATTCAATGAAACAGGGAATTTTCAATCATTTTTGATGAAAAGACCAGAGCTGAACAGAAAATCTGATCTTCAAATACAAGACACAAGAGAAACATAAAAACGTAAAAAAGGAAGGGAAGAAAAAAAACTTTTTTATAAGGTTAAAATGTTTTCATCCCTACATGGGAAGATAATGTGTAACTCTTGAGAACTATAGCTTTGTCAGGGCCCTTAAAAGGGGTATATTTAGTGGGTATAGATATAAATTGATTTTAATGTTCTGATATTTAAAAGATATTAGAAGTGGAAAAGGTACTGGGAGAAGAGGAAAGGGGAGGTAAAATATGATAAATTACATCATATAATGAAGCACAAAAAACCTATTACAATTGAGGGAAAGAAAGGAGCAGGATAAGCATTGTTTTATCCTTTGTCTCATTAGATTTGGCTCAAAGAAGGAATAACATATATACTAGTTTGATATAGGAATTTGTCTCACCCTATAGAAAAGTAGAAAGGGAAAGAGGAGAGGAAAGGAAGAGACTGATAAAAGGGAGGGCAGAAGTAGAAGTTGAAAGAAATATAAGAAAGGAGGAGGGACTGAAAAAAGGAAGGGCAAGTTGAGGGAGGTGGTGGTCAGAAGCAAAACACTAGTGAAGAGGGAAAGAGTAAAAGGAGAGAGAAAAGTATAACTTGGGAAAAACCGGATGGCAAAAAATATAGTTAGTAATTTGAACTGTGAATGTGAATGAAATGACTCTTCTCCTAAAACTGAAGTAGATAGCCGAGTGGATTAAAAACCAGAATCCTAAAATATATTGTTTACAAGAAACACATATGAAGTAGAGAGATACATACAGAGTAAAAGTAAAAAGGCTGGAGCAGAATCTATTATGCTTCAGTTGAAGTAAAAAAAAAAAAAAAAAAAAAAAAAAAAAAACAGTGTTAGCAATCTTGATCTCAGATCAAGCAAAAGCAAAAATAGATTATTTTTAAAAGATAAGGAAGGAAACTACATCTTTCTAGATAATGAAATAATATCAACACCAAATATATAGGCACCAAGTGTTATAGTGCTATATATCTTATTTGATCATAATGTATTATTCAAATGCTCAGAGGAGAAATTAGGTAAGTTGTGAGAAGAAATAGCAAATTATACTAGTGGAAATCTCAACCTTTCTCTATTAGAACTAGATGAATCTAATAAAAAATAAACAAGAAAGAAGTTAAGAAAGTGAATAGAATTTTAGAAAAATTAGGTATGATATAAAAAAGCTGAATGGAGAGAGAAAGTAATATATCTTTTTCTCAGTGGTATATGGCACCTATGCAAAAACTGACCATGCATTAGAGCGTAAAAACATAACAATCAAATGTAGCAAGACAGAAATAGTAAATGCATGCTTTTTAGATCATAATGCAATACAAATTACATTCAATAAAGAACCAGGGAAAGATAGACTAAAAAACAAATTGGAAATTAAATAATCTAATCCTAAAGAATGAGTGGGTGAAACAATAAATCATAGAAACAACTGATAATTTCATTCAAGAGAATGATAATAATGAGACAACATATCAAAACTTATGGGATGCAGCCAAAGCAGTTCTTAAGGGAAATTTTATATCTCTGATACTCACATGAATAAAATAGAGAAAGAGAAGATCTATGAATTGGGAACACAACTAAAAAATCTAGAAAAAAGAACAAATTGAAAACCCCCAATTAAATACCAAATTAGAAATTCTGAAACTCAAAGAAGATTAATAAAATTGAAAGTAAGAAAACTATTAAATTAATAAACAACTCTAAAAGTTAATTTCATTAAAAAAAACCCCAACAAAAGAGATAAACCTTTCACTAATCTGATTAGAAAAAGGAAATAAGAAAACCAAAATATCAGTATCAAAAAGGAAGAGTCAACTTACCATTAGTGAAGAAGAAATCAAAGCAATAAATAGGAGCTATTTTGCCTAATTATATGCCAATAAATTTGATAATCTAAGAGAAATGGATAAGTAGTTGCAAAAATATAGATTGGCAAGATTAGCAGATGAGGAATTAAATTACTTAAATAGGCCTATTTTAGAAAAAGAAATAGAACAAATCATCAATGTACTCCCTAAGAAAAAATTTCCAGGGCCAGATGTATTTACAAGTGAATTCTACCAAACATTTAAAGAACTACTAATCCCAATACTACAATGACTATTGTCTAGTCTAATGCTTGATAAACCCAAAGACTCCAGTTTCTGGAATAAGAACTCATATTTGATAAAAATTTCTGGAAAAACTGGAAAATAATATGACAGAAACTAGAATTGACCAACACCTAACACCCTATAATAAAATAATATAAAAATGGGTTTATGATTTATTCATAATGGGTGATACTATAAGCAAATTAGGAGAACAAGAGATAGTCTATCTCTCAGATCTGTGGAGCAGAGAGGAATTTATAGCCAAAGAAGAACTAGAAAACATGAAATTCAAAATGGGTAATTTTTTAATGTTAAATTTAAAAATTTTTATACAAACAAAAACAATGTAGCCAAGATTAAAAGGGAAGTAGAAAACCAGGAAAATTTTCTACATCTGGTGTTTCTGATAAAGGTTTCATTTCTGAAATATGTAGAGAATTCATTCAAATTTAAAAGAATAAAAGTCATTACTCAACTGATAAATGATCAATGGATATGAAAACACCATTTTCAGATAAAGAAATTAAAGTCATTTCTAGTCACATGAAAAAATGCTAAATCACTCTTGATTAGAGAAATGCAAATTAAGACATCTCTGAAGTACTATTATATACCTCTCAGATTGGTTTAAGATGATAAGAAAAGATAGTGATGAATGTGGGAAAATTGGAACATTGTTAACAGAGTTGTGAAGTAATCCAATCATTCCGGGGAGCAATTTGAAACTATGCCCAAAATGGTATCAAACTCTGCATACCCTTTGAGCCAACAGTGTGTCTACTGGGTCTGTATCCCAAAGAGATCATAAAAAAAAAGGAAAAGGACCTATACAGGCAAAAATGTTTGTGGCAGCCCTTTTTGTAGTGGCAAGGAACTGGAAACTAATGGATGTCCATCAGTTGGAAAATGGATGAATAAGTTATGATATATGAATGTTATGTAATATTATTATTCTATAAGAAATGATGAGCAGGCTGATTTAAGAAAAGCCTGGTAAAACTTAAATGAACTGATGCTAAGCCAAGTGAGTAGAACCAAGAGAACATTGTAGACAGAAACAAGAAGATTAGATGATAACCAATTATGATGGGCATGGCTCTTTGCAACAATGAGGTAATTCAAGGCAATTCCAATAGACTGGTAATGGAAAAAGCCATCCTCATCCAGAGTGAGAATTATAGAGACTGAATGTAGATTACAGCATTGTATCTTCACCTTTTTTGTTTTTTCTGTTTTTTCCCTTTTGATCTGATTTTTCTTGTGTAACATGACAAATATGGAAATATTTTTAGAAGAATTACACATTTAACCTTTAATTAAGTAGATTGCTTGCTTTCTAGAGGAGGAGGTATAGAGAAAGGGAGAAAACTGTGATACAACACAAAGTATTGCAAAGATAAATGATGAAAACTATCTTTGCATGTATTTGGAAAAATTTAAAAAAACACTTGTAAAAAATAAAAAATGTAGCTGGGAACTAAAAGAAAAAAAAAACACACACACACATTGAATGACTTGAGGAAGAAGAAAATACTTTCCTGGGTAGTTGGGGGGAAAAGGTGAAACATGATATTGGATTTTGATGTTAAAAGAGTTTATGTGAATGATCTTTCCAATGTCTACCCGTCCTGTAAAGCTCTTGTCTATCAGGAAAGCCTTCACTCTCACCACATGACCAGCTCATTTTCTTTTTTGATCACACAGTTCTTTATAAAGCAAAACTAAAGACGTATACTTTAGTGGCCCTTGCTTGTATTTGTTTGACACCACTGCTTTGGGCAACTCTGAGTATAAATTGCAGAGAGGATGGTTACTTGCATTGATAGAGACACTTTTTTTCACAGCTACAATGATCAGTGCTCATTCTTAAGTAATACAGATTGTGGTCCTTGAGTCCTTTTTATCTGCTCAACTTTTCTTCGTCACCCTTTTAGGAGTCATCTTGGTGAAATTACTGCCTTTTCCTTCTCCATCTCATTTTACAGACGAGAAAGCTGAAGCAAACGGCATTAAGTGAACAGCCCAGGGCACTCCGTGCACTATGGCGCCACCTAGCGGCCCGATACTAGATGACCGTCTCTTTAAGATTGATTCCAGTAGCTCCAAATTTTTAGGTGGGACAAGGGATGGAACACTGACCACGAAAGCCTGAGTCCAAATCCTAGCTCCTGCAACAAGGATGTATTAAGCATTTATTATGTATTGGTTTTAAAAGTCAAGATGTAAGGAAAAGCAAAAACAGCACCTGCCCTCAAGAAGTTTACATCCCCATAGTGGAATCAGCAGTAAGATAACCTCCTCCCTCCCTCCCTCCCTTATTGTACACATAACACGTACGCTGTCAGTGGGAGGTAATTTTAGAGGCAAGGTTTGACTCCGTTGTTAGTCACCTGACATCCGCTTACATTTCCTCTTTGGAAAATTAGGGGACTGGCCTCCAACTCAAAATCTAGATCTTAGGTTTTGTCTGTTTCGATATCCATATTTTCCGTTTCAGGTCCAGGACGCTTGAAACCGTCTGGATGGTTCCCCCTTCTTTCTTCCATCCTTCCGCTTTAGGGTAGTGAGCATGTGAGCAGGGATTCAGGTAACTAAAGTAGGGCAGCAGCGCCACCTGCAGTTCGCTCGGAGAATGCCAGTCACGCACAAGCGCTCCGCTCTGGGGCACTTCAGACAAAAGCTGCTGGCTCCGAAGGATGCTTTGGTTCCCCGGTTTCAGAAACGCCGCGTGATGCTTTCTAGTAAAGGGTGTTGCCTGCCGGGGAGCAGGAGTCGTTTCCAAGGCCTGGGCTCCCCAGGATAGAACATGCTAGAGGAGGGGAGGGACGGAAACTTTCGAGAACAGGGATAGGGAAGCAGTTCTCCTGGGGGCGGAGCTGGACGGAGCGGAAGCGTCCCTAGGGGCGGGGCGTCCGCTTTTCCGGAAGGCGGTGCCTCTCGGGTGCGTTTGTCCGGGAGCGCCGCTTACGTCAGCCCGACTGGTGGAGCTGCACGTGGGCTACCGCGCTCCTCTGCCTGGGTTCCCCGGATACCACTTGCACGCCGGTAAGTAAAGGGCTGATGCACCGGCTGGGGGCGGGGGCGAGGGCGAGCTTGGGCAGCTGCGTGAAATTGTGTCCCGGGAGTCCCTCTTCACCGCTGCCCACAAGACAGGCCACGCTCACGCCGCTGCTGGGTCCCGGGGTCCGGAACTTGCACTGCCCGTCTAGATACATTTTACCCGGGAAGAAACGGAGACTGTGATCCAGCCCTCCTGCCCTAGAAAGAAACGCGGCCAGGCCAGCATGTTTACCAAATGATTGCAGCTACATTTCTTTGTCGCTTTACGTCTGACAAATTTTAACACACCCCCCCCCCCAGCTGATGACACCAGGTTAGATTTACGCCATATTTGTAAGTGGGGCGACCTTTAACCTTCGTGATGTCATCAGTAGAAGAGTTGTCTAGACAACTTTTCCTAATAAGCTGCAGGTTTTTCTGCCTATCCTGTGGTCATAGTGAGTTTGGGAGCCTTGCTTTGTTGATGTTTATTCTCCTTGTTAATATTCCTCCGAGTTCAAAATAAGGATGCTGTTGCTTTGAGCCTTGTTTTAAGGAAGCAGTTCTTAGTATAAATTGGAAGGATGTAGGATAAACTTGGGTTCTCGGATTTCATAAAATCCCAGTGGTTGGCAAGGGATCTTTCTAATTCCAGTAGCCCAGTCCCGCTCTGACAGATGAGGAACTGAGAGCTGCCGAAGTTGCAATTTATCCCACTACAACAGGACGGAAACTCTCATGCCTAAAATTTTTCTAATTAAATTTTCTTTCCAGCATACCACCCCAGAAGCCTTGTGAATTTTAGTTCCTGTCAGTTCTCTTCCCTGCATTCTAATCTACACAAAAGTATATATTTGAAGTTTCTGCAACATGATGGTTTGGGTAAGTTTCCCTATAACTTAGGATGAATATGAAGTTAGTTATTTTTGTTTGGATGTTTGCAAAAACATAAGTCTATATATATATTTAAGGAAGGAAATGAAGTTTGTCAAATTTAAATACTAACGCAGTGCCTTTATTTTTTCAGGAATTGCCACTGTTGAACTGATTGAGATAACCATTGGTGTCCAGTGTACATAGGAAGTGCAGCATTAAGACTATCTTGTTTTTAGATGATCAGAAAACAAGCTCCAGGTAACTTGTTTTTTCCTGGGGTAAAAGAGTCAAGTACATTAGTTTCTCATAAAAACTGCTAATAAAACATTTTATTAAGGGCTTACTTCCACTGCCAAGCACTGTGCTAAGTGCTGAGGATACAAAAAAGGGAAGACGGTTCCTGTTCTTGAAAGTGCCTCACATTCTGAAGGAGGAACATAGAAACTAATATACATATAAGATATATATATATATATATGTAATGTAATGTAAATTGGAGGTTTTCTCAGAGGGAATGAAGTCAATGAGAAGTCTCAATAGAACATACAATAGAGAGGTAAGATGAGACTAACAAATTCTATTAGCATTTCTAGAAATACTCAACAACTCTTTCCAAAAATTCAGTCCCACTCTTTTCAAACAAAACAATTATGAAATAACCAGGTTTTGATACAAGATGCTTAGTATGGCCCCCAAGCTCTTTACTGAGGAGGAGTTGGACATATTTGGGAAAAAGATGGAATGGTCCAATGTCAACTAAAACAGAGAAGGCAAGAATCCAAGCATTTCCTTCTAAGTATTAGGTTGTAAATTGTCTTTTTTGGGAATGTTATCAAATTTTAAATATATGTTCTAAGAACAACTTTTAAGAAATGACCTCATATATAATTTCTACACATTTGGACTTGGCATTCCAAATACATAAGGGATATTAAATTGCTTTTCAGTTTTAAACTTAGATTAAACTTAGACAGCTTAGATTTCTCTTTTATGCTTTTTTAGATAATGGGGAAGAACAAAGGGAAAGGGCAGAAGATCAAGGATGTATTTCATATTGCTAAGAAGAATTTGAAGGCTAAAAATAAAGCAAAACCAGTTACCACAAATCTCAAGAAGGTGAGTGTTAAAAGAGTAAATATAATTTTCTTTACAATCCTTTTTTCATTAAGCACAGGCCTGATGTATTTTTTTAAATCAAACCATGCTTGTTTCACTAGGAATTTCTGTCTTAGGCACAAAAAAAAAAAAAAAACCTTACTAAATAAAATCAACAGACACATTGCATCTTAAGAACATATGTAGTACTATATCCATTCTCTATCACTCTAGTGAAAGGAGGAAAATCTCTTCTAAGGGCCAAGATTGGTCCTTATAATTTACAAGATTGTTTTGTCTTGTTATTCTAGTCACTTTTCTTAACTTTTCCTGATTGTTTTCTTTACACATCTTTTTTTTTTTTTTTTTTTTTTTTTTTAATTTTCATTAATACCACATCCCAATAGGTGGAAATTTACTTTTCCATTTATTTGCTAAAATATGACATTATGTACTACCTTCGATATTTACTGATGTGAGACCTTTCTTTGATCTTGATGTACGTGTAGTCCTTTAAAGATAGGACAAAGGATAATATTCTACAAAATGTAATTGTTATGTTAAGCAAATTCTTTTAGTATAAACATAGGCAGTTTTAGTTTCTAATGTGATTTTTGTGGATAACACCTGTCTGTCTCTTTTTCATACTAAAAAAATCTTAATTACTATTTACTCTTGAATTCTTTATAGTCAGCTTTTCTCTCGAATGAACTTGGCATTATTCAGAAGGCAATTAGTCAATGATATTAATTAAGTACCTGCTCTTTGCCAGATGTACTATGCTTAAGCATAGCTGGATTTACAAAAAAGTTTTAAAAGTCACTGCTCTAGTGTTCACTATCTTTTCCTAGCATATAGTCACGTAAAGTTAACTAATCTCAGGAAAGTTTTGAATCTAGCTATATATTTAAGAATTGTGTGAAACTCATTATCTTATACTTAACATGAACTCTACTTTATGAAGCTTTTTCTTTGAAAAAAAGTTTTATTGATGAATTAAAAGATGTTCTTTTCAGCTAACACTAAAAAGACCAGAATTCAAAGAATCCTTTCGAGGGCCAAGGTACATTACCTGATTTAGTAAAAATTATAATGAAAGTTTTACATCATTGATTGCTTGTTTAGAAATGTCAAGTAAATCAAACCAACACATTGGCCATTTCCCCCCCATAACATCCTTTAATTCTAGAAATATGCCCAAGTATTTAGAGAAGGTAGAAATGGTGTTCTTTTTAAAGAGGAAAAGCCCATTTGGCCAGTTCCTAACTTGGAAACCAAAGGGCAGAATTGAATGACTAAATAATTTAACTTACACGAACTGCTTTTGTTTAAAATATACAGACAATAAGTTCATAGTACTTTTGGCATGAGTTGTTTTACCTTTCTTAATGTAAACTTTTACATTACATTTTAGGTAAAGTGATTTGGGTTTTAGGATTAAACCTTACTTTCTTTTATTTAAAAGATAAACATTGTGAATGAAGAAAAAGTTAGAACTGCAAATAAGGCATTCATAGATATCCAAAAAGAGCTTGCACACTTCTCGAA
This sequence comes from Sarcophilus harrisii, assembly GCF_902635505.1. Taxonomy (NCBI): domain Eukaryota; kingdom Metazoa; phylum Chordata; class Mammalia; order Dasyuromorphia; family Dasyuridae; genus Sarcophilus; species Sarcophilus harrisii. Next base: position 431,291,476 of record NC_045426.1, read on the forward strand.
AAGGCTGTCACTTGAACCACTACCTGATCACTTGGTAAGTTTGATGATAACATTAATTAAACTTAACAGTTTATTATGTTTTAAACATATAATGATTGATCAAAGGATATTTAGTTGTAGACATTTATACTTTTAAAAGTGTTGAGATAAAACTAAACTAGATAAGTAAATTAGAAAGATATACAAAAGTTAATAATTTGTCTAACATTTTTGTAACTTTCTCTCTTGGTATTCTCAGTGCTCTTCAGGTGAAACAATTACGGTGGATGATGCTACAAGATTAATGGCTCAGTTGTAATATATATATTGGAAATATCTGGATTCTAAGAAATGGACCAACAAAACTGGTGCTTTTGTATAGTTTTATTTTTTAAAAAATGTTAATGTACAGGCATTGGCACATTTTAATGCAAACTACAAAGGCTTTCCTAAAATCTAGGAAAGTGGAATGTCAAGAAGTCAACACAAAACATGAAAAACTTAAAGTGCTAAAACAGAAAGGCACTTCACAAAATTTGTTCACCTAAACAATTCATGTGTCATTTTATATCCTTCACTTCGCAAATGGCAGTGAAAACTCATTGGACCAGAAGGACATAAATAAAAATATGGACAGCTGGTGGCAGTAATGTTATAAAATGATACTTTAAATGGTGAGACTTGGGTCTTTTATTTTGTAATTTCCTAAAAAGGCTGCTTAGTTAGTATTAATTTGTCTCACATGAGGGAAACCTAAGGTCTTGGGATCAGAATTATTATAATATAACCTCCCACTCCCCACCCTCCAACAATTTTTTTTTTAAAACGTAAATTTGTTCTCAGAAAAAAAAACAACAAAAACTTGCAAAATCACTTTTTGCCCTGAAGAGATCAAAGCCCTTTTGTTCTTTTGGGTACAGTTTTGTGAAGTAAATAATTAAACAAAAGGAAAAATACTCCCAGAGTCAGTGAACTACAAAGTTGTTACATTCATTATTTTAAATACTTAGGTTATGAAGAAGTCTAGGATGTTATATAGTTAGAGGTAGATAATAGGCCAAACAGTTCTTATGGAATCTAATAATTTAGTATCTGTACATCAAAGAGATCACACACTCCTTCATTCTCATCCAGGTTAAAGTTGTAGTCATCCGCAGGAGTAGGAGAGAGCCGTAATAATGGAAACACTGTAAGACAACACATTCAGATTTTAAGGGAACAAGAATTTCAAGATAATGAGTGCAAAATATGAATGTTACAACACAGATGAAGTATCTTTGGCACAAAGCCTAATTTATGCTACATAGTACTTTAAAGTTTATTAAGCATTTTCCCCTCATTCTATTATGGCATGTCATATGTATATTTATGATAGGAAACAATGACAAAATTTGTGAATCAGTTCTGTTTATTTTTTCTGTTAAGAAGGATGCTTTGTTTAAGGTATCAGCAAGTGAAAGTGGTGGAAACTCAAGTCCTAATTATGAAGTGGGAGATTTATTTGCATTTGAAATATTTATTTCATCTGCTTTTCCCCAGTTAATCCTTATTTATGTGAACTTATACTTGTGATTGTTCTTTATGATTTTAACATGATTGTACTAAACCTTACATCTAAGTGACCCACTAGTTCATATTGGCATTTAGTATTTTCACCACTCTTTTCTAGGTAGATATTAAATAGGAGCTCAAGTTTATAGGTAGCAGTGAAACTGTATCTGAAAATGACAGTCGTTGAATTAGTGAACAGTATCCCAAAGACTGATTTCACTATTCTCTGGATAGCTAATAGAGGGGTATTAGTGTAAAATATATACCTACATCCACAGAGAGGCAACATAGTACCCTGTAAAGTATTGAGCATGTATTCTAGAGTACCCACAGTCAAATTCCATCTCTATCACTGTATGACCTTGGATAAATCCATCTCTGGGTCTCAGTTTCTTCATTTATAATCTGAATTATGCTACCAGGCCTGCCTTCTTTAACTCTATGATCCTATGAAGTCTGTCACCATTTAAGTCTTGAAAGAAAATTAGAATGAGGAGAAACTTCTCTGTAAATAACACTATAAATTACATAGAATACAATACAAAAATTACCTTTAACTTTTGCACCAGGCTTTTATAATCATCTAATACTAGGATTTGAAATAAAGGAAAAATGTTTTACTGAATAACTGGAAATACTATACTAACACTATCAATAGGGAATGCACTTCACTTTGTTTAAAAAGTAAAGTGACACAATAATACTTTGTATTTATAGAGGCAATGTGACCTTGTGAATAGAGAATGAGTGTTGGAAAAGGAAAAAGCAGGTTGACCCTTGCCTTTTTTAAGTGTGCTGACTATGTGATTGGATAAATCATGTTAAAAAACCTCAAGGCTTTGAACAATTACGAACTTGTCGGAGAAATGGTAATCTGCATTAACAAAAGGGTTTGTTGTTTTTTTTTAATCTAGAAGTTATAACCACAGGTTCAGTCCTTATGTTACATTTGCATAGTGATTTATGATTAGTGATATTATTCTATGACCAAGGACAGCTAAATGTTAGAATTCTAACTTGGAAAGATATTTTGACGTCATTTCTCTTCACCCCACAACTTCTAGTGGAACATTTTTTTATAGCTCAACAAGGAAATGAAAGAAGAGAAACTGAAATCTGGCAATATGCCTCTAGAACAAGCGTTGAAAGGAGTTATTGACTTATGTGTTTCAGATTACCTTGATGTTGCTGACTAATGCTACTGTTATTCTCCATACCTGCTGCTCTTCAATATTGAAAATAGGGTAATACACATGACCAACAAATTAGAATTTGGTCAGCAAATGTGAGACATAGCCCTCACAGTTCACAATTACTCTAAACTGACAACTGCATCCAATATTCTTGCCATATCCAAAATACATATAGAATTAAAAGTCCTCACATGCTTATCATTTAAAGAGCAAGTAAATATTAATGCAACATTTTCTATGAATAGAAGTTATATTAATGGTTTATAATTAACATAATTTTTAGAAAAGTTCACTTCTATGTATGTATCTGACATGGATAAAGTAAAGAGTTTAGGCTACTTACCATCTGAAGACATTAATTCATCAATGATATCACCACTAATAGATCCTGTCAAACAAAAGCATATGATGATAAGGGGGAGAGGGGTATTTAACATTTCAATTAGTTGTTATTTCACTTAGTATTAAAGAACAGTGAAAGATAACATAATAACTACATAACAGGTAACCAAAACAGCAACTCCATTATTATGTAGGCTAAGCCCCATTGAGTATGTACACCAATCTTTTATCATGATACTAAAGAACAAGTAGATAAACCAGACCAGATTGGAAACAAATAGCAGGTCGAAGCTTGTAGGCTTCAAAGTGGTGACTGACTTCTAGGCTGGATGAGACAGACCCAGATTCAAAAGAAAAATAAATTAAGGAAAACTTGTGAATAACCAAAGAATATTTTACTAGTGTTAAATTGTGGATATTCCCATTCCCAAGATTCACTTGAATATTGTTTCCTAGTTTTATAATACACATTTCAAAAGAAAACCTATGGCACATTATACACACCTAATAACTCCTTGCTGATGTCAGCAAATAAATGGGTGAAATCTTATTTTGGAAAATCAACAATTTGAAGATGATAAAAATTAGGGTTCTAAATGAAATGGAACTATGGTATTCATATTCTTTACTACTAGCTGGCATTTTAGTAGATAAATTGAACTTGGTACCTTGAGTTCTTACTAAAATGACATTCAATTCTACTTCACTTACATCCAGATTAATCACATAAGTAACAATAAAAGCAAAGCAATACAAAAGTCACTAGAGTCTTTTAGTAAGTTATAAAAATCAAGTTTTTTCTCTTTATACATTTTAATAGTTTACTATGAGGTATGTTGGATGGAAAATCCTTTTCCCACTGGCATCTATAGGATAGAAAATTCAGAAAACTAAACTAAACATGAAGTAAATTATTATGAAGTACTGGTTTGTTCCACTTTGGGAGATACATAGACAACCTAATTTCATTTAAAACCTAGCTTATTGTACTTACTGATTTGTTAAGATTTCTCATAGTAAAGGCATTCTTCCCCTCCCCCCAACATTACTAAAACAATTCTAGAATTTCTTAAGCATAGCCAAATGGGATACAAACAACATCTGCTAAAGTTAATCTACAATGTCTTACTAAAGCAAATAATGTAGCTACTCTGAACATTGACTGAGTGACAAGTTTACTAACAATGAGGCATATTTTTATTAAAGTAAAGATACTAGAAGAAAAATCAAAATAGAATACTAATTTCTCATAAGCATCCAAATTTAGAATTTTTCGGATTAGATTAAGTGGCTCATCTGTGATTAACACAGATAAAAATTATCATGAGTGTGGAGCCCTCTTCCTCCACCTCTCAAACTAAGTATTTCCATTATATCATTCTGCTCATATCAGTTAATAGCAAAATAGTATTTTAATTAGTCAGAGGGATGGACATCTCTGTAGATTTTTTCTTCTGAATTAAAAAAAAAAGATGGCCATGGGAAATATTACCCAGTAGTATTCTAAATTTGAGACTGCTCTTGAAATTCATTTTTTAAAAATTTCCTTACAATAACTAGAATAATGATGGTAAATGGAAAATTGACGGTCTGGAATTTGTTTTCTGTTCTATCACTATCTCTTTGGCGCAAAGCAAAATTTCTTTAAGGACAAGTTTCTATACTTCTGTAGGTAAGATGTATAGTTAGCAATGCAAACTGCATAAAGGCCTAGGGAATAAAGAAGTGTTCTGAAAACTATAAATTGCAAGGCTATGATTCTCTTTCTAAAGGTACCAAATTCTCATAAATAACAGTGTAGAGGCGACTGGAAACTCCAAAAATCCTTAAAGGAGAAAATCTCCTTAAACTCTGCCTCAGTAAGGGACTCTGTCCCGAGGGATAAACAGTTTCATACTAGTTATCTAGGTGGGGTCAGCTCAGTCCTGAAACTCATTGAATTCAATTCAAATTTCAGCTCAAGCTGAAACCCAGCCATGAGCTAACTTGGGACTCCACCCATGAACCCCCTCTTCTGCTTGTAGCCAAAGCTCCCATTATAAAAGAGCCAAATTAAAACCCTCTCTTTGCAGAGGTTCCAAACATGCCATGCTATGCCATGCTTGGGATGCCAAGGGCCTCTGTCCACTGGAATACTCTTTCTAGTGCCACCCTCCTCTCTTTATCCTCACTTATTTCCTAACCAGACTTTATGCCTCTCGGTCAGGATTTCTAACCTTATTTCCAATCCCCATAATATACCTTTTATCAATCTAGGTTTTCGGGTCTGTAAATTCTTTTACAGAGAACCTCCACGCCACCAGAAGGGAGTCCCCAAAACTCCTTATCCTTGTGCCAAATCCCAAGGGGTTACAGGGGAGCCAAACCTCTCCATTTGGTTCCCTGAACCCCGAACCTGCCACTAGATCTTATCATTTAACTCCCTGATTACCAGAAACCCTAATTTCATTTTGGTTCCCTAAATCTAAACCTTATCATTAGCAACAGACCTTAAGGAATTCAATATTTTTTTTGGTATTCAAGCCGTAGTGTTCAAATAGTGATATTTTTTATTCCAAAATAATAGTGATGATTCAGTTATTCAGGAACTAATTAGATCTTGTTTATAGATTTCTATCTTTTTCCCTTTTCTCCTTCATTTCCTTATCTACCAACAATAGTAGTAGTATTGCTTATACAACACTATCCCTTCTCACTGCTCTTAAACATTTCACTAGAGGGTAGGCTGACAAGTAAGAAGAGAATTAAATTCAAATAGCAACAAGCAGTAATACTATTTAGTTCAGGCAAAAAGTTTGTTCAGTGGAGACAGAAGTTAATACATTAAAATGACCTACATATTTCAATCATAGATCCCTTTTCCCAAATTGTAAAATTAAAGAATTGGCTGTACCTTTCTCCAGTTTAAATATAAGGTTAATGGGGAAAAAAATATAACAGGATGAATTCTTACACCTCCAGGCTCATTCACTTTTGCCAGATCAAATGAGCTTGATTTAAAAATAGAATTAACATCCAAGAGAAGCAGGGAGGGATATATATTTGAGTTAGTGGATGTTTTGTATTACATCTATAGCAAGATTGGTATACAGAACTGAGTCTGGGAGACTGGAATGAGGGTGGTGATGGAGCTGTGCTGATCTGCTATGATGGGTAGATTAGAGTAGAAAAAAACTGGGTTAACAATTATTGTTCATCTGATCAAAGTTTATTACCACTAACTAAATCATAAAGCACTAGACATCTATTATAAACCTGTCTCTAAATTTAAATCTACTAAAAAGTTCCTTAAGTTGTTTTGCAATTACGAAGATTGTTCCTTTTAAGGAGGTGATATTATATAGCAAGTTCTCATAGAATTTATCAGTAAACTCTTAACCTCCCTAAATGAAAATGGAAGGGTAGATCATATTGTGGCTGCTTAGCTTTTAAAAACCAGGGTTGACTAGTCTAGTTTTTACATAGTCTCCACTTGTTTTCAAGGAAGGTGAAAACATCTTCCTTAAAAAAAAAAAAAAAAAAAAATCATCTTCCTTTAAAATGCTGATGAACCCTTCTTCCTCCCCCTCACAATAAATAAGCAAAAAGGATTAGGAGATCTTTTGTTAAGTGTGTGCTACTTTAATCCTAGTGATGGGACACCCTACCTGAAAATGAATTTTTAACCTCTCCTCAGCTTCTCTTAATGAGCATTCCCGAAGCAGTTTTTAGTCCCTTTTAGTTCCTTCTTCAAAGAATTACTCATAATTCATATTCATAACTTCATCTATCAGTTCTAATTTGAGAAAACACTAAATCTATCTCTCATGATCCTCTATCTCCAATTATGTTTCTGTTGGAAACCCCAACATCACCTCAAATTTAAATAATCTAAAACCGAGGAAATTACCCTTTTCCTAGAAAAACTGGCTCCACTTCCTATATTCCCTTTTCCCCAATTATTATTCCAAAGTACTCTTGAAACTCCGGAATCATTTTTGACTTCCCTTTCACCAATCTCACTCAAATATTTCCTTTTCTCTCTCTAGTCCCATCATTTCTATTGAAGAAAGATAAAGAACCCCAATAGTCAAAACTTATCTCAAGCTTTTATCAACTCAAAACTTGATGACTCCAAAAATCCATCTGATGAAGCCTTAGGTAACTAGGTGAAGGTGGCAGAGAAGGACTAAAGTATAGATGGAATTGCTCCCTGAAGCAATCAGGGAAAAATACTGATGGGGATCAGTTTAGCCTCACAGCCCCACCTTCTGTGGAGGTCATGGATAGTCTCACCTTGCTATATCCAGTCAGAAACCTGAGCTCTCCATCAAATCCCTGAGGTTAAATTTCTCCTATAATTCTGTCCATGGCTCATGCCATCTTTGCTGAACCCCTTTGGGTTACACCAAATAATCCAAGAAAATTGTCCTGGCATGACAAAACGTAAGAGGAAAATAGAAGTAATCCTCTGATCATCACCTTATAGGGGTCCTTGGTGGAAAATAGAAGAAAATTACTGCCAAATTTTGAAACCCCTAGATCAAAGAGAAAATTCTCCAAAAAACCAAACAAAAACCAATTAAAATATTCTGGAGCTACAATTAGAATTGTACAGGACTTATCAGCAGCCACAATAAAAGACCTGTTATATATACTGGCAATCAAAAGAACAAGGTCTGTGGCCAAAAATATATCCAAAGTTATCCATATATGAAATGAAAGAAATGGATATCCAATAAACTTGAAGATTTTAAGGATTTTCAATCAAACCCAAACTTAATAGAAAATTTAATACATAAGAGCCAATATCAAAGATCCATTTCAAGAAAATTAACATGGACACATGGAAATGTTACCATATGTTTAAGACTGATATCTTAAGTTGCAACTGGGCAACTCAAAAGAAAGACTGGGGGGCAAAGTTGAGTAGACTTTCCTAGGAAAAGGTAAAAATAGTAATTATGTTATACAAATGAGGTACAGAAGAATAGACGCAGGCATTAGAAGGGGAAGACTCACATCCGGAATAGGTTAAATAGTCATTATTACATATGTACTATCAAGGATATATATGACACCCTCCAAAATTTATAAGAAAATATGGATGGATGGATGGAGAGAGGAGGCAAAGGATAGGTGAAAAAAATAAAGGAGGGATGAGGGAGGGAGGTTAAGCAATAGCAAGGCAAGTTAAGGAGCAGATTTGTACCAGAAGAATTAACAGAGATAGGAAAGAAGAGATAAGTCAACCTTAAAAATTCAATTAAGAGAAATCTATAGTATATGTCAACCATACTAGTGTTTTAGATGCATGTTGGCATATGGGTGGAAGCCTGTGTATGTGTTTGTGTGTATATATGTGTGTGTATGTGTTGTCTAAATATATGTAGAAATATATGCATGTGCTATGTATTTGTGTATATAGATGTGAGGGCAGGTATGAAAGTGTGTGTGTATATAGATGTAGATGTATATGAGGACATGGGTGTACGTGTGTGTGTGTGTGTATCTGTGTTTAACTATAGCCTGCTTAGGGGAAGTGGGGGGGAGGGAAGATGAAAAGACAAAAAAAGAATAGATTTTTTAAAAGTGCATAGCAGAGAACAAAAGAATAACTTACAAGGAAGTAAAAATGGACTCTCGTGAATAAAATTTCTTCTATTATTATATATCCTTTTTTGAACTGGTAATTTACTGTTATATATTTTGAATCCTCCCTGATTCTCTGCTGGGCACTTGACAATGTTCTGTTCTGTTTTTTTGGGGTTTTTTCCTAGTTTTTAAAAAATAAATTAAAAAAAAAAATATATATATATATATATATATATATACACATATATATACACATACAGAGTCTGTAAACTCTGAGGGAAGAAACCACATCATCTATTTTTTCCTCCCCGTCCCTAAGAATCTGAATGTAATAGGAATTTTAAAAACACATGTTCAATGAATGAAATAATGAAGCAAGCAGAGGCAGAAGAAAGCAATTAGCTCCAAGCTCCTAAGCTCCTTATAATTTGACTTCCTAAGGGCCATGAAGTCATGGCTTCCTCATTTGAATTTTTGGTCTTTAATTTTCAAAATTTAACAGGTTTTAGTGGTTCTAAAAAAGCTTTCATGCAATTGGAGGGGGGGGGGGGGGGGGGGGGAAGGGAAAATCTGCCTTTCTATTTCACGTTATGGAGTTTGAGAGTACCAAAAGTGCAAACTTAGGAAGGGAAAAAGTATTTGGGCAACATTCACCTTTTATTTTTTACTATGAATTTCTATAATAACTATGTAAAAGTGTGAGCTGTTATATAATTGATAAATATATATATATATATATATAAAATTTTGATTTGTTCTCTACTTGGATGAAGATGTATTTCCTCCTCAAATAAACTGTAAACTCCTTGAAATGAAGTCTGTTTCTACAGCTTCTTTTGTATTTTCACAATGCTTAGTGTAATAATGAGCACAAGAAGGTATTTAATAAAATGCTTATTGAATATTTGGTATCATGCTTTACACAGCTTAAATAATGAAGCAATTTTATTATAACTAATAATTACACCATGCTTTTTAAGGCCTCTCTTCTTGCTTTGCCTTAAAAAAAACACCAATAAACCTCAAAAGCTTCAAACTTACCTGAGGGTGTGTCTGAAACTGGTGTCTGCTGAAGATGTTGACTTCTGGTAAGGGTGTGTTGTTCAGGCAGATTCTGGGTCTCTGTATTAGGTTTCTGTGGAGTGACTGGAGTAGAGACTTGAGGAGGTTGTGTGAGGTCATCAGGTGGAGGAACAGGAAAAACCACAGGCTTAGAGGAACTGGATTCTTTATTAATAAGCAGCACGTGGATAGGTCCTGAGTGACTCTTTAAATTTATCTGATATTTCTTTTGTCCATTCTGGCCCTTCAAAGTTGAAATGATTTTGTTTCAAAACAAAATTTAAAAAATTTAATATTATTATTTTGGAACTTAGGCAAATCAGCAACTGATGGGAGATTGATATTATACAGTTTTCAGAAAGAAATGAATTAGGTGAAATATATTTAGTAACATGGCAACTTTCTCAGAAGGGTTAAATATCATTTTTACAATATTCTAACATACAAAATAATACAATAAAGCTAGAAGGAATTATAATCAAGTTCAGATAAAAGAATGAATCCCTCTCCCTCTTATACTCTCCCCTTCCCTTCCCCTCCCTTTCTCCTTCCCTTTCCTTTTCCCTCTCTTTTTATGCAAAGCAGGCCCTCAGACTGGTCCTTTGGCTTCTCAAGCTCACTGCCCAGGGGTTATTGCTGCCTGGAATGAATCAGGAATAGGTTCAGATGAGAGAACTCCAAACTTTCCCACAACAGTTGCTGTACAGGGGGCACAGTATCTCTGGAGAGCCTTGGACCATAAATAGCAGGACTCTCAGATATGGGGCTCTCCATACTTCTAGGCGCATTGTGGGTTAAAGTGCTAACTTTACTGCCTTTCACCAAGTCACTGTGGCTTGGGCCTGAGCCCACTTTGAGGTCTCAGTTTTCTATGTAGCAACTAGTCATGCGAGTCTGCAGCTTTTCACAGGAGCAGATGCTTAGCTCCTCTGGAAAGCATATGAACAAATCAAAGAGCACATATAGCAAATTCTCCAAATGAAAACTCAAGTCCCTTTACACTTCCAGATTGATTTGACAGATATAGAGATAAATCATAGACGAACAGAACAATGATATGTATAAGCTATGTGGGCAAGTGACTTAATTAATCTGTCTGATTCAGATTTCCTCATTTGTAAAATGGGAATCACTTACACCCCAAGATTGTTGTGAGGATTAAATAATACATGTAAAGACTTAGCAGAGAACACGGCACATAGTATAAGCTATATAAATATTAGGAATCATCATCATTATTGTATATTATTACTATTATTTAGGGTAATATATCACTATACATATTTTTTTAAATTTTTCCCCCCTTGTCCAGGATTTGAATATCTTTCATTGACTAGATCACCTTAGTTAATTCCTCACATCATTACTGATTTCCTGATATTCACTTTTGGAAGAAAGAAATTATATTGATAAGTATCTTTTTGGGCAAATGTTAAGTGATTTATTGACTTCCCTCCAAAATCTGGTCTTTAATAATATAGTAATTATGGAAACAATGCAGACAATGCAGATTTACGGTGTTAATCCAAAAATGGACTTTAAATACTAATTTGATGTTGTTTAAAAAAATCTTTGCCCCTTTAGAAACATTATATTGCATTCATACATACCATTTCAGGAATAGGTACCTCTAGCTGTGTACCAGAAGGTGCTTGAATTGCAAGAAGTGTATCTCCTATGTATAAATATAAATATATTTTAAAAAATTATTTTAGGTCAGGTTCATCATCTATATACTTATTGCATTCCAAATAGTTACACATGTATTGAGGATCAATATATATTAGACTTTGCTAGCTTTGTAATAAAGATGAGTCTTGCTTTCCAGGAAAGAGTCAATAATAGATGTCTGTTGTCCAATTACACCCTAGCTAAATAGGGAGACTCACCAACAGCCAGTCTCTAAGGTAATAAACTGTTTGACTCTCTGAAGATCATCTAAGTCAAATGAGGTTGCAATCTACTTCACTTATCCACACCAATGAAATCACAGATCCCAGAATTATTTAAACATTATCTAGTTATTGACTTAAATAGAATACAACCAAAAACACTTTTACAGAAATGAAGACATAATAAGAGAGATATTAGTCACTCATGGTTTCAGTTGAGTTGTTTTTCTGTTCTGTTTGACTCTTTGTAATCCGTTTTGAGGTTTTCTTGGCAAAGATACTAGAGTAATTTATCAATTCCTTCCCCAGCTCATTTTATAGATGAGGAACTGAGGCAAACACAATTAAATGCTAAACCAGTCACACAGGAAGTAACTGAGGCCAGATTTGAACTCAAAAAGATGAGCCTTCCTGACTCTAGTCTTGTCAATCTATCCACTCACTGCATCATCTAGCTGCCCTCACTCAGCATTGAACTATACTAATAGATTATACTTAACTTACACATTTAGTACCAAATCAAATTCCCAAGGGGCAACTTTATAGAACTAGTCAGAATAACCAGAAAATTCATTTGGGGGAACAACATATCAAGAATCTCAAGAGAAATAAGAAATAAAAAGTAAAAATGAAGTGGATCTACTAGCAGCCAACAAAACTAATTGAGAATTGATCAGTGGAATAGATTCAACAATCAAGACCTAGAAGCAAACAAATTAGTATCATAGTGTTCAGTAAATGAACAGACACCAACTATTTGAGTAAGGACCATCTATATCTCACAAAACCTGCTAGGAAAATTGATAAAGAGTTTGGCAGAAATTTGGTTGATATTTCACATAAAATACCTTATGAAGCTCCAAAGGGACATAAAGGGTCACAATGGAAATAAATCAAAAAGAGGAAACACATTTCACAACCATGGCTAGGGAAACAGTTCTTAATTGAGCAATTATAGAAATGATTATAAAATATAAAAGGGACAATTCCTATTAGCATGAGAGACAACATGACATTGAATAGGATATTAGATGTGGAATTTTTAAGAGCTGGGTTCAAATCTCTCCTCATACATTTACTAGCTATAGGATCTTGGAAAAGTTACATAAGTAATGGGTCTCAGTTTCCTCATCTATAAAATGAGGGAGGTTAAATTTGGGGCCCATTGAGAGCCCTTCCACCTTTAAATCTATGAATATAAAATGGAAAGACCTTCATACAAGCAAACTAAATGTGGGATTTGGACTTTGAAAGACTTCAGAAGAACTCTGATCAATGTAATGATCTATCAGAAAATTGAAGAAGCATGCTTCCCACTTTTAATTAATAAACAGGTGATTGATATTAGAGGTGGAGAATGAAACAAATTTTCAGATATGGCTAACATGTTGTTTTTACTTAATTATACTTGGTACAATTGATTTCGGGGACGTTTTGCAGTAGCACATAGTAATGAAGATTCATAAAAAAGAAAAAGGCATCTATAAAACACTAAAAATACACAGAAGAGAGCATCTCTGAAAGAAACATAAGCAATGTAGCTTATGGTCCTATTAGATGATGCATTTGTGTTTGTGAAATTTATAATAAAGGAAATTTTCAATTAAAAACAGATGTAATTGGGATTGCTAAAATCTGTGTCTGGATATTTCTGGATAACAGGAAATCTTGTGGTAAAGTAAATTCTTGATTGAGTTATTTTGGAATTTTATTTTAAGCTGCATCATATCTTTAAATAATCTTTGAGCTGCTGATGAATAAGATTTTCTGTGACGTTGCTGTCACTTTTCCTAACAAACTCTTTAAGTTATGATGATGAGTAAAGAACCATAAGCTAAACATTTTTTTTATACAACTTTAGGGAATAAGTTGAATTTTATTTGCTAAAAGAATGTTTAGTGAAATGCAACATGTTTAAAAACTTTATATGTAAAAAAAGGTTACTGCCATGTCACCAAAGAACATCTATTTGAATCCATTTCAACTAGTGATGATAATATAATACACACCCATACTCTTTCTTGGTCCTTCCCCTATGATCAGCAAATACTTGCTGAATAAAAGGATGGACACTAGAGTTAAAAATGTCTAAATCAAAACAAAGCTAACTGGTTCAAATAAAAAATGAGCCCTTGATCTTGACCTCACTATATCCCAGAAAGTTTTAAGATCACATATAAAAATGGCTACATTCTATTTTAATATCATTGAAGTTAAAGAGGAACTGATTATTATTATTATTATTGGAAATTTTATTAATATTGGAAATAAACAAGTTAGTTGAATCTGGGTTTTTTTAGATATTGAAAAAGCAGAAGAATGGCATGGAGAATTTTAAATAATCCAAATCATAGCTTCTGTTGAGAAGTGAATAAGATGTTTCAAAATCAGCAATAGTAATATAAGGTTTCATAAGTTTAATTTTTATAATTTCTTGACCAAAGAGATATCTTCATCTACAATGTGCAGAGCATAATGCTCATAATGCTCAGTCCTGGGGATACACAGAAAAAAAAGGTAAACGAATTTACTAGCAATACTTACCATTAAAACAGTTACAGATATCTTCATGAGTTATGTAAGAAAATGTACTGTCATCACAGGTCAAGGGAAACAGCATGGTATTCTTGATGTAACTTTAAATTTGTAAGAAAATGCCAGCCCCCACACAAAGAACAACTTTTAAAAACAATTTTCTTCTCCCTACAAATTCAGAAATGCAGTTTTGCATACCATGCTAGTCCCTACTTCATCGTCCAACTTGTGTAGAAGTATATTTAAAATTTTTTCCTATAATACCAAATGAAAATATTTATTTAGGCAAAGTTATATTTAATTTAAAATTTTCTAATGAAAGAAGTTTCATTTTTGACTTTGTAAGGGTTTTAGATTTGCCAGGCACTAGGAAATAGATAGAGAATGTTGTGCACAAGTGTCAACTGCACAAATAGGTCAACTAAAGTTTTGAGGTAAAAACAAGGTTGGAAAGTACCATCAGAAGCAACTTCACTAGCTGTACCATGGGCTTGGCCAGGTACTGGCCAAAGAAGACTTTGAACACTGATGAACAAATTGATAAAATCAATGGATATCAAATTCAAATTGTTGAATATTCAAAATAAAAATAGTTATTTATAAAACCCAGATTATCAGAACTAAATGGTATTTGTTGGCCAAAAATGGTAATTTTAGAACATATTAAAAACCAACTGAAAATATAATACTCAATAAAATTTCAGAAAAGTCCTAGGACCTGCAGGTAAGAACTTGGGCTAGGTGTGTTTCTCTAATCTTTCAAGTTATGGAAGACAACTGTGTCCTCCATAAAATTTACCTTCCGGCTTGGGGAACATGTCAAGCACAGGTTGGATCAAAGCTACTTGAGTCATGAAATTAACTTAAGACATTTTTTATTTTAAGCTGTGAATTATCTTATAATAATTTACTTTACTTATATTGTGTTCAAGAACTTCAGATAGGTGAATTTTGACTGTTGATTGTTTCCAATTTTTCCTGTATGTAGCTTGTCTGTACCTAGTGGTAGGCACTTTCCCCCCCCACTTTAGATTGCAAGGTCCTTAAGAGCAGACTGTCTTTTGCTTCTTTGCAACACTAGCACTTGGTACAGTGCCTGCACATACAATAGGTGTCTGACAAATGCTTACTAACTGAATGACTAATTTTTAGGACACTGACCATAATTATTTAACAATACCATTTGTATTGTAATAGCTAAGCCCCATTGTCCCTCCTCAGCATAAATTCAGTTTATATCCCAAGAAGCAACTTTACTGTAGTAGAAAAAAACATTGACCTTGGACTCAGAAGGCTTGAATTATTAGCTGTGTGACTGTAATACTGTAAGCTTTGATTTTATCTTCTATAAAGAATACTTGCCCTACTTCATAAGGTTGTTATGTCCACAAAGCACTTTGTAAACTCAAAATCACTAAAAATTTGATGTGAAGGAAATTCTTTTTTGTGGTTGCAAAACAGCATGCATAACTTCTAAAAACTGATGATCTATTCTGGTTAGATGATGGAAATAGGGAAGATGGGAAATAGAAAAGATGGGCAAGGAAAAATACAATTAAAAAATTATTTTTTGAAGAAATGGGTCTCTCTTGTCTCTTGTTTCCAACATTTAATAAAAGAATTTAACTTGCCAACTTAAGAGATAATGTCATTCATAAACTAATTAATTCAGCTGGACATCATCTTTGCAAGTTCACAAGTCAAAACTTAAATCAATAGATATCTTAACAAATTACTAAAAGAGTATTGTAAATCTTAGCTTTCACTCAAAAGACCTACGTTCTGAAAATACCCTACACTTGAGTGCACCTTTCCTAAATAAAAATATACACAAAGCTATAGTTGGGTTATAAAGTTATTTAAATAAAAGGATATCTGTTGTTAATGGAGTCATCCATAACATTTTTGATGCTTTGCTGTAGCCATAATTTCTGTTGATCAAGTTCTCTCTCTTTTAGCTCCAGATCCTCAATTTCTGCTTTGAGATATCTTAGTCTATCAATAACTTCCTTTGTATTACATCCAGCACCTACACCTCTTGAGAAATACAGAATATCCATCAAGTTAATTTCAATTAATTCCATTAATAAAATGATTATCTGGGTCACAGCCAATTATAATTTACATCATAGTATGATTTAAAAAAAAAAAAGTCAAATTCCCCAGAGCATTAGAATATAAAGCAGAAAACTCTGGATCTGAATATATTGATTTAGAAAATCCCTCGGGGAAGAGCTAATATGCTCTAAGCTCTCAATTTGCTTAGCTATGACAGGTTAGACTTGGCTCCCATTCTAAAGGGATTAGTTAATGAAGTACCAAAAGAATCTCATAATAAAGTCTTGCACAGAGAGGGCACAAAATAAACATACTCTGAAATCATAAATCTTATAGATATGTTTATAAAAAGGCTCCAGTAGACTGGCACATATCCATATATTCTTACTTGTCTTTTATTGGACTTCTGTCTTAAAAAATGAGGCCAAAAGGATAATTCTGATTTTTTTCAATGTATAATATTCAAACTCATCCTTGTATTTTCATGAAACTCAATATACATCCATAAACAGAATTTATTGGCCAAGATCCATGGTAAAAGATTTCCATATTTCTTAATAATTCTTAGCAATATTACAGTTTCTGAAATCATTTTACTTTGGATAATTATTCTCATTTGAGATGCTAGAACTCTTCTTAAGAATACCAATCATAGTATCAATAAACTAGGTAGAAGGGAAAGGCTTATCCTATGGAAATGGACAGTGATTAGAAATTCATTAATATATTAAATAAACTAATATAATATATGAATAATATTAAATAAATTAATTAATGTATTAAATATTTCTATTTCCAATATTTGGATCTCTGATTTCATTGCTGAGGGAGTCCTTTTCTCTCCAAAATGGATCAAAACCCCTTTCTGCCTAAATAGTATGCTTTCAAATTGTAGCCAGCTGGGTAATAAACCAGTCCTGCATTGATTAAGACTGGTAATCAAAGAGATATTAAATCCATCTCCAAGCCCACTCTTAAACCCTTCTGGCATTACAGGCCTTTACTGGCATTACACTGAAAGTCCAGGGCCTTCTACATGGTATAATAAGGTAATGAAGGAGACTCTTGATCCTACTTTTTTAGGGGGTCACACAGCTAGCACATGTAGATGTAGGACTCCAATCCAAGTGTTCCCAATTTCAAGGCTGGCCCTTTATCCACTCTGCCATACTTACAAGTTAAATGAACTAAATTAATGAGAGTGTCAAGTAACAGGATCCATCAATTATATATTGAGTACTTATTACATTTAAGATGGCTAACAAAGTCTGTTCCAATGAATTTATAAAATTTCAGTTGGGTAGAGAACTCATATACACCTAAAATAAATAATAGAATAATTGGCATACTTAAAAAAATCCTGACCTCTAATTTCTTTGATTTAAATAGTTCTCTGGTGAATAATCTCCCTCTTCCCAATGCTATTCGGCATAATTTATAATCTTATATATAATTTATAATCTTAAATGCTTTGTCTTAAGTCACAAAGGTAAATGCCTCAGAGACAGTATCTGTACCCAGATTCTAAGATTAGATCTCTGTGCACCATACCATTCTGCTATGCATATGGGCATATGCATCTAAATGTCAAATGAGTATGACAAAAAATAAAATTCTCCAGAAAAAAATTCAGAAAAAGAAAGATCACCATCAGAAATGTCAGGAAACTCTTTTGAGTTTGGTCTTGAAAGACACTGAAGACAAAGAGCCAGGGAAGGGAAAAAAGCATTCCGAGTAGGGAAAATGGTCCCAGGGCAGAGGCAAGATTATGAAATGTATATTTGAAAGTTAGAGAGTAGATTGGTTTGACCAGAATGGAAGTTCATATTGAAGAGTAGTATACAACAGAGTGGTACACAGTAATGTAGGCAGAGGCCAGATTTTGGACATATGCAGGAAGAATCAAAATTTCAGACTATAACAGTAGTCTATAACTTACTTCCACTGGATACTATTTTTGGACTTTTTTTCAATTAAATCAATTCCTTCCAAAACATTGGTAATATCATAAATTCTTCTTTTTTGCCTGACAGCCAAAGTATCTGCAGCCTGTTTTTTAAAATAAGGGAAAAAAAAAAGATAAAAAATTCGTATTTTAAGGTAAAAGGAACTGATTATTAAAATCACAGTATGAATAGAATCCCAAATGTAATCCAAAGGCTCAATATGCTCAAGTCATCTTCTATTCACAAAAAAAAAAACCCCAAACCATTCATTTCATGGCCTGTTAACAGCTGTTAAAGAAAAACACACACATACACAATCAGGTGTCATCATGCAAAGTACATAAAGACATGTAAAAAATTCAGAAAATCTTTGCCTGATGAACAGAATTCCTATCTACTTTGCTTCTCCAATTGATGTAACAAAATCTAATTTCATAACAGTCGATTGTAGTTACTGAAGGCAATTCAAACGGCAAAATTTGAACTTTTCATATAAATGATATTTTAGATTAAAAACACTATGGGAAAAATCTTGGGTACCATACATTATTTGTATTGTCTTGATGTATGTCGATTTTTTACTACTTTAATGTTTTATAACAAAGCAAAAACAATAGTGAAATACCAATGCAAAACACACAACATTTTAGTAGACACTTTGAGTCAAGGCAAATTGAGCCTGACATTTACTAGCTTTGTGACCCTGAGCTCATCACCCCATCTGCTTTTAAAATGGGAATAATAACAGTACCTACTTCTCAAGGTAGTAAAGATAAAATGTGATAGTCTCTGCAAACTTTAAGTGTTATAAAATGCTAGTTATTAAGCACAAATTATTGTACTTATATGAAAGTTCAGTGACTTCAAAAATTTTTTTTGTTCAGGCATTTTAGTTATATCCAAACTCTTTGTGACACCTTTTGGGGTTTCCTTGACTAAGTTATTGGCAGAGTTTGCCATTTACTTATTCCAGCTCATTTTACAGATAAGGATGCTGAGGTAAACAGGGTTAAAGCCACTTGATCAGGGACATACAACTAGTGTGAGGCCAGAAAAGAAATTATTACTAAATTTAGAACTTAATAAATTTTCTTAGAGTCCAAGTCAAACAAAAAACTAAAATTTTTCAATTAAAATATTTATTATTTTTTCCCAAATTACATATAAATCAATTTTTAACATTTTAAAAAAACTTTTGAGTTCCAAATTCTCTCTTCCCTCCCCCTCACTGAGAATGCAAACAATTTGATATGGGTTATACATATCCAGTCATGCAAAACATTTCCATGTTAGTCATGTAGTAAAAGAAAACACTATGCCCTTTAGGCATAGTTCCAAATTGCTTTACAGAATGGTTGGATCAGTTCACAACTCCCAACATCTATATATTAGTGTCTCAATTTTCCCATATCCTCTTCAACATCTGTCATTTTTCTTTTCTGTAGCATTAGCTAATCTAATAGGTATGAGGTAGTACCTCAGAATTGCTTTAATTTGCATTTTTCTAATCAACAGTATGTAGAATATTACTCATATGGCTTTAGATAGATATGATTATTTTGAAAATTGCCTTTGATCATTTATTAATTGGGAAATGGTTCTTACTTTTATAAATTTGACTCATCCTTGAGAAATGAGGCCTTTATCAGAAAATTTGCTCAAACTTTCCTCCACAGTTACGATTAGTTATTTCCCTCCAACCTATACTTACCCTATTTTTCCGATCATGCCTTCCCCAATCCACTCTTCCTTCCATCAGCCCCTTTCCCATTCCTTTCCCCCCTATAATTCTGAAAGGAATTTCTATACCCAACTAAACATGCATGTTATATCTTTTTTGAACCAATTCTGATGAGGATAAGATTCAAGAGTTCCTCACCACATCCCACATCTTTCCCTGCAGTGTAAAAGCTTTCCTGCCTCTTTTGTGTGAGATAATTTATCCCATTCTACCCTTTTACCTTCTTTCAGGGCACTCCTCTTTTTCACCCATTACTTTTTTTTCCTCGGTAGGATATCATCCCATCATATTCAATTCACACCCATGCCCTTTGTCTATGTATACTCCTAACTACCATAATGACAAGAAAGTTCTTATAAGTTACAAGTATCACCTTCCCATATAGAAATGTAAACAGCTTAATCTTACTGAGTCTCTTTAAGTTTTCTCTTTCCTGTTTAGCCTTTTTGTTTCTTTAGAGTCTTATATTGGAAAGTTACATTTTCTAGTCAACTCTGTTATTTTACCAAAATCTTTGAAAATCCTTCATTTTATTAAATATCTATTTCCCCCCCTGAAGGTTATACTTATTTTTGCTGGGTAGGTAATTCTTGGTTACAATCCTAACTCCTTTACTCTCTATAATATATTCCAAGCCCTCCAAAAATTTAATATAGAAACTAATAAAATCTTGTGTTATTCTGAATATGGTTACATAATATTTGAATTTATTTTTCTGGCTACTTGCAATAGTTTCTCATTACTACATATTATTTTGCTTCTGTACTATTTATATCTCTTCAAAAGGTTTTATCTCCCAGTAGAATTAAAGCTCCTGAAGGCTAGATCTGTCCCATTTTCGTCTTTGTATCACTGGCAAAGTGACTGGAACACAAGATACTTAAATGTTTTTTGACAAATTGACAACAGCCTATGATCCCAGAGCAGTGGGGAAAAAACAGACAAAAAAGATGTTTCTAGTTTCTGTATAATATTCAGAAACTGCAGCTTTTAACATAATGGGGGAAAACAAGCTATAACTGATTTTTGGAGGGCCAGTGGTTAATCTTCATGATGCTTGTCTCAACCTCAGGTATTTTCAGTGAATAATTTTGGTTAAATAGCTCATTTTCCTACTCTGTTTCATACAATAATCAAGGGGCAAGACTGGTCTTCTACTACTACTACTACTGATCTGTATATTCATAAAATTTTCCTCTTCTGGTTATTTTCCTCTAAACAGGAGTTCTTTAAAA
The DNA here is from genome assembly GCF_902635505.1 of Sarcophilus harrisii. Classification (NCBI taxonomy): domain Eukaryota; kingdom Metazoa; phylum Chordata; class Mammalia; order Dasyuromorphia; family Dasyuridae; genus Sarcophilus; species Sarcophilus harrisii. The sequence goes on from NC_045426.1 coordinate 431,312,584, forward strand.
GATTACATAATGTTCTCCAAGCAATTCTCATACACACAATACAAAAACTCCATAGCAACACTTTGCTAGTTTGGATATTATAACATGCATTTTAATGAATCAACTGCAAATTCAATTTATCCTTAACTTGCTTAGCAAAGGATTATTTTTTTTTTTAATTTTCATATTAAAAAGTCAGAAGAGCTATTCAATTTTACATTTCTGACTGGTTAGTAATATCAATTTTTGAAAATTTCAGTGCTACAACTCAGCATTACCTCTTCAATACTGTTCATACCTTATTTACTGTCCCAAATTCCTATTTGATCACAGGTTTTCACAATTAAGCTTCTCAACAGTACAGTAACATCCAAGTAACTACCAGACCAAATCCATTTAGACTTGGAATCTAAGGAGTTGTCCAATTGCTTTTGTACTAGAATTTTGTTGAGCTCACTAGCATGTCTTCATATAGAAGGACAGTGGATAGAGCACTGGGCCAAGCTTGGGTTAGGTTTCAAAGAATTCTAAATGCTAAATAAGAATCCATATTTGATCTATGAGGTAATAGAGAACCACTGATCAAAACCTATTTATGACTTATCAGGTCAGTCCTAGAAAATTATTTGAATTACTTGAATGGAATTATACAACTTTTTAAGTGCCACAGGCAGGACTGAATTGAGTTTTCGTGACCCTCAGTCCAACACTCTATTCTTGTCACTAAATTAGAGGAGCACAGATTCAGGGACCTTAAAGGGCTTATCATATAACACCACACTTTGTTTTACAGAAGAAAGTGAAACCAGCTTGCCTATAAAACATTTATGTTTTTGGGGGAAAAAATAATTTGCTGAAATGACAAACTGATTAACTATCACAACCTCTTTCATTAATATTGCATATAATACTTGGAGAAATATCTTTTAATAATTTTTCTATTGTCAACACCTAAGTATATAATTTGTAACTAGAATTACTGTAGGGATTTGGAGGTTGATAAAACTTACAAAGTCTTTGCCCTAGGTCTGGAGAACATATTCTATTCTAGAGAGAATTTTAGAGAAAAAATAGCATCACAATAAAAACAAACACTAAAGATAGCTATACAGAGATAAACACAAAAATACTTATGAATTAGAGCATGGAAATAACTGGATGATGAGTGAGATATGATCAGTTTGGGTTACTAAAAAGACATTCAAGAAAAAAAAATTCAATATGTAGGGATAAGATTAGCAATCAGGAAAAAACAGGATGGTCTACATAGATTTGACAATCAACATAGAAGTGATAAAGTATATAAGACTAGAGCTCTCTGAAGGAAAGAGAAAACAGTAGTCTGAATAAAGTACTAAGAGTGGGATCAGAGAAAATGGAGGTAGTGTTATATAGACAGCTCATTCATAACATTTGGCAGTGAAAGAGAAACAAATAATGGCAACTAAAAGCGACATAAGGCAGTATACACTATCTCCTTTTTCCTCTTACTGCAAGTAAAACTCTCCCTTCCCTCACTATTTTAGCAAAGAAGGCTGAGTATCATTGTTTCAAATAAGAAATCAAATATGATTTCTTAGTGGCAAATATATGTTTACTTGGGTGAAATAATATATACACATATATTGTACACACTTCATTTTTGTGAGATTTTATCTATATGTTTAAAATATGTTAATATAACAAATATACATGCCACCCCCACATATAGTTATTTGTACACATACATGTTATTTTTTAGTCTATAACCCAATGAAATGCTCTTCATTTTGACAACTTTCATTTGATCCTCACAATAACCCTGAAAAACAGATGATGTTGTTATCCCTATTTTAAAATGAGGAAACTGCATCAAATAGATGTTAAGTGATTTGCCCAGGGGTTTCATGGTGATCTGTACATGGTGGGATTCAAATTAAGGTCTTCCTCACTCCAAGATCTACACTCTTTATGTGCTAGATGGCTGTCCTTCTAGTCATCATCTTCTAGCTATCTAGATCTGATTGGGATGAAGGAATTCTTAAAACTTACCATAATACTAAAATTCATATTTGCCACCATTCCCCCTGCACAATTTTTATAGCATTTCAGTATTCTAAACATTTCTCAAATATTCAAATGGAGCTATGATCTTACTTGAAAATTTCTTCCAATGGTAGAGGTAGAAACAATTCATGCACGCCCTTTTGTGTAACACTCATCTTTGTTTTTCCAAAACTTTTCCTCATTGGATCTTCCACCCAACATGTTAGTGGCCCTTCTCACTCTCTCCCAACACTGTTAGAGGTAGAACATTCTGGCTGTCCACCTTTCACCTCTCACCTGGATCAGATAACAATCCATCTTCTCTTCCTTTCATACTCTTTACAATATGTTATCACACTCCATTTCTTTTCTTTTCTTTTCTTTTAAATAGCTTTTTATTTACAAGATATATGCATGGGTAATTTTTCAGCATTGACAATTGCAAAACCTTTTGTTCCAACTTTTCCCCTCCTTCCCCCTATTCCTTCCCCCAGATGGCAGGTTGACCAATACATATTAAATATTTTAAAGTAGAAATTAAATACAATATATGTATACGTGTCCAAATTGTTATTTTGCTGTACAAAAAGAATTATTGCCATTCCATTTTAAATTCTCATATACTGGATATCTTTAGTTTCTTTTTTTTCCCCTTTTTTTTCTTCCCAAGATATTTTTTTTTCCTAGTTGCTAATAAAAGTAAATTTATTTCTTAAGTTCTGACAGGTCAAATTTCTCATCAATTTTTTTTCATAGTACCTTTTGATATAGTTAGCCATGTTTTCTACATGATTTTTATTCACTGTAATTCTGTAATACAGTCCAGTGGTATCTTGATTGACATTCTTTTAAACTGACAAAATAATTTGAAAAAATAAGACACTTTACTATAATGGTTGTCATCATGATCCTCTAATAAATTCCTTTTAAATTTCTGCCAAAAAGTTCTAAAGTTGACTTAATATATACAGGGCTTCTATGTTTTGATATAACAGACTTTTATCTGTTTCGGTAAATTAACATAAAGGTATTTGATAAATTTTTCACTATAAATGGAATTTATCAGTTTTTAAAATTTTATTTGTGACATGTAAAAATGCTATATTGGAAGAGGGGCATTTTACAAGTCATTTATTGAGTACTTTATATTCTTTAGACATGAAATACCAGCAGCCACTAGAAATATTTTTGTTTCTTTATTATCATTGCTTTTTTAAGACTTATAACCACTAATATTTCTAAGCCTAGTTTGATAGCAAGTAAACAGGAAGAAATAATTGAGGACAAAACTGGCAGAATGATTACATAAAAAAATTTCCATGCATGACCAAAGCAAAGATTCCAAAATGAGAAACTAAAATAAAAATGTTTATTATGGAAAATACCCCAAATTCATTGGGGTGAATTCATTGTGATCTTATCAATATGCATATTCCCTTCAAAATGTGGTATAATTTTTGCCCATGTGCTTCCCACAACTTTCTCATGTTATACTCAGTGCCTTCCTTATTTTTTTTTTTTTTTTTTTACCATTTTGTGAATACCACTTACACACTCAATGTTTAAGTTATCCCTTCATCTCACCTTAAGAATAGGCTATCCTTTTTTTCTGCTCCTACATTTCTTTAATGACATCCTTATATCACTTATTCTGCACAATTTCTTATTATTTAAGTCCGTTCATGTCCACCACAAGCCTCATTATCACCTTTTTAGCAATATTCAACTTAAATTATTTGGAGACTATTGTATCTCTAAAAGAATATTAGTTTTAAAAAAAATTAATTTCTGCCTCAGAGGCCTAGGATCATAAATAACCTCTGCAATTTCACAAACACAATCTACTTTATTTTCCTTTTTAATTTTGAACCTAGTGAATTGTCCATCTATAAACACAAATGATACACACACAATCCTTACACAATGATAAACATGGTCTGCTGTTTGTCCATCTATTTATACACTACGATCTGAACAAGAAATAGTCTAGATTGACTTGGTTTCCAACACCCTATAATCATCACTGTAGAAGTGGAATGCACAGGACTTGGGGACATTTTATATTTTCTTTCTTTCAAGTGGCCAGTCTACTTTGATGAGCTTTTCCAAACTTAGTGAAAATGGTCCTCAGAAGAAAGATAGTTTGTTGCCAGGATACATTGGAAATTCTTCTTACATCAATAGCTACTCACCAACAGAATGGATTGCTTTCAAGAACTGAGGGCACAGTAATAAAATGCATTGATAAAAATCCAATTTCAGGGTCTAAAATAGTTGAGGCAAATCTGTAAGTTATTCCCTTAATGGAGAAATGTTCTGAGAACATAAAAAGGTAATTCCAGAATTAAGGAAAATAAATTGTGAGTAGGCTTTTAAAATGTTCAGTCTATTAAAACAGAAAAATAATCAAAACAATTAAAATATGTCATTTTATATCCATAAACACTGGATAAGGTTATGAAGAAATGAAAATGTTTTTTGCCACAAAGAAGCTGGCTGTCATTACTAAAGAAGGGAGGAGAGGAGAGGAGTTTCCTCTGTTGCTTCTACCCTTAATGAAATCTCAGGAGCAGTTGCCACTTCTGTGGTTCAGAAATATTCCAAACAGCTGCTAAGGTCTGAACTAATTCACTTCATCTGGAAGTTGTAAAATTGCCAGTTGAGAAAGAACCAGGTAAGCAGGTTTTCTAGGATCTTGAACACAACAAATTAGTTAGGATTTCTCCCAATACATCTTTTAAAGATGCCTTAAGAATTAAGTTTTGGAAACTGCATAGCCTGTTAATATCAACAACAGGAATTAAAAAGGCAATTATACCTAACCCAGGCATAAACTTGCTTGTTTCTCAGGAAACAACAAAAACCAAACAAAAAACCATGGAACATACAATCAGGGTTTATGGATTAAGGTCCTAAAAATGAGTTCTTTGTGACTTACTAAAAATAAAACAAAAAACCTAATAAGCATCATCTGACTACTCAAATGCTATACTTTTTAATATGCCTGGGAGAAATAGAATATTTCAAATGAACTCTTTTTTTCCTCTTCGTCCCATCAAATTAGAGAACTAAAACATGTCTACTAAGTCTTTACAGTTTTGGAAATAAAAATCAATATTGTTTCCACAGGCTTTTTCATTAATGTGATCTCTAGGTTCTCCCTCTCAAACTCTCTTCTTTTTCTCATTCATATTACCAGGCCCTTAATACTTTTCACCTAAATAGTCTCTTCTTTGAGGCAGCTGGGTGGCATAGTAGATTGAATGCTGGACCTGGGGTCAGGAAAACTCATCTTCCTGAGTTCAAATCTGGCTCCAAACTCTTACTATTTGCATGACTGAGAAAGTCACTTAACCCTGTTTGCCTCAGCTTCTTCATCTATAAAATGAATTGGAAAAGGAAATGGCAAAACCACTCCAGTGTCTTAACAGAGTCAGACACAACTAATCAAATAAATAACAAGAATATAGTTTCTTCATGGATCTCCCAAACTAGCACTGATATAGCCTGGCCTGGCAAAAATATGAGGACCAATGTTCAAGTCTCAATTAACAGCTTCTTCTATTCATCTTATAATTTTGCTAACTTATTTCTTTCTCATACTTCTTGGATGAGCCTTTTACTTCACTACTCAAAAATTTTCTGTGGTTCTGCATGTCTACTGATCAAAGATCAAACTAAGTCTCAATAGCAGACTTTGGTTCTAATTTAACACTTAAGCCTTATCTCATATTATACCTCACTTGAGATTTACACTATCGTGAAAATAAATGCTCTTTCTCCCAAATGTTTCACATTTCACATTTTTACTGCTGCTCTTCTCAATGTCTAAAGTTTTTTCTCCCCAACAACCTATTTGTTCCCTTATTCCCCTCCCTAAACTACAAGTTCCTTATCTCATCTTCTATTGAACTCCTCTATGGGGGAGGGAGTGGTCAGTAACAAAACTCTTTTGAGGTGGGATAGGGTGAAGAAAAGAGAAAATAAATGGGATAGTGGGAAGGAAATACAGTTAGCAATAGTAATTATAAAAAGAATTTTGAAGTTAGTTTCTCTGATAAAGTCTAGTTTCTCAAGCATATAGGGAACTGAGTCAAATTTATAAAAAATAAGAAATGTGCCCCAATTGATAAATGATCAAAAAACATGATCTGTGCCCACAGGGCTATAAATTCACTATTTGACAAAAACTACTGGGAAAAATGGAAAGCAGTCTGGCAGGAAGCAGGCATAGATCAATAATTCACATCGTATAGCAAGATAAGCTCAAAATGGGCACATCATTTGGATATTAAGGGTGATAAGATAAGAAAATTAGGAAAGTATGAGGAACAAAATTACCTATCTGGATAAGGAAAGAAAAGTTTATGCCTAAACAAGAGATAGAGAGGATAATGGAAAGTAAAATGGAGAATTTTGATTACACTGAAGAGCTTTTGTACAACCAATGCAATCAAAATACAAGGAAAGCAGGGAATTGGGGGAAAAATTTTACAGCAATTTTCTTTGATAAAAGCCTTATTTCTCAAAATACATAAGGAACTGAGGTGAATTTCCAAAAATAAGAACTATGCACTGGTCCAATCACTGTTTACAGAAGTTTATGCCTCTTTTTTTTTTATTAATAAATTTGATTCAGTTCCCTCAATATTTGAGAAATTAAGCATATCAGAGAAACTTGCTTCAAAAAAAAATTTTTACGCTTATTATTGCTAACTGTATTTCCCCCAATTAATTTTCTCTCTCCTTCACCCTGTCTCTCCTCAAAAGTGTTTTGCTACTTACAACTCCCTCCCCCCATATGCCCTTTCTTTTATCACCTTCCCTTCCACATCCCATTCTCCTCCTAGGCAGAGAGATTTCTATACTCATATTATGTATGTTCTCCTCTCTGAGCCAATTCTAGTAAGAGTAAGGTTCACATACTTACTTTCTCCCCCCCACCCCCCCTTGTACTGCAAGTTTTTTCTTCTTTTTTTATGGCAGATAATTAATACCATTCACTGCTCTCTTTCAATTTCTCCAAGTACATTCTTCTCTTATCCCTTAATTTTATTATTTTAAAAAGATATTATCCCTTCATATTCCACTCAAACCTGTGCCCTTTGTCTATATGCCACAATAATAAGAAAGTCCTAATGAGTTACAAATATCCTCCCATGTAGGAATATAAACAGATAAATCTTACTAAGTTCCTTATATCACTTTTCCTGATTATCTCCTTATGCTTTTCCTGAATCCTGTCTTTGAAAATCAAATTTTCCATTCAGCTCAGGTCTTTTCATCACAAATGCTTGAAAATCCTGTTTCATTGAATGACTTTCCTCTGAAGAATTACACTCAGTTTTGCTGGACTGGTGATTGTTGGTTTTAATCCTAGCTTCATTACTCTCCAGAATATCACATTCTAAGTCCTCAGGTCCTTTAATGTAGAAGCTGCAAAATCTTCTGTTATCCTTAAATTGGTTCTTTCTGGAGGCTTGCAATATTTTCTCCTTGACCTGGAACTTGGTTTTAATATTCCCGGGAGTTTTTATTCTGGGATCTCTTTAAGGAGATGATCAGTGGGTTCTTTTAATTTCTATTTTACCCTCTGGTTCTAGAATATCAGGACAGGTTTTTCTTGATAATTTCTGGAAGAATGGTATCCAGGCTCTTTTTTTTATTATGATTTTCAGGAAGACCAATAATTTTTAAATTATCTCTCCTGGATCTATTTTCTAGATTAGTTGTTTTTCCAGTGAGATATATTTTTTCATTTTTTGGGGGGGTTTTGCGTAATTATATCTTGATTTCTCATAAAGTCATTAGCTTCCATTTGCTCAATTCTAATTTTTAAGGAATTATTTTCCTCAATGACCTTTTGTACCTCCTTTCTCATTTGGCTAATTTTGCTTTTAAGGCATTCTTCTCCTCATTAGCTTTTTGTATTTCTTTTTGCAACCACTCTAAATTCTTTTTTTTTAGTTTTTCCTCTATTTCTTACTTGACTTTCAAAATCTCCTTTGAGCTCTTCCATAGCCTGAGACCAATTCTTATTTTTCTTGGAGGCTTTGGATGGAAGAGCTTTGACTGTTATTTTCTTCTGAAGGTATTGTGATCTTCCTTGTCACAATAGTAATTTTCTATAGTCAGAAGCTTTTTTGTTGCCTGTTCATTTTCCTAGCTGGTTACTCATCTTTTAACTCTTTTTAAAGTAGGGTTCCGTTTCCAGGTTGGAGAGTGCACAGTCCCAAGCTGTCTTCAGAGATTCTTCTGGGAACCTGAACACAAGCCCTCTTTTCTGCCCTGGAACTGCTAAAAGTGTCCCTATCCCACTGTAGCTGTAAGAACTGGTATGCTAAAGCAAGAGTCCTGCTTAGCTGGTGCTGCAGCTAGGCTGGGACTATGCAAGGGATTGTGTACTGGACTCCCACACTATTGTCACAGACTGCCTCTGTCACTAAAAATGAATATTTCTATTTGGGAAGAGTGGTGGGTTTGGAAAAAATGTCTTAAAAAGTAAACAAAAGAAAAAAAAAACCCAACAAGGTACAAGTATCAACTTTAAAAGGTTACGACTTGTTTAAGATGTCAAAGCTACAGAAGATCAAGATGTGGAATTACAACTCAGGTTTCCTGTGTCCATGTTATTCTAAGCTAGCTCTCTCTCTACAATCAAAACTGCAGGTAACTGAAAGAGTAGCTGGGTAAAAGTAGGCTGCAACATATTAATCACCTTTTACCAAAAAAAGTAGCGTAAAAGACACCATCTAAAGTATTTACGAACAGAAAGAGACATCAGGTCAGCCATGTAGACTGCAGTGTTACACTAGTAACTTCCAATGCTTTGGGCAGATTCCTTAATGAACAAAAATGAACAGGATGAAAAAAATATGAAACATATAAAATATTAAAAAAATATGGATGGGTTGTGATCTGCACCAGGGGGAAAGATTCAAAATCCATAAGAGGGGACAAAAAAGGATATTCAGAATAATTTTTTGTTAGTCAAAAGTAGTATAAGAGACTAACTTTTCTGCAACTTTTGGCAATCCCAATTTTGAACTATGTTAAAGAACAACTTTGTTCAGTTAAACAATGCTCTAACTTGTATTATTTAATTTTAGTAAAGAAATTAGATCACTACAAAATAGATTTTTTTGGAGGAGGATAAGAGAGTCAGGGTTAAGTGACTGCCTAGGATCATACAGATAGTATCAAGTCTCAGAAGCAAGATTTGAACTTGGATCCTCATGACTCCAAAACTGGTAGTCTCTCTGGTGGCACCATCCCCGCAAGACTTTATTCTTTCACAATGTGTTATAATTATTACAAATATAAAATCTGCATGCTACATCTTACATAGTCATCACAATTTTCTATTAAGAATAGTTGGAATTTAACATAATGATCCATATTTATAACTCGATACTGTCTTTTTGATACTTATTTGCCAAGTAGTTCAATGAAAAGTATTTGCTACTTTTATGTTTCTGTAATTTGAAGATGCTGAAATTCTTGGATCATAGTAGATGCTGTTTCTCATACTACTTAAATGAATAGGCTACAAGGGATGATCAGCAAGGTAAAAATTATAATTTCATTATATGTATTTTTAAAAAATGACAAGTGGTATGACAGAATGGACCTAATTTACACCAGGGTCTCAACATCTTTTAGTCTGAAATGACATGGATGAAGAATGAGAGAAATATCTATAAACATAATTACATATATTTTTTTCTTCCTAATTACATATAGGAAGAAAAAAAATAAACCCAACTTCATTCACAAAATGACTAATAAAAATATCTAACAAGTTTGGATTCTAAGTTAGAATTCTAACTTAGTTGACTCAGGTATTTCTTGACAGAACATAAGCCAAGAGCCTTGTGCTTTCAGGGGAATTCCCATTACTAGTGAAACTATGTTTATGTGAAACATCAAAGTATTAGACAACATTTTGTAACTTTCTGTATTACTATCTAAAAGGCCTCTTTTTGAATAGATAGGGCTTATCACAGTTCCAAGGCAAATAGTAGAAGATTAATAGATGTTTATTGATTGAAACAGTAAGCTAAAATTCCCAAATCAAATAGCAAGAATGCCATGTCATTTTAATTTATTGAATGAGCACTGGAAGTTATTTAAAACTGGCTTGCTACTCCCATTGAGGAGGACAATTCCTCCTAATCCTAGTTTTGCAACTCCCAAAGTGTCTCTTAAAATTCAAGAGGTGTTCCAAGTCAAGGCAAAAATCAAATTAAGTTCCCTTTAAGTTAAAAGCAAAATTTATCCTCCAGAGCAATATTTTTGAGAGTGAAAGCAAGATGTAAAATCAAGATAAAGATAATAAAAGTACAAGGCAACTTCAGCAGCAGCTTTTACACAGACAAGTAAGGGTATGCATATTGTTGCTACAAAACTAAAGCAGTTTTATGTTGATGAACACACAAACAATCTTTTTGAGTATCTTATTAGATAAACTAGATCCCAAACTCCAATTGTTTCCATAATTACAAAACAATGTAGCTCTTCAGAACAACTGTTGGCGCTTTCCAGGGATTACTAGGTAACATTTTCAAGTCTGATAATTTTTCGTCTTGCAGGTCCGCAGGTGTTGTAACAAGTGTAATCTTAATTAAAAAAAAAAAAAAAAAGCAACTGGGCGTCTCGCCGCTTTCAGTTATAGTTATGTTAGGTGAACTGGAAAATTGGGAGTCTGAAGCACCTGGAATCAGCCATCAACAACAATCCCCTCAGCCACCCCCTACTTGGTCTTATTCTTCGTGCTCTGACTGGCTGAATTTCAATTCAAGCAAATAAACTGGTCGTCCCGAAGTTCCAACGGGCTATGGCATTTTTCCAAATCATGGCCGGAGGGTTTCGGTAATTGGGATTTTGTTTTGACTGCAAAGCCTAAGGAAGGGCCAGAGAAACCTTTTGCATCGCTTATTTATGTGGGGACCGCTTTCATTTCCTTGGATAAAAGTTTCCAACTAAAAGGCTGGATGCTAAATTTCGGAATTTCATTTTTTTCCCCTACGGACCAAGCAAGAGCTCACCCTCAAAGCGATTTCTCTATGCTAACTTTCTTAGGGGGGGGGTGTGGGGGGCGGGGGTCCCCACAAAGCTAGGGAAGGCTTAGAGGCCGGGTTTCTGGCGTCGGGGGATCAAAGCCCACATTCTCCCTCTCATCCCTCTGCATCACAGCAGGAACAAGTGCCCGAAGAGACGGATAAGGGAGCCTACAGCTAAGTGGGAACGGTTCATTTCTAAATCCCAGCGTGAGCCCGGGAGGTTACCCTCCGCCCGCTTCCCCCAGCAGGGCACCGCAGCTGCGGCGGCGGGTTCGAGCGCAGGCTTCGTCTCCGGGGCGGGGAGTCGGCCCTCCTAGGGATGCACGGTTGAGGGAGGGAGAGATAGCGCTCTCTAAAACTACGTGCTCGCGGCGGCTGCAGAAAGCGCCACCTTCCGGGCCAGAGAGAGGACCTCCGAGGTCCGGATGGCGAGGCCTAAGGCGCACGAGTTGTCGCCTCGTCTCCGGTTCGGAGGACGCCAGGGGCTCTTACCGCCTTGAGATCCAGGACTCCGTCCTTGGCCTCCTGCAGCAACGACACGAACTTGGTAGTGAGCAGCCCCAGGCTCTTCTCGTGGCGGCTACTGCCGCCGCCGCCGCTCCCGCCTCCACCGCCTGGGGGCGCTGCCGGCGGCTGTTGCGGCTGGGGGGGCTGCCCCTGACCCGGCGGCTGCTGCTGGCCGGAGCTCACGGGCTCCGCCGCCGCCGCCATGCCGCCCGCCGCCGCCTCGGGGCTCAGACCCCAAGCCCTCAGCCCCGCGGCCGACCCCGCGCGCCCGCAAAGCGCAGGTGCCCCGAGCAGCGCCCCTCCCCCGGCCCCGCGCGATGGCTCGGGCCCCGACCCCACCGCCCTCCTGCGAACTAAAACGCTTTAGCCCGGGGGCTGGGGGCGAGCGAGCGAGGGAAGAAGAGGGGAAACGCAGGGTGGAGAAAGGAGTTTAAATGGCCGGAAGTGACGCCAAAGCCCGCCGTTGCTCGGAGACGCTTTTTTTTCTCTTTGGGATTGGGTGAGTGGGAGATGGAGAGGAGATGCTTGAGATAATGGCATGAGTGTCGTCCCAGAAGAGCGTGATTAATATTTCACATCCGTGCTTTATTTCTGTTAGCCTCTGGCTCCGAGAAGAAGCTGGTCTTGTCACCTCCTTTGAAAATGATCAAAGGAGATAAAAAGAAATTAGGGGGGACAAGGGAGGCGGGGAAAAGTAAAGTTTGCGTCCAGCATAAACTTCTGAACACTAAAGTTGTTGAGTTCTGTTGTCTTAACTTAAAAAAAAAAAAAGAAAGAAAGAAAAAAGAAAAATCCTTGAACACCCGTTTTACCTGAACTGATTTCTGTTGTTCTTACCCAGAATTTTGTTCAGCTTTAGAGAAGCCTGTGTATAGGACTTAGGACAAGTTATAAAAAAATGGAATATACTCGAGTAAAATCAAATAATTTTAGTGCTGGAAGGAATCTTAGGAATGATTTCATCCAATTCTCCTATGAATTAAGCAACCAAAATATTTATTAAATTTCTACGATGTATGGGCACTGTTCTAGAGACCCTGGGAGATAAATACAAAGGGTAAAATAATCCCTACTTTCAACTCCATTCCCACCCCACGTGTCCTGATGGGCGATGTTCCTGCTAAGATCCTGGAAACAATTTGTATTTTGATACTTAGAAACTTAGTAGATTTAATGACTGTCGCTGGAAATCATTCTCCACATTATTACTGGTTACAAAAATGTTTGTCTTCTACTTTAAAAAAAAAAAAAAAAAAAGCTTTGACTTTTTCCTCCCATCAAATCCAGCTATCTCCTGCCTCTACCCCTTTGCTGAAATTGAAAAAAAATAAGGCTGTCTTGTTTTTACATCAAAATCATTTTCAAATGTGTCCCTTTCTCCTCATCACACAGTGAAACTTCTTTTATAATAATAAATAAACTGCAAAAGAAAATCAAACAACATAAGGGAAAGCATCTGACTATAAGAAAGATTCCATAGTTCATTTTTTCAACAAAAGAGGGGATTTTTTTTCTTCATTTCTTCTCTGGGCCTAAACTTGGACATCACAATTACACATTATCATTCTGCTTTGTTTTTTATGCACATTGCTGTCGTAGCTAAGTATATTATTTTCCTGAATCTGCTTCTTTTCACTTGCATCAATTTATGCACATTTCAAGGTTCTCTGAATTTTACATATTTATTGTTTCTTATGGCACAATAATGTTACATATCTTTCATGTCCTACAATTTTAAACAAATTTCCCAATTGATGTGCAGCCACTCACCGTTTTGAAGTTTGAAAAGTCATTACTAAATTGAAAGACTTACTTCCAAAAGCTTTCATTCCTTTCTCCCTAACCTTTGCAATCTGGCTTCTGCATGTAATTAATCACCAAGGCTGTTTTTAATTTTGTATTGTTTTGACTTTTCATCCTTTCTCTGCAGTTTTTTTTTGCAGCTGATCACCTTCTAGCCCTCTCCTACTGGCTGTTTTCTTTCCTTGTATTAGACACATCACCTTTTCCTGGTTTTCTTACACAGTTACTTCTTCCTTTGCTGGTTCCTTCTCAAATCTTCTCCATGCCTTTAATTGGTTATTCCCTAAAATTCTGTAAATTCCCTCTCCATCCTCCTCTCTTTCCCTTTTTTCTTTATTTTTCTTCTTCTCCTTCTCTCAATATGTATGTATATATGTATGCATGTATATATGCACATGCTTTCTCCTTTGGCAATATTCTTCACAACTTTGTCCCTTTTTCAGACAACTCTCAAATATTATTATCTCTATTCTCCAGGGCTCCAGATCCACAAAACCTATTACCTCAATTCCTAAAACTGCTTTTCGATCTAATTTCACTGTTTCTGTTGGCAACACCTCATACATTTCCCTATGTTTGACATTATAAATTCTACTTCATCTGCCTTTGGGGCAATATGGATTAGGAGAAAAGCTCTAGGGTCAGAAGACCTGTATTCTAATTACACTTCTGAAGTTTAATACCTGTGTGATCTTTGGTTCAAACATTTAATCTTGGCTTCATTTTCTTATTATATAAAATTAGAAGCTTGGACAAGATGTCTTCAGAAATCCCTTCCAGTGCTAGATCTATGATTCCATAATAGGTGTATATTAGAGGAAAAGTTACTGTTCTTGGAGTGAGCAGATTTGATTCCTGGGCCTACCACTAATCATGTAACTGAGCAAATCTCAGCTTTTCTAAGGCTATTTGTGCCTGTAAGATGGTGATCATAATACTTTTAGAAGCAAATATATTTTTTAAACTTTAATGTGCTATATGAACATTCTGTCTTATTACAGGATCTCCTACCCATCCCCTCCTCTCTATTTCCATTCCCCTAAAAGAATTTTGATTCCTTCTGGATTATTGTTATATCTTCCTAATAAGTCTTTCTGCTTCTTCTTAGCTCTTCTTCCTCGAATCCATACTTCTTTATTCAGCTATAATAATCTTCCTAGGCCATAAACATTGTCATGACATATAACTCTTCAAAATCTTCAGGGACTTCCTTTTGTGTCCATTCTTTTGCCTAACATTCAAGGGTCTCCACAACCTAGTAACACACGATCTTTCCAGCTTTATTGTATTTTGGTGCCTAGCTCAGTAACTGATATATAGTAGGCATTTAATAAATACTCAATAGATATTATTCTCCTCCATGTACTCTCTCCATAGCCAATGGACTATTCTGTTCTAAATCTCTTTCCCCATATCCTTGCTTCTCAAGCCAATGTTATTTCAGTGTTCCAGACGCCTCTTTGCTTTTTGAATTCCTACTCATCCTTCAAACTCCCAAACTGCTCCCCAGTGAAGCCTTTTTCTGGTTCACTTTCTCAGTAACAACTTTTCCCTTTTGATGTAACTATCATTATTATTGTGTACCTATTTCATTTATAAGTTTGGTAAAGACCTCTTTGAGTGAGAACCTACTACATCCTTAGGCAATCTTTCCCATTTTTGGAGACCCTTAATTGTTAGAAAATTTGTCTTTTTATTAAGCTTAAGTTGCCTTTTTGCAATTTCCCCTCATTGCTTTGAGTTCTACCTTCTGGGGTCAAGAATTTATCTATGTGACCATCCTTCAATTAAGAAAACTTCTATTTGCCTCCTAAATGTTATCTTCTCCAAGCTAAACATCTCCAGTGTGTTATGGTCAGATAAGACATGCAATAAAGTCTCCTCACCATCTAATCATCCTCTCCAGAATCCTTTTCAGATTCAGCAAGTGTTTCAGAATACAATACTCCAAATGTGAACTAAATACAATGGAATCATATCCTTTATATTAGAAAACATTCCTCTTGATGCAGTCTAAGGTCACCTAAGGGTTTGTTTGGTTTTTTGGGGGGATAGTCATGTGACACTTGCCTTGTATTGAGCTTGCAGTCTGCTAAAATCTTTGGCAAATTGCAAAGATTTTGCTTCCAAAAGTGGCAATAGAAAAAAAAAAACTTAAAAGTATTAATCAGCTGTAGAGAGATGTACAAAAGTACTAAGAAGAATGTTGGAGTGACGGGAATCAGGTGGGATTATGATGAAAAGGCTTCATGGACAAAGAAATTTTTCAATAGCACCTTGAAGGAAGGAATGTGGTTTGGCAGAGGAAAGAGGATGTATGGGAAATGGCATTTGTGATATATAATTTCAGGTAGAAACAGGTGGTTTAAAATCTGGAGAGTAAATAGATTTGCTTTCTTGGAGTTAATACCACAAGACCAGCAAAAAATAGTGGCACTAAGGTAAATAGGAACAAGATTAAGTCCTAAAACCAATAATTAGGAACTTTAATTTTATCATAGAAAGAACTGAAAGCCATTAAGGTGCTATGAGAAGGGGAGTAACAAACCTAACAGTATTTAAAAAATGTTGTTCTTGCTTTCTGTGTGTTTGGTGTACTAGAAGGACAAGTTTAGTAAGGATTGATATAATCCTTTTTTTTTGATATGCTGATTAGAGGATGAATGAAGTATTAAAGCTGATGAAAAACTTACTTAGTAAATATTAAGTTTCTTCTATGCATCAGGTACTTTGCTAAATGTTGGAGATACATGAAGAAGCAAAAGACAGCTCCTGCCCTCAAGAAATTCCTTTAATATGGAGATAACCCATCAAGTTTATATATATATATATATATATATATATATATATATATATATGCATACAGATATACACATATGTTGGAGATACATGAAGCATATAGATATATAGAAGTGTGTGTGTGTGTATGTAACCACACATACAAGTAAGGTATATGTTGTTTAAGAGGGATTGGGATAGGCTTCCTGTAGAAGAAGGGATTTTAGTTGAGACTTAAAAGAAGCCAGGGAAGTCGAGCAAATATGAGGAGAGTGTGCATTCCGAGCATGGAGGCATAAATTTCCAGAGAAAATATCTGGAGTTATGTAGAGGGCTGAAACTCAGAATTAGACAAGAGAGCACTTAAGGCTACCTATTTGATGTGAGACAATGGCTCTATTAGCATATATTTGGATGATGGCTGTCCTCACCATTGGTGCTTGCTGAAATGTCCTGACTCTGGCTGACCCTAAGGCCCTCCAGGGAGCTAGCCCATACAAAAGGGGGGAAATATCTTATTTATAGAACAGTGAAGTGTCCACTGTCACTGGACAAGAGTGTTGGATAGTATGTGTAAAAAGACTAGATACATAGGAGGGAGCTAGGTTCTGAAATTTTTTTTTTTTTTAACACAAATCAGATTACAAAGGATTGTGCAAGGTGAATTTGGATAAAAATGTTTAATGTTGGCAGAATATCTAAATAAAAATGCTCAGCTGGAGCTGTCAATAAAGAACTGGGGGTGGACCACATATGGGTGGCAAACTATGACTTATACAAGAAGTCACAGATAAAAATAGGATACAACTGCAGGTAATGGAGAAAAGGAAAGAAATTAGTGATCAACAGAGTTATTATTAAAGGACTACTCAGCTGGAGACACAAAGTTAAAAAAAAATTAGTTTGCCTCAAGAAGCTTATATTCTATTGGAAAGGGGACTACAGACATATTTACAGAGTAGTTTTTCTGTTGTGTCTGATTCTTTGTGACTCCATTTGGAGTTTTCTTGGCAGAGGTACTGGATTGATTTGCTATTAGGAAATAGCAATTCTCCAGCTCATTTTACAGATAAGGAACTGAGGCACATAGGGCTAAGTGACTTGCTCAGGGTCACACAGCTAGTGAGACTACACATTTGAACTGAGGAAGTCTTTTGATTCTTGGCATTCTATCCCCTGCACTATCAAGCTGCTCCAAGTTAGTATATGTATAAAATAAACTGATTTTGAAAAGGGGCACTAATAAGAGAATAAAAGATTTTTGAAGGTTTTTAGGTAGGTGCTCCTACCTAAACTGAAAATTGAAGAGAGAGGGAGAGAATTTCAGTATAGGGGACAAAGGTAGGGAGATGGGGGAATAAAATGGTGAGCTTGTGTACAAAGCAAATAGATCAGTTACCTGGAACATTTAGTGTTTGAGGGTAAAAGACATAATTTAAAAGGAAGGTGTTACTTTTTTTTTATTATTATAGCTTTTTATTTACAAGATATATGCATGGATTATTTTTCAGCATTGACAATTGCAAAACCTTTTGTTTCAACTTTTCCCCTCCCTTCCTCCAAACCCTTCCCCCAGATGGCAGGTTGACCAATACATGTTAAATATGTTAAATACAATACATGTCCATACAGTTATTTTGCTGTACAAAAAGAATAGGACTCTGAAATAGTGTACAATGAGCCTGTGAAGGAAATAAAAAATGCAGGCAGACGAAAATAGAAGGATTGGGAATTCTATGTAGTGGTTCATAGTCATCTAGAGTTCTTTTGCTGGGTGTACCTGATTCAATTCATTACTGCTCTATTGGAACTGATTTGGTTCATCTCATTGTTGAAGAGGGCCACATCCATCAGAATTGATCATCATATAGTATTGTTGTTGAAGTATATAATGATCTCCTGGTCCTGCTCATTTCACTCAGCATAGGCTTTTCTTAATTACTTATTACTTCTCACTTATTACTTCTAAGGTCAAGATCAGAACCTTCTGGTTAGCATTTAGAGCCCTTAATTACCTGACCCTGATTTACCTTTTCAATCTTTTTAGATTCAGGAAGACTACAGTTCAGGAAAACTCCATTCCAGACAAACTGACCTCCTCACTGTTCTTTAGAAGGCAAATTCCCATCTCCAATTTCTGGGACTTTACTCTGTGTCTAGAATCTCTTTACTTCTCACCTTGTCTTGTAGAATGCCTAGTGTTCTTCAAGGCTCAACTCAGTATCATCCTCTATACGAAACTTGTACCAATCTCAATTGCTAGTGCCTTCCTCATGCCAGTTACCTTTTATTTACTGTCTATATATTTAGAGACCTAGGTACATGTTATTAGCTTTCCCATATCCTCCACTAAATTGTAAGCTTCTCAAGGAAATTGTTTCACCTTTGTTTTCATAGCCCTAGCACCTCGCACTGTGCCTGCATATAGTACAAAAACTAAATCAGTACTGATTGACTGACCTTAGTCAATAAAATGCTTTTCAGCTACTTTAAGTATTTTACTAAAAACATCAACCTACCAGTCCATTAGTATCTTAACAGTTATCATGAGGGTGGTAGTAATGATTAAAAAATATTTTGGATTTACTTATGTCTTTTCTCTTATAGAAAAACTAAAAAATCCTGTTTTAAAAATAGTACATATATTTGGAAACAACTTCTAAAAGAAATAAGACAAAATTGCCTTCAGTTTATTTTGACAATACATTCTTTGACATATAAGTATAAATAATTTAACAAAACTATACATATATTTAGTAAATACTTGATCAAAAAAGGCTTTAAAATATATTCATATTGGAATATATAGAAAGAGATTTTTAAAGGCACAGCAGCTGGAATATTTGATTGCTGATAATATGATCTATATTAGATTTACAAGACCCTTTCAACTTGATGAAATCTCAGGACCATCAAAATTCTTCCTGAATATCACTTAAAGCAAAAGTAAGTCGCTTTATTTTTTCCTCCATAGCCTTTTTGTTTCGTGCTGTTTCATGCAGAAGTTGACGCATCTCATCTTCAACCTGGGAAACCTAAATAGAAAACCAAGATTTAGAACATTTTAAATTTTCTTAATATCAAAATGTGTTTATAAAAGAACTATTAGAAAAAATGTATGAGTCAATCTAATTAGTTCATAGAATCTGTTCCCTTAGAAATTTTTTATTGTGACATTTTAAAATTACTATTACTAAAATAAAGTGAAAGTTAAAATTACTAAAGTGGATCTATTTAAAAATTAAGATGAGTGTTCTATAAACAGAAAAATATTCTAAAGATGGTTTTAAACCGGGGCATTGTAATAAAAATGTTTGTTTTTCTCCACCATTTTCATTGTTTGGTAGAATTTTTAAATATCTAACATAATTATCTTCTTGTGAAATTCATCTCTTAATTTCTTTGAAAACACATCTGGTTTTCTTCCTACTTCATTGCTCAATAAATGTCTTTCCTTTAACATCTTCTTGTCCAGCTCCTTGATTGTTATTTCTCCAAACTAGCTAGACTCCTGCTATTTTTCTCTAAATTTTTTTTCTCAAAAAGCTACTCTACTCTCATAGCTAAAACAATTAGTTCTATGTGGTGTGACTGCCAAGTCTGCCCTCTTGTTCACTTAATCTCTACTTGCAACTTTTTTAGAAAATTCAATTTTATTTTCAATTCCAAATGCCGCTCTTTTCACTTTCCTATTCTCCAGTCCTTTGAGAAAGCAAAAACAAACAAACAACCCCCCCCCCCCAAAAAAAAAAACCTATTGCAAATATGTATAGTTGAGCCAAATAAATTTCCACTTTGGTTAGGTCTAATAAAATTGATACAATCTCATTCTACAACTTTAAGTATCACATTTACTCTGGATATTTATTTGCCTTTCTATTTCTGTACCTTTCCATTTTAAAATTCTAAATCTCCAACTGTCATATTCATGTAAATACTTGTATTTCTCAGAATCATATCAAAATTAATAAGAAAAATCAGACTTTATTTGTTGGCCTCTCCTAAACTTCCTATTTCACAAATAATCACTAACTAAAAAGATGCCTGTAATCCTTCATCAGAAAAGCATTTTATTTGAGCAGTTTTTTTTCCTAAGGGCCAGGATAGGTTGTGCTAATCCATTAACATTTAACCAAAATTTTTTTGGTGAAATCGCTGCCTGTGGATAAGGATACAATGCTCTGTTGCAGAACACAGTACATTAGCAAATCCATGTTGAAATCAAAATTTAGAAAATTGTCTCCTGATTAGCAACTCTCACTGACTCAAGTGTTACCAACATCTTGGTTTGGAATCAATTACCTCTAGATGTCATTCTTTACACTGATATAGTCTTGAAATCTGCCCCACCACAATTGTATGAGTCATGTCACTTAACTATACAATGTTACACTGGATATGGAAGTTAAAAAATGTCTTGATCAACATTACCTTTTCATTTGCAGCATCAATTTGCTTTTGTTTTTCATTTGCCAGCTGAAGAAGTTCTGCCTGATGGGCTGCAACCATTGTTTCAAGTTGCTTTCTAAAACTATCATCCATAGAATGAAGCCTTTCCATAGTAGCCCTGTAGGAAGCACATACAAAGTCATTTTACTTATTTTGGTGGCTTTACTTATTTTCTAAAAGGATATTTTTTTCTAAAACATAAATATCTGCTTCTGAACACAAAAAATCCCAAGAGTTATTTAAAAGTAAATATTACTTTTGATTTTGAAGACTTTTGTCTCTTTCTTCAATGAGTTTCTTTTCTTTGGTTTCAAATTTCTCTTTCATTTGTTTAACTTGTACCTCAAGACCACTTAATAGTTCTCCTTTGTCTTGCCACTTCTTATTAATTGCACTGAAATGAAAGCAAAAGGCTTTAGAAAGAAATTTGTATGGTAATTTAATAGGCCATAATCGTTTTTCATTCATTTAGAAGGCAGCAAAGTAGTGTAGAGGATAAAGTGCTTGGTTCTGAAGTCAGGAAAAGTCTGAGTTCAAATCCAGCTACAGGTATGTAATAGCTATATGATCTTAGGCTACAGTCATTTAGCCTCTGTTTGTTCCACTTTCTTCACCTGTAAAATGGGAATAATAACAACAATAAACCTACTTCCCAGAAATATTGTGAAGATTAAAAATTTTTTTTAAATGTACAATGCCTGGCACATGAGGTACTTAAAAAATGCTAACTATGATGATGAGGATGATAACTGTCACATACCTGTAGGCTTTCTCAATATCCTCAAGTTCTGCTTCCTTTTCTTTCAACTGTTGTTTTAGATCCTCTTTCCTCTCACACTGCTGCTCCAGTTTCTCCATTAGCTCTTCCAGTTGTGCAGCTTTTTCATCAAGCTGTTCTTGAGTATTTTTATGTATTTCAATGATTTCTTCTCGTAACTTTCTAATAATGTCATCTCTTTCCTGTAAGTTCTTTGTAGAAAAACCAGTATGTTATTTTTTACTATCCCTGAAATGTTATTTTGCTACTTTACAAGGTAATGTAAGAAAAGGATATCTTAAAAGTTAAGAAATAACTTGAAAGTTTATTGTGAAAGGTATTTAAGGAACTATTTACTGTGAAATTTATAAAAAGTACAAATAACTAATACACGTTTATATTAAATGTGAATAAGAATTATCAAGGATTTTTAATCCTTTATATTTTTATTTTACTAAGTAATCAATTATGAATGAGATGCATTTGTTTTTTAAAACAAACTCCAAGATCCCATTAGAACCTCAGTTTTAATGTTCTAATATGATGAAAATAATCCCTTGTACATATGGAGGATTTGCAAAATTAATTCATATTAAATAAAAATTAAGAAATATATATTATGTAGAAGTTTTAGGAGGTAGAAGAGGTTAAAAACTAAAATAAAATATATGATTAATTCTAAAAAGGATTATGAATACATGTGAGCTGTGAAAAAAGATTAAAAATAGATTCATATGCTTCAACCTGCTTAAAAAAAAAACCATGGAGGGATATTTACAGTTGCTTTATAAAAAAGAGGAAGGGGCTCAGTGTCCAAGATGTTGGATACTTGTTAATCTGGCAAATTGATAGGCATATGGTAAAACTGAAGCTCTCTATCTCATATTATCAAAGGAAAAAATAGGAAATATTGCTACCATCCTATTGTACATCATTTAGTCAGATAAGGACTTCATCTGATCCTGCTACTTACTACCCTTTTCTTCACTTAACATTAGGACTGATGTGTTGAAAACAGTAACTACAGATATTAACAAAATCCTATTAGTTAGTACTTTTTAATTTCTAGCTTTCTCCTTAACTCCCCATGAGTACATGAGTAAAAGCATGATCAAAATGGCAATTTTGGTGTTCACAAAGCGTAGAGGTCTGCCATCTTTTGCTGAGACATGTGCCCCATTGTAATATAGTATAATTATTTTCTAAATCTATTAAGGACATCAAGTGAAGGGTGGAGCTCTCCCAATATTCCCCAAAAAACACCTTTGAAATAATATCTCAAAAATAGAATTCTAAAGCAGCAAAACCAACAAAAGATCAGGGAGACACATTTTACCAACCCAAGATGACTCAGGATGTTGGGAGGAGAGATATTTTTAAACTTCCAATAGTATTTATTTTTTCAAATACATGTATAGGTAATTTTCAACATTAATTTTTGTCAAACTTTGTGTTTTAATTTTTTCTCTCTTCTTCTCTCCTTTATTTCCCACCTCCCCAAGGACAGCAATCAATCTGATATAGGTTAAATATGTGTAATTCTTTTAAACATATTTCTTGTTGTGCAAGAAAAATAAGATCAAAGGGGGGAGGGAAACCATGAGAAAGAATAAAACAAACAAAAAGATGAAAAGTCTATGCTTCAATCCATTCAGTCTCCATAGTTTTCTTTCTGGATACAGATGGCATTTTCCATTCCATTTCCACTGGAAATTTAATCAGCCACATTCATCAGTTGATCATCACATAATCTTGTTACTTTGTACAATGATCTGGTTCTGCTCATTTCACTTAACATCAATTCATGAAGTCTTTCCAGGCTTTTGTGAAATTAGCCGGCTCATCTTCTTAAAGAACAATAATATGCCATTACATTCTGCTACAAACATTTTTGCACATGTGGGTCCTTTCCCCCTTTCTGTGATTTCTATGCAATTCAGATCTAGTAAAGACACTGCTGGACAAAGGGTATGCACAGTTTTATAGCCCTTTGAACATAGTTCCAAATCGCTCTCCAGAATGGTTAGATCAATTCACAACTCCACTAGCAATATATGTTCCAGTTTTCCCACATCCCTTGCAACATTTATCATTATCTTTTCCTATCATCTTAGCCAATCTGAGAGATATGAAGTGGTACCTCAGAATTCTCTTAATTTGCATTTCTCTAATCAATAATGATTTAGAGCTTTTTTAATATTACTTGAAAAGATTTTAATTTCTTCATCTGAAAATTATGTTTATATCCTTTGACTATTTGTCAATCGGGAAATGACTCATATTCTTATGAATTCGAGTCAATTCTCTATATATTTTAGAAATGAGGCCTTTATCAGAAATACTGATTGCAGTTTTTTTTTTTTTTAAACCACCTTTTTGCTTTCTTTTCTAATCTTGGCTGCATTGTATTTGTGTAAAACCTTTTTAACTTAATGTAATTAAAATTATCCATTTTGTATTTCATAATGTTCTTTAGTTTTTCTTTGGCTATAAATTTCTCTCTTCTCCACAGATCTGATAGGTAAACTATCCTTTGCTCTGCTAATTTGCTTATAATACCAACCTTTATGTCTAAATTGTGAACCTATTTCAACTTAATACTGATATGTGTGTAAGATGTTGGTCAATGTCTATTTTCTGCCATACTATTTTCCAATTTTCCTAGCAATTTCTTTCAAATACCGAGTTCTTATCCCAGAAGCGGGAAGTCTTTGGGTTTATAGTCATTGACTATTGTGTCTTGTGTACACCTAACCTATTTTACTGATGGGAGGAGAGATCTGTAACAGAAGTGGAGGCCGGCCCATAGACTATGTAGATGCAAAATCAGAGGTGGGAGTAAATAGGGATAAGGGAAGGGTTTATGACCAAACAAGAGATGAGAGGATCATGGAAAGTAAAATGTATAATTCTGATCACATGAAATTAAAAAGGTTTTGTACAAATAAAAATAAAGCAGCCAAAATTAGTAGGAAAACGGAAAATTAGGGAAAAATTTATGGCAAGTTCCTCTGAAAAAAGATTCATTTCTCAAATATATAAAGAACTATGCTAAATTTATGAGAAAAGAAAAACCATCTCCAATTGATAAATGGTAAAAAGAAATGAAAAGAAGTTTTTAGAAGGCGGCAAAGTTATCAACAATCACATAAAAAGTGCTCAAAATTACTACTGATTAGAGAAATGAAAATTTAAACAACTCTTAAAATACCACCTTATACCTAACATGACAAATTGGGGCTAATATGACAGAAAAGGAAAATAACAAATGGTAGAAGAACAGGAAAAATTGGAATATTAATGCACCATTGATGGGATTATGAACTTGTTCACTACTCATGAGGACAATCTGTAACTTTGCCCAGAAGTCTATAAAACTGCATACCATTTGAACCAGAAATATCACTAGTAGGTCCAGAGAGATCAAAGAAAAGAGCAAAAGGAACTACAAAATTTGTAGAAAAATATTTATGGTTCCTCTTTTGGTAGTGGCAAAGAATCAGAAACTGAGAGGTGGGCAACCTCTTGGGAAATTGTTGAACAAGCTATGCTATATGATTGTGATGTAAAATTTCTATGCTGTTAGAAATGATGAGAATGGTTTCAGAAAAATTTGGGAAGATTTATATGATCTGATGTAAATTTATGTGAGCATTATATACAGAGTACATCATTGTACACAGTAATTGCAATATTTTTATGACAATCAACTGAAGTGAAAGTCTTTGCTACTCTAAACAATACATTAATCTAAGGTGATTTCAAAGGATCAAATAAGAAAAATTGCTATATATCTCCTGAGTGAGGATTGAAACAATTTTTTCTATTTTATTTTTCTGTGCATGTGTGTGTGTATATTTTACAATATGACTAATATGAAAATGTTTTGTATAACTTCATATATATATAGGTTATATCTCACTGCTTACCTTCTCAAAGGGTATTGGAGAGGCAGGTGGGAGAGAATTTGAAACTCAAAAATTTTAAAAATGAATATTAATTTTTTTTTTACAATTAATTGGGAAATATTTAATGAAATAAATAAAAATATATTTTAAAAAATCAACTGAACTCCAAAGCCTCTGGAGTTCCACTGAGTGACAGTCTATAATTAGGAGAGCAAGAATTGAAAAACAATGCAGATAATGTATTTTGAATTTATCCCATCATCTAGCTTATGATTAAGTTGGTTTAATAATTCTAGTTGTTCTTTACTTTGGAAAAAAGCATGGAATACACGGCATGAGTAAGAGGGTTAGAAATGGAAGGAAAGAGGATACTTGATGCTTAGGGCCTTGAAATACTATATCTAATAGTATTCTAAAGGGAAAAGTTTACCTGAATAAATTTCAACAAGTGGTTTGAATTCAATATATTTAAAATTGAAATCAAGGGGATGAGAATGGAACGCAGAATTACAAAAAGATTAAAAAAAGCCATATTTTTAAAAAAGGGAGAGAGCTTACTGTTTACAAAAGGCTGCTTCACAAATAGTAGGAAAAAAGAACCAGTTACCTCTCCTGTGAGTCCACAAAAAGTTACATTTAGAAAGATAAAAACAAGAAAATAAATAGTTGGTAGCTAAACAAAGAACAAACTGTGATGTTGACATGAAATCTGTCATAAAAATATGACACTGAAAAACTCTTAAAATCACTTTTAGCTACTATAATTCTGTATCTAATTCCAGCAGTTATTGTAAATTTTGCCAAATCTGCCATGTCTCTTGCTAAAGAAAAAATATTTAATATCAAAAATAATGTCAAACTCACTTCTTTCAATTTTCTAATGGTTTCAGTTTGGTCTTCTATAATTTTGACCTTAATTTTTAAAGAATCACTGTCACATTCATTTAGCTTCCGAAGAGATTCATTCTCTGTAGTTAAAACTTCAATTTTTGCCTCCAGTTTCCCACAGTTTTGGGCTAGCGATGCTCCTAAATTAAAAAAAATGTAAGCATTATTAAAATGTAATGCATCATATATTTCAAAAACATTTTTATTACAGGAAATTATTTTTTAAAAAAGGAAATAGTTCTGAATTAAGGAAATTCCCATATTTAACTGTAGAAAAAAATTCAAAATGTTGTTCCTTTAATTACTTCCAATGCTATTTTTAAAACCACCAAATTTGAATATATCGTGTTATAAACTTCAGGTATTTCATAACTTCTGTACTGGAATATGCAGCACAATCAAAATGAGTTTTAAAAAATTTACATAGTAAATTCAATTGACAAAATGGCATTGCACTATATTTTCAGTTATTAATCAATCAAGAAACACTTCTTAAACATCAACCAAATGTCAGGCATTAAGCTAGGAACATATTTTATTGAGTGAAAATATAAGTAAATACAAAAAAAGAATAATGTTGAGAAAGAGATACTAGCAATTGCAGGAAATCAGAAGTGTCCTAAAATAGAAAGGGGCATTTGAATTAGAATTTGCTTATTTTTTCCTTCCTCTTTTAAAATGGCTTTAAAATGGTAAGTTTCCAATGAATAGATATTTATATCCCCCATCCCCATCATTAAATAAAAATAAGCTCCTCAAATTTGCATAATTAAGCAAAACAAATCCCTACAATTACCACATCAAAAATATGACTTATTCTGCATTTTAAATTCTCTCAGAAGATACGTTTATTATTTCTTTGACAAAAAGACACTATTGCAATCATATACAAAATTATTCTTCTATTCCCCAAATGATGGGCACTCTTTTAGTTTCCAGTTCATTTCTACTATAAAGAGTTGCCATAAATATTTTTGTACATATGAGATTCTTTTTCTCTTTCTTTGATCATTTTGGGGTATAGGTCTAATAGTGGTATTGAGCTGAGCTTTGAAGAAAACTAGTGGTTCTAATGAATATCAGTATGATTTATAAAATATCAATAGTATTTCCTGACAGTATTGTAACTAATACTGCTCTTATTATCACAGTTGGAAAAATGGCCTACTTGTTGTCAGGAAGAACTGGGTCAAGTTAGTCACTTAACTCAGTGCCCCAAGCAATGCTCTGAGACTAAAAGTTGTTGTCTGTCAGCATTGGTAGAGGGAAGATAAAATGCTATCACCAAGCCAAAAAAACATTATAATTCATTATCAGATATTCTGTAAATACACCTAATCTATTTACACATCTACTAGAACTTCATCCTCAGCCTCCCTTGAGATAGATTACAGGCACTCCTTGCTACTGTAATGTTTTTTATCATGAATGAAGGCTGGATTTTGTCAAAGGCCTTTCTTTGCATCTACTGATAGAAATTTTTGTTATTGAAGGAATAATTTTTTAAATGTTGAACCAGTCTGCCATGTCTACTATAAAGCTTGTTTGGTCATAATGATTCATGTTAAAATATAACAATATTCTCTTAGACACTCTAGGCTCTACTCCTTAGTCTCCAGATTTTCTCTATCATATTATATAGCAACCTCTTTTCCTGGAAATTCATTCTTCCTATGAACTTGAATTTTAAGAAAATCACTCAAGCCAGCCACCCATTCCTGGGCTCTACTATGGCCCCTTAAGGGTACCCTTCCCTTGAAACCCCCACTATTTAGCTCGTTATTCATTCATTTATTTTGTGTTATCTTCTTCTATTTTAAAATGGAAATTCCTTGATGACAGATCATGATCTGTCTGCATAAATTGTATTCTCAGAGTTTAGCAAGGTGCCTGCCATAGAGGAAACACTTAATAAATGACTGTTGACTCTACTAACAATATTTTTATATCTGTATTCATTAAGGAAACTAGGCAACAATTTTTAGTTATATTTCCCAAGTTTTAAAATCAAAACTATTATTTTCCTTGTAAAAGGTATTTTGCTGAATTTCCTTTTTCTCCTATGTTTAAGAATATGTGACTATTTGTTTTTAGAAGGTTTGAAATAATTTACCCATGACTCCATTTGAGCAAGATTTTTGTTTTTGCTTTTTTGCATAATTCTTTGTTGACCTATCTTGTTTCTTTCTGTAAGATAGGTCTATTTAAAATATTTATTTCCTGTTCTTTCAATTTTGATCATTTATATTTGAAGATAAACATTAGCCTCCTTTAAGTTCTTTTACACTATAATGATTATAACTGAGTATGCTATTTCCTAACACTATTCAAAATTTGTTATGTTGTTTCTCGTTTTTCATTTGTAATTTTGCTAATTCATATTTTCCCTTCCCTCTTTGTGACTTTCCTAAGGGTTTGCTGATGTGGCTGTCTTTTTCAAAGAACAAGTTTATGAATTCATCAGTTCAATTAAAAAAAAATTTCATTTTCATCTATTTTTACTTAACCCTATACTTTTGAAAAAACCTTCCTCTAGACAATTTCTTTCCCCCTACTCCCTCTAATTCCTTTAAGTATAAAATGAATTTACTGAATTTCCTGTTTTCTCATTTCTCATTCTCATTCTCAAAGGCATCTCATGAGATAAAACTGATCTCTAAAAATTACTTTGGCTACATATTACATATTTTAATATGTATGATGCTACTGTTGTCATCTATGTTTTTACTGTTTTTTCTCATTTCCTTTTTAAACTTTAATAAATTAACTTTTCAGTTACAATATAATTTCATAATTTTTTAAATAAAGCTACAGTTTCAGGGGCTTCTTCTAATTTTATAAAATACATAATTCTAATTTTATTGCATTGCCTGAAAATACAGTATATACTTTTTGTCCTTAAAGACATTATATGTTGAAATAGTTAATTACAGGGTCAAAACTACAAAGTAGAATGTAATAGGCTCTTAAACACCGCAAAACTGTTTTACTTTAATTTCTTGTACACCTGTGCCTCATTCAGTGCCTGGCACAAAATAGTTTTAATAAATGTATGTTGACTATATGACTGTAATGAAACTGTAACAGGAATGAACTGAGAAAACAGGGGGATATCAAAGACTGAGAGGATGCAATTAGAATAGTTTAACATCTATAAATATGTTAAAGAATATTCTACAAAACAATGTAATTCAGAAGGATTGAGACAATGGAAAAGGTAGAAGCATAGGAGATTATGAACAGAGGGACATTTTGTAATTCTGATAAATCAATCAAGGTTCCTACTTTTTAGATCTTATAACACATATAACTTATGCCCATCAAAGAATTCTAGTTTTCTTAGTTAATTATTCAGTTATTAGGATAAATAATTTGAGCATATTAAAGAATATCATTAGACTAGTTTTATTCTTATTTTTTCCTTTCTCCTTTGATTTAAAATTAAAAAACATAATTTTGCTATTTTATTTTCCCTTTCAAAAACTGAATTTTTACCCTGCTGTGCCAGCTCCTGTCCCCATAGTTTTCTTTCTGCTCTTAAACCATCAAGTATTGATTCCTGGGCTGTTAGTTGAGAAGTAAGCTGTGATTTTTCCTGCTTGAGAAGTTCTATTTGAACACTCTTTTGCTTGTCCTCTTCAATCATGGTTTCAAGGGTATGAATTCGATTCTGCATAAATAAAACATTTAAATTATTTTTTCAATTAATAGATATTTACTTTCCTCCTTCCCACCAATTTCTCTCCCTTCTCCCCAGGAAAGAAAAGCAAAAATCTTTATAACAGACATTTACAATCAAGAAAAATAAACTTCCACATTGGTAATGTCGAAAATGTAGGTCTCATGACATCATCATTGTTGGTATTCTGCAGTCTTGGTTTTCACTATATTATTTAGAGATTTTAACTTTTTCAAAGTCATTTTGTCTTTATAGTTTTGTTAAAATTGTTTATGCTTTTTTACTTAACTCTGCATCAACTAATACATACAGATCTTCTCAGATTTCTCTTGAAACCAAGCATTTCTTTCTTTCTTTCTTTTTTTTTTTTAATAGCCTTTTATTTACAGGTTATATGTATGGGTAACTTTACAGCATTGACAATTGCCAAACCTCTTGTTCCAATTTTTCCCCTCCTTCCCCCCACTCCCTCCCTCAGATGGCAGGATGACCAATAGATGTTAAATATATTAAAATATAAATTAGATACACAATAAGTATACATGACTAAAACGTTATTTTGCTGTACAAAAAGAATCGGACTCTGAAATATTGTACAATTAGCTTGTGAAGGAAATAAAAAATGCAGGTGGGCAAAAATAGAGGGATTGGGAATTCTATGTAATGGTTTTTAGTCATCTCCCAGAGTTCTTTCTCTGGGTGTAGCTGGTTCAGTTCATTACTGCTCCATTGGAACTGATTTGGTTCATCTCATTGCTGAGGATAGCCAGGTCCATCAGAATTGATCGTCATATAGTATTGTTGTTGAAGTATATAATGATCTCCTGGCCCTGCTCGAAACCAAGCATTTCTAATGACACAATATTCTAGTACATTCAGATGACATCTGTTTAGTTGTTCCCCAAATTATAGCTATTCCTTAGTTTCTAGTTCTTTGCCACCAAAAAAAAAAAAAAAAGATATAAATATTTTGTACATATGAGTTCTTTTCTATTTTCTTTAATCTTTTTGGGGATGTCAAAGATACAGTATGCACAAGGTAGTAACTTTTAAGGCATAGTTTCAAACTGTTTTCCAAATAGTTAGACCAGTTCACAGCTTTACCAATAGCATATGAATATTCCTGTTTTTCCCACTCTGCCCTTCCAGTATTTATCATTTTTCTTTTTTTGTCAACTTTGCTAATCTGATGAATGTAAGATGAAACCTCAGAGTTGCTTTAAATTTGTATCTCCCTATTAGTGACTTGAAACAATTTTTCATATGGTCATTAATAGTATGGATTTCTTTGTTTGGGAAGCCACTGTGCATATCCTTTGACCATTTATCAACTGATAAATGGCTTTTACTCCTATAAATTTTAATCAATTTCTTATATATCTCAAATATGATACTTAATAGAGAAAAAATGTTGCAATGATTTCCCTCTCCCTCAATTCAACTACTTCCTTTTTACTCTTAGCTTCATTGATTTTGTTTGTGCATTAAATGTTAAGAAAACAACACAAAGGAAAGATTCTAAAGAATCTCTCATAATTTAAAAAAAAAGTTCAATTTTTAAATTAAATACAGTCTTTAAAAGTTACGATAGATTCATCTATAAAAATCAGGAACTAATATTTTACAAGCAGATATATGAATTAAATTCTACTTTATTTGGTGGAAAAAACCCTATCATCAAATCCCAACTAAATGTTATTTTGAAATGTAGACAAAGACAGTAAAGTTCTAAATGTGAACTATGAAGTTGAAGGGAGAGAAACATCAGAATTTTTAAAGGATCATATAAAATTAATTTTTAAAATGTTTGCCCAAACCTGTATGAAAGCAGAAAGAAAATGTTAGTCTTACCTTTAAATTTGATGTTGTTTCTAAAAGTTTCCCCACACCTGTATGAAAAAAGAAAGAAAATGTCATACTTACCTTTAAATTTGTTGTTTCCAATTTTGATTTGGAAACTTCTGCAATTCTTGCTTTCTGTTCTTTTACCAATGAGGTCAGATCTTGAATTAAAATAGATGATTCATTTTCTTTTTGCTGAGCTCGGGCCAGGGCAATGTTTTTCTTTGCTAATTCAGCTGAGATATTTTCAAAGCCATCTTTAACCTATATTTCATAATCAAAGCAAAATGTATACAAATAAAGATTTGGCAAATAATTTTAAAATTATTTAGTAGTATTGTTAATATATTAATATGAGTAATAAACTGGTGTATGTTGTATTGATAAGTTCTTGTTGTTGTTAATGCACTAGTGATTAAGTAATCTTTATAAAAGGCATAATAACGATCCAGATCATGTCAATCAGACAACTGATAAGTCAAAGTAGCTGAGAACTACTGAGACTAACTATAAAGCAATGGAGGCACTACTTAAAAAGATACAAAGACAGTAACACTACAGCATTTAGAAATATGTGAAAACAAAAGTTGGTAGGATTATAGAGGCAGCGTGGCTACTAGAAATACTATAGGACTTGTAAAGATTTGGGCTCAAGTCAAATTTTAGATATTAATAATAGTAATCATAAGTCACTGAGCCTTAGTTTTTTCATCTGTGAAATGAGGATAATCATATACCTCAGAGCTGTATGGCTCATAAGATCAGTTATGTGTATGTGTGTGTGTGTGTGTGTGTATGTGTATGTAAAGTGTTTTATAAATCTCAAGAATAAAATAAATGTTATTACTGATAGTCTAATTCTCATCTGGATGGCTGAAGTAATAAGGACAGGGCTACATAAGACAAAATATTTGTCCTGAAAACAACTGGAAAAGGTGTTGGCATTACATAAAGGATCTTTTGAAAAATACTGGAACTTTTTAAAATAGTATTTTATTTTTCAAATTACATGTAAAGAGAGTTTTTAACATTCATTTCTGTAAAACTTTGTGTTCCAAATTTTTCTCCCTCCATACCTTAACTAGCCCCTCTGCAAGACAGCAAGCAATCTGATACAGGGTAAATATGTGCAATTCTTTTAAACATATTTCCATATTTGTCATATTGTGTAAGAAAATTTAGATAAAAAGGGAAAAAACAAATTACAAAAAAAAGGTGAAAATACAGTACTTCAATCTAGTCAATCGTCATAGTTCTCTCACTGGATGAATATGGCATTATCTATCCCCTATCTAATGGAATTGCCTTTAATCACCATATTTGATCATCATGTAATCTTCTTGTTATTGTGGACAATGTTCTCTTGGTTCTGCTTTCTTAACATCAATTCATCTAAGTCTCCCCAAGCCTTTCTGAATAATATTCTACTACATTCATATACCTTAACTTATTAAAGCCATTTCCAGTTTGTTGCCACTACAAAAAAGGGCTACTACAAACATTTTTGTACATGTGGTCCCTCTCTCCTTTTAAGATCTCTTTGGGATATATGCCCAGTAGAGACACTTGCTGGATCTGTAGGTATGCACAGTTTTAGAACCCTTTGGGCATAGTTCCAAATTATTCTCCAGAATGGTTGGATCAGTTAGTTCATAACTCCACCAACAATATTAGTGTACCAGTTTTTCCACATCCCCTCCAACACTTATCATTATCTCTTCCTGTCATCTTAGCCAATCTGAGAGATTTCAAGTGATGCCACAGAGATGTCTTAATTTGTATTTCTCTAATCAACAGTGATGTAGAGCATTTTTTAATAACAACAGATGGCTTTAATTTCTTCATCTGAAAATTGCCCATTCATATCATCTGACCATTTATCAGCTGGGGAATAGTTTGTATCTTATAAATTTGAGTCAGTTCTTTATATATTTTAGAAATGAGGCCTTTGTCAAAAACATTAGCTGCAAAATGTTTCCCTCCCAGCTTTCTGCTTCCCTTCTGATCTTGGATGCATCACTTTTGTCTGTGCAAAACCTTTTTAATTTAATGTAATCAAAATTAACATTAGAACTTTTTTAGAATAGTAAGAACTTGCCTTAAGGATTTCATGATGCATATCTAAGTTTTGCTAAACATTCAAATCTCTTGCTTCTTGCTTAACATTAAGTAAGTCTGAAGTCTCCATCATTGCTGCTGGGTTTGTCATTTGAGGAGCAAATAGAACAAATCTAATCCCTCTTCTACAGAAGAGTATTTCAGATCTTTGCAGACAGCTCTTACTCCTTCCCTCACTTCTATCTTCTGGCTAAGTATCCCCAATCGCTTCAAATAGTCCTTAAAAGACATGGAATCAAGGCCTTTAGCCACTTTGGATATGTACATCTAGACACTTTGTTATATTTTATCCCTTTTAAATTGTCATATCTAAGAGGTGGAGCCAAGACAGTAGAGAAAAGGCAAGAAGTTGCCCTAAGCTCACCCTGATTTCTCTTGAAAAAACTTTAAATTATGCTCAAAACAAATTCTAAAGCAACAAAATCCACAAAAAGACAGGGTGAAATAATTTTCCAGCCTGAGAAAACTTAGGACTATAGGAAAGATCTCTCTCACTTGAGTAAAGTGGGAGAAAAAAAAGGGGAGCAAAGCCCAGCACAGGCAGAATCTAGCAAACTGGTAGGAGGCTCCTAGTCCATACATAGATTAGCAAATTAGGTCTTGGCTCAATAGGCCAGCTGCACAGTGGGCTAGTTGGGAGACTTTTACCCTAACATGGCATGGTAGTGGTCAAGTTTGGTAGGCCTGGGGGTCTTGGAACAGCTGGCTAGACTAGGTCAGGCAAGTTTCCTGGCGTGTGATATAAGAAGCTTGGAACAGTGCCCCCTGTATTCTAGAAATAAAACAACTTTAAAAGTTACAGAATAGGCTAGAAAATGAGCAAAAAACAAACAAAAGCCCCAATCATGAAAAACCATTATGATGACAGCGAAGATCAAGACAAACTCACAAGAGGACAACAATTTCAAAATGCCTACATGTAAAGCTGCAAAGAGAAATAAGAAATAGTCTCAGGCCAAAAAAGTCCTCATGGAAGAGCTCAAAAAGGATTTTAAAAATTTGAGAGATAAAAGAAAAAAAAAAGACTCCTAAAAAAAATGGCCAAACAGAAAGAGAGTTACAAAAATCCACTGAAGAAAACTATCCCTTAAAAAGCAAAACTGGTCAAGCAGAAAGGAGGTACTAAAGTTAACTGAATAAAATAATTCCTTAAAAATAGAAGCTAATGACTCCATGAGACATCAAAAATCAAATAAAATCAAAAGAATGAAAAAAACAGAAGAAATGTTAAATATCTCACTGGCAAAACAACTAACTTGGAAAATAAATAAAAGAGAAACAATTTAAGAATTATTGGATTACCTGAAAGCCATGATCAAAAAAAGAGCCTGGGAAGGCATCTTTCAAGAAATTATCAAGAAAACGTGCCCTGATATGCTAGAACCAGAGGATAAAATAGTAATTGAAAAAATCTAACTAGTGCTTAAAGAAATCCTAAAATGAAAACTCTCAGAGGAGTATTATATCCAAATTTCAGAGTTCTCAGGACAGAGAAAAATACTGCAAGATTTCAGAAAGGAAACAATTCAAATATTGAGAACACATAATCAGAATTACACAGGATTTAGCATATTCTACATTAAAGGATTGGAATATAACATTCCGGAAGGTAAAAGAGTTCATCTTTAAAACCAAGAATCACCTATTCAGCAAAATTAAGTATAATCTTTCAAGAGATAAAATTGATATTTAATGAAATAGAGAACTTTAAAAAATTCCTGAGGAAAAGACCACAGCTGAACAGAAAATTCAATTTTCAAATACAAGCCTCAAGAGAAGCACAAAAAAAAAAAAAGTAAACAGGAGAGAAACAAATATGTCATTAATAAGATTCAACTATTTACATCCCAAGGGAAAAATGAGACATCTAAAAATCATATTTCTATGAGGCCATTTAGAAGGATTATATACATAGATGGAGGGTTTGGATATTTTTTTACTTTGATGGGATGCTATAAAAAAATTAAGGATGAGAAAGAAGATTTCACTAGGAGAAAAAGGAAGGGAAAGGCAGAATGGAGTAAACTCACATGAAAAGGTCTGAAAGATGTAAACTGTCATATCCAGAACTGAATACAAGGCAGTAGTTATATTCATATCAGTAATTCTCATTTTTTTGTTTTCTATTTTTTCATTAATTTGATTCAATACTTGGTTTTATTTTTTGTTTTTATAGCATTTATATCAAAGCAGTAAATTTTTTCATATTCTTTTCAAATATTTTGATTATATAACAGTTCATATTTATTTTGTCTCAATTTACAAAGTGCTTTCATCACACCAACATTTTGAGGAATACAGTTTATTGTTTCCATTTTATAAATGAAGAAACTAAGGATCAAAAAGATTTAAGTCATCCTTGTGAAAGGTTACACAATAGGTAGCAGAATCGTTTTTCTCTCCTAAGCAATGTTATCTTTGCATTATAGTTGATAAATACTATGTACAAGTACAAGAATCATAATTTTCAAATAATCAGGAAATTTACATTCTGTAAACATTCTGCTCTAGGCAAAAAGAAACTTTTTATTTGCAGAATTTGCTGCAGGCACTGAAAAAATACAAAGGCTGGTTTCTTCATTGCATTTTACCTTCTCATCCTGACACATACACACAGACAATTCAACAGTCATGTAACAAGTGCTAAGAGCATTATTTTTATGCTAAGGATTTAAGAAATTTATTTGTATTTGAGTATATGAATCAGAATTTACACGTAAGTAAAATTTCTACCTCCTCCAAATGTATTATGTATGGGTATATATACTTTCCTGCACAAAAGAGTTGAGTAAAAGTGCAACAAAAGTAAATTTAAAATTACTTTTCATAACATTTTGTCACTTCAATTGATACCTGAATTCATCAATGTGGTTATTTTCTCTAATGATATAGATTACAACCTACTTTCATCCATGTCCTCCAGCAAATCCTCTAGGGTCTCCCCAGTATGTCAGTGGTGATTTTTTTGTTTATCTGTTGGCATTGTGTGAATACTGAAAAAGCATGATTACTGTCAATCAATTATCTCTTGTTTACATAACTAGTCTGTTCTCTTTTTCTTGCATTTCTCTGATGAAATTCTATCCCATTATCCATCAGAAAATCAGAAATTGTCCATCACTCTGCCTTGTGATCTGCCAATAAGCCCTTTTCCCTCTATCTGGGACCGAATACTCAACGCTTGATTCAGTCCACTGGCTGAGTTAACCAGTAATGTACCCTACCTCATTATGTTTAGCTTAAGGCTTAAGGGCTTGGACTACCCTTTATATTTGTGAAATGGTTGCCCGGTAGTAGGTATTTTAAATGCCTGTTCACTCATTCCTTTATGCTATGATATTGCAATTCACTTCATTGGTAATGTGCATGAGTATATTCATATGTTTTTCCATTGCGCTATGAGTGATTTGAAACTTCTATGACTCAGCCATACAACATCACTGGAAGGCTACTGATATTAAAAAGATGGCTCTTTAATTCTGCATGATTTCTCAAAAGTAATCTCTAGTCCTGTATTTTCCTCCTGTTCATTTCTGGGGCCCATTCACTATCTTTCTGTTATGCTTGTTTTTTTTTTTTAAATATATACCAATGGACTAGTATTGCAGGTTGTCCATTCAATTGCATGCCACAGTATGTACAATCTATATTCTTTATCTTGTTGACTTTTCCTTATATGAACAGTTATGAAGAACTCTTTTCAGAAATGAGATATTTATGAGACTTTGTAATAATGTTTCAAGGCTTGATGAAATCAGAACAATGACATCTGGAAGCGTAGATATTAATCTATAGAAAATTCCTTTACTTTTTGAACTATGACAGTGGCAAATACTTTTGGTGACCATGGGTCTCTTGAACAAATTTATGTCATATCTGTCAAGTAATGTGAAACATAATGGTTTTAAAATACATATGTGTGAAGCCATATTGGAGGAAATAATACTTTTGCTTTACTAAATTAATTTTTTTTAAAAATCAAAAAATAAACAATGAAAATTTATCTTCCTCTATACCTGCCAGGTAATTGTGTGGCAAAAGAATAATGCCTATTACAGAAAATTATTCACAAAATCACTTCTAATAAGCTCAGCAAATCACAGAATTTTAGAGTGAAAATGGACCTAAGAAGACATCTACTTACACCCATATTTCAAAAATAATTCCCTTTACTCATACTCAACAAGTGTTCATTCAGCTTTAGCCCAAAAACAACCTATTAAGGAATAGACCACTCCTCCCAAAACAATACATTCCACTTTTCCTAGTTCTAACTACTAGGAAGTTTTTCCACATCAAATCTAAGTTTGCTTCTTGATAACTTCCACTCATTACTACTAGTTCTTAGTGTTTTATGACTACTGCAATAGCTTGGTAGTTAAGTCTGCCAGCCTCATCTCTCTTCCCACTCCCATCTATCATCTAATCAATGCTATCATGATCTTTCCAAAGTTCAGATCTAAAAACATAAATCCTACCCCTTTCTCCCTCCTTTCAATAAATTCCAGTGCCTCTCCATCTCTACAATCAAATATAAAATCATGTTGGGCATTCAAAGCTTTTTATATAACCTAGTGCCCTTCCCCAGTACCTTTCCAATCTAGCAATGCTTTCCTTTTTATTCCTTACATAAGATACTCTATGTTCCTACTGCAGGTTGTCTTCCATACTTGGAAATCTCTCTCCTCATCTTCACCTCCTGCCTTCCTTCAAGTTCCAGATATAATTTTCCCTTTTACATGAAGGCTTTGCCAATCTTCTTAAATTTTAGTGCCTTTTTTCCTATTGGTAACCCCCTATTTATCACTTACCTTGCTTGTAAACAGTTTTCATGTTGTCTCTCCCATTAAACTATAAGTTCCTTAAAAACAAAGGCTGTCTTTTGTCTTTCCATATAACCTCAGCACTCAACAACCCTGGCATATGACAACTGATTAATAAATGTTTTATGACCAACAATTTTGAAAGATTTAACTCGGATCAATTCAATGACCAACCATGATGCCAGAACATAAGGAAGAATTCTGCCCACTTCCTTAGAAGTAATGTTCAATATACTAGGAACATATATTTCTGGACATGGTCAATTTGGGGATTGTTTTTTTTTGCTTATTCATATTTGTTATAAGGACTTCGTTTTTATTTCTTTGGGAGGAGACAGAAGGAAGAGAAATTAAGTATTTGGACTAATTTAAATAAAAATGTTAGGATTCTTACAAGGTGCTAAGTCGGTTATCTAATTTTAGCATGGTGCTTAGCAGTTCTCCAGTTCATTAATGTGCTTACTACCTGTTAAGAGTTCTGCAAGAGTTCATGCCTTTCACACCTTTAAGAGTTCACACCTCTAAAAGAGCATATAAAAGGACAAGCACACTGGAAGCTCCAGGAAATTCAGAGCCAGGATTCAGTGTGAGATTCACAAGTCAGAAGGACAAATCCACTAAGACAAGCCAACTGGAGACTTCCGGAAATTCACAAGTCATAAACCCACGATCCCACTCTTGGAGGCAGAGTCAGATCCATTCCAACTTCCACCTTTGTGCTGGCCGGAGGCTTTGGATTCAGAGGGACCTAGAGGCTGAAGCTGGAAAAGACAAAGGGCTAGTGGCAAGAGCTATCAGAACCAAGGAGAGAGATAGGCCTCTAAGAAAGCTAACCGGGCTATTTTGAAGAAGAAAATAAAGGATCTGAACTTTTTAACAGCTGGCTGCATGTGAGGTGATTATTGCATTGAAATGAAATGAAGGCTGCTCCCAGAAGCCCCTCAAGAAACCTGCACCTAGAGAACATTATAATTTAGAGAAGAGAACATGACAAAAAATGCAATCAAAAGATTAAAAAAACTAGTATCAAATTGCTAAGGATACCATAATAAAAAAGTGCTTTGAACAGGCCAATCAATCTGTGAACCTCAAAGACCTTATCTATAAAATGAGAATAACTGTTGAATTGTCATTTTCAAAGGATTGTTGTAAACAAAGTGCCTTGTAAAGTATAAGTACTAATAAGTTAATATTACCACCGAGACAATACCATTCTTACTTCTTTAAATCTTTTGGCTTCAATAGTTAAGGCCATACGGAATTCATCTTCAAGTTCTAAATATTGTTGGTTTAATATATTAATTTTCTCCTGAAATTCTTTCACTTGTTCTTCATGCTTCTTTTCTTCTTTTCCTATTTCTTTTGCCAAAGCTTCCTGGAAATCAGAGCCATTCAAAGTTACTCTTGTTTCAAGTTCTTTCCTGGAAAAAATAACAAATTTAAATACCTACTGTCTTTATTTAAAAACAAACTAAAAAAAAGGCTTTTACAATTTTCTTTGTAATCCCTTCTAATTTCATCTAGTTTTCATTGTTCATGCCTTATTTCCCCCCCAAACAGCTTTTCTTTCCTTTTTTACAAATCATCCAATAAAAATTTTGAAAGAGAAACTGAAGAGTATGTTAATAAATGAAATACAATACTAAATATTCTACTAAAAAATCTCAAGAATTGTATTTTAACCACTATTTAATTTAAAATTGGAAATAAAACTATGTCTATACCTAAATCCAATGAAAATTCAATGGTCCAAAAAGTATTCCAAAAATTAGCCTTAATACTTCTTGCAATATTGAATCTTGTTGGAATTTAGTAAAATGAATACTTAAGATCTGTTGCTATTTTCTTTGAATAAAGACAGAAATCAGGCAGACAAAGAAAAAGTTGTACCTAAGTACGTAGTTGAAGAAAAAGTTGGCTAAGGTACCCAGACCCAATACTGTTGAGAAAAGACATTCTTTAATAGCACTTAAAATACTGATAAGTATTTCTCATTTGGAGCTATTTCTTCAAGTCTTGCCCCACTGTAACTATGTTTGGCTCTGTTTCTGAAGTACTGAGAATATCTCTCACCTGATTTTTGGTTGTATTCAAAGAATGGCAAAAGTTTCATGAGGATAGAAAAAGGTATGTTTATGAGACATTCATTTCAACTAGTACTGTGTGTTCAATGACAAGACATTTAACTCAATATGCTGAGTACTTTAGAATTTTTTCAGTCAGCTCAGAAATCAATTTTAGAAATCTGGAGAAACTAGGATACTTGCTATCACTATTAATGGCTTGAAATTGTTTTTTTTAATCATAACTGTATAGACACGTATACATATACTGTATTTAGATTATGCTTTATAATATGTTTAACATGTATTGGTCAACCTGCCATCTGGGAGAAGGGGTGGAGGGAAGGAAGAGAAAAATTGGAACAAAAGGTTTTGCAATTGTCAATGCTGAAAAATTACCCATGCATATATCTTATAAATAAAAAGCTATAATAAAAAAAGAAACTTTTTATCTTTTCTATTTAGTTACTTCTTACCTATGTTCCTGTTCTTTCATTGCCAGAAGTTCATGAAGTTGCTGTACCTTTTCTTTCTGTTGATGAAGAGATGCTCTAAGCAGTTGTATTTCTCTCTCAGCAGCTGAAGCTTTGAGTTCTATCTCTTGAACTCGCTTCACCTGTATAAGAAAAGTAGTGATGGAGATAATTTTGATAATAATTTGTTAATAAGCTCTCCTTCAATCTGAGAAGCCCAATCAAGAATATAAATAAGTATTGATGGTTTTCATCAAGCTTAATCAAATTAAGTAATGACACTACCAAATGCTTTATAGAAACTTTGGTAGTAACTACTTGTCCACATGTAATGTTAATTTCCATGCAAGGAATATGGAGTGAATTTTGTTCCCCTACAGAGATTCTTAAGAACTGTCTTTGTTTCTGAATTTGGTCAATCTACAAAATTTTTATTGAGCTTTTATTGGTCATTCCCATAACATGTAGTGGTATCACAATTATGTTGTGATTTCAGAAAGTAAAGATAGACTTGACATGGAATGAATTTTGTAGGTCATACTTTCAAGGTGTTTTTAACTTCTTTTTTGTGGATATTAAATATTATAGGCTTAGTATAATGTACTTTACGGTATAGTTAGATGGATAAAGTGCTGGGACCAGGAGTTAGGAAGACCTGAGTTTAAATCCAGCTTCATACTACCTGTGTGATCCTGGGCAAGTCACTTAAACTTTGTTTTCTTTTAAACACTGTGGAAAGAATGGCAAACTATTCTAGTATGTTCGCCAAGAGAACCCATGGATACTACTGGCTTGCTGTGGGTCAAAGGGGCCATGAAGAGCTAATAACATTTGAACAATAAAATGTTAGGATTTGGACCTATGAACTTAAACTATTTCATGTAACTTAAAACAGTATTGAAATAAACCAATACTTACCTCTGCAACCTGCTGCTGAACTTTTTGTTTCTCTATTTTTGTCAAAGTTTGTTCCAAAGTTCGCAGAACCCTATTTTGTTCCTCTTCTTTATTTTTTGATTGATTTAATTCATTATTGAGTTTCTCAATTTCATTCTTAAATTTATGGACAATGTTTTGGAGCTTTACTTTAGCATTTCTCTCTTTCAAAATCAATTCCTTTAATCTAAAGTAAAAAAAAAAATGAAACAAAAAACAAAACAAAAAAAACTATTGCATATAGATTCTCTATATAAATAAAAATTTATAACTTAGCTTGAGACAGTCCACAGACTATGCTAGTCATTAATGGATCACACAGCAATGTTGTCCTAGCAATCTTTAGAAGATCTGAACTCAGTTTCATAAATTTCTACTTACTCTGAAGGCATCTCTGATACCTGCCCATAGAGGGCATCCACTTAGCAGGGGTCCTCAAACTTTTTAAATAGGGGGTCAGTTCACTGTCCCTCAGACTGTTGGAGGGCCGGACTATAGCAAAAACAAAAATATTGTTTTGTGGGCCTTTAAATAAAGAAACTTCATAGCCCTGGGTGAGGGGGATAAATGTCCTCAGCTGCCACATCTAGCCTGCGGGCCATAGTTTGAGGACCCCTGTTAACAGATTAGGAAACCAAAGGACCAGAGCAATGATACAATTCACATATAAGCCACGTAGTTATAACAAGATTTAAAAAACTCCAAGTAAGAGCCCTAAAAATTCTCCCATTTTGAGGACAAGAGGAGAAAAAGTTTATCAAAGAGACAAAGGCAAGAGAATTTAAAAAATGCATAGGCAACAAAGGAGAATTTGAGCAAGGAAAGCAGAGGTAATCAAAAGTTTCAATAAGATCAAAGAAGTGAGGATTAGCATATTTTTAATGACTTCTAAGGGAATTGTTACAATAAAAGTGTTTTAGAAGCAAAAACTAGATTACACAGTATGGAATGAATAGGTACCAAAGTGAAAGTACTAAGAATAACTAATAGTTTCTCTTTTCACTGATTTTACTCTTGTTCATCTGACAAAAAAAAAATTCATTTTTCACTTCCCCTCCATAATATACCTATGAGTATGTCTGCTTCGAACTTCAGAAAACAAAGAATAATACAAATCAGCATTTCAGTGTACTCAAGGATTAACATCATCATTTATTGGGGAGGAGGAAAAGCATTAATTTTAGTGTAAGGTAACCTAAGGAAATCTTTTAAATTGCTCTTGTGGAGCATGGAAAGAAAATAAACCTTTTTTTTTTTTTTTTTTTTTTTTTTTTTACCAGTCTATTTTCCAATGTGGCATGAGTTATGGCTTGCATTTTAATGTGTGACACCTTTCATCCTTGTGTGCCAGCAGCATGCCTTTATTATTATAAATGGATCATCATTCGTGACCTGCCATCTATACATTGGTAAACTTCTTTATTAGTTATCAACTTCAATGGGTTAAATTATCATTTCTGCAGCTGACTCCAAAAATCCTACATATTCAGCTCCCGTCTTTCATTCTGGGCATCTCAAACCTGACATGCTCCAAAATGAAATCACTATTTTCCATCCTAAATCCATCAATCTTCCTAACTTAGCTGTTTTGTAGAGAAAACTATCCTCCCTATTACTGAGGCTTTCAACTTTGTCATCCTCTTCTTTCTGCATCACCTCACATATCCAAACAGTTGCCAACCCTAATGATTCTATCTTCAACAACTTTTTCATCCATTCACTTCTGTTTACTTACACAGTCATCACCCTTGTTCAGACCTTAATTACCACTTGTCTAGACTACTATACAATAGGCTCGTAATTGATTTACCTGCATTAAATCTCTCTCCTGTCCAATCCATCCTCTGTAGGTAAA
This sequence comes from Sarcophilus harrisii, assembly GCF_902635505.1. Taxonomy (NCBI): domain Eukaryota; kingdom Metazoa; phylum Chordata; class Mammalia; order Dasyuromorphia; family Dasyuridae; genus Sarcophilus; species Sarcophilus harrisii. The sequence goes on from NC_045426.1 coordinate 431,356,529, forward strand.
TGCTGTTTTTATGGTCTGTGTGTTTGCTGGTTTTCTTTAACTATTTTTATTTCTTAAATCAAGAGATTACTCATTAGCCAAGGTTACATGTAACTAGAAATCATTTCAGCAAAATACCTAAAAACTAAATTAAAAAAAACTCACCTTGATATGCCTAAAGCACAGAAATGACCCTGTTACTCTATTGGCTCAAGACTTCCCACTACCCTTAAGACAATCTTCAAGTTCCTTTTTGGGGCATTTGATTCCTTTACAATCTAGTTCCAGCCTTCTTTTCCAAACTGATTTCATAGTTTTCAAGTCCAGTTTTTGTCTCCATACCTTTGCAGCAACTATCCCCCATGTCTGGAATGCTCTTCTTCCATACCTCTTGGTATTCCTTGCTTCCCTTTAAAAACTCACTGAACTCAAGGGCTATCTCCCATGCAAATGTACTGCTGATCTCCTCAGTTGTTATTATCTTTCCATACTCATGAAATCACTTTCATATTGTGTTGACCTATCTGTGTGCATGTTATTTCTCCATAGGAGAATGTAATTTCCTTGAGAGCAGGGATAATTTTGTTTGTCTATAAATTATAATTTATAGTTAGCAGCTTACATTTTGGTATCTAGGCACTTAATGTTTGCTGAATTGAATGAAATAATTAATGAATAATTATTATTACTTAATAAGTTAAAATACATGTTTTGCTTCTTAAATAAATGCTTGTTGAAAGATGATTTCAGAAAAACCTGGAAGAACCTACAGCAAACTATGCAAAGTGAAGCAAAAAGAACCATGAAAAAGAACATTGTACACAATAACAGCAATACTGCACAATGAAGAATTATGAATGAATTAGCTATTGTAAGCAATACAATGATCCAAGACAATTTCAAAAGTCTAATGAAACATACTATCTGCCTACAAGAAAAAAAAACAACAACTGGATATTGTTTGACTACAGACTGAAATATGCTTTTGTTCACTTTCTTTCATTCTTTTTCTTTTGAGTCTTTTTTGAACAAAATGACTAATTTGGAAATATTTTACAGACTATATATGTGTAATCTATGTCTGATTGTTCCCCATCTCAGGAAGGAGGGGGGGAGGAGGCAGGGATAGAATTTGAAACTCAGAACTTTGAATATATATATATATATTTTTTTTTTTCTTTTAACATGTAATTGGGGAAAAATAAAATATTTTTAAAATGTTTGCTGATTATTTTACTGTTTTAAATGTACTTTTTTCATAAAATTATTTCATTTAAATCTAAAAGAATCCTGTGGGGAAAAAGGTTTTTTGTAATTATTTTACAGATGATGGAATAGACTCAGAGAGGTTGTCCCTTTAAACTTCTCTTCAGTTAATAAACAGTAAGATCTGATTATGTGCAAAGTTATGCTAGTGAAAGGCAAGCTAAACCTTGAACTTAGTACCCAAGATAGAAGTTTCTTTCATTCATTCCTGCAGCCTCTTTTCACCAGGATATTCTCTTTACCTATCTGTGGTAAACAGGGCCATACTATGAATACCCTTTTCTTCTTCCACTTGTTTCTGTAATTCTTTAATATGATCTGCAAGTTTCTTCTCAGCTTGTTCAGCTTTCCATCTCTTCTCCCTCTCTTCGTCTAGTTTCTGCACAAGTGTCTGAAATAGTTATATAATATAGGAAAATTCTAATAAGATGTTAATTCTATATAATAAATCTTTTAAAAAAATCATTAAACAGTGCTGAATTTTTGGGGGGAGAAATCTGTTAATTACAGAATATTTTCTTCATAATTACAGAATATTAAAACTTTTTTGTAAGTATATTTCAAAGTTTATGTAAGACAAGAATGCTTACTATGTGTAAATATCTATCTTTTTGGTAAGGGTAGGTTCTATTCTCACTCCAAATGACAAAAGTGAGAAAGCTTAGACACGTCAGTTGAATTGAGCAATGGAAAACTGTAACCCAAGTGAAAGTTCTTAATTTGAGATGCTGTAGGGGACTTTGATCACAGAAAAATATATTATGACTACTGGATAAGATTAAGGCAGACCTCTTGGACTATGTATAAAAACATCAGACTAGTTCAAAATAGCCCATTTTAGTGATCAAGGAATACTAATATGGAGTATTCCAGTTTGAGAGTTAGTCAATTTTCTGAGAGGGAAAAATTTGGGGGGAGAAGGAAGAGTCTATTTCTATTTTTACTATACCACTGTAGTAGTAAATTAAATTTGATCATCAGTGGCAAACAAACCAATAGGGGCTTATAAATGACAGTCCTAGAAATCCACCCTCTAAGGATTACCTCTTAAACTCTGAGAGTAACAACTAATCAGCCACCCTCCAGTGGTCTGCCAATGTAAAGAGAAGTTGGGTATGTAGTGACAGAAAGGATATTACAATTTAACATTTTTAAAAATTGCTGGACTCAAAACTAAAAAGTATATATAGAATCTTTTTTTCATTAAAGCTTTTTATTTTTCAAAACATATCTATGGACAATTCTTCAATGTTATCCCTTGCAAAACCCTGTGTTTCAATCCCTTTCCTCTCCCCATGCCCCCTCCTTGATGGCAAGTAGTCCAATTACATAGAATCTTTAATTTCTAGAAATCTTACTTTGAAAAAGTTCATTAAAAAGACAAGATTGAGATAACAATCCTACTGTTAGAAGGAACCAAGACATAATTTACTCCACCCCACCTTAATTTTATAGATGAAGAAATCTGGACTAAAGAGACTTAAGTGACTTGCCCAAGTTAAGCCATGAAGCGGACACACTAAGAACTAGGTGTCCTTACCTACATGCTAGTATTATACGTACCCTATCACTCTTGCTTCATTACACTTTTGCTTCATAACTGCCATAAATACTAAATTTCAATTATTAAAACAAATGAGTGAAGTCTGAATTAGAAGGTTTTGTTGAATTTTAGCTACATTTTAGTTCTTAAAAGACTATTCCTAAAATAAAATTAATGCATTGTTCAAAATTCAAAACCTTACAGTTTATTTAGATGCATAAAAATTATTCTAACTAAAGAAGTATGTGTAATATTTTGGCTTAAACTAGAAAATACATACAAGCTATTTTAAAATATTTACATTTAGTACCCTACCCCACACTTTCCCAGTTTATGTTTTAAAACCATACCCTGTATGTAGAATCTTCTGTGAACCTTAAACTTTTATTTTCTATTTTATTTGTTTGAGTACTTTGTGATACCAGATTTCCTGTTGATCTTTCCATCTTTAAATCTGAGTTTCTTGAAGTTGATCTTAAAGACAAATTCTTAGTGGAGGGATTTTTTGATTTCTTAGCGCAACTCTGCTCTGTGCCACTAAAATGAAAGAAAATTTGAGAAATAATTTAACATGCTGTCTACACTATTTTCTCCTCAGTATTCATGGTTGGAATAATAAATCCAAATACTTTCATTATGAGACATTTATTTTGGGTCTAAGTGTACTCTAATAGTTCTTTGGCAATAAGAATAACAATTCTCCTATTTTAACATTTTGAGTTCTCAACATTTTCAAGCAAAATTTTTGGTTCTTGGCTTGAGTCATCCACTGAATAAAATCTACACTGTCTAAATACTTTAATACTGGAGTATATGCTGTATGTTGAAGAACTGGAAAGAAAAAGTTATAAGAGGTACCTGTCAGAAAGTTTGCTTTTGTTATGGTGCTTAGAAGTCTGTACAGCTTTGCTATAATAAGGGATTTTTGTTCTTCTAGGCATTTTCTTATGATTTTCTTTTCCACTTTCATAATCACTTTCAGAAGTCATAGTTGTTTCTCTTTTTGGTTTGACAACTTTCAAAAATGTATGATTTGGGGGAGAATTAGATGCCTATAACAAAAAAAAAACATGGTTTATTTTTAAAATTTGTAAAATAAAATATAAAATGTTAGCATATTTTCATCTGTACAATGATAAAAGACTGATTAAACTAGATGTTTGATTAAAATTCCAAAAGAGAATTCCTGAGAAAGAAAAAAAGAAAATCTTTAGTCCAATCTGATGTACAACATTTATTATATGATAGTATATTTTTATTGTTTAATGGTAAAAAGTTTTATAAATTCTACTTGCTTAAGCAAAATGCAGATATCATAATCTAATATGAATTTGTTACTTAACCCCAAACCATCATAAAAGTAACTTTAAAAGCAAATATTTTAACTATATGTGTATGTGTATATGCATATACAAACATATACACACATATGTGCACTTGTAGATATATGTGTAAATTCACAGAAAATAAGAAATACTGTTACTCAGCAAGCCACTGAGGACATAAGAATAAAAATTCTAAAGCAGTCCTGAGGTTTAAAAGTTCAAGAATGGGACATGAAAGCCTCTTAAGTAATGACAGGAAATAAGGAATCCCCTGCTGCTGACTACCTGCATCAAGTATCTAGCACAAGTCATTCCTCTTCTCTAGTTTTCACTATATGACAATGGAGGGGATAAGAGGGACTGATCTCAAAGGAATCCTTGATAAGACTCCAAGGATGGTCATCACACAGGATTGCATTATTTTCACTCCAATCATTATTTCCCACCCATAATAATTATTTCCTCATTAAATGTTAATGTTAAAGTGATAAAAATCATTTAAACAGATGAATTTCTCAAATAATTCCCAGTTTTTACAGTTCCCTAAATTCCTTTTCCCAAAGGGGAAAAATATAAGACAGAAATGAATTACATTATTGAGGAGTTGTGAAATCTGATCTTCTAATTTTTTTATTCTCATCTCACTGTTCAAATTATTTTCGCCAAGCTTATTTTGTTCTGGCTCAGATGAGGTAACTTCTACAGAAGGACAGAATGTATTTTTTGTTGGCGTAGCTGCAGGCTTTTGATCCTGGGGCATTTCCTGATTGATGTAGTGTATGATTCCTGGTAAGTTACCAGAGTTCTATTAAAAAAAAAAAAAAAAAAAAATAATTTAAAAAATTTTGGCAATAAAAAAGTTGGAATTATAAAGCTTTTCTATAAAGAGAAAAAAATTAGACCTCCTCTTTATCTAGCTGTGAATCAGAATAAACTAGATTATCCAAAAGATCTTCTAAACATTGTAGATCTGATGGATTTCCTTCTACCATATACACTGGTTCACCAAATATATTCATCCCATCTAGGACTGTTAGCTGGGGCAAGGTCTGGAGAATGATCCCTCTGTAACCTAATGTTTAAAAAAAATTCATATTAAAATTTAACATTTAAAATATTTTTACTTCTAAAATAATATAAAAATATCATACTTCATATCTTTCAGTTGATAAAACTATTTTTCAGTATTACAATTAAAATATTCCTACAAAAAGTCATTTAAGCTTTTTCTAACACCAAATAATTTTTCTTAAAACATCTTAGTTAATTCACCAAGTATTCATTAAAGACTATGTAGAAGACACTAAAGAAGTTTAAAAAATAGTAGTCAAACCTCTTTGCCCTTAAGTGTTCATAAAGTTATTGATGTATATGTACTCAAAGAGCTATTTTTTGTTAGGATGGCCACTCAGAGAATGGTACTTATTTCTTATTTTTATAGTCAAGAAATGGTCTGGTGTAGTATCAGTTATAGCTAGTCCACTAAGATTTCTTCTATAAGGGGCAACTAGGTGGCGAGTGGATAGAGCACTGGCCCTGAAGCAGGAGTACCTGAGTTCAAATCCAGTCTCAGATGCTTAACACTTCCTAGCTGTGTGACCCTGGACAAGTCACTTAACCCCAATTGCCTCACCAAAAACAACAACAAAAAAACCATCTGATTTATGTTGGGATCTTAATATTTCAAAGCATGTGTGATTTCACTGGTGGTTATTTTTCCAAACAAAAAAGGTTTTTCAATTATTTTTCAGATTTTTAAGTATACTGTTTGTCTTTTGAATGTAATTATTTTATAAAAATTTAACAAAAATTTATTTTTACTCTTTATGCTGTCATATGAACACAAATCAGAGAATACCACAATCTAAAAATTTTTTAAATGACTCAAAGGATAATGAAAAAATATATAATAGTTGTAAGAAAAATGCAGTATATATTAACAAACTCTAAAGGTCATTAATATAGTGCTAAAAATAAATTGCTCATACCTGGTTGGTCACAGATTGGATTATTTTTTCCATTTTTCTCCAAAGTAAGATTAGTCAAGAAATGTAATCCTACCATGCACTGGAGTAAGTGATGAGTACTACTTATATAATTGCTATGTAGGTCAATGTGACTAATTTTATGCCTAGTTCCACGAAGGTATAAAAAACCTGTAATACACATATACAAACAAGTTATCACAGAATTTTTTGCAATGTTTAATTCAACAAAAGCATTAAGGGGGTTTTATTTATCTTATGAATTAGCTTAACTGTTATTATATAAAAAGAGCTCATCTGTCCCCTCAAGTTTTTTTTCTTATAGTTTACTAACAATAAGTAAGATGACAAAGAGTTCAAATTCAGTATCAACTTATGAGATATTCAGTTGTAGGAAAGATATCCTGTCTCTACTAACTAGTAGTCAGTTGGTACCTTCCATTAGCTAAAATTATTAAACATATTCCAATAAATTAATTTGCAATATAGTCTGTCAGCTCCATATGTCTCAACATAATTGGTTTTGGTTCTCTCAAGATATTATTTATCAGTTAAGAGACGTCCACTGAGGCTATATTTTAGTTCACCTTTATTTGGTAAGCATATAGAAGATTAAAACAAAAACACATTCTCAGTCTAAATTCCTGGGGAAAAATTCAGCGTAGTCTTAGAAACATGGTTTATAATCAAAAAATTTAAACACCAGTAAGAAGTATCATTTTTTTCATTTATAAACTATTTACCACTACAGTATGTATCCCTCTTGGGTTCAAAAAAAAAAAAAAAAAACCTTTTTTTTTTTTTTAAAGTAGAATCCCAGCCTACGTGAAGCTTTAAGGGCTAGCACAACACTTTTTGATATGCCAAACTGCTTATGCCAATCCTCTCCCCCTGAATACACTTTTTGTACACGCTTTGTATATAGTTTGTATCTACCTAAGTGCATGTGTGTTAATTCCATCAAAAAATCTAAGCTTCTTATTGATGGGGGAATTGTATAATTTTTGTTTTAGTATCCCCAGGATATAGCATAATAGGAAATAGTAGGAGCTTAACAGAGGGTTACTGATTGATTGTACTATTTCAAAATAATTTTGTTTATGTCCAAAATTTTTAGTTTTTTCTTCTGAAGGGATTTAAGCTGAAAAATAATTCTTAAATGCTAACATAATAATCCTCCCTAAGTATGTTTACATTGATTAATGTGTTTGTTTAGTATCCTTTAAGGAATTTTTATACTATAGAATAGGGTATTAGGTATCATTAAAAGTTTCATTGTGATATTTTATTAACTCAGAAGTCTTAAGCAGTTGTAATTTTCTTTCTGTTTGGAGTACGAGATGCCACTAGAAGTTCACTATGGTGATGAGCAAATTTAAGTTGTTTTATATTAATTTTCCAGTAAGAATGCAAACTCTGGTTGCCAACTGAAAACCTAAAAATGAAATGCCACTTCTACCATTAAAAGCGAATAATTCACATTCAGGAAAATATGTCTGCAACAAAGCCACAGATAACTACATTTTAATTACAAACAGATATTAAAAATCTATTTTGTTGAAATAGCTCTAATTTTCCATGATTCTACAAACTCAGCTCATGTGCTATCTATTCTATATACCTTTGCTGACTGTTCTAATCTACAGATTTTGCAATTCTCTGAAATTTTATTTTAACTCTTCTTGTCATATTCTACTTGGTGGTCATAGTTATCTGATTACATGTTTTATCTCCCTATAGAAAACTGAGTAGTTAGCATGGATCAGGTCTTATTCTTCCCTTTTATGTTCTGTGGCACTTTAGCATGATGCCTCACACAAAGTAAATGCTTAATAAACATTTGAGAAACAAATATTCAATGGAAATAATCTGTGATAAGGATGCACAGCCCCACATGTGTTTCACTCAACTAAAAGTGAAAGATGAAATATGACTGCAGGTATTATGTGTTACATATAACCAAAAGCAGAATAATAATTATCTTTGATAGTTTGAGGATTTAAGAATGGAATCAAAAACTTATTAAGAACTTATTTTCATTCTCAGGGAAGCAAGAAGGTCAATCAATCTAAAATAGAATAATATAGCATAATTGTTTTTTGCCCTTGGCATTCCAAGAGACCTCAATGCAGTAGTAAATAGCAGAAGCAAAGGATTAATTAGGTTCCTATGAGAAATGAGTGAGGTTCACTTACCATTCATTATTATATTTATCACTTTAACTCTTTAATATATAATATTAAGTCAAAAGATAAGAAAAAATAACTTCAATTGATATGTACTGTATCAAACTATTATATATTTTTACATTATATTAAGCACAGAAGTCTCTGATTTGACCTTTGAAAGTTTTTTTAATCTTATTTCAAAATGAAATTGATTTAATATACCTAATATACTAGAATTGAGCCATCCCCACCAAGATATCCTTTACAGTTGAAGTTAAATAACAGAAATTATCACTGTACCTTTCAGTGTACCTATACAGTAGTCTGTTCTTGCTAGCTTCCAGATTGCCCATTTTTTAGTGACAATAAGAAAGAACGTTAACTTTGTCCATGAGGTACCAAAGCAATACGTTCTGTTAGAAGCATTGGTTGATATATTTAAAATTTATTTGTACCAAAAAATTAATATTGACTTACTCTGTGCTGAAATACTTCATGATGCAAAGTTAATTTTTTTTTTAAGCATGATCACATTTATTTCCAGATTCACTTACCTTGAAGATCGTGTATATGATTATAAGATAAATTCAGTCTAGTTAGATTCAATAACTTTTCAAGTCCTAAAAAAATTAAAATGAAAAGCCAATTATTATAAACCTAGATATTTTCATGGTAATCCAACAAACATGAAGTTAGGAAAAAAACAAACAAAATCCATTATTGTTGAGAAAATTTTTAAAACATTTAATAAATTTTAAATTGTGACAATAGGTTTGATATTTTTCTTGCAAAAGCATTCTGTCTAGTAAGAAACCATATAGTTAATTTTCAATGAATCATAATAATAAAATGCACACAAATCAGTGTAAGTAGTCAAAACTAATTGGAAGTAATATACAAAATTAAGTATCAATAACTTACCTTCCACTTTTGTGATGAAATTGCAGGCCAAGTTTAAAGTACATAAATTTGTCAGTGTGTTGAGTCCTTCAATCTGACTTATTTGATTAGATGATAGATCTAAATGCCGTAAATTTAAAACATGAGAGAGGCCTTCAATCTTGGAGATATTATTGCAATGAAGGTTGATGGTATGAAGTTTTGAACTTAAAGATACTTCCAGCAGACTATGAAAAATAAGTTTGATAAAATAAATTTTAATATGTTTATAATGTTATTTAATAGAAATAAGCTCTCCTATTTAACTATCTAAATGATTTAGTGGATTTTAGAAATTAAACCAGTGTTTCATAATAATTAAAATATAACAGCAGGGGCAAGTGTGCTTGACATTTATTTTTCTCAAGATGCAGCAAAACCACAATAACAAAAATTGATAATTATATTATACTTTATGATTTGTATTATATGTATATTATGTATTTTATTTTATCTTAGTATCTCATGTCACATACGTACATTTTTTAATCTTACTATCATTTTTATAGCAAGTTGATGAACCACCTTAATAGATCAAAAAGACAGTACCTCAAGAACCAGATTTTTCTTACAAATGTCTCTCCCACTGTAATGCAAAAGTCTTGTAACTTCTCATTATTGGCATCACTCATGAAATCAGTGAAAACTAACTGCCTGAACCATGTTTCTCTTTCTCTAAGTTCAGAACTTCTCTGAGTTAAGTTCAGAAATGCAGTATTCCTCTATGAATTAAATTTGAAAGCTGTTTCCTGAAAAAACCACTTTAATTGAAAAATGTTGTCTCTATATATTTCTAATATACAGACAATTACGGGAGGTCTGTTATCCTACTCACAAGCCTTATGGATGCAAATGGCAGTCAAGAAGGCTGTTATTTCTGTTCAACTAAGGACCTTATCAAAAACATTTCTGGAAAGCAGAATGAAAGTTGTTACTAACCAATCATATTGTTATTGCCACTTATGATACTTCAAACTTTGTAATCAATCATATTGTTTTCCATACTTTCTCTTCTCTATTTTCTATTCTTTTGTATTTCGCAAAACAATATAAAGGCTAATTCATTGTCATGGTCTTGGCATGCTAAGAAGAACCCATCTTCTTGTTGTCTCACCAATAAAATGAACAGGCTCGAACTTTATTGCCTCAATTTACCTTAATTTTCAAACTTAACACCTATATACACATGTTCTTCTTTCTCACTTACCACTTACTTCTCAATCTCTTCTAATTTGGTTTCCTTCCTCACCACTTTGGCTGAAATTGCTCTCAGAGGTCACCAATGATTTATTTAAAAAATCTAATCACATATTCTTAGTTCTCATTTTTCTTCAGCGTCTGGCACTATTGACTAGCCTCTCCTGCCAAGCACTTTTTCCCACTGGTTTATCATTCTGCTCTGTGACAATCCATTTCCTGTCTGATCAATCCTCCATTTCCTTCGTTTCCAGACCATCCATATCCTGATCATATGGCTAGTTGTACTCCAGCACCTTGTTCTTCCTCTTTCCTCTATATACTTTTTCAGTGATCTCAGCAGGTAACACAAATTCATCTCGAAGCCACTGACTTAAACAGGCTTAGATTTCAAGCTTTCATCTCTCTCCTAATCATCTCTAGTAAGACACTAACTTTGATACTGTGGGTAAGTTACTTAACTCTGTTCGCCTCAATTTCCTCACCTGCAAAACGAATTGGAGAAATATATGGTATACCACTCCAGTATTTTTGCCAGGAAAACCCCAAATGGGGTCATGGAGAGTCAGACAAGTATTTAAAAGACTGAACTACTGCTGAGTCAAGTAAAAGGATTAAGATGGGAAAGGGAAGAGAGGGCAGCCAGTACAGTGGCCTGGCCTGATGGCTTGAAAAAGAACTAAAGAATAGAGGAGATTAAAGGTCAGTTGAAACTTAAGAATAGGGCTACAAGTTTGGGGGCAAAGATAAAGATGGAATGATAAAAGATAATAATCAGACAAAGGAATTCAAGTGTTCATGAACATAAAGATAGAAAACTCCAGTGATGGGAAGATCAAAGACATGAACATCTCTGAGTATAGGCAAGATGGGTAGGTCATGACAAATAAGTAATTTAATGACCTAATGAAGTTAGGATATTTGAGGGAATATGAACATACATGTTCAAGTCCCCTAGGAGGAAGACTGGAGCAGAAAAAGCTGAATGTATACTGACTTCCTAGATTAGCCTATTGTATAAAATTTCTGTTTTTGTTGTAAGAATATAAGGAAAAAAAAAACTTTATTCCATTCAAATTAAGACCACTAGCTAATCCCAGTCAAGCCATCCCTCTCCTCCTCCTTCTATCCCCAGCTCCCACTCCCCATTCTACCCAAGTCTCTAACTCTCACAGTGTTTCAAGGCACTTCCTTCTTTCCACATCTTTACCTGTTTAAATTATATTGCTTCAAGGTCCAAGAAATACCTTCTCCATTAAGTTTTCCATACCATTCTTGAATCTCAATCAGAATTAACTCTTCCTTCCATGAATCTCTCAACTTTCTCCAAAGAACATTTTTTATGTACTTCTACACTACCATTATCTATATGGATGTCTTTATATTCCCATTAATCTGTAAACTCTCTGAGGGCAAGAAGCATTTTTTATTTTGTCTTCAAATCCCCTGAGAGTCAGCCTGAAGTGGTATAGAGCAGGGCTTCTTAAATTTGTGACCCCTTTATACCTGAGAAATTTTCATATGTCCTGGTATATAGGTATATAAAATAGGTATACAAATCAAACATTTATTGATAATAAATCACAATTGAGTGATTCCCCACATTCCCATTATGAGACCCCATATGGGGTCGTGAACCAGTTATAAGAAGCTAGGGTAAACAGAATTGGCTTCAAACCCACCTCTGACACAAACTGGCTATGTGCCTCTGGGCAAGCCACAATCTCTTAGTGCCTGAATTGAGCAGCTATCTTTGGCTGTAAATTTTGAAGGTGCCAGCCTGAAGTGGTGAAGGGAGTCTTGTTAATCTGGGAGATCCTTATACTAATGAAATCACAAAACAGTTGCTATCCCTAAACATAGCATCATACAACAGTGAAAAAAAAAAGAAACAAAGATAAGAAATCAAGGAGACAGGGATTCAGCAGCCATCTCTGCCACTATCCATGTGAATCTGCATAGTAAAAACAGTCTGGAAGATTCAGTCCTCTACTCCCCATCTACCCTTCCCATCCATACTGAATGTGTGTTCCTGGGTAAGTCACAAAGCTTAAATAGCTTTTTAAAGTAAAAAGTTTTAAGGTTTAAGGATCTTATTTCATCCTTAAAAACAACTCTGGAAAGCAGATGCTATTATTATCATCTCTATTTTACAGATGAGGAAAGTGAGGCAAATAGAAATTAAGTAATTTGTCCAGAATAAGTTTTGGAGGAAAAAAGAAAAAGCAGGTGTTCCTGATTCCACTGTACTAAATGAACTCCCTCTGGTTGCAGAGGAGATATCAATATGCCTTGGTAAAGTGAATTTTGCCAGGATGAATTCCCTCTACCAATGAAATCACAGGTCTGGACCAATAAAATAAAATTTAAAAAGATAGTAACGGGCATTTTCATTACAATTTAAAGCCTGCAAAGCTCTTTAAATACATTATCATAACGCTGTGAAATAGGTACTAAAAAAAAAAAGTATTACTATCATTTCCATTTTACACATAAGAAAATGAACATTGGAGAGATAAGTGATTTTCCAGAAGTAATTAAGTGCTAGGCAATATCAAAGGGGGGAACTTGAACCCAGGAGTTCCTAATTCCAACGCCAACAGCCTGTCCTCTACAGCAAAACACTTAAGTCACTGTATTTCCTTTTCCTCTTTTATAAAAGAAGAGAATAGATCTACATGCTCTCCAAGTTGAATCTTGGCCTACTGAGCTATGATTTGGACTAGTGAAACATATAGAGCACTGAAATGTTTAGCTAGGGAGCTTGAAGAGAATGCTGAATCATCGAGAGTCAGTTCTGAGTTTGGCGCCTTGCACGTCTCTTCCCTCCAAGTCTCGGCTTGCTCACCCGCCAAAGAGGGGCTGTGGGGAGGATCACAACAGCGGAAGATTTACACAGCACTTCAACGTTTGCAGAGGGCAGTGAAATGGTCTCCTTTGAGCTATTACGACCCCCATTTTCCAGATGATTAAACTGAGAATGAGGTTAAATGTCTTGCCCAGGATCACTTAGTGCCTAAGGAATCTAAGGCTGGGTCTCTATTTCCAGGGCCATCTAGCAGCCAGAAGTGCGTTATGACAGTAAGATATTCATTTCACTGTAAGATAAAGCTGACATCTTCTAACTGTATGTTACCATTTTGGCGCTCCACCAGCGCTTTTAGTACCCAGCGCTTGGCCCAGTAAGCGTTTAAGACTCGCTTCTTGACATCCAGATGCTGACGGCGGAGATCCAACTTGGCCCATCCGCGATGTGGAGAGAGAAAGAGTACTGAGGACCTCTCAGGCTGCACCAAGAGACAGGACCGGGCTCTGGCCCCGGTTGGAGCCGTCTCTTACCTGCCAATGGCCTTGTCCATGAGGCAAAGCTCTCCCGAGTAGCCGCCGCCGCCGGCTCCCGCTGCCCCGGCTCTCGCCGCCGCCTCCCCATCCTCCTCCTCTTCTTCCATGGGCGGCCGGGCCAACTGGTGCTGGGGGGAAGCGCGCACGGGCCGAACCCAGGCCAGAGAGGACTGTTTGGGGTTTAAGCCGTTGCTAGGAAACCTGTCACGAAATCCCGGCCGCCGCCTGCTTTACGGCAATGCCAGTAAACGCGACTTCGGGGGTCCGTCGTAAAGTGCGGCGGATTGAACAGGCTCTAAGCGTGCAGTATCCTCGGAAAAAGAGGAGTTCTCCTTTCCGTCCTGGGGAAAGCTGGCTTTTTTAATCTGACCAAGTGTGTTTGTATGTATGCCTGCATACGTGCACACGCTCGCATACTTATGCATAGAAGTATGAAGTACATGCAATATACACAGTCATAAAGCCGTATTAAGTGTTAATTTCAGTTACAAAGCTTTGGAAGAGTCACATATTGTATTGCTCACATCAAGGTCCTAGGCAAAATTTACAATAATCTAAAAAACAAGAATCGGGGCAGAGATTAAGAGAGAAACGGCAATTGTGAAATTCAGGGGTTTTTGTCACTTATAAAAAAGATGAGTTTTATTGCGAGGAGAGAGAACGCGGCTTTATTAAGTGCTGCCTGTGTGCTAGATAAGCTTTTACAAATGTTTGTGTTACAAATTACAACACTCTTGTGAGAAAGATGCTGCTAACTACATTTTATAATTGGGGAAGCTGAGGCAGACAGATTAAGTGACTTGAGAAGGTTTTTAATGCAGATATTCCTTATTTGAAGATATACACAAGTGTCTTGTTTGTGGAACAGCAAGGAGGACAATGTTGTGAGATTAAGTCAACACATGCTATGTTCATTTTTTTTCCTTCTTTTTTTTTTTCTCACATGGTTTTCCCCCTTTTATTCTGATTTTTCTTTCCCAACATGATTCATAAAGAAATGTGTATTTAAAAATTAATGTTGATGTATAACCAGAAAAAAGAATAATTTTAAAAAGGAGGGGAAAAAAAGAATATATGGAAAAGAGTAAAGTGTAAGAAGACTGGAAACGTGGGAAGAGGCCTGGATGTAAGATTTTAAAATGTCTAACAAAAGGTTTTATGATTTATCTTGGAGTTCCTACTAAGGAAGGTTGGAGGGAGAGTGATGTGAACAGACCTGAACTTTAAGAAAATCGCTCTGGCAGCTGAGTATAGGATGGAATGGAGTAGGTCATGAATGAGAGAGGGAGAACAACTAGAAGCTTATTGTAATAGTCTAAGCGGGAGGTGATCAGAATCTGAATTAGGATAGTGGCTTTTTGAAGAGACCTACATAAAAGATATGGTAGCAAAAAATGAATATATATATATATATTTATATTATAAAATTATATAAGATATAATTTGATAAAAATTAGATTTTTATATGGCTTAAATGAGAGTGAGAAACTGAGGTTGATAGACAAGTTGGAAGACAACATGACTATAGGATAGTTGGTAACCTCAACATTAATGTACAATTAAGGTATGTAATGGATTTTCTAATATATTTGGAATCAGGGAGAGCTGAGTTCAGATCTTGCCTCAGAAACTGTTTTGACTCTGGGAAAGTCATTTACTGTCCCCTAAAAATGGTTAATATGGGACTAGAGAGGGAGATGAATTAATTCTTCAGGAGAGAGATAATTAGTTTTCATCTTGTTATTCTTCAGTCAGTGAACATGTATGTAAGGCCCTAATGTGTGCAGATTACTATTCTAGACACTTAATAACAGAGAGTTCCTGCCCTCAATGGAGTTTACACTGGAGTAGCTTACCTTCATCAAACCCAAACCCCATTTTAATTCAAATGAATGAAAACATTCCCTCCACAAAAGTCTTCTTCCAAATTCTAAAAATTGCTTAAAAGTGACCATTACATAGATGGATTGCAATGTGTATCATTAGATGCTGTGGAAAAAAAATCAGTATCTACTAAGCGTCCCTTCAGCCTTTCCATTTCTGCTACCATTATCCTAGCCCATCCTTTAAGTATACCATAACTTAACAATTACTACAGCCTCCTAAGTGGAATCCTTCTCTTTGACTCCTCCAATCAATTCAGCCATATGATCTTCTCAAAGTACCACTTTGATCATGTCCTACCTAACTCAAAATTCTTCATTAGGTACCTATTGCCTATGGAATAATAATAGCATTTATAACACTTTAGAGTTTGCAAAGTGCTTCACATATATAATTTAACTTTACCTTCACAATAACCTTATGAGGTAGGTAATATTATTGTGCCCATTTTTACAGATGAGGAAACTGAGTTTCAGAGAAGTCAAGCTGAGTGCCCCACAGCTACTAAATGTCTGAGGCAAGATTGGAACTCTGATCTTCTTGGCTTCAAGTCCAGTACTCTGTCCATGAATTTCTAAACTTGATATCTAAGGTTGCCCTTAGTCTGGCTCCAACCTTCATTTCTATGTATTCTTTTGTGCAAATGCTATGTTCCAGAGAAACATCTTATTTAAATTTCACTTTCTATCTTCTATGCCTTTGTTCTGATATTCTTTTGCCTTGGAATGACCTGGATCTGGCTGAATGGGCCTTCTCTATCTCTTCCTGTTGATATTTTATTAGTACTTCAAGATTTAGTTCAATCAACTGCCATCTCTTCTACAAAGCCTTTCCTTATAAATATAAGTACAAGTTATACATATTTTGTCACTCCTTCCTCAAACTCTATAAAAACTTCACCTGCCGAGTGGGAATTTGTTTTGTTGCATTACTTTACAATCAAATTTATCATCTGTAATATTAGTGTACATATATATACATATATATATATTCATATACATGTGGATAGAGCCACATACATAGATATCTATGCCTATCTATATATGTACATATCTATGTATATGTACAGATAGTATCACTGAAACAATGGATATATACTTGGACAAACAGAGATTGGGAAGGATAGAAGGGCCGGACATAACTGAACAACAAACAACAACAAAACCATTAGTGAACATATTTTGAGTTCATCTCCATGCTAGGTATTCAGAAGAACAGGTGACGTTATCTTCAGAAGCTCATATTATAACATCTTCCTAAAGTGGAAAGAATATAGAGGTAATTGAAAGAGTACCAGTTCTGAAATTAGAGGACTCAGTTTTAAACTCCAGATTTGTTATTTTCAAACCTATGTGACTTTTGGCTTCCATCTTTCTCTATCAGTTTGTGCCATATGCTCAGTTAAAAAATACTATATCTACAATTCCCAAGGATTATTCTTCAATAGCTTTGATATAAAATTGTAATGTTCTGGTTGGTTTGATGAAGGTCTCTGGAGCAGCCTTCTTTCAGCAGACTAATCACCATGAGAATATCCAGGTGTTAAAGTGCAAATTTTTTATTATCTCCTTCACAATCTAGTTTCCTTGCTTGGGGCCTGAGCTAGTTTTCTTGAGGTCCTCCGGAATGTGTCTTGGTTTTTGTGGGGGAGGCAGGAGGACCACAAGACAGTCTCTGTCTTGAGGTTTGTTTCAGTTTCAGGGCTTGTGCTCTAGCCTCCAGCCACCACAAAGGTGGGAGATGAAATATCTCTCTGGCTGAGTTTGTCCCAACTTATATGCAGTATATTGAGTCTAAACCAATCATTATATCACTAGGAAACCATTATTTGTTGTAAGATTAAATCAATCATACTGAACTAGAGAAATATTAATCACTATTAATGCTAAACTAGATAACCATTGTCTTATCAATTCCACTGAGTTAGCACTTTGTAAGAATCCTTGTTTCAAGTGCAGAGTTCTGGCCCATTACCTAAAATAATAGTCATTTATCATTTTTGACTTAATTTATTAAAATAGAAAAAACATTTCTATTTTCAAGAATTAATGGGTACATTTTATATATGGATTCTATTTCAGGTAAGGAAAAGACTGTCATCTATATTGCTCAATGACTTAGATGCAAAATGACCAGCACATACATCCCTCTTCTTTTTCAGTACAAAGGATTCTGGAGAGAGAAAGAATCGTGTGTGTGTGTGTGTGTGTGTGTGTGTGTGTGTGTAGGGGGATGGTGAGAAAGGTTCAAGAAAGTGAAGGTATAGAAGATCTATTTGGCCTCACATCTCATTCCTGCACTTTCCCCTACTTTGGGAAGTCTGATTTTCTCAATCCCAATGGCTTTCTCTATCTTCTACATTATGACTTCTAAAGGTAAAGATATATTGCTTTAATTAAAGTTCCATTGCAAACAAGGTTGGAAGCCTTCCCTACAGAAATCACACTTAGGATGAAATTAAATACAGTTAATTTCTATTAAGTTTCTTATATAATTACCATATAATACTTTAAAAATATTCTTCTTTGAGCAATTTGGAACTATGCTCAAAGGGCTATATAGCTGTATATATCCTTTGATTTAGCAATATCATACTAGCTCTATATCCCAAAAACATAAAAAGAGGAAAAAGATCTATTTGTACAAAATATTTATAGTGGCTCTTTCTGCAGTGCCTAAGAATTAGAAATTGCAGGGATGCCCATCAATTAGGAAATGACTGAACAAGTTATGGCATATGATTTTAATGGGATATTATTGTGCTAGAAGAAATGACAAGCAGGGTGATTTTAGAAAAAACCTGGAAAAACTTATATGAATTGATGATACAAAGTGAAGAGAACAGAATCAGGAAAATATACACAGTAACAACAATATTGTTCAATGAAGAATTGTATATGACAACTATTCTTAGCAAAACAGTGATCTAAGAAACTCTTAAGGGACCAATGATGATACCATCTGCTTCCAGAGAAAGAACTAATATTGTTTGAATACAGATTATTTTTTACTTTTTCTCTTTCATTCTTTTTCTTTTTTCTTTTATTTGAGTCTTTTTGTACAAAATATCTAATATGGAAATGTTGTACATGATTGCACATTTTTAACCTTTGTCTGATTGCTTACCATCTCAGGTGGAGAAGGGAGAGAGAGAATTTGAAACTTAAAATTTTAAAAAAAGTTTGAAAAATTGTTTTAACATGTAATTGGAGAAAAAATAAAATATTCCTAATTCATTCCTGGATGGATAAAGATGAGGAGAAAAGCTATTTCTCAGTGTATGGACTTGTTTTTTATTCTACAACTCAAAATTTATTTAATACATAATTTATTACATTTATAAAGAAATGTATTAAGATATTTATATACATTTGTATATATACATGCATACACATAAGGCACTGAAAATACAAAGACAAAAACAGTCCCTAAAGAGTTTGTATTCTACTTGAGATAACATATATAATAATATACATTATTTAAAATAAGATTAGCTGAGAAAATAGAAAACAGTAACAGTTGGGAAAATCAGAAAATGCTTTACTTAGTAAGAAATATCTGAGCTAAGCTTTACAGGAAGGTAAAGATTTTAATAGGTAGAGACCTACAGCTAACAAGTGTCTGAGTCTTGATTTGAGTCAGTTCCCCTTGATTATAGGGCTAGCACTGTATCCCCTGTATCACCTAGCTGTCCCTTAGGAGCCCATTAGGAGAGTATTTAAATAGTACAAGTGAGAGAGGAGAAGGGCTTGACTTAGGGTAGCCAGTTTGTACATGGAGAGAGTGAAATGAATTTACGAGATGCTTTGTAGGTAGAATCAATAGAATTTGCCAAGTAATTGAATATAGGTCATGAAAGAAGGAAACATTAAGGATGACTGAAATTTAGAACCTGATGATTAGTAGGATGCTTCTACAAGCGTGTGAAGTAGAGATAAATAATAGGTCTGCTTGCTTTTTCAATAACCATTATCTCTTTGTTCCTGCCCCAGTAGGATTCAATAAATCATCTATTTATTTTTCCTGCTGAACACACATTTGGAATTTTTACTAAGTTCCCTGCCCTTCATGTTAAACATGATTCATACAATGAACATGCCAATAAAGCAAAAAATGAAGATCCAGGCAACATGGTCATTATATGAGCCCATTTTGGTCTGGAAGGATTCTACCAAGTCATGTAGCTTTTGCTAAATATTAAACACACTGAAAAAGTTCATATAGAAAAAGGAAGAAATAAAAAACATGTTTTTTTTGTTTGTTTTTGTTTTTGTTTTTTGCTTTCCTTACCTTAAAAAGGCAAGGTAAATTGGGTTCCTGGTATCTCAACTTAATTAGACCTATTATGTCAACCCAACTTGAATTGATCCTGTATAACCTGTAAGATTTATTAATTGGATTAAGTCTGAGGGAAAAATCATAATGGATGCAAAGATGAGTGTTTGAATCATAGCTAAAGCTGGACTGGAATGCATGTTAAACATAGAAAATAACAAAGGCATCTGTCCTTTTTGGTTTGCATGATAGCATGGTCTTGATGCTGAAAATATAGTAGATAAAAGGCCGCTGGAACTGAGGTAGAAACACCTATGTAAATGATCCATTGGCAGGAGGGAATTACTCTATCAGTCCATGTCATTGCAATGGTATCTATTGGTATCTATTAAAAATAACACATACAAAAAAAAATCAGATTATGACTGATTTAAAATTAAAATGTTTCATCAGATGGGCAAATCTTACCAAAAACTGATGATTGATACAAGTAAATGAAATAATAAAATACATTGATGAAATATAGTTTGAATTTCTAAAAGAAATGGATATTGCAAATAATTTTATTTTTGAGGGATTTGTAGATACAATAAAATCGTCTGATTCTTTCTAATTTGCTCTATGATTTGAAAAGTACCCAAATCAACTTATTTTTTTTCAATTATAAAATGAAAAATAATCATAATTGCAAAATTAATAATGGCAGTATAGGGGCAAGTCTGAGGGAATGAGCTTCATTTTAATTAAATGCATTTTTCATAATGCTAGAGATTCAAAGAACATCAATCAAAATAAAGTCTCAAAATTTCATTTCTTAGAAGGATGTTTTGGCCTAGAAGGATTACGCCAGAAAGTAGTAGCCAGAATCAGAAAGTTTAAAAAGCAGAGGGCTATTAGTTAAGAAGAAGGACAAGTTGGCCAAATCCAAGAAATCTCAGCAGAATCCAAGCAGAACGTTGTCAGTTCTGGAACCCATAGAAATCAATGTTCGTAGAATGATATAAAATAGTTTGGGGAAAACTTCTAGTAAAAAAATGAATTTTAGTTGGGACTTAAAAACTTATTAGGTAAGTTAAATGTAGCAAATGAGGGAGAGCCAGAAAATACACAGAATACAAGAGATAGAATGTTTTATTTGTGTAATAGTCGGAAGGTAGTGCCACTGGATGTCTGTACTTCTGGGGTAGCACCATCCTGCTCATGTAGATTTGGCTGTTTATTTTCCTAAAAAGCAAGGTGACTGTTCCCAGAACTTGAGGAGACCAAAAATCTAAGGCACAAGTCAATTCTGAATTGACATGGTCTCCTGATGGTCATATTGAATGCTCTTTCTCCCTCCTGTTATCCCATATCTGGTGAGGTCTTTCAGATTCAGCCCCAACACTTGCTTAATTTCTTTATATAGGTAAAGGGGCTAACATTTTATATATTTGTCTAGTATCCTTTTTTGTTTTGTTTTTGAGTAAGCCTTTTCTTCACTATTGAGTGATGAGATTATCAAATTTCTAGTTTTAGACCTAAACTATCACTGGTGTATAATATTTTTCATTCAGCTGTATTAAATAAAATCTAATGAATACCTTCTAGATGTACATTTCTGGCTGAAATTTCTTTAAAAATAAGAAATGATTTTTAAAATTTTATCACTTTTTAAAGGGAAACTAGCATATATTTTTCCTACCAGTAAAACATTAAAAAGGAAATAAAACTCAAGTTATAAAAATTCAGGTTTTTATAGAGAACAAATTTAGAGTGGGAGTGAGGAAGAGGGTGAGGATGGAAAAGGAGCAGTGGTATGGTTTGTCTTGATTAGTACTAATATGTGATAGATGGAATAGGTACTTACTCCCATATGTTGAAGCACTTGTTAATCTTATTAACATAACTGTAATGGGTTGAAACTGAGTTGATGCACTGAGGTCTGAGCACTTAAGGCTAATTACCAATTAATTCAACAAATAATAAAGATTAAGGACTTTTGCTTATCCTGACTCCAGATGATTCTAAAGTATCCGGGGTGCTAACAGGTCATCACAGATAACCTAGCAAAACACTTTGTAAAACTTAAGTACTATGTAATTAGATATTATTATTTCATGACATTTTTATGTCAATACTCATTACAGTTGTTAATTTATAGTTTTCTTTTTCTGCTTTGTGTCTCAATATAGGTATCAACATTAAATGTATATCATCTAAGGAATTTTCTAGTTATCCTTTCTTTTCCTATTTTTACAAAAATAATTATGTAATGTATAAATTAATATTTTTTGAATTGATAGAATTTTCTTGTGAATCCATCTGGTTATGGGAGTTTTTTCTTTGGGAGCTCATTTGTGGTATGTTCAATGTCTTTTTCTGATATTGAGTTATTAATTTTCTATTTATTTTTCTGCTAATTAAAGTATTTCATATTTTTGTAAATATTCATCCTTTTTCTTTAAACCAGTTGTTTTGTGGCCATATGATTATTCAAAATGGTTTAATGATTTTTTATTCCTTATTCATTTGTTGTCAATTCTTTTTTGTTTTTAATATTAAGAATTTGATTTTCATCCCTTTTTATATGATTTACTAAATCTTAAATTTGTATTTAGATTTTTAATAAGTAGCTCTGTCTTATTCATTACTCAGTGGGATTTTTCTTGTTATTTCTTAGTCTGCTTTTCATTTTTTGTGTTTAGTTGGAGATTTTTTTAGATTTATTACTTTTCTAGTTTTTTTCAAGTTGTCAATTCTATTTATTGTTCTTTTCTCCCATATTAATGAAAATTTTAGAAAAATTTCCCTTTATGGACTGCTTTGGGTATTGTTAATTGCATATTTCCTACCATGATACCTTCATATTTTCTCCTCTCTTTGTTCCTCTTAAATAAGAGAGTTGTAAAAAAAGAATGTGATCAACATTGGTAATATGTACAATCAAATTAATAAAAATATTCTATTGGTTCTCTTCTCTTTCAACAAAAACTTGCTCATTGGTTTTTATTTCTTTTAATCTTTTTTTTTTTTTTGCAACCATCCTTCAAAGTTGAACTTTGTTTTGTGACTATTTCTTCCCCAATTCTACCCTCTTTCCAAGATTTTTTTCTTCCCAATCCCTATCCCTCCTAGTTCTCTGTTGAATTTAATGTACTACTACACCAAACTGTTTCTGCATCTCCTGGGGTATGTGTGATCAATTCTTCTTTATTTTCTTTTAATAAGAATGAAGTTCATAGGATGCAAGCTTCTCTCAAAACCTTGTAAACTTTCCTTTTCTTGCACCTCAATTATAAGATACAGTAAATTCCACCCTCCCCTTTTCTCCCATTTCATTCCTAGTATAGTGTTAGGTATTCCTTTCCTCCATTTTATTTCATCTCTTTGGACAATCAGAATAGAACATCACCCCTACCTCTTTGTTTGTTTTATTTAATTCCCTTTGTGACCCTTGTGACTTGTGGATTTTGAAGGGACATCTCTTTTCCTTCTACTGGAATATATTCTTTTTATCATTGGTTAGCTCCTTCTAAGTTGTTTCTTACTATGATTCATTCATATTTGAACTTACACTTTTTTAGCTGTTTGCAGTATTTTTTTTTCTTTGACATGGAAGCTCTGGATTTTAATTATACCAATCCTAAAATTTTTCATTTTAAGATTACTTTTAAGTAGGAGACTGGTAGATTTCTTTTTGGTAGTTTCACTTGCCTTTGTTTTAGAAATCTGGACAGTTTTCATTTATAATTTCTTGAAATACATCTGGTGCTTTGTGGTCATGGTTTTAGAAGAATTTAGAATTTAGAAGAATACCATTTTTTCCAGGTCAGTTGTTTTTAATAGTAAACATTTTATATTTTCTTCTTTTTTAACTTTTTATTTTGTTTTAAGATTTAGTTTTCTTATGGAGTCATTGAGTTCTGTTTGATCTATTTTTAATTTTCACAGAATCCATTAGAAGGAAAATTTTCTACCTTTTAACTTAAGCTATTTATTTTCCTTTTAGTTCTTTCCTCCAGAACATATAGTTTGCTTTTGATTCCATATTTTATGTCTTTTCTTCAAAGACTGATAGTTCTTATTCCCAAGCCATTTCTTCCTCTGAGAGGAGGAAGAAATTCCTCCTTTGTTCCACTTAAAATCAGTATACGATTACTCTCTTTTGGGTTTATCTTTTGGGTATTTGTTATCTATATTATTCTTCATAGTTTTTTGATGCCTTCTCTTTACTCATATGTCTAAATTCAGCACCTGATTTGTGTTTTTGTGCACTGCCCCATCTTGTACTTTGTGTAGAGTGATTAGGTCCTATTTAGTTCTCCTTTGGGTTCCTACTGCTGAGCTCCACTTTCCTGGATATATTTATGCTCAGGCTTTACTAGAATCATGATTTGGTTATAGAAGAACTTTCCCTCTGCTGTTAGAAATGTAAGTCTTCTCTGAATCAAACTTCTTTTCTATTTCTTTAATAAAATTTTTTTTCTACTTTGTTGTGGATCTTACTGGCTTAATGGTCTTACAATCTCTGAACTTCTATCTTCCATACTCAATATTTGGTGTCATTTGGTATTAATAGTAATCATAGGGACCCCTTCCCCTGCCTGCTGTGATTTGGAGCAAAAAGAGAGGAGAAGGAAAGAGGAATTTTTGTTGTTAGGTGGTCAGAGGTGTATATGTTTCTTCCATGCTTGGGAAAGCACTGAGTTTGGTATGACATATTTGTAGTTTAGAGGTATGATGATTTTTTAAAAAAAATTAAGTCAGTTTTTTTCTTTTAATAAAAAAAATTGTTTTCTCTCCATTCCATGTATTATGATGGTATTCCTGGATCAATGATATTTGTAGAGTTTAGTAACTTTTTTGCTTTTTCTTTTATTTATTTATTTATAATATACATTGTTTTATGAATCATGTTGAGAAAGGAAAATCAGAGCAAAAGGGAAAAAAAGAACCACAAGACAGGGGAAAAAACAGATAAAAGAAGTAAACGTAACATGTATTTATTTACATTCAATCTCCATAGTTGTCTATCTGGATGCAGGTGGTATTTTCTATCCAAAGTTTATTGGGATTGCCTTGGGTCACTGCATCACTGAAAAGAACTGAGCCTTTCATAGTGGATAGCACATTCTTGATGTTATTGTGTACAATGTATTTCTGGTTCTGCTTGTTTCACTTAGCATTAGTTCATGTAAATGTTTCCAGGCCTTTCTAAAATCAACCTGTTCTTCATTTTTTATAGAATTTTAATATTCCATTATCTTATCCACATAAGTTGTATTCACAACTTATTCAGCCATTCTCTAATTGATGGGAATCTACTCATTTTGCAATTCTTTCTTACCACAAAAAGAGCCGCTACAGACAGTTTTGCACATGTGGGTCCTTTTCCCTCCTTTAAGATTTTCTTGGGATACAGATCCAGTAATGGCACTGCTGGGTACAGTTTTATAATCCTTCAGGCATAGTTATAGTTTGCTCTCCAGAATGATTTGATCATTTCACACTTCCCACCAACAATGCATTAGTGTGCCTGTTTTCCCATATGTCTTTCAACATTTATCATTGTCTTTTTCTGTCATTTTAGCCAATCTGAGAGGTGTGAGGTAGTAGAGTTTAGTAACTTTTGAGGCATATTTCCAAATTGCTTTCCAAAATGCTTGAATCATTTCACTGCTATTCCAGCAGCACATTAATGCTCCTGGTTTCCCACAGTATCTTCAACATTAGTCATTTTCCGTTTTTGTCATCTTTGCTAATTTGATATGTGGGAAGTAGAACCTCAGAGTTGTTTAAATTTCTATTTCATTATTAGTGGATAAGAAGCTATTCATATTGAATGTTCAGAATAAATGTCGTAGGGGCAGGTAGGTAGAACAGTGAATAGAGCACTAGCCCTGAAGTCAAGAGGACTTGGGTTCAAATTTGAACTCAGATACATAATATGTACTAATTGTATAACCCTGAGCAAGTGATTTAACTCTAATTGCTTTTCAAAAAATATATAGTAGCAGAAAAAATGCCACTTGCCCTCTCCTCTCAAGGAGAGAGAATAACAGATTATTTAGCTCTGTCCTACCAAATGTTTGTTTCATAAAAGATACTCAGATAACAAACACATTTATCTAAGCAAATAGTAAAAAAGAAATTGGTAAATTTACCAATTAAAATAGGTAATGGAGCATTCAAAAGTAAGTAGGCTCTTGGACTTGAAGTCTGAGATTTTATCTAAAATCTCAGGTCTCAAGGAGAGAATAATCTTATTTGGAAAGTTCTGAGCATGAGCAGTTTATGTATTGCAGGTGCTGAGCATTAAGGGACATGTTAAGAAGCAACATGTAGCAGAAATTTGAGACTTCTGTTTGCCTTTCAAAAGTTTTTGCCTCATCTCCTATTAATTTCTCTTAGAACTCCACTTTTTTCTCCTCCTAAGTCTATCTTCTAATTTAAAATCATCTTTCCTTCACATATGCCATAAGCAGTTTCATGATGGCCTGAGAGATATTTCAATCAAGAATTACATATCTATCTACAGTATATAGATCCAAAAGGTTGTTTTAGAACTTCTCCCCTCTTCATTTCTACCTCCCCCACAGGAGTTGAGTACCTGTGCAAGAGTACACTAGACTGGTGATCATTCTCTCCACTCTGCTCCTTTTTCCCATGGAGCATGAGTTCCCTCAAATTCTACAAAGATATCACTTATATTCTTTATGCATGTATTCCTCCAATGTGACTTCTTCTGTGAAGTAAGCCCTCAAAATAGAAAAAAAAACCTCTTAAAATAAAACTGTTAAACTAAGGTTTATAATGAGGAGGTTAGATACTGGATTCTCCCCTCTTCCTATTAGAAGCGTAAATTTTCCTCATTTATCCTTTTCACTATACCTCCTTTGAAGTTCCCACAATCCCTCCATTTAGACTTTCTTTATCAGCATAGGTAAAGAATGTAGGCTTTAAACAGCAGGTGATGTGGCTAGGACATAGCTGGGCATTTTTTCCTTTTTAAAATTTCTGCTGGTGCACATTCAATTGTTTTAGTTCTTAGCCTTAAAGATATGCATTCACTCAATGTTTATAAAGCATGCGTGTGACATTGTTCTGGGTTCTAGGGGACATGCTAAAATAAATGCAACTTAGTCCCAGTTTTTGAGATGCTTATAATCTATTGGGAGAGATAAGCAGCGAATAATTATATTACAAGATAAAATGTAATCTGCTGCATGTTGATTTACTTTTAAAATGTAATGTTATCTATATGTTAGTGTATTTTTACTAATTTTTTCATATATTTCTCAATTATATTTTAATCTGGTTTGGACTACATTTAGGAGTATTGTAGGCTATGTGTTTGACATCTCTATTCTATAAAGCATAGACATTCTTTTAAAAAATGCTATTAGATATGCATTCTGATTGTGTAGTCTATAGGTAGATGCCATTATGACATCTGGGATGCTAGGGTCTCAACCAATTCTAGTAAGTCCTTTGACTCTTATTCTTACTTGGAGAAACACAGACTATCAGAGCTTCTAGATAGATAAATAGATCAATCAATAGATGGATAGATAGATAGAACATTATCTTCAATTACTTACAAAGTGCCACACACACTGTGCTGTGAGCTGGGGATAAAAAAGCAAGAAAACCAAATAATTCCTACTCTCAAGATGCTGAGACTAAAAAGGGGAAAGAGAATATAATGAGAAGGTGTTGAAAATGGATGGAGGGAATGGATTCCAAGAAGGTGCCATAGAAGTAGATCAGATTGGAGAGTAAATCAGAAGTGAAATTAGCAGAATGATTTGTACTCTTTAAGATATAACTGTCCCATGCCCAGCAACTGGGAAATGGCTGACTAAATTGTAGTAGGTCACATCATAGTAATCCCATCATATAGTATGTGACTATGATGAAATATTATTATTCCAAAAGAAATGGTGAGCAGGATGTTCCCCAAAAAACCTGGAAAGACTTCCATGAGCTCATGCAAACTGAAATATACTGTGTACAAAGTAATAGCAATATTGTGGGATGATCAACTGAGAATGACAGCTATTCTCAGCAATAAAATGATCCCAGAGTTTCCTGAAGGACTTTTAATGAAGAATGCTATCCATACCCAAAGAAAGAACTTTGATTTTCCAATGGTGGTGCAACATTTTTAATGTTTAACGCTAAACAAGAATTAAGAAACAACTAAATTTATGATAGTTCATTGTTTTTTGATATTCTATGATTAGATATTGGATTGGGATAGTTCCTTGACTAAATCACCCAATATGCATTTGGACCTCATTCACTTTAGTAACTCTAGTTATCATGTATTTATATTCGGAATAATAATCCATGAAATTCACTAGTTAATAATTGAACTCATTCAGAATGGATTTAGACAGCATAGTGTTGCTAGTACTAAAAGGCATGCAACAGGATATCTGTAAACTAAATATGCTGCTCTGTTGGCCAGAAAGGATATTGTAGCCTATTAAAAGGCTACAATTTTAAATAAACTGAGGTAGATATGGGAGAGCTAGAGCAAGGAGGATATCCACTATGATAAATTCATTTGGTGAATAATTATGCTTACTTGCTGGATAATTAATGCAGTAACATACTATCATCCTACTGGCTTAGGGAAGCAAGACATAGATCAATTTGTAATTCTGCAACTACTGCAGTGATCCAAGTATTACATTCAGGGTAAACAGATTTCTCATTATCTTAAATAATTCTTTTTGTTATCTAAAAATCTGTGAGCCAACTTTTAATTTTTATTAATTAATTATTATTATTATTTTAATTTTAAATTTAATTTAAGTATTATTATAATTAATTATTAATGCAACTTTTTGTTTTTGTATTTCAATACATTACATTCAATACAATACATTACATATAGTACAATACATTTAATAATTAGAATGTCAATATTAATACAATTCAATTCCTCCAAAAATTGTGTCAATTCACTAATAGTACAAGAATCATACATTTAAAATACCATCATATGGACATGGCTCTCTTCAACAATGAGAGGATCCAAATCAGTTCCAATTGATCAGTAATGAACAGAACCAGCTACACCCAGAGAAAGAACACTGGGAAATGAGTAAGGACCACAACATACATTTCCACTGTTTCTGTTATATTGTTTGCTTGCATTTTTGTTTTTTTCTTCTCAGGTTATTTTCACCTTCTTTCTAAATCTGATCTTTCCTATGCAACAAGATAACTGTATAAATATGTATACATATATTGTATTTAACATATACTTTAACATATTTAACTGCCATCTAGGGGAGGGGGTGGAGGGAAGGAGGGGAAAAGTTGAAACAGAAGTTTTTGCAAGGGTCAGTGTTGAAAAATTACCATATATGTGTTTTGTATATAAAAAGCTATAATAAAAAAATAAAATACCATCATAGGATCACATATTTGGAGGTCGGAAGGACCCTTAGAAATCATCTAGTTCAACTCTCTCATTTTACAGATGAGAAAAATGATAGAGGATTAAGAATTTTGTCCAAAATCACAGGACATTAAGGGACAAAATTAGAAAGCAGATCCAGTTCTTCTGATTCTACGTTAAAGGTCTTTTCACTGCCCCTGCTAAGATCCTATGGTTCAAAAAAACATGTGATTCTTTAACATGTCTGAACTTCTTTTCCCCATTCTGCTGTTGCTACTACATGAGACTTAGAGCCACTAAGTATTCCTCTTCATTTCATTAATTGCTGTGTCCAGCCCTTTGGTCACTGAGAGGGCTAACTGCTGAGGGGCCATTCTTCACTTAACTAGGCTGCTTTCAGAAAACAATCCTTATGTGTCATTGTACTCTAAGTATTGTACTCAGCATGAGAGAAACTTCCTTCACTGATAGCCTTTGATAACCCAAGATCATCTTCATACCATGCTAAAGAATGGCAGTGGGGTTTTTGTAGACAATCATATCACAAATATAAAGACAGAAAACCACAATCAGAACCACAGTACACTGTAATCCTATAGTACATTGATTCTGAGGATAAAACAATATATCAGAAGTACAAAAATAGCAAAAGTACTTTAGGGGAAAGTGGCATTTTATCTGAGACTTCAGGGAAGCCAGGGAAGCCTGGAGGCAGACACTGAGGGAAGGGAGCATTCAAGACTGGCAGAGAGCCAGTGAAAATGTCCAGAGTCGGGAGATGGGATGTTTTGTGTTAGTAAAAGCATGGAGACCAATGTCTCTGGGTTGAAGTGTGTGTGTGATGGGTGTGTAAGGTGTAAAATGACTGGAAAGGTCATGATAGGAGATTATAAAGGATTTTGTATACCAGAGAACTTTGTATTTTATCATAGAAGAAACAGGGAGCCATTAGAATTTTCTGAGTGACAGTTAAACCCAAGTTTTAGGAAAGTCATTTTGGCAGAAGCAAAAGACTTGTGATAGGCAGACCCACAAGTAGCTACTTCAATAAGCCAAATGTTAGATGGTGAGGGCTTGTAGCACTGTATGGCAAGATCATCTGAGAAACACTGTGAAAGGACAGATTTTGGCAACAAATTAAATATGCATAGGAGGAGGGAGCAAGTAAGAATTTGAGGATAATGTCTAGGTTGCTACCCTGGGATCTGGAAGGATCATGGTGCCCTTGACTGGAATAGGGGAGTTGGAAGAGGAGAAGGGTTGGGGAAATAGACAATGAGCTCAGTTTTGGCTATTCAAATGTTTTCTCATTTGAACCTCGTCAAACACCATGGAGCTGATATTACAACTTTATAATTGAAGAAACTGAGTCAGGTTGAGGTTTGGGGACTTGACCAGGGTCTCATAGTTAGTATCTGATACTGAATCTCAAATCTTCTTGTCTCCAGGCCCAGTATTCTCTCCATTGTATTAGTCAGCTACCTCTAGTTGTAACTGTTTTATGTATCCATATGTGAAGGTAAAATGATCTTCTCTGAGGAGTACTACTTGTAAAGTCTGGGCTAGCTCCCTGGAGGCCTCAGGATCAGCCAGAGTCAGGATAAATAAAAGTCCTTGGTCTTTAGGGGGAAAAGCAGGCAAACTGCTAGGAGTTTTGCCAAAGATCTCTTCTCCATTCTGGAGTCCAGAATCTCCACCTTTCTCCTCCTCGTCCTGCCACCAAGTAAATCTGGCTTGTCTCACCTACGCTCTAATTTTTGCCTAAATTATCTTAACCCTAAACATTGAGCCAGCACCAACGGTGAGAAGAGCCATTTTTCCAAATATATGCTAATAGAGTCATTGTCTCATGTTGAATAGGTAATTAGCCTTAAGTGCTCTGTTGTCTGATTTAAGTACACCTTTTCATATTTTCAGCCCTTTACAACTACTAATATATAGACAGATATACATTATATAATATATAATGTGATATACATTCTGTGATCTTTTGAAACATTGGAGAAATATTTTTAGATTATGCTCTGTACATCTCTGTAGCTTTATATAATTTTATCCATTGGTCAACTTATTTAATTTCAACTAGCTAGAGCAGCATATCCAGGTCTGGAATCAGGAAGACTCATCTTTCTGAGTTTAAACCTAGTCCCAGAAATTTACTAGTAGTGTGATCCTGGGAAAGTCATTTAATCCCATTTTCCTCAGTTTCCTCATCTGTAAAATGAAGTGGGAAAGAAGTTTGCAAACTGTTTCAGTCTCTTTGTCAAGAAAACTCCAGATGTGATGATGAAAAGCCAGACATAACTGCAATGACTAAACACTGCCACCACATCACTTATTTAATTGTTTGATTGAATCGTCTTTATTTTTGAAGGGACCCTTTTAAATGTTTATGTACATATTAGCACAGGTATACAACAAGATCTTCATTTGGGTAGTTCAAATAATAGTCCAGAGTCAGATAAAATGCTGTCTAGAGCAATCACTGAATCAATGACTATAAAGATTATTTAGCTTAATTTGACAGAGCAGGTAACTTTTGCATCCTGCCAGAAGTAAGCAAGACAACCTGGCTGAATTTGTAAAAGCATCTCTGATAGAATCACTAATGCCATATCTTACCTGTAGCTTATCTTCAAGACAAAAGGAGGTGCTATTGTCTTCTGTAATATTATGGCTTCTACAAACTGATGAAAGCTATGAACACAGCATTACTTGTTTTGTTGTAAGATACTTCCTGATTCCTGAATTACCCTAATCAAATCAATCCTGATAATAGGAGAAAATTGGTTATTGTTGCGAGAAATGACCTGATTTTTTAAAATTAAAATATTTTATTGACATTTCCCCCCTTTTTAATATTTCTATAACCATTCACTGGGATCCCTTTTTTACCAGAACCATCCTTTAATACAAATAACATAGAGGCAGATAGCTAGTGAAGTATATGGAATCTGGAAGATCTGAGTTAGTATTATATCTATAATATTTACAAGATATGTAATCATTTACTGGATTTAGCTTCTGTCGATCTCAATTTTCTCATTTATTATATGGGGATAATAATAGTGCTTACTTCACTGGGATGGTGTGTGGCTCCAATAAGGTGTTACATATTTATCACATTGCAAGTCTTAAAACACTATGTAAAATGTTAGCTGTTAATTATTATGACTAGCCATTTTCTCAAAATTCTTAACAAATGATTTTAGCAAAATTTTCTTAATATGATATGTATTTTAACTAAGCAATTTGCTTGATTGTAGGGGTTTTACATTGACAAAGTTGATTTAAGGTTAAATCATTGGCTTAGTTGGTTAGTATGAATGCTAAAATTAAAGTGATGAATTAGATTCCCAATCTAATTGTTTAGCTTGAAACTAGCTACAAAACTATTTTGTGGTCATAGTCAGCACTTCTTTACCTAGACAGTCAAGTCAGATATGCAATGTTTATGTGAGAGACATCCTAAGGTATAAAGTACCTGAGTGAATTGCTCAGGTATGAATTTCAGAGCAAGCTAAATTTGAAAGTCCCAAAAGGGATGAAGAGGGACACTTTGGATAAGAGCAGGGCACAAATCATATGAAAGTTCTAATAATTTAGAACCTTCTCTTTATTGAATCTGAATCTGTCTGTCAGAAATGAGGATCAGATAGATTATGTTGAGTTAGTAGATGCTAAATAAAGAATACTTGACTATGTGCCAGGTACATAAGTAAACATTAAGGATATAAAAATGGTAATAGGCAACTCCATCTATTAAGAAGCTCAGTTGATGCAATAGACAATATGTAAATGATATCAGAAATCTACAAACTGGAATCTACAACAGAGTTTAAAGGTACCCAAGGCTACTTAGTCCCAAGGAACAATCCTTTGACCAAATGCAACAGTGAATTGACAAGGCAATGATGATTTCATGTCCTGAAAGGAGGAAGGGACTCTTAGAAAAGAAATTCCACACCTAGAAGTGAAAATGGAGTATATGTTTTGTAATCACTTTTTAAAATTTAAATCTATTTTTGTTGTTAGGCCATATAACAATGTTAACAAAAAAGTTATTATTCTAATAATATTCTATTTTCCTTTTTGAATGATAAGAACTTTTATTGGCTTCCCTTTAAATTAGGATCCAAATTGTTAATTTGAAAAGATGTTAATTGAACAATTATTCCAAAATAAAATCAGGCAAGAAGAAAACTAAGTGACATTAATTTCACAGAAAGCCTGAAATACAAACACAAACATATATACTTTTTAGACCTTGTTTAAAGGGGGATGAAAACTGTGATTTTGTACTATGAAATGCTTTTTTTAAAAAAATCAAACTTATTTTTATTGTGTTTCACAACAGAAAAAGATATGTTGTCATTTCTTGCAATGATCCTTGGCAGGTAATTGGAGCCCAGAAGCATAGACATAGACAGATTCATAGACAGTCTATTGATTCACTAAATAAAGGATTCTGAATGCATTGATCAGTTCCAACTAATCTCCTAACTATTTATAAGGCCATGATTCTGGCCCTGGTTTACTTAAAAAAGAGTAACAAAGAGATTTTTATTCTCAAGCAACCAGATGGCAGGAATGATTTGTAGTTCATAATAGATTAAAATGATAGCATTCCAGATGAACAAAAGGGGTAAAAAGATGAGTTGAGTTTTTTCTGTTTGTAAAGGTTTCAAAGGTTTCTCAGTTTGCAAAAATGCTTGTGATTCTCCATCAAAGTTTAAAGTGATCTTTAAAATGATGTTTATTTTTAACTATGCTACATTTCAAAGAATGGTAGCAGTTTAGTATAGATAATACAGATGCAGTATTGCCAGTGATATGTCTGATTTTTTCAAATTGGTCCTAAATATGTGGAATGTATTGTCCTTTTCACTTCCAATGTTATTGTAAAATGGTGAGTAGAAGAGGGGTGAATCCAAGTTTAATTTCAAGGTTCATTTCATACATCGACTCATTTCCCATTTGGGAAAGACATGGTTTTCTTTAGTCAAACCTAATTAAGCTAGATTTTCATTTTAAATAAGCCTGGAAATACTGCAAATTGATCTTATTATAATAGAATATCAATGCCATCATTTGCCATGGATATTAATCTTAGAAAAAGAAACCATACCTCTTGTCTTGCTTTTCAAAGTAATTGTGTCAAACATTTACAGTCTATCAAAGGAAATCAATTTTAAGACAAAATTAGGAATAGTCTAAATATTTTTCTTACTGTCTGCTACTTATAGGTTTTCAACTTTTTTCTTAAAACACACCCACTTTCAACCTCTCTAAAAGGGAAAGTGATCTTAGGTTATTAGCAGACAGTGTGATGCAGCAGAAAAACTTGGGTCTCTGAAATCAAGATATCACACTAGTGATACACATCTCCTTTCTCTCAGTAAAGAGATGAGAGACTCCAGAAACCAAATGTTAATTTCCAGACTAATTTGGTTTTTAATTATTTTTCCTTAGGACAAGGAAAGTTTTTCTGTTATTTAACCTTAAGAAGATATTTAGAAATATATAAAACAAAACATCAAAACATCAAAACATCATCATCATAAAACTTTAAAAAAAGAAAAAATGAAACAAGAATAATTTTATAATCAACCTCTATCATAAAGTTGGGGTATTAAGAAATGGCTTTCAGTTAAGCCCAGAGAGATCAGACCATTTATTCTTCCTGTCCAGTTTGAATCTTTGTTTTGTGAGATAAAATAAATAGCAAAGAGAGATGCTTAGGATTTTACATTAAGTTGTTAACTGATTAGTAATCCTATTCATAAGAAAAAGACATCATATTAATTACTACGCCTAGATGCTTCTGGAATAAAAGGGAAAAGAAGGAGTGCAGGGATGGGGATATTATTTTTATTTAAAGCAATAGCAATGTTTAATCTAACTTCTGCCTGTGCAAAGCGACGACATCATTGTTGATCCATTTTGCTAGCCTCTAGAGAATGGGAAGAGGAATGAAGAAAAGAAATTGAGGTCCTAGCTCTGAATCAATAATTCACAAACTCTTGAGAAGTGGATGAGACCTCAGAGCTCACTTAATCAAGTCTATCAAAGAACAGGAAAAACCTTTACAATATCCTTGCCAAGTGATCATTTAGTTTCCCCTTGAAAAGCTTTATGGTAGGAAATCTATTATCATCTGAAGGAAAGAAAATAATTAATTAAATTCCTATTATATAAAACTGGTACTGCCTTAAGTGTTTTACAATATTATCTCATTTGACCCTCACAATAACTCTGGGAAATAGGTGCTATTAGTATCCCAATTTTACAGTTGATAAAGCCTAGAGATTTAATTGACTTGCCCAGAGTCATACAACTACTAAAAATTTGAGGTGGGATTTGAATAAGGACTTCCTTATTCTGGCCCAGCACTCTATCTCCTGTGTCACCCAGTTGCTTCAGAGAGAAGGCCACTTACACTTTTGGACAGATCTAATACACTTCGCCCTTAAATCTTCTCTTCTCCAGGCTAAACATTCTCAATTCCTTCAAATAATCTTTGTATACCCATCATTACCATTTCCCCCCACTATCCTTATTATCCTCCTATAGATTGTTAGTAGTTGTAAATGTTTTCTTAGGTACTTAATACATACTTGATGATATGACTTCCTAAAAATGGTACCTACAAGGGAATTAGGGGAATTGAGTGAACCATATTGACTCCATGTTGTGATTCAGTTCTGAATCTAATTCAGTTTCCTTTCTATTAAATTATGGATCTAGTTATGTCTTCTTTCTTGGGAGAAAATGTTATTTAATTATGGGAATTGTGGGAATCTTTTATTATATTGTTTGAGTCAAACCCTGAATGTCTGGGGGGCTGGAATATTTCTACTTGCAGTTTAGAAATTCTTAACTTAGGACTTTATGTTATGCTGTAGAAAGAATTTAATTAATTATTTTCTTTCCACTGGATTCAGGATCAGAGGCTTTTCCACTGGAATCAGGATTTTGCCCCACATTTGGACACCAAAATGTGGTGTTTTTCTTCTTGAAAATAATAATGGTTCTCTCTGGGAGAAGGTTTCTTGGGGAGGTTTTCTGGAGGCAGCCTTAGTTTCAGTTAAAAATAAATAATCACCCAAATGCAGCCAGGTGCTAAAAGTTCAAATCTTTTATTGTGTCCTTCAATATAGCCTGGTTAGCTTTCTTAGAGACCTCTCTCTCTCCTTGGTTCTAAGAGCTCTTGCAGCTTTGTCCTTTGCTTCTGCCTCTGCTTTCTTCAACCTCCAGCCAGCACCAAGGTGAAAGTTGTAATGAATCTCTCTTGCTTCCAGAGAGGGCAGATTCTGGCTGAACTCACTTGACACTCCCTTCTCAGTCTAATTCAGTCTGATCCAATGATTGATGCAAGGAAGTTTCTTACAGTGATATATCTCAGAACCCATATGTCTTATCTGAAAACTGTCCCCATACTAGTCTATCATTTATTGTTTCCACGTTTCTTTGATTGAATATAGATACTTGCAGGAGTTGGATATCTATTTTTCTGATTTCAGGGAATTTGTATCTATGCATTCTCCCCCCTCCCAATTTTGAAAAGGCGAATCTCTTTACTTCAACAAATTATACTCTTGTTCATGATGTGATAGTGCATTTTTCCAAGTATATTTATGGATTCTATCAGAAAGCAATCAGTATCATTTTTCTCACACCAACATTACAGAAGACTTTGATACCATCTTTTGATAGAGAAAACTGTTTAGTCACAACTAAAACTATGAAAGTGACAAAGGACTAATGTTCATAGACCCCTGAAGTGAGCATCTTTGTAAACTCATCTTGATAAAACCTCAACACAAGTTATCTATGTGAAGATTATGATGCATCAATTGCTGCCACAGGTTTTAATAAGAATTTTAAATTTTATATGACTCTTCAAGTCACAATACATTCTGAGAATACTTAAGGGAAAAGCAAAACCTCTTTTAGAGTGGATTTTCTAGAATTGTGTTCATTTAGGGAAAAAGAGATGACAGCTAAAATAAGGAAGGGTGGAAAGAATAGATACTTTGTCTAAAAGGTAAAATGCACAAATTTCATAGAAACTCAATTAAAACTTCCACTGTATTCATCTACTGCCTACCACCACAAAACATATTGCCTTCTTCCTTAAATCGTTAGTACCTTGCTCATATTTTAAAAGTCCACATCCTTTTATCTATTCTGATCCCTATTATCTTTCCAAAAGGACCACTCTCTGATAATGCCTAACCATTATAAAATAAGTCCATTTTCATAGGAATCTTTAAGCCCTAGACAATGCTTTGGATAAATTGGAATTAACTTGTTTGAATTCAACTACTGCAGTACTGTTGGTGGTATCAGAACATGGGCTGCATTTTGAACGACCTAGAGAACAAGAAGTTTGCTTTTTGATAGTTATCCTTTTAGATGGTTTGCTATGCCTCCAGATACTAGAATGACCCGCAGACCAGATGTGGCAGCTGAGGAGATTTATCCCCCTCACCCAGGGCTATGAAGTTTCTTTATTTAAAGTCCCACAAAACAAAGTTTTTGTTTTTACTACAGTCCAGCCTTCCAACAGTCTGAGGTACAGTGAACTAGTCCCCTATTTAAAAAGTTTGAGGACCCCTGTAAGTGATCCTAATATATTTTAAAGAGGTGGTGGGAAAGTAACTTATGATGAGGACTGGGTAAGTCACTTCCCTGCTATGGGCCTCAGTTTTCTTATTTGTTTAGATCACTAAAGTTCATTACAATTCTGATTCTGTGACTTATTTATAAGTTCATCTTAGTTTGAACCTTGTATGATGAGAATGAAAAATCAATTTTTTTTTAACATAAGACCATAAATGCCACATGGGGACATGTTTATCCCAAGCTCTTTTTGGAATATTTCTTAGTCAGTCTACATCACTTCTTGGAATACTCATACCCATATATTCATTGCCTGCCATAGAGAAATTCTGTATTTCAGGATTTAGTGAATATGTTTAGTTTCACTATATTCATATGCTTCTATAGTTTCAAAAAACACTGCTCTTGTAGTCTCTCAGACGTTGTTAGAAGTTGATTTATCTGATTTTTTATTCTCTCCTCAAATGGAAGCCATTTGATTATCTAAGTTGGTCTTTCCTGGACCTTTTCCCATTTTGTTGTTCTTGGAGGATAGGAGAGAACAAATTCAATATTCTTGGTTTAGTGTGTCTAAATTTTGTATTATTAGTAGAAATAATATAATTGTTGGCTTCTAATGTTTCTTAATGTTACTTTTTATTTTTCTATTTTTAGATCAAGGTAGCTCATTGTGCCATTGTGTCAAACAAATTCCTACATATCTTTATTTGTAACACATAATTCAAATCCTATCACTTTATGACATTATATTATTCTTTCCTAAATAAATTGTCTTACTGTCATACACACACACACACACACACACACACACACATACACACATACAGACTCCTTCTACCTTGCTTATGGTCCCACAAGAATCCTAATCTCATTTTGAAGTCAATATAACTATTTTATCTTCAACTTTATTCTACTTTATTAAAAACATAAAAAAGCAACAGGCTGAGATAGGCCCTAATATAAGGTGATTGAGAGAGGTATAATTCTAGGAATAAGGACGTGATAATACCATTCTATTCTGCCCTACTTAGGCATTGTGTTAAGTTCAGTTATGGGTACCACATTTTAAAATGGAAATTGATAAACTGGAGATTGTCCATATGCGAGGGAAAGCAGAATGGTAAAGATGTCAAGCTCAGTCTTTTTTTCTAGGGCTGAGTGAAGTGACTAAGATGTTTAGTTTGGAGAATTGATTGCTGGGACAGACAGAGTAACTGTGTTTCAAGTACTTAAAAGAATTATCCCTCCGAGAGGAATCATACTTATTCTGTTTTACTCCAGAGAGAAACACCAAAAGGAAATGGTGAAAATTTTAAAAAGGAAAATTTTGATTTATTATAAGGAAAATTTCCTTATAATCAGAGTTAACTCAAAGTGGAATGGGTTGCCTCCAGAAGTTTGTGGCTATTATTGTTTGTCCTTCATTTTCCAAGTGGACTAATGACATCATGGGATGAAATCTTGAATTGTGGATGAATTGGATTTAAGTGAGAGAGAGAGTTGCACAACATTGCTAGTCTCACTATCTCTTCCAGAGTCATTGAAATGCAGTGACAGGATGATCGATGATGACCTAGGCATCTTTGACTTCTGACCAAACTCTAAATACCTATTTCAGCCACTTTGATGGCCATTGGAACAAAGTATTCTCATCTACCCACTCCACCTGGAAAAGTCTTCATATGCTCAAAGGGGATATCTCCTACCTCATTGATGGATTTGAAATCTCTTGGTTATCTTCAACCTAGCTTACTCGTCTATCTAGATGGTGTAGATAAACAGCCCTGAAAAGGACTTGACAAACCCTCACACCAGAGGTGCTAATCCTCCCTTAATACCTAAAACATCCCGCCTTCAGAAGTCTTAAGTGTCCTCTTGTGGGAAATTTCAAGTAAAAACCGATTAACTATTTGTCAGTATGTTATAGTGGGAATGTTTTTTAATACGAGTTGACAGGCTGGATCATTGAGGTATCTTTCAACTCTGAAGGTTTAAGATTCTTATTTATTTCTTACTTTATAAGAATAGTTACTTTTGTTTTTGCAATATCTACTCAATTAATATCACCTTGTAAAAGTTAATTTTAATTGGTGAAATTAGTAGTGGGGCACTAATTATTTTATTAGCTAATGACTTAGAGGAAATATTAATTATAATTAATTATCTATAATAATGCAAATACAACCAGAATGGGGACTTGAGCAAATAGAATTGGAGAAAAGCCCATAGTTTCTTAATGTCCCCCCTAGAATCCTGAATGCCTCTGTATTCAACTGTGCTCTGGGGACCCAATCTGCTACTGTATTCATAGAATGGGATACTAAATACAGATTTGCAAAACATAAAAATTACAATTTTAGTTATACAGAATCTGAGCCTGACAAATATGTCAAGAGTATTAGAAGTGAATTGACTTAGCTCATAATAAAGTGAACAAACTTTCAAATGACTTTCCAAGTTTTAAAAATTGGTGCCATATTAATAATTTACTTAAGAAATGTTCTCACCAAAGCAATTTCTATGATAACTAATTTTTTAAAAGTGTCTTTGTGAATTAACATATCTAAATTAAAAAAAAAACACACACAACTCAATGCTAGAGTAGTTTTAGACTAATTCAAATTATTTAGCACTTTGTCAATAGTTTAGAGTTCTGGACCCTTTTTTGTGGAATAGCAAGATACCTCTGGTAAAAATATTGGCAAGAAGCATACTTGCCAATAGACATGCAGATTTATAAAATAATTTAGATTTAAAGGAATCCTCATGATGAGTATCCTAAGATTTTTACCCTACTTCTCCCCAGACCAGAAAAGATTTTTCTCACCCTTGGCCAACTCTTTTATTTTCTATTCAAAAACGCTTAAATAAAAAGTCACTTTTAAAACACACACACACACACACACACACACAATTTATATTGTAGTAGTGAAACTGGAGAGGGGAGGAAAAGAAAGAATAGTTATCTTCTGGAAAAGGAAACAAAAAGCTTGAATTAACATGATTTTTTTCTTTTACATGAAAGGTACTCTTTAGTTGCACTAATGTGAGTCATTCATGTTTAGATAGGGTTAAGGATTTCATATTTCTATATCCAATTTACTACCCTCATTTTCATTACTGACTATTCTTAGGAAATGGAAAATCCAGTCTCTTAACACAATCTGTTTTCTTTCTTCTCTAACTTTGGAGCCAGGAAAAATTTTCCCAAGCTAAAATGCAGATAGAGTAAGTCCAGCAGGACATTGAAACTATGAATGTATAGCATTATGTTGAGAATTTAAAATTTGATATATATTTTAGAATGCCTCAATTTTTATAGCTGATTTTAAGAAAATTCACACTATTGAAAGATTATCTTCATCATCACTAAATGTAAACTAAAAACCAAAATCATAAAGAAATTGTGAATCTGGAAGCCCAAATGCATAAATAAATAATAAAGATATCAGAAGTTGGTTTTCATATTAGGTTCTCATTTTTAATTGCTAAAAGTAATTAAAGCTAGTATTGATTTGAAAATACACATGAAAAAGAATTGTGCAGATGGTTACTCACTGCTTGAGGCAGTTGTTCCAAATACAGCCATGCATTTCCAGGTGTTTATAAAAGTCTCTTGAGCACCTCCTAATTGGGAATCTGAGATCCAGATTGTTGTAAGGATTGCTATTTAGGGTCTGCAATTACTGCCTTTAACTAATAAAGGTTTTGCTGATTGACAGATGTTCTTGGGTAACTTTGAGGGGTGTTTAGTTTAGAGAAGGGAAGACTTCAGGAGGATACAAAAATTGTTTTCAAATTTTTGAAGTGTTGTTCTGTGGAAGAGGGAAGACTTAGTGTGTCTTGCTCAGATGGGTAATAGGTAGAAGCTGCAGATGTGGTTTAATGCAAGGAGAAGCATTCTAACAATTAGGTTATTGAGACGTTGTTGATTTCCTTTCACAAGAGGTCTTCAAATGAACATTTCATTATCATTTGTTGGAGATATTTTAGAAGTCCTTTTTAGTTATGGGCTGAACTGTATGATTTCTGAAATGCCTCAGGTCGCTAAAATACTATGATTTTTGGATCAGCTCCAATAAGTATAAGAAAAGTTGGAAGCTAAATTGGGTCCTTTTCTTAGGGAAGGGTCATGATTGCTGAGTAGGGTAATTGGGATGATGTTTCTGCTTATGTGGGTATGTATTATGCCTTTTGGAAGTATTTGAAGTTCAAGAAAGAGCTGTAGGAATAGAATAATATTTAATCCAGGGGAAGAAATCTTTAATAATAGACTTTCAGTTTCTATGGCATTTGAATGGATGGGGGAGGAAGATTTTAGTAAGGAAATTCTTCCATTCTCCCATTAGATTGACCCTAGTACATGACCTCATACCTTTTCCGTGTCTGGAAGATTCTGGTATTACTGTTGTCATACAGACAAATTTTACAGGATGTGAAAAAATATTATTCTTAAAAATATAAATTATATATATGGACAATGTAGGATGGAAGATAGTCAAATTGACTTCTATCATTGCACATTTATTTCCTCTAAAGTAGGCTAGGAATCAGCACTGGACCTGTGATTTCACTGGTCTAAGGAATTACTGGAAGAGAAAACTTACTCTACCAAGTTAATTAATATCCAACAATGATCCAAAATTATAAGTTGAAGAGCAGGTACTAATATGAATTTGTAGGAGGAGATCTCCACTCTCATGAAATCATAGATCTCGATTACAAATGTATATTGGAGTTAAAATATATGTGTATACACACATATGTGTCATTCACACATCCCTTCAAGATTTACAAAGCACTTTTCTCACAGTAAGTAAAGGTGAGGTAAGAAGTAAAAGTACTTATCTCCAAGTAAGTTTTAACTTTGTTTAAAGTTAAACTTTAACTTTGTCAATAGTTTAGAATTATGGACCCTTTTTTGTGGAATAGCAAGATACCTCTGGTAAAAACATTTTAAGCTTCTTGCCAATAGACATGCAGATTTATAAAATAATTTAGATTTAAAGGAATCCTCATGATGAGTATCCTGAGATTTTTACCCTACTTCTCCCCAGACCAGAAAAGATTTTTCTCACCCTTGGCCAACTCTTTTATTTTCTATTCAAAAACGCTGGATAAGGAAAGTGAGATGAAGAGAAGTTAAATAATTTGCCCAGAGTCACACAACTAGCCAATGCCAGATTTCAAAATCAGGTCTCCTGATTTTCTACCCACTGCTCTTTCTCCTATATCACATTGCCTTTAAAAGACATGATATAGTTTGTTGTTTTCTTCGATGATAAAGTTAAAAACCCCAAAGAAGTAATCAACATATACTTATTGAGCACATACTATGTGTCACATGGCTAAATACTAGAGATACAAAGAAAGTCAAAAGCATACCCTGCTCTAAAGGAGTTCCCAGTCTAATGGGGAACAGTATACAAGCAACTATATATAAACAAGCTAAATACTGGATATATTGATTTGAAGATGATTTTTCAAAGAGAAGGCACTAACATAAAAGGGGCATCAGAAAAGACATCTGTGTTAATACACATGATTTACTGATGTAAATATAAAAATTGCCAGAACCTATAATCCTGAGCAAACTACACTGACACAGCACCTTTGGATCTCTGCAGGTCAGTTGGGTCACAGATCTTGCATATGGTGCATTGCAGAAAAACTCCACCTGAATTTCTTATTATAAGGCCCAGCAAGTTGGCAAAGGGCAAAATGGGATGCAACA
The DNA here is from genome assembly GCF_902635505.1 of Sarcophilus harrisii. Classification (NCBI taxonomy): domain Eukaryota; kingdom Metazoa; phylum Chordata; class Mammalia; order Dasyuromorphia; family Dasyuridae; genus Sarcophilus; species Sarcophilus harrisii. The sequence continues at coordinate 431,400,185 of NC_045426.1, forward strand.
TATTTTTCAGTCCTTGGAATTTAAGAATAATTAACACAAAGTCTCCAGTGTGAAGAAGAGAAGTAACTCTAGTCAGTTAATCGTAAGAATGGCCAAAAAAATTGTTCAAAGTGATACTTTTCAATCAAGATTTTACATTCACCAATATTAGGTACTTTGTGGCTCTAGGCAACATGCAATCATAAATACACATATACACACAATCATGCACATATACACAATCACACACAAATCATACATTCATATACACAGATATATCAGAATTGTTATCCAAGGATGTTAAAGGAAAAAAAAAAGCATTGTGACAAAGTAGAGAGTTGGCTTTGAGTCAAGAAGACCCAAGTTCAAGTCTCAGCCCTGGAAAGTATTAACTGAAAACACCTGGGCAAGTGATTCCAAACAACTTTCTAAGACTATATGCAAATGATGGAGAATACACTCATCTGCATTGGTAGAGGAAGCTCACAGCCAATGAAATCATAGATCTGAATTTTAAAAAAATGTTCTAAGTAAAATAGCTGTATGGTTCCATTCAAATGCCTAACCAGACACCAAAAGATTTTATATAGCAAGTTTCTTTTAAGAGTTTTTATTTTTATTTTTTGGGGTGTTGGTGGTAGTGGTAGTGGTAGTATATAGATTGGACTTGTCTGGACCCGTGATTTCATTAGTATAAGGAAATCATAGTGTGGAAACTCTTTTTACCTATGGAAATAAGCAACAACTCCTTAATTTATTGCATTACAGAGTTATTTAGGGCACTGAGATGTTAAATTCATCAGAATTTTTTTTTCCTCTTCAGATTATGTTCAACACTGACTTTTATCCAAATGACTTCACTTTCATTTTCATATTTGGACAATTATATTTTCAACTAATATATTTATATCTTCTTAATATTATGACCAATATTTTTATTAGCATTAATTTTCAGAACCCAAATATTTCTAACTAGAATTCCTTTACTATTAGGTTATGGGCTCTCTAAGGGCAAGGACTTTCTTTTACCTTTTTTTTGTAACCCCAGAACTTAGTACATTACTTGGCATATAGTAAATGCTTAATAAATCCTTATGGACTATGCTGTATAGCCTCTTATGTAGTCCTTTTATTGAACAAAAAAAAATCAGTGTAAAAAGTCAGCCTTACTTGAAATAGTGCATACTACAATGTTAAGTATTAATTATTAGGCTTCTATTTTTGTGATCAAATCATAGGCCATATTTAAAGTATGCTAGAGATTTATTAGTGTGTTTAGTCTTTGAATCTTACTTGAGTAGATGAGAAATCTAAATGCTGAAAATTCTAAACTTGACTCAAGTTTTTAATCTTGAAGACATTATTGCTCTGAAGTTTAATGGTAAGTAGTTTTGAACTTAAAAATACCTCAGTAAGCTATGAAACAGTGCTAATTACTGTTTATTGCTTGATTGATTGGAGATACAACAAATATAAGCAGAAAGTCAGTGTTTATCCTCAAGGAAGATAGCACATTAAAAGGAGCTGAAAATGAGGGTTACTAAGAAATACCCATGCAATGGTCCATTGGGGAAGACTGAAGAGTTAGAAATAAAGATGGAAGAAGAATGGAGTCTAGTTGGTCTGGAGTCCTCTCCAAAATGAATTTTCTGGGAAGAATTCACCAATGGGAGAAGATGCCTGTAGGGTTGTGAATTATTCCAGAGTGAGAAAGCCAGAGTTATTTATCATTATTGCTGGAAAAATAACAAACCATTTGTCTTACTGATGGTTAATTAGAAGAGTAATTTTCTTTTTTTTTTTTAATTATTTATTTAGTATTTTATTTAGAAGAACAATTTTCCAATGTGAAGGCAATGTTTTCCAAAGTCATAGAATTTCAGAGTTGTTTCAAATTCTACATAAAGCTAATATTGCATCTACAGTATTACTGAAAAGTAGTCATTCAGTCTCTGCCTGAAGGCCTTTTATAATGTTGAAATCATTACTTTTGTGAGACAGCCCATTCATTTTCTAGACAAGCCTAATTAACAGGAATTATTTTTCCTTATATTGAGTCAAGACTGCTGCTCTATAGTTTTTAACTGTTACTCCTATATATGCCCACTGGGACAAAACAGAGTCAGTATAATCTTTCTTCAATATGAAAACTCTTTAAATATTTGAAGGCTCATAAACATATTCCTTTTAAATGATCTCTTCTCTAAGGGAAACAGTCTCCATTCCTTCAATCAAGTCATAAATGGCACAACTTCCATTTTTCCTCACTATGCTAGTCACTTGCATCTGGGTATTCTTTTACTTGACAATATCTCTTCTAAAATACAGTCCACCAATTCTGGAAATAATATTTCCTATGTGGACTGACTAGGGCAGAATATATAATGGAAATAACATTTCCCTGATTTTGGGTACTATACTTCAATACACTTCATATATTGAAGTATATACTTCAATATAGCTTAAAATTGCATTATCCTTCTTAGTTAATATTGCACAGTGGTTGCTCCTGCTGATTTTAAAATCTATTAATATCCACATGCACATGATCTGCTGTTTAATTACATCTTCCTCATCCTCTATTTGCAGCACTAGTCTTTTTGAAACAAAGAGTAAGACTCCAGACTTAAATAAGACTTGCTTCTGCCTATCATTTTAATTCTTTGATAGCTTTTGTATCCTGAATATATTCCCCCAATACTGTTTCCTGTAGCTTTATGTTATTCACAGGTTTGATAAGCTTATGATTTAAGAATCAGTGTGGTACAATGAGAAAAACACTAGATTTGGAATTGGTATAAAGACCTACATTGAAATATTTCCTCTAACACCAAAAAACCATGTGATCAGGGACAAAAAAATTAAACTTCTCTGAGCTTCATTTTAATCATCTGTAAAATGAAGTGAGTTAATTTTTATTGATCTATCTCACCGTTGTTGTAAGGATTAAATGAGATAGTATATGTAAAGTTCAATATAGTATCAACTATAATTGCTATTTATCCTTTTGATCAATCAATAAACTATTTGAATATAATCAGATTTTGAAGTACTTCTCTAGACAACTTCCCCTATGTCAACATGCAAACAGTTGCTATTCTTTGGATACTCTTGTTCAACTAGCTTTGAATTTGCCTAATAGCTACTCATATACCTCCAGGGTCATCTCCTATTGTCCTGATCTATATCTGGCCACGGACTCAGATGACTCTGGAGGAGAAAGTGAGGCTGGTGACTTTGTATAGTCTTTCTTCACTTACACCCAATTCACTTGCATGCTGTGGCATTACCTCCCTGGTGTCATAAACATCTTTGAGAATGAAGAACAAACAACAACAACTCACTTCATATTTTATCTACAAATTTAAAATATTTTAATACTTCTTTGTAGTCTAATAACCCTGGCAGAAAAAGATACATTGAATTAATTTGTATTTTTAAAAGAATTATCTTTTCTTTAAATTTCTTTTTTTTGTTGTTTTTACATCATTTTTGTTTCTGAATATATTACCCACTTCTTCCCCATTCAATGATCTATGCTTTCCATATGGGATTTAGAAAAGAAAGAGCAAAACACCTCCCTTCAATAATATAGCAAAACCAAATAATTAATTGCCCAAAAATGATAGGGTATATAACATTCAACACTCATAGTATTCTACCTCTGCAATGGAGGGAGGAAGATGCATTTTCTTAATATGACTGGTCATTATTATTAGAAAGGGTTATTTTTCTTTTAAATACATTTTTTACATTTCCATTGCTGTGATTATTGCATATATTGATTTCTCCTGGTTCTATTTACTCTGTGTTAATTCATATGTCTTTTCATACTTCTTTGAATTTTTCATATATGCTTATTTATTTTTTGTATTGGACAAAAGCAGTGTTTTCATTGGCATGGGGAACAGTGGAAGTACCCTGCTCTGTAATTTTTAACCTTAGAAAGTTGCCTGGGGGATTGAATGATTTTGAGAGTGACTGAAAGCTTAAATGACTTATGAAAAGTAGATCTTTTTCAGGCAAAGTTCTGTCTATATCTCCACCTTTCTATATTAGGGAAGACAATTACATGTCTCCACAATGAATTTAATGTTATTTGAATTCAGGACTCTAGGCTGTCAAAATCTTTTTGGATACTAAGTCATCCAATATGTTACCTATCCTTTCCAGTTTTGTGTCCGGCTTTTGAGTTGAGATGCAGTTAGTACTTTTAGTCAGGTAGAAAATAAAAATTTATACAGACAAGCACAAATCCCTGGGGCATACCACTGGACACCTCTTGTCTCATTGATATTGAGCCATTAATGATTACTCTTTGAATCTAGTTTTTGGCCAATCCTGAATTCAGCATCAGCTAGTCCATTTCTTGATGTTTTTCTTTACATCTTTAAGATACTTCATCCAGAATGGATTGAAAATTCTATGAGTCTGTAGTGTGATGTTTCAATTTTAAAAAATTTAACGTGATCCTGGGATAAATATAAATGAATATAGGCAAAATTTCTAGGAGCAAGGAGGAAAAAGTCCCTTTGCACTCTGCTCTCTTTTTGTCATATCACATGTCATTTACTATATTCAGTTCTCAGTGCTGTATTTTAGAAATTGTAGTTTAAAAGCTGAAAAGCAACTTGAGAAGAACAACCAAGAGAATGAAGGGCTTGTCATATGAGCATAGGAAATGTTTAGCTTCCATTAAGAGAGATGATGGGATTTATATAACTAAAAACTTCATGAAGAAATTGAAGGAGATAGCACCTACATGTATCATTGCACAGAAGGAAATATTCAGTCCAGACATTAGGCAAAATTATGCAATAGACCAAGCTTGACATCAGTTCTCCTTACCTTTCACTACTTCTTTATACTTATCCCAAACTCCCTGGGACCCACATAATATTAATATTGTCTTTGTTGCCATTTAATTCTTTAATATGTACAAAATGCTGTTAGGCACTAAGACGAAAAAGATAAAAACCAATACTATCTTTATTATCAAGGATCTTACAATTTACTAGGGGAGATAGGCATTTATGTGAGTAAGTATAAAACAGGGTGTCTTAAAAGTTTTGGTGTAGTTATAGCCTGTTAAAGTCTATATACAATAGTGAGTATAACTCCTGGCTCATAGTCTATTTGCAGAAAATTTTCCTCATTGGTAGCGATTTATTACTTTGTGCCCCATAACTGTATGAGGCATGGAGTTAATGAGAACCTGAGAGAAGAGAAATCCTAATCTTTTGTTTTTCAACACATGATTATAGATTCTCTTCAGGTCTCTTAAGGGTGAGAAAGACACTAGAAAGAGGTCAACATGTAGAGGAGCTGACAACCTCAGTTGTGTTCTTATCCAATATACTGCACAAGAAACTTCAAGGAAATTCTCTCTGATATCTAAGATATTCGCGCCCCGCCCCCCCTTTCTTCTCCTCTCTTCTCCTCTCCTCTCCTCTCCTCTCCTCTCCGCACAGTGGACCTAAGTTATCTAACGAATAATGGGAGGTCTCATTTACTCCATGAATTGTTTGATATGTAGTCTCAAATGTACACTTTCTCTGATTTCTGTTTGCTATTCATTTAGATAAATGAGAATTTGAATCTAGCTCCAGGAAGTTAGCTATACAGCCTTTGCAGAGTAAGGATCAGAAACAATTCTGGTCCAAAACTGGCTAGTTAATGCTGAAAATATTTCTAGATTAAGATTTTAGATTCTTTAGTGTTGGATATATTTGTAGGTTTGGTTATAATATCATAAGCAATAGATTATATTTCTCTTTAAATGTACTAAACAAACTACCCACTAGATGGCTCCATACAAACATCTAAAACAATTTTCTGATTAGTCTGAGATTTTTCAGATATCAAAAAATTTTCTATAACAAAGAGTCATTTAAATCTTTGTGAAGTCTGCATGCTTGTGTGCCTATGTATATGTGTGTTTGTGAGTGTGTGTGTGTGTGTGTGTGTGTGTGCACTGTGGTGGGAACAATGATATGGTTTCTATTAAATATATATTTAATTTAAATTATTGCCAAAAGATTTCTTGGGTTCTAAACTTACTCTCAAAGTTCTATGACATTTAAAAAAATTAACCTACTCCAAGAAAATATTAGAATAGAAATTAAAAACATTGCTTGAGTACCAACTAAGTTCAGGATATAGTACCAAGGACTCTTAGGACATAAGTAACTTAGATGCTATTTGAGATTTCAGAATTTACACAATTGTTTTTTTGCACCAGGTTGATTGCATCAGGGCCATTAGCAAGAGAGTGCTTAGGTACTTTCGTTTGCTCAGGTTTGTTGCTCAGCATTAGAATCTCCATTAATAATATCCATTTATTCAGAAATGGCCATTTCCATTGTCAAATCCAATGTATTAGTTCCAATTCTCATTTCGTTACCACTCTGAAGCATTTGCTTTACCATCTGCTACCTCTTTCTATCTAGGTGTCTATCTCTCTATCCTGTCATTTCTTGATTTTTATGAAACTACTCTGCCTTGATTCTTTTCCTATGTTTGACTAATCCTTTCTAGGTTCATGGTTCATTATTTATAACCTATTGCTTAACTGTGACTATATCCCAAGGCTCTGTTTTGAGTTTTCTACTAATTTCTTGACACTCTTTTGGGGTGATTTTGTCAATTCTCATAGAGTTAATCATCATGGTAATGCAAATTTAATGGAGCAAAATGGATTGATCAACAATAGCTTAAATCTTTGGAGTTTGGTAAGCTGTTTTCTTCCTGATATCAACCTAAGGGGAACTTAGTGAGCCTGTCTCTGGAAGTATATCTTGAAGGAATAATCCTTTACCTCCCTACCTCAAAACATATATAGGTATTCTTTGTTTCCTGTTGATTACTAATATAATGATGAAAAACCTTTTAAGTGGCTCCTGATTTAAAATAGATGAAAGTTCTTTTTCTTCCTGATTGCTTTTGAATGAAAAAGAAATGCTTTAAACCTACAGGTGGGACAAAAATTATTAAACATTGCTGTGAGTTATCTTCTCATTCTTCCTTGGCCACCATGAGGTCATGAACACATGGCACTGTTGGTTATGCCTCTTTTGTATTTAATTCTTCCCTGCTCTTAAGAGATTGAATAGAGACAAAATGCAGCAGGTCATATAATACTGTGACTTTTGAAAGGCCAGAAGAACTGTCAGAAGTCTAGTAACTAGTAAAATAGAAGAGAATGTTGTAGTCTTAAAATAGTATTTGATTTGTGCCTCAGGTTCTTCATGTGTAAGATCAGAATGATAATAACTATTTTGCATATTTCACAAGGTTATTGTGAGAATAGATAGTAAGAACTTAGTTTTTCATAAGTTGAAAAGTGAATGAAAAAACAGAATTATTAGTAACTAGATATGATGAAGTGGCAGAATAAGATTTTAGTGGACTTTGAAATTGATAAAAGAAGGCATAAGATTGGGGAATTTCTCCAGTGGCTCTAATTCAGACTGTTTTTTAATGATCTAATTTGAGTATTTTGATGGAAAGACAGATATAAGTAAGAGGTTAATTTTTCAGGAAAGTTTGTAGGAATCTAGGAAAAGAAACTAAAGTAGAAATGTGAAGAGGGGTTAATCAACTGTTGTGCAACTTGGAGTACAACTAAATGGAATATCAGAATGTATGATTTCTGATATCATACTTTGCTAGAGGGAATGGTTGATTCTAGAAAGTACTGAATATTGGAGGGAGGGGGTTGTTAAGCACCAGATGTGCTTTATTTGGAGGTTAGGGAGGTGGAGGACACAGAAAAAAGAGACTGTAGAAAAGAAACTTTCTTGTTCACTATTGTAGTTATTTACTTTTCTATAAACTTTGATCCAGGAAGTAAACTTGTTAAAATTGTTGCTAATGAATTATACTCAGGTAAGAATGCTTTAGAAAACACCATGTGGGGAGAAGTTATTTTTGATGGATTATAATTTAAACCCTTGTGCGTAAAATTCCCTTATGATGACAAATCCACAATGTGAAATTTTTCTCTTGAGACTATATTCATATAGCTGAAGGATATATAGATATATAAATAGATGGACCAATAGAGAGATAAACAAAGCATTTAATAAATACTTTATAATATGTTTATCGCACAGGCACTGTGCTAAGTGTTGAGAATACAAATACAAGCAAAAACAGTCCATTTCTGCAAGAAATTTATATTCTGAAAGAGGACAACATGTAAAAGAGAGCTGACTAGGAAAGGGGAGGGGAGAAGTACTGTCTGGTAGGTAGAAAATTCAAGAGAGGCAGAAGTAGAGCCACGAGAGAAATGAATTGTAGCCCACACACATTATTTCTGGAAATAGAGGCCCTGGATAGGAACTCCCTGAAGGGAGGACAAGATCAATCCAAGAGGTAAAGGAATATCCAAGGTGAGGAGACTTTTGAAACAGGAGTGAAAAAATTCTGTCCAGAAACTATGCCTAAAGGGTTATCAAACTGTCAGTTACTACTCAGTCTGTATCCTACATTGTAAAAGAGAGAAAAGGACCCACATGTGCAAAAATGTTTGTGGCAGCCTTTTTTTGTAGTGGCAAGGAACTAAAAACTGAGTGGATGCCCATCAGTTGGAGAATGACTGAATAAGTTACAATATATGATTGTAACATAATATATATGTTCTATAAGAAATGATGAGCAGGCTGATTTCAGAAAAACCTGGAAAGACTTATATGAACTGATGCTGAGTGAAGTGTGCAGAACTAGGAAAACACTGTACATAATGACAACAAGATTATGTGAAACAAGAAAGTTTCACATAGCTGAATTTGGCTCTTCTCAAGGAAATTCCAATAGACTTGGGATAGAAAATGCCATCCACATTCAGAAAGAGAATGATGGATACTAACTGTGGATCAAAGCATAGTATTTTCCATTTTTGTTGTTGTTGTTGTACAGTAGTTGTGCATTGATGGGAGAAAAAAACAAAACAAAACATTGACTATCACAGAAATGGGATCTCTACCAGTCTTTAGAGACTGTTAACTTATAGATAAGCACTTACTTAAAGGTGACCATTTTCTCTAAAGGCAATTCTGATGCCGTGGGAATGGAATAGGGAATGGAGGCATCCAGCTGAATTTAATTTAGAAGAATCTTTAACATGTAAATGATTCCTCATTCTGTGTCATAAACATGTAAGACTCTGAATAATGTAAGTTACCTTGGATTCTGTGAAAATGGAATCCTTCTTTTACTCCCCTTATCTGAAACACATCTCTACATCTGGTCTTCAAATACTGTAATCATCAAATAATAATAATTTATCCCTACTTACCTATGTCCTTCCTCTTGATCCTGACCCATCTGCATAGCAATTTATATTTCTAGTTACCAATTCCAACATGACTGACTCAGTATTTCTGGTTTTAACCCAAATAACCTTCTGACAATAACTTTTCCTTGTTCTCTGATATAAGAAAGTTTTAGCCTGTGTCAGGGAACTTCAGGCCCTGTTTATAGAATTCGTCACTCTGAGAAGAATTTATGCAGGATTATGACTACTAGTAATAATCATAATACCTAACACTTATATAGTGCTTACTATGTGTGAAACACTGTGTTAAGTGCTTTATAATTATTAACTCGTTATTTTTTTTTCAACTTCTATCTCATAGTGATCTTTTTTCTTCATAACTCACAGGAAGTATCATATGTATCATTCACCAGACTAACAGTTCTTATACTATATAATCCAGAGAATCCTGGGGATTTCTAAAACTCTTTCAAAGGGTCTACAAAGTCAAAATTAGTATTTATTTTTAAGATGGTAATATCTTTAAATATAAACCTACTTAAAATTTCTTTGCATGGATTCTCAATAATTTTTAATAATATAAAGATTTTTAATAATATAAAGAGAGCAACAGTTTGAGAACCATTCTAGGTAAGTAATCATCTACTGTTATACAATTTATAGTATCAAACTATTATTTATATTTTCATTTCTAGAATTTGAGATTTTGTTGTGGCTCTTCACCAAAATCTTGTGATAGAAATGGAGAAACTAAGGCAAATGGAGGCAAAATGTCTTGCCCATGGTCACATGGTTATTAAATGTGTGAAGTCAGGTCCTTCTGACTTTAAGCCTTGGCACTCCAAGTACTACACCAAATACCTGCTCAAGTGTTATCTTTTATCCTTTTACTCCACTCTATTCAAGGAATTTGGGCCTAACTTGACTAATAAGATCTAATTGTGAAAAATTAAATTATAATACAAAACAGTGGTATATCATCTTATGTCTTAGATGTCTTATGTCATAGAGGCATCATGGTACAGTAGATACAATACAGGATTTGGAGTTAGTTGAAATCTTTCTTCAGACCTTAGCCATGTGACTCTGAGCAAGACACAACCTTTCTCTACTTTAGAGTATATTTTGTTCATCTGTAAAATGAGGATCCTGAACTTAATCTTCTTTAAAGTCCTTTTCAGCTCTAAATCTAAGCTCTTATGACAAACAAATACCACAGACAATAAGTGCTAAAGGACATTTGGAGAAGGGATGTCTCTGTGGACTGAAATGATCTGGGAAAGTTTCACAGAGAATCTATTTGAATTGTGTTCTGATGGATTGACTTTGTAGAGATGAAAAGAGAGGAAGATATAGAAGAAAAAGTTGCTGTTTCGAAAGATGCTTTGCATTCATCTCTTCTTTTCCATTTTCACTATCACAATTCTTATCATCTCACCTTATTGATTACAACAAAACTATCCTAGGTAATCAGTTTGCCTCCTTTCTCTCCACTCATTTTATTCCTTACCCAGAAACTTGACTAATCTTGGGGTACCTCTTTAACAACTCATTCTTCTGCTTAAAAATTTTTACTTGCCTATTTTCTTTGTTTACTGGATAAAGTCCAAATCCTTTACCGCATTATTCAAGGTTCTCCCAAGTATATCTTCAAGTTACTTTTCCAAACAGAACTTCAATTAATTACTTTTTAAAGTCCTTCACTCAACCTTCTGTTATTATTTTAAAAGGCTTAATATCACAGGAAGATGTTTCTTTTCTTCTCTTCAAGTTCTTATTGATTTGGTATGGAGAATATGGGAGCTGAGCTGAGGGATAACTACTCATGCTGTCATCTTGCCACAAGTTATGAAGTTATATCTTTATAACTGGATAACAGAGATTCAAATCCTAATTTTCAGTTGTAAAAATCACCCTTTCAGAAATATTTTGACATTCTCAAGTTCAAGACTATAACTTAAAGTTATCAATTTCATATGTACAATATAATATTGATGGACCACAGTCAATTTAAGCTGTTATTTTTATCATTATAATTTTGGACATAACATACCGAAATACACACATCTATGTATACATACATGCATATTTGTATTTATATGTAAACATATGTATATGTAAATATTGTAGAGAGTACAGCTCTGATGGGCTGGTTTGTTTGAATGCCAAATATATGCTTGCCAAAAAGATTATTTTATAGAAAACTCACACACGGTAAGTCCTCATATGGTAGTTAGAAAAAGTGATAGAAGGACACTCAAAATCTCTCTTAAGTACTTTGGAATTGATTGTGTGACATGGGAGACATTGCCAAGGGACTGCCCAATATGGGATGTCCTCATCAGAGAAGGTTCTGTGCTCTATGAGCAAAGCATAATTGAATTATCTGAGAAAAAATGCTCAATTTGCAAATTTAGAGAATCCACCTCAAATATTCACATGGACTATTTGTGCCCAATCTCTGATTGGTCTGATCAGTCATAGTCAGATATAATGAAGCTATACTCTAACATAGTGATGTCATTTTGATCCTTCTAGAGGACAAAAGACAACAATCAAGCCTGTGTGTGTGTGTGTGTGTGTGTGTGTGTGTGTGTATCCATACAGTCAATTCATTTGTAATCACATATAATATAACATATCCTCCAGGCAGTCTAAGCAGACAGATACTCATTATGCCAGCTCTCTAAATAAGGTTTTCAATGTTAGCAAATCATTATAATTGCTTCCCTTTCTAATAGACACCAAAAGTATTTGGACAAATCATTCTATTCTTTTGTAAAAAAAAATCTTTAAAATAGAGGAGTTGAACTAATTAACCTATATCAGAGGAATCAAAGATATGTCCACCCACATTTCCAAATGTTTCCTGAAACAGATTAAAATATAATTAAAATGTAATATAATTAGAATTACAGTTATTTTGGAAGTATTTAACAACACAAATAAAAATGTGGTAAGAAGAGATAATATGTGGTTTTTTAAATCAATAGGTAGCCCATAGGAATCCTTATATATGTGTGCATCTCTCCCATTTTCCTCTCTCCCAAATTCCTTTCCATTTGAGTTAGATGCCATTGATTGAATACCATATTCTCCTGGATTAAAGGAAGTTTCTCAGGTCATTGTGAATAATTTTTTACAATATTCCAAATTTAATATGTGAAAATTGGCCATATCATGAAGGAGGTTGAAAAGAAATTTGACAAATAATTTATCTAGTCATTATCTAAATATGTCAATAAATAAATAAATAAATATAGTGTATCTTAAAAATATCATTGTGATGTTAAGTTTCAATAGCTAAACATTTCAATAGTTAATACCATTGAAATTTAGTATGCACTAAAATTTGGGGACATGCTCTTATGTATTGA